>NC_056055.1:201334420-202584420 GCF_016772045.2 Ovis aries | reverse complement strand
TTGCCATCGTGGACACTTAAGACTCCATCCTACTGGGGAACTCTGGGAGATAGTACAGAAGATGCCTTGAAATTATTTCAGAGGAGCAAGAGCCTGAGACAGTTGTCCTTCAACTCCTATCAGTCATTGATTGAGGGGTGCTTTCAGAACCCGTTATCTGTCTGGCACTTTCAGCTGCTCAGTATGCAGGTCAAGTATATTCTATTGGTCTGAGAAATCCATCAGACAGAGAGTTGCCAGTGCTTTCCGTTAGAAGCTATTGAGTAGCATGCCTTGCAATGGGTGGTGCCAAAATGGCAAGATAATGTGAGTGGGATTGCAATAGCTTATTTGTATGTCAGAATTCTCTAGAGAAACAAAACCAATAGGTAGGGGCAGGGGAGGAGGGATTTATTATAAGGTATGGGCTCTTGTCATTATGGAGGCTGAGAAATCCCACAATCTGCTGTCTGTAAGCTGGAGAACCAGGAAAGCCAGTGGTGTTGTTCTAACGCCTGAGAACTGGAGAATCCATGGCGTAGGTTCCAGCCTGGGTCTGAAGGCCTGAGAACCAGGAACACCAAGGGCAAGAGAAGACCAAGACGTTCAGCTCATGCTGAGAGTGAATTCAGCCTTCTTTTGTCCTATTGTTCTATTCGGGTCCTCAACAGTTGGATGGTGGCCACCCACACTGGGGAGCTCTGTGCTAGCACAGTCCCTTGCACTTTTCTTACACTCTGCTCCCATCTTTGTAAATTGTCCCTTTGTAAATATTTCCTCCTCAAATTATTCCAATTTGAATGTGCCATCTGCTTCTTTTGTTTCGGGACCCTGATGGGAGAATGCGGTTTGAAACAGCAGCTAAATGGTTTTGAACTAGACTACCCGCTCAGATCCACCACACGAGTGTAAGATTCTCCCCCATGGAGGGTGAGCCTTTTCTTGCAGAAGAGGATGATTTTTTTCCTGAGAACTCACCATACCAAAAGCCGAACGAACTAAGCTAGGAACAGTTCTGTTCCTTTTCCCAAATCCATCAGGTAGATTCATCACTCTTCATTTCTTGAAGTGAAATGAGGACGGACGCTCTCTTCCCATTACTTCCAAAGAAGTGGACTTTATGGGCCAAGGAAGGAGTACTGGGAGGAGGAGGAGAAACTGATCTCTACCACTCAGTGAATCTGAGCTCAGTAAAATCTACACGTACGATGTTTTCACACTCACAGTGCTGTGGGTTTGTAGGGAGGTAGGTTCTGTCACTAAGTCATGTCCAGCTCTTACAACTTCATGGATGGTAGCCCACCAGGATCCCCTGTCCATGGGATTTCCCAGGCAAGAATACTGTAGTGGGTTGCCATTGCCTTCTTCAGGGATCTTCCCAACCTAGGGATCGAACCCATGTTACCTGCATTGCAGGCAGACTCTTTACCAACTGAACCACCAGGGAAGCCCCTGTGGGTTTGTCTCAGGTGTCAAAACCTGGTAGCAGACTGAAGTGTTGGTTGAATTGTCAGTTTACAAGCAGCTGATATTGATTAGAAAAGTGAATTATTTATAGTGTGTGACTAATAGTAAAATAATAAAGCTATTCCCATCACAAAAGGGCATGCTTATAATCTGCATTCTTAAGATTGCTGTAATTTTTAAAATTTTCTTTCCTTTGAATGTGCTTGGAATTCACCAGCCTGAGAACATGAAAGAAGTTGCGTTTATTAATAATATTCAGCAATCTCTTTATTCCCCCTTGCATTGCTCTCAGATCTCAGCCCCACCCTCCACCGGAATCTCCTTGAGCTCCCCTGGGTCCCTCCTGGGAGTTCCTAGCTGGTATCTCAGGGTTGCTCAGTTCTTTTGGCCCTGCCTCTGGGAGATTTGGGTGGGAGACAGTTGTCTGCCAGCCACTTGAAGGAGGCAGGTTTTCATGGCCTCTGCTGCTGGTATCCTCACTGATAATGCCTTGATATTGCCTCCTAATGCTTTTGAAGTCCTCCTGCCACCAAAGCCACAAGTGTTCTGAGAAAAAAATGGGTTGAATGATTTTCTTCCCAACTCTGTGATGACTTTTGTCCTCTGGACCCCAAATAGGATTACATGAACTTCAAGACTCCACAGATTCTTGGACAGCTAAACAAAATACCATAGGCTGAGTGGCTTATAAACAACAGAAATTTGTTTCTCATAGCTCTAGAGACTGGAAGTCTAAGGTCAAGGTACCAGAAGATTTGATGTCTGATAAGAGTCTGCTTCCTGGTTCATAGATGGCTGTCTTTTTCTACATCTTCACATAGCAGAAGGGGTGAGGGAGCTCTTACAAAGTCACTCCTTAGAAAGGCACTGATCCCATTCCTGAAGGCTCCACCCTCATGACCTAAACATCTTCCAAAAGCCCCACCCTCCTAATACCATCACATTGGGAACGAGGTTTCCACATATGAATTTTAGGGAATGGTGGAACACAAATATTTAATCTCTAGTACCTGGCTTCCAAAAATTGATCTAAGACTTTCTCCTTAGATAAACTTTCTGACCCTAAAGCAGCCTGATTAGACAAATTATGGTAATATTCCTGGATCTGGAAGATCCCCAAAATCCAATGGTTAAAATAATACTGTTTCTTTCGTTCCACCGCCTCTTCCATTCTCACTCTTTCTTCTAAAACACACTCATTTAGTACTTAAGGATGAGACTAACAGTTGTGTAGGTTGTAGGCTAAGTAGAACATTCTAGAGTTGTGCAGTTCACACTCACACCACATGACCCAATTAGTACTAAAGCCATTATTGCTGACCTGTTGGCTATTTTCTTGCAGCTCTAGTAATCTATTCATTAGCCACTACATTAAATAAAACCAGTAGAATGTAAAATATAACTCAAAGAGTGGACCATGGGAAAAGGTAACCCTTCTACATTGTTGGTGGGAATATCAGTTGGCACAGCCACTTTAAAAAAACAGTATACAGGTTCCTTTAAAACACTAAGAAAATTTTTGCCATATGATCTAGCAATCCCGTTTCTGGGTATATATCCAGAGAAAACCATAATTCAAAAAAATACATGCACCCTAATGTTCATAGCAGCACTATCTACAATAGCCAAGACATGGAAATAACCTAATGTCCATTAATAGACGAATGAAGATGTGGTACATATATACAGTGGAATGCTATTCAGCCATAAAAAAGAATGAAATAATGCCGTTTGCAGCAAAAGCATCTTCTGAGATGCTCAGGTCTCTCCGAGATCTACCGAATCAGAATCTTTGGGACTCTGTGTTTTAACAAGCTTTCTAGGTGATTTTTATGTTTGAAAAGCACTGGGCTATAATCTACACAATTTCTTGAGTTTGGTTAAGCTAACAGGAGTTGAATATAGGTGAGACATAACAAGGGCAAATAACTGTGTCCATCTGATGTTCTCAATTAAACCTCTTGGAAAATGGGACCAATAGTGAGTTTAAGATAAGTGACCAGCCATTCTTATCTCGGCCTGCCGCTATTTCAGTATCTGCAGTAAAAAGGGAATGATGATGATGATACAGAACTACTAGGTTCTTGTAAAAATCAAATGAAAAAATAATGTGATGATTCTTTGCTCCCAAATGTCAATAACTGCTATTAATAACATAAATCTTTTGAGTCATTTGAGTCCCGTTTATTAAATTTCCACTATAGTAAACTACAATGGTATGCATCAATTTCTCATAATGCCAACTTTCAATCAATCAATAAAAATGCCACTGACATTGCTATTATAAGTTTTGTTTGAAAATATTATTCATATTTTTTCTCTCTATGGATAATTAAAGAATGTCTTCTTATACTCTACCTTCCACAGATTGCTTGTAGAAGGGGCCAGATATTTTTATATGTTTTTCCTTAGAAGATTGGATTTTTTTTTTAATCTTTTGTCTTAGTAACTATTAATTGCCAATCAGGATCAAAAAGATCTTGCCCCACTAATAATTTCTATTTTACAGTAACATACTTGGACAATTTCAGTACACTTTAAAGATACTAATAAGTGCTGTTACCTTTTAATTGCTATTTTTGCTACACACTCATTAACAATTCAAAACTTGAATTAGAAGTAACCTAAAAATGTCTTACTTTATGTCAATGGAGTCTATTAGATACAAATGAAATCCATTTTTACAACACTCGAAGAAGAACATATCACACCTAATGCAAATCTGTTCTCAGATTTCCTAGAAAATAAGCCGAACAAAGGGAGGACTAAGTAAAATGCAATTTTAATATTGAATTAACATGACAGAAGAGGAGAAATAGAGAGTCAAATGCTGAACACATTTTCAGTTATCAAGGTGAGCCCAGGGGGTTTTATTTTAATTATACACGAGTGGTGATATTTTTAGGAAGTTCAAATAAATACTCATTATTCAACTTGACCTTTAAGTAGGCATTGAAACCTTCAGCAAAGGGAAGGAAACCATCCAACAAAATGAAAAGGCTGCCTACTGAATGGGAGTAGATATTTGCAAATTAGATATCCAATGTGGGGTTAATATATAAGAAACTCATACAACTCAATATCAAAAAACAAATAATTCAATTAGAAAATGGGTAGAGAATCTGAATAGGCATTTTCCCAAAGACAACATAAAGACAGCCAACAGACAGATAAAAAAATGCTCAACACCACTAATCATCAAGGAAATGCAAATCAAACACAGAGTGAGTTATCACCTCATACCTGTCAGAATTGCTATCATAAAAAAGCAGCAAAGACAAGTGTTGGTGAGGATGTGGAGAAAAGGAACCTTTGTGCACTGTTGGTGGGAATGTAAATTGGTGCAGCCTCTTTGGAAAATAGTATGGAAGTCCCTAAAATAGTTAAAAATAGAACTACCATACATTCTACTCCTGGGTATTTACTCAAAGAAAACAAAAACACTAGATTGAAAAGACTTATGCATTCCCATGTTCACTATTTGTCACAGCCGAGATATGGAAGCAAAGATGTGGCATGCACACACACACACACACGCACATTACTCAGTCATAAAAAAGAATGAACTCTTATCATTTGCGACAACATGGATGGATCTAGAGGGTACTATGCTAAGTGAAATAAGTCAAAAAGGACAAATACCATATGATTTCACTTATACATGGTATCTAAAACACAAAACAAATGAACAAACAAAACAAAACAGAAACAAGCTCATAGGGGAGCAAATTGGTATTTGCCAGAAAGAAGGTGAGAGAAGAGACAGATGAGGTGCAAATTTCCAGTAACAAAATAAACGAGTCACAGGAATGTATTAATAACAAAGAGAATAAAGAATATAGTTGGTAACATTGTAAAAACTTTGTATGGTGACCAACAGTAACTAGATTTATGGTGGTCACCTTGTAATGTATTTGTCAAATCACTGTGTTGTACCTCTGCAACTAATATAATATTGTATATCAGCTATACTTCAGTTATAAATAAATAAATAAGGCATTAAAAAATCTTTGTAAATTCAGTAGAATCATCAGACTTCTGTTATATCCTCAAAGCTCATTACTTTTCCTTTGTTTTCCTATAAGCTTTTTATCTATAATTAAGTGAGAGAAAATATATGAAAGTACCTAGCATATGAGTTAACACATATGTACATAATAAATGGTTGTTTCTTTTCTTTCTCTGTTTAATATACTTAAAGAGACATTAAATTTCTGCTTACATATTTATCTTGGCTTTCTTTAGCCATTTTTAAAAGAGCAAGTAGATATGTTTGAAAATGGAATTAAACCTCCAGGGAAAATTAGAGCTGTATGAAGACAAAATCTTTTTAGTGTTCTTAAGTGTTTAAAATATTACATAATCACATGCGCTCATAGTAAGAATTTTAACTTGAGCATAATTGTGGGTATGTTGTTGATGTTAACATTTTAAACTAATATTTTTAGGATTATAAATTCATGCACAGAATTCAATTCAGAGGAAGTTGGGAGCCTCAGATGACAAATGATTTGTAAAAAGAAATTCATATTTAAAATAAAAGTAAAAGAACTCCTTTAACTATTTTTAGATCATTGGCAGAAATTCTAACCAAAAAATTTTAAAATGACTAATCCTGCAGTCCTAGAATTATGAATATTTGTTTCTTATGATTGAAAATTTTAGACTCATACAAAATGATATAAAGATTCAATTGTATAAACCTATAAATTAAAAAAATCCCAGTTATTAATAGGCAGAATAGGTGTTACATATTAATTAAGTTGAATTTTATGAGTGTTTGTGTGTGAATATGTTTATGACGTGAATCATAGAATGTTCAGCTTTTGTAAGTTCAGAAATGTCTCCCTTCAAATGGAAATTAGGGCTCTCAAGGATTCCAGACTTGAATACAGGAAATGAAAGTTCCTGAAATGCCCACAGAATAGGTACCAGATGGAGATCAGGGTTACTCAGTATTTGGGGCAAAGCAACACAGGAGATTATATCCAAGTAAATGACAAATGAAAGTAGCTGAACCATTCAGTACACCCTGTGGCTCATTATGCAGCCAAACGTAGCAGTACTGTCTCTCTTCTCTCTTTAATCATGTAGGTTGGAGTTTTCAATAGGGCCATAAGGGATTTTAGATCAATCTAGTTTGATCTCTTTATTATACAAATGAGGCTCAGAAAGATTAAGTGACTAGTTCAAATCACAAAAGCAATAAGAGGAAGAATAGGGTCTTGAACTCTGCTCTCTCTGTTCTCAGCCCAGGGCTTCCCCTATTCTTCTCCAAGACCTTTCTCCAGTATTATCAGCATCACAAATGCTGCCTGAGGGCTGAGATCAAAGGTTGGCTCTCCCTTTGGTGTTGCAGACAGGGAGGGATTCCAGTCCTGCCCAGACCTGCCTGGAGGTTGAGACTGGTACAAGGAATTCTTGGAACCAAGGATTGTGGTTGGAAGGCGAGTGTGTGGTATGTGAAGATACACCCCAAAAGGAGGCTGGAACCATAAGGTGGGGCCCTCAACTGCCCTCATCTTCCCCAATGGCTCAGATGGTAAGGAATCTGCCTGCATGCTGGAGACTTGGGTTCAATCCCTGGGTCAGGAAAATCTTCAGAGGAACAGAATGGCTATCTACTCCAGTATTCTTGCCTGGAGAATTTCATAGACAGAGAAGACCTAGTGGGTTATAGTTTATGGAGTTACAAAGAGTTGGACATGACTGAGTGACTAACACAGCTGCCAGGCTACTGAATTTGATATTTATTTGAACTGCCAAGGGGTGCCCCTCCTGTGTTTCTACCACAGTGTAGGTATTAATGTATGCCAAGAGTCAGACACAACTGAACAACTAACACTATTAATGTATACTTGTTATGTAAGTGAGTGAGCCCTTAGTCTGTGAGCGATTCTAGGATATGTTCTGATCAGAGATGCACTTCAGGCTGTGTTAATCCTTCAGTGAGATTTGACTGAGTTTCTAGGAGGCTGGCAGTTGGGAGAGTAGATTCAATCACAAAGATGAGAAACAGACTATGAATCTACCGACCCATCAATTACGCGAGTCCTCTGTTCACCACTCATTATGGTATGTTGTTCTGTTGTTCAATGGCTAAGTCATGTCCAATTCTTTGTGACCCCACAGACTGCAGCACACTAGGCTTCACTGTCCTTCACTATCTCCCAGAGTTTGCTGAAATTCCTGTCCACTGAATAGATGATGCCATCCAACCATCCCATCCTCTGTCACCCTCTTCTCTTCCTGCCCTCAATCTTTCCCAGCATCAGGGTCTTTTCCAACAAGTCAGCTCTTCACATCAGGTGGCCAAAGTATTGGAGCTTCAGCTTCATCATCAGTCCTCCAAGGACAATTCAGAATTGATTTCCTTTAGAATTGATCTCCTTACTGTCCAAGGGACTCTCAAGAGACTTCACCAGCACCACAATTCAAAAGCATCAATTCTTCAGCACTCAACCTTCTTTATGGTCCAGCTCTTACATCCATACATGACTACTGGAAAAACCATAGCTTTGACTATACATATGGACCTGTGTCAGCAAAGTGATGTCTTTGCTTTTAAAATATACCATCTAGGTTTCTCATGGGGGCTTCCCAGATGGCGCTAGTGGTAAAGAACTCACCTGCCAATGCAGGAGACATAAGAGACACAGGTTCAATCCCTGGGTCAGGAAGATCCCCCTGGAGGAGGGCATGGTAACACACTCCAGTATTTTTGCCTGGAGAATCCCACGGACAGAGGAGCCTGGTGGGCTACAGTCCATGGGGCTGCAAAGAGTCAGATATGACTAAAGCAGCTTAGCACGTATGCATGCATGCGCGCGCGCACACGCACAGACACACACACACACACACAACACACACACACACACACAGGAAGGTTTTTTCTTCCAAGGAGTAAGCATCTTTTAATTTCATGGCTGCAGTTAACGTCAGCAGTGATTTTGGAAACCAACAAAATAAAATCTGTCACTGCTTCCACTTTTTTTCCCTTCTATTTGCCATGAGTGATGGGACTGGATGCGATGATCTTAGTTTTTTGAATGTTGAGTTTCAAGCCAGCTTTTCTACTCTCCTTTTTCACCTTCATCAAGAGGCTCTTTATTTCCTATTCACTTTTTGCCATTAGGGTGGTATTATTTGCATATCTGAGGTTGTTGATTTTTTTCCTGGCAATTTTGATTCCAGTTTATGATTCATCCAGCCCGACATTTCGCATGATGTACTCTGCATGTGTTAAATAATCAAGGTGGCATATACAGCCTTGTTGTCCTCCTTTCCCAATATTGAACCAGTCTGTTGATCCATGTAAAGTTCTGCTCTGCTAAAGGAGCAAGCATAGTAAACATAGCAATTATTTCCATTTATAAGGAAAAAAGTGACTGCCTTATAAAAATATTAATATTAATCTTTAGTGAAGTTGAAAAAGTGGCTAATTTGTGATGTGAACATATTCATAGATTCTATGTGACTCTGAGCAAAAAAAAAAAAAAAAAGGTTCAGGAGAAAAGCTGGGAAACTATAAAGGCACTTCCATATTCTTGATTTTAGGAACTTGAGAAAGTCTCATATCATCTCCTGTGGACCATGTGTCTTCATGTGAATGATGTCTTCATCATATTTGAAACCTGTTTGTGGCCCATGATGGATTTTCTATGAAGCCTTGTTGGAGGAATAGGTTTGTTTGTTTGTTTGTTTTTAATCAATGAACGAAGAAGTCACTGTGTCATCAGTCTGGTCCTGGTGAGTAAAGACCTCATGAAATCAGAGGTCACCTGGAAAACCCTTGTGTGCCTTGGTGAAGAGAGTGGGGACTAGTTAGGACCCCCCCTCCCTAACTATAACTGGGTAAATGACATAGGGATAACAACCTTGACATTCATCTTAAAACAGCACCACTTCTTCTGAGGCCCTTGGGGCCATACTTGGGTCAGGCTTGTCTGAGCCCAATAGTGGAGACCTGACTGAAGATTAGAAGTTCATGCAAGGGCTGTTTGCAGAAAAAGAAATTTCTCGTGCTCATCTTTAAGTAAACTGCTAATTTTAACTACAAACTCTTGAGTTGAAGGTATTATTTAAAAAATCATGTATTGCTCAGTGCTTTATTTATTTCATATTTCTTTTCCACACATTATTTCTTTAGCTCGTCATGATATCTATAGAATGGATTCAATTTATCCCATAATTTAAAATGTAAAAAAATAAGGTTGTATTGGTCAGTGTTCTCCAGAGAAACAGAACTGATAAATTAAAAAGAAGAAAAAAAAAGAGAGAGAGAGAGTTTTAAGGAGCTGGTTCACATGATTATAGAGGCTGGCAAGTCCCAGCAGCTGAAGATCCAGAGATGAGCTGTTGTTGCAGTTCAAGTTTAAAGGTTGTCTGTCTGCTGCAGAATTCTTTCCTGATCCAGGGACATCAGTCTTTTTACTCTATTCAGGTCTTCAACTGATTGGATGAGGCCCACCTACACTATAGAGGGCAACCTGTTTTATACAAAGTCCACTGCTGCAAAAATATTTCACAGAAGCATCCAGAATAACATTTGACCACATACCTGGGCATTGTGGCCCGGCCAAATTAATATATAAAATTAACCATCACAAGAATTCTGGAGTCCAGGACTTGCTCAAGCCTATGGAATTAATTAGTCACAAGACTGTTTCTAAAATTCTGATCTTCTGACATTTAGTTCCCATGACAGACTTACTGGATATTAGAATTAGGTGACGATTTCTCATAAATTCTGATGTAGGGAGCAAGCATGGGAAGGACCTAGCTAGTAGTCAGAAATATTTCTCAGTAAATGCTGAAAGTAAGAATCAGACTTCAGGTAGTCAGAATCCACGACAAACCTCAATCCTCCTTAAGTAATGTTATGGTAATGCAGAATCATAAACAAATTCAAAACAGGAGAAAAGAAATTAAACCATCTGCTAAATTTAGAAAGAAGCCCATAGAAATACAAGTCTCGGTCGTCTCCAGTGAGCATTTCATCATAGCAACTTCTAGGGCAGGGGTGGGCGGGTGAGGAACTGGGCTCAACTGGGAGGCTAAGAAGGCTGATCTACTTTGGGGGCAGGTTTAGGCTTCTAGACTTCCAGACAAACCAAGAAGGCAGAATATCAACTAACACATGTTCTTTCCCTTCCACATATGGCTCCCCAGCCCTCCTTATCTTGGCAGGGGTCTCCATGTCTCGCATAGCTCAGCCAAAGCAACTCCCCATCATGATGAGTCTGTGATCTGTGGCAAGAATTCATATTCAAACCCCATAAATCCATAAACTGATGATTCTGGAGGTTTTCCTGTCACAACGCTGTGCAGTAAAATCCTTAAGCATCACACAGTCTCTCCCATGACCTGTTATAATGAAGAATACAATTTGTATGAATATTTGAAGACCTCAGATAATCCCCAAGCTTAATTTTAAGTTAAAAGCTTTTTAAGTTTTCAGCTTTCTGTTTCACAAAACAGTGTTCTTTCAGCCAGTTCTTCCTTTAGCCCTTCCTTCACAAAACTGGATGGAGGCAAAATGGTACACACAAATATATGTCCTGTTTCTTACCCTCAAAGTATCATGGAAAAGTTGGATGTAATTGCGCATTTTAAATGTACCCCAAGAGAGGGAACTTTCAGTTAAAATGATCCTGTAATAACGGAAAGAGTCCTTTGATTTTGCAGTATTTGTGTTCTAATTTAGCAGCCTAAAATGTTTTGATTTTCACAAAGCATAGTTACCTTAAGTAGACATTATTAATGGAAAAATGGCTTCCCAGATGGCACAGTGGTAAATAATCTGCACGCCAATGCAGGAGATACAAGAGATGCGGGATGGATCCCTGGGTGGGTAAGATCCCAAGGAGAAAAAGTGAAAGTCTCTCAGTCATGTCTGACTCTTTGTGAGTCTATGGACTGTAGCCTGCCAGGCTCCTTTGTCCATGGAATTCTCCAGGCCAGTATACTGGAGTGAGTAGCTGTTCCCTTCTCCAGGGGATCTTCCTACCCAAGGATTAAACCCAGGTCTTCCACATTGCAGGCAGATTCTCTACCTTCACTCACCAAGAAAGTCCAAGATCCCGAGGAGAAGGGAATGATAACCCACTCCAGTATCCTTGCCTGGAAAATTCAGTGGACAAAGAAGCCTGATGGTCTGCAGTCCATGGGGTCGCAAAGAGTTAGACAGGACTGAGCATTGACAGGGCGCTAGACATTATTAATGGGAAAATACAAACTATTACGCACCCACCAAGTGCCACGTAATACGCTGTACACGGCACACTCAGCGAGAATGAGGTGTGTTGATGTCTTAGCTTCCCAAGAAGCATTTTGTAGCCTGACACCAACACTAAGGACTAATATGCTTCTAACACGGAAAAGCAAACTCCAGTATTTAGCATGGTTGTGGAACAGTAAACGTGCGGCTGCTTAAGACAGAACAATGAATCACGTTTCATTTCCCTGCCTGAACAAGAGAAGTGACTCTTTGTCCTGCCTTTCCTTCAAACTCAGCAGATGCTGGCTCCCCCTCTCTCCCCCCACCAAAGATAAAGCATTCTTTGTGTGCTGTGCCCCCAGCTTCCCTGTGTATTGGATGGCAGCTTCTGTAGGCAGATGCTGAAAAATCTTTCTGGGAGTATTTACATAGTAGTTGTCTCTTGAGCACATGTTTATTTTTAGTGGTAAATTATAAGAGCTTGTGAGGCTGAAACCTCAGCTACTTTTTCCATGTGTTTTCAGTAGCCGAATTCCAGACCAGGGCACCACACACTGCCTATCAGCTGTGAAGATGATTTCCAGACCTCATCCTCCCGTCCTGCCAGGTAATTGAAACTGATTAATGACTTACCAATTTAACAATGGTCCGCGAGGGCCCATAAAATGCTTATTTTCAGATTGTTCATAGTCGGAAGTCTATTTATTCATCACAAGGAGGAATGAGCTAAAATATTTCTGTTTGTGGAGGTAGAAACCTTAGATCAGTGATCTCAATTCATTGCTCAGCATCTACAGGGAGTCAGAGCAAAGAAAAAGGGTCAAGTCCCAAGACCTGATGGCAAACCGTTCAAATTGCTAATAGGGAGGCGAAGGCTGCCTTGGTTGCGTAGGATTCAAGATGCTGCTTTCAGTAACATCCTTGATATTGCAGGAGACTGGCAGGGATTGCACCAGATCTCTTTGGAAGAGACCTGGAAACACAGTGAACTGGTATTCAAGAGCTGTACTTCTGGGAACAGCAAATGAAGAGCGGAGCAGCTGTACCAGGCTCTCTACTTTGCACCACGTTACTCTCAAGAGATTAAAGGCTGCAGCTCCACTAACTGCAGGGTTTAAGGATAGTATAGATTTTCTTTTTCTTTTTTAAGTTAAGACTCTTGGGTCCAAGCAACAGATACTCAGTCTAACTTCTTATACTTTCAACCTAACTACACACGCTGCTTCTTAAACTTGCAGCTACATCAAACAAGCCCTGAAAAAATGAGTACATACAAAATGTTTTGCTTACGTCTGTGTGTGTTTCACATGACTGAAAGTTTAAGAAATATATCCAAGAGTTCAAATGATGTCATCAGGGTCCTGTTACTCTCCCCAAGTTTTGGCACTGTTTGTCTCTGCCTGGCTTTATTTCACTTATATACTCTTTCCATATTGTGGGCAGTTTTGGTCTGTGGTTAGAAATCACACTGTAAACAAAATAGCTTCTGCTTCTGTCTATGTATCAATGCCCCAATGGATTCTGATTGGCTCTACTTGGAACACAGGCACATCTCTGGACCTATCGCAGTGCCTTGAAGAACATGATTGGATGATTTGAGGAGTCATGTGCCTATTCTTATGGCCAATAGGGGCAGGGCTGTGTTGTGATTAATAGCTCCATTGGGGTCTCACCATGTATGAAAGGGGTAGATTCTTCAAGGAAGGAATGAAGATAAATTTTAAAAATGTCCACTATAACATGTGAGTTATCCGTAAAACTCTAATGGTCTTAAAAATAAATGGGAGATTACCAACTGTTCCTCCTTTCCACTCATCTCTTCCTCTGCCCTTCAAGGCATTCCTTGATTTATAATCCTTGTTAAATGTAAAGATTTGGAATAGGTCCTAAGAAGTCCTGTGCTATGTATTACTCTACAACTAGTAAAACTCAGGTTGTTGCTACTTTCATTAAACCTAATTCTTCTGTTAGGATAACATGCCATCCAGTGATGTTTGGTAGACAAAAATGGAGAGAAATAGTGGTAAAGGGTCCACCTGCCAACGCAGGTAGAGACATGGGTTCAGTCCCTGAGTCAGGAAGATCCCCTGGAGGAAAGCATGGCAACACACTCCAGTGTTCTTGCCTGGAGAATCCCATGGACAGAGGAGCCTGACAGGCTGCAGCCCAGAGGGTCACACAGAGTTGGACATGACTGAAGCGACTTAGCACTTGAGCTCCTCCGGAAGTAGAACTTGATTTCACTTATCTTTGTTTTTCCTATAACACTGAGCTCAGTGTCTAGCACATGGGAACCCCAGATCATTGTTTTGAATTGCATAATGTAAGCAAACATATTGTCTGTTTAATAGGAGAATCTGTATCTTCTGAGAATTCTTAGTTCCCTCAAACTCTTCCATACCAAAAATCTGATTTTTTTTCAAAAGGATTCCCTTAACTAAAGACCTTGAGAGAACCCAAGCAGGTAACATATGAGGTCAGCATATTATGATAGCTGAATTTTGAGGATTAGACCTGGCTTTAAAATTTCCAGTGTCTTATTGTATGACCTAGCATAACACTTTTGGATATTTATTTGAAGAAAAGAAAATGTTAAATTTTGAATGGAAAGATATGTGCACCCCCATGTTCATTGCAGCATTATTTCTGATAATCAGCACATGGAAACAACCTAAATGTCCACAGATGAATGAAAGGATAAGAAAAAGCAGTATATACACAATAGAATGTAATTCAGCCATAAAAAGAAAGGAAATCCTGTCATTTGTCACACCATGAATGGAGCTTAAGGGTATTATGCTAAGTGAAATGAGACAGAGGGAGAAATACTGTCTCATAGGTATATTTTGAGAACAGTTTGGTGGTTCTTAAAGATGGAGAGTTGGCAGTGGTGAAATGGATAAAAGAGGTCAAAAGGTACAAATTTCTAGTTATAAAGTAAATAGGTCCTGGGAATATAGTGTATAGCATAGTGACTATAGTTAATCATACCATATTGCATATTTAAAAGTTGCTAAGAGAGTAGATCTTAAAAGTTCTCATCACAAGAAAATTTTTTTCTATGTTTGGTGATGGATGTTAATTAAGTTTATTATTGTGATCATTTTGTAGTATATACAAATATCAAGCCATTATATCATATACCTGAAACTGATATAATATTATATGTCAGTTATGCCTCAGTAAAAAAATTTCCAATTTTAATAAAATTTCCAGTGCTTTGGGCTATCTTGGGCAAGTAACTTAATTTCACGGATCCTCAGTTTTCCCTCATTGTTATCTTCAGTGAAAAGGCAATAATAATACCTGTCTTACAGACTGATATGAGGAAAGCAGAAATAATATTTTATTAAATAAAAAAATCTTATACCTAACAACTAGACAGTTATTGTTGAAGGAACAGAGACAGGTGCTGATAGATGGGGCAGGAGATGGAAGAAGTACCTAGGGTGGTAAGGATTTGAATGGGAAAGTTGAAGGTTCAGAAGACAAAATTCACCCGCTTACAACTTGCCCACAACAATGTATTTGTACTGTTGTGACTATAAAAGTTAAAATCATTGGTGGAGAGGATGCCCATTAATTTCCTCCCCATCTTGCATCCTTGGGGCTCAGCCTCTACAGTTTGATCACGGTATTTTTATCGCCATCTTGTGGCATGATAGCAAAATTGCAGGGATAGCTATCACAGTGAAACAACGTCACCTGAAACTAGACGCCAAGAACCTAATCCCAGAGGTGAGAATAGCTTTGAGGAGGCAACAGCATTCAGTGACATTTTTATTAAACACAAAGACACATTTATAAACTTCACTAGACTATGAAAATTTCAGAGAAATAACTTAATGTGAAACCTTTTTTAATGTGTTACTGAAATATAAAGTAACAGAAAAACCTCCCACTCCTAATGGTTTGTGTTGAATGAAGTAGCGTTATTTTTGAGAAACGTTTACCTTTCTCCCAATGCAAATCTATTTAAAGGTAAGCTAAACTCAACTAAAAAAAAAAAAACCAATAAAACACCCGAGTTGGCCTGCTGCTAATGCTTTCCATATTCCATTTATAAAAGGACTGGTTGGTGTAATGCTATATATTGATAGTTGGTACGTCTGCTGTTATATATTGATTATTTCTGTATTGGCTCAACTGGAAATTATGGGTTGTGTGGTTTTTTGTATACAATCATTCATTTTTTTAGCATGAGCTGTATGATGCAAAGGTGAAAACTTGTACTTTTCATAACTTTGAAAATAGTTTGTGGTATGATTTTAAAAAGAGTAAAATTTAAAATAATATGGAAAAAATTCAGCCCACATTAGACTTCCATGGACCTGTACATGATACTAGGATTGGCCTAGTGCTGCTTCTAGCTCAGACTATCTGTATAGCTGTCTTTTCTCCCTTCCTACATATCTCAGAGATCTGTCTGGTTTCCTCTAGGGAAATAAGAAAGGCATAACTGAAGTAATGGCAGAGAAAAACTTTTAAGAGAGTTAACAAATCTTATAAAGTATTCCTTTGGCAAATGTCCTTGCTTGAAAATTCCTGTTCACTCTTCCTCTATAGGCCTGGCGGACTTCTCATAATCAACATGGCTAAAACTCGAGCAAATCTTTTCTTTGCAAAACCTATCAATTCCTCATTGATTACTATGTGTTGATGGCACCGTCTCCACCCAGCCCACCTGAATGGAAGCTTTGAATCACTTTTGACTTGTCCTTAGCCTTTATCTCTATATCAAATTGATCACATGTACTTCCCTAGTATATGTCCAAATGGTTTCTTGGTTTCGATCTTTTTATTATCGCTGTCATGTCACTGTCACTGTCTGAAATTAGACACTTCACTGCTTTTTGCTTTGACTTTGGTCAAGTGTCCTCTGTGGCTTCCCTCTTTCTTTCCCGGCATTCTTTCCTATTTATTGTCCTATTTCCTATTCTTTCCTATTTATTGTCCACAGAACAGCAGACTTTATATTTTTACAAAGCATAGACACAAGTACCTACTCCCCTGCCTAAAAAACAAAAGATAATCATCCAAGGTTTTTGTTGATAACTTTGATCTATGAAAAATCTTATCAATATTTAAGGATTGCATCATGCAAATAATTGAGAATCATTACAATAATATTGCAACAAAGTTTATGGAAAGGTGAAACTTAGTGAAGCAAGATCAGTACACACAGATTTTAGAACTTAGCCTAGGAAACTACCCTTTATTACATTTAGAGTTACATTGAAACCCTGTTAAAATCATGACTTCTTATGGAGACGTATTAATTTCTGTTTGTATCTCAAAACAGATTTAAAACACTAATTGGTTAAAAGCTAAGCAAACAATATTATTAAAGGTTGAGTTATTTTTCTATTCAAAATTTATCAAGATTGCATTAAAGAGTGACAAAGATAATGAACTACCGTTATGCTTGGTTAATTCCCACTGACAACGTATACTCTGAACAACAACAAAATAACACATATACTGTTTTAAAGTATCTGGAAGACTAAAAGAAAAAATTTAAATGCAGTAATATTTTTTCATAATTTTTAAAATTATGGTAGCAGAAGATGCTATGCAATATAAACAATAATTGGTTTATTTTTTGCCTTCTTATCATTAAAAACTGCTGTTAGATATGCCCAAAGATTATAAGTAAGTGTATGTTAATTATAATAATAAAATAATCAATAATAAAATAGTAAAATAAACAATAGAGAATATGCCACCCACCCAAGAATAGGAGCATTAGCTATAATTTTCCTAACTTGGTTTGCTCCTTTTCTATATAGCCTCCATTTCTCCTGCAGAGGTAACCCTATCAAGACAGTTGTGATATCCAGAGTGGTTGGAGAAAGGGTGATAATATAAGAGTTTGAAGCTAGACCATGCACCTACTTATTGGCAATGAGGTCCCCATCACTGAGGTGGGACGAGTAAGTATAGTCCCTGGCCCAACGTGACAATCCATGGTTAACATTCTCATCAGAGGTGAACTGGGGATGATGTAATAGTTGGGTGTAGTTCACTAGCTGGTATGACATAACAGGCAGTTGAGAAGTATATGGGGAAATGGTTACCTTAAGGGCAATGAGATTGGATGGCTATTGCTACCCAATGTTGATGCCCTGGAAAAAGATGATGTAATGCAGTAAGAGATGAACAGGTAATTTCAAAAGCGAAATATGAAAACAGAAGGCTTCCTGGGTAGCTTACAAAGGACTGTCATAAAAGAGTCCAATTGGACACAATTTTTGTAATGATTGGGTAGGTTGAAGGGACAGCTGAGGGAGATCATCCTACAAAGACTTACAGAGAAGTGTAATAGAACATGGCAGTCTTAGATGCAAAATAGATGGGCTCTGACAAGGGTGCTACTTAGTTTATACTGTCAGAAAAAAAAATCAAAGATAAATGACCAACAGCCTAAGGGTAGTAGCAATAAAAAGTCATAATCCTTTGTTTGATGTCTGAACCTTCACTGATTGTCAGACTTAGAAACTGAATACCAGGTCCCCAGTAGGGAGAACTAAATATACCATGACAAGTACACATGGGAATCACTACCCTGGAGCTTTTCCGCAGGGACCCAAGGCCATTTACTCTGGTAACTTGGGGAAGGGAAGTACTCAAATAGTCCCAAGACTGTTGGAGAGGTGTCAGCATGGCCTATTAGCATGAAGCACAGTAGGGCTAGGTAGTCAGTGACGCCCTGGCCAGTGTCAACTCACAGCAGGTCCCTTGGCACACCTGTTTAGTCATTTCTTTGGTCTTGACTTCCCTTGAATCTCATCTGGTAAAGAATTCGTCTGCACTGCAGGAGACATGGGTTCGATCCCTAGGTTGGGAAGATCCTCTGGAGAAGGAAAAGGCTACCCACTCCAGTATTCTGGCCTGGAGAATTCCACGGACTGTATAGCGCATGGGATCGCAAAGAGTCAGACACGACAGAGCGACTTTCATTTCACTTCACTTCTTTGGTCTTGGAATGTATAGTTAGAATTCTTATGCATGGCAATTATAATGATTCCCACATTGTATCTTTTTTCCTGAGAGCAAGGCAAAGTGGAGGCCTCCAAAACTCCTCTGGGAATGATAGTCGGGATTGGTGTCACTTTTAAGAATCTAAAGCAACTTGGCAAACTTTCTCTTAAAGGGCCAGATGACAAAGATGTAAGGGCTTAACAGTCTCTGTTAACTATTGAAAAGTACTCCTGCAGCAAAAAGTAGCCCCCGACAATATAATAAACAAATGGGCATGGCTGTGTTTGCCCAGATGCAATTCACTTCTTCAGCCTCCTTGGAGGTCTGGGCTCACATAAGGTGTCTGAAGTTCCTTTTGCTGTTGGCACAGTGGGCCATGCCATTGGCCAACCAGTCTTAGGCAATACTGTCCCTTCCAGCTGTGCCAGTTCCTGCTATTTCTCATCTCAGGTGATTTTAGGGAAAAGATTTCTGAACTCATGCCCTGTCTCTTGTGAAGCCGGTCATGTCTCAGTGTGCCTTCAAGAGAATTTAGTTGTTTTACAGCCAAAGAGTCCTTTGAAGCGTCTAGTCAGCCATATTGATGGAAGATGATCTTTGTTTTAAAAATACAACAGGAAAAAAAATACAATAGAAAAGGATTTATTAAGCCAAATGTGTGAGAACGTGTTCTTATTCTATTCATATTTACGTGCATGTATTGAGCATGACTCTAATAAGAGCTTTTTGAAGGTAACTGTGCTTTAGATAAATGTTTTTTGGAAAACATTTTAAGTTTGAAAAACTTGAAGTGTCTGCAAAAGGAGAGATTGTAGTAGAATGAGCCTTTATGTGCTTTTCATCCAACAGCAACAATTTTCAGCTCATGGCCATGCTAATTTTGTTTGTCCTTTCCTCCTTTCTCTTGATAATTTTGAAGCAAATTCAGTTCAGTTCAGTTCAACCATTCAGTCATGTCTGACTCTTTGAGGTCCCGTGTACTGTAGCATGTCAGGCTTCCCTGTTCATCACCAACTCCCGGAGTTTATTCAAATTCATGTCCATTGAGTCAGTGGTGCCATCCAACCGTCTTATCCTCTATTGTCCCCTTCTCCTTCCACCTTCAATCTTTCCCAGCATCAGGGTCTTTTCCAGTGAGTCAGTTCTTCGCATTAGGTGACCAAGATATTGGAGTTTCAGCTTTAGCATCAGTCCTTCCAAAGAAATCCCACGGCTGATCTCCTTCAGAATGGATTGGTTGGATCTCCTTGCAGTCCAAGGGACTCTCAAGAGTCTTCTCCAACAACACAGTTCAAAAGCATCAATTCTTCAGTGCTCAGCTTTCTTTGTAGTCCAAGTCTCACATCCATACATGACTACTGGAAAAAACATAGCCTTGACTGGCAACCAACTGGACCTTGACTGGCAGAGTAATGTCTCTGCTTTTTAATATGCTGTCTCAGTTCAGTTCAGTTCAGTTGCTCAGTCATGTCCGACTCTTTGCAACCCCATGAATCGCAGCACGCCAGGCCTCCCTGTCCATCACCAACTCCCGGAGTTCACTCAGACTCACGTCCATTGAGTCGGTGATGCCATCCAGCCGTCTCATCCTCTGTCGTCCCCTTCTCCTCTTGCCCCCAATCCCTCCAAGCATCAGAGTCTTTTCCAATGAGTAAACTCTTCACATGAGGTGGCCAAAGTATTGGAGTTTCAGCTTCAGCATCAGTCCTTCCAAAGAAATCCCAGGGCTGAATTCCTTCAGAATGGACTGGTTGGATCTCCTTGCAGTCCAAGGGACTCTCAAGAGTCTTCTCCAACACCACAGTTCAAAAGCAACAATTCTTCTGTGCTCAGCTTTCTTCACAGTCCAACTCTCACATCCATACATGACCACTGGAAAAACCATAGCCTTGACTAGACGGACCTTTGTTGGCAAAGTAATGTCTCTGCTTTTGAATATGCTATCTAGGTTGGTCATAACTTTCCTTCCATGGAGTAAGCATCTTTTAATTTCATGGCTGCAATCACCATCTGCAGTGATTTTGGAGCCCCCAAAATAAAGTCTGACACTGTTTCCACTGTTTTCCCATCTATTTGCCATGAAGTGATGGGACCGGATGCCATGATCTTCATTTTCTGAATGTTGAGCTTTAAGCCAACTTTTCCACTCTCCTCTTTCACTTTCATCAAGAGGCTTTTGAGTTCCTCTTCACTTTCTGCCATAAGGGTGGTGCATATCTGAGGTTATTGATATTTCTCCCAGAAATCTTGATTCCAGCTTGTGCTTCTTCCAGCCCAGCATTTCTCATGATGTACTCTGCATATAAGTTAAATAAGCAGGGTGACAACATACAGCCTTGACGTACTCCTTTTCCTATTTGGAACCAGTCTGTTGTTCCATGTCCAGTTCTAACTGTTGCTTCCTGACCTGCATACAGGTTTCTCAAGAGGCAGGTCAGGTGGTCTGGTATTCCCATCTCTTCCAGAATTTTACAGTTTCTTGTGATCCACACATTCAAAGGCTTTGGCATAGTCAATAAAGCAGAAATAGATGTTTTTTCTGGAACTCTCTTGCATTTTTGATGATCCAGCGTATGTTGGCAATTTGATCTCTGGTTCCTCTGCCTTTTCTAAAATCAGCTTGAACATCTGGAAGTTCACGGTTCATGTATTGCTGAAGCCTGGCTTGGAGAATTTTGAGCATTACTTTACTAGCGTGTGAGACGAGTGCAATTGTGCAGTAGTTTGAGCATTCTTTGGCATTGCCTTTCTTTGGGATTGGAATGAAAACTGACCTTTTCCAGTTCTGTGGTCGCTGCTGAGTTTTCCAAATTTGCTGGCATATTGAGTGCAGCACTTTCACAGCATCATCTTTCAGGATTTGAAATAGCTCAACTGGAATTCCATCACCTCCACTAGCTTTGTTCATAGTGATACTTTCTAAAGCCCACTTGACTTCACATTCCAGGATGTCTGGCTCTAGGTGAGTAATCACACCATCATGATTATCTTGGTCATGAAGATCTTTTTTGTCTAGTTCTTCTGTGTATTCTTGCCACCTCTTCTTAATATCTTCTGTTTCTGTTGGGTCCATACTATTTCTGTCCTTTATTGAACCCATCTTTGCAAGAAATCCTCCCTTGGTATCTCTAATTTTCTTGAAGAGATCTCTAGTCTTTCTTATTCTATTGTTTTCCTCTATTTCTTTGCACTGATCACTGAGGAAGGCTTTCTTATCTCTCTTTGCTATTTTTTGGAACTGTGCATTCAAATGGGTATATCTTTCCCTTTCTCCTTTGCCTTTCGCTTCTCTTCTATTCACAGCTATTTGTAAGGCCTCTTCAGACAACCATTTGCCTTTTGCATTTCTTTCCCTTGGAGATGGTCTTGATCACTGCCTCCTGTACAATGTCACGAACCTCTGTCCATCCAGAGCACTTCAGGCACTCTATCAGATCAAATCCCTTGAATCTATTTCTCACTTCCACTATATAATTGTAAGGGATTTGATTTAGGTCATACCTGAATGTTCTAGTGGTTTTCCCTACTTTCTTCAATTTAAGTCTAAATTTGGCAATAAGGAGTTCATGAACTGAGTCACAGTCAGCTCCCGGTCTTGTTTTTGCCGATTGTATAGAGCTTCTCCATCTTTGGCTGCAAAGAATATAATCAATTTGATTTCAGTATTGACCATCTGGTGATGTCTATTTGTAGAGTCTTCTCTTGTGTTGTTGGAAGAGGGTGTTTGCTATGACCAGTGTGTTCTCTTGGCAAAACTCTGTTAGCCTTTGCCCTGCTTCATTCTGTACTCCAAGGCCAAATTTGCGTGTTACTCCAGGTGTTTCTTGACTTCCTACTTTTGCATTTCAGTTCCCCATAATGAAAGGGGCATCTTTTGGGGTGTCAATTCTAGAAGGTCTGGTAGGTCTTCATAGAGTCATTCAACTTCAACTTCTTCAGCATTACTGTTCAGGGCACAGACTTGGATTACCATGATATTGAATGGTTTGCTTTAAGACAACCTATAATTTTATCCATAAATATTTGAATAAATATCTCTAAACAGTAAAGACTATTTTTTCAAAAATATAACCACAAGAGCAGGATCACACCTAAAGATCTGACAATGATTCCTTTATATTATCAAATGCAGTAGGGATATTAACCCCTTTGAAATCACAATTTTTCCTACTTTGTCCTTTGTCTTCACATTTTGCTTATAGTGTACTTTGCCATTTAAGAGCTATTTTTATTATATATTGCCAAATATATCAATATTTCCCCTACTGCTTTTGGATATTTGAATTCTGGTTAGGAAAGTTTTCCCTATTCCCAGATTTTAAATTCAGTCACGCTGTTTTCTTCCAATTATTATATGACTTTACTTTTTTATATTAAAAAAATTTTTTTTACCATTTTTATTTATTTATTTTGGCCACACAGCATAGCTTTTGGGATCTTGGTTCCCCAACCAGGGATTGAACTTGGGCCAATGCCGTGAGAAGGCTGAGTTCTAATCACTGGACTGCCAGGAAACCCCCTTTACTTTTTTACATCTAAGTTTCCAATCCATTTGGATTTTATCCTGGTGTTGGCATAATTTTATATTGTTTCTTGTAATTCTTTCATTTTGCTAACCATTGACCAAATCATACATTTTCCCCTCACTGATTTAAGATGTCAAGTTTCTCATACATTGTAATCTCATATGCAATTGAGTCTATTTCTGCATTTTCTTTTCCTTTCCCTTGGTTTTCCCCTCTCTTCTTGTGCCAGTGGCACACAATTTTAATTATAGAGGCTTGATAACATATTTTAACAACTGATTGAACTATGGTTCCCCTACAATTGATCCTTTTAAAAAGATTTCCTCCTGCTATTCTTGCTTGTTTTTCTTACCTATGAACTTTAAAATAAGCTTAAAGCCCTCATTCTTAACAGATATGATTTTTACTAAAACAGAAGTATCTTGCTAGTTAAGTTATATTTAATATTTTACTTGCCTATATATAAGTCAGTATTTCTCAATACACTGCAGTGATAGTTACAAAAACTGTGTATTGCTTAGTATTGATGCCTTTATTTTGAGCAATTTCTGGTATTTGTCTTTGCACTCAGTTCAGTTCATTTGCTCAATTGTGTCCGACTCTTTGTGACCCCATGGCCCGCAGCACACCAGGCCTCCTAAGCTGGAGCCTATATTAGCTGAAGCTGAAAGTAGCTTATTAATAGCCTCTATGCAAAATATCTGGTTTTCCTGGGTATTAGTAACTCTCATTTCACTAATGTTTAAATAAATCCCTCCTTTTTGGAGATCCTGTGCTTTCAGAGGGATAACACAGTGCTGGTTACTTGTTCGTTAGCTTTTGCATGGCAAATATACATTCTCATTATATTGTTTATATTTATAAAGAACTTACCAGAAGCAAAGTACCATGCTGAGTGCTGTGCAAGGCATAAAGATGAGATGAGACTGAAGAGTTTACCTTAGGAAAGAGTAGCTGTGAACTTCAGTAATTATCCCACAAGACCCATAACCTAGTAGAGATGTGCAGATGCATATTATGGAAAAAGAAAAGAAATTCATTCCAGCTGGAGGACTGAGCAACAAGTCAGTATGTCAGAGTCTTGTTTGTTATGAGAATTAATCAACTAAGAAACTTACCTATTGAGGAATCAGGGCAGAACTATCAGTTTGTCTAGTTGGTTTGCATGAAGAGAAATTAGTGCACATTTCCTTGTAAAGCAGTCAATTCTTTCCTTCCATATTTACTTACTGTCATGTAGATATGCCCTAGAGAAGTGCATATTTTTGGCTGGTGAGAAGGTAATAAGTTACTTGTAAGTCATTATTATAAAGAAGCTATTATGCCAGAATGATATTCATGGATTCTTCATCTGGATGCAAGACACACAAGTGCCTAAATAAGCCTTGGGAAGTGTTGGTGCACCCTAATATAAGAGGGACGGTATGGCTTGGATGTGGCTTGAAGCTGCAATGTATTTCTGATTGCAAAATGAAATGAAATGAACCGTGAAAGACAAAGCAAAGCAGAAAAATCAGCTCTCTAGGACTGACCCATGAGCCCAGTCAACAATCAACCATGAGCTCCCTTTGTTTTCTCTTTGAACAACCTCATTGTTCCCTCAGTTGTGCGTCCAACAAAGGGAGCTCTTGAACCTGTGATAGGGAGGTGAAAGGTCTGAGGCATTTCACGTGGGAAGAAGTGGTTTTTCTGGACGTGTCTAGTAAGATATCAGGTGGAAGCCTCTTTAGGCATCCCACTGAGCCCCTTAGAGGCTCTTTGCCAGACTCCCCGCCCACCCTGCTGCTGATTCTGCCTTTGCAATCTATTCGCTTCAACTCACAGGAAGGTTGCCCCTTCAGCAGAGATGCTGAAGTAGGAAAACATCTGTGAGGGGACTCCTTCAATATCGGGCATGCCCTTGCCCCCAAAAGATGAAGTCCTGGCTATTCTCAGACAAACAGGCAGAGACACATCCCATACTACATTCTATCGAATGAAAAATACTGTTTAGTTATAATTTTATAAATCCAGCTGTGATGGTTAATTTTATATGTCATCTTGCCTGGCACGTGGAGTACCCAGAACCCTGACTAATGGACTAGCCTTGTGATACTATTGCTCATTTTGTTGAAATGTTCAATATAACACAAATGGTACAGACACGAATGATAATCTGATTTATTCTCTTACTACATCCTTGGGAGAGTTCTAAAGAGTAACAGAGGATGACTTGGCCAAAGCAAAATAACAAAAATCTGTGGTTATAACTGGAAATAGATAATAAGACACATGACTCACATATTAATTTCTACTAGACCATATTGCATCCTGAGAACACTCACTTTCATGTAAAACAGAATCTTTTGCTTTCCCTATCTTTGTGGGGATCTGAAAGAGTTTCTAGTTGTCATTTCAAGAATGTTTGAGGTGCATGAGGTAAGTCTCATTACTAAAATCTCACTATATTTCTCATTTGAGTTTTGTTGTGACATGCTATCATTAAGACAATATATATGCTACCAAAAGATACTCTGGTTAGAGTGGCTGAGGAAAAACGACAGCGTCCAGTGGCACAATGTTACTTAGTGTATCATCCAAGAAAACCCGCAACCTAGCATCCAAAGGTAATCAAAGAGCCACTCACACCTTTGTGTTTTTGAAGTAAATTTTATTATGCGGTTATTGATGGTTTTACGTTATGATCAAGAAGTCTTTTTTGTTTTTCACAGTCTTTTCACAGTCTTTTTTTTTTTTTTTTAACATTTCTGAGGGTTTCTATTTCTCTCCAGTTTTCTCAAATACCAAGAGATGAGGAGCTTCTCATTCTCTTACCTCTTACTTCTCACCTTTTTAGCAGCTCTCTTCTCTCAGTCTCAGCCCCCATGGCCCTGGTCTCCTCTCCACTTTCTCTTACATTTCTGGTCCTATTTTTCTCCTGTTCTATTACCTGATTCTGCCTCGCAGAACCTGGACCCTGGGCTGGCCAAGAAAGAAGGCTATTTGTAAAGCAGTAGAGAGAAAGAAGTTGAGAAGACAAAAGCCTAAGTCTTTTTCGACAGGAAATCTTAAGATGCCGATCTTTATTTTTGCTCATTGTCATGCACGTTGCTCTGCTTGTCAGCCAGCAATAAAAGCCATGTGAGCTGTTGTTTCAGGATCCTGGGACTATGTTTCTTTTTTTATTCAAGTACAGTTGATTTACAATATTAAGTTCATGTGTACAAAAGTGATTCAGTATTTTGATGGGTAAACTCCATTTAAAGTTATTATAAAACAATGGCTATATGTCTCTGTGTTATATAACACATCCTTGTTGCTTATGTATTTTATACAGAGTAGTTTGTCTGTTAATCCCCACTTCACTCTCACCACTAGTTTGTTCTCTGTATTTGTGAATCTGTTTCTGTTTTGTTTTATTCATTTCTTTTATTTTTCAGATTTCACATGGGATAACATAAAGTATTTGTCTTTCTCTGTCTGACTTATTTCACTTAGTACAAAACCCTCCATGGTACATGTTGTTGCAAATGGCAGAATTTCATTCCTTTTTATGGCTATGTAATAGTCTAATGTACATATATGTGTGTGTAAGTATGTGTGTGTGTTTGTGTGTACCACACACATACCACACTCTTTTTATCCATTCATCTGTTGATGGACACTTAGGTTGCTTATACATCTTGGCTATTATAAATAATACCACTCTGAACGTTGAAGTGTGAGGTACATTTCTTTCATCCCAGTTGACTGCACAGTGGCCCTGGATTGCCCATCTGAAGAAAGTTGCCACACCTCAGAGACTTTGCTAAGCTCCAGCCAAACTCTCTTGTATGTTTTCTCATCCTTTTCAATAACCCAAGACGCTTGGACCCCTCCTCCTATGCACAGATGGTGTCAGGCACTGACAACCAGAGGCTGTGATGGAATGTGAAAAATCTCGGTGTTGGTGCAGGGTTGGATGCCTGTTGTACATACTACTTGCTCATTTCTCTTCCAGAACCACCCTGCACGATGGGCAGCAAGTCTGAATATTACTGTTCTCGTTTAATAGCCCACCAGGCTTGGCATTTCTATTAAATTTTGTGAGTGCTTCAGAGCAGTAGGGAGATTTGTTCAGACTAATCGTAATTTTATTAACTCACGTGAAGCACCCTGGATAGTTTTTCCACTTTTATACCAAAAAAATGTCCATTTTCCGATGTGAAACATACATCTTTTTTTCCACTAGAAATCATGAACTGCATCTTTTACAAAGAAAAATATTAAATTTATAAGCATACTTATAATCATTTCCTGTGATTACTTTTCATTTTTATGCTAATATAACAAGAATTTATGTAGAGCATTATTTTTTCATAGTGCATCTATTCTGATAAATACAGGAAAAAAGCACCCAAAACATCTTCTGAGAAGGGCCATAAATATACCTTTTTATCATCGTCGGGCTTCCCTAGTAGCTCAGATGGTAAAACATCTGCCTGCAATGCAGGAGACCTGGGTTCAATCCCTAGGTCAGGAAGATCCCTGGGAGAAGGAAATGGCAACCCACTCCAGCATTCTTGCCAGGAGAATCCCCATGGACAGAGGATCCTGGCTGGCTATAGTCTATTGGGTTGCAAAGAGTCAGACACGACTAACACACACACAGAAAAACATTCTTTATTTTTCTTCTCTTTCTGCTGGTTAGAAACAATTTGTAATATTTATAGATACTACATAGGTTTAGAAGTACATTTATTCATAGACATAAAGTTGATATGAACCTTAGTTCACTAAAAAACGAGCCATTCATCAGTTTCTGTGAATCTCCTGAATTTGCAGCCTGTTCAAATACATGATCTGACCTTTCCTTGGTCCGTGAGATTTTGGAGGACCATTATGCAGATTACAAACTCACCTCTGGGTGAACTGATGGCTCTGATTGACACAAATTACCTTTGGGCAACAGTAAGAGCGTAAGGGAAGCATGACCCTTGACAGCCCGAGGAATATATCTGAGGCGAAAAAAAAGATGAGACCTGGCCTTAACAGCTCAGATGTCCATCCTTTGAACATGGGCCACACAAGATTTCCAGAGACACCCCCACATCTTATGAGACTGTGGCAGGCATGGGGAGGGAAAAGGCGCAAACTAAATGGCAGGTCTGGGTCACATGAAGGAGGTGGGATTTAACACCCAGTTGCCTGGCATTGTTTTTTCCACTTAGAGCTTTAATAATCAGGTTTAGGTTTTTTTTTTTTTTTTTCCCTTAACCAGGAAAAACACACCAAGTTGAAATCTGTGGAAGTGTTTGAATTCCTCATGACTGAGGCTCAGGAACCTTCCTGTTCTAGGGACATATAGAAAGAGCAGCTACCTCAGGGAGCTGAGGTTGTCTTCATTTTCTTAAGGAACTAAATAAAGATAGGTGGAATGGAGAAAAGCCCAGACTGACAAAGATCTCTAAAGAGAACTCAGGTTGTGTTGTGGTTAAGACACCAGCAGGGCCACCCCTCCAGTGTTCCAGTCATGGGCGTTGGCCTTCGATGGACTCTCCTGACCCCATGGGCCTGTGTCAATTCTGATGCCCTCCCCCTTGTCCCCCAGGATGGGAGGTCATGCTGCACCACTGCTGTCTAATCGCCTGCTCTCTTGCATCATTTCCTACAGCTCACACCAGCTTCCCTTCTTTAGGGAGGTCCCACCCCCTGCACTGGAGAAGGAAATGCAACCCACTCTAGTTCTGGCCTGGGAAATCCCATCCACAGTGGAGCCTGGTGGGCTACAGTCCATGGGGGCGTAAGAGTCAGACATGGCTTAGCCACTAGACCACCACCACCACCATCCACCTGCATCTCCCCAGTCTTTGCACGGGGTTGATTCATGGCAAAGTGCTTCAGCATCGTGAATGTGGCTCTTATTTGAAAGTATGAAGCAACATGCGTGTCATCTTTCTCCCTTGTAAATCGTGTCCTCCAACAACCATGGTGGCTCCAGGGGAGCGACAGTAATGTCCTCAACAAAAACAGATCTGACCGGAGCTGCTGCTAGTTCTTGTAGTTCTTTTGTAAAAATGAGAAAAAGGATCTTTTTGCTCTATGCAGTCCAGTGCCAGGGCTCTTGCTGGGTGAGTGGAGGGCAGCCTAGATTTCAAATCCTACTGTTGTCTCATTCCTGCAAAGACCACAGCCTCTGACTGTGCATGGTGGTCCCTGATGGAACATAGGGCTAAACTCTGCTAGATTGGAAGAAGGAAAAAAATAGCTTATCCTTCTGATTCTCAAAGGGTTGTGGGGGGAAGAGAAAGACAGAAATAAGGAAAGCATCAACCGTGAATCCCGATCATTCCTCTTCAGAGAGAAATCCCAGAGGGTGAGGCATTTTGGATAAGTTCATGGGAAAGCCCACAGAAGAGGGTGTTTACCCTCATTCCTATTGTATCTGGGACTGTAGAGGATACCCCCTCACAGCGTGTACCTTGTACTCCCTGTAAAGTGATGTCACAGTGTGGCTGGGCAGAGAGGAAGATTGTGCTGGTCTTCGCTCTGCTCTTGGGTTGGCTGGGCAACTCTCAGAGGGAGACACCACAGCAGGGACACAGTGACCTTTACAGAGTGCCATCCAGGGTGGACACCATCCAGGGTGGACGCCATCCAGGGTGGCCATTCAACGGAAGTCACAGCTGAACTTCAGGGTGTCCTAATGTCTGAGGGATACTTGAGGTGTGCAGACAGCAGAGGGATGGGCTATTCCCTGATTCAGCCAAGGCAGCCACTGCCCATTCCTATGTCCTAGGTTAGCATTCAGTGGTGCCCTGCAGGCAATGCACAAGGGCTAAGAGACCAGGCAGCAGGCTGACAGGTCTGAGTCCTTGATGCCCAGCTTGGAAGTTCCCCTTTTTTCTGCTACTTGGAAGAAACACATCTTCCCCTGTTCTCCTGGACCAGAAATGGAACATCTGAAAGAATAGCACCGGCCTGATAAAGATGGTTTTATCTAAAGTCTGTTTAAATGATCGGATGAAACAATGTTGACTAGACTGGAATTTCAGATTGTCCTCTTTATACAGTGGAACAGGGGCTTATATGAGAGACTGCAACAGCTCTGGGAGATAAATGAGCTATTTTTTTCTTACCTGCACTTGTGGAATTGTTCCCAACTTCACTCTCATATCCTCTCTCCAACCATCATGTAGCATGAGTGGAACGGGAAAATCTGAGGGTTAGGAGACTTGGCCAAGAGCAAACTTCTGGATGGTGGTGAAGCTTGGACTTGAACATGGGCCCTCCCGCCAAACTGTAGTCTCTGGAGGGCCCCTCAAGGGGTCCCTCAGTGAACTTGCTGAGGCTGATCTGGGAAGAAGTGTTTACCCTAGTTCCTCTGAAGCTAGCCGAAAATGAGGGTTGATGTGCAAGTGAACTATTAAGGAATGGCTCCTGGGAGAAAGCAGGAAAGGAGCAGGGGAAGCAGAGTGGGTTGGGAGGGAAGCCAGGCAGCGCCAAGTCTTCAGGGGTGAGCCCTAACATCAGCCTGGTCATAGGTAAATCACCCCATCAGAGAGGTCCACCTCTAAGGAAGGGATCTGGGCTTTCACACTCAACAGGAGTCAGGCACGCCCATGTACTTCTGGTTTTCTGAATGTGAACCCAAAGAAACTCTAGAAGCCCCAGGGTGGTCCTCTGCAGAAGGCTGCTGGTAGAATTGGTTAGAAACAAAGCACAGAACGGATGGTGATGGTACAGAATCAAAAAGAAGTGTCTGAAGGGACCTGAGATGACCTAAGAAACTCCTGACAGTGTCTGCCTTCTCCCTCCCTCCCTCTCTCTCTCTCTCTCTGGCTCTCACTCTGTTATTTAAGGCTACTGGCTCTCCTTTCTTGGACACAATAGTCTTTTATTCCAAGAGTACATTCTTCTTGCTTTTTGTTATTAGTGTTGCTCCTTTTAGGAAAACCTGGTAATAGTGGGTAATAAGGCATAGTATCGTTGTTTTAATGCCTTACTTGGCCAATAAAAGCTGCCCACAGTCTCTCCGTTTCCCAACTTATTTTTGACATATAACTGGTCCATGAAACCCCAAAGTCTGGGAACCGCTGCAGTAGTCCACGTCGCTTTTCTTTTTCAGTTGGTTTCCAAAGTACTTCCTAATCACCTCTCTGATTTAAAACAGACAACTAAAACAATAAAGTTTGGACCCCAGCTTAGTAATAATTGTGTAAACACTGCCTTTCCTCCCAGGAGGGCCCTTGAAGTCATCAGCAGCATGCACTTTCCCATGTAACTTGTAGGCAGGAGGGTGAGGGGAAACTGACTCGGGAGTGTCAGCAGACTCACCCTTGCCTTAACCTCTCCTCCACAAATTCGAGGCTGAACAAAACTGGCAGAGAGCTTACGTGGGAGAGAAGAATCCTGCTATCCTTCAATCTCACCGTGAAATCCCTAGAAAGTCCCCAGATGTGAGTGTGTGTGGAGGTGGCTGTGTGCTGCAGCAGAACTGTGAGGAAGGATAATTGTGATCAGAGTGCAATTAAATGTGAAAATTAGGAGTTCGTTGGTCTGTGCCTGTTCCTGCTCACAGAAATAAGTTGCATCACCTAATATTCTTCCCAGTGACAAATTCTTAGAGCTGAAAGTTGTTGTGTTTTTTTTCCCTTTCTACTTTACCAAGAATGGCTGAGTTTTCCATTTGGATAAAGCTTCATGCGTTTCTCATCTGCCAGCTGAAAATTGCAAACAAGAAAATTCTGTTCGTTGGAGCAGTTCCTGGAGCGGAGGAATAGTTTCAGTTGATCAAAAGGGTTTATACTGCCTGATGCTTTTTACTTTGAACTTGAAGAATCGAAGACTTATTTTTGTAAAGGAGTTTGGCTGATTATTCAGTTCAACCATACACTATTGACTCTGGAAAAAATGCATAACAATTGATACAGGTATTCTAATGTTCTCATTTTAATGAGTAATAATCAATATTTCTAGTGGTAAAGAATCCACCGGCCAGTGCAGGAGACACAAGAGATGCCAGTTCAATCCATGGGCTGGGTAGATCACCTGGAGAAGGAAATGGCAACCCACACCCATATTCTTGCCTGGAAAATCCCATGGACAGAAGAGCCTGGCAGACACAGTCCATAGGATCAAAAAGAGTTAGACATAACTGAGCACACACACACCACACCAATCAATATTTTTATTTTGATTCCATATGATCTTATAAAAATTTTATTTTAAAACTATGATTTAAGATATCATTATATGTCTAAGATTGATTTAATAAATTATTATTATATTCAGCTAACATTTATTTATACCAAGTATGCAGTAGGCACAGTTATAGGTGCTGAGTTGCAGCAGTGAGCAAAACCGTTAAAAGCTGTGGTATAGTAATTGCCAAAGAGTTAAGCTAGCATTTCCTGTGAAATTGCCTTTGAAATAAAGTATTTTCATGGGGGCAATCCAATGTTATATGATGCAGAAATTGAAAGTTACCAAAAAATATAGAATTGCTATTATTTCGTCCCTAGAGTGAAAAACAATGTTCTCCCCAAGGCAGAAAAGATCACATTTTAATACAGATTTATAATAGATGAACTCTTCTCTCAAAATAAGTAATGCATTTAAATAGAAAATAATTTTTGAAGTTCAGAATTTCCCGTCTTTAAGATTTAAATAGTTTTAGAGTCAGAAAAAAAACCTGGATTTCATCAGCCAGACAAGGACAGGGAAATCATGTTGAGAAAAGCCCTAATTTCCTTCCCTGAGACCGATGTGACCTATGGATTATCTAGATACTTGTCTTAATTCTCTGTCTTTAAAGATAACCTGAAAAGCTAGATCATGTGAAAACTTATTTAGTGCTGCTAAGTTCTCTGAATTTGTTAACAATGTAAGGAGATTTACCATTAACTGCATCAAATCACCTAGCCAGGGGCTGTGAATCTGCTGAAGTGTGTGGTACTGAAACCTATAAAATCCCCAGAGAGTTTCTTGTCAAGGATTCTGGGCGGACAAGTGATCAAGAGGAAACAGGCTGGCTCTTTTCAATGAATGACACTCTGGAATGTGATCTATAGCTTGCTACATCACTCTGATGATGCATCTTTTTCATCTCTAAATATATATTAATCTGTTGTATTATTTTGCCACATGATGCCAATAAAGGGTCATTTCATTAATTTCTGGAGAGGGTCAATTCTGTATATAGAGGCCTTTCTAAACAAGTATGGAGTTTAGTAAGAATAATAATGCAAACAGTGGAAACAGTGTCAGACTTTATTTTTTGGGGCTCCAAAATCACTGCAGATGGTGATTGTAGCCATGAAATTAAAAGACGTTTAACTCCTTGGAAGGAAAGTTATGACCAACCTAGATAGCATATTCAAAAGCAGAGACATTACTTCGCCAACAAAAGTCTGTCTAGTCAAGGCTATGGTTTTTCCTGTGGTCATGTATGGATGTGAGAGTTGGACTGTGAAGAAAGCTGAGCACCAAAGAATTGATGCTTTTGAACTGTGGTGTTGGAGAAGGCTCTTGAGAGTCCCTTGGACTGCAAGGAGATCCAACCAGTCCATTCTGAAGGAGATCAGCCCTGGGATTTCTTTGGAAGGACTGATGCTGAAGCTGAAACTCCAATACTTTGGCCACCTCATGAGAAGAGTTGACTCATTGGGAAGACCCTGATGCTGGGAGGGATTGGGGGCAGGAGGAGAAGGGGACGACAGAGGATGAGATGGCTGGATGGCATCACTGACTCTATGGATATGAGTCTGAGTGAACTCTGGGAGTTGGTGATAGGCAGGGAGGCGTGGCGTGCTGCGATTCATGGGGTCGCAAAGAGTCGGACACGACTGAGCGACTGAACTGAACTGAACTGAACCTAAAGTGATCTGCTTATGAGAGATTAAAAAAAAAAAAGCCTCATAGATACTTGCTATGTTCCTTTTCAGGTCCTAAAAATGTACTTGAACAATGGCATTCACCATACATTTTCCATATACCAGACATTTCCCCAAGTATTGGGTTGGCCAAAAAGTTCATTTGAGTTTTTCCATAAGATGTTACAGAAAAACCCAAAGTAACTTTCTGGCCAGCCCAATACTTTCCTTGCATTATGTCATTTAGTTCCCATAAAGCCCTATAAGGTAGGTACTCCTGTTTCAGAGTATTAAGGGAGGTTTCAGAGAGGTTAGGCAAATTTCCCAAAGTCATCCAGACAGGAAGGAGAAGAGTCAGGACAAGGAACATGTCCACTTAATACCACAGTGATGCTACCAGAAAATGAAGTCAAATTCCAGGATCATCAGCCAATTCCTGGTAATTTGGAGAAATGATGGGAATGTCTTCTCCTAGAGTTGTTTTGGTCTCCCAGTCTCTCTCCCATCCACCCAAGTAACATAAGGACGCTATTGTGCCTACAGTGTGAATTTCTCAGTTGAGTAAACACTCACCTAGCCAGCTGGATCCCACACCTAGCTGCTTCCTAGTACAAATAAACACTTGCTATTTATAACATTAATTACCCTGTGCAGTACAATTCTTTGAGGAAAATATATGATATGTACTCAAAAAAGCATTTTTTTTCTCCCACACAATCTTGTTAATCAAAAGAGTTGGCAAGAGATCATAAGAACATCATAAGCCTTGCATAGGATGTAAGAAAAATAAAAATACCACTGAATTTAAAGAGGGTGTGTTCATTTCAGAGATGTGTTTGCTTCTTAATGATCATTCTTCCTTTAAGTCTAAGAGGCTGTGTTTCTGATGAGGATAGTCCTATTCTGTCTCCAAAGGTTACTCTTTAGTTCAACTTTCCAAGTGACTCTGTAATTTGAAAATAACATTGTGAAAAAAGAAAGAAGCACACATATCATTTAAAGTTTTGTATACCTGTGTTATTTTTTTAGAGTGGAGATTTTGAAATAAGCTTAGAATTTCTGACACAAGAAGTTTTTAGAATTTAAATAACTTTTGAGAGAAAATTTAGTTCAGTATTAAGACAGATGCATAAAAGAAAAAGCAAAATTGAGTCCTTGGTTTTCAACTCACTCAAGATTCAAAATACCTAAATATTCAGAAACTATAGCTCATAGATCTAAAGGCGATCATCTTCAAATTTTAAAAATATATAGATTTAGAATATAACATACTAGTCAATAATAATTTGCAAGTAATTACTTGCCTACTTCAAGTATATTCCAAATTTTCCGGCAAAGAATCTTGGATCTTAAATTTAACCAGAAAATGTATATTGTTTCAAAAAAATATAATCCCTGGGCTAATGGCTAGTGGTCACAGGTGTGGGTATAAAATGGCTGCCAGCTGCATGTGACCTCAGCTATATCACTTAACTCCTCAAAGCTTCATATGCGTCATTTCTAAAGAGATGAGCTAGATCTAATGCGTCACAACCTACTGTTAGGCTGAGAAATCAAGTTATGTGTCGAAATTAGTGATTAAAAAACAAATCAGAATCAAACAGAGAATGGAAAGTATCTGTGTCATGCATAAGAGGAAAAAGTATTATTTTATGTAACTTAGGTTTCAGATACACACATACATACCCATGTGGGGTCCTGGGTTATGATGTAAAATTTATGTTATTCTGTATGTCACTGTCAAAAAAGCTTGAGTAACGCTAAGGTAGATAACTTCCAGAGTCAGGACTGGACTGACACTCAACATTCTTTAGACTTGTTGTGTAAGTGATAGTGCAACAGAGACTGCAAACAAATTGTCAACCCTAATTAACGCTCCCATCCACATGACAAAGTCCTGGCTATGGACCCAGGGACTATAATACCTAGCTCTTTGTCCAGCCAGGTGGGCCCACATGACTTGTTCTTGCCAGTGAAGTGTAAGCAGAGTGAAAGATTACTTCTGGGTTGAAGGTGGAAAGCCAGTGAGTTTTCTCATGCTCTTCTTCCCTTTCTACTTCAGCTCAACGCAAATATCAACCTTGGGAATGCTGTGTTAAAGGAAGACGGTGGAGCCAGAAGATGGAAGGAACCTGGTGCTTCAAATCTTCACATGAACAAGGAATAAAATTCTGTTGACTTGTGGGCTGTTATACATGTTGAGGGTCTGCTTGTCACGAGAGTGTTACTTTGACTAATCCAGAGACATCCAATAGCTGGAGGTACATGAATTACTGGTCTAATTTCTGTGTGCTTGTCCTTCATGCTAAAGGCCTAACAGAATATGTGTTCTGTCCTTTTGTGTTTTGACAATTGTTTGACAAAACTTTTTGGATACCAATTAGTTTCCTGTGTCTAACCATCAGAAAGTTAGAGGATACAGAGAAAAGCCTTCTTCTGCCAAGATAGCCTCTTAATAGCAATTAGAAAAATAATTAGGAAAATAAAAGACTACATATTCCATCATCTAAAGAAAATCAGTAGGTTTAGTTGAAAACAGCATTTCATTTCTCTTTTTAAAAAGTAATATCTTGTGTTTCTCTGATCCTTCATAAGTCTGCAAAGCACTTTTGTGTCAGATACATCACGTAATTCTGCTAACAATCCTGGTGGGTTGCCCCATTTTACAGATGAGAAAATAAAGGCTTTGTGAAATTAAGTGATTTAAAGTTTACACTAACAGTAGCAGAGCCAGCACCTCAGTGGCACCACTTTCAAGTCCAAATCCTTTTTCTCCTCTGATGTCATATAGGGTAGGTCTTGTTTGCTGCTGTTTTTCCAGTGCCAGCCTGGAACATAGTAAATATCTCACACTACATCCTCTGGTTTGGTTTCAAACATCTCCTGTCTTTGTGGTATGAAGAAGTCCTTTTTTTTTTTTTTTTTAAATTATGTCCAACAAGGGGTCATTGACAGCAGACCTGAGAGCTGAGTTAGTTCAGGTTGTGTTAGAATGTGAAAAGTAGAGTGCTGCACCTTCTGCTGATTAAAAAGGGTAATTTGGGGATCTAATGACATTTAAACATTTTAATAACAGACTGGTTCCAAATAGGAAAAGGAGTACGTCAAGGCTGTATATTGTCACCCTGCTTATTTAACTTCTATGCAGAGTACATCATGAGAAACGCTGGGCTGGAAGAAGCACAAGCTGGAATCAAGATTGCCAGTAGAAATATCAATAACCTCAGATATGCAGATGATATCACCCTTATGGCAGAAAGTGAAGAGGAACTCAAAAGCCTCTTGATGAAAGTGAAAGAGGAGAGTGGAAAAGTTGGCTTAAAGCTCAACATTCAGAAAACAAAGATCATTGCATCTGGTCCCATCACTTCATGGCAAATAGATGGGGAAACAGTGGAAACAGTGTCAGAGTTTATATTGGGGGGCTCCAAAATCACTGCAGATGGTGATTGCAGCCATGAAATTAAAAGATGCTTACTCCTTGGAAGAAAAGTTATGAGCAACCTAGATAGCATATTCAAAAGCAGAAACATTACTTTGCCGACTAAGGTCTGTCTAGTCAAGGCTATGGTTTTTCCAGTGGTCATGTATGGATGTGAGAGTTGGACTGTGAAGAAGGCTGAACGCCGAAGAATTGATGCTTTTGAACTGTGGTGTTGGAGAAGACTCTTGAGAGTCCCTTGGACTGCAAGGAGATCCAACCAGTCCATTCTGAAGGAGATCAGCCCTGGGATTTCTTTGGAAGAAATGATGCTAAAGCTGAAACTCCAGTACTTTGACCACCTCATGTGAAGAGTTGACTCATTGGAAAAGACTCTGAAGCTGGGAGGGATTGGGGGCAAGAGGAGAAGGGGACGACAGAGGATGAGATGGCTGGATGGCATCACCAACTTGATGGACGTGAGTCTGAGTGAACTCCAGGAGCCGGCGATGGACAGGGAGGCCTGATGTGCTGCAGTTCATGGGTTTGCGAAGAGTCAGACACGACTGAGTGACTGAACTGAACTGAAACATTTTTACATGGTTTTCCAGGGAATTCAAAACTCCTTTGGAATTATAACATTTAAGCCACATGGTGACAATATACACAGCATGGTTAAATATTAAGTGAAATATCCACAACTATTTTTACATGTTTAAATATAGGACTTGTAAAATAGAACAAAACACACCTAGGTTTTCTGGGGGGAAAAGTTTTTATCAATGAAGTGCCAAAGTGTAAGCAGATGAAGAGGCTCTGTCTCACTGGCTTTTCATAGCCTTGTTTACATTGACCGAGGTGGCTGTTGAGGAAAAACAGAGGTGCTTTTGATTTTACCAGTTGAAAGGACTTTTCCAGAAATCACACACACACACAAAGATTAAATACTGGGCCCCACATAACTATTTCAAAAATGGTATTTTTGTAGCTGTGTATAAATAAAACCATTTCCAAAGCAGAGGTCTCTGTAGGAATTTTCAGACCAGTGTTTCCATTATTAAATATGTCTATGAGCTGAAAAGTTTCCTAGATCCAAACCTGGCCTGTCTAGTTATTTTTGGACACAGTGGAGCCTCAAGCTCACAGAAAAATGTCTGCTGTGTTCTCTGCTGTGTCACAGGGCGACTGGAGCCCAACCCCGAGCCACCTTCTGAGGAGTGTGAGCCGGCACCACCTGGCTTCCTCGTGGGTGCGTTTTGTTCCAGAAGACCCCAAATAGGCACTGGATCTATTCTTGAGAACGGGATCCAAAGTTCGTCTGAAAATTTAATAGCCAGAGTTGGGGGTAACTTAGTCCACACCACAAGGAAGTGTGCCGCTGCTGTTTAGCTGCTGAGTTGTGTCTGACTCTTTGCAATCCCTTCTGAGGGGTCTGAAAAGGGGTGAATGGGAGTTGGAGCTTATGGCAAATGTTTTCATAACTCGAACATATCTTAAATTGGTTCTTAAGGAAACATACCTTTAACTGGAGAGCTAATCTAGTTTGGTGATCAGCCCAATATGTGTAAAAACCAAATGTTCTGCTCTGTTTTCAGATTAGCACAACTGATCAAGTATTTTAAAAATGTGTGTGTGTGTGTGTGTGTGTGTGTGTGCGTGTGTGTGTCTGTGTAGAGACTTCCCAGGTAGTTCAGTGGGTGAAGAATCTGCCTGCAATACAGAAGACACACGTTCAGTCCCTGGGTTGGGAAGATCCCATGGAGAAGGGCATAGCAACCCACTCCAGTATTCTTGCCTGGAGAATTGCATGAACAGAGGAGCCTGGCAGGCTATAGCCAATGGGGTTGCAGAGAGCCGGACACGACAGAAGGGATTGAACAGGCACATGCACACTTGTGTGTGTGTGTGTGTGTGTGTGTGTGTGTGTGTGTGTGTGTGTGTGGCTCTGCATGCTGATATTTTCTTCCAAACATTAGGGAGGGAGAGGATTGAATGCCCTGATGTCTACAACGTTTCCATTTTGGAGACTGAGTTCATATGGGCTGAACATCCTCTAAGAGACTCCTTCTTGAATCTGGAATTAATTAAAAGAAATTACCAATCCAATACACATATGTTAATTACCTTCACATTCAATCATTAAAGAGGTGGAAAATACTGCCACTCTGAAACCACCCTATACATGCCCGTAGAAGATTCAGACTCCTTGTCATAGCACATGCAAGACACAGCTCCCAGCATGGTGCAACGTTTAATGAAAACCTCAGCGGAGAGCTGACTGCATGGGGAGAGGCTCACATCAGACAGCAGTGTTTACCAGAGTACATTACATGTTCATTGCAATGATTAGAGGAAAATGCTTTTCTAGACAGGCATTTGCTAAAGGAAAACAAAAACAAAAACAAACCAACATTAGCTTCTTTCTCTGTACCGGCCATTATATTTTCCTATAAACGTGAGCAGAAAAAAAAAGTCTTATTAGCAATTTTGAGGGGAGAAGGAAAAACCGTATTCCATTCCACAATGATTCTGAACCTAAAAGGACCATGACAATGTAGAAGGGTTTTGATTATTCATTCACTAAAAACAATTATGGAAAACTTCAAAGGCCAAAGGCAACGTGTGAGGGACTAAAGAGAATGCACAATCTAGAAAATGAAACAGAAGAGACCACAAACATCTCTAAAATCAGGCCCAGGGTGAGAAGAGATGTTCAGTGTAACAGGAGCAAAAAAAAAAAAAAAATCCGGAGGGAGAAATGATTCTGGGGATGAGGGAGGTTTTAAGATGGAGGAAACGACTGAACTGTGCTTGGAAGGATAAGTAAGATTTCAACTGGGGAATTGCAGGGAGAGGAAAAAGGCATTCCTTCTGCAGAGGAGGAAAGGCATGAAAGCACCACAGGGAAGGAAGTGGTAGGGAAGGAGGTGATAGGGGAGGAGGAGGAGGGGTGTTGTGGGGACCTGATCTGGTGGATAATACCACGAATGGAATCTGTGCCTGGGAAGTGCAGTGGGAGACAGGCCCAAAAGGAAACAGGAACAATTGTAAAATTCCCTTAAAAGTACTTTATAGAGTCAGGGTGTTGCCACTGCCTCCAGGGAAATTGCATTCTGCACCTTACTCACCAGCTGAATTGAGGACATAATTGGTTGTTTTAAGTCCAATTATATTTAACTCAGTTGAAGGTAAGGATTATGGATTTTGAGATTACTTATGATGGGGTCTGCATAATAAGGCCTTTGATAGAGGCTAAAACAATGATATAAAGCACAGTGGTCTGCCCCTCAGCTAGGAAACAAGAAAGAGATGACAAAAAAATGAGAAATGAGCCAATTAAATTACTCGAAAACATCATGCTTGCGAAGAAATAGAAAAAATAACATCAGTCTTTGGGGTTATACTTTAGAGTTTGATTTTCTTTCCTCTTTAACTTCCTCTTACTTCATTAGGATTTTTTTTTTTCTAAACCATTAAGTAATTGGATTACAGTCAGGAAAAAAAAAAAGGAAAAATGAATCCAATGACTAATTTTAGGAAGGAATTGGAATGACAGATTTGATTCAGTGTTTGTTATTTCTAATATCTCAGTTCTTCGCTGGGGGAGTGTGATTCTTGTCGTGTGTTTCCCTTTCAGAAGATAATTCAAAAGATTACATTCTGTTCCTGATAAATAAAGATAATGAACATATATCTAACCATAAGTAGCCTAAGCGAAAGAAGAGAGGGGCAAATGATCTGATATTCTTAAGAGGTATAAATAAATGTCTTGGAAGATTCAGTTTCAAATGATACTTTTTTTTTTTTTAAGGCAGAATATTTTAACAGTCAATGCTAAAGGAAATCAACCCTGAATATCCTTCGGAAGGACTGATGCTAAAGCTGAAGCTTCAATACTTTGGCCACCTGATGTGAAGAGCTGACTCATTGGAAAAGACCCTGATACTGGGAAAGATTGAGGGCAGGCAGAGAAGGGGGCTAGAGAGAATGAGATGGTTGAATGGCACCATCGATTCAATGTACATGAGTTTGAGCAAGCTCCAGGAGATAGTGAAGGACAGGGAAGCCTGGTGTGCTGCAGTTCACTGGGTTGCCAACAGTTGGACATAACTGAGTGACTGAACAACAAATTTTAACAAAGGAAGCAACCCCAGACTCTTCGATTCAAACCTTCATATAAGACAATCCTATAAAAATTACTCTCCTAGTTTTTCCATCAAAACACTCAATTTGTTTGCTTCATAGAACTTATCCCACTGTTACTATATCAGTTGTTTTTCTGTGTATTTTCTTGCCCAACCAGAGAGCAAGATACTCAAGAGCAGGAACCATATCTTTCTTGTTCATAAATCTATGTCTTGCAGATAGCACAGTGCCTGGAAGTCTCATCATCATGATGACTGTCTTTACATTGCAACTAGCATTTATGGAGCAATTACCTTATTATGTGTGCTTTGTATGTATTACTTCATTGACTACTATATTGAAGGTGATGGATACATGTTTGTTAAATAAATGAATGGATTTCTCTTAAAGAAATGGCATATAATTTGGATAAGTTATCTAAATGACTAAAGTTTAATTGGGTTTGACTTATGGCATAAAAATTGGAGCTCTTAAATCTCAGAAGGGAAGGAAGTCCCAGATGAAAAGGGTAGTGATGGTATTTTACCAGTCATCTTGACTCACTCTTCTTTTACAAAGTAGCCTTGTTATTTATTTTCCTCATTCTTTAAGTATGCATGCTCAATACAACTCTTCAATAAAATACATTCTATTTTCGAAGCATTTTGCCCATCCCCCTTTGCAAGAGCATCTTTGTCTCACTTGACAGAAGGCTTCTTAATGACATGCCACCACCCACATAACAGAAATTTTGGTCCTTCACAGTGACTCAATAAACTCATTAATGATTAATTTAAAGCTACAGCCTAGGGAGAGCTAATTTTTCACTGAACAGAATTTCAAATCAATGTATCAAACTTCTTTCTTAAAAACCACATAGATTAAAAATTAAAGGGCAAATTAAAAGTTAGCCAACTCCTTGCTGGCATGTATTGATCCTCAAAATCCTTAAATATTGAGGCATGCAACAGAACCAATTGAGTTTATTGCAATGGAAAATTAATAGCTTCTTGAGCACAAGCATTTAACATTTTCTGAGTGGTTTAAAATTATGCACATGGTTAAAAATTCTCATTAATAAATATATTCGGAAACCGTCCCTTCATGTGAACTTTGCCATTTTTGATTGCTGAAGATGAGTGAAGTCTTTTGAACTTCAGAAGAGCCTAGAGCGTTTGAATGGTAGCAACATAACCCCATCAAGCGCTGTGCCTGTGGAGTTCTCTCTATCTGAACCATCTGCCTAAGTGGTTTCCTACAGTCCACAAAATGCCTATAATGTGTGGTGTCTGCATTAGATACTTGTATATCTTGTGGTTTCTATGAGGCCTGGAAATGGTAGGCAATCTGGAAAAGCGAGAACTCATTCAAATGCTGGAATAAAGATGGTAGAGGCAAAACTATTGGTGAGTCTGTTGGTTACAGAAATGAGAGTGGGGGTTTCTATAGGGTGAGGTTGTAGGAGGGTCTGTTTAAAGGCTTGAGCCCAGAAGATCCAGGTCACATTTCTTCCTCCTGCCCTTTTTTATCCCTTTCTGAGCCTTCCTAGGGAGAAGTTCATGATGGGAATGTTTTCCTGTGCTCGCTATTTCACCCACATTTTGAGTGCTATCCCCTAAGAGTTAGCTTCCTTCCCTACTAGGGAACAATGGAAGCCATTGCACTGTGGTCATATCCTTGCAAAATGCTGAAAAGATGCTAATGCCCGAAGTGCAAAGAACTCTTGTGTATGACATGTTCTTTTATTCCTTCCTCTAGCAATCCTATGAAACATTTAGGGTAGGGATTCTTTCTCCTTGGTAATTATTTTGTCAGCAAATGTTGGAGCTGAGACTCAAAATGCAGGTCTTCTGACCGTGAACTCACTATTATACTAACAGGGACCTCTGTTGCTCACACCCCTCTTCCACCCCCAGGACCTATTATCATGTCAGGCACATCAGTAAGCTTGTTCTTCACTTATTTCAAGTAAGTTCTTTAAAGGGAATTATCTTGTCTCTTCCCCTTGAATAATAGTAGGAGATCTTGAGGGTAGGTACTGTTTTATTTAGATTCCCAGAAAGAACAAGAAGGTCCACTCCAGAGGCTTAAGGATAGAGTTTAACAAAAATTCTCTTTATAGAGACGTGGGCAGGGTTAAAAAAAAAACCAACAGGGGATGGTAAGATGCACAAGAATTAGCAGAAATCCACACCACCCCTAAGCCTGAAGGGGAAGAAGAGTGTTATTACTGGAACACAGTGCACACTGAGTCCTGGAAAAGGAGCCATCTGCGAGAAGCTAAGGCCATAAAGAAAGAGCCTGGAGGAATCTAGGGGACTTCAACCACCGCCTAAACCCTTTCACGGGGAGAGGCTTGGGGAATACGGCAGGGACTAAATACTCTAGCATCTGTCTTCTCCTGTTCATTGATCTACTACTACAGCCTCTAATGGGATGAGCCAACCAAGGCCAGGGGCCAAGTGAAGCTGTCCAAGAAGTCAGCCTCCTGGGACTCAGAAAAGGGAAGAGATAGTAGATAGTAGATCTGGAAAAGCAAAGTCGATCTGGAGAAGCAAACTGGGAGTCCTAGCGCAGGAAGATACGTAAATACTGGGTAATTGGAACTTTTCTTTATTCCTTTCACTTTTATACCATGATTTATGACAGGCTTCTTTCCTCCTTCTTTTCCTTACAATCAAGATGCCCATTACTTACTTTCGTGTTTTTCTGTAAGAATCACAACTACTCACATTGTATATATGTACACGTATACACATTCATGGCCACACACACAATTAAAAGGCGTAATTTTTGCTCAGTAGAGCCAATTTAATAAGTGAGTAGGGTCTGCGGAATGGTCTTGCGAAATAGCTTTATTTTCTCAAACCACAATATTCCCAAACTGCTCTATTTGCTCTCCTTTCTCCATCACTCACAGATAGCTAAGGCAAACCCTGTCATTTTTTCCCATCACTTTCACATATTAATAAACACTGCTATGTTCAGACATTAAGTTGTGTCTGATGCTTTGTGACCCCACGGACGGCAGCATGCCAGGCTTCCCTGTCCTGCACTATCTCTCGGAGTTTGCTCAAATTCATGTCCATTTCATCCAGGTCACAATCTGCCATGTTTCATGCAGTCTAAAGCTTTGTTTCTGCTGCCAATAATTTCACCTGAACCGTGCTTGAATCCTTTCAGCGGAGAAGACACAGGGTCCTCTTTTCTCACCTGGATCCTTGTCTGACTCTGTGTGGCGGAGGTCTAAGTGATGATTTTCTCTCCTGGGGCACTTTCCTGGGGCTCTTTGGTGACCTTCCTCTCAGAACGTTCCACTCTCCACTTCCTGGTTGCCCATGGCTTACTTTTCAGCACCACTTTGTTTCCCATGGAGGGGTGCGGTGCAGTGACTCACAGTTCCTGCCTCTGGCAGTACACTGCTCACAGGTTTGGGATGAGGTCATCCCAGGACAGATCATACTTGGCTACTGATTGTGATGGCCACTCTTTTCCATGTGAGGCACCAGGAATACTTGCCTTGATGAACTCTGGAAGCATGGACTACTCTACTGTAGCCCTCTCTGCTGACAGCCCTTACTTCAAACTTAAGTGAAAAAGGAGACTTCTTAATTGAGCACCAATTATGAACAGACACTATGCAGCCACCAAGAATACAGTAGGGAAGAAAACAGACATTATAGGTTGGTTACATTCTAAAAAGGCAATAAAGAGATAATCACAAAAAAGTATGGTGAGATGTAAGATCATTTAACATGTGTGACTAGTATTTTATCAACTAGATAGGCCATATTTTACTTAATTATTTCCCTATTGTTTCATATTCCAAGCCATGTCATGATCATGTAAATAGTATTTTCCATATTCTGAATCATTTTATTAGGCTAGTTTCCAAAAAAGAAGATTAGGCACAGTGTATTTTTTAATTAGCTTGAATTGAAATGCTTGTTTTGAGGATTCTTACGCAATTTGACAACATCCACATAAAGCACTTAGAACAACACTGGGCATATGGTAATCTCCCAATACACACTAGATACTATTACTATCATTACTATCCTTAGAGATAATTAGAATTATCCTGAGAAGTTGTGAGTCTTTTATGAAGAAAATATATCTCATGATTCCCTTAAATACAGCATAGGACATATATGCACATATCCCATGAAAACAAAGCAAAAATCACAGGAAATAGAAGTAAAATCAGACATTTCATTTAAGTCTCTTTGGTATCCTTAGACTTCTAGGCTAGTACTCCTCTCTCCCCCCACAACTCTAATTTCTCTGCTCCAGAGCTAAGCTGATAGCATTCTAGAGTTAAAGATAAGGATCAGAAAAATTAAGTTCCTCACTTCATGATCCCATCATCATCTGAATTTTACCAGTTCCTTCTATCTTACCTGCCATTTCTTTATGGAGTTTATGAGAGAATACTTGTAAAGCACAAAATATAAAAACATGCCTGTCATTGGAAACAATATCCATATTTTTGCACATAGCTCATTCATGGTTGTGTCATTTATTTTTATTGAGTTCATACTTTATTTTTGGGGGCTCCAAAATCACTGCAGATGTCTCTGCAGCCATGAAATTAAAAGACGCTTACTCCTTGGAAGAAAAGTTATGACCAACCTAGATAGCATATTCAAAAGCAGAGACATTACTTTGCTGACTAAGATCCGTCTAGTCAAGGCTATGGTTTTTCCAGTGGTCATGTATGGATGTGAGAGTTGGACTGTGAAGAAAGCTGAGTGCTGAAGAATTGATGCTTTTGAACTGTGGTGTTGGAGAAGGCTCTTGAGAGTCCCTTGGACTGCAAGGAGATCCAACCAGTCCATTCTGAAGGAGATCAGCCCTGGGATTTCTTTGGAAGGAATGATGCTAAAGCTGAAGATCCAGTACTTTGGCCACCTCATGTGAAGAGTTGACTCATTGGAAAAGACTCTGATGCTGGGAGGGATTGGGGGCAGGAGGAGAAGGGGACGACAGAGGATGAGATGGCTGGATGGCATCATTGACTCGATGGACGTGAGTCTGAGTGGACTCCGGCAGTTGGTGATGGGCAGGGAGGCCTGGTGTGCTGCAATTCATGGGGTCGCAAAGAGTCGGACACGACTGAGTGACTGAACTGAACTGACTCTGCATATGGATGATCTGAAAATGTGACTTATAAAGAATATCTGGCTACTATCACAGCTTCTGCACTGAAGTTACAGTGCTCTTTTAGAATACAGATTTGACCATTTCAGTCCTATGATTGAAACACTTCAGTGACACATTTCAGGTGAAATTCAAAAGTAGTCCAAAATTTAAAGTACTAAGTTGTCTGATAAAAACTTAGGACCTGAGAATAAGAGGCATAAGAGGGAAATAAAAGTATTCTAAAGGTCACATTCTACTGAAGCAGGAGAAAAACAGAAGGGAAACAGAATTTATCATGGGAGAATCAGTGTATCATGTTGGTGAATAGAGTATTTTGTTTTCAAATAAGAAAGACGATTAGGTGAGTAATGAGAAAAAGATAAAAGAGGTAGAAATTTAATGGAGTAGAAAAATATTGTAAACTCGCTGGGGAAAAATATAATGAAAAACAATTTGATCAAATCATAAAAACAGGAGAATAAAGAAAAAATGACAATATAAAATAAATATAAGATAGAAGGAATAAAATATATTACGTCAGTGATGACAGTACATGGGCAATAAACCTAATTCTCTCATAAAAGACAGAGACTATTAAATTAGGACAAAAGCAAAACTCAGTGATGTATTGATTTCAAGAAGATCATTCCCAATGAAGGATGAAAATAAAGGAATGGGGGAAGAAATAGCAGGCATTGCAAAACGAAAGTGAAACTGAAGTCGCTTAGTCGTGCCCGACTCTTTGTGATCCCATGAACTGTAGTCTACTAGGCTTCTCTGTCCATGGGATTTTTCAGGCAAGAGTACTGGAACGGGTTGCCATTTCCTTCTCCAGAGTCCTGACCCAGGGATCAAACCCAGGTCTCCTGGATTGCAGGCAGATGCTTTGCCGTCTGAGCCACTAGGGAAGCAAGGAAACAAAAAAGAAAAAGAACCCAGAAAAGATAAAAGAAAAGCAAGAAAGCAGAAGGATAAAGTTAATATCAGGTAAGCTGGAATTTAAAGTTAAAAGTGATAAATAGGACAAAGATGCAAATTGTACAATGATCAAAGTCACAATCTATGAAGACTTTAAATTACTTATAAACTCATATGCACCAAACAGCCTAGAACATAAAGAGATAAAGGAAAATCCATTGGGAATTCAAGAAAAACAATAAAAATTATATGATATTTTAATACATTTCTTTCAAAATTGGATGTATCTAGGACAAAGCCCTTGGATTTTGCTCATATTCCTTCTCTTCAGAATGGCTTTATCTAAACTTATCACCAGGGGATTCACACTCACCTTTTAAATTTTATTTTGGAATCATATTTTCCTTGAAACTTTTCAATTACTCCTTTCTCCTAACAGAATTTACCATTCTTCTTTGCTGCTGCTGCTAAGTCGCTTCAGTCGTGTCCGACTCTGTGCGACCCCATAGACAGCAGCCCACCAGGGCTCCCCCGTCCCTGGGATTCTCCAGGCAAGAACACTGAAGTGGGTTGCCATTTCCTTCTCCAGTGCATGAAAGTGAAAAGTGAAAGTGAAGTCACTCAGTTATGTCTGATTCTTCACGACCCCATGGACTGCAGCCTACCAGGCTCCTCCGTCCATGGGATTTTCTAGGCAAGAGTACTGGAGTGGGATGCCATTGCCTTCTCCAATTCTTCTTTGAGTTCCAGTGAATTCCTTATATATATTTACCTAATACAGATCTCACAGTGTTTTCCTTACTAGTGAAAGATCTACTTCCCCTAGGAGACTGTAATTTCTCTGAGAGATTTCATTCACATATTGTTTGATTTACTAAGAGAAGTGCTTCCACCCCCAGCACAGACTTCTTCTGAACCCTGATGTTACTATGTCCTACTCACCAAACATGGGCCCATCACACCCAAGAGGTGGTAAAGAGCAATTGGGGAAAAAAAAATCTCATCTACAGCAGTGTAGTACCAATAATGTAGAAATGCTCATCATAATATGTGCCTACTGAGAGGCTTGAGACTACCTCCTCCAAAGGTTTAAGAGAGCTTCTGAAAGCTCTTCGGCTCCAAGAGGGTCATGCAAGTGATTGACAGGCTTGTAACATTTGGATGAGAAGGACCTAGAGAGTGTGGATTGAAGACATGACTTGTCTTATTGATGGCAGGTGGAGGTGTGGCCATGCCTGAGAAACCAAGCAATTAATTAGTCACCTTGGCAGAAAACAGCACAGAGAGCTGCTGCCAATCTGATCCTAAGTCCTCCTACCACTGCAACAGCTATGTCAGCTCCATGCGAACTCAGAACCCAATGATCTGGAGAAGGAAAAGACGGAAAGTGAAAATCTGGAAGTAGACCTTGAAACAACTGATTTTATTTGGAAATAACTAAATTAAAAATATGCCATCAGATAGACAAAAGCTGAATCCAGTTCGCAAAAAATAAATTGCATTTGTTCTCATTCAAGTTAGTTACTTGAAAATATCATACCTGGCATACAAGTTTATATCCCTTATCTCTGGCATAGTGCCTGGTAGGTAGTAGATGCTCAAGAAATGACTATATATATATATTTTTTGAGAGGAAGATCAAATAATAATTGAATAGTTAAACTCAAAAGTTTTCTTATTTGTTATTGGAATTTGGGTAAATCATTTGTCTTTTTAGACTTTAAAGATTTTTTTATTTGTTTATATTTTGCTTTTCACTTTAAAAAGAGAATAGTTTGAGACGGCTATTTTAATCTAGATGTTTGACGTAACTGAGATATGGTGATTTTGAAACTAATGAATGCAAAAGAGAAACCAGAGATCTATTTCCGAAGCCTGTTGATGACCACCTGAGATTTGTTTTTAAGACTCATTTGTTTTTACTTGGACAGAGCTTTAGCCTCATGGAATCCATTTTATTCTTCTCTATGAAATCCAGAATGAAGTAAAATAGAAGTAGTAAAAGGATCTCCTTAGAGATGGGAATATCAGACCACCTTACTCTCTCCTGAGAAACATGCATGGAGGTCAGGAAGCAACAGTTAAGAAGCAAATGTGGGACAAAGAAACTGGGAAAGGAGTACATCAAGGCTGTATATTGTTACTCTTATTGCTTATTTAATTTATATGCAGAGAAAATGATGTGAAATGCCAGGCCAGAAGAATCACAAGCTGGAATCAAGCTTGCCAGGAGAAATTTCAACAACCTCAGATATGCAGATACTATCACTCTAATGGCAGAAAGTGAAGAGGAACTAAGAGCCTCTTAATGAAAGTGAAAGAGTGAAAAAGCTGGCTTAAAACTCAACATTCAAAAAGCTAAGATCAAGATCATTGCATCTGGTCCCATCACTTCATGGCAAATAGATGGGGGACAAATGGAAACAGTGACAGATTTTATTTTTTGGACTCCAAAGTCACTGTTGATGATGACTGCAGCCATGAAACTGCAAGACACTTGCTCCTTGGAAGAAAATCTATGACAAACCTAGACAGAATATTTAGAAGCAGAGACATCACTTTGCCAACAAAGGTCCATATAGTCAAAGCTGTAGTTATTCCAGTAGTCGTGTATGGATGTGAGAGTTGGACTATAAAGAAAGCTGAGCACTGAAGAATTGATTCTTTTGAACTGTGGTGTTGGAGAAGACTCTTCAGAGTCCCTTGGACTGCAAGGAGACCAAACCAGTAAATCCTAAAGGAAATCAACCCTGAATATTCATTGGAAGAACTGAGGCTGAAGCTGAAGCCCCAGTACTTTGGCACCTGATGTGAAGGGCCAACTCATTGGCAAAGACCCTGATACTGGGAAAAGTTGAGGGCAGGAGGAGAAGGGGGTGACAGAGGATGAGATGGTTGGAGGGCATCACCAACTCAATGACATGAGTTTGCACAAACGCCGGGACATAGTGAAGGACAGGGAAGTCTGGCAAGGTACAGTCCATGGGATCAAAGAGTCATACACAACTTAATGACTAAACAGCAACAACCACATCTTCAGAGGCTTAGTTATACATGTGAACAAACACAGAAACACTTATCTTTGAACTATTTTAATTTTCTGATGACTAGTGAGGTTGAATACCATTTCATATGTTTATTGACCATTTGGATGTTTTTGTTTGTGAAGTCAATATCCAGTGTATATACTGAGTTTTCTGTTTTCTTTGTTCTTGATTTGTAGGAGGTATTTTTCCTTTTAAAATATTCTAGATTCAAGTTCTTTATGCTAATAACACTTTCTCCCACTCTTTGGGGGTGTATTCTCTTTTTCTTTATAAACAAGACTTCTCTATTTGGATATAGTCTAATTTATCCATCTTTCTTTTATGCTCAGCACAATTTTTGTTTCCTGTTTAAGAAAGTTTGCCTTCTCCAAGGACACAAAGTGTTCTCCTGTATTTTTTGTACTTTCCTTTAAAGTTTTCAAATACTTAATTTTCCATACTGGTCCTGTTGTTGTCTTTTCTCCTTTTCTCTTGTGGTGTAATAAAGATGGCTTGGTTATACTTCTAGTTTTATAGCTTGGAATCTGTGTATTCTAAATCATCACCATCACTAAATACTGAATCTCTGCGTACAGAGTATTGTACAAAAGAGATATTTGATTTTAAATTTGGGGTGTGAGTTTAATTTTTTTTTCTCTTCTTTGAGAAAAACCTCTGAATTCTTAGCAATTCTTCTCTTTCCCAGGGTGCTGAGATTTTTATGTGCTTTTGTAGGTTATTGTTCATCCAGAATGCCTATCCAAATCCAAACCACACTGAGCCAAAGCCATGTTTTCCTTAAGGTAACAGAGGAAGCAAGAGGACAGAAGGATACTAACTCCAACCCAAAGAAACTAGGCTTCAGGCCAGTTTCAGCTCTGAATGTGCCTTTCCTCATAACCATCCAAAAAAGAAAAGCAATGGTTTTGTTACTGCTAAAAAAGAATGGCAGAAGCAGAGACACAGACATCAAGAACAGACTTGTGGACAGAGTGGGGGAAGGACAGGGTAGGATGAACCGAGAGAGTAGCATTGAAAAATACACATTACCATATGCAAAATTAGATAGCCAGTGGGAATTTGCTGTATGATGAAGGGAACCCAAATCCAGTGCTCTTTAATAACCTAGAGGGGTGGGATGGGGTGGGAGGTGAGATGGAGGTTCAATAGGGAGGGGATATATGTACAGTTATGGCTGATTCATGTTGTTGTGTGACAGAAACCAATATAAGATTATAAAGCGATTATCCTCCAATTAAAGATGGAGTAAAAAAAGAATGGCAACATCAAATTTGTTATTTTGTAACATATTGCCTGGTATACACTCCATCAAGGGCTTAAAGTGTCATCTTTATTTCATCTTCATGGTTTTAGATGTAAACAATATTGTAGGGTTTTTAAAATTATTTTATGTTTGGGAGAAGACATTATGAATGTTGGTCTCTGGGATGGATTCTTATGGGGGGGGGGCAAAAATAAGTAGTTTCTTCTGTGAAACTCTTCCAGAATTTCATTTATTTCAACAGTTGAACCAAATATTGTATCAGAAGAATAAACCATTATTGAAGCATCATTTTGAAACTACTACAAGATTAATGAACAAATTTTATGCCCTCTGCCAAACTTCATTTTCTCTCCAAAATGGAAAACTCTAGGAAACTAGAGTATAAAAAGAAATATAACTGGCATCAAGCTTGAGAAAACCTGCAAATCAAGCAAAGTCTGCTTAGGAAGCTTTTACTCTCTCAATTTGGTCCATTTTTATAGGAGCCAGACAGTAGTTCCACAAATGGTATTATATCCCCAGTGTACTAAATAACCATAACTATGAAATATGCCTACTTAAAAAAAAAAACAAAAAAACAAAAAAAACCAGAGCTAATGCCTTCTTTCAGCTACAACATTCTGATTTAGAATGAGTTTTGTTCTTTGAGGTCTAGAAATAAAAACCCAGATTTTTGTTTCAGATTCAGCATGTCACTCTGTCAATCAATTATTCATCCACTGCACACTGAGCGATTACTTTGTGTCAAGAACTGTGCTAGGTATTGAGATTATTAAGATGAAGAAGCTGTAGTCTCTGTCCTTCAGGATTTTACAGTAAGGAAAAAGATAAGTAAATTGACAACTACATTATATAGTGAGAAGTGTTATGGAGAAGAATCACAAGATGTAAGTACTATCAAAACTCAACATGGCATTCAGAGAAGACTTCTCAAAGGAGGTGATATGTGAGCTAACATTGGCGGATGAGTTTAATTGTGCTAATTGAAGATGAGAATAAGCTAAGAAAATAGAATACACAAAAAGAATCACACATAGATGATATTCAGTTCAGTTCAGTTCAGTCGCTCAGTTGTGTCCGACTCTTTGCGATCCCATGAATCGCAGCACTCCAGGCCTCCCTGTCCATCACCATCTCCTGGAGTTCACTCAGACTCACGTCCATTGAGTCAGTGATGCCATCCAGCCATCTTATCCTCTGTCATCCCCTTCTCCTCTTGCCCCCAATCCCTCCCAGCATCAGAGTCTTCTCCAATGAGTCAACTCTTCGCATGAGGTGGCCAAAGTATTGGAGCTTCAGCTTCAGCATCAGTCCTTCCAAAGAAATCCCAGGGCTGAATTCCTTCAGAATGGACTGGTTGGATCTCCTTGCAGTCCAAGGGACTCTCAAGAGTCTTCTCCAACACCACAGTTCAAAAGCAACAATTCTTCTGTGCTCAGCTTTCTTCACAGTCCAACTCTCACATCCATACATGACCACTGGAAAAACCATAGCCTTGACTAGACGGACCTTTGTTGGCAAAGTAATGTCTCTGCTTTTGAATATGCTATCTAGGTTGGTCATAACTTTTCTTCCAAGGAGTAAGCATCTTTTAATTTCATGGCTGCAGTCACCATCTGCAGTGATTTCGGAACCCCCCAAAATAAAGTCTGACACTGTTTCCACTGTTTCCCCATCTATTTCCCATGAAGTGATGGGACCAGATGCCATGACCTTCATTTTTTGAATGTTGAGCTTTAAGCCAACTTTTTCACTCTCCTCTTTCACTTTCATCAAGAGGCTTTTGAGTTCCTCTTCACTTTCTGCCATAAGGGTGGTGTCATCTGCATATCTGAGGTTATTGGTATTTCTCCTGGCAATCTTGATTCCAGCTTGTGCTTCTTCCAGCCCAGCGTTTCTCATGATGTACTCTGCATATTAGTTAAATAAGCAGGGTGACAATATACAGCCTTGACGTACTCCTTTTCCTATTTACACTTCAGATAATGATAAAGAAGGATCCTTGTGGGGAATGGTAAGAAGGAAGCTACACAGTTAGGTGAGGAAGAGACCAGAAGCTATGTTTAGGCTTAAGGAGTTGAACTCGTAAAGACAAAGTATAGAGAATAAAACCCTGCAGAGAAGAAAAGTGGAAGAGAACAAAAATGCTATTGGGTTTGGTGGCACTGAGATCATTGGAGAGAAAATCAAGGTCATTTCAGTTGGATAATGGATAAGGTTAATGGATTGCCATGGGTAAGAGTCAGTGAAACGTGCAGAGACTGCCAGGCACCTCCTTCTAGAACCTTGATTGGAGGACCAGAAATGAAATGAAATTTGATTGGTTTGTTGTGGCTGTTGGGTTGATTTTTTAAAAAATTTTATATTTTAACAAAATTTTAGATTTCAGAGAATTTCCAACAGTACTAGTAATTCCTGTATACTCCTGTATACTGTATGCTAATATTTTATCACATTTTACACATTTGTTTTTCCTCTTGCTCTCTCTTTCTCTTCCTCCCTCTCATATTTTTTCCCTTGAACTATTTGGGAGTGTTGCCACAGATATGATGCTTTATACCTCATCCTTCAGTGTACTTCCTAAAAATCAAGGATATTCTCTTACCTAGCTGCAACACAGAGATCAAAATCAGGAAACTAATATAGATGCAGTACTGTTGCCTAGTCTACCCACCTTATTTAGTATTTCAACAATTATTCCATTCATTAATGGAATGATGCTAAACAAACGGCATCTCATATGTTGCATCTAGTTGTCATGTCTCTTAGTGTCCTTTAATCTGTAACAGTTCATCAGCCTTCATACTTCATGAAGCGCTTGCATTTTTGCAGAGAATAGGCCAGTTGTTTCATAGGATGTCTCTTGATTTGGTTCAGTCTGTTTTCTCCTAAATATGTTCCGATCAATGCACTTCTGGCAGGGATTCTGTAGAAATGATGTGTCTTTCTCAGTGCATCATATCTGGGGGCGCATGTTGTTGACTGGTCCTTGCACTTTTCAGTCATTTGGTCAGTTCAATCATTTGGTCAATGTGGTGGTATCTGGTAGATTTCTTTACTGTAAACTTACTATTTTTTTCAAGTAATAAATGATAGTCTTCTGGGAGATATTTTGGGACTGTGTAAATGTCTGGTTTCTCTTCAATATTTTACCCCAGTTATAGCAGCTGTTGGTGATTTCCTGGTACAATTATTGTTATATTGGTTGCAAGATGGTAATTTTCTAAATCCATCATTCCTTCTACATTTATTAACTGGCTTCATAGTCTAAGGAAGAACTTTCCCTTCACCTGCATTTATTAAATTACTTATCATTCATGTCACTGTGGACTCATGGATTCTCATTCATTCCAAGTGTTAAAATCATTTACTACAGTTTGTTTATAAAGACGCTTGAGCATGTTTACAGGCATAGGAAAAAGAGCCAGGGGAGACAGAGAGAGTACATGATTGATGTACCAAAGCAACTAATTCACTTTTATTTTGCAACTCTGTTAGACTAGGCTGGGTACTAAGGATGCAAAGATGAGTGAAATAAGGTCGCCTCCCAGAGGGAGTTCATGTTTTGGAAGAGGGGGCTGGGAGGGGCAGCCCCCTGGGAGAGGGAACAGAACTATTTGCTAGTGAGTTATTTGTAAGAGCTGCAGATATCAGAGCAGAACTGTGGGTGTCACCAAGGGGAGCATGATTAATTCAGGTGGTTGGTGAAGATTTCCCAAAGAAATGACCTTTGAGACAGATTTCAGTAGAGATGAGGGGGGAACAGGGAAAGAATAAGAAAGAAGAGTGGGAAAAACATGCCAGACAGAAGGAAGAGCCATGGAAATGTGGAAATGGCTTGTTAATTTCACCTAAAAATTTGAGAAAATAAAAATTTTACAGTGAGTGAATACCAAAGGCTGCAAGGTTATGTGGTCACTTCAGGTTTAGGCTAAATTTGTTCAATGTGGAGATTGAGAGTCAGAAGATGTAAACACTTTGGTTCAGAACAAATCTTAACTTTTAAGAAAAATCCCTCAAGGACCAAGACTCAGAGAAAAAGACCTTCTGCCAACCCTCAACATTGCCACAATTATCAAAATGAACTCTATGCCCACTTTAAGGAGTTAGTTGGCTCATTTAGGGAATCCCATGGAAATGTAGTATAACCCTTAAAACATTTGCTTTTAATTTTTGAAAATGTCCTTACAGACTTTTTGCATGAGGAGAAAATGAATCTGACTGCAATGTTAATGATTTAGCTTTATTTCATCCCACCAACAAGAAGCAAATGTAAATCAGAATGCAAAAAGTTTGGTTTGTTTCAGATTCTACCTTGTTTTCAAAGATGCAGAAATATGATTAGTTAAATTTTTAATACATTAACATCTTACACTGAAAAAAGCTCATGTAAGAGCTTTTTGTTTTGCTTTCATTTTTGTTTTTAAAGAAAGGAGAGGGAGATTGACATAGTTTTAAATACCTGGAAGAAAAAAAAAGGAATGCACCCGTTACCCCATTATCCAGTACACATAATACTTCCAAAGAAATTTAAAAGATTCTAAATCTTAGATTTCATTTTAGCAAATGCTGTCTAGCTGCAAATGTAGGTCACATAGTTTTGGCATCCTGTGTGAGTTTCCAGCTGTCTGCTGAACACAGAAAACAGAAGAATACGTGTTCCTTTGCACAGCACACTTGAGAGTGAATTTCACTTTAAAGTTTAAAGTTACTCAGTTGTTGAAACTTATTTTTCTTCAACATTCTCACTTCTGGGTTTTCTTCTCTCTTAGATCAAGATTTTTAGATGGTAAAGAAAATATAACATTTTCTCTCTTTTGCCATCTGTGGACTTCAGTTATTTACCACTTTGAATTACAAATAAACTCAATCATGGTATTAACCTAATTAGGGTAACAACAACTGGTCTGTGGTAGTCCAGGGTATTCCTAATGCAAATACAGAAAAGTTAACATACCAATGGATTCATTCAGTTTTTCAGGCAGGAGGATAAGCGAGGTGGAGCCATGCCCCACTGTGGTTTATAAACTAGATTTATACATGGAGACTGCCCAAATATGGCAGTAAGTGATAAATGTTACAAGAGGGCCACAGATAGCAAATGTCATAGAAAGCCCAAAGAGGATACAATTTGGGGCAAGGGCGAAAGAAAAAGAAATGTGTGAAATTCTTAACCCATGTGGTTGTTCCACCAAATTGATACAGCTAAAAAGTTCCCTCACTTTGCACTAAACAGTCTGTGATTTTCTATCAGGTCAGTGAAATAAAATTCCACAGATATATACTGACCTTTTTCTTTTAAAGAACAAAAGCTGGCTAGAATTAGTTTAAATTAGAAGTGGACATGTGATGAGAATCAAACCAAATGCAGGGATGTAGCCAACCTCTAGAAGAGTTGGGTCAAGAAACTGCCAAGTCGTCAGAACCTCCATCTCTCATCCGTCTTTTCTTAGACTGCAGACTGACATTTACCACTTCTCCAGGCCTTGCGGTAAAATATGGCTGCCCACAGGCAGCCTTGGAACCTGCTGCCTTGGAACTCCACTTCCTTTTTTTCAGAAGACAGACCCTGACTAGGTCAGCTTGAGAAAGGTGTCCACCAGTTAGAGCCATAGACAGTCACAGAGTAAGACATGATGGAAATGGGTACGGGTCTGTGGCAGTCTTCAAAGAAGGGAGAGCCTCTGTGAGCTGAAGCTGTACCCAAAATGTGTCTCAACAAACACTTAGTCTGTCTAACATAGAAGAAGAGATACTGGGGTAAGATTAGTTTAGAATGACGCCTGTGAGAGAAGACAGCACAGAAGGGAATTAAAGGTACTAGAGGACTCTAAAGAGCAGGAGAATCTAATAACTGGAGGGTTAGAAAAATCCTCTGAGAGATGGAGATGGGCCATGAAAATGGGTTAATTGCAGAGATTATGGGTTCAGTTCAGTTCAGTCACTCAGTCGTGTCCGACTCTTTGCGACCCCATGAATCGCAGCACGCCAGGCCTCCCTGTCCATCACCAACTCCTGGAGTTCACTCAGACTCACGTCCATCGAGTCAGTGATGTCATCCAGCCGTCTCATCCTCTGTCGTCCCCTTCTCCTCCTGTCCCCAATCCCTCCCAGCATCAGAGTCTTTTCCAATGAGTCAACTCTTCACATGAGGTGGCCAAAGTATTGGAGTTTCAGTTTTAGCATCATTTCTTCCAAAGAAATCCCAGGGCTGATCTCCTTCAGAATGGACTGGTTGGATCTCCTTGCAGTCCAAGGGACTCTCAAGAGTCTTCTCCAACACCGCAGTTCAAAGGCATCAATTCTTCAGCGCTCAGCCTTCTTCACAGTCCAACTCTCACATCCATACATGACCACAGGAAAAACCATAGCCTTGACTAGACGGACCTTAGTCGGCAAAGTAATGTCTCTGCTTTTGAATATGCTATCTAGGTTGGTCATAACTTTTCTTCCAAGGAGTAAGCGTCTTTTAATTTCATGGCTGCAGTCACCATCTGCAGTGATTTTGGAGCCCCCCAAAATAGCTACTGTTTCCACTGTTTTCCCATCTATTTGCCATGAAGTGATGGGACCAGATGCAATGATCTTTGTTTTCTGAATGTTGAGCTTTAAGCCAACTTTTTCATTCTCCTCTTTTACTTTCATCAAGAGGCTTTTGAGTTCCTCTTCACTTTCTGCCATAAGGGTGGTGTCATCTGCATATCTGAGGGTATTGATATTTCTCCCGGCAATCTCGATTCCAGCTTGTGTTTCTTCCAGGCCAGCGTTTCTCATGATGTGCTCTGCATAGAAGTTAAATAAGCAGGGTGACAATATACAGCCTTGACGTACTCCTTTTCCTATTTGGAACCAGTCCGTTGTTCCATGTCCAGTTCTAACTGCTGCTTCCTGACATGTATACAGATTTCTCAAGAGGCAGGTTAGGTGGTCTGGTATTCCCATCTCTTGAAGAATTTTCCACAGTTTATTGTGATCCACACAGTTAAATGGGTTAAAGGCAGAGATCTGCATAGCAGAGGGTACTATGGGAATTAGAAGAGGTGGGTACGATGGGCAGAGGGAACACTGAGAACAGAGAGGCTTGAGGGGAAGAGTGCCGTGTTCTGACAAAATGACGGGTGACCCCTGGTAATTCTCAAGATTAGGTTTATCTACAAGTGATAAAGCAACAGAAACAGACAAGATTGAAGTCTGTGGCTTGAGAAAGTCTTGTGGCTTAAGCAAGATAGAAGTTTACTTTTCTTTCATATAAAGAAGTCCAAAAATAGAGAGTTCAGTTTTGGTAGAATGACTCTGTGAACAACAAAAACTCAGGCTCTTTCTATTATGTTGTGTTGCCATTCTTAACATGTGGTTTTTTACAGTTCAAGATGGCAGCCCAAGTTCCAGCCATTGTATCCACATTCTGCCTAACTCTATGGAAGAAATGAAAAAGGGCAAACTCCTTACCATTTAAAGGGTACTCCTCACAAGTTGCACACATTTCTGCTTATATCCTATTTTCTAGAACTTTGTCAAATGGACATGTCTAGTGGCAAGACAAGCTGGGAAATGTGGTGGCCTTGGGTCCATGTAAAAAAATAAGTGCTATTTCTAAGGAAAAAGGAAAGAATAAATATTGGGAGACAAACAGCCTCTTCCACTCCTGCCTTGCCAAAAATGTAGGCTCTATATGAGTGACGAGGTTGGAAGTTAGGTTAGAAGTTAATTTAGAAGTCCTCGAATGTTAGGCTGAGGAAGTTGTCTAAATAGGTTGTCAATGGACGATCGTTAAAGGTTTTAGAACACTCAAGTGATGTGATCAGATTTACACTTGAAGAATATGGCCCCTCAAATAAAAATAAAACAAGGCAGGAACTATTAAGTGTTACTGAGGGTTACTCCTGCTTTAGGATTTATAGCTGTGTTGGAGGTAAGAGAGGGAAAAGGTAGGGGAGTTGAGTAGGGGGAGAGAATGGCTAGGAGATTACATTAGTCTAGATCTAGATGAGAATTAATGGCATCGGAACTGGGCCTGTAGCAATGAGAAGATAGGATAACAGAGGGAGAGAAAAAAGAAAGTTTTGAGCCTCAGGAATTGAGGACTGATGCGCCCTTAATAGAAACACGGAAGTCAAGAGGAAGAGCTGGTGGGAATGCAAAAGGGGAAGACCATTGGTTTGGCACCGAGTCCTGTGGTTAGGGCATCCATTCAGGGATGTCCTGTAGGAGAGCTGGAAAATAAGATGATGTGAGCAAGAGTCTCCAGGACAACTCGGCGATTCTAGGATTTTATGGTGTCACACTGCCAGCACTTAAATAGCAGCATGTGGCTGAGGAGCTATGATGCCACTGATTCACGGCCTGTGCTTGCATTGCTGTGAGAAGATGAGGAGGCAGTAAACCTCCATCACTCTTTAGTATTGAAATCTCTGATTATTCCAGGTACTCTGGTCGCATTTAACATGGGGAAATGAGACTTGGGTGTACTGATACTGCTATATTTCCAGAACAATGTCAATGAAGCTGCAAAAGTAATTTTTGATCTAGGCTTTAAGTAGAAGAGATTGATGTCAAGGTGAGCAATAAAGGCTTTTCAAAGAAATTTTTATTTCAGGTTTTTGAATTTGTTTATAAATCAACTATTCATTCATTCAATAAATATTTATTGAGCACGGCTATGACATGCTAAATATAGGGTTTATAAGGGTGGTTAAGGCAGGCATGGTCCCTGCCTTAGTCTAGACCAGAGGTTGGAAAATTATAGCCCATGGGCCAGATCTGGCCTGCTGCCCATTTCTACTCTGCTTGCAAGCTGAGAACAGCTTTTGCATTTTTCAGTGGTCAAAAAAAAAAAAAATTGAAAAAATTTTTTAAAAAGCACAGTAATTTGATACAGGAAAATTATAAGAAATTCCAATTTTAGTGTTCATAAATAAAGTTTTATTTTGACAGCCACACCCATTTATTTACATATTGTTTCTGGTTACTTTCACTCCAGAAAGGCAGAACTGAATAGACACTACTTGGAGCACAAAACCTAAAATATTTACTATCTGGCACAAAATATTTATTATTACAGAAAAACTATGCCAGCCCCTGATCTGGACAGAATGAATCAAACACATGATCACACAAGTAAATATACATTTAAGCAAAATGGGTAGGTTTTGCTAATGTCTGGTCTTACCCAAGTACATTGTCTCACTACCATTCACCCCATGAATATCAAGGCCCTTGGTAAATAGTCCCCAAAAGATAGCCCTCAATGAATTGAGCTTCCCAGGATTCAGTTCTGCATTATCCTCTCACTTCAACCTGGCTAACCTGTAACTTGCCTGTAACCAGGAACATGCAGGCATGCTAAGTCACTTCAGTTGTGTCTGACTCTCTGTGACCTCATGGATTGTGGCCCACCAGACTCCTCTGTCCTGGGATTCTCCAGGCAAGAATACTGCAGTGGGTTGCCATGCCCTCCTCCAGGGGATTTTCCCAACCCAGGAATCAAACCTGAATCTCTTATGTCTCCTGCATTGGCAGGCGGATTCTTTAGCACCAAGAGGATATGGCAGAAGTTTCAGGGTGTGGCTTCTAAACTAGGTCAGAAGAAGCCTTATACCTGGTCTTTAGGGAGGCTCACTCTGAGATAAACCAGCCATTAGCCTGAGTTCTTCACACTGTAAGAAAGCTTGGGCTAGCTCTAGGGAGAGGCCAGGTTGGGAGAGAAGTGCCTGGACAGCCTCCAGTGTTTCAGGCATCTCCAGCCCGGGAATAATCATGTGGGTAAAGAAGCCCTCTTGCATGTCCCACTCAGTCAAGTTTTTGATGACCAGCCTCAGCTGACATTCTATAGCAACCCCTTGAGGGACCCCAAGTCAGAACTAGCCAGATGAAACTCAATTCTGAGAACCATTAAATGTAATAATACATGTCTGTTTTAAGCCATACGTTTGGGGATGATTTGTTACACAGCAGCAGAAACAAGGTCCTGACCTCTATTTATTTTTTAATATTTTTATTGAAGTATAATTGCTTTACAATGCTGCGTTAGTTTCTGCTGTATAACAAAGTTTATCTGGTATATGTAGAATCCTGAGTGGCTCAGGGGTGAAGAATCCACCTACCAATGCAGGAGGCAGAGGTTTGATCCATGGGTTGGGAAGATCCCATGGAGAAAGAAATGGCAGCCCTCTCTGGTATTCTTGCCTGGGAAATTGCATGGACAGAGGAGCTTGATTTTGCAAGAGTTGGACACGATTTAGTGACTAAACCACCATCCTCTCTCTCTTAACCCTCCCTCCCATCTATTTCTGAAAGGACATTGGAAGGAAGGAGGTGGGTGAATTCCTTATGTTAAAATTTGGATGGGGTTTGACAACCTTAGGGATGGAAAGGTGGTTTTCTGGCTTATGTACTGAGCTGTTCAGGCCTATCTTGGAATGGAGCTGAAAGACTGCAGGTAGGACTGATCATCTGTAGGTTCACTGGTTTGACTGTACTAGTTATCAAAATATGGAAGTATTTTCATACCAGTTGGGAAATAATATGAGTAATTGCAATATCCAGTATAACTAAATAAATAATGTACATCTCAGCATGTGTGATGAGAAAACCGTAAAGCTCATAAAACCGTGAGCATGATTTTATCAGAGAAATTCCTTGCACTGTAGAACTGAGACTTGTTTTTCTGGTTTGGGCACTCGGGAGTGCAGATCAGCAGGACTTGCCATGTACTTTAGGTTATTTATTTCAGATGTTGAAAGGTTGCCTCCAGTTTCTAAAGTTGTTGTTATTGTCATTATGTTAGCTTTATTGAAGTGCAATTGACATACAAAATTGTAAGACATTTACAATGTACATTGTGATGACTTGATACACACACATACACGCTGTGAAAGGACTCCCCCTGTCTAGTTAGTGAACACATTTCTCACTCCAGTTCCTAAAGCCTTGTTGGGGGAGGCAGCACCAAAGGGCTGAGCTGAGGAGGACCTATTTTGTAAGGCCCTAAGGAACGCCTAACTCTGCCCAAGGGGAGAGGCAGGGTCCAGGTTCAGGTTGAATAGCCTTCTGGGGGTTGTTGCACAGACTGGAATTTGTGTAGGCAATACCACCTCCAGTGGTTTCAAAACCTTTGTTTTATTTGGTACTATATCCTTTGGTTGGGGGCAGCTACTCCTGAACAGCTCTGCTTAGGACCCTATTTATTGGCCAGGAAACTGTGTGCCCCCATAAGTGATGACATGAGTCATCTCTGTCACCTCTCCTCCCCTGAGCAGAGAAACCAGTCCACTTCCTCATTCCCTGGTAGATGCCACTCTCTCTTTCACCGGGGCAGATGTGCAGAGCAAGCCCCAGCATGAGCCCTACTCACCTCTATGCGACGAGAATGGCAAGCTTTTGCCCACCTGTCAATTAAGTGCTATTTGTGTGTTCTTTTCTTTTACTTCTATTCTTTTGGTTCTCCTCTCTCTGTGTGTTGCATCTTCTAACTGCTCAGCCCCTCACTCCTTCTTCCTCTCCTCCTCTTATCAACCCCTCCATCTGGCTTGTCTACTGCTGCTAGCATGAGAGAGACTGGCAAGAGGCCTAGAGAGCAGTGGACACAGCTGAGCTGAGATGGGGGCAGCTGCACAAACCATCACTCAGGTCCTCAGAGGCTCCCCATGCATCTAACACTTACCACGGCAATGGGAAAGTCTTTGAAAGAGTTTGATGCAATTCCTGATATCAAAACATGACTCATTACAGGATACAATTCAGAGAGCATCTCAGTTTGGGTTTCTCTCCAAAGCAGAACCTTAGACAAGGACTTGGGTACAGGTAGGCTGTTTGAAAGGTGATCCCAGAGAGCAGGAAGGAAGGAGTGGAAAGAATGAGATGGGGAAGGAACAGAAGCCAGCAAATGGGATGGTTTTCACTGTGGACAACTGGGGCCCGATTCTGCTGGGAACCCTTTGAGAAACCACATAGAACACACCTTCCCAGAGTAGTCTTCCCAAAAGATGGGCATCTGGAGCATCGTTTCCCGTTGACACGTGTTTAAGCATTGTCTGAGATTGTCTCTGTGGTGTTCTCTCTGGGGATTTCCAGGATATGAGCTGGGTGAACTCCTGGGGTATCAGGGAGAGCCCTGAGGCAGAAAAGTGGAGAGATTAGCAGGCTCTTGTGTTGGGACGCTGACAGTGTGCATGGGAACCAACTAGCTCAGCTGCAGTTGAAATCAGAGAGGGGCCCTGGGGAAGTGGCAGGGGGAGCGGGGCCCTGGGGAAGAGGCAGGGGGAGCACAGAAAAGCTTCCTTAGACAGCGACAGCTGCAGCAAACACACATGCATGCCATCAATTGCTGTAACCCAACAAATGCTTTGGGAATTGTTAGAATGGTTTAACAAATGAATTTTGCTGCAACTTAGGTTTCATGGTAAATAGTTTTATACTCCAGTTTCAATAACTGAGGCAGTAAAAGGGAATCTGTTCTTAATTTTTGATTTTTGCATCAGTTTATATACTACTGAATACTAGTATCAGGTTGCCAAATATTTATTGTACCACCCCCGTCTATGTGTTGCTCCTCCCTCCCAGGGCTCCCTGATCCCATATTTCTTCTTCACTTGGTCCCCAGCATCTCTTCTCAGGTGACAGCATCACCTCTGCTCTCCACCCCAGTCCTCACAACATGCCCTTTTAATTTTCACAAGCCTCTGTTGGAAGTCAAAAAACTAAACATTAAATTTTTCTTGCTCTTGTCACTCTCTTTATAAAAATTCTACTTGTCCTTGAGTAAATGGATGTGTCTGATTAGGGAAAAGGTCATATATAAGTTGTGGAGGGAAGAAAACACATTTCTAGTTATTACTGCACTGTACTGACACTTAGGAGAAGTGCTGTGCAGAAAAAGTACTGAATATTATTATGAAGCATAATGAGGATGGCGGGTTGGGAAATCAGGGAATGTCTCTGAAGAAGTAACTTCTAAATTCAAATCTAAAGCATGAGAAGAGATGAAGCAAAGAGGAAACAGGGAGAAGATTTGAGGAAAACAGCTTGTGTGAAGACCCTGGGCACAGGAGAGAGGATCTGAAAGAAAGCCAGGGGGCATGTCCCTGATGGTCCAGTGGTTAAGACTTCACCTTCCACTGCAGGAAGTGTGGGTATGAGCCCTGGTCAGAGAACAAAGGTCCCACACGCCATGAGATGCAGCCAAAAAGAAAACGAATGGAGAGAGAGAGAGAAAGAAAGCCAGGAAGTGTGGGTAAAGATGACAAATGGGACACATGCATTTACTTCGGTTGCTCCTGAGATTCCACTAAAACGATAAACAAAGGGCCACCCCAGCATGATAGCCCCTCATCAGATGTAGAAGATGGAGCAGGAGAAGAAGATAATTTTTTTCTCTGGGCCTGTATAATTTTTTTTAAAAACTGGAGTATAATTGCTTTACAATGTCGTGTTAATTTCTGCTGTATGACAAAGTGAATCAGATATATGTATACATATATTTCTCCTCTTGGGCCTCCCACCCACCCCCCACCTCCATCCCACCCATCTAGGTCATCACAGAGCACTGAGCTGAGCCTTTGTGCTTTATAGTAGGTTCACAGATACCAAACAGACATACATTTCATTGTTTGCAAATAGGGAGAAGATTTTCACACACCTGAGGGGAAGCTGAGGGTTGACGTAATGATAAGAAAGTCAAGCCAGTGGGAAAAAAAGACAATTATCTAGGAAAATTCAAAGTTAGTCAGGAAAAGAAGTAATCTTTGATACTATATGGCTTAGCTGCAAATATGTTTACATAGCCCAAATGATGTAAACACAGAGTATTGATCCAATGATAATGAGGAGGTAACTATGTTGGAAAGACAAGCAATGGGCTGGGTGGTGTTGAGGGAGGGTCTGGAGGGGAGGGGAGGAAAACAAATTCCCATCTTCCACAGTAAGAACTCAATAGACTATGTTAAAAATACAAGTAAAAGTAGCCTTAAAATCATGGTGTTTAGAGATGTGGGAGCAAAATCCCAGAGGATCAGCTGAAATGCTTGCATGTGGTTGCCTTGGACAGACAGAAGCTTGGGGGAAAGGGATCTGTGACATTTCTCCAAATAGGGGCATGATGGACTTTGCAGAACTTTCAAACTCTCTTATATGCAAGTACTGTTAGTTGGATTGAGAATGGAAACTCATCCATGGCAGGAGAATGGGGCTGGGTGAGGGGAGAGTTGAGTCAGCTCAGGAGATGGGATTTTCTCCATATTCAGGATTTTAAAGGAAATAGGAAACAAGCGAAGGAAGGATTTTTTCACAGTTGAATTGCATGTATGCTTAGTCACTCTGTCGTGTCTGACTCTTTGTGACCCCGTGGACTGTAGCCCACTAGGCTCATCTGTCCATGGGATTCTCCAGGCATGATTATAGGAGTGAGTTGCCATGTCCTCCAGGGGGATCTTCCCAACCCAGGGATCGAACCCAGGTCTCCCACATTGCAGGTAGATTCTTTACCATCTGAGCCACCAGGGAAACCCTGGTGAATAGTATGACAAGATTTATATTCTAAAAAGATTTCTTTTGCTATTGTGTGGAGAATAGAGAGAAAGAGGCTAGAGTGGCAACGGGGAGACCAGATTGTCCTCTGAGAGAGGAGGGTGGCTTGGATGAGAGTGGGAGGGTGGGGACAGTGGGTAGGGAGAGAAGTGAACAAATTCAAGATGCGCTTGGAAAGTAGAACCACATAATCAATAACTCTAAAGGAGCTGAAGATGGGGGAAAGATTTTCCCTTTATTAATAACCACAGTAAGCAACTTCAAAATCACAGCTAATAACTCTAAAATTATTTCATTGAAAATCCATTCAGATTAACGTTGAATGTAATGTTGCAAATTGGCAAGGACATTCATTTCAAGCTGAGTGCCTCTGGAAAATATGCCGGCGAGCCCCTTCGTGGCCTTGCATCCAACAATCCCATTTTCTTCAATTAAGCGGCTGTTTCAAAGACATGTCATCTGTTTACTGTTAATACATACTAATACAGCCATCCATGGATCAAGAGCAAAGCCCATCTAGAAAGGCGATGTTATACTTGTACAATTTTTATATGCTCTTTCATATGCATGTGAATTTCAATTCCAAACCAACATCTTTTGAGTGAAATACCACAGTGAAAATAAAATTTAACTCTGCTGGGGGAAAAATGTATCAAACCTTATATTACTTAAAAATCAATGTTCTTTTTCTGGCTTTTGCTTTATTCACATGTTTCAAGTGAAGAGCTTTGCAGTCATCCTAGCTCCCCTCCCCCACATTGACACTCCCCTATACTTTCAGGCCATTGGGCAGTTTTTCCCTGCTGTAATTTAGAATTTTCCTAATATTCGCTAACAAAATTTGGGTGTCATTTTCTTTCCACAATAGTCCTTTTCATTTCCCTAGGGATGGAAAGAGACTCTGAGGTGTTCTGATAAAAGTTTAATTTAAAAAGAAAAAAAAAAAAAAAAAGTAAGTGCAAATATCTCCTTCCAAGCTGTAGTCTTCTCCACAAAGGCACCTTGAATCTTCGTCCTAGTACCTTGATTTGCTGACTCATGAGGCAACCAAACTTGTTAGAAAAACAAGCAGTGGTTTGTGTGTCTGGGATTTAAAATCAGAGCCCCCAAGTGATCAGAATAAGATGAATGAAATTTGCTCATTCTTGGTCATCTTATTTGGTCTAATTTACTTTGCATTCATATCTGGAATGTGTTAGTTGCTCAACTGTGTCCAACTCTTTGAGACCCCATGGACTGTAGCCCTCCAGGCTCCTCTGTTCGTAGGTTGCTCCAGGCAAGCATACTGGAATGGGTTGCCATTCCCTTCTCCAGAGGACCTTATCGACCCAGGGAGCGAACCTGGGTCTCCTGCATTGCAGGCAGATTCTTTATTGCTCAGCTATGAGGGAGTTTCCAAATCTGGGCAGGGAATGGGATAGGAGGAGAGAGGATGATGGCATCTCCTGGTGTTTTGTAATGGACAATCTGTCCCAGGGCCCAAAATTATTTGCTTGGTTCTTTATAACTGTTTCCTCACCAAAGATAAAGTATGTTAGTCACGTCTGACTCTTTGTGATCCCATGGACTGTAGTCCGCGAGACTCTTCAGTCCATAGAATTCTCCAGGCAAGAATACTGAAGTGAGTAGCCATTCCCTTCCCCACGGAGTCTTTCCCAACCCAGGGATTGAGCCTGGATCTCCCGCATTGCAGGAAGATTTTTTACCATCTGAGCCACCATAAGTACCTCTTCCTCACCAGATCTCCAGATTAATATAAGAAGTATCTGTCTCATCCAGCATTCAGAGTTAGTGGATGTTAGTGTTTTCCTACATTTGCTTCATATCTTTTATCTTAAAAATAGATTATCACAGATACTGCAGGAGGCCACTGTCTCCTTCCACGGTCCATTTGGTCTCTCTTTTTCTCCAGAAGTAGATCACTATCCTGAGGCTTAAGTATATCTTTCTTATCCTTGTTTTACAAGTTTACTATATATGTACATATCTCTAAACAATACGCACTGTAGCCTGGAGCATATGAAAACCCGTCAGAAATGGTTTTATGCTTTACATTTTATTCTGCAATTTTTAAAAAATCAACATTTCGTTTTTGATGTTTAGACAGGTAGCTCTGGTTTATTCATTTCCATTGCTATATAGCCCTCTGATGGATGGAAACACGCACTCTATTTACCCATTCCCTTTTCTGAAGAACGTTTAGGTTCTTTTTGTCTTATTACAAACACCTCTGCAGCAAATGTCACAGATTACATTAATAGACTATTCTTTTCTGATCCCAGTAACCACATCCTCTGTCAGGTGACTTTGCAGTTACTCCCCCAGAGTGTATTTTCTGTTTGGCCATGTGACTTGCAATGGCCAGTGGAATGTTAGCAAGCACAAGTGACCAGAGGCTTGGGAGGTACCTATGTGACTGAGTTGGGCTTTTGGGTCTCTGCCATTGCTGTGAAAAGAGCATGTCTTGGTTACTCACTTGACCCAACAGAAAGGTCCATGCAGGTCAGAACTGGGCTGTCTGGCTAAGTCCAGCCTGTAGCAACTGGCCCCTGGATGGGTGGGTGCCATCCGCAGCTAATGCAAATAGAACAACCTAGTTCAGCTACTCGTCAACCAACCTGCAGATTCACCAGGTCCAGAAATGTTTCTTCTTGAATGCCATTGAAATCCTGTGGTTGTTATGCTGTAATCTAATTAATATGAGAAATATCATTTTAAGTGAAAGAAAATTTCTAAGACTGTTACCTAGAAATGGGATTGTTGGGTTACAAGGAATGTGAATTTTTAATTGCTCTGTGTTACTCACTGAATCGTGTCCGACTCTTTGCAACCCCATGGACTGTTACCCACCAGGCTCCTCTATCCATGGAAGTATCCAGGCAAGAATACTGGAGTGGGTAGCCATCCCTCCTCCAGGGGATCTTCCTGACCCAGGGATGGAACTTGGGTCTCTCACATTGCAGACCAATTCTTTACCATCTGAGCCACCAAAGAAGCCCAAATTCCAAAAGATTAGACTAATTTACACTGATGAACCAGTGCCATATTCTTTTTCCTACATTCTTACTAGCACTTGTTATTTTCTGCATCTTTCTCATTTCTTTCTGCATTTCCCTGATTTCTAGGGAGATATACAGTCTTGGCTGAGCCTGTTCTTCCATGATCCCAGCTCAGGCTCCAGACATGGGAGTCAGGAAGCCACCTTAGAAATGAATTCTCCAGCCCCAGCTGCTCCAGCCACCAGCCGTTCAAATCACTGCCAGTCTAGTAAGCTGGCCCAGCTGAGGCCCCAGATACTGTGGAGCAAGGAAGAGCTGTCTCTCCTTTGTCCTTTCTGAATTCCCAATGCACACAATCCATGAGCAGAATAAATGGTTGTTGTTTTACACCATTAAGTTTTGGGGTAGCTTGTTATTCTGTGGTACATACAAGAGCCCTGCCTCATCTTCCCGACATGGGACCCTTTTAGCCCCATGATGGGGCAGAAGTTGACCCTCCGTTGCCTGTGGCTGCTTGTATGTGGATTGCTTGGCTCCCAGCTCCTGGCTTTGAATTAGTTTCATTTCATATTCAAGAAAATTTTTGGTTATGGTTTGAGCCATGTTCTTGAAATATTCTTTTTTAATTTAACTTTTATTTATTTTTGATTGCACTGGGTCTTCATTGCTGCATGAGGGCTTTCTCTGGTTGCAATGAGTAGAGGCTACTCTTTGTTGTGGTGTGCAGGCTTCTGATTGTGGTGGCTTTTCTTGTAGCAGATCACAGGCTTCTGTGGGATGCAGGCTTTGGTAGCTGCAGCTCACATGCTCTAGAGTGTGAGCTCAAGTAGTTGGCTCTAGAGCACAGGTTCAATAATTGTGGTACACAGCCTTGGTTTCTCTGAGACATGTGGAAGCTTTCCAGACCAGGGGATCAAACCTGTGTCCCCTGCTTTGGCAGGTAGAATCTTCACAATGACCACCACCAAAGAAGTCCTCTTTTAAGTATTCTTTTCATATGTATGCCTGGAGTAGAGGTGGCAGGTTTCCAACCAGCAGTCTTACCTGATTTGTACTCTTAGTAAAAGATCTTATCAAGCAGGTAGTCAATTCAAGCTCCTGGATCACAGTCATACATACCTCTTTCACTTATTCCAAGTGTTAATTAGCACCTACTGTGTGTAAGCATTTTTGCAGACACAGTGGAAGATAACAAAGAAAAGTTAGAAGTGATCCCTGCTCTCAAAGAGTTTATAGTCTGATAGGGAGGACAAGATGTACGTGCATTATGTACACTATGTCGTTATGTATGGATGTTGGACCATAAAGAAGGCTGAGTGCTGAAGAAACGATGCTTTCGAACTGTGCTGTTGGAGAAGACTCTTGAGAGTCCCCTTGACAGCCAGGAGATCCAACCAGTCCATCCTAAAGGGTATCAACTCTGGATACTCATTGGAAGGACTGATGCGAGGATCCAATACTCTGGCCACCTGATGCAAAGAGCCGACTCATTGGCAAAGACCCTGACGCTGGGCAAGATTGAGGGCAAGAGGAGCAGGGGATGACATAGGATGAGATGGTTGGATGACATCACTGACTCAATGGATATAAGTTTGAGCAAACTCTGGGACATATTGAAGGACAGGGGAGCCTGAAGTGCTGCAGTTCATGGGGTCACAAACAGTCAGACACAACTCAGTGACTGAACAGCAACAACTATAATAGCACATAGACCCATAAACTATATTAGTAAAATGATGGCGTTACAAGAAAAGTCCTATGACTCAAAGACGACAAACCAAAATAAACCAAGTTGGTGATAGCAGAGGAGCCAGACTCAGCCATCTGCTCCCATGTGTCTGTGCTTCCTCGGAGAGCACACCTCCATGTTGTCTATTACCAGCGCACAGACGACCCTTAGGCTGGTGTCTCTGGTCTGGACTTCACACAGATCTTTCTCTTACAGCTTTGCTGCTGGTTGTGTCTTGGCATTCCCCCAAGTACGCGGAGTTGACTTTCACCTTTCCTCTTGCTTGCTTCTCCATCTAGGAAGTTCTCACATCTTATCAAATGTGCCCTCAGCCTGTCTCTGGTGTGTATTTATCCACTTATCTCATGACCACTATCTCAGTGCAGGCTCTTAACAGCTTGCACATGTACAATATATATTTAGCATCTCTAAGGCTAAGTGTTCACATTTCCCATCTACACTGCATTCTTGGGCTAGCTTCTTCTTCTTAAATGACACTTGTATTATGCTCCTTCTTGGGCTTCCAACTCTTCAAAACCTCCCTATTTTTCTACTGTATCTCATTTAAACTCCTTGGCTGGACCCCAATACCTTCCTTATGTCAGCCACACTCTCAGTAGGGCATGCTATTTCCTCAGTACTATAGGAACCATCTCCTCTTTGTCCTGAGTACTTATTCTCATATTCACAGCCTTTTCCAATGCTGCGCATTGTCTGGAAGGCCCTTGCTCACTATTACTACTTTGGCATTTTGCTTCAATCAGTTTATAGTCCAGCATATTTCATGTCCTTTAAATGTTTCAAGTGAAAAACCACTAAAAGAAGAGAGGGTGCTGTCATATGGCAAAATGTTAAAGGGTGGCCAGCGAGGAGGAGTGTGATGGAACTGCCAGGGCGTGTTCGTCAGAACTCTTGCAAGGAGATCGGGCCGTTGTTATTGTCCTCAATTCTTACTGTAATTGAGGTTCAGGGAAATTGATTTTATTTCAGGTCACAAAGCTATCCAGTGTCCAAATCAGGCCTAAACTCCACATCTTCTCACTATGAACCCAGGAAGATCTCCATACCATAGCAGAGTTAGACATTGTATACGTAGCCAAGGCATAGACGTTTCCTAAAGATAGATCTCTGCTCAAGTGAGGAATAACTTTAACAATTCAAGCTATATAATGACAAAATGAGTGACTTCATTTAAAAAGTGAGTTCTGCATATTACAAGCAAAGGTGGGAAGATGGAGAATGCTCCTGTTCGGAAGGAGGAGATGTGATGTCTAGGGTCCCTTTGAAGGATAAACTGCTGTGATTCCCAGCTTGTTTGTAAGTGCTGCTTTCATCTGGCTCAGTGAAGTGGAGAAGAAAGGGGAAAGGGATGGGAGCTATTGTTTACTTAATAAGTATTATAGGTAGCATCCTAAGGGATTTACATTTTTATTTAGTCATTACAGCAGCCCAGTGGATTAAGTTTTTATTATCATCCCAAATTTGAAAAAAAACATTCAGGGTTAAAAGAGGCTAATAAATTTACCCAAGACCACATAACTGATAAGTGGAGAAAACGAGATTCAAGTCAACTAGAGGGAGAGAGGGAAGGGAGTGAGATTGGGTATTTATTTCTCCAGCTCCCTCTATGTGAGGGTCTCGAAGACTGTCTGCTTCTCTGGACCAAAGGGTCCCTGTAAGGGACACTCTCCAAGGTTCATTTTCTTTTCACCCTCTCGTGCTACACATGATGGGACCTGAAAAATGCTTCTTTTCTGATTACCGAATAAAAGGATCAAACGAACAGGTAAAGAAAAAGATATCTTGAGAATTAAGCTGGTGTACCAGCAGGTCAAAATTGCATTGTTTTGACCAAAGTTTTATTGCATGACTTATAGAGCAAGAGCAGCTGTCAAAGAATATTTAATACAGCATACAGGATTTAACAACAGCATAGCATAATCATAGAAGACACTTCAATTATTATCATAAAAGTATTCTTGATCTAACATGCAGATATCTAATGCAGCCTTAACTCTCAGTACAATGTAACTAGAATCTGCAGTAACACAGATGTATGTATATCTGTGTTAAGAGCCAGCGACTCCTCTTTCCTGGCATTATCGTGGACTCAATAGTTCTTAAATTACTTCTGAGAAACTCTGGTTGGAGTCCAGATATGTGGAACAAATTAAGAGATAATGTCAAACGTCTGCTCTTCAAGTGTCTGCGTGTATTTACGTTCACTCGTCTGGAGACATCCACGGACATCTGCCTTCAATCATGGCAGTGGGCCGCTTTGGATGTGGAGTGCTGGAGAGGTGTGCCTGGCCAGGTGGTTTGATTTGCCGCGATTGCTTTTCCACTTGGAAAATATGGTATCCAAAATAGCCAGCCTGAGGGACATGGTGTTTTGATTGAAAATCCACTCATTGAAACTGATGCATGCTTGAAAAATGACCCATGTGAGACTTGAAGTAATTCTGTGTTTAAAACAAGTTCTTATGATTCTCTGGCTGGATATCATCAACTGATTGTTCTCCTAGGAAACCCAAACTGGGGGGAATTTTATTATGGTCATATGAGGGGGAGATGGGGTGGAGGGGAATCTCTGCCTGTGCTATGGTGTTGGAACAGGAAGAGAGGTGGCCAACGTAAAATCTTTGCGAGTACAGTGCTCTTGATGGTTTCCAAGTTTGAATTTCAGGTATCAAGCCAGATTCGAGCCCCCATTCCACAAAGAATATAAGGCCCTCTGGATGAATTTTAGCATGAAATTGATTATGTGGTTAACTTTAAAGAACTAGCATTTTAGCGTAGCTTCTGACTTGGGGATTTTAGTTTTTACTCTTTTACTATAGGTGCCAGGAAAAGTATGCGTGTGTGTGTTAAAGTAAGCCCTAGATATTTAAAATCCTAGTAGTGAATGTTTGCATATCCATCATTGTCTGCTGACATTAAATACCAGACTGGTTTTCTAAATGATCATTTTGGTTTGTGACTTTTGAAATAATCATGGAGTTTGGGAAATACGCAAAGTCTTTGAAATGAAAATAAAATAGGCCATATATTCAGCAGACAGAAGAAAAAAGATTCCTTGAAATCTAATTAAGGGAGGGAAAAATTGGGTTCAAAGACATCTTAATTATGTCATTAAGCTAGAAACTAAGTGTGGGGGCTGTGCTGGTGTCTTCTGTTTACCACTTCAGATCCACTCTTTGTCCCTCTCTGCCCTGGTCTATGCTTCAGGAGTCTGACCTTGCCTCTGACTTGTGGTTGGTTTAGGTCAATGGGAATACAGAAGGGGGTGGGAGGAAGCAGGTGTTTATTCTGCTAGTTCTCTCCTGGTGGGGTCCCTGAAAATGGAAGGAACATCCAAGGTCCTGTCAGGAGGTCCTCTCCACATGGCCCACCTTGTCTCATTAATTCCTTGCTCTTCTGCCCCTTCAGGCCTAGGGATGGTGACTCCTGTGGCTGCTGGCGCGGGTGGCAGTGAAGCATCATTCCTTGTGCTTTTCTACTCTTGTTCATAACCCCTTTCTTAAACTCTCTTCAAGTTATCTGTTTCTTTTTGCATATGCCTTCTGCTTCCTACATAGTTTGAACCATCAAAATAACAGAGAGGAATGAAGGGAGGGAGGGAAGGAGAGAAGGAACCAGAAATCTGCGCTTTGTGGAGTCTTTGTGAAGTAGCTAAAGTAAGAGACAACTGTGAATGTTAGTGCTTCTGACAATTTCAGAGGGCAGGATAAAGGCTGTGGAAAAACCGCTGAGAAAGTGTCAGGGTGTCTTAGAGGTGCCTTTGGACTTGACCGCAGTAAATAAGAGAGGTAGGTGTTGGTCCTTTAATAATTGTCCTCCCCAAAATCAGCTTGTTCAGGAGGTGGATGCTATTGAATTTCTCTTAGGCTCTGTGCTTGTTCGATATCTGTTTGTCACACAATTTGGAAGTTTATTGGGCAGTAGGGGCCTGGCTTTAGTTTTTTGCCCTTTTAATTATTGAGACAATAGTTTTTCTTTTCTGGCTAAATTGGATGTCCAGGATTTGAACCTCACAGAGCAGAGATTTAGTAAATAATCCTGGAAGCAATACATCCTTCTGGAAGGCCTTACTTAAGGCAAAAGATCTTTCTGTTTCTTTCCTGTTGAAAGAAGATCTGTGAAGTAAATTGGGTATGTCCATCAAAAAACATAGACAAAGATGAGGAAAACAAAATCTATTTCATAAGCCATCTGTTTAGAGGTCAAATCTTAGTAATAACATACTTCAAATATGTGTTTTTGACAACTGTTTCATGGGCAATTTGTAGAATGATTTAAGCTCAGTAATTCAGACTTTAAAGCATTCAACAAATTATCTAGGGCCCTTTGGATGCAAGGCCTCTTACTACGTAGAAGAGACCCAGTGTTGGTTAAGACAGACAAGATTCCTGCCCTGAAAGATTGTATGATGGCTGCGTATAGAATGGCTGAGCCAAATCCATTGTCCCAACATGTAATGTGAAGTGAATAGAAAGCTTTTTATTATATCTTACCCTCAACTCCAACAGGTCATAGAGGATTGATCAAATACAGTTTTTTCATCATTCTTCCATATGAGAGGCTTCAATGTATCCCTTCTTGCTTCCTGAGCTTTATATATATATATATATATATATATATATATTTGCCATGAAGCACTTTCATTTTTTAGATGGTTTCTGTGTCAATAGCAACTTCAGGGAAATCCAGCTGTACAGTTAGCATGAAATACTTGTTATGCCTCTCCGGACTTCATGCTTGGGGCATGGGGTTGGTTGCACCTTTTTTCTCTGGGTGAATGCTGGGTTTGTGGATCCTTCTGACAACAATAGCAGGTAGCTAAGTAGCCGGGAATGACAATAACTTTTCAGTTTTCAGTGAACAAGATGAGCCTGAAAGCTTTATCTGGTAGGAGTCCTCCGGTATAGCCTTTTTCTTATCTCGTTCTTTGACTAGAGAGGCATTCTGCTTTGCCTTCAAATAACTTTTATGAGCCAGATGTTCAGCCCATATTGTATTTTGTGACTTTGGAAGGAAATCTAAGCACCTGGACAAATGCTAGAAGGTGCAAAATGTTTAAAGAATGATAACAAAATGCCCAACTTACACAGATTATTATAAGCATGGGAGGCACTAGTCTGTGATGAGTCCTCCATTGTTAGATCAAACAAAGCAGAAAAAAACTTGCTTTGTTTTTGCCACTAATGAGATATTTCTATACATATGGAGTCTTTTAAAAGATCTCAAAGAAGCCACACTTTATGAAAGTGCTGTACATGCAATATCTGTACTTAAAAACAAAAACCGAGCAAGATCCCATCATCTTAAAGACACTGAAAATATATCTTCTAATTTAGGAGTCAATCACAGTCCAGATGAAATCCCAGTGTTGTTATGAAAATTTTAATCCAATTGTTTTGTGAATATAACTAAGCTGATGGTCACCATCAGCTGCAAGATAAAATTTTAAGTATGCAGTGTTTTGTCCATTCTACACTCCTCTTTTTTTTATCCTAAGCTGGTTTTAGAAAAGGCAGAGGAACCAGAGATCAAATTGCCAACATCCACTGGATCATCAAAAAAGCAAGAGAGTTCCAGAAAAACATCTATTTCTGCTTTATTGACTATGCCAAAGCCTTTGACTGTGTGGATCACAAGAAACTCTGGAAAATTCTGAAAGAGATGGAAATACCAGACCACCTGACCTGCCTCTTGAGAAACCTGTATGCAGGTCAGGAAGCAACAGTTAAAACTGGACATGTAACAACAGACTGGTTCCAAATAGGAAAAGGAGTCTGTCAAGGCTGTATATTGTCACCCTGCTTATTTAATTTATATGCAGAGTACATCATGAGAAACGCTGGCTTGGAAGAAACACAAGCTGGAATTGAGATTGCCGGGAGAAATATCAATACCCTCAGATATGCAGATGACACCACCCTTATGGCAGAAAGTGAAGAGGAACTCAAAAGCCTCTTGATGAAAGTGAAAGAGGAGAGTGGAAAAGTTGGCTTAAAGCTCAACATTCAGAAAACAAAGATCATGGCATCTGGTCCCATCACTTCATGGCAAATAGATGGGGAAACAGTGGAAACAGTGTCAGACTTTATTTTTGGGGGCTCCAAAATCACAGCAGGTGGCGACTGCAGCCATGAAATTAAAAGACGCTTACTCCTTGGAAGAAAAGTTATGACCAACCTAGACAGCATATTCAAAAGCAGAGACATTACTTTGCCAACAAAGGTCCATCTAGTCAAGGCTATGGTTTTTCCTGTGGTCATGTATGGATGTGAGAGTTGGACTGTGAAGAAAGCTGAGTGCCAAAAAATTGATGCTTTTGAACTGTGGTGTTGGAGAAGACTCCTGAGAGTCCCTTGGACTGCAAGGAGATCCAACCAGTCCATTCTAAAGAAGATCAGTCCTGGGTGTTCTTTGGAAGGAATGATGCTAAAGCTGAAACTCCAGTACTTTGGCCACCTCATGCAAAGAGTTGACTCATTGGAAAAGACTCTGATGCTGGGAGGGATTAGGGGCAGGAGGAGAAGGGGACGACAGAGGATGAGATGGCTGGATGGCATCACCAACTTGATGGACGTGAGTTTGAGTGAACTCCGGGAGTTGGTGACGAACAGGGAGGCCTGGTGTGCTGCGATTCATGGGGTTGCAAAGAGTCGGACACGACTGAGTGACTGAACTGACTGACTGACCTTGTTTTCTTTTTTTAATTTTATTTATTTATTTGGCTGCTCTGGGTCTTAGTTGTAGCATGTGGGATCTAGCTCCCTGACCACGGATCGAACCTGGGCCCCCTGCACTGGGAGCTCAGAGTCTTAGCCACTGGACCACCAGGGAAGTCCTATAACCTTGTTTTCTGTAAGTCTTTCTAGCTGTTAAAGGAGAAACTTTCACAATGAGATGATAACGAGTGGGTAGTTAGACTTCCACATAGTTGTGCACTTCGTTGGTTTTCAGTTGCCAAGTCGTGCCAAAGAGTGCCAGCTCTTTGTGACCCCATGGACTGCAGCATGCCAGGCTTCCCTGTCCCTCACCATCTCCTGGAGTTTGCCCAAGTTCATGTCGATTGAATTGGTGATGCCATCCAACCATTTCATCCTCTGTTGCTCCCTTCTCTTTCTGTCTCCAGTCTTTCCCAGCATCAGGGTCTTTTCCAATGAACCAGCTGTTCACATCAGGTGGCCAAAGTATTGGAGCTTCTGCTTCAGCATCAGTCCTTCTAAATAGTATTCAGAGTTTATTTCATTTAAGATTAACTGGTTTGATCTCCTTGCTGTCCAAGGGACTCTTAAGAGGGTTTAGCTGGATGCAAAGAAGTAAATCTCCATCAAGGATATACAATGTCAGGAAAGCAGGAGGGAAGTGGAGGGGCAGTGATCCTTTCTCACCATCTGGCTGACTCAAGGGATTGATAGACACCCAACCAGCACTGTCCACATGTGTGGGTGGGGATGACGATGGTGGTTAAGTGTGGGGTAAAGCTGCGATTGTCTTTAAAGAGGTGTCTCCCAGTCCTTCTGGGATGGAACACCAAGTCGTCTGCCATAGGTATTTTAGATAGAGAAAAATGGAGTTGAGAACTTCCCAACTCTGCTTCCTATTTCCGGGCTGGGTCTGCCTTTACACCTACCATAATGTAGCACTATTTGGCTCATTTGTTTTCTCCTTAGAGTAGAAAAGAATGTTTCTCCACGGATGTCAGAGAAAAAGATGCCGAGAGACAGAGGATGAAGACAGATGGCGTATAGTTATAAACATGGACTCTACAATCAGCCGTCTGGGTTCAAATCCTAACTCTTCAGTTATTAGTTGTGTGACTTTGGGCAAGTTAATTAACTTTTCTGTGCTTTAGTTTCTTCATCTGTAAAATGGAAAAAAAAATACTAGTACTGGTGTCATACTGTTGTGAATTTTTTATGTAAAGTAGTTAGAACATTGCCTGGCACTTATGAAGCCTTGTATAAGTGATAATAATAATAGTTTTAAAATTATAATGTTATTAATAGGGACCTCTTAGATTCCAGACCTCAACATTTCAGTCACTCTTTCTCTTGGATTCCCCATGCCCCCAGCTCCAGTCTCCTTCTGCTATATTCCCTTGGTGAAACGCCAGCACTAGGGGACCCCAGCTGCCCCACTGCTGTCCCTGTAGCCAGGGGTCTGGGCTGCTGAGCTCTGCCAAAGAAAGCATCACTGTGCAGCAGACCACCGTCGCCGCACAGCTCTGAGCACCAGTCTCAACAGGGCTCCTGACACCACCCGGAAACTCTACTTCTCATCCTCATTTTCCACAAGAACGGTCAAACCTTGTCCTGTCCCTTCCAGTCTCCAGCTCTCTGTTTCCTTCGTTCATTCTCAGTTGATAACCTTGCTTCCCAATTCATAGGAAAAGAAATATGAGGATAAAATTCCCATGATTCTGTCTCCAAACCTCCAAACCCACTAGCAACACTCATGCTGGGAGAAATGCGTTTCTCTACCACCTGCTAGGAGTTTGCTCCTTTTTTCTCTTATATTTTTTTTTTCTCAACTGCTGTCTTCAATCCCCATCTAGATAAGCTCAGGCCTCTTACTATACAAACACAGACACATCTCTTTGCTTAATTCCATACTACTAACACCTTTCAGTCAAGGCCCAAGCAACCACACCCTCCTTGTTCATAACCAGACTTTTCCTGTTACATTATCCCTAAAGGTATACCTTATCTTGGGGCTTTCAGGCCACAAACTTCTGTGGCCCAAATTTCCAAAGTCTTACATCTCAGGGATATTTTCCAGTAGTTATTTTGCTCTATGTTTTCAAAAATTCTCTCCACTTGTCTTCCAGTTACAATCATCTGATTCTTCTTTTTACCTCTCTGACTGCTTCTTCTTAGATGTCTTTACGGTGTTTCCCTTTCTACTTATTCCTGAAATCTCTCTAGTCCCAAGAAAATCTTCTCCTGGTTATCTGATCTTCTTCACTCAAACTCAGTGAACAGGGTCTTCTCCCCTCAGTTTTAGGTACCAGCTACAAGCTGATAGCACCAAAAGCTACAACACTAGTGTAAACTCTCCTCTTAAGTTCATAGCTATACACCCAATTGCCTTTTATACATCTCTGTTTGGATGCATAGATGTCTCTCTGATGCCATATATTTAACATGCCAAAAAACAGATCAACTTTTCTCCTAAACCTACTTTCTTTCTTTCTCTCTACACACCCTTCCTACTTTTCTCTCTTTTTCCCCAGATCAGAATTTACTATCTCAAGAAATAACACCACCATTCACCCACCGCCCAATTCAGAAATTTGGAGAGTTTACCTTTAAATCCCCCATCTCCTTCTTTCTTTACTTATTGATTACCTTTTATCTTCCTCCCATCTCATAGATGTTTCTTGAATCCATTCACTTCTTTCCATGTCTTTCTGTTCTACCTGGCTTTTCTTTCTCAGCTGAATTACAGCACTGCCTTGTATCTGGGCTTCCCTTCTATGTCCTATACTCTAACCTTGAGATGTTTGAATGGTCAAACTTGATCATGGGACTCTTGCTTAAAATCCTTCATTAACTTTTCATTGCCTTTAGAATGAGTATAACTCCCCTGCAAGGCCTTCCAGGCCCTGGCCCCTCACAGCTTCTCTAGCCTCCTCTCACCGCTTTCCCCTTGACCTCTGTTATCCAGGTGTGTAGACTTTCTTAGGCTCTGCAGAGATACCTTGTTCATGCTCATCTCTGGCCTTCCCTGGGTACTGTTTCTTCTGCCTTGACCACTTTCCTTTACCTTGTTTTTTCTGACAGATAATGTTTTATCCTTCAAGAGTCTAACCACTACACCATTTTCCACCCCCCTCACATCCATACCAACTTTTAGAACAGGGTCTGCTATATGAGAAGTACTCAAAAACCATTGATTGCCTAAGAAATGAATAAACAAACAAAAATTCTGGTACTACATCTTTTCAATTGTCTCTGCTGTCTCACAGCTTCATGTTATTCCCATCTCGAAATTCAACTTCTCTACCAACTCCCCATAATTTTCTACACTTTTAAATTTAATTTACAAATTGGAGTTGGGAAACAGTCACTCTAAAAGCCTTAGTTTCCAGCGTGTCTTAACCACACCAGACCGACTTCATCACTAGCTTCCTTTGTAGGGCCTGCAGTACCTGAAAGCATCTGGTTTACAACACCTGGGATGATTTGCTCCCCAGCAATAGATTCTCCAGGCAAGAAACTCAATCTCAGTCATGTTAGTACAGTTTCCCAAAGTGTGCAGGAAGGCATACGCTGTCTGTGCTGGAGTGGTTCCCAGAGAATGGTGTCAGTACCATCATCATTGCTTTGCCCCGTGTGGGTCCCCTGCTGTCTGGGTGTGTGCTGCCATGCTATGGGGTGAGCAAGGTAGGCTCAAAGCTGTTGTCTCACAGGGTTTCTTTCCATGGAACTGAAGACTTGGTAATAGAGATCCTAAGTCATAGCACTTAAATTTCCAGTTTCCATAAGCAGCCCATAGCCATCCCACCATCCAGCCATCACTCTCTCCTGGGTCCTACATATAAGTAGGGTGCATCTCTGCCTCTCTTAAGAAGCTCTCAACTACCATCTTCTTTCAGTTCTAAGTTGCCTCCTGGGGTTGCTCCAGGCCAGCCTTCTAAACTAGAACACCAGCCCAAACTCCGGCATCATCTGGCGCCAGCTTACCATGGGCCTCATCTGGTTTCACCCCTTTCATTCCTGCCAGGAACACAAAGAATGCTTACTGCCCCCTTGGAAGATCTGCAAGGGAAATCCAAGACTTTCAGAGACACAGTAACGGCATTGTGCTAGCTTGTATTTTACTCTTCCCTGGTGAACTCATCATAGCAAAACAGTAACAAAATAATACACCCATCAGCATTTTTCTCAACATCTCACCCTGTTATCAGTTATTTCCATTTCCTTGTCTTATCTTCCCTACTGAACTGCCAGTTGCTCAAGGATTAGATTTCTTTTATTCATCATTTTTATCTCTAATCCTTAGCACAGGTTCTGCCATATAATATTTGCTCAAGAAATATTATTTCAATAAATGAATGAATTATAGGTCAGTCTTCTGAGTCTCTGAGTCATGTAAGTGGTCAATATTTAGATGAATACAAACCCTAAAGCAGTTATCTTCAAAGACCACTTTTCAAAAATAGCCCAGCTCTGTAGAAATCTGAGAATCTATGGAGACAAGCAGTTCAATTTATCCCATTCAAAGTAAATTCCCCCTTCAAACATTTATTGGTGATAACTAGAGATTCCATTCCTGAGTAATTATTTCTCTTTCAGTGAGTCAAGGTCAGGATATTTTCAAAGCTATAATCCAGACTTAGCCACACCATTTTCTGTCATTTAAGATTATCCTTGAAATAGTGAATGCATGTTTCTTACCCTGGGGTTAAAATTCATTTGGAAGTCTAGACATTCTTTGTTTGCTCCGGATGAAAGTTCACATTTCTCTGTAACACAAGTTACATGAACAGGTAAATTAAAACAAGTTTTGTACTGTGATTTCCCATTAATCATGATTATCAATTCATGAATTCCTGATAAGCCTGTTTGGTTAAATCTGATCTTTCACCTCCATGTTTAGAAGTTGAATTAAGGATAATTGCATGCATTATGCCACTTGTGACAGTATTTGAGCTGATTAGCTCCTGGAGGACTGATTAGGTGAAGTTATAGTAGTATAAAAGTGTGCATTATAACAGGCTATGTAGATGAGCTCGTAGTGATATTGTATATGACACAAAACTAAAAGAACTTATTTTTATTCAGATTAGAGACACTCTTCATTGTGCTCCATAAGCATCAAGGTGCATGACAGTCTCTGAATGACTATGTAAATTCAGCCCCACATTTTCATCAACTGCCCATCATGACTTCTTGGCTCTCTGCTAAAGAAAGAAGAAAGCATAAACAGAAAGTTTTGGCAGGTGGGGTAAAATGCACAACAAAGAACATAGCCCAGATTGCTCTCCTTGTGAATCCCCACAACAAGGGATACACTTGCATCTAATGCTGAGCCTGTTTATTTTAATAAAGATCTTTATGAGAACCCCTAGACCGTCCCACAGCATGTAAAGCTTCTTGTCTCATTTTCTGGCAACACCTCCCGCTCCCACACACTTTCCTTCTTACTAGCTTTTGAAACGCAATGAAATCTCACTCAGCTCTGGTGTTTCAGTTGCTTCATGCTTTTTCTTGTGACCTGTTCATCATTGATAATTTAATCATGGTTGCTTCTGGCAGCCTCCGTGTGTGTGTATCCTCCTTCATTTCTGCATGTGGCAATTACCTGATGTAATCTGGGCTTCTAATTTTCCTAGAGAGCATAAAGCATCAGGAGCAGCTACTCTGAAAAGTAATAAAACAAACACAAATATTCCCCACCCCACCTCCTCTTGACAAGTCTTCCATTTGACTACATATTTTAAAATGTCTCATCTTCAGCTGAGGAAATAAAGCAAAATGTGATTCTGGTGTGGTGGTGCTGACTGAGGCCTTTTGAGTTATCTCAGCCTAGCCAACTCAGGCCATTTAGAGAGGATAAGATTTTCTTGGAAAACCACTGAGAACTTCTAACAAAAATTTACCAAATCTGTCAGAAAGGTGGCCTGTTAGAAATATTAACTGAGCTTTCTCTTTTTTGATCACATTTACTTATTTTTTAAGCCTTTTCCCCCTAAATATATATATTTTATAACTTGTATATTTTCTTATACTATAAGTGAAAACATTCTCAAAATAGTAAAACACTCACTCGGGGAGCAGTTTTTAAAATGTAGTTATCAGGTGACTTTCAAAAGTGGCTATTTGATTTTTATGGAAGGATCACTTATGGGCTGAGGGTATAATGAAGGTCGAGAGATGTGTAACATAGGCTAGCCTGACCCTTGGTTTAGCTCATATTATAGTGGGACATTCAGTTCGTTGCAATACCCTTGTGACCTCAGCTTTTCCATCTATAAAGTAACAATGACATATACCACCTATATAAAATAGAATAATGGCCCTCCCAAAGTTGTTCATGCTCTAATTCCAGGAAGCTGTGTACTTATCTTTGGGGACAAAGGGGAATTTACCAGTGTGGCTAAGGATATGAACCTGGAGATGGAGAGAATATCCTGGATTAGCTAGGCAGATTCAATCTAATCACAGAAGTCCTTAAAGCAGAGAATCTTTCCTGGATGGGTTACAGATGAGTTGGAAGAAGGAAGGATTCAGACCATTATTTTGAAGATGGAAGAGAAAGGCCAGGAGCCAAGGAATGTGGGTGGCCCCTTGAAGCAGGGAATGGCCGCTAGCTGACAGCCAGTAGGAAGACAGGAATCTCAATCTCCATTTCTGAGCTTCTGTTGCTGAGTTCTGCCATCACACCAATAAGCAAGAAAATAATTTCTTCCTGAAAAACTCCAGAAAGAACGCAGCCTGCTGACACCTAGATTCTAACTCAGTAAAACCCTTGTTGGACTTCTGACCTACAGAACTGTAAGTGAAAACATTTCTGTGTTTAAACCACTAAATGTGGGGTATTTGTTACAGCAGCAATTAGAAACTAACACATCATGTGGTGGGGGGTTAGGAAGGTCTTAACCTTAAAAAATTTTTTTTCTTCTCCAGACTATTTCCCAGAGAGGGAATATTCTGAGATTGCTCACTTAGCTATCCCCTGCCTTCTGAAGAGCATTCTGGGTTGGTTTGATGTTTGGATCTGGTGAGGGGCTTCCCAGGTGACTCGGTGGTTTCAAAGAACCCACTTGCCAGAGCAGGAGCTGCAGGAGACTTGGGTTCAATCCCTGAGTTGGGAAGATCCCCTGGAGGAGGAAATGGCAACCCTCTCTAGTATTCTTGCTGGTATAATCCCACATACAGAGGAGCCTGGCAGGCTACAGTCCATGGGGGTCACAAAGAGTCAGACACGACTGAACGGCTGAACACAAGGAGGAAGTGAGTGAAAGGAGAGGAAAGAGGGAGGCTTAATAGGGACCAAAGTCTCAAGGATGTTTTTGATCAAAAGACTCTTAGAAAAGAAACACTAAGTTCCCTATAGAGTTAGGTAGGCTAAGTCTCAGTAAGTGCCTGGGGCATGTGGGAATGCAGAGGGAGGAAGAGAGCTTTTCTAGGGGGTGATAGGCCCAGGTCTAACAGTCTGAAAAGGAGAGAGGCAGGAGGGAAGAAGGAAGAGGGAGAGAGAGACATAAAGAGAGGGAATTTTCTGGGGTTGAGAGTAGAGGCTGCCAGGAGATATAGCATTTTTAAGAGCTGTTAAGGATTTTGTCATTGTTTAGTTGCTAAGTCATGTCCGACTCTTTTGACACCCCATGGACTGTAGCCCACCACACTTCTCTGTCCATGGGATTTTTCAAGGAAGAATACTGGAGTGGGTTGCCATTTCCTTCTCCAGGGGATCTGCCCAACCGAGGTATTGAACCCAGGTCTCCTGCATTGCAGGCAGATTCTTTACCATCTGAGCCACCAGGTGACCTTGGTACATAGTAATAAGCATTTAATAAACAGCAGTTCCTGTTATGATTAGGAAAACTGGAGGATATTATTGTAATAGCTTAACCCCGGATAAGAAAGAGGACAAGTGGATGACAGTTGGTAAGACTTAATAGCAATTTTCTTTGGAATTGTTGACATAAATAAATGCATGAGCCCTTGATTATACATTTTCCAGCAACTTCAGTTAATTGTGGTTTCATTTCTCAAACTGTTCTCAACTCCAGGACCTGCACAAGTGAAAAATAATTAGCATAAAATGCAGAGTAAATGAAAGTAATATAGAATCCAACTGCTAGCTCCTCAGCATGCTACCATCATAAATAATGTCTTTGCTTGGAATCGCGCTTTCTTTCTTGATTTTTTCCTCCTATTTATGAGAATTTCGATTAAAGCTAGGTTGCAACACAGACCTTGGTCAAAACTGAGAGGTGTTAAAATTGGTATTTGCCCATTTTTTCCTCTAGTGTGATACTCAGTCAACTATCCAAGGCCTGTCTTCAGGCTGTGGTTGCTGCTCGGGGTGCTGACTGCTCCTACTGCACTCTCCCCATCTGTCACTCCTCTTTTCAGGGTCCTAGAGAATCATCAGTTGAAGTCTGTTTAACATGACTCTGTTTCCTTTGAACATTGCCTGCACAGACACTGTCAACTTTTGAGTTTTTTTTTTTGTTTTCAGTTGTTCATTGCTTACATAATATATCAGTTAGCTACAGCCACAGTTATGGTGTGCAACAAATAACTTCAAAACCTTGAGGGCTTACAACAGAAATCATTATTCTTACACTCACACAAGTCTGCAAATGACTTGGGGTTCAGTTGCTCTACTAGGAGGCTCTGCTTCTGGCTGAAAGTCTGTTGGTCTCAGCTCCAGGCTGTGGTTGCCTCCATATGTATCTCATCCTCCTTGGACTAGTGACAACCCAGGGAATGTTCTTCTCCTCATGAACAGTTGGTGTACAAGCCAAACCACATGTGCATATTTCAAGGCTCTGCTCACAAACATTCACTAACCAAAGCAAATCACATAGCCGTGCCCAGTATCAGCAGGCTGAGGAAGAACACACCACCCCCATGGGGTGAGCACTGGAAAGCGATGTGGCAAGAGGTGAGTGTGCATTAGGTTAAACCCTGTGAAACTGCTAATTTCATCACTTTTCACTTAACCAAAAATGCCAATTATATATAGTTTGATCTTATACTATTATTATCCAAGAAAGTGAAGAATTGAAACTCTGATCCAGTCTACCACAGATGGCTATGAAATAGACTTTTATGGTTAACTTACTGACCTTCACCATTGAAGCTTTTAGTCTTTCACATTAAGTATGAGGTTAGCTTAGTTTTCCATAGATGATATCCTTTATCAGTTTGAGGAAGTTCCTGTCTATTTAGCTTGTTGAGTGTTTTGATCACAAAGGGATGTTTTGGTGTCTTTAAGGTTACTTCATGTATTCTGATAAATAAGTAATGTGTCAGGGTTCAGCTCTTGCCTCTTCAGTCACGATATTGGGAATATGTCTTGCCTAAAATAGCTCTTCTATTTGTTGTAGTTAAACTACTCTATTCTAAAATATACCTATGAACCCTGACACTTTTTAACTTTTAGAAAACATTCAGAGTAGGGTGAATGTACACAGACTAAAAATTTCATTAACTGTAAGCCAGTCTGCTCATGGCAAACTATAATTCTTTCCATCAAAAGCCCCTAACCTGAAACAGGCTTGCTATGCTGCAATTTCCCCATTTTAATTAACTCTCTTTAATGTCAACTGAGGACATTTTAAATGAGTTCATTAGTCCAAATACTCAACATCTTTTCCTCCCAACAATTGAAATAAGAACTTAAAAATAAAGTTCTTTAAAAAAATAGTTTAAATAAACAACAGAATCCATGCACTGTATATTTTAAATGTTTTGACTGAGTCTGAATCGCAATAGTGAAATGAGAAGAATGTCCTTATAAACCTAATATCCTTCACCTCATTGTCTTTCATCTTCTAATATAGCATCTGCTGCCTAGCTTACTTATGCCTCTTTGTGGCCTGTTCTTGGTTTAAGTATGTCACAGAACTTGTCTCCTGACTCCTAATCCCCAATGATGGAAAATGAACCTCTTGCAACAGAGAAAATAAACAGGACAGCAAATACCTTATTGTGCTGAATTTTAACTTTGAGGATCAGAGACCCTTCCTAAAAAAACGTGAGGATTGCTATGGATCCTCTCCCAGAAAAATACACACACACGCAAAGAAATAAAATTGTATGTAATTTCAGTAAGTCTTCAAATGTGTACAGAGAATATAAAAATCCAATAAGTCTTTGAGTCTGTCAGTGCAGTTAAATAAGCAAGTGTACTAGAAAATTCCAAAGAAGTAGGAAATAAGAGTATTTTTTCACATTTGACTGTCATTTTTATATCTGGTTTAGTCTCTTGTGTTCCCAACCACTCATCACTCTGGATGTCCCTGGTGCTTCAGAGACCTTAGTCAATTGCAGGCAAATCCTAGAAGCGCTTCTGCCTCATAATGCAGGAGACAAGTGGTTAATGCTCTGGCGGATTGGAGAGAAAGCAAGCAATACAGACAGGGAAACAATATTTCATTTTGCCTAGGATCTCTTTTTTATTGAATTCCTTGCCCCTTTGTTCCTTTCTCTCCCAGCTAAGAGCTTCCTGTATTGTCTTGAGGATGGGAAAACACAAGTTGGGGGAAGGAGGAGGCTAATTTTTCAGTGAGGCTCTTCAATGCCAGTGACATGACAGATGGATTTGGAGGTTCATACAATCACTTTTTCCTTAATCATGTTGGCTACCACATGGTGCATAGACACAATTGGAAATGAAGGCTCACCCAGGAGGGATGTTTTCAGAGCGCCTTATCTGTGCACAGGCTATGGAAAGTACAGACAGTTTGCAGAGCTATGGAGCAGCCTTGCTCTCTAGGTATAGAGCCCTATTCTAAAACAGTGCATGCAATGATGTGCACACTCACACACACACGCACACAGATCCCCCTTCTAGTCAAGCGATTGTCTTATAAAGATTTGCTCTAAGAGAAAACATATCTTTATCTGAAAGATGCTGCAAAGAAAAGAAGACTCATGCCATCCATCAATCTCTGGTAACTGGCATTCAGCTCTCAGATAGACTCCTCTCTTTTAATTTTTAAATCACCTTATCAATCAAAGCACCACATTGTTCTCAGTCTCATTTGAGCTGTTCTGAGTTGATCCTATCTACTTGTCTCCTACTTGCTTCTTAGATTTGCTCCTATTGTCTGTGTTTTGTAGAAATCATTCAGAGGCTTCTGAGATACATGCTTAAAAGAAGGTGTTCATTTTTCTTTAGTTAATAAATACATGAATTTCCTTGGGAAACTGTGTTGGCCCAGTGAAGTTCACGCTATCAATCTCCAACTTTGGGTCACTGTAACAAAAGGGCGAGGCGCTAGCAGTGAACCACAGCAAAAGCACAGAGTTCAAGTTGAAGCTGCAACAAACAAGACCTAGAGGCAGTTTGCAGAGCCTTGGTGCCTCAAGTGTTTCAGAGAATATCCTGGGAAATAAAGCTTTATGGTGGCTCTGCCATCATAAATCCTAGAGGAAATTAAACAGACAAATACATAACTTTTTCGTAAAACATCTCAACCTGGTTCTGATCCCAGGTGATCCACTTCCCACCCCCTTCATTTCAGAGTTTTTCTGAGCTGGGCTGTGTAGCTCTGGTCCCAGTATACTTTGAAGAAAAACAAGGTGGTGAGTATAATTATTCTCTTTTGTGACATTAGACAGTAAACCCTGTACTACTGGCAGAATGGAGCATTTTTTCCTGTTTTGCTTTTAGAGTAACTGTCTTTCTTTCTGACACTTTTGAGGGCAAGTGAAGAGGAAAAGTTATTGGTGCTTTCTTTTTTCATCTAAAACTGTTTTATTTGAGGTGATATTTTGATCACCTTTTATGAGCTGCATTGTCCTTTCTAATCAGAAGCCAGATATCCACACTATAGTAAAATCCTTGCCATATTTAGGAAAGCAAGAGAAAGGCAAGGGAAATAAGCAATTCCCAGGAAGAGCAGGGTTGAGATACTGGATGCAGCATTGTGAAATTCGGAGCACTCCAGCAAGCCACGAAGTGATACTCCAGACACCTGAATCCGTTAACCTGCCACATTGGTTGTGTCAAACTCACTCTCAAGAAGCAGCTATATAGAAAGATAGTATTTACTGTCTAGAAATCACACTTATTCAGGGACTTCCCTGGCAGTCCAGTGGTTGAAATTTCACCTTCCAATGCAAGGGGATGCGGGTTTGATCCCTGGTTGGGGAGCTAAGATCCCACATCCCTTGGGGCCAAAAACCGAAAGCATAAAATGGAAGCCATATTGCAACAAATTTTAAAAAAGACTTTAAATAAATAAATAAAAAGAAATGACACTTATTCAAAAAGGAACTAAGGTATTCCTAACGCCATGTGTGTTATTACACCTTATTTTCTGTTACAGGATTCAGAAAAATATAGAAAACATTATATCTAAAATGTAAATATACTTAATATATAATTATTAAAAATTATATTTAAAAGCCTATTTAATTTGCTTATGTCAATTCAATATGTATCTAGACTCTATTAGGCCATTGCAGGTAGTTGTTAAGGAGAATGTCATGGTTAAAAAACATAACTCTTGCTCTCAAGGAGCTTAAACTGTTCTTTAATATAAGAATTACAATAACTTGCTATGGCAATGTGCCTTTGTCACCTGTGGTGACAGTGGTTTTCTCTCTGCTCACTGTCCAAAATACCAACGTGGGAAAGACTGAACTGTAAATAAATGGTTGTAGAAAATGTTCAGATGGACGGTGACCATTCCTCAGATCGTTCTCTTCTGAGCTGGTGTTCTTGTCCCTTGGTCTGTGCAGCACAGAGCCGGCAGCTTGAATGACACTTGTAGCTCTTGCCATACTTGAATATGTGTACTTGAAGACTGAATGAAAAATGCTGAGTATTCAGGCTGGAATGAATGACTTCTAATATCAGGAAGCTGCTTGCCAGTTGCATATGCACTACAGGGAAAGACTTGCTTTCCCACCATTCCTACGGCGTGTGTGTGTGTGCGTGTGCGTGTGCGTGCGTGCGTGTGTGTGCATATGCGTGTGCGTGTGCGTGTGCGTGTGTGTGTGTGTGTGAAAGTCACTCAGTTGTGTTTGACTCTTTGCAACCCCATGGACTGTAGCCTGGCAGGCTCTTCTGTCCATGGAATTCTCCAGGAAAGAATACTGGAGTGGGTACCTGTTCCCTTCTCCAGAGGATCTTCCAAACCCAGGGATCGAACCCAGGACTCCTGTATTTCAGGCAGATTTTTCACATTCTGAGCCACGGCCTGAGTCCCCATGCCAGTCTCCATGCCGTCAGCATGAGGCCTAGAGAAAGTCCTTTGAAATGTTTTTATTTTTTTTTCTCTACTCTTTCCAAGAGTCAATCTTAGCACTTCTGTAATTCAACCCTACCAGTTGTCCTGTGTTTACAGGGACAAGCCTCACAAGGACTCAAACTCCAGCACCATGAAATATGATTTCCCCAGTGTCCTCTGGCAGCTGGGGGTATGGTAACATTACACTCATCATGGAATGACCTGCTGACTACTTTTAAAAACATTCATCAGCACCTAGTTCAATGCCTGGCATGGAACTGCAGATTTCAGTGCACTCTGTCCCATTTAATTCTCATCTCAACCCAGGGATGTAGGCGTAACAATACCCCCACTTTATGGATGGGGGTGAGAGTACTGAGTTCCAAGGAAATTGAATGACTTGGCCACATGGACACTTAAATCCAGATCTTCAGAGCCATTTAAAAAATATGTATAAAGCTCAACTTTGTCTCCCATTTATAACCCAAGAATAAAATTGAGCCTGAAATATGAAAAATCAGTCAATCACACACATTTGAACCCATAACAGGAAGGGAGCCAGGGTTGCACTTTTCCCTCAAGTTTTCTAAACAATGCATATATATATAAACTCATCTATTTTAGCCTGAACATTGTAATATAATATTTAAGCATTTTCCATTAAAACTAAGAAATTGCCACATATCCAAGGAAACTAAAGAACACAATAATTGTTCATGTTACAGAAATATCATTGGATATGTTAGCAAAGAGGCTTGTCATTCTACATGCCATAAATATTGCTTGAGAGGGTAAAATGTACGGTTTTAAGATTCCTAATAAGTGTTTTTAATTTGGCTCTTCATGATTACAGTTTCACTGGGTATTTTGGTTGGTTGTTTCAACTATCAAAGAAACCTGCACATTTGTATTTCTCTAGGGACATCCTGCCAGCTCTCTGAGCTCCAGAGTTCCTGATTTCTGCATGTCCTTCCCTATAATGTGCTTCCCTGGCGGCTCAGATGGTAAAGAATCTGCCTGCAATGTAGGAGACTTGGGTTCGATCCCTGGGTTGGGAAGATCCCTTGGAGGAGGACATGGCAACCCACTCCAGTATTCTTGCCTGGAGAATTCCATGGACAGATGAGCCTGGTGGGCTACAGTCCATGGGGTCGCAAAGAGTCAGATGCAGCTGAACAGCTAACACTTTCACATTTTCCCTATAATGTACATATATATCCCCACCTTCATGTTTCCAGAAAGGATTGTCCTCTAAATAATATTCCTGGTCTTTCCCCTAGGCCCCTTTCCACTTTTTCACATGAGAGGAGGAGTAGTTATGTGATTGAGTTTTCAAGGAATTAATATCTATTGGTTACACTCCCCAAATGTGAACTATTAAAACACTAAAAACACTGAAGTATCCTTCTCTCTCTGCCATGAAGGGAGGTAGAAATTCTGACTAGATGGTTTGCTCTGCAGACCAAAACTTTCCCTTTGGGAGGGAGTGTCTGAAAACCCAACTTGGCCACCAGATTAAAGACATGTTCTCCGGCTGGTTTTAAGTATAATAAAACCAACATTTGAATCTTAATTTCTTAAGGCTTGGCTCTCAGTTGGCTGGAAGAAGAAGGTGTTATTTATTATCTCCCAATCCATCAAAGTATTTTTTAACTTACGGAAGTGGGAGCTGCTAGGTTTTCTAAAGGCTTAGGCTCAGAACAGCGTTTCTGCCACAGGCTATTGGTGAAGCAGACAGATTCAAGATGAGAGGAACTGGAATTTTCACACAAGGGCATGAAGACTGGGAGGCATGGTTCACTGAAGTCTCTTCTAGAGACCAGCTACTTCATGCAGACTTTACTTTCTGTACCGCACAGGACTAGAGCCTCTTTTTCAAAACTCTTGGAGTCAGATATTTTTCATAATTCAGATTCTCTTAGATTTTGTGTATGTGTGTGTATGTGTTAGTTGCTCAGGCATGTCTGATTCTTTGCGACCCCGTGGACTGTAGCCTGCCAAGCTCCTCTGTCCTTGGAATTCTCCAGGCAAGAATACTGGAGTGGGTTGCCATGCCTTCCTCCAGGGAATTTTCCCGACCTAGGAATTGAGACTGTCTCTTGCATTGCAGGCAGTTTCTTTACCATTTTAGCCACCAGGGAAGCCCATCTTAGATTTTAGAGAACTGTAATGTATATACTGTGTATTATGTCACCTGTCCAACAGAGTTTAGGGTCACACCCCATAATCAAGCACCTTAATAATTCTATAACAAATATATGACTCAAATGGAGTAACAGCAGAATACAAATAGACTCATAGAAGGTCAGATCAAGTTTTGGCATTTTCAGAGATTTTAAATTGTGAGTAAAATATTATAAACTGTATTTTGAGTCAAAATAAGCTTTTAAAGGTAAAATAAATTTCTCCTACCTTGGGCATATACCTGTTGTCAGTTCAGGTCCTCTGGGAAGCAGACGACAAAGAAGAATTAAAAGTGTGAGCCATCTAGGGAGAAATGCCTGTTGAAAGTTACAGAGCAGGCAGGGAAGGCTTTCAGACCAAGAGGCAGGTCTGATCTCCATGTAAGGGAAGTGGGGGAGGGGCGGGGGGGGGGAAGGGAGGCTAAACAGGAAGATTCTTTGCAGCAGAGCAGCTCTGAGAAGTTTTGGCTCATCCAACGGGGAGCTCTATCCACAGCGAAGGTTGTCTCTTTGAGGCCTCTTGCGTTGGCTGTTATAGCCAGACCTAGTCTCCTTGCCCTGGTCAGTCACTGGCTGGGAGCTGACTGAGAAGGGAGGCTGCCATCATGCATCCCTGGAGGCAGTCTGTCAGCTCCTGGCCTGGGGCAGTTTCTCTCTTGAAGGGAGAGCTGAACTCCTTCCTCCATGGCTGCCATCATCTTTCCTCCTTGGCTTCCACAGACTTAGACCCTCCGGTTCTTAGTTTCCAGTTAACACAGCGCTCTTCAGGGATGCATCCTCCATGTAACTGGGAGTTCAACGCCCATCTCAGGACTACCCCATTAGTCCATCAGCAACACGGTATTGCTTCTACACCCACTGCCAAGCTTATCCAAACAGAAGCAATTTGTATAAGGCCTCCTTCCTTGGCTTTCCTTTGATTGAGTGGACAGTAATTTACAGCACAACTCAAGAAGGGACATCTCTGAGAGAGAAGCCCTCCAAAGGCCTAGAAGGACTGTGGGTTTGTGTGTGTCTTGGGGTGGGGTGAAGTGGGGGCCAGGAGTGTGACACAGTGCTTGGCAAGCATGTGGGGTGACTTTCAGATCAGTGACTCTTTCTTGCGGATTTTAGGGCCCTGTCCCACCTCTCCATCCCTCAGCAAACCCCCACTGCACACATGGCAGTGGAGTGAGCAATACATCAATGGTAATTCTAACATCAGTTAATCACCTAGCCCATCACAGTGCCAGTCCCGTGACATGCACAGCTATGGTCCCCTTCCCTGCTATTGCGCTCCCTGGGAACAGTCAGCTTAAAGCGAATCAAGCATATCTTACAGAGCAGGGAGCCCAGAGGAAACATGCCCCAAACCCCCAGCTCGTGACAGGATCGGGACCGAATTCCAGCCCAGCCCTTTTTCCATGGCCCCGTTCTGCCCTTCCCCTCCTCATGTTAGGAAATTCACTTCCACTTTAGACCTAAGGTGCTAATGGCAGAGCTGTTATTTTAGCTGTTATTTATTTGTGTGAAAGGTCCAAGGGTAACAAAAAATTAAAGTCACACTTCTCTTTAAATAATTATTTCAAAGACCCCTTTAAAAATACATTGGATTTTCCTGCCAGATTAAAGTCCTGGGGAGTCTTCCAAAGATTTCTTGGCTGGCCATTGAGCATTCTGCGCCCTCCCAGCTCCACACTTCTCTCACTAACTGTTATGAAATCTTCTAAGGCACTCATGCAGCACATGGCTAGGAGTTGAGAAGAGTGCAAACGAGATCTCAGAAATGACGTTCGCCAGATCTCTGACCAGTTTTTCTGAGATGTGGGTAGATAAGTATCCTCTACAAATGGCTGGCCGTCCAGAGTGGACAAACTGGCATAACTGCTCTGAGTGTGCTTTTGTAGAGTTTAATGTGATAATCCAATAAAACTTATAGCAAAGTTAATCTGACACATACAGTGGTGTACATAATAGTTATTGTCTTACATGGTAATTAGGCATAAATGAAAGCAGTTCCCATAAATGCCTATAATTAGATTTGGAATCCCTCCATGGGTGGAAGAAATAGAGAATTTAGAAAATGCTATTGCATGCTTAATATACTACAACATTTTTTCTTAAAGAAAAATTGCCTTCAGCTTGTTGCTCTGAAGCCCATTTTGTGACAGAGTACTGAGTCTTTCAGTGCATGATGGTTATTTTTTTTTTTTTCTTTCTCTCTCAGCTGCTTCTCTAGGATTAGAGAGATAAGGAGGAAGGGACTGAAATGCACCATACGGCTGCTTGGAAGCTGAGCATACAGTTCTACTATCACAAGAGAAGGATTTTCAGAATGAGTGAAAGAAAACTGCTTTGAGTATAGAAGAGAATGGCTAAGAAGAGAATTCTTTTTAAACAGTTGAGTCACATTTCTAGTTTTCATCTTTGTTTGGTTCATCTTCTAACAGATTCTGATCAGTGTTAGTGTTGATTGAGTTCTTGATGCTGTGAACCACTCAGTCCCCGCAGACGTACTCAGGACCACACAGGGGAAGACCCTTTTTTAGTTGCTGAGCACCTGCCCCATGCAGTACAGGCTTGGGGCTGGAGGTAAGGGTGAATCAAGCAAGGTCCCTGTTCTCCATTAGTCTGCATCCTAGATGAGGAACAAGCCATGTACAGAGAAGGCTATGACATTCGTGTGAAGAGTCATAGCGGAGGCTGTCGGGGCACAGGACAGAGACTGGAAGACCTGTGCAAGCAAGGTGACACTGTGATTGAACTTGGTGACAGGGTTTTCAATTCAGAGAAGGACAGGAGGGCCTCCCACCCAGGCTGAGGGGGCACAGAGAGATGGAGGCTGTCCAGGAAATAATGAGGAGCTGGTGTGGGGGAAGTTGTGGGAAATGAAGCCAGGTAGGAACTAAGCTCAGAACAGCCCTGGACATCTTAGAAAGGGTTTAGACTTCCCTGTAAAGGTAACAGGAAACAGGGCATGCCTCTCATGATAATGGCCCGGGGCTGGCCTCCAGGAATTGGGCCCATGGGCTAACATCTTGGAGCAGCCTCTTCTGTGGGATCTGTGCAAGAGTCCAGCTGCTCCTGGCTCTCCATCCTCTCCTTTCCACCTGTTCTTCACTCAAACTTGTGTGGCCAGCTGCAGTGGGGAGGAGGAGTCAGTGCAAACAGCCTTCCATGCCAGCACCTCATCCTTCACACCACTGGTTCCCAGGCCAGAATCTCCAGCAGCTGCCACTACTTCCCCATGGAGCCCAGACAGTTGTCGTTTTTGGCATGTGGAGCTGGTAGAGATTTGCTATTCCTTCTGACTCAGGCATACCCAGCTCTCTGGCTTCCTAGGGAAAAACTCAAGCAGACTTAGGGACTGATTTTCTTTATGTCTTTAGTTGTAGAAGATATTTTCTGGGTCAATTCTGGTCTTTTTCCACAGATAGTTATGGCTTTGGCATGCTCCCGAGAGGAGGAAAGCTCATGGTCTTTCTCCTCCACCATCTTGGCTGATCTCTCAGGAGCTAATTTTGAGGAAGTCTGAGCTCAGAATCAGAGAGACATCCCAGCCTAGCAAGTGAACCCTAATCCCCACCTGCACCCCAGATGCTTGGGATCCTTCTTAGAATAGTCAAAGTCTTCCACAGTCAGGAGCCTGGGGGAACCATTGCCCACTATAAATGAGTTTCAGTCTCACCAAATTGTTTCTTTTCATGTAATGTTGAGGAAGAATGAGAATTTTGAAAGCACAGGGCAGTGAAGTTGAAGGAAGAGACAATTCTCAATAGATGCCAGGCACCATACTAGATATCTTACATACATTATATAAATTGATTCTCACCACAAGCCCAGTGAGATGGGTGTTATTGTTCCATCTTGGAAAAGAAATTAATGCTTAGAAATTTTAGGTAACTTGTTTAAGTAAAGCTTGGGATTTCAGAGTTGTCTACCTAGATGACCCTGAGAGAGAAAAGGAGAGGCTGTATGGGCCAATTTCTATGCTGTATAGGCAGTGAGAGACAGGTTGTCCCAAGGGCTTGGGGGCACTGGTGGCCTGATTTAAAGGAGCTTGCATTTCAGTTGGGCATGAAATCCTAGATGTTAATGACATCTGGCATTTTAGTTTAAGCACAAAACTGTCAAGGACTAATCACAGAATCTTAGAACTAGAGGATTTGTCCTACAAATGATCTTATCCAATCCTTGTTTCACTGATAGGGAAACCAAGGCCAAAAGAATGGAAACAATTTGCTAGGATTAGCTCATTTGTGAAAGAGCTGTGATGAGAGCCTCAGTCCTTACCAGCTGAGTGAAATATTCACTGCCTCTGTGATAGACAATCTGCCTAATTGTACCATGTGGCTTTTATGCCATGTTTCTTCTCCCACTGGTAAAGCCACTGATAGACCCAGGTCTGGCTGGGGTGCCTGGTAGGGGAGATGGTGGGTCTTGAGTGCCTCTGGCAGGGTCAGGACAGGGAGAAAAACAGGAGCAAGGAATAACAGCTTTTTTCCCCCCTAAGTTTTAGTCTTGACCATAAAATTTATACCAAATTAATGCCCTCTAGAAATAGTAGTAACTCTCCTCTGAGAAGTATTTAACATTAACAGAATAATTTTTATGTCAAATCAAGTTCAATAAAAAGGACTTTTGTCTAAATATTTAATAAATATCTTTGGGGTCTAATGACCAAACTCAGGTATTCCAAGGCAGCCATGGGATATGTGCTAAGACCAATACATTATGTATATCATTAAATTTAATATTTGTATAAATTATTTATAATTGTGGAGCAGGTAAAGTTGTTTTCCCGACTGCCAATTGTCTCATGTTGTTTCTCCCTACCCCTGGGGAAATTTCTCAGAATAAGACGTAAAACTCACTCACTCTAAAGTGTAAATAGCAAACAATGCTTAAAGTAATATTTCTCCTAGGAGTATTTTCATTTTAACATTTAAGTCAGATAAATTACACTTTATTGGAGAATCAACAGGCTTTATTTCAAGGTGGAAGAGAACCTTCTAGATTTAGTAGAACATTCTTGGTGCTTCTGAAATCACACTATACTGGTGGTCCTTTAGTCTTTCAGCCAGAAGAGTCTTTTCTGCTTGCAAAAATAATAGCTTCTGATTAGTTAATATAAATTAAATGTCTAGAGTTTGCCTAATGCTGTAAATAGATAATAATAATGGGTTAAAACCAGGCATTTAAAGAAGCACTTTACAAAATGAAATTAATTTCATCCTCCCAAATCACTGTGAGGTAGGTATTATTATCGTCTTGATTTTATAGATAACTGATTCAAGATAATAGAGGTGAAGTGAGCTGCTAAGGAAGTTTTGGTGTTCCCATTTCACAGCTGAGAAAACTGAGGCTCTTAATTACTCTTTGCTCCCTTGCTCCTAGATTTTCTAACAGAAAAGAGTATTTACTTCCTTTTATTGTATATTGTTTTGAGATTCTGCATTCTTTGTTATGTTTAGTAACAGGCTAAATCATTACATCGAAATGAATATAAGTAAGTCCAATTTGGCATACATTCCAAGACCAAATCAATAAGGGCAATATTCCATGAGGTGCATTTGTGGACCTCTGTGACTGCATTGTTTCTTAAAAGGACATGGAAATCATGATGATTATAATCTTTCGAAAAATTCACAGTTGAAACAGATCCAACTTAATTGTGAGATTTGCTTTATGAGGTTGTGTGTACAAGTCATCAAATAAAAGAAAGAACAGAAGGTCACAGAATTCACATCCGTTCAAGCATATGGATCAGTGTTTAAAACATACACAGAGAGACATTTCCACACATCTGGTTTGATCCAGAAAGACTCAGGAAACTCAAAGTTAAAATACAAACCCTTTTCATTTGCATACTGTCTAAAGAAATATCATGGAATGTTATGGAAACAAAATTCTAAGCATGGTCATGGGACAGACAATTTAGTTAAAATTTAAATGAATAGAAGGGCCTAAACCCCGTGAATGGTAATTAAGACCTAGGGTCTGAATCTCCTACCTCCATGTCTTCCCTCTTTATACATGACAAATGATTGGAGTGGGGTAATCACAGAGACTCAGGCTGCACACTTGTAAGACAGACAATAACTTTTTTGCACAATGTTCAGAAAGAAATGAAAAATTATAATTTTATTGTGGTTTTGTGCTAGAATCCTGACATTTTTTACCCCGATGAACCACATATGAGGATTTCTTTATGGACACAAGGTGTTGAGAACTCTTAGGAAAAAAGTATCAACAAAGTTTCAATTTAGGCTTATTATCTGGCATATTGTAGGCATTCAATAAAATTTGTGGAACCATCCATTTGACAAGCCAGTGTCTTCACAAATATATCTTGAGTTTCTAACATGTCCCAGGGACTGTTCTAGGCTCATGGGATACAGCAGAAACAAAATGGAAAAATATTTTCTCTGATGTATTGAGGACCACATTCTAGTAAGCAGTACATAAATAAATACATAGACTATTTAGTGTGTCAAATGGTGATGTGTTCTGGTAGACCGGACAATGGATCCCATAGATGTCCACATCCTAATTTCTGAAACCTATAAATAGCTATCCTATGGGGCTTCCTGTTAGCTCAGATAGTAAAGAATCCTTCTGCAATGCTGGAGACTCGGGTTTGATCTCTGGGTTGGGAAGATCCCCTAGTGAAGGGAATGGCAACCCACTCCAATATTCTTGCCTGGAGAATCCCATGGACAGAGGAGCCTGGCAGGCTACAGTCCATGGGGTCCCAAAGAGTCGGACACAACAGAAGCAATTTAGCACATGCACAGATCTGTGACTATGGTGAAAGGGACACCATGTTACTTCTGAGACTAGGTCATAAAAGGTGACACAGCATCTCTTTGGGATGCCCACTCTTGGAACTCAGTCAGCATACAAAAATGAAGCCCAGTCAGCCACATGGCCACACCATTCACAGGTGCTCTGAATGAGGTTCCAGCTAACAGGCAACATCGATGATCAGGCATGTGAGTGGTGAACCTTCAGCTCCCAGCCATTCTGTCACCTTCAGACTCGAAGACCCCAGTCAATGTGGACAGAGAAAAGCCATCATCACTGCGCTCATTCTGAATCTTTGAGCATAATTAAACGGCGGCTGTTTTAACCATCAAGCTTTGAGGTTGCTTGTTATGCCTTATGGTAACTGAAATAGAAGGCTACATTGGGAAAGTAACATTTACGCAAAAGCCTAAAGGAAGTAGTGAGCACCGACAATATCAGGTGGAAGATTCCTCAAGGCAGGGGAAAAGGTCACTGTAAATACCCCTGTGGGAGAATGCCTGGAACAGTGAGGGGGCTGCTGTGGCTGAAGCAGGGTGGATAAGGGGGAAAGCGGGGGAAGATGAGTTCTGGAACGTGTTGGAGGAGTGCAGATTGTGTAGGTACTTGGAGGCCATTGAAGCAATTTGGGCCTTTCCTCTGACTGAAACAGGAAGCTGCTAGAAGGTTTTTGAAGAGATGGTAGAATGATGTGGCTTACATTGACAAAAGATCATTCCAATTTCTGTGTTCAGCATTGACTATAGTGGGGCAGGATAGACGCATAGAGAGCAGTTAGGAGGATATTTTTCTAATTAAGGAGAGTCTTGGACCAGGATGGTGATAATAGAAATCGTAAGGAGTGGTTATATTTACATATATTTTGAGGGAGGGACTTCCCTGTAGGTCAGATGGTAAAGAACCTGCCTGTAGTGCAGGAGACCCAGGTTTGATCCCTAGGTTGGGAAGATCCCCTGGAGAAGGAAATAGCTCATTCCACCGTTCTTGCCTAGAGAATTTCCTGGACAGAGGAGCCTGGCGGGCTACAGTCCATGGGGTTGCAGAGTTGGACACAACTAAGCAACTGACATACACACTCATGTTTTGACAGTAGAGTCAATAGATATTTAAAATATATCTTGAAGATAAAGATACTGTGATATATCAGATATAAGGTGTGAAGAAAAGAGAATGATTGCAAAGATTTGCCTAAACAACTAGAAAAATAGAGTTATTTAAGAAATTGGAAAATGTTAAAAAACAAACTCTGAAAGGAAAAGTTATAAGTTCAGTTTTGAACGTCATAGGTTGAAATTCCCACTAGCCATCTAAGGGTGGGCTATTGATGGACGGGTTTGGCATCCAGAGAAGTGTAGGCTGAAGACATTAATTCAAGTGTACCCAGCCTTGAGATTGGCTGAGCCCAGCAAGGTCATGATTGAAGAAAGAAAAGAGGTCCAAGGACTAAACTCTGGGGCACTCTGATTTTGGGGGTCAGGGAGATAAAGACAGCCACCATCAGAAACTGAAATAGAGCAGTCCAAGAGACAGGAGGAAGGCCAGGAAAGAAGTCTGGTTTCCTGGAAGGCAGTTAAACTATTTCAAGGAGGAGGGAGTAATCAGCAGTGCAAATAATGAGATCAAACAAGACGAGATCTGAGAAGGGGCCATTAGCTTTTGCAATGTTGAAGTCACAGGAGACCTTCACGAGCCTTGTTCTGAGAGAGTGGTAGTGGTAGAAAATGAATGAATGAGTGACTGAGTGAATGAATGAATGACTATTGGTTAACAGGTTTCACATGGATACTTTTCCTTTGAAAGAATCTGGGATATTTTTCTGACAGAAAACAAGAAAAGACAAAAAGACAACAAAACACCCGAAAAGTACTCTGAGGTGGCCAAAAAGCATCAGTTGAGTGCATTCAGATGTTGTCAAGCTGAGCTCTAGACTCAATGATTGTCTAAGGGATCACAGTCGCCAGGAGGCTAGGTTATGATGAAAATTACAGTCTTAAGCAAGAGCCAGTCATACCCTTTGTTTGTTGCCAGTAGGTCTCAACCTTCCTTCCAAAGTGAAGATAATTTAGTCTCCTGGTTAAGAGCACCCAGCCTCTGGAGTCCATCTGCCTATATTTAAACCTTGATTTCACTACTTACTAGCTGAGCAGGTAGCTTACTTAAGCCTCAAATTCCTCCTGTGTGAGATGGGGCTATTAACAATATCCACCACATATGGTGATGTGAAGACTGGGTTATATCGAACATGAACAGCCTGATTCATGGAAAAATTTCAATGAATGTTAGCTCTTATTCCTATTAATTGGAATAATTCCTATTAATTAACAGGGAGAAGAGGAGGTTTTTGTACTGGCCCAAGGTAAATCAGTGTTACACAAACAAGTGTTTAACAAGCTCATCTTTATGAGAGTAAGACTAGCTGGTTTAGCTCTAATGGGTAGTTTCTGTAATTGCAGGATGTTATAGTCTCTGGTAATACGGAACATCCTTTATTATACTAGAATTGAACTAGCAAAGGGGGAGCTGCCATTTGCAACCTTTGTATTTTACTCTCAGGACCAAAATACACAATAAGGAGCTTTATAAATGGATAAGTACTATTCAGATAGGTCGGTGCTGGTTGATTGCCATGACATTGTGACTTTGATGTTGATCATTTGGAGTTCCACTGTCCCAGAATTTGACCACCCATGCCCTTCTCCAACTCCATTGTTAATACACACACCTACTGAGTATGAGATGTTTGGCTAGTGGAACTTTTCAGAAAACTTCTATACTCCAAATGGAGTGAAAGAAAAATGCTTGAGAAGGCCAGAAAGGAACACCCAGAACTGCAAAAATATTTCTTTAAAAATATAAAAAGCCTGAGTTGTTTTTCAAATTTAGTATCTGAACATGTCCACGTGATGTGATGCTGGCCTTTTTGAAAGCATCCATTGCCCTAATGAAAAAATGAAAAGAGAATGACAAACGCAGCAAATAGAGATCTCAACTCAACTTCCACACATGGAAACAATTGTCCAAATTATGGCAAAATCTGGCAGTCTCACTTTGGCCTCATTATTCATTTGAGGACAAACTCATAGAGCACAGAAAAGTTATCCTTGTATGTAGGCTCTGTTGCTTTCACATCTCCAAATGACTTTTGCCTGCTATTGTATTTCTATTAAAAGCTAAACTCCCCTGTTCCACTCAAATCAGATTTCTGAGACCAAAGAAAACCACGAGATCACAATCCCAATGATTCAAATAAATCCTCTGAATTCTTGCCTCAGTTTCTTCACTTTTTACAAGGAAGCCTCAGTAGCTGGGAGCTTTCCCAGTGGCTCAGCTTTAAAGAATCTGCTTGCAATGGAAGAGACACAGGAGATGCCAGTTCGGTTCCTGGGCCAGGGAAGATCCCCTGGAGGAGAGCATGGCAACCCATTCCAGTATTCTTGTCTGAGAATCCCACGGAGCCTGGCAGGCTACAGTCCACAGAGTTGCAAAGAGTTGGCTATGACTGAAGTGGCTGAGCACGCATGCACACACTCTGTAGCTGAGAGAAAAAAAGTCGGAATGAATACACAAGCAAGAATGAACAGTGTCTGCCAGCATCTCTACCAGGAGAACTGTACAAACCCCAAGATTCTAGCCCTTGTTTCCACATATGGGAAACACTGATCTCTAAGCCTTTGCAACTCAGGGTGGAAAATGGACTGGAAACATGAGTATCACCTGGAAGCTTGTTAGAAATGCAGAGTTTCAGGTCCTACCCCAGAGCCTCTGAATCAGAACCTGCATTTTAACCATCTCCCCAAGTGACCTTGTCATTTTGTGGCTAAGTCATACCCAACTCTTTTTGACCCCATGGACTGTAGCTCACCAGGCTCCTCTGTCCACGTAATTTCCCAGGCAAGAATAATGGAGTGGGTTGCCATTTCCTTCTCCAGGGGATCTTTCTGACCCAGGAATCGAACCTGTGTCTTCTGCGTTGGCAGGAGGGTTCATTACCACTGAGCCACCAGGAAAGCACCCCCCCCGCCCAAGTGATCTGCATGCATATGAAAGTTTGAGAAGTGGTCTCTGAGAAACTCTCACCCCTTGAGGAGCTTCCAAACTGCTTGTTCAGCTTGGTGTGATCCTGCATTTGCAAAACCAGCCTCAGAGCCGTGCAGGTGACTGACAGCTTTGAGGACAAGGGTACAGCAAGTCCCATGTCATTATGCGTAAATGTTCCTCCTTTACCCATTAAAAAGGTTCAAAAAATACTAAGCTCCTATATTCTACATAATGACCTTCCAGATTTCATGGCACCAATCATCTTCTGAGAGACTTCTGTGCCTGCACATATTAAATTAAACCTACTCTTTTTGCAAACTGTCAGTCCTTCGCTGCTGACTTCTAAGCCACGCCCCCTAAATGAGGTTATTGGAGAAAATATATCAGGTGTAACATAGACAAACTATAGACAGGTACTTGAGAAAACAAGATTAAAGTACCTTGAAGAAACAGGCCTAATTATTAACCGTGGTATAGTTTCTGAGTTCATTGAAATTCTGATTTTCAAATGTTCTGACAGCGTAGGGAGGAAAGTGAAGCACAAACCTGTCTTGAGACTGTATTCATACGCACACAGCTGTTGCCTTAACTATAGGGTCATGTGTATAGCAGCTTTGTTTTTCTTGCCTTCCAGGTGTTTTCTGAGGATGCATTAAGCAGAATTTCAATGAGACGGAGGGCTCTACTCAGTGTATAAATTACACTTAAATCTTCTCAAAGCAAGTTCGAACCAAATTGTCCTCCTCTGCTTATTTGAGCCTGTTACTAAGGAAGCAATGGAAATGACACTTTTTAAGCCAGGCTCTCATAAATCAGGTGTTTCCACACTTCTTGAAGTGACAATAGAAAGCCAATTGGAAAACATAATAGCGAAAGACACTGCTCCCAAACTGTCGTCAGACTTTGGAGTGAGTATAATGTTTGACAGGAAAGATTGTGTGTGAACATTATTCATTGCAACCAAGAGCCATTCAAAGGCACCTTCGGAGCAAAGATTAATGAAAGAGAATTCTCAGGAAGTAACATAATATGAAACCTCTTCCTCTCCCCCGCCTACTTCTCCTTCGGGGAGATCCAGATTTAGCTTGGGACAAGATTTACGGTTCTGAAGGTGTGATGAAAGGCAAGTCATAGTTTTCAATTCTGTTACAGGGTAAGGGTTTCACCTCTGGACGTATAGTCTGACATTTCTTAACCTGATCTGGATGTCCCCTTGGAGTTTAGGCCCAAGTAGACAGCACTGATGAGTAAGTATCAGGTGTCACAGCTACAGAGGTAACCAACACCCCAATTTTAATCACCCTAGGTTTGATTCGAGTTTGATGCCCTGCCGGTGCCTATCTCAATCCATCAAACTGTCAATTGTCAGACCTACCTTCTTGACACTTCATTAATATTCTTTATCCAATAGAATTGATCATGGACTCTTTGAAGAGTCAGCCCAGAGTTATTGCTTAAGAAGAAAGCATGGAAGGAAGACTGATTTCATCTGTCAGTCTACACTCATAAGTGGCTTAGATTTTCCTCTGGAAAATGGAGAACTTAAAAAAATCTTTCTAAATTCTGTGGCTGAGGCACCATGTCCCTAGGCATTCGAGGGACCCATCTCCTTAAAAAAGTGGAATGGTCATCTGAGAATGGAAGGCTCCCCATTTCATAACTGAAGGCTACCAGACTGCTCACTGAGTAATGTGGGTCAACAATGAAGACGATCAACTGTCCAGTCAGTTTTCAGAATTTAACCATATACTTACTATGACCCAACCTAAAGAAGGCTGACATTGGGAGTAAGTATACTAACTACTCATTCTTTGAAGTTTGTGGTTCCCAACGTTTTTGAGCATTAGGATTCATTTTTTTAAATAGACCATTTTTCAGATCAGTTTTCAGTTCACAGCAATTCTGAGCAGAAGGAACACAGATTTCTTATATACCTCCACACGTGTATAGGGCTCTTCCATTATCAACATTGCCCACCAGAGTGGTTGCTGTTGTTGTTCAGTTGCTCAGTCGTGTCTGACTCTTGGCAACCCCAAGGACTACAGCACGTCAGGCCTCCCTGTCCTTCACCATCTCCAGGAGTTTTCTCAAACTCATGTCCATTGAATTGGTGATGCCATTCAACCACCTCATCCTCTGTCATCCCCTTCTCCTCCTGCCTTCAATATTTCCCAGCATCAGCACCTTCTCCAATGAGTCAGCTCTTCTCATCAGATGACCAAAGTATTGCAACTTCAGCTTCAGCATCCAAGAGGTCCTTCCAATGAATATTTCAGGGTTGATTTCCTTTAGGATTGACTGTTTTGATCTCTTTGCTGTCCAAGTGACTCTCAAGAGTCTTCTCTAGCACCACAGTTTGAAGGCATCAATTCTTCGTGTACCAGAGTGGCACATTTGTTATAATTGATGAGCTTATATTAATACATCATTATTGTCCAAAGCCCATAGTTAAAATATGGTTCACTCCTGGTATTGTACATTCTGTGGGTTCAAACAAGTTTAAAATGACATATATTCACCACTACACCATCATACAGAGAGAATTCCTTTTTAAAATAATACTTTGTTTTTAAAAAAACTTTTATTTAAAAATATTTTTAAATGCAGAAAAGTTACAAGAAGAGAATAAAGAACTAGTTACCCAGATTTGATTTTATGAATATTTTTGCTCAGTTGGTCATTTGTTCTATTTCTTGCTATTTCTTAATATTACATTTTTGTGAACCATTTAAATATTAATCCTTAAATATTTAATGGCCGTTTCATAGCAATAGTGGAGAGTCCCTTATATAACCACAATACAATGATGAACTTCAGTAAATTAATGTTAACATGGAACAACAGAGTGGTTCCAAATAGGAAAAGGAGTACGTCAAGGCTGTATATTGTCACCCTGCTTATTTAACTTATATGCAGAGTACATCATGAGAAACGCTGGGCTGGAGGAAGCACAAGCTGGAATCAAGAGTGCCAGGAGAAATATTAATAACCTCAGATATGCAGATGACACCACCCTTATGGCAGAAAGTGAAGAAGAACTAAAAAGCCTCTTGATGAAAGTGAAAGAGGAGAGTGAAAAAGTTGGCTTAAAGCTCAACATTCAGAAAACGAAGATGGCATCTGGTCCCATCACTTCATGGCAAATAGATGGGGACTCAGTGGAAACAGTAGCTGATTTTATTTTTCTGGGCTCCAAAATCACTGCAGATGGTGATTGCAGCCATGAAATTAAAAGATGCTTACTCCCTGGAAGGAAAGTTATGACCAACCTAGAGAGCATATTCAAAAGCAGAGACATTACTTTGCCAACAAAGGTCTGTCTAGTCAAGGCTATGGTTTTTCCAGTGGTCATCTATGGATGTGAGAGTTGGACTATCAAGAAAGCTGAACGCCAAAGAATTGATGCTTTTGAACTGTGGTGTTAGAGAAGACTCTTGAGAGTCCCTTGGGCTGCAAGGAGATCCAACCAGTCCATCCTAAAGGAGATCCGTCCTGGGTGTTCATTGGAAGGACTGATGTTGAAGCTGAAACTCCAATACTTTGGCCGCCTGATGCAAAGAGCTGACTCATTGGAAAAGACCCTGATGCTGGGAAAGATTGAGGGCAGGAGGAGAAGGGGATGACAGAGGATGAGATGGTTGGATGGCATCACCGACCCGATGGACCTGGGTTTGGGTGGACTCTGGGAGTCGGTAATGGACAGAAAGGCCTTGGGTGCTACAGTTCATGGGGTCACAAAGAGTTTGACATGACTGAGCGACTGAACTGAACTCAATACAATATTTTTATCTAATCTATATCCATATTCAAGTTTTACCTGCATCCATATTCAGTTGACCCAGTAATGTCATTTATAGCACATTTCCTCCTTCCTGTAGAGGGTCTAGACTAGGGTCAGGTATAGCATTCAGTTGTCATGTTCCTTTAGCCTCCCTTAATTTGGGACATTTCACAGCTCTCTATTTTATAACATTAATATTATTAAAAAATAGAATCTCGCCTCCATTTTGCATAGAATGTTCCTTATTTTGAGTTGTCCAATTAGATTCAGGTTATGCATTCTTGGCTGGATGGGAATACTATGTATATGATATTGTGTTTGGATACCGTTTTTTAAGTAGAAAGATAATTTGCTGACTCCTACATGATCTGAGTTTTTCTTTTATTTACTTGACCCATGGACAGGGTTTAGTGTGCACTTTGAAATTTCCACATGTTAGTGGCACGTTGAGTGTTGAATCCTCTGTATTTTGCTTATTACTAATTCATAAAAAAATTAGAAAATGATATATACAGATCATATTATCTTAGTCCCTCATGTTGGCTTTTTTAGAGGTCGATACAGGAAATATTTGAAGAGCGACTTTGAAAATTTTGCATAGCTATAATTAATAACATTATCTACCATGATGTCAACCCCTCCCCTTAATAGGATCTGTTGCTGCTGCTGCTGTTGCTAAGTCACTTCAGTCGTGTCCGACTCTGTGTGACCCCATAGACAGCAGCCCACCAGGCTCCCCCGTCCCTGGGATTCTCCAGGCAAGAGTACTGGAGTGGGGTGCCATTGCCTTCTCCGTAATAGGATCTAATGACATTTATTTCTAGTGTAAACCTTGTCTTTATAAGATAACGATTTCCTTTTATTGAATAATTAGGAAGTAAAAGTCTCAATGAAATTTTTCTATTCTCTTCAGTTTTTTAGAAAGTTCAGGGCTGAATTTATTAAATATTCTAATTCAACTAGAATATATATAATTTTCCAAAGTGCTTTTGAATTTTTAAAATTTTACACTGAACTGCCCTGCCATCGATATGATTCAGTATCTTAGGACTCGTGCCTTGACAAGAAGACTGTGGGTTGAATTTCAGTCTCGTTGGTGCCTCTCCTTTGGCACCTTCTTAGGGTGCAGCTGGAGTCACGACCCCATTCCCTCCTGAATCTCTGAGATTGTCTTCCATCTCTCAGGTCCTCAGTCTTAGGATAGTTCTTGGCCTCAGTCTGCCAAGGAGCACTCACTTTCACGCTTCCTGCCACCAGGCCAGAGACGTGGATTTAGGCTTTGCTTCCAGGAGGCCTGTTCTCCCGACGCCTGTCATCCCCACTAGCTGAGCCACTGTCTTCATCCGTCAGGGCAGGTCTCCTAGGTCACCACCCCTGCCTGTCTCACCTCTGGCTGCCTGTTGTTCCCTTTGTTGTCTGCTCAGTCGCTCAGTCGTGTCCGACTCTTTGCGGCCCCATGGACTGCAGCCCGCCAGGCTCCTCTGTCTATGGACTTTTCCAGGCAAGAATACTGGAGTGGGTTGCCATTTCTTACTTGAGTGCATCTTCCCCATCCAAGGATTGAACCAGGGTTTCTTGAATTGGCAGACAGATGCTTGACCACTAGTGCCACCTGGGAAACCTCTGTCCCCTTTGTTAATTCACACAAACTCATGCACACATTTACAGGTTGTGATTCCTTCCATATTTTGACTTTGTTGATTACAGGGGCCAGAACAACAGGGGCTGAGGCAAAATTTTCTCCCTGTTGCTTGAGCGGCAGGGTAATGTACTGGGGTATTAGCTGGGATTTTGTTTCTGCTTCAAAAATATTCAGCAAGAATGAGGACCGTTTGTGTTTTAGTCTCTCTGTTTTCCTGTCCCTCTCTTTCCTAGAAGGGGTCAAGGCCTTTTGTACTTCTTGCCTCCGGGGTATTTGAAGAGCTGAAAGCAGACAGTGCTTGAAACAACCTTTCTTTCTGGCTTTCCTGAAAGTCTTGAGAATACTAAGCAAGAATGTCCCCTGATGGGGAAGAGACTGGAGAGGAGGAGGTCAAAAAGTGTCAGAGAGAGGATGAACATAAAGCCAGAATGGGTCCACAGTCTCTTATTTATTTTCCTGGAGGAGGTGGCAAGTTCCTTAAGGGGCATGTCCTCTGTGCCTAAGGAGAGTGGACTCCAGGGACTGGAGCTCCAGTTTCTGTAGAATATTTCACCCAAACCTGCCCGGTATGGAGTAGCAAAGTCTTTGACTTGATTTTTTTTTTTTTTTTTTACTTTGTACTTTTAAAATTACCATAGAGCAAAATTAACTTCTATCTTTTGGTGTACAGTTTTTTTGTTTCAGGATTTTTTTTTTTTTTTTTTAGTTGCAGAGTATAAACAAATTCTTAGTTGTGGCGTGTGGGATCTAGTACCCTGACCAGGGATCAAACCCAGCTCCTCTGCATTAGGAGCTCAGAGTCTTAGCCACTAGACCAGATAGGGTTTCTGAGCCAGATTTAATGTGATTTTTAAAAAAGTAAAGTGACAGTTCTTGCAAACCGAGTTGTAATGGAAATTCTCACTCACTTTATGTGTGTGATAGGTATCTGAAATCCACATATCCATAATTTTGTGTATCTTGCCTTGTGATATATCCTGTGCCCAATTACATTAGTATCTCTTGATTATAAAAACTCAGCAAAGTGCTTCAAAAGGATAATTTGAAGCGCATAAGCATGAACACAGCTACACCCCAGAGTTCTGACTGGACACAATAATTCTTTGGACTCAGAATAATGGAAAAAAACTGTAAACTAAGCAAATAAAGACGCTGGAATCTAGACCTAGGTGTTAATTAGTCAGTGTTCAGTGAATTAAAGTCTACTTATCAATTGCTGACAGATACAGACAAAAAGTCTCAAAGGTGTTAGAACTGAAAAAATCCAAGTAGTTTTGTTAGCAAGCCAAATGCCTTTCTTTGCTTGGCCCCCTGACTATAAATGTTCTCTAAAGCTTTAGATTCAAGGATTAACTCTCATCATCCTCCCTTGGGGCTCTGAGACGCTTCAGTGTAGGAATACATGTGTCACAATCCGTATTTCCCAATTCAGAAGACTCTTTATCTTATAATAAAGAATTTGTCTGGCCTTTGTCCCAGATTCCTAGCGTGGAGCTTTTAAAACCCTTGGAATTTGCAGCATGTTAGACTATCTTTGTTTCTCCTGAACCCCTTGGATTACATTTGAGTTTATACCAATGAGGTTACTCATGGTGAGTCCCTAGGTAGCTTCAGGATGGAAGCTGGTCACCTGGAAGACTCATCACATGTTTAGAGGTTGGAACTTTGAGCTGGTCCAACCTGGAGGTGGTGGGAGAGGAAAGCCTGTGACTAGGTTAAATCACATGGCCAGTGGTTCAATCAGTCATGGCTATGTAGTGATGTTGAAAGCAGTTCTTTTGCCCCTTCCTGTTTGCAGTATCTGTTCCCTTCTAACCTTAAAAAAATCTAATTATAGGAATGAGATCACTAAGCAGTTGAAACTAACTCCTGATTTGTGCTCTCCTGAATGCACACCACACCATATCCAACCTGTTGATATTTCCCTAGATAAAAAGATGTAAAATGAAGGACTAAGCAGTTGAAAACATGACTAGCTGTCAACCCCCAACAGTCCCCTTAGCAATCCAGCAAGCAGATCACGCAGGCAAGATAACATCTGACGAGTGTCGGTTAGTCTGTGCTCAGTGGAGAATAATGCAGAATCCAGCCACCTGCCTTGAAGATTCTCTTGAGTTTCTTCCCCCATCCATTTTTCCCTTTAAAAACTGTCATGGCTGAGCAGAATCTCAGCTGGTCTCTGGACATGAATCCACTATCTCCCCAGATTGCCAGCTTCTCTGATGAAAGCACCTTTCCTTTTTACTGACACTTGCCTCTTGAATTATTGGCTAATGAGTGGCAAACAGGCAAACCTGGGTTTGGTTAACAACAGACCAATAAAAACTGTGGACTGGAAGCTCCCTGGAGCTTCTGGCTGGTGAAGACATCAATATGCCAGGAGGGTTACATGTCTTGATTCCATGGAAAGATGGTACAGACTTCTGCCTTCGGGAGCCTCCCTATCTTGTCCTATATGTCTCTTCCTTTGGCTGGTCAGATTTGTGCTCTTTATAATAACACTGTGATCATAACACTTTTCTGAGTTCTATAAATCATTTCAGTGAATTAGTGAACCCAAGGAGGGTCCTGGGAACCCAAGTCCCCCCTCACCCAGATTTGCTGCTGCTTGGTCAGAAGTTCTGGGGCCCTGGGGACCCCATTTGTGGCTGGCACCTGAATTGGGCAGTCTTGAGAGCCTGAGCACTGTACTCATGGCGCCTGCGCTAACTCCAGGTGGTTAGTGCAGAAATGAATTGCAATACAATGAGGCTTGAAACAGAATGCTCTCCTTCAGTCCTGGGGGCAGGTCCCTGGCTATTGTCCCCGAATCACAGCTCCTGTCCTTCCTCTTCTGCCACAACAGACACTGCCAGGCTGTTCTCACAGGGTCTTGAAACACCCTTAAGGTCTGAGCCAGACACTGTTTTCTCTGATGCTCTAGTAAAAGAAGTGCCCAGCCACTCCATGGGCCCCTCAGGGAAATGTAAATGAGACATGACCACCCCCTCTTTTTTCCCTTCCTGTGGCCTTTTATTTCAGACGCAGGGGGAGGGCTTCCTCCATCAGGCTCGTGATCTGCTCTTTTGCTGTTAATGCCTCCACAGAATTCGCTGCTGCTTTCCCCTTATTCTTCTGGCCTTTAGGAAAAAAAAAAAAAAAAAAAAGAGTGCTGAATGCCAATGTCTCCAAGTGGATGCTTGCGTGGCTCTTCAGAAAGAACATGAATAGAGGCAGTGAGTCTCAGGCTCTGAGTGCTGCCCGGGTGCATCTGTATTCACCAGAGAAAAGCTAGTGGCTTTTTAAGGGGAGTTCGCTAACCCTGTGTTCCCTCCTCCGCTCCTCCATGGGAGCTTCCCTGCGCCCTTTGGCAGTGTTTCCAGGCAATGTGACACAAACACCACATTCTTCAAGAGAAGGAGGCGGGATGATCAATGAAAACTCCCTAATAAGTTGCATGCACTTTGAGCAGTGCTGTCAGGCTTAAAGGTCACATATTTCCGAGGTATGAAAAACACAGAGCCCAGTGGAAGCCTCATGCATAAGCAAAGCTTCTCATTGCATTCAAAAGTAATGTAAACGGCTGGAAAACGTATCTCTATGATAAAGGCTGCACCTTTTTATGTATGTTAAACTTAAGGAAAGTGCTTGAAATCCTTCCTGGCATTTGCCTTGCGGAGCTCTTGTGGCCTAATGGGCCATGACACGCTTTGAGCTCCGAGAAGAGTGTGACACAAGTGTAAATGTATTATTATTGCCATTAGGGATGGTGATCTGGTTGGGGGGGTGAGGGGGAGGGAGGATTAAATGCCAAAGATAAAATCATTGAAATCTAGAAGGGAAATGTAAAACCATGCCCATGAAGTTCCATGCTTCGATTAAATTAAAAGACCATATAATGCTACATTCTAATCCTGTGTGCATAAATTAACATAAAAACAAAATGACATAAAACTGCCAGCGTCAGCAGGAAATTGAGGAGCTATTAGTCATCAGCCCCTGCAAGCCTCTCTCATTATTATTCAGTGCCTAGGAACTTGAGGACTCAACCCACAGTGCTCAGCAGTCTTCGTTGGTAAAAGTGCTTCCTCAAAGCGGATCTTCTCCCAGGCTCTCCTTCTAGCCATTGACCCAGGTTCCCAGCTTTCAACTCAGCCTGCACTGGGCACGGGTCTTCCTGGCCAGTTCCGCACAGCAGCTGCAGATCCTCGCCAGGGCTTAGAGGTTCTCCAGGATTCTGAGGGCTCTAGTAATTAGCTGATCCTTGATTGATAAAGAGGCCAGTCCTGATCTGTACAAGTCCAACCACCTGGCTCCCAATACCTGGTGTGATGGAGGGTTAACCCTGCGGTTCCTGATGCAACTCTTCCACAGGCACAGTCTCTGCTTTGCCTACCAACTCCTAGAAGGGTTTTGTTTGTTTGTTTGTTTGTCAGAAAACCAGGGCAGCCCCAGTCCCTGGACCCTGTAATGAGTTTGGTAGATGGGTTTCAGGTCTACTGTTCTCATCGTGGGCTCAATAGTAGCCAAGCCCTCCACAAATAGCCAGCCTCCTAAAAGGAAATCCCAGCTCTCTCCTTAGACCAAAACAACAAATGAACCCTTTGCGGGGAGTACGAGTAGCTGTCGAAGACTAAGGTAACGATTTTCCAACCAGCACATAGCTCCATAGCAGGCATTGCGACCTGAACCAATCCTGTGTCCACTCCAGGTGCGGAGATGCACCCCAACATGTCTGGTGAGCCACTGGGCACACCTGAGCAACACCTGTTTTCATGAGGACTGAGCTGCCTCCTGAAGAGAATTTTGCTCAAGGAATTATCTGAATCCGACTCACAATGCCTCGCAAAACAGGGGAGGTATGATTTGAAGATGGCAAGGAAATACTGCTTTAGAAACCCTTGAATGGATTTAATACCAAATGGAGAAAGACACCCCCAGATACTTTGCTATCATTTCCCATGCAGTGTGGTGCTTCAGAGCTCTGGTGTGTTGTCGGATGGCAAAAGAGGCAGAGCACTTTGGGGCTAAGCTTCCTTCTGTGGATGTATGAAAAAGCATGGAGACTCACAGAATTGTTTAAGGAGCATCTTAGGAGACCTATGAGCCATGTGAACAAGTGTTCTTATTGTTGTTTAGTAGCTAAGTCGTGCCTGACTCTTTTGTGACTGTGGACTGTAACACGCTAGGTTCCTCTGTCCATGGGATTTCCCAGGTAAGCATGCTGGGGTGGGTTGCCATTTCCTTTTCTAGGGGATCTTCCTGACCCAGGGATCAAACCTGTGTCTCCTCCATTGGCAGGTGGGTTCTTTACCACTGAGCCACCAAGGAAGCCCAAGTGAACAGTTGTGTGAGTCAGGATATCTGGTTTGTTTTGTGGCCATAGCTTGGTGGTGCATGAGGAATCTGGAGCTGACAGATGAATAATTAACATGCTCAGTTTTACCTGTGAATTCTTTCAACACATCATTATTGAGCACCTGCTATGCCTGGCACTGCACTAACTTCTGAAATTGCATGTCTCCAAATCAAGTGGTAATAAAGAGATATTAATAACTCACTCTAGTGATGATTATGATCAACATGAGCAGGAAGACCACACTGACACTATTCTTTGTGCATCAGTGATGTGCCATACACAGTGCTAGGTGTTTAATATATATTATTACAATTTTTCAAAGGCCCTAAAGAGAGTACTCACTGAATCCATTTTAAAGATGAGGAAAATTGAGGCAGATCATGGGGCTAGTAGATGTCAGAAAGTGAAAGTTGCTCAGTCATGTCCAACTCTTTGGGACCCCGTGGACTATACAGTCCATGGAATTCTCCAGGCCAGAATACTGGAGGGGGAAGCCATTCCCTTCTCCAGGGGATCTTCCCAACCTAGGGATTGCATCGGGGTCTCCTACATTGCAGGTGGATTCTTTACCAGCTGAGCCACAAGGGAAGCCTGAAGATGTCAGAGGTGGAATTCAAACGTATATTTTTAGGACTCCATAAAGTCTTTCTGTCACACATTGTTGTTTAGTTGCTAAATCGTGTCAAATTCTTTTGTAATCCATGGATTGTAGTCTGCCAGGCACTTCTGTCCATGGGATTTTCCAGGCAAGATTACTGGAATGGATTGCCATTTCTTCCTCCAGGAGATCTTCCTGACCCAGAGATGGAACCCACATCTCCTGCATTAGTAGGTGAATTCTTTATTACTGAGCCACCAGGGAAGCCCTTCTGTCACATGATAGGAAGTTTAATAGAAAACCATCTAAAGCGCCATGGAAGAAGGAAAGGAGAAATTAATGACTTGATGCTAACACTGGAAGAGCATGCTTCAGATCAGATAGGTGTTTTCAGTATTCAGTCATCCAGTACGTGGGAACAAGGAATGAAAGATTTTGTATATGAGTGCGTACCATATTGTAGTCCCTCATAATTTTTCTAGAAAGAAAGGAAGCAGAAACTTAAGCTATCAGAATATTGAGCTTTCCTTAGTTGCCCCAAAGAGAGATTCTTCCAGAGTGGTGGTGGTTAAGAAATGCCTGAGACTCCATCTTGTTATTCTGGGGCAGAACGGAGACCCTTGACAACCAAGCTGTCACCAGAAGAGTGAACACTGTATTTCAAAATGCATTCACAGAATTTAATTTTGCCAATAAAAGATAAACAAGTTTATCATATATAGGAATGCCCTATTTCAAAAAACAAACAAAAAAAGAAGGCAGTTATTTAGTTGCATAAAAGGATCCTCCAAGTTGTGAAGTCCCTTGCATACGTTTGTGTTTTTAATTAATACAAAAAACTTTTTGGAAAGGGTGCTAGAGTCAAGAGAAACTGAAAGTTAAAATGTCAAAAATTAATTAAAGTTCAATCTGGATACACAATAGAACATCTTGCCAAGATACTCTAAGCCAATAGGAGAATGACTCAATTTATACACAACCTTTCAGGAACACATTTATTTTATCACGTGAGGCACATCTGTGCAAGCAAAACACTGACTCAATCCCGTCAGGAGAAAAATAAAATGTTCTTCTACTAATATGCAGTACTTTATTATTTCCGCATAGATAAGATAAACTCAGTCAATGACCTGAAAGTAAGTATAAAATAGTCCACTTAAAATCTGAGATTGTGAAGAAAATATGCCATCATGCTAAATCAACCACTCAGTAACATCCAGTCCTAAAGAAAGACAAGGCGTTCTCTGACACTTGTTTATTGTTACAATGATATCCTGGGGATGAACTATGCTTCCAAATTATTTGCTCTCCAAGAAACAAAACTCTATCCCTCGAATGCTTATTATCAGAACGCTGTAGACAAATACATGAAATGCATGCAATTTCATGTAATTTTGTCTAGGCGAATCAGCGGAATTTGACGCTGTCATTTTTCCCAGGCAAAGCTGATATCATTACCATACGACTACAGCCAGCAACCGGTTCTACAGTCATCTCATATCCTCACAGAATCTTTTCCCCCAAATGTCAATGTCGTTCAAATGGCTTCCATATGAACAACATTCAAAGGAACAGTTCTATAATACTGCCACCCACCCACTCCCACTCCAGAAAAAAAAAAAAATCATGCTTACAACAGAAGTACGAGGGGTTTTTTGGCAAGAACTTAAAACTATCTGATTTAAGTGCTTAATTCTAGCATGTTGAGCAGAGCAGAGCACTTGAGCTGTGAAAGACAGCCATGAATTTTTATTGTGGACCCCACTCTACCATGCTATTAATTCACATTTGATTATGCATCAGACCTAAAAGTCCCATTTCTCAGCGCAACTGCAGTCTCCAACAAAAGCTCAGTGAGGGGTCCATTCTTTTCTCCTCAATACACATCCTCAGCCCCTATCCATGTTAATGTCACATATAATAACAGCAATATTCAAAATTCAAAAGATAGCCATTGTCACTTTCAGAGCTTTTCCAATACAAAATATTAATTTTATACAAAATATGTTTATTGGGGGAAAATTAAAAAAAGATTTACATAAATAATTTTCTTCTTAAACAGATAGACAAAAATGTACTGCATTATAATTTGAGTAATTTTTAAGTCCAGTTCCTCTTACAGATACATTTGTTTTTTATATCTTTATGAAGTGACACAATCAACTTATTTAAACACCTCTTGTCTTAGCCACTTTGGGCTGCTATAAAGAAAGACCATAGACTGAATGGTTTATCCGCAACAGAAATTTATTTCTCGCAGTTCTGAGGGCTGAAAATCCACCATCAGGGTGCCAGCATGTTTGGGTCTTGGCAAGAGCCCTCTTCTGTATTGCACTGTTGGAATCCTGTTGTGTCCTCACCTGGCAGAAAGACGGTGACAGAGAGCTCTCCTATGTCTTCTTATCAGGGCATGAATTATATTCATCAGACCCACCTCCATGAACTAATTACCTCCCATGGGCCCCATCTCCAACACCATCACATTGGGGATTACATTTCACCATATAAATCTGGGGGTGGGGCACACGCATTTCGTCCTTTACACTTCTCTAAAAGACAAGTCTCATGGACCCCTATATGTTATAGGGCAGCTGGGTTCCATACAATTAATCTATTAGACTGCAAAGTCAGTGGGGGCAGGGCCCACGTCGGTCTCGTTCATCTAACACTAGTTATTTAGTAGACCCTCTGAGATTGGTCTGCCTCAGGTTCACCCTTTGGACAGGGCACATGCACACGCATATGTATGCACGTGTGCTCATGGACTTGTGTAGGGAGGGTACGAGGTGGGTGTGCAGAAACCAGGGTGCTCCAGCCCTATTTTCCCTGGCCGGTCAGGGCAATATCTTCTGCAGTGCCTGAGTCTCCTCCACGGCTCCAGCCCTGTCAACCGTGGCTCCACTCTGCTCCCAGCTTCCCCAGCACCCTCTGCCCCTGAATTCCTGGGATGCCACCTCCTCCTGCTGTCCCTGAGGTCTAGGAGTGTTAGTGATTGCCCCTTGTTATAATTCTCTGGGGCTCCTCACCAAATCCTTGTTGGGGTGAGCTCAGGAATTCAAATTACACTCCAAGAGAACCACTTGAGTTTTCTAATTTGTACAGACAGAAATCCGGGAAACATGAGTGGGAGTGGATATTAAGGATGTGAGACAATGGAGGAAGGGACATAAAGTCAGACTGGGCTGGACTTAGTGATATTTGCTCACTAAGCAAGGATTCTGCATTTTTGCAGCTTGAGGAGTTAGAATGGATCATAACAGTTTGTTTGGTGAAGGTTTGAGTCACCCTACCAGGTAAAGAAGCATGGCAAGCTGAGGTGCTTGCTGAGGACAGAAAGAATACAGAATGGATGGTGGGGGAAAAATAGTCATAAATATCAGCTGTAACCATATAACCAACAGAAAAATGAGGACTGTAATTTCATATGATTCTCTTGAATATTTCCTCTGTATTTTGTTATGACTATGTGTATGTGTATTTGTCTTTCTTTTTCTCTTTCATACAACATAAGATGCACTGACTGTATATCATTATTTAAATACTGTTAATTTTACATTGTAGTATTGGTATATCAAGGAGAAGAGTAAATATCACTCAAGATTTTTACCTCCTCTTTGGGGAAGGGACCAGTGCACTTTTAGTTATACACAAGACAGTTGTTTTGTGTTAAGTAGAACTTTAACATTGTCCTTATTTGGAGCTTGACTATGATTTAAGAAGATGTTTATCTTTGCCTGCTTCCTCATAGCTCAGTTGGTAAAGAGTCCACCTGCAATGCAGGAGACCCCAGTTCAATTCCTGGATCCAGAAGATCCCCTGGAGAAGGGATAGGCTACCCACTCCAGTATTCTTGGGCTTCCACTGTGACTCAGTTGGTAAAGAGTCCACCTGCAATGCAGGAGACCTGGGTTTGATCCCTGGGTTGGGAAGATCCCCTAGAGAAGAAAAGGCTGTCCACTCCAGTATTCTGGCCTGGAGAATTCCATGGACTGTTTAGTCATGGGGTCGCAAAGAGTCGGACTCAACTGAGTGACTTTCACTTTCACCAATTTTGCCAGCTTGACAAGGAATACACTTGTAATGGCTGACTTTATGTGTTAACTGCACTGAGCCACGCAATGTCCAGATATCTGACTAAATATTATTTCTGGGTATGTGTGTGTTTCCAGAAGAGCTTAGCATTTGCATTGGTGATCTAGGAAAGCAGACTGTTTTCTCCAATGTAGGTGTGCCTCATCCAATCCTTTGAGGACCTGAATGGAACAGAAAGGAAAAAGAGAGAGAGAAATGGAGAATTTTCTTCCTTTCTCCCTCTCTTGAGTTGGGACATGAGTCTCCCGCTCCTGGACTGGAACTTACACCATTGACCATCCCATTTGCAGGCTTTCAGACTTGAAAATTAACCATCCATTCTCCTAAAGATTGGACTTTGCACTTGGACTGAAACTATACCAGGCAAGCTTTCCTAGGTCTCCAACTTGCAGACAAATATCATGGGACTTCTCAGCCTCCATGTATAAATGTACTATTTGTTTGTTTCCACCTGACTTGTATACCTTCTGGTTCAGAAATTCTGGAAAAATTCGAGTTTCAAAACGTCATCCAGGTGACTCTGATGCAAGCCAAATTTGAGAAACACTGCCCTATAGGCCTCAGGACCCTCATCCCAGTGCTGGAGAACTCTGAGCCCCAGCCCCACCAGTGCATTTGCAAGAGGCTTAAGTGTTCCCTAAATGAGACCATCCAGCTTCTTATCTATATCAATTAATAAGGCAAGTAAAACATTATACCATATTGATGGAGCTCATTAAGTAAGAGTTCTCCTTTACTAACGCCAATTAATTCTTCCCAATTATCAGCTGAACTTCAATTGAATAGCTTTTCATTTTGACTTGAAATTATCCTTTTCAGACAAGCTAATTTAACAATGCTGACAATATTCAGAGTTTAAGAACCTTCACCTAGATTAATGTGTATCCTCACAACTTAAATCCATGATTTAAAGTAGAAATGATGAGGTTGCTTTCCATGAATTTAATACATATTTATAGAGCCCCTTACTCTACCCTAGGCTTTGTGTCTACAGCAGTGAACAAATAGATGTGATTCCTGCCCTCATGGCATTTATCAAACTCCTGGACTTGTTAGGCTTCATCAGGTTACAAGGAACAGAAATAGGTTTCTTGAGATAAAAATTAGCTTTTAAATTATACTAGGGGTTTATTGTAAAGATGTAGGAAAAGCTTAAGAAATTCAGAAAAAATAAATGGACAGTCTCAATGAGAAATTAAACAACGGTACCTCATCTTTCAGAATCTACTATGCTAGATGCAAAAGTTGTATAAAAGTGACCAAAATAGCAGTTTTCTGGGTGAAAAAATTGAGGTTGTTTTCCCCCAGTACCCATTATTGATGGTGGATTTTAACTAAGATGCTGGCCTCCAGCCCAACCCTCTTTAGAAAGGAAGTCAGTGTCAAATGACACTCATCATGACTACTCTGGGAGACAGAGCTGCCTTGGAGCTGAGGGCAGGACAAGTTAAAATGTTTTTTATCTGCAAGTGCTAGCCTAGTCCAGCATTGTCTAAAACCAGGACTTCTCTTGCTACTTTCGTTTGGATTTATCGTCTTGCTTGATATGGAGAACACGCCTGTGTATAGTTTGAGATTTAGATATCAACTCAGAATGAACAAGGGTGAAGGATGGATAGGATAGAATTTGAGGAGAGAAAATGTTGACATTTTGGAGATTGGCTGGCCTGAATATTTCCTTTAGACAGGTTTTTTTTTTTTTTTTCCACATTGTACATCTGGCATATTTTTCTTACTGTATTCGCAGCACTGATCCCATGTAGCATAGTCTTGCAGATCAGCTAAAGGTCTGATCAGCCCAGAGAAACATATTACAGATATATCCACTCAAATGAAAGGATGTGGAAATAAACTAATGTACAGGAATACCCTCATTTCAGTTGGATCACAGTGTTTGCTCTAAGGGAGGCTGGGAATCTTCTAGAGACCTAGTAAGCTAGAAGGGCTTTTGGTGAAGAATTTTCTGAGTCACGAGAGGGGTATGCAGAAGGCTCACACTGGCTTATTTGGAAGCATTATTGGACAGCTGCTTTTTATTCCATAGCTCAACACAATGCTGTCTTTGCCATGAATTCCATGGGACTTTAGATGAAATCCTACAGTAATTCATAGTCTGTGCACTGCAGGTTACCATGACATGCTTCCTCCCATACTCAGGCACCACACCCCCGCCCTGGGGGTTCTCTACTTTTGTTACACCAAAGCTCTGTTATTAGGTAAAGAAGTAGCAGCTGTGTAAGTCAGACCTTAATTAAAATGAAGTCATATAAAGCTAGCTAACATGTACTGTCGCCCTCATTCTGGTTTGTTGTGTAAAGCTGTTTTATCTTGAGATCAGTCCTTTATCATAATCATTTCCTGTTTCTGAGATGGAATTTCCACTCTGAGCGGTTTATAATGATGTTTTCTCTCCTCGATCTACCAGTCAACATCGCAGTGTGATAATCTTTTCAGAAATAAGCATTCAATAGAGGGAAATATTTTACATATTTCCAAAAGTGTCTTAAGGGCCCATTAATATCACTGAGTCTATTCTATACAATGCTTAAAACAGGAAGCTGAGTATAGAATTACTACAATTGCTACAATTTTTGCCCCAGTGGTCAGAGCGTTCTGGTAAACAGAATGTGTGTCATTGTCCAGTATCAAAAAAAAGAATCTAAGTGCCTCAAGATCCAATTTCAGCAAATTCCAGTTCTCACTCCAAAGTGAAAGAAAACATCACTATTGATTTCTGACAGACACAACTGGATCAAAGGAGCTTGCCGTTTTTGTTCAAGGTCCTTCTCTGTCTCTTCCTTGTATTATTATGCTCCCCTTTGCTTTACTTGCTTTTGATTGGCTGCTTATTGAATGAACTCACCCAGACATCTTTTGTTCTGGGTGAATTTTTCCGTTGTAGAATTTTCGGGCTATAAGGAACTATAATCAGATCATCCGATGATGTGTGGGTGAAGTCTGAATTGGCTATGACACCATCCAGATGTTCTCATGAATTCTTGGCACCCAGTGTGACTTTGTGGCCAGAGCCCTGGTTTGGACTCATTGCTTCAATTATTGATGGGCTGGAAACTGTCTTCAGTGATACTGCAGCTGGCAACCTCTTCACTAAATGCAGGAAAAACTGTGGGAACTAAATTGTGGTATGTTGCCATTTCATGGTGGATACAGCATTTGGAGAACTCATATTTGTTACAATTTCACAAAGCCTGAGTGATATCTCCTAGGTATTCATTCTTTCATTTAAAAAACAGATATAATTCACAAACTAAAAAATTCGCTTTTAAAACATACATGTCTGTGGTCTTAAGTTTATGTGCAAAGTAATATAACCTAAAGTGAAAGTGAAAGTCATTCAGTCATGTCCAACTCTTTGCAACCCCATGGACTGTAGCTTGCCAGGCTCCTCTGTCCATGGAATTCTCCAGGCAAGAATACTGGAGTGGGTTGTCGTTCCCTTCTCCAGCGGATCTTCCCAACCGAGGAATCGAACTGGCGTCTCCTGCATTGCAGGTGGATTCTTTATCAGCTGAGCTACCAGAGAAGCCCATATAAGCTAAACTACTGTCTAATTCCAGATATTTTCATCACTCCAATAAGAAACACACACCCATTGGCAGTCATTTCCCTTCTTACTTCCAAACTCTTTACCACTGTTTATCTACTCTCTGTTTCTATTCATTTGCCTATTTTGAACATTTCTTGTACATGGAATCATACTGTGTTCCTTTTATGTGTGGATTCTTCCACTCACCATAATTTTTTTAAGGCTCCTCCACGTTGTAGCATGTATCAGCATTTCATTCATTTTTATGGCTGAATAATATTCGACTCTGTTTATATACCACATTTTCTTTAACCATTCACCAATTGATGGACATTTGAATTGTTAAAGCTTTTAAACTATTGTGAGCATGAATATTCATGTGCAACTTTTAGGTGGATTTATGTTTATAATTTATACTCAATTTTCTCGAGTATATGTCTAGGAGTGGAATTGTTTGGTCATATGATAATTCTGTATTTGATGTTTTAAGGAACTACCAAGCTATTTCCTAAAATAACTGCACCAGAGACTTCCTTGGAGGTCCAGTGGTTTTGATTCCATGCTTCCAATGCAGGGGGAATAAGTTTGATTCCTGGTTGGGGAACTAAGATCCCAACTGTGTGGTGCAGGTAAAAAAAAAAAAAGTCAAAATGGCTACACCACTTTACATTTCTACCAGCAATTTATGACACTTTCAATTTCTCCACATCCTTGTCAACACTTGCTATTGTCTGTCTTTTTGATGGTTCAGTTCAGTTCAGTTCAGTCGCTCAGTCATGTCTGACTCTTTGCAACCCCATGGACTGTAGCACCCCAGGCTTCCCTGTCCATCACCAACTCCTGGAGTTTACTCAAACTCATGTCTATTGAGTCGGTGATGCCATCCTCTGTCGTCTCCTTCTCCTCCTGCCCTCAATTTTTCCCAGCATCAGGGTCTTTTCAAATGAGTCAGCTCTTCACATCAGGTGACCAAAGTGTTGTAGTTTCAGCTTCAGCATCAGGCCTTCCAATGAACATTCAGGACTGATTTCCTTTAAGATGGACTTGTTGGATCTCCTTGCAGTCCAAAGGACTCTCGAGTCTTCTCTAACACCACAGTTCAAAAGCATCATTCCTTCGGCACTCAGCTTTCTTTATAGTCCAACTCTCACATCCATACACGACTACTGGAAAAACCATAGCTTTGACTAGACGGACCTTTCTCAGCAAAGTGATGTCTCTGCTTTTTAATATGCTATCTAGGTTGGTCATAACTTTTCTTCTGAGGAGTAAGCGTCTTTTAATATCATGCCTTCAGTCACCATCTGCAGTGATTTTGGAGCCCCCAGAAATAAAGTCTGTCACTGTTTCCACTGTTTCTCCATCTATTTGCCATGAAATGATGGGACCAGATGCCATAATCTTAGTTTTCTGAATGTTGAGTTTTAAGCCAATTTTTTCACTCTCCTCTTTCACTTTCATCAAGAGGCTTTTGAGTTCCTCTTCACTTTCTGCCATAAGGGTGGTGTCATCTGCATATCTGAGGTTATTGATATTTCTCCGGCAATCTTGATTCCAGCTTGTGTTTTTTCCAGTCCAGCGTTTCTCATGATGTACTCTGCATAGAAGTTAAGTAAGCAGGGTGACAATATACAGCCTTGACATACTCATTTCCTATTTTGATGGTAGTCATTCTAAGTGGGAAGTAAGTAACATTTCATTTGTCTTTGATTTATGTTTCCTTAATGATTAATAATGTTTAACATCTTTTCATGCGGTTACTGGCCATTTCTTTTTTGGAGAAGTGTCCACTTACATCCATTGTCTTTTTCCACTGGGACATTTTTCTTTTTAAGTTGTGCATGATACATGCTAAGTCACTTCAGTCGTGTCCGACTCCTAGTGGACTCTTTACCACTAGTGCCAACTGGGAAGCTCCTTTTAAGTCATAGAATTCTTCAAGCATCCTAGATCTGTAGATGAGTTCAAGATAACTTGCGTGTGTATATACTCAGTCGTGACTAACTCTTTTCTACCCTACAGACTGTAGCTCACCAGGCTCCTCTATCTATAGAATTTTTCAGGCAAGAATACTGGAGTGGGTTGCCATCCCTCCTCCAAGGGATCTTACTGACTCAGGGATTGAACGAGTGCCTCTTTCATCTCCTGAATTGGCAGGCAGATTATTTACCATTGCGCCACCTGCGAAGCCCTTCAAGATGCCTTAGCAGATATGCAATATTCAACTATTTTTTCCCATTTTGTGAATTATTTTTTCACTTTCTTAATTATCCTTTAAAACACAAAAGTTCAAAAGTTTGATAAAGTCAAGTTTATCTATAGTTTCTTTTGTTGCTTGTGACATTTGTTTATTTTTACCAACTTTTTGAAGTCCCTACACTGATACAAAATGCAAAGATAAGATACCATTTTTACCTTCCTGTCAATTAGATTCTTGCATGAAAAAAATAGACATGTAAACAGACATACTGTGGAGTCTCATTCTCCAGACTGAAAAGCCCATTTAGATGCCAGCATCATTCTCAACAGTGCTTTAAGGAAGTGGAGTGAGGGAGAGGAAACGCCACAGGACATGGTCATCAGCAGTCTTGGGGGCTGATCCTTAGCTGAGTGTTAATTTTTTCTGGCCTTAGGCAAGAGTCTATGGCCTCCAGGTTTTAGCCTCTAGAGGTAGCTGATCTTTATTATGTTCTCTAACACAGGAGTCTAGAATTCCATATCAAAAAGGAGATTACCTCTTAATATCTTTATGATGAGTCATTTCTTTCCTTTTTCTTCTTTATTTCTCAGGTGAACTATAACTCATGCAGTCATGATCACATGTTTTAAGTGTACAACTCAATAAATTTTTATATATGCATGTACCCTTGTAATAACTGCTCAGATCAAAATACAGAGCATTTCCTTTATCCCTCATGCCTCTGCTCAGTTAATAGCTTCCCAGAAGTAAACCACTATTCTGACTTCTATAAACATAGAGTAATCTTGTCTGTTTTTGACCTTCATTTAAATGGACCCATATAGTATGTGCTGTGTCTAGATTTATTTTTCATGATAATATCTTGAGATTCATTCATGTTGTTGCACGTATGTGTAGGCTTTGTTTTACACTAAGTAGTATTCCATTATATGACTATATTACAATTCATTTATCTATTCTGCTGAAGAACATTTGGGTTGTGCTTTTAGCTGTTATAAGTAAAGCTCTCATGGACATTCTTGTGCATGGCTTCCAGTGAACACATTCTCACATTTTTTCCCCTTGAACATGTACCTATGAGTGGAATTGTTGATTTGTAGGGTAGACATATGTTTAGCTTTGGACATATGTACTGCCAAATATTTTCCAAAGTGGTTCTGTCAATTTGCAGTCTTATAAATGATGTATGAGAGCTCCAATTGCTCCATATCCTTTTCAAAAGTTGTTATTGTCAGTTATTCTAATTTCAGCCATTCTAAAGTGTGTGACATGGTTCCCTCATTGTGTGGATTTGATTTTTAATTCTGTGATACAAATTATAATGAACTTTTCTTATGCTTGTTGGCTACTTGGATATTCTTTTGGGATGGGTGACAACATATGCCTGTTCAACCCATTTTAAATTGAATGTTTGGTTTGTTAAATGGATTTGTGGAAGTTCTTTATATATTCAGTATGTGATTCTTGTCATATATATATATATATATATATTCATTTTTATTAATTGTATAGAATAGAAGATCCCCTGGAGGAGGAAATGGCAACCCACTCCAGCATCGCCTGGAGAATCCCATAGACAGAGGTGCCAAGAGGAAGGTTAGTCTGTGCGACGCAGAGTCAGACACTACTGAGTGGTTGAGCACTCATATAGAATTATACATTATGCAATATTTGTGTACATATGTATGTAATTAGTTGTTGTTTGTTTAGTCACTAACTTGTATCTGACTCTTGTGACTCCATGGACTGTAGCTTGCCAGGCTCCTCTCTCTATGGGATTTTCTAGACAAGAATACTGGAATGAGTTGCCTTCTCCTTCTCCAGGTTCCCTTTCTAATGCAAGGATTGAACCAGAATTTCCTGCATTGCATAGGCAAATCCTTTTACCACTGAACCACCAGGGAAGCCCCCATATAATTATGTATGTATATTAATATAACATATATTACTGTTATGTGGTTTTTTATATTATAGATATCATGAATAGTAGTTACTAATTTTACTAAAGTGCAATTTATCATTTCCTGTTTTAATCATTAGTGTTTTTTTGTGTGTGTCCTGTTTGAGAAACCTTTTCCAAAATTCATAAAGATATTTCTCCTATGTTTCTTCCAAAAACCTGATTATTTTAGTTTACACATTTAGCTTTATAATCCACCTTGAATTAATTTTAACACAAACTGTGAAGTAGAGGTTCAGGTTTACTTTTTCCATGTGGATATTCAATTTCTCCAGCACCATTTATTCAAATGACCTTTGTTTCTTCACAGAATTACAGTGTTGCCTTGGTCCTTGTATGTGTGTGGATTTATGTCTGAACTCTCTATTCTCTTCCATTAACCTATTTGCATATTTTTGTACCAATACCATCATGTCTTAATTACTATAGCTTTCGAGTAAGTCTTGAAATCTAGGGATGTAAGTATTCCAACTTTTTCTTCTTCAAATTGTCTTGTCTCTTCTAGGCTTTATGCATTTCCGTATATATTTTTGATTCAATTTCTCAGTTTACACTCACATATACATGCACATACATAAACTGATGAGATTTTGACTGTAACTACATTGAGTCTATAGATCAGTTCAGAGGAGAACTGATATCTCAACACACTTGAGTTGGCCAAACCATAAACGTGGAATATCTTGCCATTTATTTGTCTTTATTTTTTCTTCTCAATATTTTGTTCTTTGCAACAACTGGAAAATGAAATAAATATATAATTTACAATAGCATCAGAAGAGCCAATACCTGTGATTTATTATATGAGCCAGCTCAGCAGACACTGCTCTCTCAATCCACCTCTATATGGGAGGATTTGTGGACCTCACCTGTCAATACATCATGTGTAAATATGTTAATTTTTGATTACTTTATTGATAAACATTAAATTTGATTCATATTTGACCTTCTTCAAGGGCATTGACACAATATGTAAATCTCGCTGAAAACTGCATGTCTTTTCAGAAAAATTCAAGAAAGGTAGGAAATAATGTAACTGCGGCTTTGTTTATGATTTTTTCTCTTCTAGGAATTTTAATCTCTCCCTATTAGATTCTGAGCTCCTTTACTTTTTCAAATAGTTGCTTAATATTGATAAACTTCTGGGTTATTGTTGTTTCTTATTACTCATGTATTACTTGTTATATTACTTGTAATAATACTACTTTTCAAAGCAGTCTTACAATTATTATTTCTTTCACTACTTAAAATAATGTCTATTTCACAGGTGATGAAACTGAGAGGTTAAGTTCTTGTCCCAGCTCATCCATCTGGTTAGTGAAATGTCTAGAATGCACAGCCAGTTCTCCTGGTGGCAGTAGAGTTGTCACTGCTTCTAGCAACACTATTCTTTTTTTCTGTTCCTAAAATAGAGCACTGAGTAGAGAGATAATTGCCTCAGTACTATGCTTCACTTTAAAATCCAGAGCCTAATTTAGTACTGACTATACAAGTACAGAAAATTAGATCTTGAAAGGAAACTATTCCGTTATGAAGGAGCCCAATTTCTTCTTATTGGTATAAATTAATGAGATAAAACTACTTTAAAACTACTTTAAGATGCAGTGAAAGTAGAGTAACTTTGACATTCCTTTTTATACTTAAAATGCAACAAAAATCCAGAGCTGACAAAGTCTTAGTGAAACTAGTCCATTCACACCCAACAGCCTTCATGTCCACTGCTATTGTCTTCATGGAACACGTAATGGCAATAAGAACCCAAAGAACCATATATGCATTCACATCTTTTAGTCCAGGAATCTCATCCCAGTGAATTTATCCTGAAGACAGGATGCCCTTGATATTGATTTTTCAAAGTCAAAACGGAGTTCTTTATTAAAATATTATAACTAACTGCAATTGCTGGACATTAACAAATGTGTGTTCACAGAGCAATCCATGTATTGGTTCAAGTGCCTTTCTTCTGCAGACTTTAAAAATGATTTCCTTGTGTAACAGATACTGGCTTTACTTCCTAAACTCAAAACTGAGTGCAGTGGGGCTCCATTTTCAGACTGTGTACATAGGATGGACCTGTAGGAAGTGGTATAGCTTCATGTGCCTGGAAGCCCTGTGATGGACACATTGCTCCTCTCCTTCATCAGTCAAATATGTCTAATTTTCTGCTTCCTTGTTCTACTGCCCTCTTTACCCAAAATAGAGGTGGCTATTCTATGTTGTATATTTATAAATAAATAAATAAATAAATATATTTATAAATAAATAGACAACATAAAACAGCTCTCCAATGTCTCCTTGTGCAAAGAGAGGAAAGTGAAAGTGAAGGGCTCAGTCGTGTCTGACTCTTTGTGACCTCATAGACTGTAGCCTTCCACACTCCTCCGTCCATGGGATTTTCCAGGCAAGAGTACTGGAGTGGGTTGCCATTTCCTTCTCCAGAGGATCCTCCCAACCCAGGAAATGAACCCGGGTCTCCTGCATTGTAGGCAGACGCTTTACTGTCTGAGGCACCAGGAAAGTGCAAAGAGAGGGGGAAAACCTTAATGTGTTGTCCAGAGCGTGTTGAGAATCCCACTCACTGAACAACCTGTGGAGCTGACTGTGAACTTGCAGCGCCACAGAGAAAAGGGAGAAGAACAATAAAAGGCCTTTACTTATTGTAGACTTGGTTTGACTTGTAGAAATGTCTTACAGAAATGAAAATGACATCAAAGAGTAAGTTGGAAAAAATTAGAGCTGATTCATTTTTCAGATATTTTCCTGTTATCGGATGAGGTAGCCATGTTAGAATTCCTCCCTGCCCCCCACTCCTGAATACAAGCTGAGTGCATTTACATCCATTTAAACAAATAACTTGGATTGCTCTCACTCCTCAGGGCTGGACAAATGAGTGCAAGCAGCTTAAAAGGGGACCATCTGTGGCTTTCAGGTTATTCCTTAGATATGCATTTTTCGTTGTTCTTCAGTCTCAAAGCGGTGTTATAGTTTTCTCTTCCACAGACTGCTAGTATTTCTCTGCCGTCCGCCTCCTTTTTTCAATCCCACTCTTGGAATTTAGTCTTACTGGGAGGATTAAGAAAAGAAAAACATAACTCTGTGCTGAGCTCATTTTACCATATGTTGCATTATAGCTAGAAGCCAGAGAGCTTTTGAAAAGCTCAACCTGAATTCGGTCCTACTACAGAATAAGGCAGAAAGAGCCAGAGGTGAGAGACCTGAACACCACAGGTTCTAAGCCTTAATCAATCGTACTTTGCTCTCTGGAGTAACCAGTTTTTGTTTCATTCCAATCTAAGATGACTCTCAAGGGGCACAATCGTTCCATACACTTTAAGAGAAACCCATTGTTTCCCAAGGGCTTAATAACCACAGTGTGGCAAGAAACCTTTTAAGGTATTATATGGCGCTTTTTAAAGCATTTGCCTCCATTTCTGAGGTAATGAAAGGAATGTGAAAAGGATTTTTCTCAAGGAACAAGATCTGAAAGAAGTAGGTAGCTTGCTTCAGTCTTTGTGCAGCAAGACCTTTCTGTAGGCGTAGCATGTTCGTGCTATATTCTGAGCCCCAGAATGTTGCTACCGTGTGTTTATAGTTTGTGGATAACCTATGAGAAGAGACCATGGCTTTAAGGAATTTTTCTGTATCAACTTGGCCTGGAATGGGAAGCTAAAGAGGGAAAAGAATCCAGCACTTTGGAACATGTTTTGCTTGCTATAGAATTATGTGGTAATATGATTGTGCTGTTTGCTTAGGGAACCAAGAAAAATCTAGAAGTCTGAAATGGAATACATTTAAATGGGAACTTGTTCTGGCACTCTATTTTTTTCATCAGTATGACTTAAATGTGCAAAGAGTGCTGAGCACTGAACAAAATACACAATGCTTGTTATATCTCTCCTCAAACGCTCATTCAGAGAAAGGTGGTTTAGCAGAAAGCTATATGTATAGTTCATGTAGAATATACGCTCAAAGAGGTAGTTTCAGGAAATGTATATGTGTCGAGGAAGGTTATGCATGAGTTTTGTAGAGATGAAAAGTGTGTATTCCAGGGATAATGTCAAAAATCATCAGCCCTTTTCATTGGCCTCCTGTAAATCCATCCAGGTAGATTTAGGAAGAAGATGAACACAGCAAAGAAGAGAAAGAGAACATAAGAGCGGAAACAACAATTGCAGTGTTCCCCAGGTGGTGCAATTTGACAACTCATTGTCAGAATTAGACCTGTATTCGTTTGGTTTGCCAAATTAAAATTTGGAATTTGAATACCTTTCACCTGGGAAGAACTCCAGAGTTCATGACAGTCTCCAGCCCATCTGATGGTCTTATAACCTGGAGAACTTCATGTTTACTCCTGATCTCCAAAGGTATTTAGTGACCTCCTAAAGAGCTCCATTTTGCAATGAGGGAATCAAGGAATATGTGAATTGGGAGTCAAGCTTACCAAGGCCACATAGCTAGCTGTGGCTGTGTTAGTGACAGAACCTATGTTCCCTAACTCCCAGCTCAAAATAACCACAGCTGCCAGCTGTTTTGAGCTGGGCAGTGTGCTAAGAGCTTTCTGCACATTATTTTATTTAATACTCACAACAGCCTTAGGAGGTAGGTCTTGATTATTGTCTCCATTTCATAGATAGGTAAACTGAAATTTGGGATCATGAAGGAAGATACCTAAGGTCACTAAGTAGTGAAGTCTGTTATCAAAGCCTTTCACTTCTATCTCTTCTGCTCCAAATTTCTTCAGCCAGGTGTTCAGGACAAGGTCCTAGGTGGCTTGGTTGCTGGCTTTCAGAGGATGGTTTTGAAGAGGCCGGATTAAGCAAAATAAGCTTACAGATAGAATTGTTTCGGCTTTCTTCTCATACAGAAAGAAAGATGGAATATTCGCTCAAATCAGAAAAATCCAGTAACATTGCTATTTCTCTTCAAATCAACCGTAGGAACGTAAAATACCTGAAATCTGACTGAAATTTTAAGTAGATTATAAACTTAAATGGATACCTTTACTATGACTTAGAAAAATGATCCTTTCAATTTGTTAGTATAACCTCTACTCTGATTTGGATTGCCATTAAGAATTCTAGGTTGTTCTTTTTTAAAGTTCTTCACAAATAACAAATGTTGGAGAGGATGTGGAGAAAAGGGAACCCTTGTACATTGCTGTGGGAATGTAAATTTGGGTGCAGAAACTGTGAAAAACAGTATGGAAGTTTCTCAAAAGCAAAGAATTACCATGTGTGTGTACATGCTAAGTCGGTTCAGTCGTGCCCAACTCTTTGTGATCCTATATAAGAAGAGCCTACCAGTCTCCTCTGTCCATGGGACTCTCCAGGCAAGAACACTGGAGTGGGTTGCCATGCCCTCCTCCAGGGGATCTTCCCAACCCAGGGATGAAACTTGCGTCTCTTATGTCTTCTGTATTGGCAGGTGGGTTCTTTACCACTAGTGCCACTCAGAAAGCCTATAGAACTACCATGTGACTCATGGATATATATCCAAAAACACCCCAAAACCCCTAACTTGAAAAGATTTATGCACTTCAATGTTTATAGCAGCACTATTTATAATAATCAAGATATGGAAGCAACCTAAGTGTTCATCAGCAGATGAGTGGATAAAGCGGATGTAGTACATATATACAATGGGGTATTAGTCATAAAAAAGAAAGAAAATTTGCCATTTGCAGAAACATGGATGGGAACTTGGAGGGCATTATGTTATAAGTCAAAGAAGTCAGACAGAGAAACATAAATCCTGTAAGATATCACTTATACATGGAATCTAAAAAACATACAACAAACAAGTGAATAAAAAAAGCAGACTCACAGATGTACAGATCAAACTAGTGGTTACCAGTGGGGAGAGGAAAGGGGTGGGTGGGAAATAGAGGGGTAGGGGAAATGGGTTATTATGGGATTATATGAAATCAATTGTGTGAAACTCAAAAATTGTAAAGCACCACAGAATTCAAAGACTATTTCATTCAATGTAAAAATTCTTAAAAATAAAAATGAATTCTATTTTTTTTACTTCTTGAAATGACTTGGGACATTTGCTTGACCAGTGGATTTGCCATGTTATTTCTTTTTCTTTGATGACAGTATAAGCTGCTTTGGGATTCCAAAGAAAAGAAAGCAATGGAATCATTTCTGGAGTATTTCTTAAAAAGGTTTTGTTGAATTTGTCATCAAGGGAATATATAAATGGTTCTTACTTTATGTAATCGTTGGGTCATTCCATCTTTTTTAGGGTGGCACTGAAACCATTTTCACAATGTAGTCTGCGACCTATGAGAAAGGTGGTATATAATCAGTGAACCCTTTTGTAAAACAAAGAATCATTTCAAAGCCTGTCATCCACCAACATGCCTAGGTTACCCTGTGCAATGTTAGCATACTATATTTTCTTGAAACTCAGCACAACTGCAAAGAAATTTTAAATATTAAAATTTTTCCTAAATGATGGTAAAACACATAAAAGCTTGTCCCAAATCTTGATGTTAGTGTCCGATATCTGTAAGCAACTGAAGCAGTCAAAGAAATTGTACATTTAAGATTGTGTTCCCCGGATTGATAGATGATAGCAAAGAAGTATTGATTTTCACTTGTCCATTCTTTTTTCATTCTTTATCACATGTTTCAAAATGGTCAACTCTGAGCCATTTACTCTTTCACACTAAAAATTAGATTTTTGAAACACAGGAGAATCTCTCACTTTCTCCGCTTTCCTCTGAGATTAAACAATGAAAGGCCAAAACCTTTGGCGAGCCACAAAATCCTTTGTTTCTTCAGTGCTTTGTGCAATGAAAAAAGCCTATGAGATTCACATCAGATAGAACAAGCTCTAATGAATTAGAGACTCAACTCAAAAGTTGGGGAGGGGGTTGAAATTTAGGATGAATCCCATCTTTTGGGATTCATTTAGTGCTTTAATATGTTCAGTTTAGTTCAGTCGCTCAGTCCTGTCCGACCCTTTGCGACCCCATGAATCGCAGCACTCCAGGCCTCTCTGTCCATCACCATCTTCCAGAGTTCACTCAGACTCACGTCCATTGAGTCGGTGATGCCATCCAGCCATCTCATCCTCAGTCGTCCCCTTCTCCTCCTGCCCCCAACCCCTCCCAGCATCAGTCTTGTCCAATGAGTCAACTCTTCGCATGAGGTGGCCAAAGTACTGGAGTTTCAGCTTTAGCATCATTCCTTCCAAAGAAATCCCAGGGCTGACCTCCTTCACAATGGACTGGTTGAATCTCCTTGCAGTCCAAGGGACTCTCAAGAGTCTTCTCCAACACCACAGTTCAAAAGCATCAATTCTTCGACGCTCAGCCTTCTTCACAGTCCAACTCTCACATCCATACATGACAACTGGAAAAACCACAGCCTTGACTAGACGGACCTTTGTTGGCAAAGTAATGTCTCTGCTTTTGAATATGCTATCTAGGTTGGTCATAACTTTTCTTCCAAGGAGTAAGTGTCTTTTAATTTCATGGCTACAGTCACTATCTGCAGTGATTTTGGAGCCCCAAAAAATAAAGTCGGACACTGTTTCCACTGTTTCCCCATCTATTTCCCATGAAGTGATGGGACCAGATGCCATGATCTTCGTTTTCTGAATGTTGAGCTTTAAGCCAACTTTTTCACTCTCCTCTTTTACTTTCATCAAGAGGCTTTTTAGCTGCTCTTCACCTTCTGCCATAAGGGTGGTGTCATCTGCATATCTGAGGTTATTGATATTTCTCCCGGAAATCTTGATTCCAGCTTGTCTTTCTTTAATATGTAGGTTAATGGTATTTCCTCCACGGTACCTCTGGGGTTATAGTGTGTATGTTAGTCACTCATACACGTCCCATTCTTTGCCACGCCATGGACTGTAGCCCTCCAGCCTCCTCTGTCCATGGAATTCTCCAGGCAAGAAGATGGAAATGGGTTGCCATTTCCTTCTTCTCCAGGGGATCTTCTTGACCCCAGATCAAATTTGGGTCTCCCACATTGTAGGCAGATTCTTTACCATCTGAGGTCTCACAAATATACAGAGTCACTTAAACTTGGATCCAAGTTGTCTGACCCTGGACTAGTGCTTTGTATCTCTGTTTTCCCATGACTATAATAATCCTTCCTCCACCTGTGTCTGGAAGCTGTCTGAACCATCAAATGGGAAAACACATGAAAGGGCTCTTAACAATACAGCGGAAAAACATGGGGAAGTGTAATTTTAAGTGATATGGATTCCACACACAACATATAGGGGATTCAGTTGCTTCTCTTTCATGACAACACCTGGTATTGTCAAACTTGAAATTTTTTCCCAATGTGTTGGCATGTGAAGCTATTTCCTTGTGGTTCTAATTTGCATTTTCTGATTTCTAATTTCATTAAATATTAAATAGCAATAAAATATTAAATAGTAATTATTCCAAACCTCTTTAGGCTTTCTCTCTCTTGTCCTCAACCCCTAGGCTCCAGCCTCTACTCAAAGTTCCCAAACTGCGTGCTTTCTCTCACCCCGGAACTTTGCACAAACTCCTCCCCTGAATCTGTCTTCCTCGTGTTGGCGTCACTTCCTCTCAATAGGCTCTTCTCTTGGGCATTGTGTACCTGGCCCTTTGAGTCCCTTCGAGTCCCTTCTCTAGTGATTAACCCACATCACATTGTGTGGAATTGCTGATTTAGTTGTTTCTCCTGTGCAAGACTGTGAGCTCTCTCAGAGCAGGGGCCGTGCCTCATTCTTCATTTGTCTCCAACTCATAGCACAGGATTTAGTTTACCATGGGCACAGAATAATTATTTGTTGAATGTCACTATTTGAATGACCCATAGAATATTCAAGAGTTCAAATTCTGAGTGGAACTGAAGTTGAATTTCAGCTTAAAAGAAAATGTGCTATAAATTGTTGAACTGAAGAACCTAAGCTCTAAAAAACTAAGTTTATCTCCTTATCACTTTCTAGCACCACTGAAACATTAGCTACTTCAACTCCCCATTCACATTGCATTTTGAGCTGGGAGGGAACTTAGAGATCTCATGGTGAGCATATGTTATCTTACCAGTAAGGAGCTAGAGGCCCAGAGATGCTACATGAACATGGCTGCATGAGGAGATAACGCTGAGACTGCCAACCTCAATTCTTAAGTACATCTTTTTCAACTCAGAGTGGTTTGCACTAATGAAGGGAGAAAAGTGGTTTTACTCTGGAATAATACAATGTACATGCAAAAGAATTCAGAGAGATTTGGCAAACTCTACATCTTGATGTGGATACTACTGGTAAACCATGTGAAAACAGGAGCATGAATTGCTGGACCCTGAATTTCTAAGAGAACCTAGTTCTCTGCTACCAGTAGCCATTGTTCTGAAAACATTTGTCTGAAGGCTAGGCTGGGAGCCCTGGACCAGGCTGCCATAGGTTCTGGAAGTATTTCCTGGAGCACTGGGCCATCAAAGGCTCCTGCCCATCTCCATGGTCCACTGCTGCCACTGCTAGGAGCCAGGGCAAGGTACAGTGATGCTGGGGATGGACCATCCTGAACTCCCCTGGCTAAGGGGGAGCCTGAGCTAGGGCATTCTGGTGTCACTCTTCTGTGCAGGGAACCTCATGGCTCACTCTCAAAACACACTCCCACACACACAATATCGTGATGACACAAAAGAAAAAACTACCCTGGCAGCATCCTGGGACCAGGGATGGATGACTCAGAATGCTACCTGTCAGCTTCTATGACATATCCATCCTTGTCACACAATTAGAGGATGTCAACCAGAAATAAGAAATTTTCTAAATTATTTAGCTGAGAAACTCAAGCACAGCTGAGCTCCTCAAATGTGTTCCTTTATGGCCTTATTGAAATTCATATTGTTTCCAAAGAGATACTGTCCAGCCATCTTAACCTCAGGGAAAATGACTGAACAGTAATGTTAGGGGGAAGCCTACCTAGAAAATGCCAGGGGCCCTTTGGTTGTAGTAGTATATCATGTTCTGCATGCATTTAAACAGTGAAATAATCAAGATGCTGCTCTGGTTACCTGCTGGCACTTCAGCATTAGGTGGACTATTCTGCTAATTACTCCAATTGAGTAGTGCCTACTTGACTTTTTGAGTTCCTTGATTTAGAATGTTTTCATATGGAGTACTTCCCCTGCAGTCTCTGCCTCTGTCCTGCATCAAGCCAAGAAATGTTGCAATGAGATATATTTTGCCCTGAGGGTACCAAAAAATTGGTATGGATACATTTTTTTTTCAACAAACACCATTAAACATGTTCATTCTTTGATTCAAGGTATCCTGTCCTAAGAAATGATCAGTAAAAACTGATAAGAACCATACAAATGTAGTAATAATATAATATTAAAAAAGAGTAATGCTTTTTTACGATATATAAATGAGGACGGATACCAAAATGGCATTACATGAAGAAACAAAAAACAAAATAACTGCATCTCCTAGGTTACATTTGGAGGTTTTAGGATAGATCCAAATGATTAAGAGTTTCTTTTTCTCTTTTTTGGACACTTCTCATGACTTGACAAGAACGGCACATCATGTAGTCACGGGCATAACACTCCTTGTCAGTAGTATCCAACAGCTTTCTTTCCAGAAAAGTAAACAAGGATCATTTTTTCATTTTAAGGCACTCTTTTGATATTACCATGATGGTGAAATCTTTCTTCCCCTGTTGACCTGACCTCAACGCTCTCAGTGTTGCCTTTCAACGTGCATGTTCCTCTTCAAGCCAATTGGAATGTGGCCTGGAAAAAAAGACATATGGGCCTGCATGAGGTTATAAAATCTGGCTTGAAAATCCACAGCTTCTTATAAAAACACTATTTTTTAAAATAAATGTACCATTTTAAGGAAGATGGTTACTTAGCAACCTGATTTAAATTATTATGAGAAATAGGAGGAAATTCTTCCATTAGGTCTGTTTTTACTTAGGTCAAAAAGTTGTGTGCTTTTTTTTTTTTTTTTTTGCCTGTATTGGTTTTGAATCTATTTTCCCTTCTTTCTTGTTAACACATGTATACCAGGTTCCCATTAAACACTGGGTATGAGGCTAGATGGGACTTGTGGGCAAAAAATTGATGTGAATTATTCTACAAACCATGTCCTCGAGGAGCAAAGGTGCACGCACGCACGTGCGTGTGTGTGTGTGTGTGTGTGTGTGTGTGTGTGTGTCTTTGGGAGCAGTAACCTGTTCAGCTTGCTGAATTGGGAAGAGGGAATTTAATAGGAGTTTACAAGTCCAAGGCTGCCAGTGCACATGAGCGTCAAGAGGGCTGAGGCCAGACTTTGAAGGACAGGGCAAAACTTCTCTCTCCTGTACTCAGACTTCAGATCTCTCTGCTCAGTTGCTTCATCATTCACTCTTTGTGGATTGATATTTTCTGATGCTTCATGGGTATCATGGAAAAAGCTGCCAAAGTGCTCTAAATGTCTGTTTTTATTATGGTGGTAAAATACTCATTAGCATAAAATTGCGTCAATCGTGTTAAAGTGTCCAACTTGCAGGCATTAATTACCTTCACAGTGTAATACAGCCACCATCATTACTTAGATCCAAAACTTTGCTATCACCTCAAACAGAACCGCCATACCTATTAAGCAGTCACTGTCCATTTCTCTCTTCCCTGAGCCCCTGGCAAACACAAATCTGCATTGTCTGTATAGATTTGTCCCTTCTGGATATTTCTTACAGATGGAATGATATAATATGTGGTCTTTTGTCTGCGGCTTCTTTCACTTGGCATAATGTTGTCAGTGATCATCCTTGTTGTAGCATTCTTCATTCCTTTGCATAGTTGAATAATATTCCATTGCATGAATATATAGTACCACATTTTGTTTATCAATCTGCTGATGGGTATTGAGACTATCTCCATTTTGGCTAGTATTAATACTGTTATAAACATTCTTGAACAAGTTTTTGTTTGAGCATTTGTTTTCAGATCTTTGGGATATGTACCCAGGAGTGGAACTGCTGGTTCATTTTGTCATTCTGTGTTTAAGGTTTTTAGGAACTGCCAAACATTTCTAGTCAAGGCTATGGTTTTTCCTGTGGTCATGTATGGATGTGAGAGTTGGACTGTGAAGAAGGCTGAGTGCCGAAGAATTCACGCTTTTGAACTGTGGTGTTGGAGAAGACTCTTGAGAGTCCCTTGGACTGCAAGGAGATCCAACCAGTCCATTCTGAAGGAGATCAGCCCTGGGATTTCTTTGGAAGGAATGATGCTAAAGCTGAAACTCCAGTACTTTGGCCACCTCATGTGAAGAGTTGACTCATTGGAAAAGCCTCTGATGCTGGGAGGGATTGGGGGCAGGAGGAGAAGGGGAAGACCGAGGATGAGATGGCTGGATGGCATCACGGACTCGATGGATGTGAGTCTGAGTGAACTCCGGGAGTTGGTGATGGACAGGGAGGCCTGGCGTGCTGCGATTCATGGGGTCGCAAAGAGTCAGACATGACTGAGCGACTGAACTGAACTGAACTGAAACATTTTTTGCACAATGGCTGCATCATTTTACACTCCTATCAGCATTATATGAGGGTTCCAATTGCTCCACATATTTGCCAACACTTGTTATTTTCTGTGTATTTATTATGGCCATATGAAATTAATTGTGGTTTTGATTTGTATTTCATTAATGACTAGTGATGTTAGGCTTCTACTTATGCATTTATTGGCAATTTTTATATTTTCTTTGGAGAAATGTTTATTCAAATCTTTTGCCCATTTAAAAATTGGGTTGCTAGTCTTTCTGTTGTTGTAAAAGTTTCTTATATATTATATATACAAAATCCTTATAAGATATGTGAAGTGAAGTGAAGTCACTAAGTCGTGCCTGACTCTTTGCGACCCCATGAACTGTAGCTTACCAGGCTCCTATGTCCATGGAATTTTCCAGGCAAGAGTACTGGAGTGGGTTACCATTTCCTTCTCCAGGGGATCTTTCTGACCCAGGGATCGAAGCCTGATCTCCCACATTGCAGGCAGACGCTTTACCATCTGAGCTACTAGGGAAGCCTCCCTATAAGATATATGGTTTGCAACTAATTTCTTCCATTCTGTGGGTTGTCTTTTCACTCTCTGGACATTGTCCTTTGATTCTAAATATCTTTTTAATTCAAGAAACTGAAGACACTTATTTGCTTGTCCAGGTCCCAATTCTGATAGCTGAGGAAAGAATGAATTTTGCCTAACTGAAGGTAGATGTCCACCTACGGCCCAGTTAGTTATAGCCAGGAAGGTGGGCTCATGCTGTACAAATAAGGCTGTTGGGGTCACCTCTGTTGGTGGTGGAGCTGGTTCTTATGGAAGGCATAGATGCATAAATGCTTAGAGACAAAGGCATGATGACAAATAGCGAAGTTTCAGAGTTGTTCATGGTAGATATATGGAGAGGTTCTGCAAAACCTCAAAGCAGAGACACAGGGTTTCCAATGAGGGGATCAACAGAAAGCTTCCTAGAGGTGGTTTTTAATGGCCTAGATGGATAGAAAAGATTGTTCACACTGGGATGGGGATAAAAGACATCAGTGCAGGCAAGAAGCACAGTACAATTCAAGATACAAGTGGAAACATACAGATTTGCTGGAGAATCAGGTTTACTACATATTGTAGTTAAAATTGAACCCATGAGAGTTAGCAACACTGCAAAGAGGAAACAGAAACAAGAAGTGAAGTGAGTCTAGGCAAGGATGGTGAGGTATGGAAAGACGGTGTTGAGAACGAGAGATGGAGTCGCAGAGAAGGCCTATGCATCAAGTTCAGTTTGGCCATGGGGTCTCTTCTCTTGTATGAGGTTTATTTATGCCTTTCCTCCTCTAGAACTCCTCCCACCCCTCCCAAGCTCCATGAGCTCTTTTCCTCCTGAGCTCACAGAATTTCTTTCTTTAAGATTCACCTGGTAATTACTCTTGTATTACTAATACAGCTCTTGCTTTCCATTGCTATTCATTCTGCCATATTTATTCTTCATTCTCGTCTCTACAGCTAGTCTCGGCTCTTACAGGGTCCAAGAACGTTTTCAGTTCCTGACATGCAATAAATGCTCAAAAATATTTGTTGATTTGGTGTGAATACATAATTCTAATAAGATTGAAAAAATTTCATAAGCTGCTTACGGGTATGCTTCTTTAAGCTTTTTTGTTCTATCCCATTAATTTTTTCTCTATATATCTTGCATGAAATAATCCTTATGCCCGCATAGATGGGGCATGCTACTTATGGCATAATTTTTTCAATAAACCCATTTGTTGTCATTAATGATTTCTCCTCTAAGATTATGAAGAGACAGGAGAGACATGACAATATGTGTCAATGCTTTTTCAAAAGGAAAACAACATTTTCAATCTACAGGATCATTAGAGATATAATGATAAAAATAAAGCTTGAAACTTGAGATAATATATCATCACTGCTCTGAGAGGTCTAAGATAACAAATTGGAAAATTTGTCTAAAATAATTGCAGGAAAAAGATTGTTATTACCTGCTTTTGTGAGCGAAACAAAGGAAATTACTATTCTTCTTGAGGTGGATATAATTTGTGTGCATCTGGAAATTAATGATATTACAAGATATAATTGCAGAATGTCTTAATTTTACCATGTAATTATCTCCTTTCAGCAGCGTAGTATATTAACATGGTAAAAATTTAATATATGGGGTTCAAAACAGACAAAAAATTTATTGAGTTTTTTTCACTTTGGGGAATATGAACAATCAAAGAGAGCAAAATAATACACAAAAGTTGTTCTTGTTACAGAATAAAAAGCTCAAGAAAACAGAAATCAATCATTAAATGCTGAAAAAAATGCTGTTTTACTTCAGCGTTTACCTCTCCTAGTCATTTGCCATTTATATGGCCATTGGGTTCAGTTGCTAGACTCCTTTAGAGAAATGATGAGGGAGGCAGAACCCAGGAAATAAGGACAAAAAGAGAATTATGCCAAAGCCACATCTCACCCACCGTGGTTCCCTCTGACTTTAAATCTGTTCAGGAATTGTGAGCTATTATGGGCCTCCATTTCCTCTGTTTTGCGGTAGATGCTATTTCACAAAGCACCTGAATCCTAAGTGTTAGGGAGCCTCTTAAGTTTCCAAACAATATTATTGCAAATGAGCTTTTCAGGATTCAGAGATAGTTACTAGAAAGAGCACTGGGCAAGGAGTCCAAAGATCAGAGGGCTACTTTGAGCACTTCAGTTGAATAAAGCATTAAAAATTCAGTTTCCAGCTTCCTCACCATTGAAACGAGGGGGCTGTCTTCTATCAGGATGCAAGTAAGATTTATCTCAAGTGCTTTGCTTTCTGGAGCACTGTATTAAGAAGGATTCTGATGCTGTTTATGGGATGGGTGGAGGAGACTTGTGCAGGTCAGCATCACTGGCCTCAAGCACACAGGATGGCGAATAGCTTGCATTCTTTCCAGGGACATGTCACTGAAACTCAGTGACTTGGGGGCGTGTCTGAAAAGATTGGCTTGTGTATCTGAAAAAGCTTGTTTCTGACTCACAAGTCTACAGTTTACAGACCTGAGGTGTGACTCTGTTTTGTGACCTCTGGGGTCCCTCAACATCTCATCTTCTTTTCGGATTGTGAGGTTGAGATGTTTGCTGCTGCTGTTGCTGGGAAGCCTGGAGTCTCTGTACTTCATGGGAATATATGCTTCAGGGTATTCTGCCTGCCTTGCTTTAGTAACTTAGTTCAACAAATTTTCTATGTGACAGGCACCCTGCTAAGAAGCTGTGGCTGCCCCGCAGCTGTCCGGGGATTTGTCCTCCACAAACCAACAGCCCCAAGGGCTGCAGCATCGGTTCCAGTGACTGGAGGTGAAGGGCTCCCCATGGCGGTTTATCAGTAATCACCTCAGCCAGGTTCACTCGGGGTCACCGTCGGGAGGGGACAGGGATTAAAAGATGGGCAATAAGCAATTATGCAGAATTCATGGTGGAAACTGAAAGAGAGCTGGGCCTCTCAGAGTCTAGAATTTAAAGGATAACCAAGTATGCTCAGGCTTCCCTCGTGGCTCAGTGGTAAAGAATCTGCCTTTCAAGCAGGAGACATGGGTTTGATTCCTGGGTCAGGAAGATCCCCCTGGAGAAGGAGATGGCCACCCACTCCAAGTAATCTTGCCTGGGAAATCCCATGGATGGAGGAGCCTAGTGGGCTACAGTCCATGGGGTCGCAAAGAGTCAGATACAACCTAGCAAATAAACACACACACACACACACGCGCGCACACACACACACACACACACACACACACACACACACACACAAGTATACCCAGGCTCTTCTCCTGCACTTTCCTTTCTCAGATCTGTGCAGGGCAAAGCCTGACAGCCCATCTCTGACTTCTACCCCAGATGGGGTTGTTGGGCAGTGTTTCAGATGAAGGACCACTCAGTCCTTCCCAGCACATTTCTCTCTTCAGTCCAGGATGAGTAAAAGATTACCTTCTCTGTACTGAAGCTGCCCTGGAAAGCCCTCTGTCCTTGTTCAGGGTGAGGAAGTCACTTGCACCATGGGCAGCAGGGTCTTCAGGGCTTTTCTGCACTGAACTCTCTCTGCACTCCTGGGGGCTGCTAGGGCTTTGGGTCCTGGGAAACCCGATCCTTGCTGTCCCATCTGACGTGCCTGAGTCATACTCACCAACCAGCTGAAAGAGAGGGCAGGACTTAGGAGGCTGCTTCCATGGGGGACTGGCTGGCATGAGGGGAAGCGGTGAAACTGGAGAAAGGGTCAGGTTTTGGAAACATTTCAAAGGAAGAGCCACTCGAGTTTGATGACTGATAATGTATTCCGAGCAGATGGGGTAGAGGGAGTCAAGAGTACCTGAGGACTGAGAAAATGTTGAGAATGGGCATGTGAACAGACAAGAAAGCAGAAATGAAGGGAGCTAAAAATGAGAAAGGCTTGATTTGCTGTTATTTTTACACCAAATACACACGCAGATTATATTTTAAATGGATTTGTGGTTTTTCTTTAAGCTCTTCATTTGAAAATCAATTGTTGGAACATCTAAACATGCTTTCCCATCAAAATAGCACTAGAAGAGGTTCCTAGGCTAGCTCAAATAAAGCCAATGTGGAATCGTAAATGTGGAAGGGAACTTAGAGATCATTCAGTATTAGGGTATTAAGGCAGAGAGTACAGTCATTCAGAGACAGACTCAGAAATGACACTATATTTACTGACTAGGTAACCTTATTTAATTTCACCAGGCTTCATACTCTTTGTGTATCAGACAGACTAATACTAACCTCCCAAGCGTGTCATGAGGATTAAATCAAATGTTAATACTCAGTGTCTAAAGGCCGAGTTGCTTCTTGTTCCCATCATCACATGGTGTTTATCAAGGAAACCTTGATCTGGCATTGGAAAGGAATTGACGCTTTCCTGGGTCACCCACAGGGCTCAGGGGTTCCATGCATGGATTTCTGTAACCCCAGAAAGCCCTAGAGACGAGATTGTGAATATGGATGTACCATTATTTCCTTTCCACCATCTTAAAAATATAGCCCAGGGCATGTGATGGGTGCTCAACCAGAGGAACTATTATTCAATCCAACCTCTCTCTCCCTTTTAGATATAACTGAGGCCCAGAGAGGCAAAATGATGAGGCCAAAGGCCCCCTGCTAGATTGTGGCAAAACTGAAACTGGAAACCAGGTACTCAGAGTTCACAGTCAAGATTTCTTCCTACTATGTCAGGAAGTAGCTCAGTGCCACAACTTCTCCACTATTCATAGATAGGCGACTGTGAGGAAACTGGCAGCTTTGAGAGTCAGTGCCAGAGAGTATCCCTTTTAGAAGGTTTGAGGCTGCGGCTGGCTCCGGGCAGAGGGGGAAGGGGGCATTCTGGCAATACTGGCTGTCTGGGGGTACAGAGTAGTGGTGTGAGAGACCTCCAAGAAGGGGCGGTGTGTCTGCAGTGCCCTGTCCTATGGAGCTTAGGTTGGGCCAGGGCCAGGGAGGAGTTGCCCACACAAGTACCAGCAAGTGGTTTGGTAGCAAAGACATAGGAGGGAGGTGAAAAGGCTGTCTGTGTCATTTCTGTTGACTGATTATTCCTGAGAAGAAGTTTTAGATGCAGGGATATGCAATAGGGTTTACTGTGAAAAAGAGCATCACAATTTAGTTCATCCATACTGTTGGGGCATTCTGGTTACAGAGAGGCTGAGGAGTCACATGCTCAGTGGACTTTCACTGTGCAGCAGACATGCTCATGGAATGCACATACTTTGTCCGCCAGGTTGATTAGAACAGCTGACACCTCTGAGACTCAGAAGAGTTCAGTGGTTGTGTCCAAAAGACAGTGAGTGGCAGAGCCAAGGAGTGAGAGCAGACACAGACTAAAGCCCCAGCTCCCCCATGCAGGCCCACAATAATTAAGCCCCTGCAAATTTGGCCCTCATTTTGAAAATCTGAATTTTATTATCTGACTTTTCTGCTTCAGAGAGTTGAACGTGCTTGCCTTGCTTCTCCATGACATTCTCTGTCATAGAATCCCAGTCCCAGAGGGCAGTGGGGCTATATGGGGAGGTTGGTATAAGACAAGCGTTTCCACAGCTGCCTAACATCTGAGAGTCTCCACTTGGAGAGAGGTCATGTGTCTTTGGGAGATGGGATGACGGTAGGGTGTGGTTTGGAAAATATTTGGAATTCATTCTTCTACTTTCTCTCACCTATCTGGTGTCCTCACCAGTGAAGATCAGTTGTCCTGACTCTTAGCTCTTACCCTCCCCACAAAAAGCTCCCAGTTTTATTCACTCAATCAACAAATATTTATTATGCCCTTACGAGTGATGATAACATATGTCAAAGGTACTTAAAACATGCATTGCTTTGAGGTGTTATTTTATTTCTATGAATTTTTAATAGGAAACAGTCATGGATTTGGTTATAAGGACATTTAGTTGCAATGTAAAAGATTTTAAAAGTTAAGTGAAAAAAGCATACCAATAAAACAGAATATTATACAATATATAGCATTATTAAATGAAAATGGCATATTGCCCATAATAGTATATGAATATATGAGCATTACATTATGAATTTCATACATTATATTTCTTAGAAGAGTTTTAAGTTCACAGCAAAATTGAGAAGAAAATACAGAGAGCTCCTATATACCCCTCTGCTCCCACATACACACAGCAACCCCAGTATCAACGTCCAGAACCATAGTGATACGTTTGTAAAAATCTATGAAACTACATGTCATATCACTATCTCCCTAAGTCCATAGTGTTCGTTAGGGTTCATTCTTGGTGTTATATAGCCCATGAGTTTTAAACAATATATGTTATAATGACGTGTCCACCATTGTAGGCCTTCCCTGGTGGCTCAGACGGTAAAGAATCCGCCTGCAGTGCTGGACCCCTGGGTCTTCTGTCCTTCTCCTTTGTGATTTGCTGACTATCATTAGTGTTATGTTTGGATTCCTTTCTCTCTTTTGTGTGTGTATCTGTGGCAGATGCTTTTTTTGTGTGCTTACCATGTGGTTTATATGTAGTCATATATATATATGTATACATGTATATATATGAATTATTGTAAGTTGCTGATCTCGTAAGTTCAAACACATTTGAATAATCCTGAACTTTTACTCCCCTCTTCACATTTACTGTTTTTGATCTCTTATTTTACATTTATTTGCTTAGTGAATCCTTTAAGTACTTACTGTGGATATAGATGGCTTTACTACTTTTGTCTTTTAACCTTACTATCAGCTTTATAAGTGGAGTCACCTTGGGAACCCTAAGTTCCAGTCTCTACCTCCTTAATTCAGCAAGACTGAATCTTCCTAAGCCACAGTCTTTGAAGTGCCTCCAGGCAGACACCTGGTGACTGTGGGCTAATCTCATTTTACTCTCTTCTCTTAGGGACAGTTACTTTTGTCCAGCATCTGAAAATAGTAATTATATTTCACTTTGTTTGTAATGAAAGAGCTAATTTGATACTAATTACTTCATCAGGGCTGAAATGTTTTTAGTTTTTAATCATAAATGTGTTTTAAATTTTATTGAATGCATTTTTTCATCTATCAAGACTACCTTGTCCTTTTCTTCAATTTGTTATGGTGGTGAATTACTTTAATAACTTTTCTAATGATATAACATCCTCATATGCCAAGGACAAACCCAACTTAATAATAATAATTTTTTAATACTTGCTAGGTTTGTTTTGGCAATGGTTTGTTTAGGATGTTTGCACCTAAATTCAAGCATTCGAACAGTCTGTGTATTTTCTTTCGCATGCTGTCTTGGATTTTATATCAAGATTTTGCTAATCTTTTAAAAGATATAGACATTGTGTTAGTTTCTTATTGCTGCTTAATAATTTGCTACTATCTCTGTGCCTTAAAATGACATAAATTTATTATCTTACACTTCTGGAGATGAGAAGTCCAAAATGAGTTTCACTGGGCCAAGATTAAGGTGTCAGTAGGGCCACAATCACTCCAGAGGCTAGGAGAGAATCAGTTTTATTGCCTTTTCCATCTTCTAGAGGCCACCTTCGTTCTTTGACTCATGGGCCCCTTCCAGACAGCAATCACAACACTCTGAACTCTGCTCTGTCATCACAACTTTTCTCACTCTGACTTTCCTGCTTTCCTGTTTGACCTGTAAGGACACTGATGATGGCATGGGATTTACCTACACAATTGAGGAGAATCTCCCTACTGAAGACATTTAATTTATTCACATCTGCAAATATTCACAAGTTTTAGGGATTACGATATGAATATTTTGTGTGGGGGGGATTATTCTGTCTAGCAAAATAGGAGAAAATATTCTCCAATTTTCTTTTCTTAGAAATATCTTATATAAGATTGGAATTATCTGTTCTTTGACTATCTGATAAAATTTACCATATTGTATGCAGATGACACCACCCTTATGGAAGAAAGTGAAGAGGAACTAAGAAACCTCTTGATGAAAGTAAAAGAGGAGAGTGAAAAAGTTGGCTTAAAGCTCAACATTCAGAAAACGAAGATCATGGCATCCGGTCCCATCACTTCATGGGAAATAGATGGGAAACAGTAGAAACAGTGTCAGACTTTATTTTGGGGGGCTCCAAACTCACTTCAGACGGTGATTGCAGCCATAAAATTAAAAGACACTTACTCCTTGGAAGGAAAGTTATGACCCACCTAGATAGCATATGCAAAAGCAGAGACATTACTTTGCCAACAAAGGTCCATCTAGTCAAGGCTATGATTTTTCCAGTGGTCATGTATGGATGTGAGAGTTGGACTGTGAAGAAAGCTGAGTGCTGAAGAATTGATGCTTTTGAACTGTGGTGTTGGAGAAGAATCTTGAGAGTCCCTTGGACTGCAAGGAGATCCAACCAGTCCATTCTAAAGGAGATCAGTCCTGGGTGTTCATTGGAAGGATTGACGCTAAAGCTGAAAACTCCAATACTTTGGCCACCTCATGCGAAGAGTTGATTCATTGGAAAAGACTCTGATGCTGGGAGGGACTAGGGGCAGGGGGACAAGGGGACGACAGAGGATGAGATGGCTGGATGGCTTCACCGACTCGATGAACATGAGTTTGAGTGAACTCCAGGAGTTGGTGATGGACAAGGAGGCCTGGCATGCTGCAATTCACAGGGTCTCAAAGAGTCGGACACAACTGAGCGACTGAACTGAACTGAACTGAACTGATGGTACATTTTTATGAGTGGCTTAAAAAAAATAGCCTGAAGTGTATGTGTATGTTTTAAAATAACCACAATAATATTGTTACTAAGAGTAAGATTATTACTTTCCAATAGTGTTTGACCTTAGGATATTGCCCTCTATGGTATATGGATATATCGATACCACCAAAACACTGGGTTTAAAAATCTCTTTAAAGAAATTTTTATGTAATAATGCCACCAACAAGAGATATAGTTGGATCCTTTTGCTTTTGTATTTCAGAACTTAGTTTTCATTTGATTTAATTTTGCTTTTTAATTATGTAAACATTTGCATGCTTCAAAACTATAAAACAAGGTTTATTCAGAGAAGCTTAGCTTCCAGAATATCCATTTCCTCTTGGCTGTCCAAATTCTCACTTTTTTCTTACTAACCATATATTCTGGAGATAACTTCATCACTATATGCAAAGACCTCCCTAATGACTTTTTATAACTTCATTGTACTCATTGTTTACATGTACCATGGTTGTTGTTTTTGAACATTTGGGTTGTTTTTAGTCTTTGTCTAATACCAACAATGTTTCAATGAATAGCTTTATGCATAAGATAATTCATATTTTGTGAGTGTATTTTTAATATAGCTTTCTAGAACTGGGACTGCTGGTCCAAAGAGTAAATAATTTCCTTGTCATTCACCATCTCCTCACAGAAAAATCTTTTGGTTTATTGCCAGTATGATAGGTTTGAAATGATACTTTTAATTTGTATCTTTAGTATTATGAGTGAAACTGAGTGTCTTTCTCTATGTTTAAAGACCATGAACATTTCTTTTTTAGTGAATTATCTAAAATATAAGTGTGTTATCTACACTTTTCTATAGGGCTATGGGCATTTCTTCTTATTTTTTAGATGTAGATATCCATCACTTTTGTGACATAAATTAAGATATTTTAAAATTTGTTATTTATCTTTGTCTTTGTTTATGATGGGGCTTTTTTTGGGTAATGGTTTCATTTTTTCATGCAAAATATCTTAGCTTTTTATTTATATGAAATCCAATTTATTATTTTTTCCCCTTTTCTATTCTGATTTTTGTCATTTTGGGGAAAAGTTTTCTTCACTTCCAGGTTATAAAGAAATTTACACATATTTCCTCTAGTACTTTAATGGTTTTATCATTTAGACAAATATCTGATCCATGTGTTATTTATGTTAGCTTTAGTGTGAGGAATGGATCCAATTTTACATTTTTCAATACAGTTATTTAGTTGTCATAACACCTCTTATTAAGAACTCTGTATTTCTTTGCTGATTTTAGATGTTGTCTTTATCATACACTAAACTTCCATTTGTACTCAAGTCTATTGCATTTTCTATCTGTTCACTGATGTACTTATGGACTCGTGAGCCAATATTGCACAATTTTAAGTATGCAGACACTGCAGTCTATCGCAGTGTTATACATTTAGTATTTAGCAGAGATAACTCTCTGCTGTCATTGCTTTTCTTTCTGAATGTTTTTCTGGCTCTTCTCTTTTCCTGTTCATTTTAACGCACATTATAATGAACTGGTCCCAGCTTCAGGGGGGAAAAAAAAACAAATTAGCATTAGTATTTTTACATGTAGTGCATTAAATATAATTAAATGAAAAAATGGCATGTTCATGATGTTGAGTCTCTGTATCCAAGAATATGGTATATGTTGTTATTTTTATATCTACATTTCAATCTCTAAAGAATATTTTATGGATTTCCTCAAATATAGTTTGGACACTTCTTGTTATCTATGCTTATAGTTAAAGTGCTGCACACGATATGTCATCAAATTTGGAAAGCTCAGCAGTGGCCACAGGACTGGAAAAGGTCAGTTTTCACTCTAATCCTAAAGAAGGTCAAGACCTATATATAGAAAACTATAAAACACTGATGAAAGAAATCAAAGAGGACACTAATAGATGGAGAAATATACCATGTTCATGGATCAGAAGAATCAATATAGTGAAAATGAGTATACTACCCAAAGCAATTTACAAATTCAATGCAATCCCTATCAAGCTACCAGCCACATTTTTCACAGAACTAGAACAAATAATTTCAAGATTTGTATGGAAATACAAAAACCTCGAATTGCCAAAGCAATCTTGAGAAAGAAGAATGGAACTGGAGGAATCAACTTGCCTGACTTCAGGCTCTACTACAAAGCCACAGTCATCAAGACAGTATGGTATTGGCACAAAGACAGACATATAGATCAATGGAACAAAATAGAAAGCCCAGAGATAAATCCACACACATATGGACACCTTATCTTTGACAAAGGAGGCAAGAATATACAATGGAGTAAAGACAATCTCTTTAACAAGTGGTGCTGGGAAAACTGGTCAACCACTTGTAAAAGAATGAAACTAGATCACTTTCTAACACCGCACACAAAAATAAACTCAAAATGGATTAAAGATCTAAATGTAAGACCAGAAACTATAAAACTCCTAGAGGAGAACATAGGCAAAACACTCTCAGACATAAATCACAGCAGGATCCTCTATGATCCACCTCCCAGAATTCTGGAAATAAAAGCAAACATAAACAAATGGGATCTAATTAAAATTAAAAGCTTCTGCACAACAAAGGAAAATATAAGCAAGGTGAAGAGACAGCCTTCTGAATGGGAGAAAATAATAGCAAATGAAGCAACTGACAAACAACTAATCTCAAAAATATACAAGCAACTCATGCAGCTCAAGTCCAGAAAAATAAACGACCCAATCAAAAAATGGGCCAAAGAACTAAATAGACATTTCTCCAAAGAAGACATACGGATGGCTAACAAACACATGAAAAGATGCTCAACATCACTCATTATTAGAGAAATGCAAATCAAAACCACAATGAGGTACCACTTCACACCAGTCAGAATGGCTGCGATCCAAAAATCTGCAAGCAATAAATGCTGGAGAGGGTGTGGAGAAAAGGGAACCCTCCTACACTGTTGGTGGGAATGCAAACTAGTACAGCCACTATGGAGAACAGTGTGGAGATTCCTTAAAAAATTGCAAATAGAACTACCTTATGACCCAGCAATCCCACTGCTGGGCATACACACCGAGGAAACCAGAATTGAAAGAGACACATGTACTCCAATGTTCATCGCAGCACTGTTTATAATAGCCAGGACATGGAAACAACCTAGATGTCCATCAGCAGATGAATGGATAAGAAAGCTGTGATACATATACACAATGGAGTATTACTCAGCCGTTAAAAAGAATTCATTTGAATCAGTTCTGATGAGATGGATGAAACAGGAGCCAATTATACAGAGTGAAGTAAGCCAGAAAGAAAAACACCAATACAGTATACTAACACATATATATGGAATTTAGGAAGATGGCAATGATGACCCTGTATGCAAGACAACAAAAAAGACACAGATGTGTATAACGGACTTTTGGACTCAGAGGGAGAGGGAGAGGGTGGGATGATTTGGGAGAATGGCATTCTAACATGTGTACTATCATGTAAGAATCGAATCGCCAGTCTATGTCTGACGCAGGATACAGCATGCTGGGGCTGGTGCATGGGGATGACCCAGAGAGATGTTATGGGGAGGGAGATGGGAGGGGGTTCATGTTTGGGAACGCATGTAAGAATTAAAGATTTTAAAATTAAAAAAATAAAAAAATTAAAAAAATAAATAAATAAACTAAAGAAGGTCAATGCCAAAATGTTCAAACTACCATACAATTGCACTTATTTCACATGCTAGCAAGGTTATGCTCAAAGTCCTCCAAACTAGTATTCAGCAGTACACGAACCAAAAACTTCCAGATGTACAAACTGGGTTTAGAAAATGCAGAAGAACCAGAGATCAAATTGCCAACATTTGCTGGATCATAGAGAAAGCAAGGGAATTCCAGAAAAACATTTACTTCTGCTTCATTGACTACACTAAAGCCTTTGACTGTGTCGATCACAACAAACTGGAAAAATCTTAAAGAGATGGGAATACCATACCACCTTACCTCTCTCCTGTGTAACCTGTATGCAGGTCAAGACAGAACTTTACATGGAAAAATGGAGTGGTCAAAATTGGGAATGGAATATGACAAGGTTGTATATTGTCACCCTGCTTATTTAACTGCTATGCAGGGTACATCATGCAAAATGCTGGGTTGGATGAAGCACAAGCTGGAATCAAGATTACAGGGAGAAATATCAACAGCCTCATGTATGCAGATGATAGCACTCTAATAGCAGAAAGCTAAGAGGAATTAAACAGCCTCTTGATGAGGGTGAAAGAAAAGAGCGGAAAATCTGGATTTAAACTCAACATTCAAACAATGAAGATCATGGCATCCAATTTCATCACTTCATGGCAGATAGAAGAGGAAAAATTTGAAGTAGTGACAGATTTTATTTTCTTGGGCTCCAAAAATCACTGCAGATGGTGGCTGAAGCCATGAAATTAAAAGATGCTTGGTCCTTGGAAGAAACACTATGACCAACCTAGACAGTGTATTCAAAAGCAGAAACATCACTTTGTAAATAAAGGTCCGTATAGTCAAAGAGATGGTTTTTCCAGTGAGTGAGTGAGTGAAGTCGCCCAGTCGTGTCTGACTCTTTGCGACCCCATGGACTATAGCCTACCAAGCTCCTCTGTCCATGGGATTTTCCAGGCAATAGTACTGGAGTGGATTGCCATTGTCTTCTCCAGGGGATCTTCCCAACACAGGGATTGAACCAGGGTCTCCCTCATTGTAGACAGACGCTTTACCGTCTGAGCCTCCAGTAGTCATGTACAAATGTGAGAGTTGGATCATAAAGAAGGCTGAGCACTGAAGAATTGATGCTTTTGAAGTGTGGTGGTGGAGAAGACTCTTGAACGTCCCTTGGACAACAAGGAGATCAAACCAGTCAATCCTAAAGGAAATTAATCCTGAATATTCACTCTGAAGGAGATCAACCCTGGGATTTCTTTGGAAGGAATGATGCTAAAGCTGAAACTCCAGTACTTCAGCCACCTCATGGGAAGAGTTGACTCATTGGAAAAGACTCTGATGCTGGGAGGGATTGGGGGCAGAAGGAGAAGGGGATGACCGAGGATGAGATGGCTGGATGGCATCACTGACTCGATGGACGCGAGTCTGAGTGAATTCCAGGATTTGGTGATGGACAGGGAGGCCTGGCATGCTGCGATTCATGGGGGTCACAAAGAGTCGGACACGACTGAGCGACTGAAATGAACTGAACTGATTCACTGGAAAGACTGATGCTAAAGATAAGTTCCAATACTTTGGCCATCTGATGCAAAGAGCCGACTCATTGGAAAAGACTCTGTTGCTGGGAAAGACTGAAGGCAAAAGGGGAAGGGGTGGCAGAGGATGAGATAGTTGGATAGCATCAACAACTCAGTGGACATGAATTTGAGCAAACTCCTGGAGATGGTGAAGGACAAGGAAGTCTCTCTTGCTGCAGTACATAGGGTGGCAAAGAATCAAACACAATTTAACAATTGAACAACTGCACCAACAATGCTTCTAGTTGTTTTAATTTCATTTTGTCTTGCTACTATAAAATACTCTTATCTCTCATTATACCCTCTAAGTAGTCATTGCTTATATATATATATATATATATATATGTACAAGATTATTGATTTCTGAATGTTGGTTTTTATTATTTGTGACTTTACTAAATTCTCTTATTGTTTATAATAGTTTTTCCATTGATTCTTTCCAATTTTCTAGAGAGATAATCACATTGTCAACAGATAGAGTTTTAGCCTCCTTTCCAATCCTTATGCCATTAATTGTCTAATCACATTGTTTGTACATGTTATTTAATGTTGTTCTTTTATATTACCTATGAATGTAGAGTCAAATGGCTTGTCAAATAAATTTCCAAATGAGATTACAGATTTTAATTTAAAATATCTATCTTTATCTCACTTCTGTTAGATAGAATACAGTCTTGGTCTTATCATTAGTATCAACATTTTCATGCCTACATTTTTAGAAAATAATAAGTGCAAATGTTATAAGCTATTACAGCAATACCTCAGTCACTGCTAAGGAGACAATTCGGGCAAATGCAATGAATGTATCAATAGTGGGCAGCAATTTTAGCTGCCCAGTATCGGTATAATAGTGGTCTTCTGTTTGATCTTGTGTGCAAAAGTAGATGCTTATGTAGGAAAGGAATTTAAGGATATTAAAAATAATACAGATAAGCGCAAGTGATACAATCGTTAAAATTTTCAAAGGTTGAAAACTAGTTGCATCTTTTTTTACACCTGAAAGATATTTGGGGTAGCTCTCTTTTTAAGATGCAAATTTTAACAAACTGATAATGTAGATACCTTCTTTTTCCCCTACTAAATGCTTCATATTTGGTACATGCTCATCTTGTCTCTCTAAGCCCTCTTTTTTCTCCCCATCCTAGAAGAGATAAGAGAGGGCAGCAAAAATATCTTTTTCTCTCAAAATACCAGTTCTCATTCTTCTACCTAATTTATTTTAATTCTTTAACTGGACTCTTTTTTGCCGTTCTACTGATAATCATCAACGTGAGATTTCCCATTAGCCTTCAGTTCTCCTACTTAAACAGAAGCTGATGAAAATTATTGTTTCATTATAAAGCAAGGTATGCCTATAGTAAAACAACAATGCAGATAGACCTAATATTCTTCTGCAATTCTGTTATCCAAATACAAATGTTGCACTTTTATTTCTTTTTATAAAATGTATTATTTTACAATGGTGGGTGAAAGTAAAAGTGTTAGTCATTCAGTTGTGTCTGCCTCTTTGAGACCCCATAGACTTTAGCCTGCCAGGCTTCTTTGTCCACGGAATTCTCCAGGCAAGAATACTAGAGTGGGTAACCATTCCTTTCTCCAGGGGATCTTCCCGACACATGAATTGAACCCCAAAGAGATGACTCATTGTAAAAGACCCTGATGAAGATTGAAGGCAGGAGGAGACGGGGGTGACAGAGGATGAGATGGTTGCATGGCATCACTGGTTTAATGGACATGAGTTTGAGCAAACTCTGGGAGATAGTGAACGACAGGGAAGCTTGTTCATGGGGTCGCAAAGAGTTGCACATGTCTTAGCAACTGAACAACAACAAAAGGAAAAAAACTGCAAGAACAAACACATGGAAGGTAAACAATATGTTACTAAACAACCAATGGGTTACTTCAAAGAAGAAACTAAAAATATCTGGAGACAAATGAAAGCAAAATCACAATGATCTAAAATCTATGGGGTGTAGCAAAAGCAGTTCTGAGAGGGAAGTTTCTAATGATCCAAACCTACCTCACGAAACATAATAAACATCTAACATTGCACCTACAGGAACCAGAAGAAGAACAAGCAAGTTAGTGGAAGGAAAGAAATCATAAAGATCAGAGTAGAAATAAACGAAATAGAGACCAAAAAATAATGGAGAAGCTCAATGAAAAGAAAACTTGATATGAAGTTGAAGTAATTAAGATTGTGTGATATTGTTGAAAAAGTAGCCTAATAGATGGAACCAACAGAGAGATCAGAAATAGACTCATGCTTATATAACTTGACTTTTGACCAAGGTGCCAAAGCACCTTAACACCTTTAGGAAAGCAGTATCTTCTCAACAAGCAATGCAGGAATAACTGGGCATATAAAAAAAAGCAATTTTGACTTATAATTCAAAGACAAAAATTAATTTGAAATGAGTCATTTAACTAAAACATTAAAGTTAAAAATTTAAAGCTTCTAGAATACATGGGAGAATTTATACACTTTAGAAATAAGGAAAGATTTCTTAGAACCTCTAGAAATTACTGACCCCTCGCCCCAAAAAAAGGATGAAATAGAGTAACTAAAGCATTCTACATTTCCAAAGACATTGTTAAAAAATGAATAGGCAAGCTACATACTGGGATAAAATATACTCTCTCTCTCTCTCTCTCTCTCTCTCTATATATATATATATATATATATATATATATATGTATATATATATATATATATATATATAAAATAAAAAATACTCAACATCATAACAGAGAAGGCAATGGCAACCTACTCCAGTACTCTTGCCTGGAAAATTCCGTGGACGGAGGAGGCTGGTAAGCTGCAGTCCATGGGGTCGCTAAGAGTTGGACTGAGCGACTTCACTTTCATTTTCATGCATTGGAGAAGGAAATGGCAACCCATTCCAGTGTTCTTGCCTGGAGAATCCCAGGCATGGGGGAACCTGGTGGGCTGCCGTCTATGGGGTCACACAGGGTCAGACATGACTGAAGCGACTTAGCAGCAGCAGCAACAACAACATCATAAATTAGGGAAAATCAAGTGAAAGTACAATGATATCACTGCACATGTACTAGAAAGTCTGACATAAATAAGACTGATGACACCAAATGCTGATAAGAATTCAGGACAACTAGTATTCTTATACCTTTCTGACAGGACTTTAAAATATTACAACAAATTTGGAAATTTGTCTGGAAGTTTCTTACTAAGTTAAACATAAATCTGCTACGCTGTGCTGTGCTTCGTTTCTCAGTCATGTTTGGTTCTTGCAACCCCATGGCCTGTAGCCCACCAGGCTCCTCTGTCCATGGAGATTCCCCAGCCAAGAATACTGGAGTGGGTTCCCATGTCCTCCTCCAGGGGATCTTCCCAACCCAAGGATTGAATCCAGGTCTCCCACTTTGCAGGGGGATTCTTTACTGTCTGAGCCACCAGGGAATGACCTAGAAATTCTACTTCAAGGTCATTTTCTATCTTTTTTGTATAGTCTCTTTAGCATCCATGTCCATTACATCCATTAAAAGAAACATGGAAAATATTTCTAGTAAACATAATGGACACAAGTGATTAGGCAGAATACACAAAAACCTCCCATAATTTTTTTAAAAAGACAACTCAAGAGAAAAGTAGTAAACAGTATTAACCAGCTGTGCTCAGAAGACCCTACTGAAAAGACTTTTCTGTCTAACTGGTAATCAAGGAAATGCAAATTAAAATCATAGAATTTAAAAGTCTAAAATACCTAATATCCAAGCACCTAGTTTTAAATCAATACCTGGTTTTAGAAATAATGTCAAAAATGGAATCTCACCTCCTGGAGGAGCGTGAGTTAGTACAACACTTTGGAGAATAATCTGGCAATATATAGGATCCCTAAAGTTAAGTATACCCTTTCATCCAGCAGTTTTACTCTTAGGCACATATGCTCAAGAAAAACAGTGCATCTGTGCCCAGCAATCTTGCACAGGAACGCTTATAATCAGTTCAGTCAATTCAGTTCAGTCGCTCGGTCGTGTCCGACTCTGAGACCCCATGAACTGCAGCATGCCAGGCTTCCCTGTCCATCATCAACTCCTGAAGCTTGCACAAACTCATGTCCATCAAGTTGGTGATGACATCCAGCCATCTCATCCTCTGTCGTCCCCTTCTCCTCCTGCCCCCAATCCCTCCCAGCATCAGGGTCTTTTCCAATGAGTCAGTTTTTTGCATCAGGTGACCAAAGATTTGGAGTTTCATCTTCAGCATCAGTCCTTCCAATGAACACCCAGGACTGATCTCCTATAGGATTGACTGGTTGGATCTCCTTGCAGTCCAAGGGACTCTCAAGAGTCTTCTCCAACACTGCACTTCAAAAGCATCAATTCTTCAGCATTCAACTTTCTTTATAGTCCAACTCTCACATCCATACATGACTACTAGAAAAACCATAGTTTTGACTAGACTGATCTTTGTCAGCAAAGTGATGTCTCTGCTTTTTAATATGCTGTCTATGTTGGTCATAGCTTTTCTCCCAAGGAGCAAGCATCTTTTAATTTCATGGCTTCAGTCACCATCTGCAGTGACTTCAGAGCCCAAGAAAATAAAGTATGTCCCATTGTTTCCCCATCTATTTGCCATGAAGTGATGGGACCAGATGCCATGATCTTCGTTTTCTGAATGCTGAGTATTAAGCCAACTCTTTCACTCTCCTCTTTCACTTTCATCAAGAAGCTCTTTAGTTCTTCTTCACTTTCTGCCATAAGGGTGGGGTTATCTGCATATCTGATGTTATTGATATTTCTCCCAGCAGTCTTGATTCCAGCTTGTGCTTCATCCAGCCTGGCATTTTACATGATGTACTCTGCATATAAGTTAAATAAGCAGGGTGACAATATACAGCCTTGACAATTACTCCTTTCTCTATTTGGAACCATTTTGCTGTTTCATGTCCAATTCTAACTGTTGCCTCTTGACCTGCATACAGTTTTCTCAGGAGGCAGGTCAGATGGTATGGTATTTTCATCTCTTGAAGAATTTTCCACAGTTTGTTGCGATAAACACAAAGGCTTTGGCATAGTCAATAAAGCAGAAGTAGATGTTTTTCTGGAACTCTCTTGCTTTCCTGATGATCCAACAAATGTTGGCAATTTGATCTCTGGTTCCTCTCTTTTCTAAAACCAGCTTGAACATCTGGAAGTTCACGGTTCACATACTGTTGAAGCCTGGCTTGGAGAATTTTGAGCATTACTTTGTTAGCATGTGAGATGAGTGCAATTGTGCAGTAGTTTGAACATTCTTTGGCATTGCCTTCCTTTGGGATTGGAATGAAAACTGACCTTTTCCATTCCTGTGGCCACTGCTGAGTTTTCCAGATTTGCTGGCATATTGAGAACAGTTCACTTTCACAGCATCATCTTTTAGGATTTGAAATAACTCAACTGGAATTCTGTCACCTCCACTAGCTTTGTTCATAATGGTGCTTTCTAAGGCCCACTTGATTCCCATTCCAGGATGTCTGGCTCTAGGTGAGTGATCACACCATCATGGTTATCTGGGTCATGAATATCTTTTTGTATAGTTCTGTGTATTCTTGCCACCTCTTCTTAATATCTTCTGCTTCTGTTGGGTCCATACCATTTCTGTCCTTTATCGTGCCCATCTTTGCATGAAATGTTCCCTTGGTATCTCTAATTTTCTTGAAGAGATCTCTAGTCTTTCCCATTTTATTGTTTTCCTCTATTTTTTTGTTATTGATCACTGAGGAAGGTTTTCTTATCTCTCCTTGCTATTCTTTGGAATTCTGCATTCAAAGGGCTATATCTTTCCTTTTCTCTTTTGCCTTTTGCTTCTCTTCTTTTCTCAGCTATTTGTAAGGCCTCCTCAGACAAAGATTTTGCCTTTTTGAATTTATTTTTCTTGGAGATGGTCTTGATCATTACCTCCTGTACAATGTCATGAACCTCCTTCTGGCACTCTGTCTACCAGATCTAATCCTTTGAATCTATTTGTCATTTCTACTGTATGATTGTAAGGGATTTGATTCAGGTCATACCTTAATGATCTAGTGGTTTTCCCTACTTTCTTCTATTTAAGTCTGAGTTTGGCAATAAGGAATTCATGATCTGAGCCACAGTCAGCTCCCGGTCTTGTTTTTGCTGACTGCATAGGGCTTCTCCATCTTTAGTTGCAAGGAATATAATCAATCTGATTTCAGTATTCACCATCTGGTGATGTCCATGTGTAGAGTCTTCTCTTATGTTGTTGGAAGAAGGTGTTTGGTATGACCAGTGTGTTCTCTTGGCAACATTCTGTTAGCCTTTGACCTGCTGCATTTTGTACTCTAAGGCTAAATTGGCCTGTTACTCCAGGTATCTCTTGACTTCCTACTTTTGCATACCAGTCCCCTATAAAGAAAAGGACATCTTTTTTGAGTGTCAGTTCTAGCAGGTTTTGTAGGTCTTCATAGAACTGTTCAACTTCATCTTCAGCATTACTGGTTGGGGCATAGACTTGGATTACTGTGATATTGAATGGTTTGCCTTGGAGATGAACAGAGATCATTCTGTTGTTTTTGAGATTGCATCCAAGTACTGCATTTTGAACTCTTTTGTTGACTATGAGAGCTACTCCATTTCTTTTAAGAGATTCTTGCCCACACTAGTAGCTATAATGGCCATCTGAGTTAAATTCACCCATTCCAGTCCATTTTAGTTCACTGATTCCTAAAATGTGAATGTTCACTCTTGCCGTCTCTTGTTTGACCAGTTCCAATTAACCTTGATTCATGGGCCTAACATCCAGGTTCCTATGCAACATTTTCTTTATAGCATCCGACTTTACTCCAGTACTCTTGCCTGGAAAATCCCACGGACAGAGGAGCCTGGTAGGCTGCGGTCCATGGGGTCGCGAAGAGTCTGACACTACTGAGCGACTTCCCTTTCAGTTTTCACTTTCCTGCACTGGAGAAGGAAATGGCAACCCACTCCATTGTTCTTGCCTGGAGAATCCCAGGGACGGGGGAGCCTGGTGGGCTGCTGTCTATGGGGTCACACAGAGTCGGACACGACTGAAGTGACTTAGCAGTTACTTCCATCATCAGTCACATCCACAACGGGTCATTGTTTTAGGTTTTGCTCTGTCTCTTCATTCTTTCTGGTGTTATTTCTTCCCTCTTCTCCAGTAGGATATTGGACATCAACCAACCTGGGGAGTTCATCTTTCAGTGTCATATGTTTTTGCCTTTTCATACTGTTCATGGGGTCCTCAAGGCAAGAATACTTAAGCGGTTTGCCATTGCCTTCTCCTATGTTTATAATAACAATGTTTACAATAGAAAAACATTCTGGAAACGCCTGAGTGTTCATTGATACTAAAATAAATAATTCTGTCTGTTCACATCATGATCGAATAACCAGCAATGGAAATGAATGAGCTAAAACTACCTGCAGCAACGTGAATGAATCCTATAAACATAATATTGAGAAGCAGCTTTTCACTTCTTTATGCATACTGTATAATGAAGAAAATACAGACTGGATAATGGCATTATGGGCTTCCCCAGTGGCTCAGTGGTAAAGAATCCACCTGCAGCACGGGAGATGCGGGAGACACGGTTCAGTCCCTGGGCTGGGAAGATCTCCTGGAGGTGGGCATGGCAACTCATGCCAGTATTCTTGCCTAGATAATGCCATGAACAGAGGAGCGTGGTGGTTTACAGTCCATAGGGTCACAAAGAATCAGACACGACTGAAGTGACTGAGCATGAATAGCATTATGATGAGCTGAAATAGTACGTGCTCTTTAGGGTGAGATAGGTTGGTAGATATATATACAGAGCGATAGCAAGAGGAAGCAGAACTTAGTAACTGGTAGCACAAGCTTGAGATCCAGGATCCTCGATTTGTGTCCTATCTCACCTATGTAAGTTGGTTGCTGTGTGACTCTGGGTGAGTTACTTGACTTCTCTGTGTCACAGTATTGTCATTTGTTAGATGAGAATAGCTGTCGTATCCAACTCATTGGAAGGTTGCTTGGATTAATGAGTCAATATTTGCAAAGTATTAAAAATTGTGCCTGTCAGAGTGTCCATATCTGTTTTAAAACACACAAATCATAAACATTAAATTCTAGAGGGTGGTCAGTAGTGTGGGAGGATAGAGGCATCCGAGGGGCTTCAATTTCACTTTGAATATCTTATTTCTTAAGTTGGATGGTGTTCATACATTATATTTTGATGGGTCAAAAATATTTCAACATTTTAAAAAGGATGCATAGACTATTTCAATACATTGTCAAACTTTGAGGAAAAAAACAAGTTATAATGAGAGACTGATATTGTGAAGGATATCTGGAAAGAGAACCTCCCTTAAAATGTCTAAGTTTAATTAGTGCACCTACAATTTTGGTAACATTTTCTGGAAGCATCCCTAAACCTAGGGAAGAAAGCACTGGCCTTGGAATCGGAAAACCTAAATTTTCTTCAAGCTTCTGCTGTTGATTCATTTTGAGTCTCTGGGCTGGTCTGTCTCCAGTGACATCCTCGTGCTTATTTATCTTTAGAACGGATGTGTTGTCTTCCACCTCTTTCAAATGGCCAGAATGGAAGTTTCTTTCCTTATCTTCAGCACAGAAGGGAGAGTTAGAATTTCCTTCCCCACCCTCCCCCACTGCCTTTCAGTAACTAGCAAAGAAGTTTATTTTATTTTAATGAAGTCTGTGAAAAATGATTCATGCTTGAAAGCAGCCTTTTCCCTTTACTTAATGACAGCTTCAGCTTCTGAGTGTAAGCTAAAATGGAGAAAAATCCCATGTGGTTTTCAGAATGTACATATGAGCATATGTGCTGTGCTTTCAAAAATTTCTTTGTTGGTGAGTCTATTGTGCACATAAGCAAAAGCAGTCTAGACCCTCAGAAGGGGAGAATCGCAAGAAAGCCATCTTCTAATTTCCCAATAGTTTGTTTCCAGATGGTTCACGTTAGAAAGAGAAGGGACAACAACACAATGGTAACAACTGGCGCCCTTGTTATGTGTGTACTGTTGCGTTTCTGAGAAGGCATGTGTAGTTGTTTTCTTCCTGCTATGCCTGATTTCAGACTCCCAGACTATCGTTTATTTGAAAGTAAAACAACAGCGAACAAAATGACTACTTACCCTTTCCCATGCCAATGGGAATTATATACTGGTAACCAGGGGGGCTGGCCCTGAAGGCCTATTTTAAAAACAGGAATGGGTCCCCCACCCAGCTGGTGTGCTAATGGATTAACTACTGCTTTTTTCTCTTATTGTAAAGGAGACGAAAATATCTGGCTTCAAAATTTGTCTCTGCTCATCCCTTTCTCTGGTTCCTTACGCTCAGCAAGGTGGGCCGTAGATGTGTCTCTGGTTGACTGACAGTTCTGAGCTTCCCTCTAAAAAGAGGTTCAATAAAGCTCAGAGCTTACTTTGCCAAGCATGACTGCTCTTTCTTTTTAAGCCCACATACGCTTGAAGGGGGATTTAATCCTTGCATTTCTGATTGTTTACACTAAAGAGTTGTGTTGTGAGAGCGATTTGATGTCTGTGAGACTGTTTGAACATTTTAATAAAGCTTGTTGAGAGAAACATTTTCTCTCAAAACAGGAAGCTAGATTTTTGCCGTGTGTAAATAAACATAAAATACCAGCGGGCTCAGGGCTCCAAACCTGGAGATTCTGAATGAAGCTTGCACTTAACCAATCAATGTGCTTTTCATCTTTATTTAAGAGTGAGCGTGAAGTCCCTCACTGTGAATGCTCTTTCTCCTTTTGCAGACATTTCTGCACTAAAGTTGGGACCACGCCATTAAAGTCATGGCATCGCATGAGACAGCTTTCAGGGTTCACTCCTCCAGCACTCAGTGAGCCTCTCCAGGTAACAGGACACAGTGACACCAACATGAAGAAGACTCAGTTTTGTATTCAAGGAGCCCATGGTCTACAGCCTGGTTCCAGAAACGGACTTATACACAAATTATTATGATACAAGATGGTAAGTGTGAAGGCAGTGATGTGTTACAGATATTATGGGAGCCCAGAATTTGGGCTTTTGAGTCAGCTAGAATTAATTCAGGAGAGGCTGATCTTGGGCACCCTCAGCCTTCAATCGCTTGGAGTAGGGCTTTGGTTCCCAGCCAGAGATTGGGGCTGGGTCATGGTGGTGAAAGCACCCAACCCTAGCCACTAGACCAGCGGTCAGTGACAAGGGCCCTGGCAGAAAAGAATTTCCACAAAGACAGTAAGTAGTGAAGTAAGTCAAGTGTTTATTAAGAGGAAAAAGAGTACAGTATGTGTGGATAGACATGGAGCAGACTCAGAGGGAGGGTCCTCCTCCTGGACCTCCAAAACACAGGTACACATGAACACACATGCACACGTCTACACACACACATGTATACACAGGCACATTGTGGCATTTCTAGGCTGGAGTCCCCCTACCCACTAGAATGACAAAATTGTTCTCATCTTTAAAGATTAAAGAGTCCAAGATGAACAAGGATAAAACATAAGCAGTTGAGCATCGCTAGAAGATTAAAACATAGGACAAATGAGCCCAGAAGGTAAATGGGAATCAGATCAAGTTGGTTAGCACGGAGAGATTTGATACTGGGATGATGGATAACGTGTGCTTTTTAGACTGGTCACTCCAGCTCCATGGATGATGGACTGGGCCACGCTGGGAGGTATCATACTGTTCTTGTCCTTCACTGTCACTTCAATCTTGGTCCTTTTGCAAAGGAACCAGCAAAGGACAGTGATGTATCCAGAAGTAAGGGGACCCTCTCTGGGAATCAAGCAAAATCCAAACACACCAGGAGAAGAGACTGGAAGGAGACTCAGCCAGAGGAACATCTGCTCAAGCCCATTCTACTCCCTCCTTAAATGCTCCCTAGGTTTCCCACCATCTCCCCACCCCCAACCCCAGCCTCTCTGCTTCTGCACCTTTAACATTCAGATTCACGTGGAAAAGAAGCCTTTTTCTCCTTCCTTTCAGCACAGCTGAGACAGGCAGTAATTTTCAGAAGGAACTTCATTTGAAACAGCACCACCACAGAAAACACAAAGGGAGAATGAAAGGGAAAACAACAAAGAAAGCAGAGAAAGCTGTAAAACAATTATGCTTACAAAATATAGATTTTGTGTCCAATGACAGCCAACGTTCCTGCCAGACCTACAAACCGTTTCTTGAGCTCTTTGCTCTCTCATTCTCTCCCCGGCCCCTTGAGAGCCTGAGCTCACAGATGTGGGGAAAACTGTGAACAGTCAATACTGCAAATGCACCCCCTCCTCACTGCCCCCCGCCGTGGTGAGGGCCGCAGCCTCTCCAGGGAGTCAACATCTTCCAAAGAAACATTCCTCCCCAGAGACACCCTCTGACTCCTTGTGGGGATCCTGGTCTAATTAAAGCCCCTGGGCAGAGTGAACAGAGTTCTGGTGTAAGTCTTGTCCCCACAGGTGGGAACACGAGATCCAGCATTTCAGACGTGTTTCTTGAATGATCCTCCCCTTCAACCTCCCTGTTCCCACCCAAATTCAGACCTTTGCTACCTCTTGTTCAAACTATTGTACTGGTCTGGTCTACAAATGCTCTGACATTTTCCCTTTTTAAAGTTTAGCTTGGACCTGATCATCTTTCTCCCACGGCCTACCAGATTAATTGAGAATTTTTCCAATTGATGGTAAATGCCAATCCAACTCCTCAGCCAAATATCCCTTATACACATCCTATGCTTCTGTCAAGCCACAAGAACTAGACACATTATTTCTCAAATGTCCTGCCTTTGTTCCCACATGTCCTCCCATGAAGTATTTCTTGTTTCTCCAATTCAATGGGTTAACAATCCAAACTATCCTTATAAAGTCCATCCCGGAGTGATTCACTTGGTGAACTCTTCATCTTTCTCTTGCACTTATGTTACTCTGCTTTGTATCATAAATAATTGGAGAAGGAAATGGCAACCCACTCCAGTACTCTTGCCTGGAAAATTCCATGGACAGAGGAGCCTGGTTGGCTACAGCCTGTGGGGTTGCAAAGAGTCAGACATGATTGAACGACTTCCCTTTCCCTTTTCAGAAATAATATTTTACTTTCATTTACCTCACTCTCTTCCCCAGCTTAAACTATAGAATCATTGAAGAAAGGAATAAAATTCCTTAGAGGTCAGTGTGGAGAGCAAATAAGAGACTGTAAATTGCTAGTAAGGATATTGGCAGATGGTAAGCTCCCCACAAATGTCATCAAGATTTGGAGTATGATTCTGGAGTTAAATGAAACTAGATTTGGATCTTGACTCCACCACTGACTAGCTTGGTGACCTTGAGAATTACTTAGAACCTCAGTTCTTTCATCTGTAAAAAGGGTTGCTTACCATTGTTCCTTCCTCATGGGGTTGTAAGGGTAAATTAAATGGCAGATTAAATTTGATCATAGATAGAAAAATACTTAGCAATCTCTTAACAAACTTGTGCTATTATTATGGGACTTGAGAAAAGTGCTTTGTCTACAAAAGTCCTTAGGGAAATTTGGGTTGGAGGTTCTGTGCCTCAGATGCAAACACATCCTACATTTGTGAATCTGAATTCTGGGTGGGGGTCCCTGCTATCCCTCACAGCCCTTCTCCCTCCTTGGGGTAGGCACCTCCTCTTCTCACCCTGCACTCTGTGACTTTGTCCAGGATGGATCTTGCTGGTTCTCATGTTGGACAGTAGCTGGCCTGCTGGAAGACCCATTGTCAAGTAGCCCTTCTCCAATGTGCTCACAATGATTTTCTGGGGAGGATGAGATGAAAGAGTATTACATCTTTGGCCATTTTGAGGACACCGCCAGGTAGTTAGACTTAGGAACTTTGCATGTAAGAATCCTTGTGCACATATCTATTTTAAACTTACTGGTTAGACTTAAATGGAAGACTGGTTAATATTGCTGATATGAGTAAAGGAAGGCTGTTTCCATTGTTAATGTGAGAGGATCCATACAACTGAATGCAACCAGGAAGACTCCAGAAACGGCCCTGCCCAGTTGCTTTGCAGGCTGGTCCAGATTTCGAGTCCTGAACACCAGACGCACACTGCTTGTGTATATTAACCAGCCATCCAATTGATAGTCTGAGTTTCCATCTCTGCTCTGTGGCAAGTAGACACAATGCATTGCAGGAAGCCAAGCAATTATTTGCAAGTGGGTTACATGATATCATCTCCAGCACTTCAACCACAGCTGAAATCCAATTCCATCAGCTGGCTTGGATTTGGAGGGGAAATGAAAGTCACATTTTGGAAAAATGGGATGGATTCTGAGTGTTAGAACTGATACTTCTGCAAAAAAAAAAAAATCTAACCAAACAAATAAGAATTCAATCATTGAGACATTCCTTGATATCCAGTCCTGTTTATCAATCCCCAAAAGTCACAGTTGAATTCATGAGTTTAGTAAACTTTTCATAAATTTGTAGTAAATTTTGATGACTATTATACGGACTGTTTTTTCATTTGTTAATAGAGGTAATTTTATACCCCCTGGTGCTGTTTTGAGATTAAATTAGATAATGCCAAAGTGAATTCCCAGGAAGCCAGTAAAGTTTAAGCCCTTTATTTGCATGGACCTCTTTCAAGACCTTTTACCTGGCTTCATATTTATAATTTGCATCTTTTTTCTTCAAGAAGATGCAAAGTCCCATAAGCCTCAAACTCCACAAACCTGCATCCGCTTCTATGCAGATGTAGGGTAGGTGCTAGGATGGTGGGAAGTGGCTGATAAGGTCAGGGGCCTGGTAGGGGACTTGGAAAAGGAGATGGAAGTCTCTCTGGAGATTTGTAACTTTATTAAAAAGTTTACGAAGTGCCAGAGCACCTGACTGTGAGCAAATTGCTAGGACGTGAAAGAGAGCTAGTAAAATATCCTCTAAAAATTATGACTCGACCATGGCTTCAGCTGTTACCTCATTTAGTGGGAACTGTGTCCTAAGCAACTTGCCTTCTCATGGTGACCCGGGATGGGGGAAGATACCCTGGGGCAGGTGTCTTTCAATTCATGTCAGGCCAGTAGCCTGCAGGGCCAATCACAGCTGATTCCACGGAGCCTCTGGGAGAACTGGGACAGACCCCACTCGGTGTGCAGTGAGGGACATGGTGCTTTTCAGCCATCAGCCTCCCCTTCGACAGTTTCTTCAGGCAGACGCAAGGGGAATCGCTTTCAATTCCCGGCCCCTCCCTCCTTCCTCCCCACTCCTCTATCCTTCTTATCCTCCTGCTTTTCTTCTTTTCCTTTCTTTCTTCTGTTTCATGAATCATGATACAAATTTCAATCCAAGATAAAAACGTATTTTATTTCACCCTTTTGGCTGTGATTAAGTTCTGTCCACAGCAAGGACATTGCCGTTTCCATGGGAACCAATATACTCTAAAGCTGAGAAGGATGACGGTGTAGAAAAGTAGAAAGAAGGCAAAGAGGTTTGCTCGAGTTGCTTTTCACCCGCCACGGAGGAAACAGAATTAAGGAAGCCAGGGGCTGCCGAGGAATTTACAAGGTCAGTAAATCATAGGCCCACTTCCAGAAGAGCCAGTGAAACAATTCTGGAGATAAGCGAATATCCTTTATTTAAAAAGAGCCAGAACAGATTCCACAATCTTCTTTGTAAAGGCATTCAGTTGTTATTTTTTAAGGGCAATTATTCAGCAGCTGATGTGAGCAATGCCTGGGTGCCTGAAATGATTCCTTTGCATTGCCAGCTGCAGAGACCTTGCCTCGTGCACCTTCTTACCCAAAACTGTCGTGCTCCACTTTCGTACCTTTCATCCCTCTAAGCACTCTATCAAAGTACCTAGAACCCATCTGATTAAAGCAAAAATCTCTTTTCTCCCTCTTTACCACTTTTTCAAAAGAGGGAGAAGAGTTTATTATTCCAGTCTTCCTATCATTATTATAGACAACACTTATCATGGTTTTAAGCATATGAATAATGTTATAGAGGCATTAACATTCACTGTTGGGAGTGAATGTTAATGCCATGACTTTAACAGAAAAAAAATAAACAGAATAATTCTCTGGTAGGTGACAGGGAATACGGGAGAGTCTACTTCAACGATTCTTCACCCTAACGTCTCAGGAACACTTAGCCCATGTTGGGTTGGTCCACAGGAAATGAAACAGAGCCGGTGGTCAAGATTCAGTGAGGTAACTATTCAGATCATTCAGGGACGAGAAGAGGGGGAAAACATTCTGCCCTTGAACAACTCGGAGGGCCTGCTGTACTCAGTTACTGGGCTGTGAGCACAGAATGCTAAGAGGATGCCTGGCTATCATCATACTGAAGCCTCAGCTGATGATAACTTTCAAGCTCTGGTTCTCCTGGTTCAAGGTTGTACCAAGTAGTGCCAAGGAGCTGACTACACACAGGTACTCACCCAGGTGACCTCCCTCGGCTTGGCTCTTGGCTTGCCACTTACCAGCTGTATGGTCTTGGGCAAAAGAAGTCCTCAATTTTCTTTGGTCCTCAATTTTCTTATTTAGAATAATATCTGCCTCAAACCTGTGATGAGCTGAGAAGTGTATAAACCATTTTGTGTGGTGCCTGACACATAGCCAATGAGCACTGCTCAATAAATAGTAGCTATATTTATTATCCTTGTCATTTTGCCCTCCTTAGGGAAGCTCCTTGAGGGAAGTGGCTCAGTTTCCATGCTATAGATTCTGTTGCTTAAACTAGAAACTGAGGCACCCCCTCCAACCCTTGTAAACTGCTGGTGGGAATGTAAATTGGTGTAGTCACATATGGAAAGTATGGAGATTCCTCAAAAAATTCATAGAACTACCCGTGATCCAGCTATTCCACTTCTGAGTCTTTATCTGAAGAATATGAAAACACTAATTCAAAAAGATAGATGTAGCCCTAGGTTCATCATGGTGTCATTCATCATGTAGCTAAGACATGGAAACAATCTATGTGCTCATTGGTAGAAGAATAAACAGAGATGTGATGTATATATACAGTGGAAGATTACTCAGCCATGAAATAGATGAAATCTTGCCATCCAACAACATGGATGGACCTTGAGTGTATTAAAGTTAAATAAGTCAGAGAAAGACAAATACTATATGATTTTATTCATATGTGGAATATGAAAAATAAACAACAACAAAGAAATAAATGAACAAACCAAACTAAACGAAAACAAACACATACCTATGGAAAACGAAATAGTGGTTACCAGAGGGGAAGGGGTGGGGAGGGTGATAGAGGAAACGACGGTCATCTGGATGGGGTGGGAGGAAACTAGACTTTTGGTGGTGAGCACCTTGCTGTGTATACAGAATTTGGAATATAATACTGCACACATGAAACATAAAAATATTATAAACCAGTGTTACCTCATTAAAAAAACCTCATACATACACACCCCTCATTCTTCCTGCTTTGACTTCTAGGGGAAACAAACTGCAGCAAAGTGCCAACAGAACAATGCTGTTATTACTCACAATGGCATGGCTCTTTAGAGCCAGTTTGCATTGAAACAGTATAGATCTTAGAGACTGCGGTTCTCTAACACTGACTATTTAATGCTTGTCACAGAGCTACTCGTGATGCTGCAGACTGCAGCCTACAGCCCATGAATCTGTGCTTCAGTGGCTCTTTCAAAGGTTGTTTCTGTGCTTCACTGATGATGACCAAACATACAAGTCTTACCCAGAAAAGTGTGAACAATAATTCATTTTCTAGCCATATAAAGCTTTCTTTTTGGAATTTTATAGCACAACCATAGTACATCTCTCTCTGGTGATAATCGCTGTGTTTCTAGAATGTGATCTAGAATGCAGCCCTGAACATCATCACCAGAGAGGGACAGAGGCAAGCAGCTTCTGAGCTGAGTGAGAAGAGCAGCCTTCTTCCTTCAAGAAATGCTGGCTTCCCATTAAGACTGGTCCTGATGATTGAGGTGTCATCACAGTCATTGAAGGCAAGAGAGTGCATCACTCAGAAGGGCCATAAGGACTCTGGAGCAATAGTCTCCAAAGCTCTTGGAGCATAGGTGCAATCACCTGGGGAGGGGAAGGGTGGGGCTGTTTAACAGGTGACATGGAGCCTGCAGAGAGGGTAAGGTGACTGCCCTACCTAGGGTAGGTGTTCACAGCAGAAACGGGCATTCAGAGTAAAGGACATCATTGCCACCTCTCCTCTGCAGGGTGCATTGGACTAGGTGGTACCACGGTCAGAACACAGAGGCACAAGAGACAACTGGAACTCACAATGCAGCCCAAGCCTAAAGGGGAGCAACAGACCCTCCAGAGCTCAGAGCCCTAAATTTGTCCTGTGTTCAACATCCGTAGAGTCCCCCCAAATCAGCATGTAGGCACTCTTTCCATGGCCCCACCCTGCATGATCCTGTAAAAAAAAAATACTTTTCAGTCCAGTGGCTGTGATCTGCTGGCTAAGTGGCCTTCCCAGAATCCCACTGCTCATGGACTGGGACAATTCTAGGGACAAAAATCACAAAACTTCCCAGGCCAGCCAATATATTGCATGCAGTGAGTTGGGAGAACCTGACGGGGATAGCCTCACAGTGCTCCATTGAGATGGTGCTGCCTATTCCTAGCTAGTCCCCTGAATTAAGGCAGGCCTCTTCTGAGGAAGGTTTGTGGAAGTGCCTGGTCCTCTGAGGCTTGACGTGGAGTAGAAAAGACAGAGAAAGACAAGATCCTCTGTAACTCCCATTAGAGAGAGCAGGAAGCTTAAAAGAAACTGCCCCGTAGTCAGGGGCGATAGTATTAAAGCACAATGGGTTGAATGGAAACTCCCAAAGGATGCCCCATAAGTCCCATCACAAAAGCCCTATAGTTATGAAAGAGAGACCATGATTTCTTTCAAGGATTTTGAATTCTGGTTTCTCTACTAAGTCATATTAAAAATCAATGAGAAATGAATTAAGCATTCAACAGAGCTTAGAGGTGCAAGAGTCATAGAAAGAAAAATCAATGAGATACAAGGACTCAGTGGGCCAGCATTTCTCTGGTAAGTAGATGCACAGAAATGGTGGCCCAGAGCTGTGGAAACCAGCCTCCTCTCATGTCTTTGTGGATTTCCCCAGTTGACTAGGATTAAGGTTGACCAAACTGATCCCACCTACTTCAGCAGAGTAGATCTCAAGCATTTCTTTGCATGCCCACAGACACAGGATCTGCCTTCTAGACAACACTCCAACAATTAATTAAAGTCATTTAGGCAAAGTGATGAATGTTAGTCAAACCCAGGAGGGCACAGGAGCCTGTCTAGACTGATCATTGGAATTCACTAACCCCTTGCTCACCATGGGGGTCTCCATTCTTGAAACATACTCTCACTGGCACACTGGTGGATTTATGACATCTCCTAGAAATAGAAGAATTCATAGGAAAAAGAAATGGTGCTAAATATTTAAATGGAAAACAAATGAGCAAAATTCTGGATTTGCTGATATTTAATATCTTCTCCAAGAAAATACTCCTTATTAAAAAACATTTTTATTTTGTACTGGAGTATAGCCAACTAATACTGTTTGTGATAGTTTCAAGTGAACAGCAAAGGGACTCAGCCATACATGTATATGTATCCATTCTCCCCCAAACTCCTCTCCCATCCAGGCTGCCACATAACATTGAGCAGAATTCCATGTGCTAGTAGGTCCTTGTTGGTTACTCATTTTAAATATAGCAGGGTGTATGAATCCTCTTTATCAACTGTTCAGGAAAGACTGACATTAAAATGCGTCTATTGAGAGACAGTTCACCAAAAGTTTTATTCTTGAAAGTCTAGATTCTTTTTAAAGATTAAAACCTGCCTCTACTGAGTTACAGAGAAGGCACTGGCGACCCACTCCAGTACTCTTGCCTGGAAAATCCCATGGATGCAGGAGCCTGGTAGATTGCAGTCTATGGGGTCCCAAAGAGTCGGACACGACTGAGCGACTTCACTTTCACTTTTCACTTTCATGCATTGGAGAAGGAAATGGCAACCCACTCCAGTGTTCTTGCCTGGAGAATCCCAGGGACAGGGGAGCCTGGTGGGCTGCAGTCTATGGGGTTGCACAGAGTCGGACACGACTGAAGTGAGTTAGCAGCAGTAGCAGCTACTGAGTTAAAATGTAATGTGCTTTGAACTTGCTTTGGCTTTATTTTCTTTTTGAAAGATTCAGCAAATTGGCCATGTAACTCACCAACTGGGTTTTTCTGATCCTTGTTGCCTTGTTGAAGGTGGAAGTTAGAGGCATTTCATATCCCTGCATTATCGATAGTATAAGGATGGAAAAAATGTAATTCCTTTTTTATGTACTAACTGAATCATCCAACACATCTGTCTACAAACTGTATGAAAGTTGTTTTCTTTGGTTTTTAGGATATTGGACTGAGTGAACATGCTATAAAGATCTGAAGATTTAACAATTTTAGCACAGAAATATGAAATAAAAGCTAAGGTTAGTATAAGGTGTGTATATCCTGGCTGGTTCACTGCTAACAAGTATAATGCCTTTGTGAGACTCTGGAAAAAAGCTCCCTTCATCCATTTGGGGGCATTTTCAGACTGGTACAAAGTCACACTGATCCCTTTGCCCAAGCACAACCAGCCCAGCCTTACATGGGCACCCTGACAACTCTCTATGACTTCTGTGCAACTAGCTCCAGCCCTGCTTCAGTTCTTTCTCTGTCCAAAACATTTGTATCACATTTGAACATTAGAAAGCCTTTTTATTCTTGGGATCAGCTACACTACATGACAATACACTGCTCTACTGGAATTTCAGATTTAGAAGAGAGTATAAAATGACCTTGAAGATAGAGGCAGATTGTTAAGCGTTAATTTCTAAGGGTTTGAAGTGTAGAGGGCCAGAAATCAAGGAGACCAAGACAAGAAGTCTGCCTTGCTGATTTTCTTTTTTCATCTTCTGAGTGGTTAGTATTATGCTTTGAAAGAGTATAATTTAGGCTTGGCAGCAATCAGTTGCAGAACACCATTATGCTAACATTTCTAGAGGAAAAAAAGTTCTAGGAACTTGCTCTTTAGAATTTCTCAAGAGTCGGTTGGAGCCTACACACAGGATTTAAAGCAAATCTAGCTGGTATGTATCTTTTCCTTCCTTTACTAACTTTATCACCCAAAATCAAGTATCCCAAGATGTTAACAACAGAAAAAGCATAGAAAAGACACTGACAGGCTGTAAACAGGACTTGGTGGAAAGATGAATCAGATGGCCTTGAGACTCTTGTATGTCTTATTTCTATGACACCTTTGGCTCTAGTAGCCTGTTCCTGTGTGAATAAAGGAAATTTTAGTTTTGGTGGAAAAGCAACAAATGCTGTCCATTTCCATGGGCTGGAGTCCAGCCCAGGTCTGTTCTAGCAGGACTCTGCCTCTGAGGCCAACCAAAGCAGTTAGTGCCAGCCCAGGGCTGGTAGGTGCTTGGGAAGCTGGCCACCTAAGCCACCAGCTTCATAGAACATGCTCCTGTACACAGAACAGGGACCTGACTGAAAGGAGCAAAGTGCTATCAAACACTTGCAGCCATTAAAGCCAAAACATGCAGTTTCTTCACAAATTGACCACAACTTAATTTTCTGAAACTAAAGATTCATGTTCATTCAACTCCTGGGTCAACAGTCACTCAATGTGTTGAAATAATGACATTACAAAAGCAACCCAGAAATACTCAGATTTTTTTAAATCACTTTATTTCTCCTCATGAGATAGAAGGTGCATTTCTATTCCCTTTAAACTGGATACACGTTAAACCAGGCTCCCCAAAGAATGAAATATCATTAACAGGATTTACCCAAGAGCTGCCCAAATAGAGAAACGGTGCGCGCAATGATCTGTTTCACGGAACGAAGCTGAATCAAACATCTGTTAGGTTTTCCTCCCCTCCTTCTCCCCTCCCTGATGGTTAATGACATCTGAAGCGCTTAAGCTTTGCACATTCCTTCACTAATTAAATTCCTGCAAAGCTGTCTCATGAATCAGGTGCTTTGTGGAGCAGGAACACAGACCCCGATTTTTTTTGTCGCCAGCGCCTGCCACAGCACACGTAGGGGCCGAACACACACTCAGGCCCACTCAGGACCCTTTTCAAAAAGATCTTAAGAGTCCTGTTTTTCCCCAAAATTCTTCCTTTGCTTTTTTTATTACCTGTTCTGTCAAAGCTAAATGGATGAAAATAAATGAGGGATTAAGTGGCACAAAGATTCAAGAATGTGCAAGTACTAATTTTTCAGGGGATAGGGACATTTCAGTAATCCAAGTGGAAGTAAAGGCAAAGGCAACTGCCTTTTTCCAAAGAGAAGGGCTGCTGTCTCGGATGCATTCATTCATTGGACAAATAAATATGCCTTCAGCACCCCCCTCCCACTATTGTCCTAGCACTACAGGCACTGAAGTTAAGGACGGGCTCAGTCCTACCCTCATGGAGCTTCCATTCTACATCTCAGACCTTAGGACCTTTGATCCAAAGCCAGAATGAACAGTAGGATCCTTCCATGATCAGGAGGTACATGGTCATTATGTAGGCAGGGGTCCTGTAGAAAGAAATTTCCAATTGATGATTACCTTTGAACAGAGACCTGGGGGACTGGATATACCTTAATCAAGAGGGATTATTAAATATATACTATGTAACAATAACCTCAGATATGCAAATGACACCACCCTTATGGCAGAAAGAGAACTAAAGAACTTCTTGATGAAAGTGAAAGAGGAGAGTGAAAAAGTTGGCTTAAAACTCAATATTCAGAAAACTAAGATCATGGCATCCAGTCCCATCACTTCATGGCAAATAGATGCGGAAACAATGGAAACAGTGACAGACTTTATTTTGGGGGGCTCTGAAATCACTGCAGATGGTGACTGAAGCCATGAAATTAAAAGATTCTCCTTGGAAGAAAAGCTATGACCAACCTAGACAGCATATTCAAAAGCAGAGATATTGCTTTGCCAACAAAAGTCTATCTAGTCAAAGCTATGGTTTTTCCAGTAGTCATGTATGGATGTGAGAGTTGGGCTATAAAGAAAGCTGAGCACCGAAGAATTGATACTTTCAAACTATGGTGCTGGAAAGACTCTTAAGAGTTCCTCGGACAGCAAGGAGATCCAACTAGTCCATCCTAAAGGGAATCAGTCCTGAATATTCATTGGAAGGACTGATGTTTAAGCTGAAACTCCAATACTTTGGCCACCTGATGTGAAGAACTGACTCATTGGAAAAGACCCTGATGCTGGGAAAGATTGAAGGCAGGAGGAGAAGGGGACGACAGAGGATGAGATGGTTGGATGGCATCACCGACGCGATGGACATGAGTTTGAGTAGGCTCTGGGAGCTGGTGATGGACAAGGAATCCTGGTGTGCTGCAGTTCATGGAGTTGCGAGGGGTTGGACACGACTGAGCGACTGAACTGAACTGAAAGAAGTAATGCTGAAAGCTACCTCTTATTAAATGCCTATTATACACAAGGCACGGTGCTAAGCTCCTCATATGAATTCTCTGAATCTTCATATCAGCTCTTTAAGGTAGTGATTTTCCCCTCATTTTGCAGTTGGGGAAGCTAAGTTTTAGAGGAGTATCTCTAAAACTCTTTCTACTCTTATTTTTCTTATTGTGCTTGAAGATAGGGTTGGCTACCACAGCTATGACACAACGCAAAGCAATGTGCGTATGATGAGCAGAGAAGACTGTGCCAGCACTCTGGGAAGTCTCAGCAGTGGAGGGTCAACAGGAGGGAACTGAAGTAAGTTCTGGATTGGGTGGAAAGAAGCACGAGTGGAGCTATGAACTCATTGAAATTAGGGGAAATTAGATAAACAGGGACACAAAGGCCTAATGACCAGAAACTGTTTCAGACTTCCTCCACTCTCCTGAAACCCTTTGTCCTCCAGGCTTGCTCTCTCCTTCTTCACAGAGAAAGCAGACACCATCAGCTTCTCCAAAACAGAAGGTCTTGAACACTCACCTTTACTGGCATCTGCCCTATCCTCCTCTTTCCATCCCATTACTTCACAGGTGCTCTCTTTTCCTCACTAAGACCAAGGCTCCCACCCATGTTCTGGGGTCATTAAGTAAACAACAACCCTCTGGGGTGGCTGCGTATTTATGACTAAAGCACTAGATGTATTCAAGGAGGTAGCTGGCCTGAACGAGGGTAGCTGCTCTACTCTCTCACCTTATCGGTTATAACTTCAGCCAGGCAGAGCTGCCTCAAGTCCCTTCGTGCTCCATGCACCTTTATGCTCCTGTGGCTTTGACAAGGTTTTTCTCTCTGCCTAAAAAATACTTCTGCCTCTTGTCCACCTTGCTGACTTCTACTAACCTGTCAAAACTGAACTCAGTGGGCACAATATAAGTTAGCATTAAGACAACTGAAAATAATAGTAGCTAAGATATATGGATTTTCATTTTCATAGAAAGGGAATCCAGAGATAGGCAGTCCAGAGCTGTGCGGTGGATACTGTAATCACTAGGGACTCAGATTCAGGACTCAGGTTATTTCTATTGTTCTGCTCTGACGTCCTGGGTCCTTGGATCCTATTCTCAAGTCTACCTAATGGCACACAATGGCTGCTGGAGCTCCAGCTCACATGTCCATATTTCAGATGCGAAGGAAGGAGCAGGGAAGGCAAAGAGGACAAGTTCTAGCTGTCTGTGTTCCCTTTTACGATCTCTTCCGAAAACCTGATTAAAATGTCCATTTACATCTCACTGGTCAGAATTTAGTTGCATGATCATTAGGGAGAGTAAGAAATGTAATCTCTATGGTGAGCATATTGCCACACTGAATAAAAATAGGCATTGGGTTAATAAGAAAGGGAGTGGACTGAGTAGGCAACCAGCAGTCTTTGCCTAATTCCACATTCCTTTGTAAGCCTTCCAGGGTCACTTTCTTATTCCTCCAGCTATGAGGCGAGTGTGTGTGTGTGTGTTGCACCTAAGGCGTGCCTCTGCAGTAACACATATCACATCATGTTGTCATCATCTGGTTGGCTTGTTTCTCTCTTCTAGTAATTGTGAACTCTCCAATGACAGGTACCATCTCCATCATATCTGAATTTCCTAGCACAGGGCCTGGGAAATTAGTCCCTAAATAATTGATCATATTGCACCATATTGCTGAGTATCTCTTGGGTATAGATTTTCCATTCTTGCCTATGGACTTTCCATTCTTGCGTTCCTTTTTTTGGAACATTGGTATTTTCACAAAGAAAACACTAAAAATATCTGGAAGGTTATTCCAAAGTGCTACAAGCTACCACTGTGATTGGTGCTAGTTTTAGAGGAAGGAGCACATGGTTTTGAAACCAAACTTAAAATAGTATTGAAATGCTGATTTCAGTTTTCACTCAAATAGGTCATTTATTTGGTATCTGTTACTAGGGAACCACCTGGAGTGTAGTGAGTGCGGGGGTGGGCAGGACAGTCTGGCCAGGCTGCTACAAGTGAAAAGGGCCAGAACATGAAATTTAAACCAATCTTCTTTTAAATTACACTTCCATTTTTTACAAATGCAAAAGGCTGAGGGATAAAAATGAGATGGCTGCTAAGAACAAGATGGAAGCATGGTCTCATAGCTCTAATGAAGTCACATTTTAATTATACTCATAAGCTGAGCTCTGTCTTTTTGTGGGAAGAGGAAATAAAGAGAGAACATTTTAAATGAAATATTGAAAGCCAACACACAGGAAGTCATACTAATGTGACATAAAAGCTTTAAGAAGTATGGTTTAAGATGCCACCTAACACCACACAGTCCTCAGGGACTTCCTATCAGTCTTGATTTTTATGTCCTTCTTAGTCTGTTTCCTTCTTATGATTTTTGCTGTCATCAGTTTGCACAGGCCCTTAAAACAATAATTTGGAGGCATCAATACCCTCCTACCTAACACACCCCCTGTCTCCTGTCCTTCCCACCTGCCCCACACCTCTCACTGTCTCGTGTTGCATCTTGGCCTCTTACGTGTCTATGAGTGAAAGCTCCTTAGTTCAGTTTGCATCGTATGCTGCATCTTACACTTCTTCCTGTTCCTCCAGGTCCTAGTCCAGACCTCAGCCCAGCTAAATATTTGTTGACTTACTGAACTCAGGAATGATGAATCCATTGAGCACAGCAAGCACTGACATATGACCCCCCGACCTCCCACTTCTAGAGGGCTATAAAAATGGTTTAATTTTCATTTCATAAAGTACATTATGAAATGAAATACATTTCATAAAGTAAGAAAAAACTGACTATAATAATGCCTATATAATAATAAATTCTTTTCCAGTGGTCATATATGGATGTGAGAGTTGGACTGTGAAGAAAGCTGAGTGCCGAAGAATTGATGCTTTCGAACTGTGGTGTTGGAGAAGACTCTTGAGAGTCCCTTGGACTGCAAGGAGATCCAACCAGTCCATCCTAAAGGAGACCAGTCCTGGGTGTTCATTGGAAGGACTGATGCTGAGGCTGAAACTCCAATATTTTGGTCACCTCATGCGAAGAGTTGACTCATTGGAAAAGACCCTGATGCTGGGAGGGATTAGGGGCAGGAGGAGAAGGGGACGACAGCGGATGAGATGGCTGGATGGCATCACCGACGTGATGCACATGAGTTTGGGTGAACTCCAGGAGTTGCTGATGGACAGGGAGGCTTAGTGTGCTGCGATTCATGGGGTCACAAAGAGTTGGACATGACTGAGTGACTGAACTGAACTGAATAATAAATTCAGCCTGGATTATGTTCATCTCTACTAGCACAGTCATAAAATAGATTTTTAAAATATATTTTTAAAATTCTGGAATCAGCCCATGATGGTAAAGGTACTTAGAACCCCTGAAAGTCATAAAGAGACCCTGGACTAATTTTTGAGAGCCTAAGTCAATCAAGGTCAAAGTAGGCACACAAAAAATGATTTTTGGTATATTTATTTTCCATGTGAATTTTCCTTGAACACTCTCCATTTCTCAGATTTTTATGCTGGTTCACCGCTGATCACTAGTCCAGAAACTGTGAAGGCTTCTTCCTGGATCTGATAAATCGATATATATGGAATGTGACATGTCACTGTGTTATTTTGTTCACACAGTTGCCTCTTTGATGGCTCTGTATAAGGTGGAGGAGAGAAACTTCTCATGATCTCTCTAAAATATACACCATGTTCAGTCTGTGTGTTTAAAGACATAAAGTTCCCTTTCCAGTCTCTAAAACTCTAATTTCTGTGTGTCAGGGCCAAATGGAATGTGTTTTAGCCAGCTCTTGGATAAACACAGAAACGTAATCTTTCCTCTCTTAAAGCCGAGCCTGCTTCACACACTGCATCTGTGTGTCTAATGTTTATTTAAGCATGCAAGGATTAAGACTTAAAACTGGTTTTAAAGCACTGGTGGGTGTTTTTCTTAAAGCGCCTAATGATTTGAGAATTTACAATATTTTTAATCTTCACAAATAATTTTCCTTTCCAGGTAATTTATATTCAACTTGAGTTGGAAAGGAAATAATAACTGTGCTTTCTTTTCTTTTTTTTTTTTTATAGAGGGGGTGGTGCACAAGATATTCTGTAAAGCACTAATATTATCTTGCAATTAGGAGTTTCACTTCTTTTTACCTAAACACAGTTATCACTAACCCAAATAAAATCCAGAAGATGAGTTGACCTTTTGCTTTGTGCCATAAACTATAATCAAGGCCATCAATTACTGCTTTATTCCATTAATTAATTTGCTTTTTTTCTGTCAAAATGTCACCTGCCCCTTTTTAACATTATAGCCAATTTACATAATTTGAAGCTACCTGTGCAGGTACTGAAATGGTCACTTTTGTATCTTCACAGACTCTCTGGGATTTTCTTCTCTGTTCTTTGTGTTCTGTGTGTCTTCCTTCACATGGTTCTAGAACTGCAGCATGAGGGTGATTTTTGAATATCACCTAGCCTAGTCTTGTAGTTTGGGGTGGTGAACGCCCTGCGGAAATTCATCTGAAATGAAGGGATGACCCTTCTCCTTCTGAAGGTCAAGGGCTCCAACTTCACCACTTCCCTCCATGGCGCCTTCTCATTTTAACTCCCTTGATCATCAAGAAGAGCCCTCCCTTGGGCTCAGCCAAGAATCTCTCCTGTCCTCCTCCTTCCCTGGCTTTCTTTGAATTCATCCTTCACAGGTGTGGAGAATAATTTCTCAGCATCTTGCTAAATAAAGACTTCTTAAACCAGAAGTCCGGGTGAAGTCCTGCTTTAGCTTGCTCTTCTCTGGCCAATTTCTTGTTCTACTAGACTCACTTTCTACCTTTAAAGAATGTTTAAATGGCATAGCCAAACAATGGACTATTATTCAGCCATAAAAAGGAATAAAGTGCTGATGAAACTATGCTAGGTGAAAAAAGCCACTAAAGGTTATGTATTACATGAATCTATTTATGTCAAATACCCAGAACATGTAAACACATTGAGACAAGGGCTGGAGGCAAGGGGGAACGGGCAGGACTGCTTAATGGAGTATGAGTTTTCTTTGAGGTGATCAAACTGTTGTAGAATTTGATGGTGGTGTTGATTGCATAACAGTATGAACATACTAAATACCACTTAATGATCAAAATGAGGAATTTTATGTTATGCATATTTTAACACACACACACAAAATGCTTAAGCAGTTCTCTGAGGACCTTACATTTTTACTTGCAACTCCTTTTAAATATGGTGTTTAAAATGATAGACTTCTAAAATCCTGACTGGGCATTGCAAAAAAAAGATTACATCTCAGGTGACCAGAGATAGAGTTCAATGGACAGAAGACATGGCCAAGAACAAGGCACTGCATTTCATTTATTCTAGTTTAATGTTTTTTTCATAAGAGTACTGCATTTCAGTTAAGAAACTGGTGTGGTTGTCTCTTTATAACCTTCACTGGTGTTAGGGGAGCAGGCTTCCCATTACAGATATACTATATGTCAACTGTAGGAAATTAAGCAAATCCATAAAAGTGCATTTTAATTGGCTGTTATCCTCCCCCCGGCTATATCCCCCACTAGCACTCATGGACAGAGGAGCCTGGTGGGCTATAGTCCATGGGGTCACAAAGAGTCAGACAAGACTGAGCGCACACAGAGCATTTTAGCATGTGTCCTTATTTGGTGATAGATCATTAGGTCAGAGCAAGGATGCTACTGGAGATAAGTTCTGTCTCTAATTATTTAATGTTGGGAAGGCATCTCATGTCTCCAAGCCTCAATTCCTCATCTGTAAGATGGAGGGAAAAGCTGGCTGAAAACTCAACACTCAAAAAACTAAGATCATGGCATCTGGTCCCATCACTTCATGGCAAATAGATGGGGAAAAAATGGAAACAGTGACAGATTTTATTTTCCTGAGCTCCAAAATCACATTGGACAGTGACTGCAGCCAGGAAATTAAAACACACTTGCTCCTTGGAAGAAAAGCTATGACAATCCTAGACAGCATATTAAAAAGCAGAGACATCACTTTCGCTGACAAAGCTCTGTATAGTCAAAGCGATGTTTTTCTAGTAGTCATATGTGGATGTGAGAGTTGGACCACAAAGAAAACTGAGCACCAAAGAATTGCTGCTTTCAAACTATGGTGCTGGAAAAGACTCTTGAGAGTCCTCTGGACTGCAAGGAGATCCAACTGTAGTCAATCCTAAAGGAAATCAACCCTGAATATTCATTGGAAGGACTGATGCTGGAGCTGAAGTTCCAATACACTGGCCACCTAATACAAAGAGCCTACTCATTTGAAAAGACCCTGTGCTGGGAAAGATAGAAGGCAGGAGGAGAAAGATGACAGAGTATGAGATGGGTGGATGACATCACCAACTCAGTGGACATCAGTTTGAGCAAGCTCCAGGAGATGGTGAAGGACAGGGAGGCCTGGTGTGTTTTAGTCTATGGGGTTGAACACAAACGCAAAGAGTTGAACACAACTTCGTGACTGAACAACACAACAGCTATGAGGATTAAACTCAGTGTACATCATTGACAGAGTACTTAATGCATTATACACACATGCACTGTTAGGGTTAGGGTTAGGGTTAGGGTTAGGGTTAGGGTTAGGGTTGTTTTAGTAGTTAGGTTGTACCTGACTCTTTTGTGACCCCATGGACTGTAACCTGCCAGGTTCCTCTGTCCATGGGATCTCCTGGCAACAGTACTGGAGTGGGTTGCCATCTTCTTCTCCAGAGGATCTTGCTAGTCCAGAGATTGAACTCACATCTCCTGCACTGGCAGGCAGATTCTCTACCACTGAAACACCTGGAAAGCCCACGTACATGCATAAGTATATATACATATATATGATATATACATATATATGATATATATATGTATATATCATACGTATGTCATACACACATGTACACTCATAAATATAAAATTTACTGTTTGTTTCTTATTAGTGAGGCAGGAATAAACACATCTATCTCAATCAGTGCCTTAGCTCATTAAGGAACTACTTAAATGAGACTCCCAAGTGTATTAGAGTGGAACTTCTTTGAAATAAAAATATTCAACCCCTTCAAAGAGCAGAAGATTTTAGAATCTGTGTACAGAGGTTTTCAGATTTTGTGCTGTTTATAATTCTTTTTTTCCCTGTAATACGGTGAAAACATTTTAACAGATGACCCTCTGAACTTCTTTTAGACAGAGCTGTTTGTTTTCAGCAAAATTCCTTGATGTGCATAGAAAATGACCTCTCTGGGGGTAGAGCTTGAAAGGATAGTGAAACACACCATCCAAACAAACTTTGTAAGAAATTAAGTTTCTTACAAAAGTTGCTTTAAAATAAAAAAGAATGGGAGGGAGGAGCAGAGGAGAGGAATTTGGAGAGGAAAAGCTAGCAGGCAAGCAAAAAACAGGAGAAAGGGGAACAGACAACAAGCAGGATTCTGGGTTCTGATAAAAAGTCATGAATGAGAAATTTCCAGGGGTGGGGTTAAACAAACGATGTTTAAAAACTTGAACTCCAAATAGTCTAAGCTTATGTGTGTACTGCTGAAAGATGAGCACCATCCATTACTCCAAAACTTCAATAAAGTCTTCTATGCCTATGAATACCTTGAGTGAATGGGTTAAGGGCAGAGGGGAGGGACTGAGCTCCACATCCAGGCTGATGTGTAGCAAAGAAAACAATATGCCCATAGATAATGAGATGCAAGATTTAGATTTTAGGATGAGCAGAAATTCCAAGCCAGAGCAAATCATGAGACTATGGTTTGATCCCCCACCCTTGTCCCCCCAATAAATTCAGGTCCACTAGAAATCTCAGAATGTACCATGATTTGGAAACAGGGTCTTTGTAGAATGTAATTAGGAATTTCCAGATGAAATCCTCCTAGGTTTAGAGTGGGTCCTAAATCCAGTGAATGGCGTCTTTATAAGAAGAGAGGACAGAGAGACACAGAAAAAAGAAAGTGACATAAAGACGGAGACCGAGATTGGAGTTATGCCCTTATAAACCAAGCGATGCCTGGGGCCAGAGAAAATTGGAAAGGCAAGAAAGCCTTCTTCCCTGGAGCCTTCAGAGGGAGCACGGCTCTGCCGACACCTTGATTTCAGACTTCTGGGCTCTAAAACTGTGAGATATAAATTTCTGATGTTTTAAGCCGCCCAGTTGGTTGGAACTTTGTTACCACAGCCCTTGGAAAATTAATACAGCTCTTGGAAACTTGCCAGAATCTTGGGGTAGGCACTGAACTTTCCATAGCTCATGAACAACCTGAGGATGAAACTGAACTCGTTTAATTTTCAAAGGGTAGGATGACTTGGGCTGTCATTTCACTTTATGCAGAAATAGAAGGAGATTTATCTTTTGATTAAAAACCATACCTTGATCTTTCCAGTTATCATTCACAAATCTGATCATAACTTTCTCCTATCAAATAGCCTTTTTTATTGTTGTTTCCCATCACCTAGAACATATATAGCCTAACTGTTTGGCCTCAACTTTTGGGAGTCCTATCACTCATTTCTTGCATTTTAAGCTTCTAATTTATAAAGCAAAACTAAACCCTGAAAATGCCATCCTTGTTTGCTCCTCCCTGCCTTTCAACCTGTTTACCCTGTTGGTCAAGAGTACCTGGCAAAGGCTCATTTCAAGCCTCTGGGTCACTTAACCGCTCCAGTCTGACTTCTTCCGTGTATCCAACATTATATACATGAGATATAGATAGATATAGATACGAATATGGATATAGATGTCCATTGTGGTAGATTTCAAATGGTGTTTTATTTGCTTGTTCTTAAAACTGCTTTTCACCTTCTCAGAGGATGAGGATATTCACCCTTGTGTCCCAGTGCTAGCATAGTACCACATGGTAGGTGGTTCTATGTAGTGGCAAGTAAAGTGGCATTGAAGTCATAAGACACAGTTTGAATCCAGGCATCTCTGTGGTTGTCCATGTGGCTGTGGCAGATGTTGGTAACAGAGTCAGTCCTCTAGCTTTCCTGCTAACAAAGTCCCCATTTTGTTCAGGGGTATGGCAGAGGTTCTTTTATCTCAAGGAAGGTGGCCCCAGCTGCTATCCCAGGAGTGGAAATTATAACTCATTTGTGGACAATGAGATGAAAAAGGAAGTCTGTGGGGTCTCCAGTACAATTTCGATGTTTCTAGTTCTCTTTGCAGTTATATCAGTTTTTGCTTCATATATTTTGAAGCTCTGTTATTAGGTACATAAACACTTAGGATTCTGATAGGTCTTCCTGATAAAGTGACAATTTCATCCTTATAAGATGATTCCTGTTTTTTCCCTGGTAATATTTTCTCTCTGAAATCTATTTTATCTGTTTATAGAGACCCTCAGCTGTCTTTTGATTATAGTGAGCATGATATATCTTTTCCATACGTTTACTTTTAACTGTGTTTCTATCAAAGTATGTGTCTTACAGGCAGCATATAGCTGAGTCTTGCTTTTTCTACCCAATTTGAACATCTCTGCCTTTTAATTGGAGGGTGTATTAGTAACCAACTGATATGTAACAAAATGCTGTTAAACTAAGCCTATTAAAACAGCAAACATTTATCATCTCACATCTTCTGTGTGTTGGGAATACAAGTGTAGCTTAGCTGGATGCCTCTGTCTCAGGGGTTCTAATACGGAAAGAAATGTATGATTCTTGATTTTATTAAAAGAATACTAATCAATCAATCATTCTGCTTTATATTCTATATATTCCATACATGTCTAGTTTGAATTGTTTAGTCAGGTTAATTAACTTGCAATTCTACCATCAATCATATTGCTTTCGTCTTTCTCATAATCCTTACTTTTGATTCATTTTTTCACTCCACCCAAATTATTTTTCTGAAAATTGTAGATACAAGGTGCCCAGTAGCAGAACTCCCAAATCAAATATGTGGAGTTCTGCACTGTAGAACTCACCCTTCTACTACTGCAACTGAAAAGGCAGATACCTGCTTTCCTTTCCTGGTCAGCAGAGGTATTCCCCTGTGAACTTGACTAAATCAGGTATGTGTACTCACTGCTCTCTAACTTTGGACAGTGAAGAATTCTGATTGGGTGGAGGGGGCAGCAACCACGCCCGCTATTCAGAGACAACAGATGGCAGCATCCAGAGCCCAGAACCTGCTGAGCACTTGGTGACAAGTGGCAGCAGCAGTGGTGTCCATCCCTAGACTGAGTCTCTGGCAGGATTTTGGCCATGATTCTAGCTGGCTATCCTTTCAGTGTTTCTCCCTAGTACACTGAATTATGGCCTCATCCCTCCCCCTTTTTTGTAACCTTCCTTGTCTGTATCTTCCTTATCCATATCTTCTTTTATATCTCATCTGGTTATAAATTCTTTCATAATAAGGATTCTTTGGTTCCAATAACCAGAAGCCCATTCTGGTTTATTAAACAGGTTAAAAAAAAAAGAAAAGAAAAGAAAGAAAGAAAGGTAGTAGTAACTCACAGAATTGAAAGGAAGGCTGAAAAACCAGTTTGGGAAAAAAAACAGACTGAGAAGGGCACAGCAATCAAGGTAATTCTGGAGGCTGTGGTGGCAGGGTTTCATCTGTAGCCCCTAATTAGAGCTTAACTCACCAAGAGCCCAGTCTGGGAATGGATCAGTGCCAAGCACTTTATTTTCCAATCAGCTAACTCAAAATTGGTCTAACCTAGCTCATGAGCCTGTACTCTCGCTTGGAGACAGCGACCTGTCTCGACTGATGGTCTTACCACAGGCCCACAGAAGGAGGAAGGGTATTTCACCAAAAGGACACCAGGTTGCTGCTGTCCACAAAGGAGGAAAGTGATTCTAGACAGCCAAAAATATAAATAAACACCACATCATAAACGATTAAATGTACAGATACACAGCACTAAGTGATTCTAGACAGCCAAAAAATATAAATAAACACCACATCATAAACGATTAAATGTACAGATACACAGCACTTTAAAAACATTGTATATATAATCCTGGGTATCTATTCTTTAGTTTCCAAAGATGAAACTCTCTAAATCAAGTTAATTTTCATATGATTAAGAAAAGAAAAAAAAAACTTATTGAATGAACTTTGTAACAAGATGAATGGGCTTGTAAAGGGTGAACCATTATCTCTCTATCCATGGGCTGGGAGGGACAAAAATCAATGTCACAGATACCTAGGGTCACTGTAAGACACTGGGCATCCCAAAGTGCTTTGCAAGAGCATGACACACTCTGAAGTGTGGGTCAGAGAGAAAAACAGAAACTCAGCAGACAGGTAAATACCATGCATTTATTTTGGTGTTTGCAATCTCAGGTAGCTTAGCAGAAATTAAATTTTGCAGTAACTCACCCGAGGCTGTAAAGGGATGATTAGTTTTTCAAGGATTCAGTAAATTTCCTTAAAGCCCTCTGGTTCATTTGGAAAAGAAAAAAAGAAAAAAAAAATAGCATGAGAATATTTTGACCACTGTCCTGAAGCTTGAAACCTAATTTAATACATAAAGGTCACCTCACTGTTTTATTGGAGGGAACATTTCACTTGGTGTTAAGAAGAAGCTACTGGGTAAAATGAACTGCATTTGGGACAGCCCTGATTGTGGTGGTCTGCTATTTGGGCTGTCTGTCCTCCACAATATTGTTTGTACTGTACTAAAGAGTTCTGGAATGAAACCTCATGACAGCTGTTTCCCTTGAGAGTTCTCTGGAAATAAGATAGACATCTCATGTGACTGTCCCAGCAAAATGCATTTAAAATAAATAAATACCCCCATCTGTTGCCATCCATCGAGTTCTCCAATCTCTTGTGCTTTCTCTGTGTCCTTTTCACACTGTGTACTGGCATATCTGGGGGTTGAAGATATGCCTAGAGTACCCTGGCCCATTTCCCCTGACACAGTTAGACCTTTCAAATCTCTTTTGTTCAATGTTAGGGCAATACATCTCTTTTGTACTGTGCTGAGCAAAGTTGTGAAAGATGTCATTTAAGGGAAGTTACTAGTCCAGGATTTGGAGAGAAAGCTGCTGGGAGAAAGGGGGATTTTAAATTGGATCATAGGGACCAGTGAGGTTCGCTGGCAAAAGTGAGGGCAATGGGGATGGAAAACGGGGGCACTTTATGAGGCGAGGGTGGGAGAGTCCAGCTTGTGCTTGAAACGATATGAGAGAGAACATGCCCCCTTCTGCAGTCTCCAAAAGTTCAGTGTGTGTGTGAACATAGTGAGTAGTATGTGTGTGTGTGTACATGAGTGTGTATATTCATGAGTGTGTGCATATGCATGGGTATATGTTTGAAGGTGTGTCTGGGGCTCTGGCAAAACACCAAGCTAGAGAGATGAAAACCTTATCGGTATGAATCTGGTAATGACTGTGATTTTAGTTCTTTATCCAGAATTTAATAAACTTTCCCACCCCACAGCACCCCTACTCAGTGGACAAATGAAACATTACAACTTCAAAGAGGCTTCAAAAAGCAAAAGCCTTTTCAGGGAACACTTACCAGTCTCCTGTTAGCCTTTGTTTTAAAACATCAGACTTTAAAATCAGACCACCCACTCACTCATTTGAATCTAAAATCTTGAGCCTCCTAGCAACTGAGAGCTGTAGTTGTGTGTCCCTTCTCTCTGTGACAGTGTGTTCCAGCCCCTTGCAGGCCTCACCCTCTTGAATTCTGCTCCCTTAAAAAAAAAAATTATTTAGCTTCCCTGGGTCTGACTTGCAGCACATGGGACCTAGTTGCCTGATCAGGGATTGAACCCCAGGCCCCCTGCACTGGGAGTGCAGAGTCTTAGCCACTGGACCACCAGGGAAGTCCCTCTGCTCCCTTTCTAACTGACTACTACAGAATTGGCATAGGTAGTTTCCGACGTGCTAATTTACCGAATTTTTTTGTAAGGCGGCTGCTCGTAACTTATAAATGTATACAACCGCTGTATCTATCACTCTCAAAAAAAAATGTAGTTGTGACTTAACGTCTTTGATTAAATTTTTGAAGATCAGTGGTCCGAGAAGCAAGAAGATTTTCCACAGTTGTTACAGACACACTTACTGGTTGCCTTGCTTACAGGGAGAGTTATGGAATTTTTCTTTCATACGCCTTATCTGGGTTGACACACAGCTGCAACATTTTCCTGAAGCGAGAGCGCAAGTCTTCAAGGGACGCCTGGATGGAGTAGCCATGGTCTGGCTCATTTTATGTCCTTTCTTTGTTTCCTCCTTTTGTTCTTCGCATATTTCTAATTTATGCTATCTCGCTATTTTTTATGTATCCTTTCAAAGCCCCTTAAATCCATTCTGAGACGAGCTAGAATATAAATTTTAAAAAATAAGTACTATGCAAAAACATAAAATAAATCATGTACAATATATTTTAAAACAACACAGTTTTTTCAGCACTCTGAGGGATTTTAGTTCTTTTTATAGTTAAGGGGCTCAAGGCTGAGAAGGGAGGTACACGGCCCAGTCTTGAGAATATCAATCTTATATTCTTTAGCTACATCACAAATATGAAAAGATGATTTTCTTCTGGAATTTGGAAAAATATCTACAAGTATCTCTCAAGTAAGATACTATGGTAGAGAAAAGTGAAAGTGTTAGTCGTGTCTGACTTTTTGCAACCCCATGGGCTGTAGCCCACTAGGCTCCTCTGTCCATAGGATTCTCCCGGCAAGAACGCTGGAAGAGGCAGACATCCATTTCTCCAGGGGATCTGCCACACACAGGCAGTGAGCCCGGGTCTCCTGCATTGCAGGCAGATTCTTTACTGTCTGAGCCACCAGGGAAGCCCAATGAAAGAGAGTGTTTCCTTTTATTTCAGTTTCATTCCACAAGAACCCATAAGTGCTTCAGTCAACATCAACCCCAGACAAGAAAGGGGCTGCCATGTGCCAGTGGGCTCCCAAGAGAGCAGGACCCCAGACCATAGCTGCAGTGGGGGAGTACCCCAGGCAGCCAGCCCTTCTGTCAGGCAGGTTCAAAGTTCAAAAAAGAGAGAGAGAGAGAAGAGTTTGGCTCCAAGTCTGGGAAGTTAAGCAACTCCTTCCAGGATTGCAGGGTGGCCAGGCAAGCGGTCATTGGGAGATGCATGTCCACATGGATCACGAAGTGGGACAGTGTTTAGGGAATGAGGCTGTGACACCTACTAAATAACTCTATCATGGGACAGGCAGGTTTGGAAACGACGGGGCAATTAGATAAAGAGTTCTATTTCATCCTATGGGTTTCAGTTCAGTTCAGTTTTTCAGTCGTGTCCAACTCTTTGCAACCCCATGGACTGCAGCACACCAGGCTTCACTGTCCATCACCTACTCCCGGAGCTTACTCAAACCCATCTCCATCGAGTCGGTGATGTCATCCAACCATCTCATCCTCTGCCATCCCCTTCTCCTCCTGCCCTCAATCTTTCCCAGCATCAGGCTCTTTTCAAATGAGTCACTTCTTTAAATCATGTGGCCAAGGTATTGGAGTTTCAGCTTCAATATCAGTCCTTCCAATTAATATTCAGGACTGACTTCCTTTAGGATTGACTGGTTTGATCTCCTTGGAGTCTAAGGGACTCTGAAAAGTCTTCTCCAACCTCACAGCTCAAAAGCATCAATTCTTCAGAGCTCAGCTTTCTTTATGGTCCAACTCTCACACCCATACATGACTATGGGAAAACCATAGCTTTGAGTAGATGGACCTTTGTTGGCAAAGTAGTGTCTCTGCTTTGTAATATGCTGTCTAGATTGGTCACAGCTTTTCTTCCAAGGAACAGGCATCTTTTAATTTCATGGCTGCAGTCACCATCTGCAGTGATTTTGGAGCCCAAAAAAATAAAGTCTCACTGTTTCCATTGTTTCCCCATTTATTTGCCATGAAGTGATGGGACCAGATGCCATGATCTTCGTTTTCTGAATGTTGAGTTTTAAGCCAACTTTTTCACTCTCTTCTTCAACTTTCATCAAGGGGCTTTTTAGTTCCTCTTTACTTTCTGCCATAAGGGTGGTGTTATCTGCATCTCTGAGGTTATTGATATTTCTCCCAGCAATCTTGATTCCAGCTTGTGCTTCATCCAGCCTGGCATTTTGCTTGCTGTAAGTTAAATAAGCAGGGTGACAATATACAGCCTTGATGCACTCCTTTCCCGATTTGGAACCAGTCTATTGTTTCATGTCCAGTTCTAACTGTTGCTTCCTGACCTGCATACAGATTTCTCAGGATGCAGGTAAGGTGGTCTAGTATTCCCATCTCTTTCAGAATTTTCCACAGTTTATTGTGATCCACACAAAGGTTTTGGCATAGTCAATAAAGCAGAAATAGATGTTTTTCTGGAACTCTTGCTTTTTTGATGATCCAGTGGATGTTGGCAATTTGATCTCTGGTTCTTCTGCCTTTTCTAAATCCAGACTAAACATCTGGAAGTTCACAGTTCACATACTGTTGAAGCCTGGCTTGGAAAATTTTAAGCATGATTTTGCTAGCATATGAGATGAGTGTAATTGTGCGGTAGTTTGAGCATTCTTTGGCATTGCCTTTCTTTGGGATTGGAATGAAAGCTGATCTTTTCCAGTCACATGGCCACTGCTGAGTTTTCCAAATTTGCTGGCATATGGAGTGCAGCACTTTAACAGCATCAACTTTTAGGCTTTGAAATAGCTCAACTGGAATTCCATCATCTTCACTAGGCTTTATAGTGATGCTTCCTAAGGCTCACTTGACTTTTCATTTCTTGACTTTTCATGTCTGGCTTTGGGTGGGTGATCACACCTAGGGTTTTCGAACTTCTGTCTTCTGTTTTTAAAGACAAAAAATGTTGTCATGAACACTTGAGAATAGGTTCATTGATGACAGTTTGAAAACATTGATTTAGGCTGTACTTTCCCTGAGAATCAGTATCCATCTTTGGGAAAGGGTGTGTGTGTGTGTATGTGTGTGTGTGTATGTGTGTGTGTGTGTACATGCCTTCATGTCACACTACATTGATTCCCTCCTACGCAGTGATTCCATGACCAAAAGCTGGCTTGTAATGATTCCACAGACTCACAGCCCTCCGCTGAGGATGTCACATGAGACCCAGCAGCACGTGGAGACAACTTCGCACAGCCCGGCTTCCAGGGGTAAGTGCAGCGAGGCAGGCACTACAAAAGAAGCACCCCAGGGCTGGAGGGGTAAGGAAGTGGATGACTCCAAAACAGAGGGCAGACAAAGCTTATTTCTTTCCTGAATATCCTAGAAAGAACTGACCTTATAGAGAAGGATCTTCTCTAATCTTTGAGCTGCAGGAACACATCTCCTTTTAGGGTACAAAATGAGAGAGGTAAAGAGCATTACTGCGTGGTGAGCAGAGCAGGTGTACACTTCGGACAGCAGTGAGACAGGTTATGGTTCATCTTGCAGACGGCAGTGAGGGGTTTACTCTCCTCGTCTGAAGCCTCTTCATTGTTGGGAAGGCCAGTAGTAACCAGCACACAATCAAATGCTGCCTGATTCATTATTATTGATTTTTAAGTCACAGTGAAGAGAGAGCACCATGAACATCAGCTCTAACTGGGAGTGCTGGCATGATAATGACCCCTCAGGCACCCGTAGAAAACAAAGAAGTCTTGATGCTCCCCTTGGAATTAGTAAAATAGCTGAGCAGTGTGACAAAGCAAACATCCTTTGGAGGAACCACAAAGATGGATTTGTTTGTGGATTATGTGCCCGTATCATGTAGCTTGGCTTTACCAAATCCGGGGTACAGTATTCCCACAGAGAGGAAACTGTTTGTTTATGATAGTGAAATGTCATTTTAGCACTTTGATGGTTTGAAAGACAAATTTATGTTACCCTGTCCTGCTCACACACTATCATAATAAAGAAATTAGGCAATTATCCTTAGCACATTACAGTTCATGTCTTAAGTTTAGCCAAATAACTGTCATTGGTTCATGCATTCATTCAGCGAATGTTTATTAAATGTCTGCAACGTGCCAGCTGCTACTTGAAGAAGTAGAGATTTAGTCATCAACAAGACAGACAAAGTCCCTGACTATGAAGTATTTCCTACACTGAAAACCGATGAGCTTTTTTAGTGTGATACACAACTGGTTGATTTATTCTCATGTTTACTCATGAAGATTTTTCACTTTTCACAGTTTTAAAAACTCTTAAATAGAGAACAGTGGGTGAAGAGAAATGATCCTGGGTAAGGCTCAAAATAAATAAATAAATAAAACAAACCCAAACCTAAAACCCAACAATACAAAACATGATCCTATTGGCCAACTGTAGCTAGGAGCTTAATTCCTTTCATTCAAGACTGTACTCTTTCGAGGGGCAGTTCCCCAGCTAATCAAAATTTCAAAGGACACAGAAGACCATTTAATAGGATTATACGTAAACCTGTTATAGATTAAATTCTCTGACTGTTTGACACCGTAGTAACTAGCCCAGATTTGTATTTATGAAAACAGAGATGATAAAAATTCCCTCTTGATAGAACAGAGAGAACAGACTATCTTGGCCCACCCCCTTTCTTCAAAAAGGAAGGGGTGGGGAGGGGAACAAGTGCTAAGAAACAGAAATCCCAATGCCAGGGTGCTGTTGGAAAAGTTCAAATGCAACAGGAATGACACAGAGAAATGTCCCTCTTGACACAAACCCTCTTCCCCGCCCTTGTTTCCAGAGGCCCATGGCCGAGATCTAACATATCTCCTTGAACTGCAGAAACAATAAATATCCACCTCCAGGTGACACCAGTGGTTAAGCGTGACAGAATTTGAAATAGAAAGCACTAAAAACTCTGCCTCCAGGTTGCAACTACTAATCTTACTGCACCTTCTGAGTGTGAGGACAATGGCAACTGACACTAGAAACCCACCAGCAGGAAAATTATGTGAAGAGAAAAAATACTAACACACATTTCCACCTTAAAATGGACGGTACTGGCAGAGAAATAGACTGGATAAAATGAGAAGTAAGCAATATTCTTTAAAACATGATGGATAATACCTTTACATAAACAGGTGTTCACTCCCAAGCTAATTAACAATCAGACAAAGTTGTCATTCTAATATCAGGAGACAAAGGTGTTCATAAATAGGAAACTATGTAAGCAAGGGTTTAAGCAAACAGCTATTCCCGATACCTATGAAAAGTCTTAAACTTTTTCTGTATTGAACTTTTACCATCGGGGAAGATATTCTATGGCTAATAAAGTGGTTTTCCAAATGATTTTCTAATAAGGGCAAGTCTCCTAGAAGGGTAGAGAGAAGTCTTAAGAGTTAATTCACTTTTAGCTGAGGTTGTTGATTCCTTCTAGATGGTTTATATGTATACAAGTTTAGTATCTAATTCCCATTTGTAGCACTTTTTAACTTGACTTTATACTTACTATTATGAGACACTTTTAAGTCAGTTTATTTACCACTCAATTGATTCTGTGAGCTACTACTGAAAGTATGGATTTTAAAATACAGTAGAACTGCCACTGAAAACTAAGATGGAAGCTGGTGTTTAGGCGTTCTGATGGGGAGAGAAGGTTACTCTCTGCTCCACCCTCAAGGGGACAGGACAACAGAATCTGTCACCTCAGAGGGTGCTCTGTCCCACTTGTATTGGTTAGTATACATACATTTCTACAAAGATATCTCTCATCATACAAAAAATACTGGCATTTGACAGGTCATGTTTGCAATAGGCATTCATATTTATTATTTATAAGCATGGATACATGCTCACACTTGCTTAATTTGACTGTTTCATAATTTTAACAAGACAAGCACTAAAATGTATCACTATGTACTTGGGAAAAATTTCCCCAAATCTGAAGTGTGACAAAAACATCCCTGTCCCAAGAAATTACTGTTGCTTCTTCTTTTATGGAGTGTTAACATCTTAGGTTCTGATTCACTCAAACATTTTAGTTCTGCCAGTAATTAACCTCTCTAAACCTCAGTTTCATTAGCTGTAAAATGAGGATAATCATAGTCAGCCTACAGAGTTGTTTTTTTTTTTTTTTTTTTTTAAGAATTACATGAGATTGGGCACATAAAGTGCCTTGGATAGTGCCTTGGGAAAATAGGGCTCAATACAGGTTAGGTATTTGGTTCAGTTCAGCTGCTCTGTTGTGTCTGACTCTTTGCAACCCCACGGACTGCAGCACACCAGGCTTCCCTGTCCATCACCAACTCCCGAAACTTACTCAAAGTCATGTCCAACCATCTCATCCTCTGTCTTCCCCTTCTCCTCCTGCCTTCAATCTTTACCAGCATCAGTGTCTTTTCCAATCAGGTTAGGTGTTATTATTACCATAGCTCATCAAAACTAATATGTCAGTGGCTGCAAGATGCACCATTATGGAGTATACCACTATGAAAGAAATAAAAACATCATCAGTTCAACTATAAAATTATGATGCAGTGCTTTTTCATTACTTAGAATTTTTATTTTACATTTATTGTGATAGACTTTTTAGATGGAGACATAAGTTCTATTATAAGAACACTTATGCATATATAAAAAGGGAGATATGAGTTTAAAAATGGTTATTTCTAAGTTTCTTCACATTTTGGGTCTGACTTCCTGAATCTTTTTTTGACTCATAATTGCTGATGGCCATGTTTTTCCCACACAGTATCCTCAGAGCATCAAAGGTGCTACAGATGCTGGATCATCTTTCAAGCCGCTGACACTTTTTCTGCAAGTTTTCATGCTGGTGCTTCTTGGACCTCACTGAATGACAAGAAGAGGAGGTTTTCATTCATCAGCCAAAATGAATAGTTCTTTCTCAAATGACACTTGAATTACTTGTTGACTAAAACATCAAGGAATTGCCTTCCTGTTGTCACACCATCAGGAATAACAATCCAGTTGACATATATACACAGCAATGAAACCCAAAATTGGTAAATCAGAATCGATTAAATACAGAATTTTCTCTGTTACCTTTTCCCCTTTCTCATATGAGTAAAATAAGATGTGCAAATACTTAGAGTCAAAATGAAATAGAAAGTTAGATACTTTCCTGTAAAATGTAAGTATTGATTCTAACAGTGTCCACAAAGATCCAACATTTATTTGTTTATTCACTTACCAAACATTTATGGATTGTCTGTTCTATGGACACATATTAGATAAGGTATCAGGAATTCAGCGAGATTATCTTCATCACTAAGACAAAGTGATGGATGCAGCTCTGGGGGCAATGAGAGAAAGCAAACAGGTAAGCACACAATGAATGTGGTCATAGGAGATGCATGCACAAGATATACTGGAGGCACAGGGAGGTCTTGATGGATTCTCCTTAGACCAGAGTTGGGGAAAATACAAATGAGTTTCCTGACGAGCAGAGGAGGAAAGGGCATTGAGGCAAAAGGGGCTTTCCTCAAAGGAAAGGATGTGGCTTATAATTTTTTTCCATTTTATTTTCTATGTCCTGTCTGTGTTCCTTGCTCTAAAAGGCTGAAAGCATCCATTTCTCTTTTCTCTCCTAGGAATTGTCCGTTTGTAACTTTAGTCTATTCTCTTCTCAGATTATGTTCACTTTTGACCTGTGGGAACTTTTTACATATTATGAACCTTAAGTTATTACAAATTATACATTTGGAAGCATATTCCTCCATTCGGTCACTTGTCTTTTAATTTTGTTAATAGCAACTTTTATATTCCAACGGTTTAACGATTTCCCCAGCCAGATCTGTCAATACTTTCCTTTACAGTTTTTGGGTTTTAGATTTGCTTGTGAAGGCCTTCTCTACACTAAGACATATTCTAAAACTTCTCATATATTTTATATATTTTCTTTCATCTTAAGGTGTCTTTTTCACAACAAAGTCTAAAGCTAAAACTTATTTTTAAGTATTGGATGTGGTTGGTATATTTTCCCTGAAAACACATATTGAATTTAAACCTATCCTTAGATTTTCTGTTAGCTTTTACCAGATCATTATTAACTTGGAAAATTCTAAGCATACAGCTGTTAATAATCCATGCCAACAAAGAAAAGTAGTGTCACAAATGAAATAAAACTACTCTTTTAGTTTCAAGTGTCAGAAATTTCCATCAAAGTAACTTTGGTAAAACAGAAGTTTTTTGTTTTTTTGGCTTTCATAAAGCAAGAAAAGGCTGCGCTGGATCTGTCCTCTGGAATGGGTGGATCTGGGGGTTTTAAAGTCATAAAGATCAAGTCTGCCAGTCATTTCTGCTACTCTCTTTGTGCTGTTTTGGTTTTTTTCCTCCAATGGCAGACAGGTTTTTCCCATATGGTAGGAGAAATGGGTGCAAAGCATTCCAGACACACATTCCCCCCGTTCAGCAACCGGAGAGGGAAATCTGTTTCCCATCAGCTCTAATAAAAACCACATCTCAGGATAGGGGTGTGATTATTCTATCCTTTAGACACTGGTTATTTCTTTCCCAAAGAAAACAAAGCTAGTGAAGCTGATGGAATTCCAGTTGAGCTATTTCAAATCCTGAAAGATGATGCTGTGAAAGTGCTGCACTCAATATGCCAGCAAATTTGGAAAACTCGGCAGTGCCCACAAGACTGGAAAAGGTCAGTTTTCATTCCAATCCCAAAGAAAGGCAATGCCAAAGAATGCTCAAACTACCTCACGATTGCACTCATCTCACACATTAGTAAAGTAATGCTCAAAATTCTCCAAGCCAGGCTTCAGCAGTACGAGAACCGTGAACTTCCAGATGTTCAAGCTTGATTTAGAAAAGGCAGAGGAACCAGAGATCAAATTGCCAACATACACTGGATCATCAAAAAAGCAAAAGAGTTCAAGAAAAACATCTATTTCTGCTTTGTTGACTAGGCCAAAGCCTTTGACTGTGTGGATCACAAGAAACTGTGGAAAATTCTGAGAGAGATGGGAATACCAGACCACCTGACCTGCCTCTTGAGAAACCTATGTGCAGGTCAGGAAGCAACAGTTAGAACTGGACATGGAACAACAGACTGGTTCCAAATAGGAAAAGGAGTACGTCAAGGCTGTATATTGTCACCCTGCTTATTTAACTTCTATGCAGAGTACATCATGAGAAATGCTGGACTGGAAGAAACACAAGCTGGAATCAAGATTGCCGGGAGAAATATCAATACCTCAGATATGCAGATGACACCACCCTTATGGCAGAAGGTGAAGAGAAGCTAAAAAGCCTCTTGACGAAAGTGAAAGAGGAGAGCAAAAAAGTTGGCTTAAAGCTCAACATTCAGAAAATGAAGATGATGGCATCCGGTCCCATCACTTCATGGCAAATAGATGGGGAAACAGTGGAAACAGTGAGAGACTTTATTTTTTTGGGCTCCAAAATCACTGCAGATGGTGACTGCAGCCATGAAAAAGCCATTAAAAGACGCTTACTCCTTGGAAGAAAAGTTATGACCAACCTAGATAGCATACTCAAAAGCAGAGACATTACTTTGCCAACAAAGGTCTGTCTAGTCAAGGCTACGGTTTTTCCAGTGGTCATGTATGGATGTGAGAGTTGGACTGTGAAGAAAGCTAGGCGCTGAAGAATTGATGCTTTTGAACTGTGGTGTTAGAGAAGACTCTTGAGAGTCCTTCGGACTGCAAGGACATCCAACCAGTCCATTCTGAGGGAGATCAGCCCTGGGATTACTTTGGAGGGAATGATGCTGAAGCTGAAACCCCAGTACTTTGGCCACCTCATGCAAAGAGTTGACTCACTGGAAAAGATTCTGATGCTGGGAGGGATTGTGGGCAAGAGGAGAAGGGGACGACAGAGGATGAGATGGCTGGATGGCATCACTGATTCGATGGATGCAAGTCTGAATGAACTCTGGGAGTTGGTGATGGACAGGGAGGCCTGGTGTGCTGCGATTCATGGGGTCGCAAAGAGTTGGACTCGACTGAGTGACTGAACTGACTGATTTCTTAATGACCCATCACCAGAGTCATCCCTGTGGCCAGGAGGAGTGAGTTCTACACTTTGACTGAGCAGACCTGGGTCATGTTCCCAGCCCAGTGTCCAAAGCAGTAGGATCTGATAGTAGAAGAATGAGGGTGAACATGAATATAACTGCCAAGAGACCACTAACAATCTGTCCCTCCAATTTGTGATTTGCTACAATACAAGCATTTACATCTCTCTATTCATTACAGTAGATTTTAAGACAGGTTGTCTATTTCTTTTCTGACTATCTTCAGTTCAGTTCAGTCACTCAGTCGTGTCTGACTCTTTGCGACCCCATGGACTGCAGCACGCCAGGCCTCCCTGTCCATCGCCAAATCCCGGAGTTTACCCAAACTCGTGCCCATTGAGTCGATGATGCCATCCAACCATCTCATCCTCTTGTCGTCCCCTTCTCCTCCCGCCTTCAATCTTTCCCAGCATCAGGGTTTTTTTCAAATGAGTCACTTCTTCGCATCAGGTGGCCAAATCTTAGGCTCATATTAAAATTAATTTCCAGAACCTCAATATACAATAACTGATTTGAAACTTGAGTTTTCACTATTTGATCCTTAAGACAAGTTGTTTAACCTCACCTAGTTGAAGATTTTTTCATCTGTAAAATGAGGTCTTTGGTTTTATGATGTAGAGAAAAGGAAGGATGAGAAAGGCGTTTGAGATTCAATATTTGCCACAAATGATTCCTAAATCTACAAATGCATAATAAGAGGTAATCTCAGCTCAGGGCATCATCTACTTCCATCCTCTACACCCTTCTCTAATCTGTATGTGTTACTTAAGGAAAAGATAGAGCTCAGAATCAGAATTCTCTGTATATGAATCAGAAGCTCTTTCAGGAACAAGTAATAGAAATCCAAATCAAATTAGGTCAATGGAGCTAAAAAAAAAGGGGGGGGGGATTTGTCAGTCCTTATAGCTGCAATGGGGATGGCACAGCACCCAAGGAAAAGCTGCAGAAACCAAGGGCTCGGAAACTGTAACACTGGAACTCAATGCTACCAGTGTTCTGGGTCTATTTTGTTCACTGCTTATCTCTGCTTCTCTTTGCATTTTTACTCACATTATTTTGTAATGGCTGCCAGAAACCTCAGGTTAGCAGCTGTAGCCAAAGGGTAAGTCTTTCCATCCCAAGAAATGACTCCTGTGCTAACAGGGTTATGCGTACACAATTTGAGACAGCCTCTGTTGGAATGGGAATTGGGCACACATTTATTTCTATAGCCAGAGAGAAGGCAACTATTAACCGAAAAATGGGGTGAATAGGAAGGAGGGTTGCCAGACTTTGCAAATAAAAAGCCATCCTATGTTGAATCTGGCAATCTTAGGTGGGAGAGTTTTCTAAAGAGGCAAAATTAATAATCACCACAGCTTACTCCACTGTTTCCTTAAGAACTTCCCCTTGTGTCCTTTGCCATTTTGATTATACCAGTAGGCAGATTCGCAAGTAGACAGACAACAGCTGTCATTTCAGGAATTTGGCTCACCGTGAAGTGTGGAGGGCCTTTGCTAAATTATTGAATCCTCCTTGAAAAATTCTTTCTTGGTTTTTCTTAAAGCTAAAGTGACTCTTCCAGAAGCATCTTGGTGACTGTGAACTGTGCACCTGATCCAAGACCCAAAGGTCCTGGCCGATCCTCTTGCAATCCTCTTGCAATCCTCTCTCAATGTGTAACTTTGGATAACTTGGTAAACTACCCAAGAATTTCATGCCTGGTCATTTCTAAATGAAGAGTCCTTACCAACTATGTTTCTGGAGCATAAAGAAAAAGGAGGAGGAGGAAGGAAGGGGAGGAGGAGGAGAAGAAGGAAGGGGAAGATTTGGGAAGCAATGCAAAAGAGCTTTGATTATTGAAGAGCCACCATCTCCCACAGAGGAGCAGAAAAAGTCAGGCTGTGTTTTAGACAAACAACACATGGTTTGCAGACTGTGAATGGAAGGACCAGACGGAATTAGCCTGATGCGGAGCAGTTTCATTGGTCTTGTTGAGTGGTTTGGTTAGAGTAGTGGAAGCAGATATGGAAAGAATAGAGGGTAGAGGATACCTGTTTACACAGTTCAGAGTGAAAAATCAGCGGCAATTAGTGGCTGGCATTTTCCATATTTAAATTCACTCCTGCTTTTAGCTTTAACCAATGACACATGGTCAGTTTCTCCCACTGTCAAGAACCTACAAGCAGCACACACATCAACTTTGTAAAAGACCACATTCAATATTCACTAAAGATATTGTGTAATCTGCAAGTTCATCATGTTCTCACCATCTTAATGATGTTTTTAAGGGAACGTACTTCTCATATATCTGTCCTCTTAATGTTTATTTTTACTGAGGGAGTTGTATGCACAAGATGATTCTACCTTGGTGTCAGTTTAAGTGATTAAAAAAAAATGCACGATTCACATTCATTATTTTAGGTTACATGATTCCCATTTTGACCTTACCTCCAAAGAGATGAGGCAGAAAACTGTCACATCAGTTGTTAGCTGACCTCTTCCAGACCTGCCTCTCACTGGCACAGGTCAGCCAAACAGTCACAGGATGGGGCAGAACCTCTGATTCTCCACCTACAGTGGGAGGGCTCTTAGGCCAAGTGGTCCTTCAGCAGACTTCCAAATCTCGTAACATCAGAGTCAGTAGCCAAGGAAATAATAACTGAGACCATGAAAAGATGATGAATTTTTGCTGAACGTGGCCTCTTTTTAAGTAAGCAGCACTCTCACATGTGGATTAAGAATGTAGATCTTGGAATCTAGCAGACCTGGGTTTAAATTCTGGTCCTGACATGTCATATCTTCCTTAGTCTCCACTTTTGTGAGACAGAAAAAGAAATACCTGCTCTGTTGTGTCATTATGGGGTCTTTCCATGTGGCCCAGTGGTAAAGAATCTGCTGGCCAATGCAGGAGGTGCAGGTTCGATCCCTGGATTGGGAAGATCCCCTGGAGGAAGAAATGGCAACCTACTCCAGTATTCTTGCCTGGAGAATCTCATGGATGGAAGAGCCTGGCAGCGTACAGTCCATGAGGTCACAAAGAGTAACAATGAGCAACACGGACACAACTGAGCAACTAAGCACACAGTCATTGTAAGGAATCCATGAAAAGAAGAGGTGAAGGAAGCACTCTACAGAGGGTCAAGGCCCTATGTAAATCCTCAATACCCAGGGGCTAGCACTGCTATTGATGACATGGTGCGTCTTCAGTGCTATTCCAATCACCCAATCATTTGTTCATTCATTCTGCTATTCATTCAAAAATACCATATCTTCCCAAGAATATTGGCATGGGTATGCCAATAGACATGGCCTCTGACTACAGAATTCCCTCCAAACATTTTTATATTCTCACTTCCTGGCTCCCCACAACAGGTTCCAATTGCAAGAAGCATTTTGGAATGGTTATCATTGTGGTATCTTTGAAAGTAACCAGCTCCTGGTTTTAATTAATCTTGGTCCCGAAATTTTTTTATAACAAGAAAAGTCAGTGAACTCGTGCTGCAGCATTTATTTCCAGAACTGATGTGTTTAGTCATTTGTGTGAGAAAGTGCCAAAGGCAGGCTGGGTTACTGTCCCATGGAACATCTGCACAGTGTTTATCATCTTGGCGTTTGAGAACTCCGTCAATACGTGCAGACCCGTGACAACCTCAAGATTTTGTTTCCAAATGTGCCATCGATGAATAACGGCCCAAATGAGCACAATCATTCAGACAACAATTTGGGTGGAGAGTGAGGCTGGGAATTACAATGTGTTTCCAAGCGCTCTGGGGGTAAAAATCCGTTGCTATCATTACAAAACAATACAGTCTTTGGAAGCACAATAATGTGTAGGCTGGCTTTAGAATCAGACAACTTGCTTTTGTTTTGGAAGCACAGATTTGAGTCTAGGCTAGGATAATCACTGGCAGAAGCAGCTTTCTTGATGAAGTCAGTCCCCTGAAAGAACATGTGTCTGTATAACAGACAGTGCCTTCTCCTAACCCCCACCTCAGAAGCAAAGACTGAAAGCCCCTCAACTGAACTCAAGGCTCTCTCAACCCAGAGCACAGTGCCTCAACCTCCACCACTGGTAACTTGAGAAAAATTCAACTTGTGCTGCCTCTGTTAGTGTCCCCAGTGGTTCTATCTCTTTTCAAATGACTCGACGTTTGTCTCCAAATGGTATCTTAGGGGTGCGCAAAGGCACAAAGGCGATTAATTTGGGCTACCTCCTAGAACTCAAGAAACTCCTTCACAGAAGGTTGAAACCATGCCTGGTCATTTAGTCTGACTCGACTTAAAAAGGCATCAGATACAAATAGATTCTGGGAAATAAATCAACTTTAGGCCTTTTACTGCTGAAGGCTTAAAATAATTCCCAAAAAGGCTAATTATGTCTTTCTTTGCTCAGTAGTTGGGCTTAATAATACGCACCAAGCATATGGCAGAGACTGGGCTGCATAACCCATCATAGCCTTCTGTTCAGCAATGAGGGTATTGGTTTGAAAGGAAACTATATACAGAAAGCTTATACATATTAATAGTTGTAGAATGTATTATTGCTAGAAACTATAAATGCAAACCTGGCTTCTAAACATTTCTTTCAACTTACTCATAATCAAAGAAACATAATGTGAAATAACACTAACCATTCTATTTTTCATCTATCAGATTGATAGAGATTCTTAAATGATTATAATATGAAGGTGGATTTGGTGAAATAAGCACTTTTATATCTTATGATGAGAATATAAATTGAGATAATCTTTCCAGACAGCAATTTGGCAAGAGATACAAGGGCCATAAAAACATTCACATATTTTGATACTATCATTTCATTCCCAGACATCCATATCAAGGAAATAGTATAAACCATGGACAAAGATTTAAATATAAGAGTGTTCCTTGTAACACTATTTATAATAGCTAAATTGAAATGATTTAAGTGATTTAAAAAAAGAATGATTAAGCAAATTATGTACATCTACCACATTCTATGAGACATTATGCAGTCTTTATGCAGTCATTAAGAATCATGTTGACAAAATTATGTTCAAAGGCAGAGGGCAGAGGGGGAGTGAAAACAAGATACAGAACAATGGATACATCATGATCTTAACTAGGCAAAATAAGACACCCAACACATATTAGAGATGAAATGGTGTTATTTTTAAAAATTCATCCATTTCTAAATTTCTGGATAGAAGCTGAAATATGTATTAGTTAGGGATTGGGAGGATGGAGGAGAAGTGCCTAAGCCACTGTCCTTGGGGAAATTCTGAACCAGCAGAGTAATCCAAATCCACTTGCAAAAAATATTCTGTTTAATGTTACCGAAGGCTGCCTTCTCTGAGGGCTGTGGGTTCCTCCACATATTCAAATAACAAGTATTTATGGAGGCCCAACTATGTGCCAAAGCACTGTGCTTGGTGAAGGGAAGACAATGTTAAGCGACAGAGACAGTTCCTGCCCTCACAGAGCTTATGTCTGAGCAGTCATCATCATTTTGCTGTCTCCTGATATTTTTTTCTCAGTAGTAGCAGCAAGTCAGGGATTTGGGAAAGAGATATCCAGGGGGATATGTGTGGCTAATGGATGCTGGACACAGCAATACTCAGCTGTCAGTTTCCTTTCCCTCAATGACGTTCCCTGGTGGGATCCTCAAGACATTTAAAGTCTGTTAAACATGACTGCCTTGTGTTAGCTGGGCTATAGGGAATAACAGGAGGGGCTGGTCCCCACACTTGGTAGCAAAGCAGGCATAAGTGGGCAGAAAAAGCCTAACAAAGCACTCACTGGGGATGTGGAGAGAGAAGCACAGAGCTGCTGCCAGTCCAGAGCAGGAGCGAAGGAGAGCGACAAGCAGATGTGTTGGTGGAACATATGGAGTATCTCTAGAACACGTGAGACAGATGTAAACTCCTAGAGGATATCCCAAATATATATAATAACTAGAGGCAAGTGGGGTTGTGGGTATATTCATTTTTTTTCTTCAGTCCACCTTTACTATCATTAATTGAATGAAGTATAATTTTTAAAACCTCATTCCTTGCCACTTTCATATCATTTGTGTTTCTACTACTCTATCTTCCTTCCTCATCTTTCATATCATTCTTCATTTTCTTCCTTCCCCCCTTTGCTGGCCCACAGATCACAAGTCTTGTCAGCCAGTCACATATGTAAGGAGACTCTTTGTGCCATGACCTATATTTGGTATTAAAATGGCAAGCCTCATCGTGCACTCATTAAGCATTTCACACGTATTGACTCCTTTAATCCACACAACCACCCTCCTGGGTAGTAGTACCACTATCCTTATTTAGCAGACAAGGACATGGAAGCGCAAGGACATAAACCAATCTGGCCAGTCACAGCAATGAAGAGGAGGACTTTGATCTGAATCCAGGCACTCAGAACCCAGAGCATACACACGCTTAGCCCCTTTACTGGGCAGCTTGGGAGAAGACAGAGATGACCACAGTTACAGTTCTAACCCCAAGACTGTTTAGTGTCTCAGCTTTTATATGAAATTGAGGGTACAGTTCCTGGGATCTTAAGCCCAAGTATCTAATAAGTGGTGGGAAGTAAGTCCCAGCTTAGTACCCTGGGGCACACACTGCACCCACCCATACCCTCACCAACAGAAGGCAGGTCTTAGGACTCCACTACTTAGCCATGTGATCTCAGGTAAGTTGCTTAAGCTTTTTGACCTTCATTTCTCAATCTACAAAAAAGGGCAGTAATAGCCACCTCATTAAACAATGTTTATATATCTTATATATCCTTATCATTGCACAGGAGACATGGGTTTGATCCCTAGTCTGGGAAGATCCCCTGGGGAAGGAAATGGCAACCCACTTCAGTATTTTTGCCTAGAAATCCCCATGGACAGAGGAGCCTGGTGGGCTACATGCGGTGACCCATGGGGTCACAGAGAGTTGGATAGAGCTTAGCAACTGAACGACAACAATAATGTATCCTTGGCAAAATATCTAGACATAATTAGTTCTCAGTAATGTTAACTATTTGTCCCTATCAGTCATTGGCAAACTTTTTATGTTGGAGGACTCACTTGTCCTCATGTAACTTATCTTCTAGGGGTCAGCAATCTACAGCCTATAGAGTAAATCTGGCCCACTGCCTATATTGTAAATAAAGTTTTATTGGAACACAGCCATGTTCATTTATTTACATATTTTCTAAAGGCTGCTTTCATGTTACAATAGCAGAACTGACTAGATGCAACAGAAACTGTACTACTTGAAAAGCCCCAAATATTTATTCTTTGGTCCTTTACCAAGTCTGCCAACCTCCACTACAGACACACTAAGTAGATGGGGTAACAAAACAAATATACAAAATCGGCAATTTTTTTTGGTCAGGTTTCAGATCTATATCTCTGTTTTGTTTACTTTGTGGAAAGCTAAAATAAGGTTGATATTCTAGACAAAGAGCATAGCAAACACATAACATAAAAATTTAAAAATTGTTATCTTAAAAAAGTCACAAATACACAGAGTCATTTGGCAGGATGTGAAATGTTTAACAAATTCCCCACATCATCTGTCCTTTCATGAGTCATTGCAACATTGCTGCTGAAGGCTTCTTTCCCAGGCACTGATAGTCTTATCAGGGAGGCAATGATCTATGTTTCAGCCCCTTGGTTCATACGTTTGGGTATCATCTGCCTTTCCCTGAGATGAATCAAAATGAAACATTACAGGCGTGAGAATGGGGAGGTTATGGCTTCCAGAATAAAACAGCAGCCTAGTGATCTATAGAATGTCTCCAAAGGATATTAAATTAATCAGCCAAGGATTATTGTGTATTTTTCTGAACATCTGTGAGCTCTTTCTTTAGGGTGTTTGGATGGAGTTTCTATGATGAGATTGTAGCAGGGAGACCATGGTTACTGTTGCACGGATGGCATGTGGTGAGAGATTTCACATGGTCAACAAGGCTCAGCATTCAGTGTCCAGTGGATTCTCTGGGAATATGAATATACACGCTTCCAAGGAAAGGAGGCTGTGTTCAGCAATCTGTTTAGAGCAGGCTCAGGTTGGTAGGAATAGAAAATCTGTTTCTCCTATTGTGCTCTTTCAGAATCAAACAGCAGCCAAAAATCCCAGAGAAGGGGTTGGGAAATGAGAGCTCTTTTTAGAAAATTAATTGAGGGGGAGGGAGAGCAGACCCAAAGTGTAGGGCAATCGTACATAGTTACTAAGAAAGTGAGGGATTTCTCCCAAATTAAATTTCACGTTAGGTGACAAAGATTACAGATCTAAACTAACCAGGGACTTGAGGGAGTGTGTTTTGGAGGCAAAGAGATGGCTGTGGAGAAGTGGAAACAATTTAGTTTAATGCAAAAAGCTGTTGTGTCTCGAGCATCCATCAAATTAATTGTGACAAAAATTACTTTTCAAGGAGGATACTTAACAGAAAGGCATCATATCAGGGTTTGGTTAGACAGTACTGCACAAAGAGAAAATAGTGAATCAGAGAAAGAACAGGGGCTTCGGACTGAGACAGACCTCAGTTTGCAGCCCAGATTAGCCACTCACCCTTGTAGAAGCTCCAAGAAATTACTTTGCCTCTCGGAACCTCCCTCTCCTCTCTCTGCAGCCAACCATGCCTTACAGTCCACTCCAGAGAGAAAATGGCAATCCTCAGTCCCGACCTCAGGCTGTCTGCACTCCCTCCAGTTTCAGGCTCATTTACATCCATATCTTTTCATGCCTTTCTTCTTCCAGGGAATGGAGGGTGTCTCCTCTGGTTCCCTTTAATCCACCTTGCTCCTGCCTTTCTCCCTCTCACCTCCTCTTGACCCTCAGTCTCTATATCTCTGGTCTGTACCTCTCTATCCACTCCTTAGTCTCACAAGCAAACATTCCTTACCTCTTCCCTAAAACTCCTCGATTCTCCAATTACCTCCTAATTCAAAAGACACACTGGACTCCCACACTCATTCTCAATCCCAGTACCAGAAATTCTGATTCAATAGATCCAGAGTAGGGCCTGAGGAATGCGTGGTTTGAAAAGATCCTCCGAGCCATTCACTTATTTCCTCCCACCTCCCACAGCAACCTGACTCCCAGATGAAAACCCATGCTTTGAACTTAGGCAGGAAGCCCAAGCCAGGCCTGGTCATTCACAAGATGCCTGGAGTCACAGCTGTATGCTTTTTCAGCTGCATTAGCTCTGTGGCCTGCTGGGAACCAGATGCATCCATGAAAACTTAGCTCTACCAGGCACCTTCTGTTCTTCCAAAGGAGTCAAGCCAATTGTTTTTGGCTGAGCCAAATACAGAATTGAAAGGGCCCTTTGGGAGATCCTTTGCAGATTTCTATAGCAGTTAAGTATTTTCCTGTCTAAATTCCCACTCCAATGCTATGATGCGTGGGCAATCTACATTTGCAGACTCTTGACTCTCTAGTCCCAACAAAATCTCCACCAGGTATTTCTGGGAGTTCTCAAAGGTGACCCATTAGTGATTTCTGGTGTTTTTGTTCTCTCTTCTTGCTCCATCCTGTCTCCCTCGGGTGCTGCTCTGTTCATCAGTCTCTCCTGAACCTGCTGGACCTGCCAAGGCTTCCTCACAACTCTACTCTTTCCATCCTCTCTTCAGGATGCCACTGCCTTCACTGGACACCACCACCACTTTGGCAAGACCACTCATCCATCCAATGGGTTTGGCTGCCTCCTCCAGCAAATTGAAGGATTCGTGTTGATTCAAGGGGAACTTGACTCCCAGGCTGCTGTTGAAGTGGGGAGAAATGTCTCTTTCTCCTTTTAGTGTGAGATTCTCTTATATGCATATCAAAGCATTTACTTACATCACAAAACCAAAGACATCATTTTATAAATGAAAACAATCTTAACCCAGGTGAGGCTAAACAATTTGGCTTAAGGATCAAATGGTGAAAACCCAAGTTTCAAATCAATTATTGTGTACTGAGGTTGTGGAAATTAATTTTAATGTGAGCCTGAGATAATCAAAAGAGAGAAGGACAACTTGTGTGTCTAAAAATCTAAAGTAATCAATAGGGAAATGTAAAGGCTTGTATGGCTTTCATGATTATTGATTGTAGCAAATCACAGATTAAACAGTCATTAATAATTCTGAGGCATTTTTGCCTTCAGAACCAACTGAAGCATCTCTACTAGCCATTCAGTAACAGAGAGCCCAGGCACCTCTTTGCTTTCCTTGGAGACCAACATCTGACCAGAGATAAGCCTTTCCCAAAGACCTGCTTAAATTTCCAATTATATCCAGCTTGAACATCAACCCCAACTTCATTATCGTAGGATGACTGTTCTTCAGCCAAGCCTGTGTGCCATTCCCATGCCTCACACTCATGTAGCAGCAGTGGGCTTTGGACACACGCTTGATTGCTTCTAATACAAACACTAGTAACTATTTTGGAAACCTGACAGTTGCTCATCAAATTCTTTTCTAATGGCCTAATCTTATGGCCTTAGAAGAACTTATTAAGGGACAATGACTTCAATTGAATCTTTAATTACCTTCCACCTCTTTTATGGATGTAAGCATGCAACTCCCTCATAGAAATATCATCATACGAATATGTTTATTAAGCCCAACAGCTATCCTTTACCACTGAGGCCCAGATCATTCAAGCACTACTTCTCTGAATAGTTCATCAGCTGAATTATCTGATTTATTTTACACTTTTCAAAACAATAAGCCCCAAGTTATGAGGTTTTCTCTTATTGCTTATGTTGAACTCTGCTGTTCCTCTGGTTATCCTGTAACAGTGGACTCAAATTTTCATTTGGAGGTATGAAATTCTGACTTGGTCACTTTCCAGAGGTGGGGAACAGAAAGAAAAGGGAAGAGCCATATGACTGCTGATTATAACTTGAGACCTGTTTAATAAAAGCTGTATTCTGGCTTGATAAATTTTCTGCTAAATGTCTCTTTTAATAGAAAATGATTCTGGGGTTTATTCTCAGGTGACAAGTTTAATTTCCAAAATCAGATTAAAAATTAGGTGGGCTGTTTCATTTCTATTTTTTCTTTTGCTTATTTGAATTTTTAACATTTTCATAGAGAAGATAAGTTTCTTGTATAACAATAAAACTGTTGTAAAGAAGTGAGGAATATTGTGAACACTTCAGATGACCATGATGATGTTAACCCCATCAGGGGACTGTCTGGATGGAGTTGCTGCCCAGCCCCGACTCTGAGTGCACCCTTTTAGTGCCTCTACAGTTCATTAAAGCAAACTCTGCTGGGTTCATATGGCAGTGTGAATTCAGCTTTGAACACTCACTCTGCTCCAAACATATACATGGGTAAATACATGGATAAAATACAGAGATACAGAAAAAGGAGTACCAAGAAACTCAGCTGACCTAAAAGGTGAGAGTAATATCTTTCTGGTCCAGTCATAGAAGAGAGATTTTTATTTATTTATTTTTCTTTTAGAAGAGAGATTTTTAAAACTTCTCTGTATTTAAAAAAAAAATAGTGGAGGGTGGGGTGGGGGGAAATAGGCGAGGAAGATTAAGAAGCATAAACTTCCAGGTGCAACATAAATGAGACATGTATAAAATGCACAGTGTGGGAAATAAAGTCAATAAATGTATGATATCTTTGTATGGTAACATATTGTACCTAGACTTAGCATAGTGATCATTTTGAAATGTATAGAAATATTGAATTACTCTTGTGTAACAGGAACTAACATAGTGTTGCAGGCCAATTATACTTTAAAAACAAGTAAACAAACTCATCTAAAGATCAAATCTGTGGTTACCAGAGGCAGAGGGTAGAGAGAGAGAATTGGATGAAGGCAGTCAAAAGCTACAAACTAAAAAAAAAAAAAAGGTTTTAAAATTTGAGATGATTGTAGATTTATGTGCTGCTGTAAGAAATAATAGAGTGAGAGCTTACATACCCTTTACTCAGTTCCCCAGACAATACCTTCATAACTATAGTGCAGTATCACAATCAGACCATTGACATTACTATAATCCAGAAATCTTAACCATATTTCACGAGTTCTACATGCACTTATTTGTGTGTATATTTAATAAGATGCAGTTTGATATTGCACGTATAGATTCAAGTAATTACTTCCATTGTCCAAATAGAGATGAGGTCCATCACCAGAAGGATACCTCTACTGCCCTTTTAGGACCACAGGCACCATCCTGCCCACCCATCATTATCTCCGAGAAACCACTAATCTGTCCTCCATCTTTAAACTTTGGTCATTTCAAGACTGTCATATAAATGGAAGAATCATAGAGGATCCTTTTGATTTGGCTTCTCAGACTCTATAATTCATTCAGGATCCATTCAAGCCGTTGCATGTATCCACTCCTTCTTTTAACTGAGTAGTATTACATGGCATGGAGGTACCTCAGTTTATCTTTTCACTCATTGAAGGATCTTTGGATTATTTCTAGTGTTTGACTATTACAAATAAAGCTACTATGATTTATGTATCTATTTTGTGTAAATATTGAGTTTTAATTTCTCTGGGATACATGCCCAGAATTTTTTTTCAATCTCTCATACTACATACAAACATAGCAGGATGGAATCATGTGTCTCATAGTTCTCACAGCTGGTCTGTGAGTCTGCTCTGGATGATTGATTATCACGTTAGAGGTAGAGAAAGTGAAATTATCAAAATGATCCACCAGACTACTCTGAATGTAAACTTTGAAGTTTGAATTCTTTCTCATTAAGGCCTTGCTTGCTCTTTAAGGCAGCCCTTTTTATAAGGCAAGTTTTCTCCATACTTGAAACGTGATATTCTTCTGTTACCTCGGAGATTTTTCATCTTAGTTTAGGTACTTACATTTAAAATACATTATTTCTGCACACATTTGGATGTCTCTGATTTTGAAAATGGATCCCTATCCCTTTCTCTTAATGACGAGAGCAGTCTAACCATCTCAGACAATGAGGAATGCATTAGCACCAACTGGGGAAGAGCAGGAAGTCTGTAAACCCGTCAGCAGAAGCTAGCTAGCAGCCAGAAATTCCTCCTCCCCATAAGCTGGAAAACAGCTGTCCCTGAAAATTGTCGCTCCAAAGAAGGAATTACTTACACTCTTTTCTTTAACTCAAAAGATCAAGGCCTGGCCGAATGGAAGGCCAAGTCATTTGTCTGTACATTCACAAAGCACAGATTTAGCACCCCCAACCTCCAACTGGCTCCGGCTTGAAAAAGCAAAATTGGAAACTAAGAACCATCAAACCCTAAGTTTCATTATAGCTCCCTTTGACCATTTCATTTCATTTAAATGAGCCACTCACTGACTGAATTTTTGTCTATGGTTTTCCATGTAGGAAGACGAAAAGACAAAGATTTAAACCTGCAGCCAACAAAACCAAAAAGAAAAAATTCTAAATCCATTAATCCTAAAATGTGCATTTCAGAAGATAGGGAGCTGGTCTAATTTAACAGTATGCTAAACAGGTAAACTATTTTATCTTAGAGTTAAACTCATCAGCAGTGAAACATGAAGCTTCTACAGTCTGCCTGGAAAAGACAAAAAGTGCTGTGGCTCTGTTGTGAGAGTCGTGGATTCAGCTCAGAGTGAGCAGGGAGGGGTCCAAATGACCTGAATATGCCACTTTCAACAACTAATTCAGATTAAGTGAATGAAATCAACATCCACCTTTTCTGGATTCTGGGTTGGACTCACGTATGAATAGAATTGATGCTTGCTGGGCTTCCCTGGTGGCTCAGTGGTTAAGAATCCGCCTGCCAATGCCAGAGATGCAGGTTCATTCCCTGGTCTGGGAAGATCCCACATGCTTAGGAGCAACTAAGTCCATGAACAGAAACTATTGAGCCTGTGCTCTAGAGCCTAGAAGCTGCAACTCCTGAAGCCCACATGCCCTTGCTACACAACAAGAGAAGCCACCGTAATGAGAAGCCCCAGCACTGTAATGAAGAGTAGCCCCCTACTCAATGTGACGAGAGAAAATCTCCCATAGCAACGAAGATCCAACACAACCAAAATAAAATTATAAATAAAAAAATTAATCCTTCTCAGTGAGATGGGATTTCACGCAATAAAAAAAAGTAATACTGATCAGGTGCTAGCATAGGGTTAGCTTCACAGGGATTATTTCCTTGTATCTTCAAGATGATCCTATGCTTCTGACTGCTGACAAGTGTTCAGTCGTGTCCAACTCTTTGCGACTCCATGGACTGTAGCCTGCCAGGCTCCTCTGTCCATGGAATTTTTCCAGGCAAAAATACTGGAGTGGGTTGTCATTTTCTACTCCAGGGGATCTTCCCCATTCAAGGATTGAAGCTGCATCTCTTGTGTCTCCTGCATTAGCAGATTCTTTACCACTATCACCACCAGGGAAGGTAGATACTATTATCCCTATTTGATAGCTTAGAAAACTGAGACTTAGAGAGTATAAGTGACTTGCTTATGATTTCATAGCTATTAAGTGATGAATCTAGGATTCAAATCTTTACCAAAGTTCAAGTTCTAAACCAACAGCCGGAGACTACCCAGTTTAGTAAGAGACCAAGCACAGATCTTCTAGACTCCAATTTCCATTTTTGAGTCACTACAAGATAAAGCAAATGAACTATAAAATAAATATCTTTGAAATGAGTCCCATATTAAAATTAAAACAATATTCAAAGGAGAGCAGAAAGGGAGATGGTACCTCATTTGGATCCATAGTCAGGACATAAAAGAAGATTAGATTAGCCTTGAGCAGGGAAAGGTATCGAAAGTGATGGTAAAGAAAAATCAGCCAACCAAATGCCTTGAGAGTCACTTGACTGGTGTGGTTGAAAATAGTACATGCTAGTCATGACCAACTAACAGAAAGATGGCCTGGATTTTGAATCCTCAAATCCTTACCTGAGAGGGGAACATGTGCAGGCTACATTCTAAATAAAGTTATATGTCTTATTACTATGATGGTTGGGACCCCAAAGCCCAATGTGTTCTCTTGGTGAGGGGGGATAGGCCGCCATGAGCCTGGCTTCCAGTTGACCTTATAATAAAAGCCAAGCAGGAGATAGTCCTGGGCCTTCCCATTGCCTGTTACAAACCAGTCTTTTCTGGCTCTCTGCCAAAAATGAGAACTTGTAGATTTCAGATCCCTTCTTGGAGTTTTCCCTTCAGTCCTTAGCATTACTTTCTAAATGAAGGAAAAGATGCACAAGAAAGCAGCCAAATTATGTCCTTGTCTTATTCCCAAGTGCATATCTCCTGGCTTGAGAAAGAAAGCTTTGTTCTTCTCTTCAGGTAAGTGTTTAATCATTCCCTATTAACCCTATAGGTGAAAAAGCGATTTGTATCATAGACTTATGGAGATGGTCAAATGCATGACACCTAATGCAGGGTGAGGGAGTTAGGGAAGGCGAGGTTCAGAGAAAGAACAAGACCGGCACTTTACAGGAACAGATCATCTTTAATGAGGCGAGAAGGGGCAGCAGTCAGATTAGTGAGCTGCTGTACTAACCCAAGGAGAAGGCAATGGCAACCCACTCCAGTACTCTTGCCTGGAATATCCCATGGACGGAGGACCTGGTAGGTCCATGGGGTAGCGAAGAGTCAGACACGACTGAGCGACTTCACATTTCACTTTCATGCATTGGAGAAGGAAATAGCAACCCACTTCAATGTTATTGCCTGGAGAATCCCAGGGACAGCAAAGCCTGGTGGGTTGCCATCTATGGAGTTGCACAGAGTCAGACTTGATTGAAGTGACTTAGCAACAGCAGCACTAACCCAAGAAAAGAGTAAGTATATATAGGCATATATGTGGAAAGCTACTGTCTTAAGGGGGCCTGTTCTTCTCCAGGGTTGTTCAGAGTAGTTATCTCTTAAACGGCTGGGGCAAGGAATTTTGGAGATCGGCAAGAGCCTGGACCTGCTGGGAGCTGGGTGTAATCAGCCTTAATGTCCATTTTTTCTTAGGGTAAGAGAGCTTTTTGTTTTGCATAGAATGGTGGGGAGGACCTGGAGGGGAGTTTTAACTCCAGGCTATTTTGAGCCCTGTAACTCTCCTTTACCTAACACCACACAGCATTTTATCAGTCATATATACTCCCTTGGACTGCAAGGAGATCCAACTAGTCAATTCGTAAGGAAATCAGTCCTGAATATTTATTGGAAAGACTGATGCTGAAGATGAAACTCCAATACTTTGGCCACCTGATGTGAAGAACTGACTCATTGGAAAAGACCCTGATGCTGGGAAAGATTGAAGGAGGGAAGAGAAGGGGATGACAGGATGAAATGGTTGGATGGCATCACCAACTTGATGGACATGAGTTTGAGTAAGCTCTGGGAGTTGGTGATGGACAGGGAACCCTGGCATGCTGCAGTCTGTGGGGTCTCAAAGAGTCAGACATGACTGAGCGGCTGAGCTGAACTGATATACTCCCAGCCCAGGAATGGAGGACACCATACACCACATATGGTCATATGGGGACAGAGCGAATGATCTGGGGGGTATGGAAAGCTGCTTTAAGAGTATTAAAAGAGTGACAGGCTCCCTGATTTCCACTGGGACATGTTATTGGCTTATTTGAATAACTTCATAGGCAGGAAGGGAACTACAACTTGCTACTCAGGGATGAGTGCCTCTGTGCCTCTTTCCCATGATAAGGCTAGAAGACCTTATCCATGGGAAGAGAACTGGGAAGAGAACTTGTAGTTAGCCCCTTAGAGGCTTTCTTGTTTCCCTTGGATGTCAAGATGCATCTGTCAGGCCTTATACCACAATAGGACACATTCTTAATGGAATAAACAAAAACAGAGAAAGCCTATACAAGTTTTGGTTTGCGTATGTCCTTCCTTATTCAATTCACATGCCCTTGAAGTAAAGAACATACCTGTCCTTCCCCATTTTTTCCCCTCCATGAAGCACTGGAAAACAATTCGTCATTTTTGATGGAACATCTCAGTAACTGGACACGTGATCAGTGTTATTGTTTGAAAAAGTGTTTTTATTTGATCAAATGTTGGTGTCCAAGTTTTTATTGATTTACCAAATAGTTATAGAAACTCTAAGTAGAGACCTATTTGGTAAATTAATTTAAAAAAAAACTTGGACACCAACATTTATTCAAATAAAACACCTCTTCAAATAATAACACCGATCAGGAATCCAGTTACTGAGGCTCGGTCTCTGTGGGGCCTCTGGGTCCCGGTGCACACAAGGTTTTTTTTTTTTTTTTTTGAGCCCTCCAAACATCTCTGGTGGGAGGGGGTTTGATTCTAAACGTGATTTCGTCCCTCCTACCATATTGTTGGGACTTCTCCTTTGCCCTCAGACATGAGGTATCTTTTTTGGTGAGATGCAACATTCTCCTGTCAATGGTTGTTCAGCAGTGAGTTGCAATTTTGGAGTTCTCACAGGAGAAGATGAGCACATGACCTTCTAGTCCACTATCTTTATCCTACCTATCCAATCACAGAAAACTAACCAAACTGATCACATGGATCACAGCCTTGTGTAACTCAATGTAACTATGAACCATACCATGTAGGGCCACCCAAGACGGGGTAATGGTGGAGAGTTCTGGAGACAAAACATGGTTCACTAGAGAAGGGAATGGCAATGTAACTCAATGTAGCTATGAACCATACCATGTAGGGCCACCCAAGACGGGGTAATGGTGGAGAGTTTTGGAGACAAAACATGGTTCTCTAGAGAAGGGAATGGCAAAACTACTTCAGTATTCTTGCCTTGAAAACCCCAAGAAAAGTATGAAAACACAAAAAGATATGGCACTGAAAGATGAACATCCCAGATTGGTAGGTGCACAATATGCTCCTGAAGAAGAGTTGAGAAATAACTCCAGAAAGAATGAAGAGACTGAGCCAAAGCAAAAACAACACTTTGGATGCGACTGGTGATGGAAGTAAAGTCCGATGCTGTAAAGCGCAATATTGCATAGGAACCTGGAATGTCAGGTCCATCAATCAAGGCAAATTGGAAGTGGTCAAACAGGAGATGGCAAGAGTGAACATCCACATTTTAGGAATCAGTGAACTAAAATGGACCGGAATGGATACATTTAATTCAGATGACCATTATATCTATTACTGTTGGCAAGAATCCCTTAGAAGAAATGGAATAGCTTTTATAGTTAACAAAAGTGTCTGAAATGCAATACTTGGGTGCAATCTCAAAAAAGACAGAATGATCTCTGCTCATCTCCAAGGAAGCTATTCAATATCACAGTAATCCAAGTCTATGCCCCACCCAGTAATGCTGAAGAGGCTTAAGTTGAAGTTCTATGCTGACCTACAAGACCTTCTAGAACTAACACCAAAATAAAATTAAACAACAGATGGACTTTTCATCATAGAGGACTGGAATGCAAAAGTAGGAAGTCAAGAGATACCTGGAGTAGCAGGCAAGTTTGGCCTTGGAGTACAAAATGAAGCAGGGTAAAGGCTAACAGGGTTTTGCCAAGAGAATGCACTGGTCATAGCAAACACCCTCTTCCAACAACATAAGAGAAGACTCTACATATGGACATTACCAGATGGTCAATAACTGAAATCAGATTGATTATATTCTTTGCAGCCGAAGATGGAGAAGATCTATACAGTCAGGAAAAACAAGACCGGGAGGTGACTGTGTCTCAGATCATGAACTCATTATTTCCAAATTCAGGCTTAAATTGAAGAAGGTAGGGAAAAACACTAGATCATTCAGGTATGACTAAATCATATCCCTTACAATTATACAGTGGAAGTGAGAAATAGATTCAAGGGATTCAATTTGATAGACAGAGTGCCTGAAGAACTATGGATGGAGGTTTGTGACATTGTACAGGAGGCCGTGATAAAGACAATCCCCAAGAAAAAGAAATGCAAAAAGGCAAAATGGTTGTCTGAGGAGGCCTTATAATAGCTGAGAAAAGATGAGAAGTGAAAGGCAAAGGAGCAAAGGAAAGATATACCCATTTGAATGCAGAGTTCCAAAGAATAGCAAGGAGAGATAAGAAAGCCTTCCTCAGTGATCAATGCAAAGAAATAGAGGACAACAATAGAATGGGAAAGATTAGAGATCTCTTCAAGAAAATTAGAGATACCAAAGGAACATTTCATACAAAGATGGGCACAATAAAGGACTGAAACTGTATGGACCTAACAGAAGCAGAAGATATTAAGAAGAGGTGGCAAGAATACACAAAAGAACTATACAAAAAAGATCTTCAGGACCCAGATAATCATGATGGTGTGATCACTCACCTAGAGCCAGACATCCTGGAATGCGAGGTCAAATGGGCCTTAGGAAGCATCACTAAGAACAGAGCTAGTGGAGGTGATGAAATTCCAGTTGAGCTATTTCAAATCCTAAAAGATGATGCTGTGAAAGTGAACTGCACTCAATATGCCAGCACATTTGGAAAACTCAGCAGTGGCCACAGGACTGGAAATGGCCAGTTTTCATTCCAATTCCAAAGAAAGGCAATGCCAGAGAATGTTCAAACTACCTCACAATTGCACTCATCTCACACGCTAGTAAAGTAATGCTCAAAATTCTCCAAGCCAGGCTTCAACAGTACATGACTATGATGTTCAAGCTGGATTTAGAAAAGGCAGAGGAACCAGAGATTAAATTGCCAACATCCACTGAATCATTGAAAAAGCAAGAGAGTTCCCCAAAAAATCTACTTCTGCTTTATTGACTATGACAAAGACTGTGTGGATCACAACAAACTGTGGAAAATTCTTCAAGAGATGGGAATACCAGGCCACCTCACCTGTATCCTGAGAAATCTGTATGCAGCTCAAGAAGCAACAGTTAGAACTGGACATGGAACAACAGACTTGTTCCAAATTGGGAAAAGAGTACATCAAGGCTGTATATTGTCACCCTGCTTATTTAACCTATATGCAGAGTACATCATGCAAAATGCCAGGCTGGATGAAGCACAAGCTGGAATCAAGATTGCTGGCAGAGATATCAATAATCTCATATGTGCAGATGACACCACCTTTATGGCAGAAAGTGAAGAAGAACTAAGAGCCTCTTGATTAAAGTGAAAGAGGACAGTGAAAAAGCTGGCTTAAAGCTCAACATTCAGAAAACTAAGACCATGGCAACTTGTCCCATTACTTCATGGCAAATAGATGGGGAAACAATGGAAACAGTTAGAGACCATATTTTCTTGGGCTCCAAAATCACTGCAGATGGTGACTGCAACCATGAAATTAAAAGACACTTGCTCCTTCAAAAAACAGCCATGATCAACCTAGATAACATATTAAAAAGCAGAGACATTGCTGACAAATGTCCATCTAGTCAAAGCCATGGTTTTTCCAGTAGTCATGTGTGGATGTGAGAGTTGGACTATAAAGAAAGCTGAGTGCCAGAGAATTGATGCTTTTGAACTGTGGTTTTGGAGAAGATTCTTGAGAGTCCCTTGGACTACAAGGAGATCAAACCAGTCAATCCTAAAAGAAATCAGTCCTGAATATTCATTGGAATGAGCGATACTGAAGATCAAACTCCAACACTTTGGTCACCCGATGCGAATAACTGACTCATTGGAAAATACTCTGATGCTTGAAAAGATTGAAGGCAGGAGGAGAAGGGGACAACAGAGGATGAGATGGTTGGATGGCATCACCGCCTTGATGGACATGAGTTTGAGCATGCTTTGGGAGTTGCTGATGGACAGGGAAGCCTGGTGTGCTGCAGTCCATGGGGTCGCAAAGAAGGGGACACAACCGAACAACTGAACTGAACTGAAGTAGAGTTCAGTGATTGAACTGAACTTCAGTCACTGGCATAATATTCGTATTCCAGGAAGAGTCTGTCTAGCACATCTTAAGACTTGGCTAAGGGAAAGGGACACATTGACTAAACACTCTACCCAATTTGCAACATGTTAGGGAAAATTTCTCAAAGGAAAATCAAATGACTTTTCACCCTAAGAAAGGAAAAGGAATTCTGAGCAAGCACAATGAAACAAAAACAGATATTCATTTCTAGAGATATTTTATTACCTTATATGAATTAGAAAATCAATGATTATCAAATGAAAGAGGTAAATCATACTTTAACTCATTTATTGTTCTTTGTGTTTCATCATTTCTGCTTGTGTATATACTTTCTCATTTTACCAAAATGAAGCATTTTCAATGCTTCAATAGCTGGTTGTAGAATAGACTTGTTATGGATTGAATTCAAATGGGTCGATCTGCCTTTAAGCCTTACCTCTTACTCCAACTGCAAGAATGGGTCTTTCTTACTTTTTTCACAAAGAAGTAGGTATAAGAATGGACCAGTGAAAACTCAGTATGTGGAGTGATCTAAAAACTACTTAATGAAAGCATTTTTTCTTTTTTCAGTTCTACCATGTGGCATCCAGGATCTTAGTTCCCAGATCGGGGGTCAGATCCACACTCTCTGCAGTGGAAGCATGGAATCTTAACCACTGGACCACAGGGAAGTCCCTAATGAAACTATATTATGTGCAAAGTATATTATTGCAGTGCTAGACTCCTGGGCAGTAAAAAGATACACACAACAAAAAGTAGAACTGCCTATACCTAAGGAGTTTACAATGAGCATATGCACACACAATTAAGTGAAAGTTCAAGTAACAAATATGTAGCCCAGATGTCAGCGGAAATTCCACACTCCTTTCCTCTAAAGTTTCCTGAAGAATCCCAAGGGCTTGTGTACTCAAGGTCACTTTTGAATCTCAGTGTCTGCCACCCCTGGAATCTTATTTTCACTTTTATTTCTGCCCTACAATTGGTTCCTTTCTCTGTTCTGTACCAAATCAGAAACTTGTTCAGTCACTAAGTTGTGTCCAAATCTTTGTGACTCCATGAACTGCCAGGCTTCCCTGTCCCCATTCTTCACTATAAAAAAGGGCATATTTGAGTATCGCAAGTTTCACTCAAACTTTGGAGAAAAGAAGAAGACATATCACAGAAGAGCTAATAGGTTAAAAAGTATTCTGTTTCTATATTTTTAATAGTCCTTGGGACTTTTCCAATAATTAAGAGCCCCAGCAGCCTGCTATGCATTTTAGCTCTCTCCTTCTCTCATTCTTTGTCAGTAATTTGTCTCATGTTACTATGCCAAGCAATTCAGCTTTCCTTAATTCAGCCCCAGTCCTCAGTTGACACATCCCAAGCTGTTAGACAATGGCTCATCTACTTTTTCATTGGAATATACAGGAGAAATAGACCAGAAGAAATATTTTTTCTCCAGGGATATTAATCTTGCCACCCATCCTTGAGAGTTGGGAGTGGGAGCAGAAATGGTTATAATTAATTTGGACTTTAAATAACATTTTTCTTTCTGTTACAATTGCTCTATGAAGGGCCACAAATGAGAGACATTTGAGAGCCCAGTTGCTAAGGAAGGGTTTTGAGGGAAAGACTAAGAATTGAACTTATGACTATGACTTAAAAATGGAGCAATGAAGTTTAAACTGAAAACTTCATATTAAATTTTTCTTAAAGTGAAGTTACTTAGCTGTGTCTGACTCTTTGCAACCCCACGGACTGTAGCCTATCAGGTTCCTCCATCCATGCGATTTTCCAGGGAAGAATACTGGAGAGGGTTGCCATTTCCTTCTCCAGGAGATCATCCCAACCCAGGGATTGAACCCCGGTCTCCTGCATTGTAGGCAGACGCTTTACCGTTTGAGCCACCAGGGAAGTCATACATTATCTCTTTCCAAGTCCCATCAACAAGTCATAAGTAATACCAAAAGAATAACAAACCTCCTGCAGTGAGGAAAAACCAGGAGTGGTACCTTCAGGTAAGTAAAGAACTTCTAGGAGATATAAAGTGAATGGACTTTCTTGACAGTGCAGTGGTTAAGACTGTGCTTTCATTGCAGGAGGTAAGGTTTTGATCCCTGGTTGGGGATCTAAGATCCCACATGCCACATGGCCAAAAGAAAAAGAAAAATAAAATTTCTTAAACTGAATAAAATGTCAACTTAAAAAAAAAATTGAATGAAATTTTAAAACAAGCAAACAGAAAATGCCCCCAAAGGTGAAGAACCTGCAATCCCAAGTATTTGAAAGAGAGGAATGCCCCTTATGAGAAAAAAAGGAGAAAAAAACATTTTTTTTTTAAGAGAAGAAGGAAAAATAGATTTTCCAGAAGAATCTTGAAATTCTAAGATCAAAGACAGTAAGAAGTACAGGAAGAAACTGGCAATGGGGTGGTAGGCTAGGTGAATAATTAAAGACTTACAGAACAGCTGCACCAGCCTCCTACTCTCAGAGTTGCCGGCTCTGTTGTTTGAACTGGGATATAGTCTTCCACGGGCCAAATAAATGAAAAATCTGATACAGAGCTTTGCCAAGGTGGTTGTTGGGACCAGAAAAGCAGGAAGCCCTCTAGGTAATATACGATCACTTGGGCAATGGCACCCCACTCCAGTACTCTTGCCTGGAAAATCCCATGGACGGAGGAGCCTGGTGGGCTGCAGTCCATGGGGTAGTGAAGAGTCGGACACGACTGAGCGACTTCACTTTCACTTTTCCCTTTCATGCATTGGAGAAGGAAATGGCAACCCACTCCAGTGTTCTTGCCTGGAGAATCCCAGGGATGGGGGAGCCTGTTGGGCTGCCGTCTATGGGGTCGCACAGAGTCAGACATGACTGAAGCGACTTAGCAGCAGCAGCATGCAATTCCCTTGGGAAAAGTAACAACTTGCACATCTTTCCCTCTGCTTCCTTTATGAGTTATCAAAGGAAAGGGGGTCCTATTTAGAACCTATCACTGCTAGAGAAACAGGGATTTTCATTCAGACTGGGGAAGCGCACTCCGGCTACCAATCCAGGTCATTCATAAATATGAATATACAGCCAACATCCACCAATCATTTGAAGGAAATGAGTAACATGAAAGAGAGAGAGTAAGCTCAGAGAGTGGAAGAACTAATTCCTAAAGACGCAGAGTTAATAGAAGAAACAAAAGAGAGTTAAGAGCATGTCATACCGAAAAGAACAGATGGCTGTGAAAAAGAATCTATCAGAATCCTTGGAAATTAAAAATATGATCACCATAATAAACAACAGATGGCCCAAATAACGGAATTTACATAGCCAAAGACAGAGTTTGTAAATGAAAATATCTGGCCAGTGAAATCTCTGAGTGTGCAGTAAAAAATAAGATGAAAATAGGTACAAAATTAAGACAGGAAAGAGAGTTACAGGAGATGCAACATTCCTCTAATTGGAGTTCTAAAAGGGAAGAAAGACCAAGAAAGAACCACCAAATAAGCAATTATGGAAGCACAGGAAAAAATGCTCAACGTCACTAACCATTAGAGAAATGCAAATCAAAACCACAGTGAGACACCACTGCACATCAATTAGGATGGCTATTACTAAAAACACAAAACGAAACAGAAACAACAAATGTTGGCGAGGATGTGGAGAAACTGGAACCCTCAGGCACTGCTAGTAGGTATGTAAATGACACAGCTGCTATGGAAAACAGTATGGTGGCTCCTCAAAAAAGTTAAACATAGAATTATATGATCAAGAAATTCCTCTTTTAGATATATATCCAAAAGAATTGAAGGCAAGAACTCTAACAGATATACACCAATATTCATAGCAGCATTACAACAGCTTAAAAGGTGGAAACAATCCAAATATCCATCAGTGGATGAATGGATAAACTAAATGTGGTTTATTCACATACTATAATATTACTCAGCCTTACAAAGAAATGAAATCCTGATACATCTACAACATGGAAAAACCTTGTAAATATGCATAAATGAAACAAGCCAGAAACAAAAGGACAAATTTGGTATGATTTCACTTCTATGAGGTATTATAGTACCAAATTTACAGAGCCAGAAAGTAAAACTGTAGTTACCAGGGGCTAGAGGAAGCAGGGAATAAAAAGATATTGTTGAATGGTTCCAGAGTTTCATTTTGGGATGATGAGAAAGGTCTGGAGATGGATAGTAGTGATGGTTACACCTTAATGGGAATGTACTTAAGACCTCTGGATTGTGCACTTTAAAAATAGTTTAAAAGGTATATTTTATGTTATGTACATTTTAACACAATAAAAAAGAAAGGAAAACAAATCTATTACATATTGTGTTTGCATTTAAATAAGTACTTTAGACATTTTAAAAAGAAAAAAATTATGCAAAATTTCTTAAATAATTTATTGAGTGCTGAGCAGAAATAATTTTAAAAGAAACAGACCTAGACACACAACGATCAATTTTCTGAACTCTAAGATTAAAAGACAATCGTAAAAAACCACAAGAAAGAAAAACCAAATGACCTATAAAAGATCAGGAATCATATTTGCATATTTTCTAAAGTACAAGGTGCTATTAATAGAAAACAATGGAGTGATGCCTTCAAAGTTTTAAAAGAAATTATTTTGAACCTAGAATTCTTTCTTCATCAGAACTATCATTCACATATCCACAAAGGGAGGGTAAGTTTAGATATTTAAGGCCTTAGTTTACAACTTAAGAATACTTTCTAGAACAATTATTGGAAGATAAGGCAAATGAAAAACTGATTTTAAAAAAGAAGTACCGTTCAAGGAAAAAAGACATGCTCATAAGAGTTTTAATTAAAAAATAAATAGTTGTTGATATATGGCTCTAAAACACACTACAAAAAATACACACTACAATTTTTAAGAAAAGATAAGCATAATGTAAAATGATTCATAATAATTAGAATTTAAAATTCAGAGTAATTTGAATAAAACGTAGGCAAGAGAAAGAGGTACAGAAATTAAGTGAAAAGATTTGCCTTGTTTTGAGGAAAGTGAGAGTTTAGATATAGATTAAATATCAATTTCAAGAGAGAATGTAAGTTTAAACATAGTTATAAAAAATCTAAGAATACTGAGACAGTAAAAATAAGACTTCAGTTCAGTTCAGTTCAGTTCAGTCGCTCAGTCGTGTCCGACTCTTTGCGACCCCATGAATCGCAGCACGCTAGTCCTCCCTCTCCATCACCAACTCCCGGAGTTCACCCAAACTCATGTTCATCGAGTCGGTGATGCCATCCAGCCATCTCATCCTCTGTCGTCCCCTTCTCCTCCTGCCCCTAATCCCTCCCAGCATCAGAGTCTTTTCCAATGAGTCAACTCTTCGCATCAGGTGGCCAAAGTATTGGAGTTCCAGCTTTAGCATCAATCCTTCCAATGAACACCCAGGACCAACCTCCTTCCGAATGGACTGATTGGATCTCCTTGCAGTCCGAGGAACTCTCAAGAGTCTTTTCCAACACCACAGTTCAAAAGCATCAATTCTTCGGCGCTCAGTGTTAATGAATCAATAGCATATATTAAACTATGTGCCTTTCAGCAGAAGCTCGTGTACAACAAGGTTCTATGTTGATGTGTTGATGAAAGTATTGTGACCAGAGGCTTGCGGGAATCTAACCCTGTGTTTGCCTGGAAGTCAAGGTCAGACACGAATGAGTGACTTCACTTTCACTTTTCACTTTCATGCATTGGAGAAGGAAATGGCAACCCACTCCAGTGTTCTTGCCTGGAGAATCCCAGGGACGGGGGAGCCTGGTAGGCTGCCGCCTATGGGGTTGCACAGAGTCAGACACGACTGAAGTGATTTAGCAGCAGCAGCAGCAGCAGCTTTCTTCACAGTCCAACTCTCACATCCATACATGACCACTGGAAAAACCATAGCCTTGACTAGAAGGACCTTTGTTGGCAAAGTAATGTCTCTGCTTTTCAATACGCTATCTAGGTTGGTCATAACTTTCCTTCCAAGGGGTAAGCATCTTTTAATTTCATGGCTGACTTAGAACTTTCAAATACCATCAGTGGGAAAAAAAGAAAACCTTATTAGTAAAAGTGAAAAACAAGGACCCAAAACAACACAGGCAAAACAAAACAAAAACATAAAACAAGCAAAACCAAAGACAAGAAAGCCTTTCAAATAGAAAATACAACCCAAGAAGGCAAGAATAGGATGGATTGATTGCCTGAACAAGCACAAGAAGCACTTGCTTTATCCTAGAGTCTGCTCTAAGTTGTTTACAAGTGTTAATTGATACTCAAACAATCAAGCATTCAGTTATCTCCATAAATGTGAATGGATTTAATTCCTTAATTAAAAGAGATTCTTGTGCCTTAAGTTGTGTTAACGCAAGGAAGGGAGCGTGGAGAAGAGGAAAGCAAGAGAGGAAACAATACCTTAAAAAAATTACTTAAAGTTTTGGAGATGAGAATCTAGGAAAATTCTAGCAAAACGAGACAAACAAAGTGGAAATGGCAATATTATTATTAAACAAACTAAAATTCAACTTGAAAAGTAATAAAAGAAAAAGAATTATCTTAAGATGGTAAGAGCTATCAACTATTAAAGGCCTTGGAAATACCCACTTATGAGCCTCAGAATAATATCAAAATATATTAATCCAAAACTATTAGGAATACCAGGATTTGAATTGATTCAGGGGGATGAAAAGGGAGGGAGAGATTTTGGTAAAAAGGAATTACCCAGTGGTAGTTATAGCTAAGCAATAGAAACAGCACCTCCACTACAACCGAGGGTCACTGGAGGAGGCAGAAGGCAGACTAGATAGATAGAGCAGGTTGAATGCCAGGTAAAGAAATCTAGTTTTAACCTCCAGGAAAGGCAAAAAGGGGCAGAAGACAGAAGTGATGAACGGTGATCTTTCAGGAAGATGAGGCAGGCGACAGTGTGCAGGGCTGGTTGAAGAAGAAATGGAGTGTTTGCAAAGCAGGTCCAAGTGACTGCTTACTATTGGTAAATCAGTACAACACTCTCCTGTTATCTTTATGTTCCTAGAAAATCACAAAGAAATGCTTGGGAATTGAATTCAGGAAGGGATATGAAAGCATACTGAATATTGAGGTGTTATAAATATGTAATATTAATATTAATTATTCTCATTCATTCTATAGTATTATGTTTAAATACTTAGAGTCTCTAAATTATGATCAGTGTAAATTGGTCTCCACGATCCTTATCCCGTAGGTAATTGGAAGCTTTGAAGAACTGGATCAAAGTGAATTCTTTTACCGTGAATCCAAGGAAAGCCAGAGTCCATGCAATCGCAGAGCCTTTGCTGGCATATCTCTTTTCCTCTCCTTCCTTCTGTGCATGGCATCCCACTCTACCCCAGGAAGAGTTGAGATCTGGGAACTGCCACCTCTGAGGACATTTTCTCCTGTGAGAGAAATTTTCTTTTTTTAGAGTAGTAAACCAGTTTTATAAATTTAAGAAGATGTTAACACCTACATTTTTAAGGAAATGTAAGTCCTGATTCTATAGTGCTTAGGGTATGTGGAGAAGCAGGCCATGGAAGATGGGTTTGCCTGGTTTTAGGAGCTGTTGTCATGGATGCTCGCCCCTTCAATCACCTGCATGAGTGGAGACAAGACAAGATGGAGATAATCCCAACAGCAGACGGTTCAAAACACACTGCTCTTTAGTTCAAGAGCACAATCAATTGCTTTCTCTTTTTGTAGCTAGCTCTTTCTAATTGCATATTCCCTAGGTTAATGTTCAAAGTCACTTGCTATCCCTGACCACACACTAACTTATAAAGGGAAGAACGGCCAAGGTATGCTGGTTGGCAGTGGTACATGAGTCTAGGATTAGCCAGTTGCCACAGATAATCATGGGCCTCCCCAATGGCTCAGCAGAAAAGAATCCGCCTGCAATGCAGGAGACACAAGAGACATGGGTTCAATCCCTGGGTTGGAAGATCCAAGGAAATGGCAACCCACTCAATTATTCTTGCCTGGAGAATCCCATGGACAGAGGAGCCTGGTGGGCTACAGTCCATGGAGCTACAAAGAGTCGGACACAACTGAGCATGAAGGCACAGATAATTACAAATGAGTAATTCACAACCAGAAATTTGAGAGCTCTTTTTTTTCCCCCTTTTGACCACACCGCACAGCTCATGGATCTCAGTTCCCTGAACAGGGATTAAACTCAGACCCCAGTACTGAAAACCTGAAATGCTAACCATTAGGCCTCTGGGGAACTCCCTTGAATTCTTAAATATATCTATTTGTTATGTGCCAACAGTAAAATTTCTATGACATCTGTGATTCTGTGCGTTTGTGTGTGTGAGAGAAAAGAAGGAGTTTATGGTAATGTTATGGTAATCCTTTGACACTACAAGGCAACTACTGAGGTCTTGCTTTTACGAACTGAATTAATGTGAGGGTTTTATTTTTAAAGGAAAATGTTCAATGGTAATCTTTAAGTAAATCATTGTAATGTCACATGCCAAAAAGAGATGAAATTTATTAAATACGAGGCATCTTTTCTTAACTGATTTGATCAAGAATGATCATTTTCAGGGTTTTTATCAAAGTCTCACATTAGCATTGTCAACAAAAATAAACCTAGTTTAGTATCTTTCTGGCTTCACCAAGTACCTTTGTGAGCTACCAAGAACACTTATTAAGACATATGCAATTATTACTGAAGGATATAAGCTATTTCTGTATTTTCCCATAGCATGTATAAGTACAGTAAATTCGAAGGAATCAGTATAATCAAAATGCATACACAATAACATTTTCGTGGCAGGTGGGTATAGGTGGGTAGTCTATTCTTTGGTGAAGCTGAAAAAAAAGTGAAAGTGTCAGTCACTCAATTGGGTCTGACTCGTTGCGACCCCTTGGACTCTAGCCTGCCAGTCTCCTCTGTTGATGGGATTTCCCAGGCAAGAATCCTGTAATGGGTAGCTATTCCCTTCTCCAGGGCATCTTCCTGACCCAGGAACACAAGTCTCCTGCACTGCAACTAGATTCTTTTACCATCTGAGCCACCAGGGAATCTTATTCTTTGGTGAATCTGTCCCAAATTCTAAGGCTAAAGGTAAGATAGCTACTGATACTTGGTGACAGCAACTGAGAAATTAGATAGATACCTGTTTGTAAAACCTTACGTTGGAGACAACTGTAATTCTATTTACCTCTCCTTTTCTTGCTCTTCACTTCTCTTTCTTAGAGAGGATGCCTGGTTGTGACTGGAAGGGACATTAAATCAATGTGTCCTTGCCTATCAGACCATGTGAGCTGATTGGACTAAGGTTGAAATCTCACTAAAGCTGAGCCCATCCAGTTCTCTCTACTGGTTGTAGAAGTGCAGGTTAGAATGCCTTTAGTAAACAGAGATGGAAGCTACTGTTCTAGGGACATCCATAAGAAAGCGAGAACAAAAGAGAATCTTACTGATCTCTCTCTGGTTCTGTGAAATTCGATAGACTTGCTAAATTGGGCACCTTGAGATGTGTTTGTATCCTTACAATAAATCTTTCTTTAATTAGCCCAGCTTAAGTGAATTTCTTCTTGCTAACCACGCATAAGAAACTGTGTTGATTTTCAAGACTTCTAAAGATGGCAATAGCTTACATTGTTCTGCCAGAATTTCAGAGAGAAGCAAGCAATCTGATATCAGAAATACCATTGCTTTACTCTTGGTTTGTATCTCATATCAGATTAGGGAACCAGTGGGTGAATCTTATTTTTATATGGTCCATAGTCAACTTACCCAACTTAGAAGCATGATTATAACACTAGGGATACTGTAAGAAGCGGCCAATTTTAAAAAATTATCTTCCTATAAGTGGTGGTAGTACCAAGTATAGGGATTATGTGGAGCAATTGGGTCTTTCATACATGGCTGATGGAATAGTTAATGATATAATCACTTTGGGAAAATACCTGACTTATATCTGACACTATGCTACACCATGGATTGTAGTCCACCAGGCTCCTCTGTCCATGGAATTTTCCAGGCAAGAATACTAGAACAGGTTGCCATTTCCTTCTGTAGGGGATCTTCCCAACCCAGGGATCAAACCTGCGTCTTTTGCATCTCCTGTATTGGCAGGCTGGTTCTTTACCAGCTGATTCACCAGGGGAGTGTTACTGTGAGGGGAAAGTGAAGATATTATTTATATTGCAGTGAGTAGCCTTTCCCTTCTCCAGGGATCTTCCTCTTCCCTTCTCTTCCCAACCCAGGGATCGAACCCAGGCGTCCCACATTGCAGGAGGATTCTTTGTGAGCTGAGCCACAAGGGAAGCCCAAGAATACTGGAGTGGGTAGCCTATCCCTTCTTCAGTGATCTTCCTGACCTAAGAATCAAACTGGGGTTTCCTGCATTGCAGGCAGACTCTTTACCAACTGCGCTATCAGGGAAGCCCCAGACCAAAAGAAATATAAGAGGACAAAAAGCTGTTGTTAAGAGTAAGTAAAGCAGGAGCACAGATGGGAACACCTTCCAGGGAAACAGCCTCTGGTTTATTGTTGAGCTTCAAGTTCCTGGCATGTCTGCTTCCCCCGGAGGCCTTGATAACAGATACCATGAAATTCAAGCATATATGAAAAGTCAGAAAATTTTCATGTGTATCGGCAGTAATAGTTTTGAGGGCATAACATGCAGCAAGGAGTACAGTGCCCAGCTCCCAAATGCAGGGTTCAGTCCCCAGCTCTGTTACTATTTATACAACCCTAGACAAGTTAACCTCTCAGCTGTAAAATGACGATGATAATAGCAGCCATTCGGTGGGACCACTATATGGATTTGATGACTCACACATGCAAAGCTCTTCAAAAGTGTTTGGCATATAAGAAGTGCTTGATAAATGTTAGACTCTTACATATCTTTCTTAGGAAAGCAAGAAAGAACTCTAAAGTAGATTCTCAGGCATGGACTGACTACTGGGCAAGTTTTAACATATCTAAATAGGAAAAGATAAAAAGGCCTTTGAAAATTTTTATCTGCCTGTGTATTTCTCTGAAAATGTCATTGGCACTTTTGTGGGCATCCAGCAGTGAAGGTTTCCGTTCAGAGAAGAAGCAGTTCTGAACTTGATACAGCTGTATGCAGGGAATAGAGAGGCTATGAATTCTAGTCAAAATTTCACCATGTTGCCTACCAAAGTTTAGTGGTAAAGGAGCTTTGGGGATTATAAACATGTTTTCCCACATCAAAGACTGTTACATTATCAAAAGTCAACATCCTACTAACTGAGGCTGTAGCTATGTCTGCCTGTTTACTCCAAATTACATAAACTGTAACAAGTCAGGATATAGTGGAATGTTGAATAGTGCATCCCCTCTTATTGGGTCCCCTTTCGTTTGATCAAAAGCTATGAACATATTCATTTCACTTCAGATTTTACCTATGGTATGCATGAATTTAACCTCAACATGACTATGTTATTATAAACTAGATTAACTTAGCCAACTTATATTACCAGCAATAGTTTGTCTTGTTCTGAGATAAATACACAGTCCTAATCACCAACCTAGATAGCATATTCAAAAGCAGAGACATTACTTTGCTGACTAAGGTCCATCTAGTCAAGGCTATGGTTTTTCCTGTGATCATGTATGGATGTGAGAGTTGGACTGTGAAGAAGGCTGAGCGCTGAAGAATGGATGCTTTTGAACTGTGATGTTGGAGAAGACTCTTGAGAGTCCCTTGGACTGCAAGGAGATCCAACCAGTCCATTCTGAAGGAGATCAACCCTGGAATTTCTTTGGAAGGAATGATACTAAAGCTGAAACTCCAGTACTTTGGCCACCTCATGCGAAGAGTTGACTCATTGGACAAGACTCTGATGCTGGGAGGGATTGGGGGCAGGAGGAGAAGGGGATGACCGAGGATGAGATGGCTGGATGGCATCACTGACTCGATGGATGTGAGTCTGAGTGAACCCCGGGAGTTGGTGATGGACAGGGAGGCCTGGTGTGCTGCGATTCATGGGGTTGCAAAGAGTCGGACACGACTGAGCAACTGAAGTGAACTGAACAATCTGATATAGCTCTCTTGAAAAAAAAAATCCCCTAGTTGGTACAGGAATCCAGAGACACTACTTACTGAAATGGATACAGCCATATAATGTATCTTATTGAATCAGAAATATTTCCCAGTTGATTATTGGACGCATAAGTCCAATCAGAGTTATCACCTATTGAACTGAACACATTAAACTTACAAAGCCAAATGGAGCCTCTGGCAAATCATAAATAAGGCCATGTCATCTCCATATCGGAACTCTGCTGGCCTGAGTCAGGACTTGGGAGAAATGTTAACTCTTTCAGGGGATCAGGAGTAGGGCAGCTGGGCTCTCCTAGAGATAACCCCATAGAATCAGGTTGAGGAAATCAAACTGCCCTTCACATCTGAAAAGACACCCTTCCAAGAAATATATGACAAAGAGTCCCCTTCAGAGTCCCCTTCTTTTCTCTGCTGGAGTCGGTGACCTCCAAAGCTGTAGACAAAGCAGCTTTTCTTTTGCATTTAAAACAAACAGCACAGGAAGGTGACCCAAGGTGATTAAGAGACTATTAGGCTGTTCTCACTGATCATAGAAGTGTAAAGTTGAACTCTCATTAATATGCTGGTCCTGCTTTCCTCCTGAGAGAAAGTTGAATTTGGGTTTACCACGATAAAGCTGGGCCATTCCAGGGTGAAGCAAAGAGGGTTGTTTTTTTTTTTTAATTTCAGAGTGACTTGCCAAATCCTAAATTATTCTCTTCCTCTCTACGGTCCATTGTTTTTCTTTGTCTTATATGTATATTTAGACATCAAGGAATCAAATGTCTTACATATTTCTAGATAATTCAGCTTTCAAATAGATTACGTTCTTTTCCGCAATGCATACTCGTACCAGTCAGATCATGCTTCCTACTTTTTAGTTTGGAAACCAAGGTCACCAGTATGCCCAGGATGAAATATTGCCCCACATCATGCCCACTGTTTGTCTTCATTCCTTGTCGTTAAGTAGGGCAGACATTTTACTGTATTGGTATTCTCTGCCATAGTCTGTATGTTAGCTAACATTCCTTTGATTGCCAGTGAGAGAAACAGTTTCTGCCTAAGTTAAGTAAAAAGATGCAATTTATTGAAAGGATTCAGAGGCAGCTCTCCAAATCGAGGATGACGAAAACAGCCAAGGCTGATGGAAACCTCGGCAGCAGAGAACATTTCCCCCAGAGTGCTGCCACCAACGGGCATCAGTTTCAAGTGATCCATCCCTGCATGTTGTCATGCAACTCTGGAGATGTCAGAGAGAATCTGATTTGCTTAGCTTAGGTTGATTGTCCATTGCTGTATCCATCAGTTCTAGCCAGAGGAGAAGGCTACTTGATACAACTTGTCTATCCAGAACAGTTTCCCTCCAGGTAAGGGAAAAAGGTAGTGAACTGAGAGGTGATACCCAGAGGCACTGAAGGCAGGAAGCCTTTGTTTATTGCTTTGAATAGAACCAAGCATTTCTTCAGTACTTTGCTTGATACTACCAACATTGGATCCAAGTATTGTCTCTTCCTCCCCAAAGAATGACCCACTCTTACCTTCATATGTTTCCAAGGCTTTGAGAATGTCATTTGGCTCACTCTGGTGTGGTATGGAGAGTGGAAAACTAGTAGCCGATAATACTGTACCTACTGAGTGCGACCAGACCAAATTTTAAAAAAGAAAACTTCTATAGCCAAATAAGATACATCTACCTCCCCAAAGGCATAATTTAGTATAGAAGATAGGAGGGCTCTTTTAAAATGCCAGCCAGTTAGTTTACGGCCTCTATCAGTGCTGCAGAGATGGAAAAGGAAGGTGTAAAAAAAAAAAAAAAAAAAAGCTGATTTACTGTCTATAAAAGATTAACAGCTTTTCCAGGCCATGGCAAGCCTAGAAGTTCACACTGATGAAAACGGGTTAGGTGAGCTGATCGACCAACTTCTCTCCACTGTGGGGAGAAACTGCCATCCATGAGGATCCTGTCTGGTCAGTTTAGGAAAGTGTTTGGGAATCCAGATGAATTAATATTTATTTTCACAAATTGAGACAAACAAAGGATTCTGGAACTAAAAGAATAACCACATTTGTAGTTCTTATCTAAATGAAGAATATCACAGGCCATCAGTCTCTGAAAATTTACTCAGGTCTCCCTCTTGGGAGTTGCTGTTGTTCATTTACTCAGTTGTGCCTGACGCTATGACCCCATGGACTGCAGCACGCCAGGCTTCCCTGACCTTCACCATCTCCTGGAGTTTGCTCAATCTCATGTCCATTGAGTTGGTGATGTTATCCAACCCATCTCATCCTCTGTCACTTCCTTCTCCTCTTGCCCTCAATCTTTCCCAGCGTCAGGGTCTTTTCCAATGAGTCAGCTCTTCCCACCAAGTGGCCAAAGTATTGGAGCTTCAGCTTCAACATCAGTCCTTTCAATGAATATTCAGGTTTGATTTTCTTTAGGATTGACTTGTTTGATCTCCTTTCTGTCCAATGGACTCTCTGGAGTCTTCTCCAGCACCAAAGTTCGAAAGCATCCATTCTTTGGTGCTCAAGACTTCTTTATGGTCCAACTCTCACATCTGTACATAACTACTAGAAAAACCATAGTTTTGACTGTAGTCAAAGGAGTAGGAGATACCAAAAGGTCCAGAAAGAAGCTGAAACTTGGTGAAGGTTGGCATCAATAGAGCTGGTAGGGCCAAACTATGGGTCAAACCCAGAAAATAAAATGTTGGCCAGCATTGGAGGCAAGCCCATTTCAGAATTAGAGATGCCTTGTCCAAGGATCAGATTGATTCATCCTCTCTCTGAACAATGTGAGAAGCAAGTGGCTGGCTAGGAACTGGAGGTCCTCCTGGCCTGGGGCAAGAGCTACATCAACACTTACAACCAAGTCTGGGTCAGAAGGAGGAAGACAAGGACCTGAGGGCAGGACAGATGCTTCCATACATGCTGAACCAAGGCCATCAATTGAAAAAACTCTGAGAAGGTTACAAGCATATGACTAAATTCTGGAACATACTGAAATAAAAATTAATAAGAAAATATCTTTCTAAACCTATAAAAAAGAAAATCAAATTCTTTACTAGTGTGCTAAGGAAACCTGGCAGAGTCTCATCTAGTTTCTAAGTATTTCCAGTGTGAAATTTATCTTTCTGTTTACCCGTGACCCTGGGTATGATTTCATAGAATTATTGGCCTTTCTCATATTTAAACGGTGCCATTGAGCCTTCTGAGAGATATTCTATCCTAATAAGTTTTTATTGGGGTAATGTTTCTAAACCCTATCAGATCCAGCATGTCTCCTTTTAGGGAAAATATTTTATAGCATCTTATTTCCTATCTTGAGATTATAATCACAGATAATATATCTTACCTTCACACATAATTTTCAAAAAAACTCTATATAAAATCATAGTTGTAATTTTAAGAAGAAATAAAAGGAAAGTAATTTTTCATAGGATAACACATATTTCAATATGTAAAAAAGTTCAGAAATGACTGTATTAGAAGATGGAGTGGAAAAGCCAGATGTTTGCACCTGTATGTAGAAATATTACTGTTTCCACAGCTAAAAATGCCAACTGCCAGCTGATACAGGTGCCACACTGGCAACTCAAGTGTACCAGTTTTCTGAAGTGGCCAACAACTTTTGTTTCGTTCCCAAGAAAGTAAAGTGTCATTTCCCCCCCAATTGAATAGTAGTTGTACTCATGGAAAATTCAGTATATATTTAAACTGTATCCAAAATAGTCTGTTTATATAAAAATAGAGTTAGGCTTCAGGCTTGGATCATTAGAAACAGATTTTTCTCCTACATTGATGTCTTCTGGGACATTTGAAAACTGTGCAGCTCATGCATCCATTATTCACTATGCAAGAGTGTCTTGTATATTGCACAATGCACAGAATCCCTGACACGCACCCAGTGCCATTCATTGCGATGGTAGAAAATTTCCTCCATGTTTCCAAATGGTCCTTATGGAAGGTGTCCCTGAGAGCCACTACATTAGGGCATCTCAGTATGAAAAACCATTTAAAATATAAGGATCAATGAATTGGCCCCTTGTGTTATCGTCATACTTTTGATGAGTGAAAATTTCAAGCAACAAGACTGGAATCTAGGAATAAGGAGACAAAGGACCACTTGAAGATCCCTCATATCACTTGACTAGAGAGCAAATAAGAATATTCTAAAAATGAGACATTTGATCCAAAAAAATATTATTGTTGAGAACCAAAATCATGTACCAACTTCTATAGGTCAAACCTCCCAGGTTTTAATCAAAAGGTCAGAATGGAAAGTCTTCACCCATTTTTGGGTCCTCATCTAACTTTAAGATCACTAACAGAGCATTGGATCCCTAATCTGTCCTATGCTTCTGACCTTCTAGAATACTTTGCATCTGCAGCTTAAACATGTCATGTCAACCATCTGTGACTTTTGCATAATTGAAATGTTAAGCATTTTGAGGGCAGCAATCTTTTCTATTGTTTCTTGTGTTTCCTCACAAGAACTGGTACAAGATGACAAACTGGTGAACAATTCCAGGGAGAAATGGATGGGAAGAACAGCTTCCAGAGAGGCACTAATCAAGAACATTTACAGTCTCCAGCAAAAGGGGTCTGGCAGCATGAGCCCAGCTGGATTGCATTGCAATTTCAGAATTGCTATGACCAGTGACTGTAACTTCCATTCTCCCCCGTTATAAATGAGAGTGTTTGCTGTATCCTTTCCCTGTCTCACCAGTGAAGTAGGGTGTGTGTGAGTGAGGGAGGGGATGGAGATAACTTGTGTTTTTAGTTCATGAGTCTCCAGATATCAAGAATCGCTGTCCTAGAGTAGTACATCTGAAGCACCTTGTCAGCAGTTGGATCTGATTTCAATCTTGAAATCCTAGACTTCAAGTTTAATGCCGTAATAGCGTGACATTTTGAAAAGCATGTAAAGACTGCAGTAGATTTGAAAAAAAAAAAAAAAAAGTAATAATTTCTTTGAATTTCCTCCCATTAACACTTGGTCCTATAACTCACCTTCACCAATGGGACCTTAGCAAGCAGAAAGCAAAGATAAGCTTGAAATGTTCTTGCATGCTAGGTTTTAAATATTTGCTTGAAAATTATGTAGGCAAACTTGAGCTAGCCTCCCAAAAGATGAAGCAAGTGGAAATAGGCCCCAGTCCCTCTACCCATTCATGAGCTGACCACAACCATATGCGTAAGCCTGAGTCAGACCAGCAGAACTGCCTATGTAAGTCCAGTCCAAGAGGCCACTTATAGAATCATGAGCTAATCAATGATCATTGTTTCAATGTACAAAGTTGTGGGGATGATTTGTTATGTAGCACAGATTAACTGATACAGGAACTCTATAGTACCTAATGATGAGAACCTCAGCATCGTGAACAGCTTGTGTTCCCTGGCTACTACTTCAGAAGACTTCATTATCTGGCTCACTGGAAACATGTAAGATACCCGCTTATCAAAAAGGGACACTGGCCTCTCTGATTACGGACTTGTTTTATATATCAACTTCCACACACAAAGTTTTCAATCTTGCTAAGTAATCAGATCCTGAAACTGCCTGAGAAAAAGAAACTTCATGGTCCAGTACACCCACCTGATATTTTTAGGCAGTTCCTCTAACTTTAATTTTACCTTTGGCTTATGAAATTTTATTTAATGGATCAGCTGTGCTCCTTAAAAACTTTGGGATTTTATCAAAGTGCTAGTTGTTATTTGACCCCATGCATCTTTCCCCACTGACCCAGCTTACTGCAAGGTACATATGATTAAATATCATTAACCAAATAGAACTAAAGGAGTTTCATAAATAGACACACCAACCTTTCACCAAATATGGTCCATAGGCTATTTCAGAAAAGAAATGCTGGAGTTTTCTTTTGGCGTTTCTGTTTCTGAATGCGATTAGGACTGTGTGAAGTGAAAAGGGTACTAAACTAGGAGTTACAAAGCCTGGCTTCCTGTTTAGACCCTTCCCTCTATTTGTTATGAACTCTCGGAGTTATTTAATCTCACTAAGACTCAGTATTTCCCATCTGCTGTGGAGAATGATTAAACCTATCTTACCTGCCCTGCCTGCTTAGGTGGGAGGATTAAACAAGAGGATGCTTTGAAAGGGGTTTTGGAAACTGTGAGATGGTCTACCCAGTCGTGTAGGTCAGTGGTAACAGGTGCTGTTACTTTCTGTCCCACAGAGCTCTTGCTTTGCAGTGTTTCCTCTCATGATACAGCTTTGCTTGTAACAGGAACGTGTCAGTGAAGCAGTAACTGCAGCTCTTACTGAACAGAAGAACAGACATCTGAAGCACCGCCTCTTGGAAGCATCCCAAGCCTTATCGCACTGATTGCTGGGAAGGTGGGACTTGGCCCCTTCTGGGAGTAATCTCCACCCTCTTTTCACTGCCCTCTCACCTGCTATAGAAGGTCTCTGTAGTGTGTATTGCATTTATTTATTAGATTAGATCATTAGACCATTTTTATACCTGCAGGATGCAATTCTACCAAAAACATTTCCACACTCATTTTATGCACAGCTCCTAACATTTGTGGGACAAATGGAAATCGATACATCCTGAGAAATATGTTTCAAGTATCAAGGAAGCTAATAAAGGGGTTAAATAAAATACATTCTCATATCCTGACAAATATATCTTTACATTATAACCTTGAAAGCTAGTTTCAAATGTAAATTTCCTCTAAATTCAAACTTAGACTTTTCAGAGTTCCTTTCTATGACATGGTGGTCCATCCCCACCCCCCGACCCTTTCTCTTCCATCCTGCATTCTGAGGGACCTAGTGATCACACATGTGGACACCATAATCCCTGTGTCCAAGCTCCACTCACACTCCTCACAAATGTCAACCTTTTGGGCCACTGGTAGACCCAAGGTGTACACTGGGGAAGCACAGTCCACACTCAGAAGGGCAGACCGGGGTCAAGGTCTGCATAGTCCCCGAAAATGGGCTAGGGGCAATTTGAGCAGGGATTTCCAGGGTCCTGGACACGCAGGTGTGGTCTAGGAGGGGACCCGTGGGCTCCAGAAGCTGTGTTCCCTTGGGCCTGCAGACTCCTCAACCTTTACTTGCTAAACTCCTGGAGGTTGTCAACTCTCAGGTTCACCACCTTCCACCCTCCAACTTCAAAAGCAAGCCATAAGCCACGAAGTGATTGTGTTGACCTCTGGTAGTGAACAAAAAACAACACTACAAAATTATGTCCATTCAGTCAAGATACCTGCATGGGCTTTGGAAGCAGGAAGCAGACCTGTGCTCTCTGGATGGAGTTCTGAGGTCCTAGATACCCAAGTGGATGTTGTTGACAAAGAGGGAGGGTGGCTTTAGGGGGACATCTCTCTGACCCAGGGACTGGCACAGCTGGTGAAGGTGGGAATGAGGCCCCTTAAAGCTTGAAGATGAGAAGTTGATGAGAAATCCACATGTAGATGTCCTACAGACCATTGGAAATGTGGATGTAAAGTTTGATCAAAGAACAAATAAATAAACTTGAATATTAAGAAAGGAAATGAAGTGGGATTTCCCACACAAGCTGAGAGATGGTAGAAAGTTGTCAGCAGAGGCTTGCGAAGACCCTGAAATCACTGCTCCTAACAGCACAGAGGTGGTTGTCTCTCCATCTCTTGCAAAGGCTGTTTCAGTGAGATATGGGATTGTCCAGTGACTATTAGTTAAATTATCCTGAGAAAAATGAGTTTGGATTACAAGTGCCAAAAAATATCAATTACCTGCAAAGTAGCTGTCCAGGCTGAAATCTTGGTGCCACAATCTTCAGATTTCCAAGCTTCTTCTGTCTGCATCCTGAATAATAGTTTCCACCTCACGGTTTAAGATTGCTGCTCAAGCTCCAGTCATCATGTCCACATTCAAGTCAGCAGGAAAGAAGAGTAGAGTAGTTCTTTACCAGAACTTAGACATATGATCACATCCAACAAGAGACTTGGGAAATACACAGTTTATTTCAGTGAGCCAAGATCCTTCCCTCCTAAAAATTAGGGCTTCCATTACTAAAGAAGAAATAGATAATGGAAACTTAGAGACAATTAGCTGACTCTGCTACAGGTTGGAAAAGAGATAACAGAAAGAATTGCTTTAGCAATAGCCTCTCTTTGTTTCTGATACACTGAAAGAAGTGAAAGTATTAGTCACTCAGTCATGTCTGACTCTTTGTAACCCTATGTAGCCCGCCAAGCTCCTCTGTCCATGCTATTCTCCAGGCAAGAGTACTGAAGTGCATAGCCAATCCCTTCTCCAGGCGATCTTCCAAACCCAGAGATTGAACTCTGATCTCCCACACTGCAGGTAGATTCTTTACCATCTGAGCCACCAAAGTCCTAGGTAATATGTCCTGCTTTATGTCCTGGTCCCTCTCCTACTGTTTAGGAGGGTGTGGCAGAAGCCTCCCCAACTCCTCGCTCCATTTCTTTTCAAATAAAGCCTCCTGCAGCAGGCTACTATCTAGATACTGGGCCAGAGTCACGTCTTAATTTGTCCTTGCTCTGCTCATCAAAGGCTATTTCTCTCTTTGAATGAGCTGTAGCTGTAGCCGTTATTATGCCCAGAAAGGCTGTGAAGTTTCCACGGATCAGCAGTTTTGGTAGTTGACTCTGCCTGATCAGATGTAGAGCAAATCATAAACTATTCAACATGTAAACACTGAGGATGTGCTCTGCATGGGTAACTCCCACGAAGTTTGGTTTGGCTAAATGCATCCTCAGAGGGCTTTAGCCCAGTCCATGGATTAAAGGAGAGAGGGGCGGCTCTAAATCCTATCAGGAAAGTTGGGGAAGGGGAGGGGGTGTTGAAAGGGGACGAAGGGGGAAAATAAGGAGCATGGATTTATATTCTAAGGATGAGTTTTTCCTATGATAGTCTGTTGTCTTCCCTCCTGATGAGTCCCTTAAAGCCAAGGACTTCCTGGGGAGCCCAGTGGGAAAAGACTTGGTCACATAGCAGTCTAGGGGAAGAAGAATGGCACGATTGGTTCCTTGGAGTATGAGCAAATTTGCCGCTCAGGCTGAATCCTCGCATTCATGGGCCTCACCGGTAACACTTTCCTCAGAACAGCTCTCATTGATCTGTTCTTCTCACCAGTGGACTTTTCTGGTAGCTCAGATGGTAAAGAATCTACTTGCAATGCACAAGACCCGGGTTTGATCCATGGGTCAGGAAGATCCCCTGAGAAGGGAATGGCTACCCACTCCAGTATTCTTGCCTGGAGAATTCCATGGACAGAGGAGCCTGGTGGGCTGCAGACCATGGGGTCACAAAGAGTCAGAAATGATTGAATGACTAACACTTTCACTTTCCCACCGGTTGCCACTCACTGAAGGGCGGGACAGGGGGCACCTTTCTGGCAAATGCACAGGATTTGGAGCCACAAATTAAAATTCCAGTTCTGCTGTTTACTATTAATAGTTACATAGTCTTAAGTGCGGCCACCTTAAGCCTCGATTTGCCTACCTGTAAAATGATGGGGAGAGGACATTCTCACAGGATTGCTGTGAAGCTGAAGTAAGGTAATTTGCATAAACTCCTAGATCAGTTCTGGTCCATTCGGTGACACAAGTTATAATTTCCTTCCAACTTTTCTCCTCCCCCACTGGAAACACTGAGGCACATGTGGAGACCACCCTGGAAAACTTGCTGTGCCTAATAATCCTTGCCCCCCACCTTTGCCCCCAGCAACAAATCCCCCACCTTGTTCTCCCTGTCAGGTTGGGCCCTCCTCCGATCCGTTTCTTGGCTCACTGGTCATGGACTGTCCTTTTTCAACAGCTGCCTGGCCCCATCAAGTTCTCTCTGCCCCAGAGAGGCTTAGGGAGGAAGTCTTTAATTTCTCTGACCACAAAAACTGCTTGTTAGCTAAGCCATACGTCAGCCCAGATGACCGGGGCCTGGCCAGTCCAGGGTGTCAGGAAATCCTCAGCTGTGAAAACATGCAGTCCCAGTGGCTGAAAGTCCCCTGATGCCCAGGGCCCTCTGGAACCCCCCACAGTGGCTGAAATCTTCTCTTGGATCAGAGCAGGATGCTGGTCCAAATGGAGACTGGAACCCCAGAATCTTCCTTCTTGGCTGGTGTGCCATTTGCAATTCAAACCCCTTATTCTCTCCTCCTCTGAATCTTGGCAGGAAAAGCCTGGCCTCACTGGAGTCAGTTAGCATTAGAGGCCTCCTAGAGTGGTAAGAATAAGAGAACTCACTCCTGAACCACTTGCTTCCTCAGTGAGACACATCAGTACATGCCTCATCTGTTTCCCTTCCTCATAACGCAGGGAGCCCCTCAGCCAGCCCTCTGCTGGGGCGCAGGTGCCCACCCTTCACGCCATCTCCCTCAGTTATCCTTTCCTCTGCACTGTCAATGCTGCCCTCTGGATGGACTCACTCCCCTCACCATACAATCAGATTTGATCATCTCTCATTTAATAAGCAAACAAAACAAAACAGAGACCTTCTCCTCACCCTCCATCACCCGGCAACCCATAGGTGGAAGTTATCCCACTTCCTAGATCCTCTTAGAAGAGTTGTCTCCCTGCCTCATGCCTGTTCCCCGCACAACACAATTCAACCTCCTCTCTGCTGTCTCTGTTGTTATCAAGAAAAAGACGTCCAACCATCTCCGTGTTGACAAACCCAGAGGAATGCTTTTTTTCTTCATCTCCCTTGACTGAGCATCAGTTTTCAGTGAAATGGGCCTTTTCCTCTCTTGATGTGCTCAATCACTTCAGTCGAGTCTGACTTTTTGCAACCCCCCAGGCTTCTCTGTCCATGGAGATTCTCCAGGCAAGAGTACTGGAATGGGTTGCTATGCCCTCCTCCAGGGGATCTACCCAACCCAGAGATCAAATCGGTGTCTCCTACATTGCAGGTGAGCCAAGAACCAGATCAGAGGAGGGCCCAATGTGACAGGGAGAACAAGGTGGGGGATTTGTTGCTGGGGGCAGAGGTGGGGGGCAAGGATTATTAGACACAGCAAGTTTTCCAGGGTGGTCTCCACATGTGCCTCAGTGTTTCCAGTGGGGGAGGAGAAAAGTTGGAAGGAAATTATAACTTGTGTCACCGAATGGACCAGAACTGATCTAGGAGTTTATGCGAATTACCTTACTTCAGCTTCACAGCAATCCTGAGCCACCGTGGAAGCCCTCCTCTCTTGATCCCTAATCCCAACTGTCTCCTGGTTTTCCTCTTTACTCACTAATCGCAGTCTCTTCCGCTCCTTTGTGGCACATCCTCTTTTAGCCAAGCATTAAATACTGGAGTTGCTCACTTCTCAGCCACGGCCTTATTTTCTCCTTTTTTACATCCTGTCTTCAAGGGCAACATCCATTCTCATGGGTTTAGATCTCTCTAAATGCCATTTATATGCTGATTACTCCTCAATCCACAAGTATTCCTCCGAACTCTCTTCTAAAATTCAGACTCCACTCACTACTAGAATTCTTCATTGGGTGTCTCACAGGTATTTTCAAAATGGCCAAAATAGAACTTTTGATTACCTGAAACTCCTCTTCCTTCCTCAGCCTTCCTCGACCAAGGAAAAGACATAACAACTCTGTCCAGTTAGTTGCTCAAGCCAGTGATCCTGGTTAAATGTTAACTCCACAAGGGAAAGGATCTTTGTCTATTTTCATGGTTGATGGTCCCAAACAAAGAGAGAAGTGATGGACACATATTGACTCAGCACTTATTGTTGAATGAGCGATTCCCTCAATTTTTCTCATGCTTCGCATCCAATCCATCAAGTCTGATTAATTATACTACTTCCAAACTATATCCCCCACCTCCCTCACATCTTCATCTTATGCCCACCATTCTGCTCATCTCCTATTTAAGATGTCTGAAACAGCCTTTTTTTTTTCTTTTTGGTCTTGTTTCCATTTTTGCTCTTTGTCAATCTGTTCTCTTTACAGCATCAGATGATATCATATCAGTCCCTTAAAATCCTTCACGGACTTCCCATTGGGCTTAAAAGGAAATATGAACTCCATTATTTGGCCTACAAAGCTTTGAATGATCATGGTCTAACTCTTCATTTCACAACTGTTTCAAATTTTCTCATTAATTTTGGTCATTGGTCTTCTATGAATTCCTGGAAATATCTGATCTCTTTCCACCTCAGACACTTGCTGCTTCTTTTCCTAGAGTATTTTTCCCATTGCTTGCTGTAGGAAGGGCTGTTTCTCAGCCTTTATGTTTCAGCTTAAATGTCACTTCCTCAGGAGACCTCATTGACTATCCCGCCCAAAATATCCCACCTTGGTATTTTTTTTATTACAGTACTCCTATTATTAACACTGGGCTTCCCTTGTGACTCAGCTGGTAAAGAATCTGCCTGCAGTGAGGAAGACCTGGTTTGATCCCTGGGTTAGGAAGATCCCCTGGAGAAGGGAAAGGCTACCCACTCCAGTATTCTGGCCTGGAGAATTCCATGGACAGTCCATGGGGTTGCAAAGAATTGGACACGACTGAGCGACTTCCACTTTCATTATTAACACTGAATAGAACCTATCATTATTTGGACCATTCTGTCAGGTGAGTGTATGCTCCTTGGTTCTTTGTCTCGTCACAACAAAGATTTGGAGTGATGGACATTAAAGCCCCCTCGGCGTGTCAGAGCTCTCAGGTCTTGGACAGATCGTGTTATAGCGCTCAGGTCTCAAACGGACCATGTTATAGCTCTTAGACAAATCAGTGTTACAGCTCAGTGTTACAGCTCTATTTTATTTAGAAGATAGCAGGAAAATCCATCTTTGAGGCATGAGGGCACGTTGATCCAAAGACGCAAAGAGAAGAGTGTCCCAGCGAGCGCGGGGTTGGCGGAGGGTGGGGGCGGGGGTGGGGCGTGGAGGGGGAGAGGGAGAGGGAGGGGGAGGGAGGGAGAGGGAGGGGGAGGGAGAGGGAGGGAGAGAGCCCTTTGGCTCCTCTTTTTGTATGTTTTGTTCTTCCCCCTGGGCCTGCTCTATGCAAACTGGGCTTAGTCAGGAGTGCTGCTCTACCTGCAGCCCTCACTCCGGTCCTCGGACCTTTCTTTGACCTTCCTTTGTTCTATTTTCAGGGGCTTTTCCCTTCCTTGTCTTTTAGCCACCGCCATTTTGGACTCCTTTTCCCTATTCTAACCACCTAACAATTCACTGGGTTAAATGTTTATCGTCTCTCCCTATCTTTTCTTTTACTCACCCCTCACTAAAGGAAACTCTGTAAAGTTAGGGACTGTGTCTGTCCTGTTCCCATCATATGCCACTGGGTCTGGGTTGTAGCATTTACTCCTGTATTTATTGAATAATGAATACACGACTCCGATGTGCTTCACCTCTCAAGTTACATGTGCATTCCTGAGATAGCTGGTTCTACCTTCACACTCATTTGAACGTTAAGTAACTCAGATATCCGCTGAAGGACCCGTTTTTTTCAGATGTGTATATAGTTAAGAGGAACTCCCTTTCCTACACAAGTCCAATGCCCTTGTCAGGATTTTTCTGAATTCCTGATGGTTTTCTGAATTCCTTAGGTTCTTAAGAGCACTTCTGCTTTAAATTCTCTGCTCCTATTAATTCTCAGTCCCATGCAGCTGTTCTTAGCTTTCTGCTCCAACGTGACCCACATGAGAAACTCAGCTTCCTCGTCCTCATCGGCCTCAAACACCACATGACCAGGCGTCTGAGGACGGAGCAGACTTTGTTGATGTGTTGGAGCTCAGGTCAGGATGGAAGAGCCAGCCAGGAAAGCAGCGGAGTGTTCACCGCGCAGCACCTGAAGACAAAGGCTTTACGCTGCACTGTCAGATTTCCCCGCCCTCAAGAGCCCCTCTGTCCTCAGCACAACCGTGCCAGCATCACCGCCGCTGCCGCCACCCTGCCGTCGCTGATCTTTCACTGGGGCCCTTTCTCAGTCCCTCTTCTCGCCTTTGCTCTTCACCTCATTGCTTTTGGAAAGTGGCTTCATGCTCTTTTCCTGTTCTTTCAGACCAGAGGCGAGAGGGGGCAGGATGGGAAGAGAAAAAGGGACACTTGTCTTCCAGATAAACAGAGGGCAATCTACTTCAGAGAAATAGTTCAGAGAAATAGAAATAGTTCTCTTATAAACATTGGCTTTAGGTAACTGTGGTTTTAAAAAGCACCTTAAAAAAAAAAACAAACTACTTTACCTACACATTCTGCGCACTGATTAAGAGAAGCATATTTATTGCCATATGTGCCTACCTTAATAGTGATATGTAGATTGATAGATAAAATATAATAGTGATATAATAGTTATACATATGGAGACAGGGGTCCTTCCCAGGTGGCAACAGTGGTAAAGAACCTGCCTGCCAATGCAGGAGATTCAAGAGACGTAAGTTTGATCCCTAGGTCGGGAAGGTCTCCTGAAGGAGGACATGCAACCCACTCCAGTATTCTTGCCCAGAGAATCCCATGGACAGAGGAGCCTGGTGGGCTATGGTCCACAGGGTCACAAAGAGTTGGACACGACTAAAGGGACAGTACACACGCACGCATGCATAGATAGAGACAGAGACAGAAACAGCGAAAGAGAGACAGAGACAGCGAGAGAGATTTGGGGCAATTTTTTGGGTTGTTTTCCAAAGAAGTCTTGTAGACAGGCCAGAATTCAGTGAACTTGACTCTCTAACAGTCATGGCTTTGGAATCTCGGCAATGATTCCCCTTGACTGGATCTATAGTTATCTCACCTCCACCCCTTCATACTGATACCCGTTACACCTTGACTCAGGTTGACAAACTAACTGAGCTGGTAGAGTAGTCTGGGGAAAGGCTCCAGTTAAGATCAGGGCTGAGGAAGAGTAAAATCTTCATTTGGATGTAAAGTGTGGAACATTGATGGGAATGGTCTCACTTGATTTCCAAAGAACCACTCTGAGCACATAGGAAATCTCACACATCTCAGAAACAATAAAGAAAATAATAAAAAGACTATGTTCCTCTGGTGAAAGAGATTGAAACCATTTTCTCTAGATGAAAACAACTGAAAAGGTCATGTATAGATTACCCAAGAAACATGATAGCTGACTCCCCAGAGCCAGAGTCAAGGATACTCTCAGACTTCAGCCTGTGATTGAAGTACATTACCTTTTGTTCTAAGTTCAAGTTGATATATTCTAAACCATTCAGGCCCTTCAAACTTGGTCTCTGAATACAGAATAATTTATACTTTTAGGGATACCTCTGACCCACTGCTAGCTTCCTTAAATTAAGGGGAGAGTGAAAGTGTTAGTCGCTCAGTTGTGTCCGACTCTTCTTGACCCCGTGGACTACTGCCCGCCAGGCTCCTCTGTCCATGGGATTCTTCAGGCAAGAATATTGGATTGGGTTGCCATTTCCTTCTCCAGGGGATCTTCCCAACCCAGGGGTCGAACCTGGGTCTCCTGCATTGAAAGCAGACTGTTCACCGTCTGAGCTACTAGGGAAGTAAATTATGGGGAATGGGGCCATAAATGAAATGATTTGCATTCATTTTCGTGTGGGTTACTGAGTGACATACATGCCAAATAATCTAAAGAGGATGGAAGCAGGACTTTCCCACCATCCCCAGCAAGGGGGAGAAAGAGCGGTAGTTCTGTTGTTCCTATTGCATGCTCTCTTCTTCCCCAGGGAGGGCAGATCAGGCCAGTTCTCACCTCCAGTCACTGTCTTCCCCCAACCTATCCCCTTTGGCAATTGTCTGAAAAAGTGAGAGATACAGAGATGGAGTCTTTGTCTTTGAAGGAAGCTATGGCCCACGTGTTGGGACCAGACATAGTGCCTCCCACGTGTACCACACTCTCGCTCTCTGAATGACTTCTCCTGCCCACTATTCTTCTCCCTCTTCTCCGCCTCTGGCCTTCTCTAGCACCACCTTACTAGGCCAGGTGAGTCAGAGCTAATGACTGAATGAATGAACTGCTCCTCTTCTCCTCACCTTCAGGCATAACTCAGAGTGAAGATGAGGGAGGGGTCTTTTTGGCCACTATTTGTGGCCAGTAGAGGACCCAGAGTCCTTGTATCCCCTTTACTGAGTAGTTCTGTGGTCCTAGCATTGCTACGGCTCCTCCCTTTCCTCAACTCCCTCCAAATTCAACCCAACAGATTTGTAGACTTGTCAGTACATGGCTCAAAACCTGCTCCTTCCTTCCACCTCCACCACCATCAGCCTCACCCAGACCTAGACTTTTGCATCAGCCAGTTTCAGCCTCTTCCTTTACCTTATTCTCTTCTCTTCCTGTTCTCCACACACCAGATGGAATGATGTTTCAAAATGCTGGTCAGATGATATCACTGCCCTTCTAAAGGTCTCCAGTGTGAAGGCAGCTTCAGAATGTCTATTATAGGTTGTGTGTCATTTAACTAGTATTGTGGAAACAGCAATTAAAGAATAAGGGCAGGAAGGGTTGATGGGGATTACCAAGCATGGTTTGAGGGGATGCCAAACCACTCTGAATAAAATCCACTCTATTCAGTGGCATTCAAGGGCTTGCATGGGATAGCTCTTTTCTTTCTTTCTGCCCTCAGGTGGTCCCATTGTCCCTCTGCTTGACAGTCTTTCCCACAAATCCAGCTAGCTCTAACCCTGCTCTGTCTTTCCCACAGGTCCTCCCCTCCACCTCTGCTTCAGCAGGACTGGCTCCTCCAAAGCCAGCATGTCACCTCAATGGAGAGGCCTTCTCTGGCCTCCCTCTCTAGCCAGCTCCCAGGAACTTCCCTGGCGGTCCAGTCCACTGGTTCTCCCAATGCAGGGAGCCCAGGTTCAATCTCTGGGCAGGGAACTAGATCCCACATGCCACAACTACGAGTATTCATTGGAAGGACTGATGCTGAAGCTGAAGCTTCAATACTCTGGCCACCTGATGTGAAAAGCTGGCTCATTAGATTAGACCCTGATGCTGGGAAAGATTGAAGACGAAAGAAGAGGGTGACAGAGGATGAGATGACTGGATGGCATCAATGGACATGAGTTTGAGCAAACTTTGGGAGATAGTGAAGGACAGAGAAGCCTGGCATGCTGCAGTCCATGGAGTCACAAAGTAGACTTAGCGGCTACACAACAACAACTAATAGTTGTTATATACAGCAACTTGAAAAAAAAAAAGATCCCACATGCAGTAACAAAGATTCTGCTTGCTGCAACTGTTGTTCATTGCTATTCCCCAGCACCTAGCACAGTGCTTGTCATCATAGTCACCCCCAAAATATTTGGGAATGAATGAATGAAATTTACACTGGCTGACTGTATCATTTCTCTTCCAGTTAAAAGAATCATGTGTACCTAAATTAAGAAAGTAGCAATGATTAATAGCAAATCTGGGCTCTGCACATGTAACCTCAATCATTCAGGTGCATAATCCAAATTTTATCTGGAGTTGAACACATACATGTGTTATCAAAGGACAGCCTGATGGTGCCTGAACCCAGAGAACAGGTATCAGGGGTTTAGGAAGGGACGTGTCAAGATATATCACCACCACATTTTAAATACATCTAGAATCACATGGTCTAGTGCAGTGTTTCTCAGCCTCCATACTATTGAAATTTGGGGCTGAACAGCCATTGTCATGAGGAGCTGTCATGTATTTTGTTGGACATTTAGTAGCATCCGTGGCTTCTACACATTAGATATTAATATCACCCCATCATCAGTGATAAACAACAAAAAAATGTCTCCAGAAATTGCTAAATGTCCCCAGGGAACAAAATCATCCTGGTTGAGAACAACCAGTCTAGAGGAACAGTTAGCCATCTTCAAGAGAATTCCCATCAAATCTTAGGTACCACAAAAGACAGAAACTGAAGAAGACTGGTAGTAGTTTGCTTTTTATTCCTAGTATGAAGACTAGCACAAAGTATTCAAAAGCTACAATCGGTAATCAATCTAGCTTCAGCTTCAGAAATAGACAAAAGATCCACAGGATGAAGCCTGAAGCTCACCAGAGATTTCCAAAAGAAGAAGGAGGTGAATTAAATATGACTAGATAAAATAATTCATGCAACAGAGGTAGGATTTAATTACGGGTGACTGCAGTCTATGAATGTGAATCCAAAATGTGCCAAAGGCATATCAGGCAATGATGACTGAAATGATGCTCATCATAAATGACTGGCTTATAAACCAGAGCTTCCTGGATGGCACACAGGGAATGAGCAGCATCGGACAGTGGCCTTCATCAATAGGCAGGTCCAGGTAAACAGTTCAGAAGCTGCCAACCTGATGGTATCACTGGCTCGTGGTACTGGGATGAGAGTACTTTATAAATCATCTTGAAGTCAATCCGAGTACTTAGAAAAGCAGAACTAAGGTTTCAGGTCTTAGGTCTGGAAGGATGTGGCGTGTGTAGAGATAAATGGAGTACAGAGAAATGATAGGAATGAGACAGAAGTGAAACATGCTACACTTACTTGAAGTAAACACCCCAAGTCTTACTGCAGAAATGCAAATTTTGACACAGAGAAGGCAGCAAAACAGTTAAGTAAATCAGCCTAGAAGGAGCTAGAATGGAAAAATGATTACAGTACAGAGCCCTCCCAAGGAAAACAGGAAACATGCTGTGCTGGAGAGAAAGCAGAAACCCTTTCTCAAACAGACAATTCTACATGCAAGTGGAAACTTGAAAGGAGATACGGAGCCACCAGTTCTCACACAAACACGCAGTAACCACATAACAGCTGCCTGATGCAGAGCCGAGTCTGTGAATATGTCTTTGAAATTATCAGTGGCAACAGCTGAATAGGATAGAAGCTGTGAAGGCTTCTTCTCTGTTAAGAGAGGCTTTTAGAAAAGATGTGGGAGACCACAGACTTCATGATTTCAACAGCGAGGGAAAAGTGTTTTGAAGCTCTAAGCCATAGCTTGAATGTAAGAATCGCTAAGAAAGTTATGTTTAATTACAAAGAAATCAGCAGAAATTTTCAGCAGGGAAACTGTCCTGCAAATCTGTGAGGTTAAACTGCAAAAGAAAATGTTAATGGCTGAAGCAGGCTATCCAAAGAATTCAAACACCTTTCCGGAAAGCATTCAACGTCGTTCCTTGTTTAAAAAAAAAAAAATCCTAATCTGCAAAAAATATATTCTGGCATTTACAAGGCAAGCTATTTTGACCACAAGGAGAAAAAGAAGCTCCCAAACCAATTTTGAAATCAACTATCGGATTACAGTCAATATTTTGGCATGGTAGGGAGAACACTGAGGCTCATTGAAATACTGTGTGCAGCTCTGATAAGGACATAAATATGGAGAAGGTGGAGCAGGGAGCAACCAAATGATAAAGAGACTCAAAGGAGGCATAATTTACATTAGCACGTATCTTGCAAAATCAGCAACTGCACAGCACTTGGTCAGCAAAGATGGGGATTTATGAGAGAATTTCATTGAGATGTTAAGGGAAAATCTAAAGGGATTACCAATGATAATGCAACAGGGCTGCTTAACTTTGTAAGACCAGGGTCTGCAAATTCAGGTCAATAAAAAAAAGAAATTAAAAATATTTTTCTTGTTTGTTTGTTGGGGGAGGGTTCGGGGTTTTTGAGGAGGGAAGAGGAGTCTTGAGGAATATTGAATGGGAAAGAGAAATTGTCAGAGCTGTGGAAAGGATAAAGAAAGAAGAGTATGCATTTTACAGCATCTTGTAAATGACAATATAAACTAGAGAAACAAACATTTTTCTCCTTGAGTCCACCCTTAGTTTTAAACTTCCCCTCATGGACCTACCTCATAAGTGAATTTTGTATAATCTTGCTCTTCGATGTAGAAAGCAACTTGTTTAACTGTAATAGAGAATCTGGGTCACACAGCTCAGACCTCTCAACGTCCTTTCTGGCTTTTTGCTTTTGTTATTTCAAGTCCAAGTGCTCCGCCAAGATTCAGCCCAAATTCCATCTTCTCTGGAAAGCCTTTGCTGGCTTCTTCATTTAAAGTGATTTCTTCCTGTTCTGAACTCTTCCACCATGTCTTTCACATTCATCTACTGTCCCATTACTGTATACTTAGCATAAGTTATGTCAAGAGCAAAGAAAAAAATGAAAGAACTAAAAGATAAGTATGTAATTTTGAGTGATGAAAAGAAGCACGAACAGATTAAAATTAGAGAATTGAGATCTAATCCTAATTAAGATTTTAAAATGGAAGAGATTGATTTTCTTAGAAAAGAAAGGACTTTTAAATGTTAATATATGGTTATAGTTATGCTATATTATTTCATTATGCTTTCATTAAGTGATCATACTCTACAATAGATGAGCATGTGTGTATATATATATATGTAAATGCATTTTTTAAAGTTCTAGGGCGACAGACACCTGTTAATAATTCTATTTTCGTCTAGGGAATGAAGTAACTAAGTGATTGAGTAAATCTGAAGTAGATCTAATTTATGCCACCACATCCAGAATGGGGTGTGAAAAGAGAAAGAGAGGAGATGTTTAAGGACGTTTGACTTGACTCTATTTGTGGATTATTTTTATATGCATATTCATGAATATGAATATGCATATTCATATGTGTATCAGCCAGAGTCTCAGTCAGAAGAACTAAATCACCCCAATTATCCTAACAGTGAGACTTTCATATAAAGAATTAAACTAGGTATTAAAGAATGGAAAAACTAAAAGAGGGACTCTGAAATATCACAGGAGTAATAGTTGTACAAAGCAGCCAGCACCTAGGGCTGGGGAACGGAGAGGAGGTTGGGATTGTTAGGTTTTAAGAGTTTGGAAGGGAGTTTAGCTGGTGCTACTGCCTCAGGACCGCAGAAGACAAAGTCAGATCTCTGACAAGTGGGTATCTGCAAAGATTGGGAAAAGTGCAAACTGGAATCAACCGCCTCTGGGGAGGGGTTCCGGTGAAGGGCCACTGCTGGGCAACACCCGCAGGAACAGGAGGCAAACAGGAAGCAGCTAGTTCTTCCTCTTCCTTCCACCTTTCTGTCTCCCTTTGGCGCCCCCTCATGGAGACAAGTGGCTGAGATTGTTTCTCGGTCTCAGGGCATGTGCCTAGCTTATTAATGAACCTATTTACAGTTTATCGATTAAGCTGTGCTGCAAACTCTGATCCTGGGGGATGAAATAAACAATTCAGCTCTATCATAATCATAGGAATCAGAAATGGCCTCAAAGAGGTTATAAGTGGACCCTCTGCTTACACAAAACCAGTTTCCTTGGAGAGGAACATTAGTTTGGTAGAGCACACACAGCTAGGAGCCAACATTTTTTAAATTCTTTTTTTGGCTCTGCTACTGAGTGGGCAGTCTTATATAAACCACATAATCTCTTTAAAAATAACAATAATAAAAATTAATTCCTGAATGGTGCTCACCATGTGTCAGGCACTAAGTGTTTTATGTATATTAATTAATTTAATCCTTGCAACAATTCTATGAGAAAAGGGACTTTAGTTACTTCACCCAAGGTCACAAAATAGTGAGGAAAAGACCAGAGATTGAACCCAGCAGCCTGATATACAAATTTTCTCTTTATTACCAAGCATTGCTGCCTCTCAAACATTCATATTACATGCCAGACACAACTCTACATTCTTAAAATAGAGAAAAACCTTCTGAAGTAAGGACTGTCACCCTCAATTTACATATGAGAATAATGAATCCAGGGGGCTCTCTGGCCTCCATTTCTCTGTCTGTCAAATGGGTAGGTTGGATTGATTAGGGACATTGATCCCAGTTTCTGCAGACACTGGGATTCTGTAATTAAAGAGCTCAAGGGTTCTGGCTAAAACCCAACTAGAAAAACTCATTTTTCACATTTGCAGACCCCCTGATCTCACAAGTTTAATAATAGCCCACTCATGTACATACAGAAGTACAAAAATTGCCAACTCAACACAGCTTATTATTCTCCATCATCTATTCTCTAGGAATTAGATGGGAAATAAAAGGAAGGGAATCAAAAATCATTTAGGGTAACACATTGCTTGGTTTCAGCAATTAGCTCCAAAATCATATCCATATTAACTGTGTTAAATTGGGAAAGGGATGACACACACTTTTTATTACTTTTCTTTTCTTCATTTTTTAAAATATTCTGTTTGACTTTTAGACTTTCAGTCCACCACAAGCCTTTGAGAAAGGTTAGTATTGTCACAGCAGAAAGGTTCAAAACCCAGGGAAGCTTGCCTGAGGACACCTACCTGGTTAGAACTGAACTGGGATTTGAACTTGTGATGAGTTTTACCTAAAGTGACAGTATCAGGACTGTTAAGACTGAAATTGACCTTGTCTTCAAAATCCTATTTTTTTTTAAATAAAAACTTTCCTGTCAGTGTATATAACAAGCCAAGGGATAGACATTGATAAACTCCCAGCTGAGTCAGCTGAGTGACCTGACCTTAGTGAATCCCTGTCAGCATCACTGTAGCAAGTCACAGACCAGCCACGTACCATGCTGACACCATCCAGGGTCCACAGGTATCTAATGTCCCTAGGAACTTCACACCACACTACAGAGCCTGGTATGTAGAATATGGCAAGATCTTTAAGAACCTTAGGAATTCAGTGATTTTTTTTTAATAAGGGAAGATACCTATCTTCTTAGAAATGTTCCTATGAAAAAAGTTGTGCATGTGGGCAAAATCAAGCCCCCTCTGCTCACCAACAGATGACTTTAGCCAACCCTTGTATGGTGCCACTTTTATCATTAAAAAAAAAAAAAAATTCCTAATAGTCTTTTGGACCCTAATCTGGGAAATGAGGGTTTCCTGTCATAAGAAGAGGTCTGCCACAGAGAGAGATTTGATTCCTTATTTAAACATCTGTAGAACCCCCTAAAATAGTTTAGATAGAAATGAAAATGATTGGAGGAGAGAAAACCTCCTTGAGGGATGGTCCTGGAATGCAGGTTCCATGTGGTTTACTCCAAGAATAGTTAAGCAAAAAGAGGATGGAGAGCCACTCCTGCTTCTCGCCTTCCCTCCCCAGGTGGGGCAGAAGTTCCCTGGGAATCCTCTACTCCTGGTTACAGCACACCTCCCACAGCTGGTGCCCCAGGGCTGCCTCCAAACTGAAAATGAATGACTGCAGTCAACCATCAAGGTCAACAGCTGATCGAATCCAACGCTACTGGAGGGAGGTTGGGAGGCTTCAGCGCTTTGTTACCTGGGGTTCAAATCCCAAGTCCTCCACTGACTGCAAATCTATGCAAGTATTTTTGAGCTTAAGTTTCTTCATTTGACCAATCAGGGTAACAATACCCATTTCATTGGCTGGTGTGTCAGTTTTCAACAGCTTTCATAACAAGTACCACAAACTACGGGGCTCAGAATAACAGATACTTTTTCTCTCATAGTTCTGGAGGCCAGGAGACTGAAATCAAGATATCAAAGAGGTTAAGTTCTCTCTGAAGCATCTAGGGAAGAATCCTTCCTTGCCTCAGCCCCTGACATTTCTTGGTGATGGAAGGATCACTCCAACCCCTGCCATCTCCTCACATCTCTCCGCGTCTCTGTTCTCCCCTCTTCCTATAAGGACATGAGTCATTAGATTTAGGGTCAAGGCTAACCTGGGATGATCTCATCTTGATCCTTAACTAATTACATCCGCAAAAGACCCTATTACCAAGTAAGATCAAATTCTGAAGGCCAGATGGACTTAAATTCTTGTGGGGGCACTACCAACCCATGATAACTGTTAAGGGGATTGAATGAGAAGGGTGCAGTTAAAGCACCTCATTTAATACGTGCACGTTATAGGTCTTCAATAAGTACAGGGATGATTTTTATTTTTTGTTATTACTGCTGCAGCTGGTCTTATCATTGCCTTCTAGGCAATAAAGAAAAAGGATTGATTTGGGAATGAAAGGACAGATCTGAGGAGCAGCAAGGAAAGGGGCAGCAGAGAAAAAGTAGGTTTGTAAAGTGGGAGGAGAAAGTGCTGAAGGGACACTCATTACCTGGTTTGTTCCAGTGCCCACAGAGCTTCCCTTGTGGCTCAGCTGGTAAAGAATCCACCTGCAGTGTGGGAGACCTGGGTTCGATCCCTGGGTTGGGAAGATTCCCTGGAGAAGGGAAAGGCTACCCACTCCAGTATTCTGGCCTGGAGAATTCTATGGTCTGTATAGTCCACGGGATTGCAAAGAATCAGATACTACTGGGCAACTTTCACTCACTCACTCTACGGCCAGGGCCTGGATACACTGGGCGTGAGGCAGGAAACTTGGACACCCGAGCCTGACCCAGCCTGGCCATCTCCCCATTGTGGTCTCACTGCTCGGAGGGAAAAGACACTGGAGAATCTGGGGGAAAAAATTCTCTACATGCTCACTTCTTTTTCTCCTTCTGGTACAGATGCCTGCTTATTCAGATATGTCTCACTCTTGTGAACCCATGGACTATAGCCCATCAGGGTCCTCTGTCCATGGAATTTTCTAGGCAAGAATACTGGAGCAGGTTTGCCATTTCCTACTCCAGGGGATCTTCCTGACCCAAGGAATGAACCCTCATCTCCTGTGTCTCCTGAATTGGCAGGCAGATTATTCTTTACCACTGAGCCACCTGGGAAGCCCCTCTGGCTCAGGTACTTCAAAATTTTTCCAATGGGAGTAGAAGAATTGACTCTGGAAGCAAGACTCATGAAGCGTAGAGGCCTCCTTCCTGAAACGTAAGTGGATCTCAGTGCTGAGTATGGAGAGAAACTCCTGTTATTTCAGAAGATTCCTGAGCCCTGGAAATGAACCAAACATAACAAACACATAAATTCAAAGGCAGTTGGAAAAGCTAGGCCCCTTCCTCCCCAAGGCCAGAATGATGGGCATCCTGGATGCTCTAAAATTTAGTCAATGCAATTCTGAAGACACCAAAGTCTCACCCTGATATAAATTATACACTGCCAAGTACTGCAGCTTGGGTCAGATTCCTGGGTCAGGAAGATCCCCTGGAGGAGGAAATGGTGACCCACTCCGTATTCTTGCCTGGAGAATTCCATGAACAGAGGAGCCTGGCGGGCTACCATCCATGGGGTTGCAAAAGTTGGACACGACTGAGTGACTAAAGCACCACCAAGCACTGTAGCTAATGGTTTTGCTAGAAACTGTGGTACATGTTTATGTCACTGGAAGAGATCGAAGGGCAAGAGGTGAGTCAGGACCAATAAATTATTAAGTCTAAAGATTCTCTTGGAGATTAACTTCTTCCCTCCAGAGACAAGCCTTATAGACTGTCCGCCAGGTGTTTGCTTTTTTGTAGCATGAACACTTTGATGATCTGAGTCCATGGGCTACTTCTCAGAATAATGTTTTCAATAAAATAATAAAAAAGTACCAAGCAAACAATGATATCAAAAGATAGTTATTAAAATACCAACAAAGCAATCAATTCATGAAATGTGCTTTTTTCTCAATGTGTTAATCACAAGTTCTAGAAACAGGTCTTATAGCTACTGTAATTTTTTGAAGTTAGGAGGAATCTAACCAATATTTCAAGATCTCTGCAGCAACTATAGAGAGTTTGACAAATTTTAGTGGTTTATTGTCTACGTTCATAATTGAAGAAATGCTAACGCTCAGTTGGGGTTAAGGGGAAATATACACATAGTTTTTTTTTTCCTTATCCAAGTTCACAGAATTCTCTTCCTAGGAGTTGGTGGACCCCATATTTCGAACCTCTATTCTGAGCAAACAGAATTCAAAGGTACCCAAATTGTGGTGGGGCTCTGCCAGCAAGCACCAGCACCAATTCTGTTACCTTAGCAAAGGAGGCCCCCTGCTGGCCAAAACGCAGCTGCCATCCATCCTAAAACTCAATTGGCCGTGTTAGAAAACAATAGGTCAGTCAATTAATTCACTGATTCACATCAAGAAATGCAGCGCGCAAGGCTACTTGTCAGCCAGGCCCCGGGGTATCTAATCAGTACAGATTTAAAAGTCCCATCTGGCTTAATGGGAAAGTGCTGATGGTTTATGCTGTTGGTCATTAGCAGAAGTGGAGATGCCAGGCTGGACCGCTGTTTCCAAGGCGGCGTCTTTCTCCTCTCCCGGTCAACAACAAACACTGCAGATTGCTTAAAGGCTAGATTTCCCCAGGGGCTTGTCTGACCAGGGTATTTAAAGCCTGGTTTCAGTGCTTGGAGCTAAGGGCAAAGGAAGGAGAGGAGATATGAATGCAGGACTTAGGATGTGCCAGAAACCAGGATAAGAATTTTCACGTGTGCTATTACTGTCAATTCCTAAAGCAATCCTGCATGAACTTACTAGTATTATTTGAATGAATGATTATGTGGTTTGGGGGGATGGGTAGCCCCTCTGACGCCCAGTTTCTGCAGCCGGAGGCAAGGAGAGTCCCGCCCCAGGGTACCCACTACAGTTAGCACAGAGTTCTGGAGCCTGGTGTTAGGTTTGAGTCCTGGACTTCACACTAGCAGCATGAACTTAGACCATTTTACCAATCATCTGTGCCTCATTTTCCCTATCTGGGAAAGGAGGATAGTAACAGTACCTATTACAAGAGTTGTTGTAAAGATCAAATGTAAAACCCATAGAACAGTGCCCGATATCTGTAGATATTCAATAAATGACAGCTATTATTCCTCTGAGAAAATGTTGCCTCCTGAATTCTAAAGCAACAACACAGCCAGCAGCCTAAACCATCATTCCTCAATTAAAGGCAATTTTGTTCCCCAAGGAAGTTTTGGCCAAGTGTGTAGACATTTTTAGTTCTTACAACTAGGGACCATCTAATGGATAGAGGCCGGCAATATTGTTAAACATCCTACAATGCACAGGACAGGTCCCTCAACAAAAAATCAAGTGGCCTCAAATGTTAATATTGTCAAGGCTGAGAAACTCTGCCCTACTCTGAACACCAGGGAGGTGAAGAATAGTTTGCCAGGTATGATGAGATGCTAGGTGGAAACTGGAAGCCCCCATGCTGCTGGAGGAGGGCCAGGCAATAACCAAGTACATAAACAGGAAACTATTAGATGACAATAAATGCTGTGATAGAAGTAAAACAGTGGCAGAGAGTGATGGGGTTGAGCTCCTTAAAGTGGATGAGAAGAACGTTTTCTTAGAGGCGGTGGCATTTAAACTGGACTTGAATGACAGGAAGTGACCAGACATCGAAGATCTAAGCAAAGAGCCTGGCTGGCAAAGGGACAGTTCTTGCAAAGTTATCAAGGCAGCGACAACCGTGATGTGACTGAGGACAGAAAGAATGGGAAGTCAGAGAGTAGCGGTGGGGAGGGAATTCCAATAAGAGACCACAGATTATTTCCTTTGGATAGTCCTACTTTCTGATATCCTTACTGCCTAGGAAAAAATATTGCCTCAAAGTATGTGACAGTAACTAAAATATGTGACTTGCTATGAGATATAAATTTTAAGTAGGTTTTGATACTGTTGTTCTTTCTTTTAGGAAGCAATAATGGGGAGTCTCTTCCCTAGCAACAAAGTAGTTAACAAGGTCAGTTACTGGATTTGGTTACTTCCGGTTTGAGAGAAACCATGTTGTGTCTTCCTGTTCTCTGTCGCTCGGGGCTTGTCGCTCGGGGCTTGTTCAGATGCAATGCCTTAAGAGGAAGTTTCAGAGGAGGGAGACCAGGACACAGTTCCATTCTGCTCCATTGGAGCTTGTCAGGGGCCCCGAGTAGAATGCAATACTGCAAAGCATAGTTTGAGAATCAATTAGGCCAGGAGAGGAGGCAGGGAGAAGGGCTAGCCATCTTGCCAGCCTGTCCGTAGCTCTTCTGCCCGCACAATATCAGAGGCTAAGGAAAGGCCTGTAAAAGGAGTCAATTATCTAATTCTTCTTCTGGTTCTGGTGGATTTCTCATGTATTGCTGAGCCACAGTTGTGGTTTATTAAGCAAGTAAAGGAAGTAAAGTTTGATAGAATGTCTAATAGACTGATTGGTTTATAAAAAGGAAGGGGGAGGAGTAGACAGGAGGAGCTTTCTATTTTTGAAGATGGGATAAACTATACCCGGGATCCTCAGGGCAGGAATGTGTGTGTTTGGTGTAAAAAGCAGGGATTGAACCCCCCGAGGTCTGGACTTATTGTTTGGAGCATCCTTAAACAGCTCTGGACTCAAAAGTCTTTTTCTGTGCTCTGTTACATTTAGTTTCACAACTTGCTGGCCTTGTTAGGATTTTTTACCAGACCCCAGTTAGAAAGCACACAGGCTCTTAAAGTTGGTTCTCAGTGAAGCTGGCAAAGCAAGCCAGTCAGCTATTTACCAGAGTCTGCACTAGTTTATGACTCAAGTAACCCAATTTGGACAAATTTCTAATTGTCTTTTCCTCTTCCTTAATCTTAGGAACCCTAGTTTTATTCAGGGCAATAAATGATACCCAGCTAAAAGACTGTATTTCCCAGAAGCCATATGATTTCTGTATGGCCATATGGTTAACTCCTAGCCAATGAAATGAAATGGCAGTGTTTTGTGTAACCTCTTGGAAAGCATCTTAAAAGACAGATGATGTATACACTTTGCTCATTCTTTCCCCCCATTCTGCCACCTGGAATGTGGATATGATGGTTGGAGCTCTACCAGCCATTGTGTGCTATAAGGACAGAGTCATACTCTAAGGAAAGCATGGTGACTAGAAAGAGACTAAATCCCCAAGGACTTTGTGGGGTTGGCATACTAGCCCAAAATATTCTGTCTCTGGACTTCTGTTATGTGTAAGAGAAAGCTGCTTCTATATTACTTATTTTTTTATATGACTTTAAAGTTTTCATTTAATGCAGTCAGAATTAATCCTAAATGGCCCACCAATATTTGCATAATGTACCCACATTGTGAGACTGCATGAACAAGATTAATACTTTCATAAAGTTGTATTTTATCTAAGCATTAATTAAAATTATCATTTTGAAACGATAAGCAATATATAATGAGATCGACATTATATAAACTCTTAGCTGACCAATTTTGATTTAATCTAAGGGGTATTTTAATTCACCTTAGCAGATCTCATCAAATGAAGAGAACTGAATTCAGGTGTTGGTGGCTTTTTTTCATTTAAAACTGGTCTAAGACATCTGAAATCATTGGTGCACAGTAACAGAGAGAGTACCTCACCTTATGGGTCCTATAGCAGCGTATCACTGATTCTCAGTTTATATCATCAAAACATCTGGGATGTCTCTCTATCTCTTGAGCCTCCTGATCTCTCTGATGTAACAGTGTGTGCTGATGGCTTTACAGTAGCCCTCCCTGGGGCTAAAACAAGAGTAGATCCTCAAAGACAATGGTAATTGTTATTGCTTCTCACCAAATACTTCTCACACTTTTCCTTCCAGCCATGTGATAGAGTTGTACTTCCTGGCTCTCTGTGGTTGAGTATGTCTGAATTCTGGCCAGTGAATTGTATCACTTCCAAGTTTGGCATATACTGCTCATGTGAGACCCTTCACAGTTGTATTTTTCACTTGCCATAGTATCAGGTAGGGGCTGCCCATCAGCTGTGTCAAGGAGGACAGGTAATGCCAACCGCTGAGCAGTGTCCCCAAGTGTCTCTTGTTGCACATGTAGTTTGAACAAGAAATATACCCTTTTTGTTTCAATCCACTGAGATCTGAAGATTGTTTCTGCAGCATAATCTTTATTCTGATTAATGCATTACGCCATCCAGAAAAAGATTCTGAGGATGGCAGTAATCACAGAGGAACTGAATGATATTATCTATGGTTCCAGCCATCAGAGAAGACATATGAGCAACAGTTCCTCTGAGTTGACTCATACATTTAACCCGTTTAACAAGTTCAAAAAACTTTTTTGTTGAGAAGTTGCCTTAACATATCTAGCTACAAAAATCTATCAAAACCAAGCAATCCCAAAGAAAGGCAGTGCCAAGGAATGCTCAAACTACCGCACAATTGCACTCATCTCACATTCAAGTAAAGTAATGCTCAAAATTCTGCAAGCCAGGCTTCAGCAGTATGTGAACCGTGAACTCCCAAAGGTTCAGGCTGGTTTTAGAAAAGGCAGAGGAACCAGAGATCAAATTGCCAACATCTGCTGGATTGCTGAAAAAGCAAGAAAGTTCCAGAAAAACATCTATTTCTGCTTTATTGACTATGCCAAAACCTTTGACTGTGTGGATCACAATAAACTGTGGAAAATTCTGAAAGAGGTGGGAATACCAGACCACCTGACCCTGCCTCTCGAGAAACCTGTATGCAGGTCAGGAAGCAACAGTTAGAACTGGACATGGAACAACAGACTGGTTCCAAATAGGAAAAGGAGTATGTCAAGGCTGTATCGGAGAAGGCAATGGCAACCCACTCCAGTACTCTTGCCTGGAAAATCCCATGGATGGAGATGCCTGGTAGGCTGCAGTCCATGGGGTCACAAAGAGTCTGACATGACTGAGTGACTTCACTTTCATTTATCAGTTTCATGCATTGGAGAAGGAAATGGCAACCCACTTCAGTGTTCTTGCATGGATAATCCCAGGGATGGCGGAGCCTGGTGGGCTGCCGTCTATGGGGTTGCACAGAGTCAGACACGACTGAAGTGACTTAGCAGCAGCAGCAGCAGCAGCAGCAGCAAGGCTGTATATTGTCACCCTGCTTATTTAGCTTACATGCAGAGTATATCATGAGAAACGCTGGGCTGGATGAAGCATAGGCTGGAATTAAGATTGCCTGGAGAAATTTCAGTAACCTCAGATATATAGATGATAACATCCTTATGGCAGAAAGTGAAGAAAAACTAAAGAGCCTCTTGATAAAAGTGAAAGAGGAGAGTGAGAAATTTGGCTTAAAGCTCAACATACAGAAAACTTAAGATCATGGCATCTGGTTCCATCACTTCATGGCAAAGAGATGGGGAAACAGTGGCTGACTTTATTTTTTGGGGTTTCAAAATCACTGCAGATGGTAACTGCAGCCATGAAATTAAAAGACGCTTTCTCCTTGGAAGGAAAGTTATGACCAACCTGGACAGCATATTGAAAAGCAGAGACATTACTTTGCCAAGAAAGGTCCGTCTAGTCAAGGCTATGTTTTTTCCAGTAGTCATGTATGGATGTGAGAGTTGGACTGTGAAGGAGGCTGAGCACCGAAGAATTGATGCTTTTGAACTGTGCTGTTGGAGAAGACTCTTGAGAGTCCCTTGGACTGCAAGGAGATCCAACCAGTCCATCCTAAAAGAGATCAGTGCTGGGTGTTCACTGGAAGGACTGATATTTAAGCTGAAACTCCAATACTTTGGCCACCTACTGCGAAAAGCTGACTCATTTGAAAAGCCCCTGATGCTGGGAAAGGTTGAAGGTAGGAGAAGGGGACGACAGAGGATGAGACGGTTGATGGCATCACCAACTCGATGGACATGAGTTTGGGTAGACTCTGGGAGTTGGTGATGGACAGGGAGGCCTGGAATGCTGCGGTCCACGGAGTCGAAAAGAGTCGGACACAACTGAGCAACTGAACTGAACTGAACTGAACTGAACCCGAGCAATCCTATTTTTCAGTGACTTCAGGCTCTATCAAACTTACTGCAAGTTCTGCATTTACATTCCCCACATATCTGGCTCCACCGTGTGGTGTTCAGAAGAAATAACATTATAGGACTGTAAAAGCAAAGTCATGTATCCAATAATACCATATATGCCTTGAGTGGGGACTGCACATGATAAAAAAAATTACATCTAGCTTACTAGGGCATTAAACCAAAAGTAAGAGGGAAAATGTTTCTGTCACATGAAGCCGGAAATGCAGTAGTAGGGAGTAAGGCTTGATCATTTGTTATTCAATTATGTAAATAATATTTACTGAGCTCTACTATGTACCTTAATTTATTATGGGCACCGGGGATATAGCGGTGGACAAGATAGAAGTTACTGCCTTAGTTGGAAAGGCAGACAAGGGAACAAGTCAACAAAGTAATATTTACCACAATGTTGGATGTGATAAGTGCTATAAAGTAAATCTGAGTTAGGGCATAGAAAGTGATGCTGAGGGGTTCTTTTAAATGAGGTTGACAGAAATAAAGACAAACAATTCACATTTAGCTCTCCCAAAGTTCATTTAGACCATTTCAGTCACTCAGTCGTGTCCGACTCTTTGTGACCCCATGGACTACAGCATGGCAGGCTTTCCTGTTCATCACCAACTCCCAGAGCTTACTCAAACTCATGTCCATCGAGTCGGTGATGCCATACAACCATCTCATCCTCTGTCGTCCCCTTCTCCTCCTGCCCCCAATCCCTCCCAGCATCAGGGTCTTTTCCAATGAGTCAGTTCTCATCAAGTGGCCGAAGTATTGGAGTTTGAGCTTTCAGCATCAGTCCTTCCAATGAATATTCAGGACTGATTTCCTTCAGGATTGACTGGTTGGATCTCTTTACAGTCCAAGGGATTCTCAAGAGTCTTCTCCAACATTACAGTTCAAAAGCATCAATCCTTCAGCGCTCAGCTTTCTTTATAGCCCAACTCTCACATCCATACATGACCACTGGAAAAACCATAGCTTTGACTAGATGGACCTTTGTTGGCAAAGTAATGGCTCTACTTTTGAATATGCTATATAGGTTGGTCATAGCTTTTCTTCCAAGGAGCAATCGTCTTTTAATTTCATGGCTGCTGTCACCATCTGCAGTGATTTTGGAGCCCCCCAAAATAAAGTCTCTCACCGTTTTCATTGTTTCCCCAACTATTTGCCATGAAAGGATCAGAGCAGATGCCATGATCTTAGTTTTCTGAATGTTGAATTTTAAGCCAACTTTTTCACTCTCTTTCACTTTCATCAAGAGGCTCTTTGGTTCTTCACTTTCTGCTATAAGGATGGTGTCATCTGCATATCTGAGGTTATTGATATTTCTCCTGGCAATCTTGATTCCAGCTTGTGCTTCTTCCAGCCCAGCGTTTCTCATGATGTACTCTGCATATAAGTTAAGCAGGGTGACAATATACAGCCTTGACGTACTCCTTTTCCTACTTGGAACCAGTCTGTTGTTCCATGTCCAGTTCTAACTGTTGCTTCCTGACCTGCATATAGGTTTCTCAGGAGGCAGGTCAGGTGGTCTGGTATTCCCATCTCTTTCAGAATTTTCCACAGTTTATTGTGATCCACATAGTCAATGGCTTTGGCACAGTCAATAAAGCAGATGTTTTTCTAGAACTGTCTTGCTTTTTTGATGATCCAACGGATGTTGGCAATTTAATCTCTGGTTCCTCTGCCTTTTCTAAAACCAGATTCAACGTCTGGAAAGTTTACCGTTCATGTACTGTTGAAGCCCGGCTTGGATGAGCATTACTTTGCTAGCATGTGAGATGAGTGCAATTGCGCAGTACTTTATACATTCTTTGGCATTGCCTTTCTTTTGGATTGGAATGAAAGCTGACCTTTTCCAGTCCTGTTGCCACTGCTGTTTTCCAATATATATATTATATATGTGTTATATTATGAAGTACAATCACTTATAATATATATGATCACTTATAGACATAAGAATCTAAGTCTTTAGCCCTAATTCCAAGTTATAGAAATGACACTATAATAAATTAATCAAACACATTCAGGATATGGCATATGGTATATGTTTACAATCCTAGACTCCTCAAAATTGAAACGTCATAAAAAGGGTGATTTCCTGAAAATTTTAAATAGACTTAAAAGACATAATAACCAAATACAATGTGTGAATCTTGACTCTCAGTTCAAAAATTTAAGACAATTGGTAGAATTTTAAATTTTGTTTTAAATATTAGATGATATGGAATTATTGCTAATGTTCTTATTTAGGGGGGAATGCATGTTGACATATTTAGGAGCAAAGTGTTTGAAGTCCAAAATTTACTTTCAAATGGTTTAGATAAAAACTATGTATGTGTGTGTGTAAAAGAGAGAAAAGGAAAAAGAGATGACAGATGTTAACATTTGATTAATCTAAGGCAAAAGTATATATCGGTGTATCATAAACTCCTAGAGAAACCATAGGGGGTAATCTCCTTGACATTGGTCTTGGGAAAGATTTTTTTGGATTTGACACTAAAGCAAAGGCAACAAAAGCAAAAGTTAAGTGGGACTACAACAAAAATCCTTCTGTGCAGTAAAGGAAACAATCACCAAAGTGCAACTTGTGGAATGGGAGAAAATATTTGTCAACCACACATCTGACAGGGGTTTAATATTCAAAATATACAGAATCCATACAGCTCAACACTGAAAACAAAACAAACCCAAATAACTCAATTTAAAACTGGGCAAAGGATCTGAATAGACATTTTTTCAAGAAAAGATACATAAACGGCCAACACGTACTAGAAAAAGTGCTCAATGTCACTAATCAGGTAAACTCAAAAATAAAAGCCTGACACCTGTGAGGATGTTTATCACCAGAAAGTCAAAAGGTAAACAAACTGGCGAGAATGTGAAGAAAAGAGAACTCTTGTGTACTGCTGGTGGGAATATAAATTGGTACAGCCATTATGGAAAATAGAGGTTCCTCAAGAAATTAAAAATAGAACTAACATATGATGGAGCAATCCACCTCTGGATACATATATCCAAGGAAGATGAAATTGAAATCCTTATTCAAAATGATATCTGTACTTCCATGTTCATTGCAGCATTATTCACAGTAAGTAATCAAGATATGGAAACGAATTAAATGTCTGTTAATAGATGAATGAAGATATGGTGTGTATATATATGTGTGTGTGCAGTATATTTATATAATGGAATATTGTTCAGCCTTAAAAAGAGAAGGAAATCCTGTCATGTGCTACAACCTGAATAAATATTATGCTATGTAAAATAAGCCAAAGAAAGACAAATACTTCCTGATATCAGTGATATGTAGAATTTCATCACACCCACACCGCTCCCCACCCCCAAACAAAAACACGTTGAACTCACTGGGAACAACTGGATTGTAGCATCTGAAAGGATAAAAGCTAGTAAGATCAAGACAAAAACCTTAGAATCCCTACCGTACAACCTTAAATGACCAAAATCTTTGATTAAACAACCCAACACAATAGGGATAGATCAGCTATATTCAATAACACTGACAGGAGCATTTACTGGGATAGCAGATCTGCCAATTTACTTCATCTGTATCTAACATAGATTGTAATGAAAAATTTAAAGATTGCTCAGACCAAAAGTGACCCAGTGCATCCAGCCTTCCAAACATCTCCAAGAAGCCAGACACACAAGTAAAGCAATGTTGCATCAACTTGGCCTTCAGTTAAATATCCCCAACTAACTTCAGTCAACACTACATGGAGCAGACAAACCAAGCCAAACCCTGCCCAAGTGTATGAGTAAAGTAACTGCTGTTATTTTTAAGTGACTCAATTTTGGGTTTGTTAAATGGTAATAAATAACTTTTAGCATTATTTCAGTCAGCTTTGAGAGTGTCCTTGCATTCTGCCCCAAGAATGTTTCAGGCTACTCTTGTCTTCTGTATATAATTGGAAGTGCCCCCAACGCCTGGCTCCTTTTATTGAGAAAACATACACAAAGACCATAGTTTAAGTATCAAGATTTTTTTGAAGAAATGAAACATTACAGTCACATTTTACTCCCTTCCTCCCCAGACAGTTGCCACTATCATGCATTTAGTGCCTTATTAATCTCTTGCATTTTAGAAAAGTTTTACAATTTATATATATTTTCACAAATAATAAGTAACACTGTACTTCATTGATTCTAAGTCAAACATTTTTAAAACCATTGGAGATGTATCTTACAACAGATAGTGTAACTGGCAAGTGATACTGTAACTGGTTGCATTTTTCTTTTTTAGTAATATGTGCCTTTAAAAATTTTTTTATTTTGCATTGGGATATAGCTGATTAATAATGTTATGATTGTTTCAGGAGAATAGCAAAGGGACTCAGTCATACAAACACATGTATCCATTCTCCCACAAACTCCTCTCCCATCCAGGCTGCCAATTATGTGCCTTATTGATCTTATTTTCTATTTCACCTAACATTAAACATAGATAACCTGCTTTATACCTTATAAAAATTTAATCATTTGAGTTTTTCTGCAAATTACTCTTGCTAAATATTTTAGCAAGCTTTAAGTATAATTTGCATTAAAATATATAATTTACATATAATAAAATGTACCCATTTTAAGTCCACAGTTTGATGAGTCATGATAGCTGCATAAAGCTAATTTTCCATTATTGAGCTATAAGCATTATTTATATATTCCAAATACAGGCCCTCTGTCAAATAATATGTATTAAAAATAGTTTTCCCCAACCTGTGACTTGACTTTTCATTTCCTTGCTGCTGTCTTTCAAAGAGCAGAAGTATTAATTAATTTCAATTAATAATTTTCTTTCACAATTCACTGTCTAAAAAATATTTCTCTATCCCAAGACAGTAATTTATGTTTCTTTCCAGAATTTCTAGAGTATTAGCTTTTGTTAATCTATGATCCATTTCACAATCCAAATTTTGTACTAAAATTATGTATCGTGTAAGGCAAAAGATGAGGTTACTTACTATTTGAATATATTTTCATTCTATGTTAAGACTCTTCTCATTAAACAACCATGGCACCTTTGTTAAAATCAATTGCGCAATATGCATGGGTCCATTTTCAAATCTATTCTGTCCACTAGCCCCTAACATTTCTTTTAAAACAGGTCTTTCGGCGACAAATTCTATCATCTTTTCCTTGTCTGAAAGTCTTTTCTCACCTTTTCTGAAGGATATATTTCCTGAATATGGAATTCCAGGTCAACAGGTATATTTCTTTCTTTCAAAGATACCATGCCAAGGCCTCTAACTTGCAGAGTTTAAGGAAAGAAATGCAGTCACTCTCTGTATGGAATGTGGTTGTTTTTTTCTTCTCCAGCTGCTTTTCTAATTTTCTCTAGTTTTCAACACTTTATGATGTACTTTAGTTTTCTTCATGTGTGTCCCTGATGGTTGAATTTCTTGGATCTCTGGGTTTATAATTTTCATAATTAGGAAAACTTTCAGACATTGTTGTTTACATTGTTTTTGTCTCCCTTATCCCATCTTCTAGGAGTCCAAATACAAGTATGTTAGAAAGACTTGATGTTATTCCATAGGGGACTAAGGCACTGTTCTATTTCTCTTTTCTCTTTGTGCTTTAGTAAGGTTCACTGATTTTTAGTTCTGCAGTGACCCATCTGCTGTAATTCCATCTGTTCTTTCTCACCTAGCTAGTGAACAAAGAGGTAATCAAATAGTAGCAGTGATTTTTTAAAAATAAATCTTCCACATACTTGAATTATTGGTATAAGTGTATTAACCACAAATAAAATATTTCAGGACTATGAATTTAGAAATGTGTAGTTTTTTCAATATTTTCTTTACTGCCTGTAAAATTAGTTTGTGTATATATACATATACATGTAACATGAGAAATGACACTGAATATGACACCAGTGACAGGCTGTTGTAATTTTTTTTACTTTGACTTTTACAGAAAGTGATGACAATCTATGGAAAATGCTTTATTGTATCATGCTTATTTACTACAAGGAACATTTTATAATAATACAAAAGTAATCCACAAACTTGATTAAGTGAAGATCAATTGATCTGAAAATTTTTTCTTCCTTAGTCTTTCACAGTAATTGCCAAAAGTTCAATAAGCTGATTTTTCCAAGAATAATTATTCTAATAACTTTGGGTGTTCAATCCGTGCAATGGTCCAGTCAGGCTTTACTCCTTGTGTAAACTCTCTCTGAAATCTAAGGAAACATTATAAACAATGTGTATCCTGTATTAGTTCAAACACTTCCTGGATCACTATGTAATTTGCAAGTACATAGTGGAGGCAGTTTTTAGCAAAAAGCTAACAGATAATGGTAAATAAAAATCAAAAGTTTAATCTACCAATTTGATCACAAAAAATATCCCCCCCAAAATTAGAAGTGCATTCTCAACTGAGTATTTTTAATAGACAGATCTATATACACTCCAATATCTGCCAGTCTGTGAGAGAAACGTGTTATTCTGCTAAGTACTAGCTATAATATACACCTAATATGAGGAGAAAAAAACTGGACTACGTTGATAAAACAGCACTTCCATGGAAGTTGGTTATGTGATTAGATTTACTCATAGCTGGCACTAAGCTCATTCTTGAAAACAGCGTCTTTATGACCTGCCTGTGATCTTAGTAGGGACTATCAGAACAACCAAAGGTTAGTGTTGATTATAGTGTTCTAAATGATGTCTTTAAAAACAGACAATTCAGTAGATTTAAATTAAATAAGTATTTAAATATATAGAATATTTTGGGCAATTAGAAATAAAGCAAAATTCCACACAGGAAAAAGAAATGGAAAAAAAAAAAAAAAAGCAACATCTCCTTCAAGAAGTGAAAAAATGAAGGTATAATTCTCTTTACCTTAGTGAAACAGGATACATTTTCTTTCTTAGGTCATTTGGGGGTTTTGTTCATTGTTTTAAAGCTAATTTGTATAACTTTGATGACATAAAAGTATTCTTTTAAACAGATATTAAAGTATATCTCCACTAACTCTCTTGAACTGTTCACTGTTCCGAATTTTATTCACACAATAATACACTACAGTGTCTCATTTAAATAGGTTGCTAACCTCCCATTAGACAGTACCTCCTTAAGGGCAGGAACCCTTCTGTGTCTAAACTCCCACCAGACTACCTGGTAAAGAGGAGATGGTCAATAATTATCTAGTGAGTGGATGGTCCATGTGCCAATTACAGCATATTTTATTCTCCAAAGACGGTCATAACCACATTTCACATGCTCTTCTGCAATGTGACCTTGCTGCTGCCCCATGAAGAGGTGGAGTATCTCCATGTCCTTCACTGTGCAGATCCTGTGACTGTTTGGACCAGAAACCATGCAGAAGCGATGCTTCCAATCCTGGACATAGCCCTTTACTAGAGGGCTATGTCTAGCATCTTCTGTCTTTTGGAAGCCAACCACCATGTAAAACACGTGACTATCTTAACACCTCCACAAGCCCAAGCTACAAAGTGAGGCCTTGGAGAATGAGACATTATATGGAGAAGCCAAGGAGCATCCTGGTGCTGCCCTGTGAGTGAGGAAGCCCGTTGTGGAAATGAATCCCTGGCTCCTGCCATCCCAGTTGATGGCAGGTAAAGCAGAGAAAACCCCACAGCTGAGCCTTTCCAAAATTCCAGAGCAGTAGAAAAGCAGGCAAAATGAATGGCTGTTTGTTGTCACCGAGTTTTGGAATGGTTTGTAATGTAGCAATAGACAGCTGAAACACTGTTCAATTAAGTTCAGGAATATTACCGCTTCCTAATTTCTGAACACTCCTGTTTCATGGCCAGTGTGTCTTTATAACTATCTCTCTTCACAGATACTTGTCAAATTTCAATTTTTTCTTCCTAAAGCTCCCTTTAGTTTTCATATCTGCATACTACCTTCCATTTCCTAAAGAAAGGAAACAATAAAATGTAATTAGACTTACTCATAGCTTGCACTAAGAAGTTGTTTAGTTTCCACATTCTGATCCCCCAACTTAACCTGGAACACACGGGCTCCACTTATGGCTTCACTGGGGATGTTGGCACTGGTTAGATACCAAAAGCACATCAGGATGTTAACAAACTTCCTTCCTTAGAGAAAAAACATACACACATACAGATACAAATCACAATAATCTATCATCCTTATATCCGAAATGAAATTAGCAATTGGCAGTAATTATAGTCATTACAGATCAAATTTTGTGCTCATTTTAACTTAAGGTACCTGTATTGACACCTTTTATTTTTAGAAAATTCTCTTGGGGTTTACGACGTATCTGCCTCCCTCTCTGCAACCCAGTATAAGAGCTACTATTTACTGAGCAGGTATTTATTTCCCAAGCATACTATGTGGATTCTTTTCCATTTGTGGGATTTTCTAAAATTATGATAACAGGCATCTATTGTCAAGACAAAAAACAGTAGAGGGATAAACACATTTTTTTGGTGCTAACTTAACCTCAACTGCCAGAAAGAAAAAACACTTCTATTCTGCTCTAATTCACTTTATATGCCCAGTGATTGAGTGTCCTGTGCAAAAACCAGGCAGTGACCATGATGCTGAGACGCAATTTGACATACTAGGGAGAAGAAAATGTTTATCACTAAAAGTACCTTTCTGAATGTTTCAAATTAACACGTATGTGAAAATATCTTCACTATTAAAAGAGTTCTCAAGCAGAACTGCGTTGGCAACTGTGTGAGCAAAGGCTAGATTTCCTATATGCCTAGCACATAATACCTATGTGTATATCTGTAGAAGGAATAAGTAAGTCACTGAATTTTCAGGAATGCTATTGCGAAAACAGGACAAGGAAAAGAACACGATAAACGCCAAAGTTCCTTTCAATTATTTTTATCATTTCCAAATAAATCCAATTGGGAGTTCTGAGTTACTGTTACTCTTAAAACAGTCTTTAGCTAACAGTATTTACTTTTTCTTTTACTTTTTACTTCTACTTAACATACAGCTGGACACTTAAAATACTGAATTGTTTCCTTTAAGTTAGGAAATCTGAAACACAAATATTTTCATTTTGACATAGGAGCAGCTTGTCTTGGGCGATTTTCATTAACAAGTGACAATATTCTCTTCTATGAATTAAACAGCATTAGGGAAAAGTTCTTTTTTTAAAATTAATCTTTTTATTTTGTAATGGGGTATAGCTGATTAACAAACAATGTTGTGACAGTTTCAGGTGAACAGCAAAGGGACTCACCCACACATATACATATATCCATTCTCCCCCACACACTCCTCCCATCCAGGCTGCCACATAACACTGAGTAGAGTTCCAGGTGCTATACAGTAGGACGTTGTTGGTTATCCCATTTTAAAAACAGCAATGTGTTCATGACCATCCCAAACTTCTAGATAGAAAGGCATTCAAAACTATTACCATACCCCAAGTCTTCCAGAGCAAGGTCTTTAAAGAATGAATAAATTATTTTCTCTGTAGTTCTATAAATATCCACTTGTACCAACAAAATGCCACTATTCCATGATCTTTCACTAGTTTAGCTTATCTGGACAACTGTGGGCCACTTAAAACTGACTATGCTCCAGGCTTACCTTTCTCATCATAGTAAATGGAGATGTCTCCTGTTGATGTGTACACAATTTCATCTATGTCAGCAGCAAGCGCATGTTTATGGTTGTCAGGTAGTGAAGTAACCTTTTCTTTCAATACACGCAGAGTCTAAGTATGGAAAAAGCAAACCAGAGTTCACTCGTATTGTCAAAAGCTTTTCAAAAAGCAGAGTGAATTCTTCATGGAATGTATTTTGTAAAACTATTTTAAAATTTACAGCCGTACATATTCACTTTCAAAAGCAAGGCTGAGAGGCATCTGATTCTTTAGTTAGATAACTCCTAATAGAACATTCTATGTAAGAATTAAAAGACATCATGTTCACTTATGCCTTAAGTAGCAAGTCATTCTATGCTTTTTAAGACCCCGAGTACTCCAAAGGCAAGATAGAGGGACTCTACTTTGGGTGACGGTACATGTTATTTTAAAGCATAAATAAGAACAATGCATATCATTCTAATGAAAGAAAACAATACACGTTAATATTTATTTTTTATAAGGAAAATTAGAGTATACTTTACCTCTTTGGCCACAAGTTCTTCCAATAGATCAAACTTACACTGTGACAGCAATTTGGACACATGAGCAAAAGCCTTAAAAAGAAAAGTGGGGGAAGGGGAAGGGTGGTGATTATTATTTTAAGATACGATGCGAAATACCATACAATGTACAATCCTCATACTTCAATGGCTAAGTATAACAAAGACTGTTTTATGATAAAGGCAATAAACATTGTCAACACTAAGATACTGATGGTTAGGCATGACTCCTTCAAAGTTGGTTGACTTTTCTTATATGGCCTTTCCACACGCACAGTAGTAAGTGGGCAGATTGCTAATGATGTATCCACTCCAAGGACCTGAGAAAAGATAGTGTGTGGTGTACATACTAGGTTCTCAATAAAAAAATCTTCTATATAGTTCCTTTTAAAATAACAATGAAGTAATCAGCCATCCTGACTGTCATTTGATCCTCCTCTGAATCCTGAATACATAGCAGCACAACCTAAGTCTGTATCTAAGTACTAAGCAGTACAATCTAAGTACTGGGACTCTGGAGATCTGGGCTGCAGTTGAACCTCAATGAGGTAGAACAGTGAAAGTGAAAGTGTCAGCCACTCAGTCCTATCCAACTCTTTGTGATTTCATGGACTGTAGACCGCCAGGCTCCTCTGTCCGTAGAATTCTCCAGGCAAGAATACTGGAGTGGACTGCCATTCCCTTCTCCAGGGGATCATCCTGACTCAGGGATTGAATGTGGGTCTCCCACATTGTGGGCAGATTCTTTACAGTTTGAGCTAACTCTTCAGACAGGTCTAAGACAGATATGGCACTGGTAAAGTGGGAGAAAAGTGTGAGTTTGCACAGTCTAATGGAGACCTCAACTTTGAAGTACAAGATCCCAATTTAAAGTGGGAGACAGTCAACTGCAATCCTCCACACTACTAGCAATGAGGAATGGAGCTGTGCATTAAGACTCTACCTGTTTTCAAGGAGCTTCCTGTCTACCTGAGGAGAGAGCTTTAAAAATGGACAAATCCAAGAATTATGATAGGAATAAGAACAAGATGATTTTGGGAGAATACAGGTGAGAACTTACACTATCTGGGCAGACAATAAGGGGGCTTCCTAAAGGAAGAACCATCTAAGAAGAAATTTGAAGAACTAGCGAGAGAAAGAGGATGCAAAGGCGTGTCAAACAGACAACTCTCATAACTGTTATGGGCTGGATTGGGTTTTCCAAGTTCATACACTGAAGCCCTAACTCCCAGTACCTCAGAAGGTAACTATATTTGGAGACAGGGCTTTTAAAGAGGTGATAACGTCAAATGAGGGTGGGCCCTAGTCCAATTTGACTGGTGCGCTTACAAGAGGAAATGCGGACACACATGGAGATACCAGGGATAAAACAAGCACAGAGGGGGAAAAAACAAACATGTGAGGACACAGAAAGAAAATGATCATCTACAAGCAAAGGACAGAGGCCACAGAAGAAGCCAAACTTGCCAACACCTTGTTCTTGGACTTTCAGCTTCCAGAAATGCAAGAAAATAGTTTTATGGTTTAAGCAACCTAGACTGAGGTATTTTGTTATGGCAGCCCTAACAACAGTCAGGAAGCAACAGTTAGAACTGGACATGGAACAACAGACTGTTTCCAAATAGGAAAAGGAACACGTCAAGGCTGTATACTGTCACCCACATAAATTATTCAATTTATATGCAGAGTACATCATGCAAAATGCTGGGCCAGATGAAGCACAAGCTGGAGCTAAGACTGCCCAGAGAAATTTCAATAGCCTCAGATATGCAGATGACACTACACTTATAGCAGAAAGTGAAGAAGAACTAAAGAGCCTCTCAATGAAAGTGAAGGAGGAGAGTGAAAAAGTTGGCTTAAAATTCAACATTCAGAAAACTAAGATCATGGCAACTGGTCCCATCACTTCATGGCAAATAGATGGGGAAACAATGAAAACAGTGAGACTTTACTTTGAGGGGGCTCCAAAATCACTGCAGATGGTGACTGCAGCCATGAAATTAAAAGGCTTGCTCCTCGGAAATAAAGTTATGATCAACCTAGACAGCACATTAAAAAGCAGAGACATTCCTCTGTCAACAAAGGTCCATCTAGTCAAAGCTATGGTTTTTCCATTAGTCATGTATGGATGTGAGAGTTGGACTATAAAGAAAGCTGAGCACCAAAGAATTGATGCTTTTGAACTGTGGTGTTGGAGAAGTCTCTTGAGAGTCCCTTGGACTGCAAGGAGATCCAACCAGTCCATCCTAAAGGACATCAGTCCTGGGTGTTCATTGGAAGGACTGATGCTGAAGCTGAAACTCCAATACTTTGGCAACCTCATGCAAAGAGTTGATCATTGGAAAAGACCCTGATGCTAGGAGGGAATGAGGATAGGAGGAGAAGGGGACGACAGAGTATGAGATGGCTGGATGGCATCACTGACTCGATGGACATGAGTTTGAGTGAACTCTGGGAGTTGGTGATGGACAGGGAGGCCTGGCGTGTTGTGATTCATGGGGTCACAAAGAGTTGGACACGCCTGAGTGACTGAACTGAGCTGAACAGACATCACAATCATGTTGAAACCCAGCCATGATACTCTAGTTTCTGTGGCGAATGATCAAACCTGAGCAAATTATCCTGTAAGGTAATAATGTCCCATTAGGAGGCTGCCCTGATAAAGATATAAGATTAAGATATAAAGATAAAGATAGAAGATAGAAGATTTCTTAACCTAACAAGGGGCTTCCCTGCTGGCTTAGTGGTAAAGAATCCACCTGTAATGCAGGAGCCACAAGAGGTATGGGTTTGATCCCTGGGTTGGGAAGATTCCTGGAGTAGGGCAAGGCAACCCACTCCAGTAATCTTGCCTGTAAAATCCCCATGGACAGAGAAGCCTGGAGAGTTACAGTTCATAGGGTCACAAAGAGTCACACACAACTGAAGTGACTTAGCACGCATACATGCAACATCAACAGGCTTCTGGGAAATAGCTTTTTCTTTCATAGAAAAGGCCAAAATATATAAAGATATTAGAAAACAAACAGTAAGTGGTTAATGTGGTTTGATGGCAGTAACAGGGATAATATCATATGTACTTATCAATGGAAATAAAGTTTGTGGGGCTAATAAGGCTGTTTAAGGACTGTCTATCATTGGACCACCTATTCCTCTGGCTCTCATGATGAACAAAAGCTTGCCTCAGTTCAGTTCAGTTCAGTCACTCAGTCCTGTCCAACTCTCTGCGACCCCATGAATCACAGCACGCCAGGCCTCCCTGTCCATCACCAACTCCGGGAGTTCACTCAGACTCACGTCCATCGAGCCAGTGATGCCATCCAGTCATCTCATCCTCTGTCATCCCCTTCTCCTCCTGCCCCCAATCCCTCCCAGCATCTGAGGCTTTTCCAGTGAGTCAACTCTTCACATGAGGTGACCAAAGTACTGGAGTTTCAGCTTTAGCATCATTCCTTCCAAAGAACACCCAGGACTGATCTTTAGAATGGACTGGTTGGATCTCCTTGCAGTCCAAGGGACTCTCAAGAGTCTTCTCCAACACCGCAGTTCAAAAGCATCAATTCTTCGGCACTTAGCCTTCTTCACAGTCCAACTCTCACATCCATACATGACCACAGGAAAAACCATAGCCTTGACTAGACGGACCTTAGTCGGCAAAGTAATGTCTCTGCTTTTGAATATGCTATCTAGGTTGGTCATAACTTTTCTTCCAAGGAGTAAGCGTCTTTTAATTTCATGGCTGAATCACCATCTGCAGTGATTTTGGAGCCCCCAAAAATAGAGTCTGACACTGTTTCCACTGTTTCCCCATCTATTTCCCATGATGTGATGGGACCAGAGGCCATGATCTTCATTTTCTGAAAGTTGAGCTTTAAGCCAACGTTTTCCACTCTCCACTTTCACTTTCATCAAGAGGCTTTCTAGTTCCTCTTCACTTTCTGCCATAAGGATGATGTCATCTGCATATCCGAGGTTATTGATATTTCTCCTGGCAATCTTGATTCCAGCTTGTGTTTCTTCCAGTCCAGTATTCTTCATGATGTACTCTGCATAGAAGTTAAATAAGCAGGGTGACAATATACAGCCTTGATGTACTCCTTTTCCTATTTGGAACCAGTCTGTTGTTCCATGTCCAGTTCTGTTGCTTCCTGACCTGCATATAGATTTCTCAAGAGGCAGGTCAGGTGGTCTGGTATTCCCATCTCTCTCAGAATTTTCCAGTTTATTGTGGTCCACACAGTCAAAGGCTTTGGCATAGTCAACAAAGCAGAAATAGATATTTTTCTGGAACTCTCTTGCTTTTTCAGTGACCCAGCGGAGGTTGGCAATTTGATCTCTCGTTCCTCTGCCTTTTCTAAAACCAGCTTGAACATCAGGAAGTTCACAGTTCATGTATTGCTGAAGCCCGGCTTGGAGACTTTTGAGCATTACTTTACTAGTATGTGAGATGAGTGCAACTGTGCGGTAGTTAGATTGGTTTAAAATAAGCTACAGGCTATACTGTATAACACAGGGAATATAGCCAATATTTTTAACTATAAATGGAGTGTAATCTTTAAAACTTGTGAATCACTACATTGTATATCTGTAACAGTATTACAATTATAGTTTGAGAAAAAAACTTTAAATTATAAAATGTTTTTAAAAAGCTTGCCTCAGTTATACTCAACCATGTCAATTTCTAGTAACTCTGGAGAACCAAGAATGCTTGTAGAATGGGTCACAGAACAATGTACCTGAGCAGTTGCTAGCTATGCATTCTTGAGTTAATCATTTGACCTTTTTAGACTTGATTTTTATCATCTGTAAAAGAGAATTAGACTAATGAGCATGAATATGGCTTTCATGTTCCTTGACTGAAAAAGAAAAATGTTAATGAACATGATCTAACTGACAGCTTGATATTCACATCCCAAGATAATATTCTATAGTTGGGAGGTTAAAGGGCAAGTTGAGCTCATGAGAGTAGAGAATCTAGCCAATGTTTATGCAACAGATTATTCCCAAGCCCTAGAATTACATCTATGCAAAAGAAGGAAGAGTTGCCTTATGAGATCTAGGTAGGAAGACTTTTCAGCCATGTCCTTTTAAACTGTAGGTGTTAAAAACTGGTTTGTTTGATCTTAAAGGTTATGTTAAGCAACCACTGGTTTAATGGAATCTCTAAATATTTGCCATGGATGACCTAACATTGTTTTTGGAAATCAGAATGGCTAAATGCACAAAAATTGACTTAGATGAGGCAAGACTGCATACAGACTGGCTGATGAATGGGTACAATACTACTTAATAGCAAGGATGGGGGCTAAAATAGCTCACAGCTGGAGGACCTTTAGGATCAAACAGTGACTAAAAAGTGTTCCATGCTACTTTGTGGTCAAAGGAAGTAGGGAGTTAGGCTTGATTCCTGTCCTATCCATGGGGGGATGACTTCCATTCCTTATTGACACATAAATGAGCAGGAGGTAGACAAGCTCACAAGTCATCTGCAGGAATCCTGAAGGACAGTAGCATCATGGTCATTTACCTCTGCACAAACAAAAGATTTTGAGAACCGACAGGAACTGAGGTTTATCCCTTATAATGCTATTAACTATGCTTGCTCTTTGCTTTTAAATTTTTTTGTAAAAACACAGATTAGTCAAGAATTGACTCAGGGAAGCAAAAAGCAAGAATTAATATTGACACTGATTATATAAAGTTGAAAACATTCAATTTATAACTGACAGATCACATAAATAAGTATAAACGGCTGTTTATATAAATAAACTGAAAAAACTATAAGTAAAAATATCAGTGCCAGCATATAATCAGTATCGTCTTTTTCATTCTGCAGAAAAATCACATTTCAGAAGAAATAAAGCCATGGAGCTTTTAAGTGACAAAATAGGCTTTGAATCCATTTCTATCTGATTCAAAACCTGCAGAGGGCAGAAAAAGTAAGTAAGGGACTTCAAATTGGTGTCTCCATCAATCCCCTATCCCTCGGAGACCGTGCAAACAGAAGCAGCAGCTTAATTTACAGCAAGTGGCCGGAGGGCTCTGTATTTGAGTTTCTACCCACATTTGATCATTTGAGACCCAGTTGAAACCTCATCGCTAAACACGTTTGCGTATCTCAACTGCTGAATTCATGAGAGGTGGATAGGTTACTCCTAGAGATATAAACCAACCTGCTTCGCTCCTTCTGAGAACTCTGTGATGCTGAACTCTTGGTCGAAATAGGCCCAGATAAGGAAGGAGTAAATTCGAGTCCGAACCCAGTTGATGGGGTTGGAGAACCCCAGAATGATCATTTTGGTTTTCTGACGCTGCTGGGGTTGCTCCTCGGTGCTGTAGGTTCGCCGGGGGCAAGAAGGGAAAGTGGGGAGGATTGCGGCGACTTCTAGGGGGCTGAGCAAGGGACGCTGAGGATACCGAGCAGACAGGGCCAAGGCCGCGGAGGCCCAAGAGACTCGAGGAAATGGGGCTGCTCCCGAGCCGAGGCGGCGGCGGCAGAAGCAGCAAAGTCCAGACAATGGGCGCTTCACCTCGGCTGAACCGAGAGTCCGGAGCCGGGCAGCGCAGCCCGGTAGAGGCCGAGAAAGTAGCAAGCGGGGTAAAAGACGGACGGCCAGCGCCATTTTTGTGACCTTTCACCCCTGTGCTTGCCTGTGCATCTTGGAAAGTAAGTCGTGTGAAACCACCCGAGCGAGGTTCGGAGAAAGAGACTTGAGTGTCGAGCTGGCCTGTTGCTGCCACCTCTGGTGAATTCGCCCCTTCTCTGCTCTCCATCATAAGTCTGTCGGCCCCGAGCCCCACTCTAGGAACCGGCAGTTCTCGCGACTCAGCCTGCCTCCCGGACCTTTTCTCTCCGGGTCTTGTTTCCGGGCGGATCGCGCGCTGAGGAACGTATTAGTGCAGAGGGTCCCAGGACTTGGAAGAGGATTGGCGTGAACAACCATGGCCGGACACCGCTTCTCAGTACCCCGATTCGAGGGCGTTTCGCAGGAGCAGTTCATAGAGCACCTGTATCCGCAGGTGAGGCCCTCTCCCGGGGCGGAACCACGGGATGTCGGTGGATACCTGTTCCTACCACTCGAGCGGCTCCGAACTGGTTTCTTGGGATCCAGGTTGTGGCGAGAAGGTTGTCAGTTTAAAGTGGCTAGTTGGCTCTGCGGCCAAGGGAGCACCTGGGGGATGTTGACGGTCTCATCTATTAAATTTTTCGGCCAGCACCGTTCCACGTTTCTGGGAAGCAGTTGGACGTCAGAGCGCTGACTACGAGAAATATTTTGCCTAATAAGCCCCGCTAGCTGCCTTGCGGGGGTTCGATCAAGGAGTCTAATACCACTACCATGGCACCCTAGGGAAATATTCACCCACCCCCAGCTCCCCTCCCCCGCCTCCCCCAGGTCTTTAAGTTTTTCGTCGAATTTCTTAAAGTCTAGGGGCAGTTTCGCGCCCCACCTCCGACCCCTACCCCCCAATAGCTTGAACGGCGCCTGTTATCTACACTAATTACTGGATTTGAAGGAGCAGTTTTTCACTGCACTGATCCAAAAGGGGAAGCAATGGGAATCCCACGAGAAACTTCCACTGGATTCTAACTAACGTGGGTTGTAGATAAGACCTTCTTTTGTATCTGTAATTCGAACCTTAGTTCTTTAAAACAAAACTCAGAAAAATCTTAATGGGGGAGAAAGTGTTTTTACTTGCAGTGCTTTTGCAAGGGAATCTAGGCATCAGAAAAACTGAGAATAAAGAGACGAGCAGATATTTAAAAAAACAAACAAACCATAAGATTACAATTAGCCTGCTCATGATAAAGAACCCCCTACCCCAGTAATTTTACTTGATATTTACATCTCTGAGGATGGTTCTAGAGCTACAATTCGGAGTGTTACAAAAGTCAGGGATGAAGTTTTCTTTTAGGGGTTAGAAACCTACGGGGAGAATTCAAGTCTTAATTTATTTGGGAGGCGAGGCTAGATGGGTGGTTGTCCTTCCCCACCACGGGACACATTAGTGTATAGATGCCTTCAGGACAGAATTGTGACCATCAGATGATATATGAATGTGTAAATGCTTTGTAAGATGGCTAGCAAAAAGTGTTTTGTAATTTAGCCTTCCAAGACAAGACATAATATGTTACAAAGAAAGCATCACTAAACACTGTAAAGTGGAAAATTGCAAATAACACTGATCACAGTGTAATAAAACTAGAAATCAGTAACTAATTTGCAAAACAAGACTTTTCTACTTCAGAAACTCTTAAGAAAAGCTGAGAAGGGATATAGTCCTTAAAATGTTTTAATAACCAACAATGTGGTACAGTTGCATGGATAGACCAGATGAATAGAGAAGAAAGTCTGAGTGACTTTATGTATGTATTTCCAGAGTCTGGATAAATTTCCATTCATATAGAAATTTAGCATGTGATGAATATGACATTAAATCACTAGGGCAAAGATGAACTTTAACATAAATGGTGCTTGGACAACTGGATAGTCACAGTCATTTATAAAATGATAAAATTAGATTTATATCTGACACCATACACAAAAGTAATCTCTGAAAGGATTAGAGATCTAAATAAAAAAAGAAATTATATAAGTACTAGAAGAAAACATGGATAAATTTCTTTGTAATCTAGGTCTATGGAAGGGTTTCCTTATTATGACTCAAGTGTAATAAAAGATTAAAATATGAGTACATCAAGTTCAAACTGGAAGGAAAATATTACAATATATATTTCATTAAAGGTCAGCAAAAGCACATGTATGTAAAGAACTTTTAAAAATTAATGGGGAAGCAGGCAAAAATCTGATTAAAAAGTGAACAGTTGACAAAAAGATAAAAATGGTCTCTAAACATGAAAAGACATTCAGCTTTACTCATAAGAGAATTTAAAGAATAGATACCATTTATGTATCATATTGGCAAAAATCAAAAGGCTTTAATAATACACTCTTTGTGAGTCTCTGAGGAAGCTGGCACTCACATTTTATGCCAAGTCCTTTCATGGCATTGGAGAAGGAAATGGCAACCCACTCCAGTGTTCTTGCTTGGAGAATCCCAGGGGCAGCGGAGCCTGGTGGGCTGCTGTCTATTGGGTCCCACAAAGTCAGACACAACTGAAGGGACTTAGCAGCAGCAGAAGCAGTACAAGCCTAATGGAGGGGAATTTGGCATATCTAACAAAGCTGTTGATGTGTTTATGACATAGTAGTTCTTCTTCAGGAGTTTACTCTGGGAATGTACTTAAACAGTATGAAAATATCTAATATTTATTATGTTTGAGAATGATTACAAATAACCTAAAAAACCTACTATAGGAGACTGATTAAATTGTCCATTTGCACTATAGTGTGCTAAGCTGTAAAAGAACAATGAGAGAAAATCTGAACTGATAACAGTGATTTTCAGGATATAATTTTAAAAAGAAAAAATTACAAAAGACAATGTATAATTTTGTATAAAAAATAAGGAAATTTATATGGTTTTTGATCACTTTGCAAAGAAGAAACATGGGGATGATAAGCCAGACATTAATGAGACTGGTTATCTATAGGGGTTGAGTGATTACAACATGGTGAGTATAGATGCGGTGACCTTTTTTGACCTAATTTTGACTTTGGAGATCGCATTAATGTTTTATATTCTGAAGTAATAGTAATAGTAAAATTAACATGGATAAGGAATAATTAAAAAAAAACAAACTCTAGTATAGAATATAAACAAGTGAACCTAATTAAGGGAGAGAGAAGTAACCTAAGTCACTTTTGAACACAGTACTTTGATTATGAATTTGGAATGTGTTAGTTGCTCAGTCATGTCCAATTCTGCAACCCCAGGGACTGGAGCCTGCCAGGCTCCTGTGTGGAATTTCCCAGGCAAGAATACTGGAGTGGATTGCCATTTCCTTCTCCAGGGGATCTTCCTGACCCAGGGATCAAACATGGGTCTCTTGCATTGCAGGTAGACACTTTATCATCTGAACCACCAGGGAAGCCCATACTTTGATTCTATGGCAGTCTAAAAACAAAAAGAACTATAAAAAATGCTGAATTCTAGTTTGTATACTTTTTTACAGTGGTATAACTTAGCAATTGTAGAAGTACTTACTGTGAATTCTGGGATTGTGCAACTGATGAAACATTGAGGATGATTGGAACCAGGTTTCTCAGGAAGAGAGCAGGTAGTTTACAAATATATGAACAAGAAATATTGAAATAAATGTTGTGGTATAAGTTTGGACTTAGGTAACCATATTGGAAGTATCATGATTCATGATACATCCATTAAGACTCTGTGTGTGTGTGTGTATAGTACATATTGAGAGAGAGAAAAACAACCGTATGCATATGTAGTGTGTGTGTATGGGTGTATATTGTGGGTGGGGGGAGGGAGGGAGTATATACATACCTTGATGTGTTTCCTCGCTCCTTCCCCTGAGAAGGCCTGTATGTAATGACACATCAGTAGTCATGAACACATTTAGCACCCAGATCATTGTTCCTAAACAGAATTCCCCACTAGAAGAAACCAGAGCTACTTGAAGAAATAATTATAGGGCTGGGACAGAGAGGTAAAAGAATACTGGATTATGTTATTTTGCCATAAAGTAAGATGTGCTCAGGCAGAAAGTCACAAGAGCCAGCTTGAAGGTATTCTTACTGGCCAAATCTGGGATAACTTGAGCTTCAAAATTATATTGGTAGATTATAACTCAATTAAAAAAAAATGGAGAAGTTAGAGGTAATTCTTACATCAGAATACCAACTAGTACCTGTAGAAGGTGATTTTTTTTTAAATCACAATTTTTGCACTCAGCAATACTGAGTGGTACATTCTTTGCAGAAACGCATCAGCTGAATCTCATCATGGAGAAGCATCATGTAAATGCCTATTGAAGGACATTCTATAAGATAACTAGCCTGTACTCTTCAGAAAGTGTCCAGGGCATAGAAGAACAAGTCTGAGGAGCTGTTCCAGATTAAAAGAGGTGTCGGAGAAGGCAATGGCACCCCACTCCAGTACTCTTGCCTGGAAAATCCCATGGGCAGAGGAGCCTGGTAGGCTGCAGTCCGTGGGGTCGCGAAGAGTCAGACACGACTGAGCACCTTCACTTTCACTTTTCACTTCCATGCATTGGAGAAGGAAATGGCAACCCACTCCAGTGTTCTTGCCTGGAGAATCCCAGGGACGGGGGAGCCTGGTGGGCTGCCGTCTGTGGGATAGGGATCACACAGAGTCGGACACGACTGAAACGACTTAGCAGCAGGAATTAAATGCAGTGTGGTATCTCAGAAGTAGGGGAAAAATACAGAGACAATTAGCAAAATTTGGATACAAGCTGAATTAGATAAAAGTACTATAGCTGTTAAATATAATTTTGATAATTATTCTGTGGTTATACAAAAGAATGTCTTTGTTCTCAGAAAATATGCTCAAGTTTTAGAGATAAAGGAGCATGATAGAGACAGTTTGGAAAACTATCCTGAAATAGTTTAGAAAAAATTAAATTACTTTTAATATGTCTCTATACACACTTTGCAAGAGTGAGAGCAGATGGTAAAGTAAGTGGGGCAAAGTGTTAAATTAGCAACTCGTGACTCAGAGTAAATGGTATATGGGAGTTCTTTGTAATGTTCTTGTAACTTTTCCATAAGTTTAGAATGGTTATCAAAATAAAAAGTTTCAAACCATATTTGACTATAAAGTACAAATTTTAATCAGTTGTATTTTTTGTTATATATATAACACATAAAAATGCTTTGAATAGTATTCGGACTTCTCTTGTTTCTGAGCTTATGATAGTATTGCTATTTGGTTTGGTTTTGTTTTCCTAATGTTAAAATTTTATTCTAAGTATATTACATAGTTTCCTCTTCCTGTTTTAGTTACAGCATGAATTGTCAGAAGATCTGATTTTGAGCATCTTGGGGTCAATAGTCATTTTTTATTTGTTTTTATCCCTTTATTACCCTTGATATATTGTTGGTTTTCCCTAATTTTTGTTGATTTTTCCCACACAGAGAAAACCTCTAGTGTTGGAAGGAATTGATTTGGGAGCATGTACAAGCAAATGGACAGTGGATTACCTCAGCCAAATCGGAGGGAGGAAAGAGGTGAAAATTCATGTTGCTGCAGTTGCCCAGATGGACTTCATTAGTAAAAACTTTGTATATAGGTATTTTCTTCTGAGGTTTACTCTGGGGATATACGTAACTTTTTTTAAACCTGTAAAATATTTTTGTATTATTATACAAAGACCATATGGCATTTTCTCTCTTGGCTTGTTTGATATAATTATAGAATAGCTTACTAATTTTTAAAGAATGGCTTTTAAAAGACAAGAATTCTCAGCTTACATAATTATACAAAGACATTTCCAAAGACTCTTTTAAAAATAGAGTGTATACCCAATACCCTCTGGAGTTATGGAAAGAGCAGAGAATTTCTGTAACTAGAGTTAGATTACATCTAAAGCTGGATGTGCAGTATTCATTTAGCGTTTCATTGATTAGTTGATCTTCCCACATCAGTAATTGTTATCTAGAGTTGTAAATTCTAAACTTTTCCTCCATAACCTGTTTTAATTTTAAATGCCCTATTTTTGGAAGGTTTTCTACTTCCAGATTGTTTTTAGTTAAGTATAAGCTCCTGTTTTTGTTTTTTTCTTTTTCTGCTCTCTCCAGAAATATAAGACAGGTGGTTGCTATGTTTGGTATATATAATCTTTTGTCAACTTGGATAAATATGACTTAATTTTCTTTTTTGACAAAATAATCTTAAATATGTTAAATTTCCCTCATGGTTGTCGTTTTATGTTTTGGGGTGTCTTAAAAGATAGTTGAAAGCTGTGGTATATCTGAACTTGAAAGCTTTAAATGCTGTAATCGTATAGTTTTACTATGCTGTTTATTCCCATGAGTTTATTCCCTTGAGTTTCACTAAAAATGTTAAATTTAAAAACAGTTTTCAAATTCTGAGCACGTGTAGTTTCTAGCAAATCCAGTCTATTGAAAACCATGTTCACAAAAGACTGATTTTTTAGAGAAAGGTGGCTCTCACTGTTCCTTCCAGAGTTAAGAGATGAGCTAAACAGAGCTTCCAGTGTCCAGGGTCATACTTTTCTCATTAGAGTTTTCCAAGTTTGTATAGCAGCTTGCCAAACCATTTCTTGGTATTTGATTCTTTGAATATTTGCTGTTACAGTTTTGGTTTTTAATAGGCCATAAACTGAATTTAATTGCTATGAATTTTTCCAAGTGTAAGAACTTTTCATTTTTTATTAAACAAGAAAGTGGAAGAAAGTGCTGGAATGATGAGTGTTTCTCAGCCTGCAGCTAATGATGTTTATTTTCCAGGGAAGCCCAGTGCTGTAACAAATGGGTATTGAAACTTCGTCTTGAATTGCCTTAATGTTATGTCATGTCCTATAAACTTCAAAACATGTTTTTGAAGCACGTATATTATGTAATAGTTCCTATTCCAGCTCCTCTGAGCCTTTCACTAGAGCTGCTAAAGAGTTGCAAGATTATTTGCCTAGAGACAGAAGGAAAACAGATGTAGTCATTTTTGCAGTTATTGGGGAACAGGAAAGAAGGGAGGCATCTAGGCCACAGAGAGAGGCTGGAAAGTAAGAGAACCTACGCACGTATCTCATTATTAACACTTTAGATTAAGGTTTCATTTCTGCTTTTTAAACACTTGAAGATAAATATGTTCCCAAGTCTTGGCTTTTACTTCTTTCCTCATGGTAGCTCTTCCTGTTCTTCCAGAATCCGTATACATAAAAATGAAGAGCCTTGAAAGGATACTGTTGGTATTCTGTCCATAGGTTTTTTTTTTTCAAGTCTGAGTCTTACATGAGCTTTGCTTTGCTGCTTCTGCCTATCACATCCATATTGTCTAACTCCTGTCATCCTGCTCTTATTGTTTGTTACACTTTCATCATTCCTGATCTTGGAAAGAAACCTTTCCAAAATGGGGAACAGAACAGTAAGGATTTCTTTTTTTCTTTTTCTGAATGTTGTTAACTGCTTGCTGCTGCGTTGCCATTATTGTTAACCCCACCATCTATCATCGAACATTTCTTATATATCATGTACTGTGCGTCCTAAATTATATTACTCATTTAAATGTCTATGAGGTATATTTTTTTAACTGATAATTACACAGATGAGAAAACGGAAGCTTAAAAATGTTAAATAATTTACTCAAGATTGTAAATGTAGCTTGAAATGATGGAACCAAGACTTATTCCCAAATTTACCTGACTCCACAGAGTCCTAACAGTTCTAATCCTTCTTGGATACTACCTCACTTGCTGGTCTGTATGTCAGTCCAGACAAGTGGAGCATTGTATAGCAGGTGCTTTTCTTACTGAAACATGCATAGGGTAGATGAGACCTTAAGGCCAAAGAATTTCCCAATTGATATGCCTGTTTCCCCCTTCTCTCAGCTTGGATGGTACTACTAAAGGAGAAGGTTACTGAGGCCACCCAAGTTCTGCTTTGGACTGAACTACTCTACCTGGCCTCTTCTTGTAAAGGTCTTAGGTTCTCTCGAAGACCTTAGCACCTGCACCAATTACAGAGGTAGCTCTGGCCTGCAGAGGCTTCTGTATTATTTCCAAACTCTTCAAAAGATGCTTTGGTAGAAATGAAGGGTGTACAGTGAGATCAGAGATGGAAAACATTAAACAAATAAATTTGTTGATATTATTAGCCAGAAACCTTAGAAGTAGATTGGTCTGAGTAGATGACAGCCTTCTTTCTTCTCTCCTGCAATGTCCACTCTACATAATTATCAGTAGTGTCCTCAAATTCAGATTGACACCTGCTAGTCCAGAATCTGGCATCAGATTATCTTAGCTTTGCAAAGGGGTACAAGGCAGGAAACAGCATCCTAGCAGGATAGTATCAGTAGAGTCCTTATACCAATTCAGAAGCCATTTTTGGCTCACTAAGTGATAACTTCCTTGTGAGGAAACAAGACTAGAGGTAGATACAGAGATACCCTAGTTTAGTTAAGCTGCATAGTCCACAGCAACCTGTAGCATAAGATGACTATGACCTTAGTTTCTCAGTTCCTCCAAGGGATGTGCTCAGTTACTGAGTTATACTGCACACAGGGAAGCCACGTCCTCTGCTTCCCAACAATTAAGAGTTCAGTCACCATCCTTCCAGTCCAGACATAATAAATAATTGTTTTTTTTTGCTGAGATTTGCTTCCTTTGTGGCTCAGCTCGTAAAGAATCTGCCTGCAATGCGGGAGACATGGGTTCAGTCCCTGGGTTGGGGAGATCCCCTGGAGAAGGAAAAGGCTACCCACTCTAGTATTCTGGCCTGGAGAATTCCATGGGCTATATAGTCCATGGGGTCACAAAGAGTTGGACACGATGGAGCGACTTACTTTCACTTTCACTTTGCCGAGGTGCGTGGCATGTGGAATCTTAGTTCCCTGACCAAGGATCAAACCTATGCCCCATGCATTGGGAGCATAGTCTTAACCACTAGACCTCCAGGGGATTCCCAGAAGGTCTTTTTCTTTTCAGTAAACAGTGTTATCTGTTCTAATAGCTGACATTCCACATTTATGTTAACCCACTATGTTTCTTGGAAAGCATTGCATGGTCATCTTCTTACAAGGAAATCTTACCTCCCTGTTATAGAGTTCAAGTGGAAAGATATTTGTTAGTAAGAGCGAAAGATTACAACTCCTAATCAGAGGTGTGGAGGCTAGAGTGTAGTGACCCAGATGCCTTTGGTGATGTCATTGTCTGTGTTTGATGTTTCTGATAAGGTATGATCTTCAGGTAGTGGGCAGTACTTTTGATTCTAGAAGATTGAACAGATAGAATATGACTCAGAGAAGGTGACCCTCACACTCAAAAGAGCGAGGTAAAGAAAACAAACTTTTCTTCTACAGTGTTCAGTCCTGTTTACCAGGATGGAAGGAGATGGGCCTTTGGGCAGAAATATTTAAGAATAAAATTTGATCATTTCACTGGAATTCTTGAGCTATTACTCAGAAGCCTGAAATGATAGAATGTGGTATAGAAGGGTGAGAGCAGTTTTGTTTAGTCCTGCTGGAAGGCAGGCAGGTTGGTGAGAAGGGGAGGGGCTTTGTCTTCATGGGACCGTTTGCTTGTTATCTCTTCTACAGTAGCACTAGTAGTTTGCCTCGTTTATCCCGAGACTTGTTTTGCCATGAAACTTGAAAGTTAGTAGCAGTAAAAGCTTGCAAGTTTGTATATTTCCATATATACCATAAAACCAGAAACATTTTTCTAACAACAACTTGGAATAGGAGTATATTGACATATGAGAAGGATCCATCTATACTGTAGATCTAAAAATCTTTAATTTTTGAAAGCAAAATTTCAGACAACCTAAGTCAAATAAGCTCAACTCTAAATGAAGTTTGAAAACTTAGAATTCCACATAATAGGTTATAATAAAAATTATGGATACTGTGTTATAAAACAGAAGATTATATCAAACTCTAGCAAGCAGTATGTGTGTGTATGTGTGTGTGTGTGTGTGTGTGTGTGTGTGTGTGTGTAGTGGTTAGAGTATTACTAGTTTATTTTTACTAAGTCTAAGGATTCTTTTGTGTTTATTTCAGAACTTTACCTTTTGACAAGTTGGTACAAAGGGCAGCTGAAGAAAAGCATACGGAATTCTTTATTTCAGAGGTAATTGTTTTTACACATTTTCTTAAGAAAACATTATAATCATGAAATTATTTTCTTATAAAAGAATGTTAGATATATGAGAACTATAGCTTTCCGTATATCCTAGCTGTGCTATTTATTAGATCTCAAACCTTGTCCTCATTGCCTTTCTGTGCTTCGGCATTCTCATCTGTAAAATAGGAACAGTAATAGTACTTATTTCATAAGTTTTATGTGACAGTTAACTCAATAAAATCTGCACTCAGTACAGTGTCTGATAGGTAGGAATCACTCACTAAATGTTAGTTATTAATACTACCTCCTCTGAAAATGCTTTGGTCTGATATGCCAAGTTCAGATGCTAAAAAGGAGAACTTTGTTTTCATATCTATAAGACTATTTCTGTATTTTTTTATTGTTATTAATGTGATTTCTGTTGTGTATATTTGCTGTAACATTTGTTCAGGATTATATGCAGAAGAATTCTACTTATTTACATAATAATCCAGCTTAAAATAATGCAAAATAGAATTTAAATATCTTGAGACATTGAGGCTTTTATAAATACATTTTTAAAAAAGTTTACTGTGTTATCTCAAAAGCACATTTGAAAAATAAACTGCTTTTTAAGCTTTGAAGAAAGCTGTTGCCTGCATCTGAGCCAGCTGGGCTGATGGTCAGTTTGGTGGTAAAGGCTATTACATTTTCTCTGTTCTTTCATCACGTGATGTTTTATCCCTACAAATCCCAGATGTCCGATTCTAATTGTATGACTAGAATATATACAAAACTGATTCCATTAGCTATATCTGAAAAATGTGTTTTAGCTTTACAGTCATGCTTTAACATGTATGTTCAGCTGCACTTTGGTACTTTCCTGTCCAAGGGTAATGAGTGGCACAGATTTAAATAGCCATGATATGTCAAGTGAAATAAAGGAAATAGGGATAAGGTAATGGTATTAAAGTCTAAAAGTTAGGGTGATGTGTAAGATGAACTGGACTGTCAGTTCAGTTCTCTGGGAAACACATGCTGCAATGAGATTAGGACTACGAAAGACTTATTGGGGAAAATACCTGTGAAAGAAAAGGAGAAGATTTGGATAGAGGGTGCCATCAGGCAGTGATCCAGAGCTGACCAACTCTGCCAGCTCCATGTGGAACTCCTGAGCAAAGACTGCTTCCTAGAGGAATCCTGTCCAGGGTGGCAGTGTCTAGGCCTTTTACCATCTTGCTTAGTCACTGGTTGAGGCTACCCTAGAAAGAGCACGACCTTCAGTTCAAAGGGTGAGGTAGACCTGAAGGAGTTAACAGCTGGCAGCTGTAAGTTTATCACACACCTTGCAATTAATGAATCTTTTCTTGAAGAGGGTTCTGTGGTGCATCTCTGTATCTGCCACATAAATTTATATTTTATATCCTGAAACATTAGAACTGGTGGATGACGCTTAGAATTTTGAAGAATAGACTTTGAAACGAGTTTGAAAGTGAAAGTGTTAGTCGCTTAGTCTTGTCTCACTCTTTGCAACCCCATGGACTTAGCCTCTGTCCACAGAATTCTCCAAGCAAGTATACTAGAGTGGGTTGCCATTCCCTTCTTCAGAGGATCTTCCCAACCCAGGGATCGAACCTGGATCTCTCAAATTGCAGGCAGATTCTTTGCTGTCTGAGCCACCAGGCAAGCCCTGAACCTGTTTAGCTAGTAATAAATTTATGAAACTTACCTGATATGGTACTAGTTAAAAATTTAAAATCAGTAAATCTTGTATTTAAGTAAAATCTGTGAACATAGATGTACAATATATTGTTACGATAAATGAGATATATTTTGAAGTTTGTGCTATAATGGTCAATGTAAGTATAAAAGATGCAGAATTCTTGTGTTGGGTTGCCCCTGTGTTTGACCTGATGTGGCTCAGTTTACTAATTACAGAAAATACAGGCAATGTATACTTTGTAATTCAAATAGTTCCCTATTAGAGCTACTTAATGAAGTTGTAATTGACAGTTTTTTAAAGCATCAACTTAAGTTTATTACTATACGATGACATAGTTCTGATTCATACCTGAGCTGACTCTTAATGATTTGGGTTGAGAATTATGATTAGGGATAAGCTTAGCTTTATAAAATACAGTGTTTCAGATTTTTTAAAAAAATTAGTTTTAAAAGTATAAAATATATTATCTTCTATATTTGCATTATATTCACGAAGTTTGTTGTTGGCCCTCAATGATACTCTTGAGATCATGTGTGTTATAAAAATGGGATTTCTTTAATGTCTTAAGATGCTAATTAAGATTGTAAATAATTTAAAGTCTAAATTAAGCTTTGTGGCTTTAGATGTGGTATGCATGTATTGCCTGTATAAAGAATTTATTTTACCTGATGTTTTATGGATCCTGTCATTATTACAAGTACATATAGAGACATTTCTTCATATGGCCACCAGGGAGCATTAGTAGAAAGGGAAGAAAGTGGAAGTTTTTTTGAAAATGGCTTGAGTTAGATTTTCAAATTTATTTCCTTTTGTTTTTACTTTCTAATATTTTTAAGTGAATACTGATGTTATTTTTCTTTGGCATGTTTAAGGATGAGAAGTACTACCTCCGATCACTTGGAGAAGACCCTAGAAAGGTAAGAATTCTGAAGGTAAAAAGTTAACTAATCTTTCCACAATTAAGGAATCTATTCTACTTATTTTGCAGATGGCCATTCAGCTAATAAAATGTAATCTAAGATGATATAAAAAACCTGGATAATTCATATATATGTATTCAGAGTCAAATTAATATGGACACAGTTAAGGAGCAGTCCCTAAAATGATCAAGTCAGATTCTATCTTTTCTCTTTATGGCATGTTATTTCTTTACCTTCTTTTAGTCTTCTCTCTTAGCAGAAGCCACAGGTTTTACATAGTTGATAACATTCAAGTTAATGACTCTTACATTTAAGTAGGTGGCAATTGTATGATTCTTGCTTAGAGTAAGATTAACTTTCCTATTAAGGAAGCATATAAAGGTTAACAATAGTGATATTGTTGAATGTATAATTACACAGTCTGCCATTCCTTCACTTAAAAGATCATGTGTTGGCTATGGTCACATCCTAGTATTTTAAAACAGTGAGCAGAATTTTGTACCATTCTTCCGTGATTTCATGGGCTCTGATGACAGGCTTAGATAAAATAAGCATTACTCCAATATTGTGGAATAAAATTCTCATTGTATTTCTCTCAATGCAGGATGTTGCAGATATCAGAAAGCAGTTTCCTTTATTGGAAGGAGATATTAAGTTTCCAAAATTCTTCAAAGAAGAGCAGTTCTTTTCCAGTGTTTTTCGAATCAGCTCACCAGGGTTACAACTTTGGACACACTATGATGTATGCTACATAAAATGAGAAATCTAAAACTACAGTAGCGTTTAGAATTTATAGACTGAATATTCACAGGGTTAACTTTTGGGAGGCTACCCTGAAGATCCCTGACATGTAATTTGCTGAAACATGAGGTTTAAAACAGGTGCTTTGCTAGGCAGTGGTATGGGAGTAAATTATTTAGTTAATGCTAGAGCCTAGTTAGTTTCTTAAATTGGCGTTTCTCTGTGGTCTTGTTCTTGATTCATCATTATAAATATATATACTGAGTTTTTTCAAGTGTTTTTTGTTTTTTTAACATGTGGAAAATGGACACCAGATGAGGGGGGAAACTGAAAGTGGAAAAAATGTTAAAGTTGAAGTTATATATGTGACTAGATGGAACCGTTGTTTGGGAGAAAGGCAGAAGTTTGTGGAGAGCCGTTTCCAACTGTAAAAATTTGGAGATGCCTGGAGGCCTTAGGGTATATATCCCTTGAGAATGTCAAGTGTCTACTGTATTTATTGAGCAGTGAGATGCGCAGATATTGATCTTGACTATTTATTCTATGGTGATACAGTTTTATTTGCTTAAACACATGCATGAGCTTCCTAGGTGTCTCAGCAGTAAATAATCCTCCTGCTAATGCAGGAGACACAAATGATGTGGGCTCAACCCTTGGGAGGATCTCCTGGAGTAGGAAATGGCAACCCACTCCAGTATTCTTGCCTGGAAAATTCCATATACAGCGGAGCCTGGTGGGCTACACCACTCCATGGGGTCACAGAGTGGGACACAACTGAGCATGCACACACACGTGCAAACACATGCAAATAAATAGCTAAAAACATTGAAAGTCTAGGTTTGTGTTTAGTTTGGTATTGGGTAGAGAAATTTAGAAAATTTAAAGCAATATCTTGTGTGTACATTAGTTGCACAGTTGTGTCTGACTCTGCGACCCCTTGATAGGTTTCCAAAGATAAAAGAAGATTTTGAAAAGTTCTAAATATAAGACTTTATAATAAAGTTTTAGAGGTATATTTTATAGTGTTTTATAGCTGAGGACCTCTTGGGAGGATTTTGATATAGTATAATTAAATGAGATAGATATAAGATCTTAACATTTTTTAAGGTTTTCAGTTCAGTTCAGTTGCTCAGTCGTGTCCGACTCTCTGCGACCCCATGAATCACAGCACGCCAGGCCTCCCTGTCCATCACCATCTCCCGGAGTTCACTCAGACTCACGTCCATCGAGTCAGTGATGCCATCCAGCCATCTCATCCTTTATTGTCCCCTTCTCCTCCTGCCCCCAATCCCTCCCAGCATCAGAATCTTTTCCAATGAGTCAGCTCTTTTCATGAGGTGGCCAAAGTACTGGAGTTTCAGCTTTAGCATCATTCCTTCCAAAGAACACCCAAGACTGATCTTTAGAATGGACTGGTTGGATCTCCTTGCAGTCCAAGGGACTCTCAAGAGTCTTCTCCAACACGGCAGTTTAAGGTTTTAGTTACATGAATAGTATGGTGAGAAAATGATAACTCATACTTTTAACTGTATTCATAAATTTTGTGTAGTATCCATTTTATCTTAAATATTACGAAGTTTTTCTTAAAAATAAGTCAAAGGAATGCTAGTTACATAGTTAAAGCTTACATAAGTCATTGTTAAGGGAGAAATGCTTAGATTGAAGTAATATGTAAAGAATCATGAATATGTCTTGCTTAGTATATATTTTAATTCCTTAGCTGAGAATTAATGTAGCTCTGCCTTTTTTTTTCCTTTTTCTATTTTTGGCTGCACTGTAAGGCATTTGGGATCTTAGTTCCCCAACCAGGGATTGAACCTGCTCCCCCTACATTGGAAACATGTAGTCTTGATAACTGGATTGCCAGGGAAGTCCTTGTAGCTCCGCTTTTAGGATTTTTCAAAATTTGTACTAATGCAGTGTGCCCTTACAAACATGATAAAAGTCAACATTGCTCCACTATTACTAAGTTCATCAAAATTATTTGCTAAGTTATGGTCCTCTCGAAATAATTTGGAAATTCAGTATATTTTCCTGTAACCAAATTCTGGTTGGCTATCTAGTAAGAGTGTCAGTGGCTGCAGCACTACCTTGTGTTTCCTCAGCACCTGGTTTTTCTAAGTGCTTTCATCCTGTCCTCTAACGTTGGCCTTACAGTATTTCTTGATAGATAATTAAAACACTTACCAACAGGCATGTGTGCGTGCTAAGTCACTTCAGTTGGGTCCAACTTTTTGCGACCCTATGGACTGTAGCCCTCCAGGCTCCTCTGGCTATGGGATTCTCCAGGCAAGAATACTGAAGTGGGCTTCATGCCCTCCTCCAGAGGATCTTCCAGACCCGTGGATAGAACCAGCATTTCTTACATGTCCTGTTCTGGCAGGCAGGTTCTTTGCCACTGGTACCATCTGGGAAACCCATACTTACCAAAGTGAAAGTAAAGTCACTCAGCTGTGTCCGACTGTTTGTGACCCCATTAGCCTACCAGGCTCCTCTGTCCATGGGATTTTCCAGGCAAGAATACTGGAGTGGGTTGCCATTTCCTTCTCCAGGGGATCTTCCTGACCCAGGGATTGAACCCAGGTCTCCCACATTGTAGGCAGACGCTTTACCATCTGAGCCACCAGGGGAGTTGGTCATACTTACCAAAGGGAGCCTCAAATAGATGATACTGCACTTGCTGTCATAATGGTGAAGCAAAGGCAAATAGTGTTCTGAGCAGATTTTCTAATGGCCTGCCAGTCCTTCCCATTTTAAGGTAGTGTTGGAGAAATAATGATGCAGTTGTGTAACACATCTGTTTTCACTGTTAAATTAGAATATTATTATAAGAGTTTTAGGTAATCTGAGTCAGGTTTTATTAAAAGATAGGATTTATGGTCAACTGTTTGGAATACCATTGAGTCTGTATATTAGAATTTTATGCTTTTTCAGAAGTTCTTATTTGCCTTCAGGTAATGGATAACTTCTTAATACAAGTGACAGGAAAAAAGCGTGTTGTTCTGTTCAGTCCTCGAGATGCCCAATATTTATATTTATCAGGTACTATTTTTTTTTTAAAGAATAAATTTCTCAAGTTTTTTTTTTTAATGTCTTCATTCTCAAAGAAAAACTTTGTAGGGCTTCTTCCTAATTATGATTCTTGTGTTGTATTTGTGTTCTGTATTGTGTTCTTCATTGTGTATGTCTATACATGAGATGATAGGTTATATGAAGAACGAAATTTTTAGATTATCTTGATTATATTACGTGAATGTCAATGTTTATAAATAAAGGGTAGGTCACTGAAAATTGTCTTCAGGAGAAGAGTAATTGTTCTCATGGTGTGATACCGTAAAGTAGTTGTTAAGGAAAAAAATAAAATTTCAAATTTATTTTTGTGGTCATTAAGAAAAATGCTAACTATTCAATCTATATCATCCTGTTTTGGAACTTTTCAGGTTCTAAATCACAAGTACTGAACATAGATAACCCAGACTTAGCTAAATATCCACTGTTTTCCAAGGCTAGAAGGTATGAATGTTCCCTTAAAGCTGGAGATGTGTTATTCATTCCTGGTAAGATTTCTAGACTTCAATAATTTGCTTTTTATAATATTAATACTCACCTGACCATTATGTGATTTTTTTTTAATACAAAAGTTTGTTAACTGTATCCTATCGTATACAAGATGACTTTTTATATACAGATGTATGTGTGTTTAAAGTATGCTAAGACAGATTTTTACAGTATTAAGTCTTGTTTTTCAAAGACAACCTATAAATATATTATTATACTCTTAAGTTCTCTTACTAAAGGATACTAAGCAAGATACTTTACCTCTGCAAAAAATTATACCTCGTGGTACTTTTAAAATCATTTTGTTTCTGAAATATTTATGTGTTTTAGAACTGTCACTTAAGTAATTATGAAGAAATTGTAAATATATTTCAAAGCCAAAAATAATATTATAAATATCAAATGTTATAATGCAATACCTATGATATACACTATTGTGCATTATTTTTCTACAGTCTGAATTAGTGTCACTTAATTTCTTTGAACAGTATATAGGCATTAGTTATTAGTAACTAGTGTTACAGTTAACATCTGTAATTATACAAAACTGAATACCTGAAAATTATAAAAATCATAATATTAAGGGGTACATTAACAAATTGGCTTATAGTTTTACCTTTCATATATGTTAATATGTTTATAATAATACCTCTTGAGTGATAAAATTAAGTTAAAAGTATTAATAATAATATGATCTTATTTGAGACTAGGTTATAAATTCCTTGAGGACAGGGAACCATAGTTTGTTAATCTTTGTGTTGTCCTGTTTAGTTAACTTTACATAATTGTGTATAAAAGTTTAATACCTTGACTTCTCAGTCTTCATTGAAAACAGTCACAGCACACTGTGTTTTAAATCCATTGCTATTACTTAAATTTGGGGTTTTTATATCGAAAGCATGATTAAGGGTGATGCAGTTCTGCGTTATTCTGTATACAACTTTAAAGGAGAAAAAAATACTAACATTTGCAGATATTTTGAAATAGGAGCAGAAGTCCCATCTTTGGATTTAAATTTAACAGAATGGTTAGCTTTTTTCCCTGTTAACACTGAATAAGGAAAACAAGGTTCTGAAAGAAAGAGTAGTTAAGATTAAAACCATGGTTGGAACCTAGTTTTGTAAATCAAAATATTTTAAGCTTTTGTTTTTTCTAGAGCACTCTTAGAATGAGTTTATTTCTAAAATTTAGCATCTTATAAATCTTCCTTTCTGTCACAAGATTAAACACTTTTTGGATGTGACTAGGATTTCATCTTTGTGTAGTGTTGGTTTAGTATTTCTTTAGCACCTATGCTTTGAAAATATTTATTCTCAATTGAAAACAAAGAAGTAAACTTTCTAGTGGAAGTAAAATATTAATTAGCTATACGAAGTTTAGTTGTCTTTTCCACAACCAAAATATTTGCTTTACTTCTATATATATATTTAAAGGAATGTTAACATAGGATGCTTGTAACTGCCTTAGAAATATAAAACTAGGGAGGCTACAATGAATGCAGATTTTAAGCAAGTTAGAAAACCAAATGCAGCTTTAACAGGAAGTCTTTGAGAACAAAAGTACTGTACTGAGTCAGAAAAGGTCAAAGATACTCCTCAAATAATTGAAATGTTCTGAGTATAAAAAATAAACACTTTTGATGTGGTGTGTGACTCAGGAAGTGTAAACAAGTAACAAAAAACACAGCCCCAAATTACAGATCTAAAAAACAAATAGAACTTTATAAAAAACAAATAGAACTTTATAAAAAAACAAACAGAACTTTATTGTGTCTTTCAAGTTAAAAGGAAAAATTGCTACTTTCAGAAGTTTTAAACATAGGGTTGTGCTATTGACACTTTAAATTGGTTGGCAGTTCATAAAAGTTAAAATGATTCTGTTAAAAGCTAGGAGTGTGCTAACGAAGGGATCTAGTTATAAGATTTATTTCTTGAATTGGCTATATGCAATTTGTGATATTTCACTGACATTTTGTTTTTTTTTAACTGTAGCTTTTATTTTTAACTTTTTTTTTTTTTTAAATACTTCTTCAGCTTTATGGTTCCATAATGTAATTTCTGAAGAGTTTGGAGTGGGAGTGAATGTCTTTTGGAAGCACCTTCCATCTGAATGCTATGATAAAACGGATACCTATGGAAACAAAGATCTGACGGCAGCATCAAGAGCTGTACAAATTTTGGACAGAGCCTTAAAAACACTGGCTGAATTACCAGAGGAATACAGGGACTTCTATGCACGGCGAATGGTCTTGCACATTCAAGACAAAGCCTATAGCAAAAACTTTGAATGAATAATGAAATGAATGCAGTGAGCATAAACTTTTAAATACAGTTCAGCCCAAATATTGGAAAAGTGTAACAAGATGTAAATTAGTTTTTTAAAGATTTAATCTTTGTTCAGTAGGAAAGATAAATCAATCTGGGATTTACAGATTTAGTATGAAGGCATGTTTGTGTGGTTTCTACTTAATACAGATTGTTAGGGCTTCCCTGCTGGCTCATATGGTAAAGAATCTGCCTGCAATCCAAAAGACCTGGGTTTGATTCTTGGGTTGGAAAGATCCCCTGGAGGAGGGCATGGCAACCCACTCCAGTATTCTTGCCTGGAGAACCTCCATTGATAGAGGAGCCTGGTGGGCTACAGTCCATGGGGTCACAAAGAGTTAGACACGACTGAGTGTCTAAGCACAGCACACATGGTTGAAAAGGTGCTGCAGTGGGATAACCCTTTAGCTTTCAGATGCAAATAACTAAAAAAGCCAACTTAAAATGACCTAAACAATTAGAAAATCTATTGAATCATTATACATGAAGTTAGCTGATAAAAAGGGCTTCAGTATTTCTATTCCATTGATTCCGTAGGAAGGTCACCAAGAACCTCTGGGCTTTTTTCTCCCTGCTGTTTTCAACTGCAGCCTTGGCATCATCTAGTGCTGGCTACCCTCGTGGTCATGGGATGTTTGCCAGTAGCAGTTGGGACTATGTGCATCTTCATTTACATGCAGTGCAGGAATTGGGGAGGATTTCAGGGGCCCTCTCTTAACATGCAAAAAGCTTTCCCAGAATTTGCCACCAGATGCTTGGGTCTCATTGATCTAAAGTGGCTTAGACCTGTCCACCCACAGGCCAGTCACTCGTAAAGGATATGGAATAACTCTTAGGTCAGTTGGGTCTACTGTAGCTGGAAGTGGAATTCATCTCCTCTGAGACACAGAGGTATTTATGAGGGCAGAATGGGTCATTTTTAGAATACGTTTAGATAAGGAAAAAAAACGTGGGCAACCAACAATATGTGTACTACATTAATCTTTTGAGCTTTTTATAACATACAGATACGTAGGCCTCATTTTTGTAGAGCAGTGTTTTGGGAGTTTGGCATAGGTATCTAAAAGATTTGTGGGTTTTTTTTTAATGTGTAATTAGGATTGAGAACACCTGGATTACATAATAGTAATTTGGACTTAGTTTTGTGATTTGTCCAAAGCAACCGTTTAATCTGATTGCGGGCCTGATCATGGTTTTCTTGGTACCCAGTAAAAGTCATGCCTGCCCTTTTTTTCAGTTTTTGAATACTCAAATCTATTTTAATTTATACTTATGGCTAAACTTTTACCTAATTCAGGTTTTCCCCATGAGATGTTTTCTGCCTATCCCCTTTTCAAAGAAAAAGTTTCTTTTAAAAAAAAATGAAAAAGAACGAATACATGAGAGATCTCAATAATGTTGTCATCACTGAAGACAATGAGCGTTTGTAAGTGGATCTATGGCATTCTTTGTTTTGCACCTAGTAATTATATTGCAGTGTCATTGAAGAGAGACCAGATGTATGTACTGAACACAAATGTGCTCATATAAAGCAATCTTATTACATTGATTTAGTGCATTTCAAGTATGGAGAAAATTTTCTGTAATAAAAATTATACATTCACTTATACCCTGTATTTGGAATGAATTAATTTCAGGTTTAAAAAGTGAAAGTGTTTGTCACTCAGTTGTGTCTGACTCTATGACCCCATGGGCTATCTAGTCTGTCAGGTTCCTCTGTCCGAGGAGTTCTCCAGGCAAGAATACTAGAGTGGGTAGCCATTCCCTTTTTTAGGGAATCTTCCAGACCCAGGGAATGAACCCAGGTCTCCTGCATCAGAAGCCGATTCTTCCAATTGGAAGTCTGAGCCACCAGGAAGCCTATAAACAGTAAATTTTGACAAATAAGAAAGGAAAAGGATAAAGAAAATTATTCTAAACTTCCTAGGCATCTTTGGGAAGAAAGATGGAAGTTACTCAGGTCAACAGCGCTAGTCTGTCAGAAAAGAAATTGTATTATAGCTAATTACTAGATTTTGATCTTTGGTTATTTCTTAGGATAAGCAAAGAACTCTTCCCTGGGGAAGAAGAAAAACCGATTTAGTTTGAACAGTATTTATGTCCACTCTTTAATAACCATCCCCTCCTTTTTTGTTAGCCAATAAGAGAATCAGAACAAAATACCTATGTCCAGAATCATGTGGAAAACTAGGAAATGTGAGATTACAATTTGCCTAATGAATATTCATTTTAATTCACTTTACTTGGAAAGTAAACTGGATGACCTTAGGCAAATTATATAATCCTTTAAGAAGCTTTCCTCATCTTTAAAGTAAAACTTGAACTTTATAGGGTTGCTACAAAAATAAAGGGGATAGATAGTTCAAGGGCAGGCACATAGTTGATGGCTGGTGCTGGCTCCCATTTAATTATATTCCTTTGCTGAGAGATTTGAGGTGGTTTCTATTGTAACATTAAATTGTAATATCTAGAGATGAATCCTTTAGGATGCTTTAAAATTATTTTCCTGGTCATAATTTTTAATGTCTTTTATTTTAAATGCAAAGTATTTCAATCTTTTTTGCTTACCCGGTTGAGACCAAATGAGATGTTTTTAATATGTAAACTATTACACAGTATGTTACAATTTCTCAGGAATTCCAAATCTCAGAATTTTGTTGCTGAAAGGGATCTTAGAAATCATCCGGCTGATGCAGACTGCATGAATCATTTTCTGGCTCACACATCTGGGTAATAGAAACTGAAATTACAGTTGTGGCAACCAGATTAGTAATTCTCCATTCTTTCTCCTTTAGGTGCAGCTCATCTCAAATATTTAGGAATACATTATATAGTTGTTCTTTGGTTACAGTTCAAGGGTCACATAGGAATGTTTTCCTCTGCTAGCGAAACTTCTCACTGCATTGCTTGCTACATAGGCAAGGAAGACAAAAGAAAGACTAAGTGAAATATTATGCAAAGAATGACAGGTATATGTATGTACTGGCAAGGTATTTTCCCAAGGTAATTAAATGAGAAAGAAAGCTTGAAACGATGGGTACAGTATGATACCATTTGTATAAAAGAAGTGTATGCTGTAAGTAAACATTGTGTGTGTGTTTAGTCGCTAAATCAAGTCCAACTCGTTTTCAACCCCATGGACTATAACAGCCAGCCTCCTCTGTTCATGGGATTTCCCAGGCAAGAATACTGGAGTTGGGTTGCTATTTCCTCCTCCGGGGGGATGGAACCTGTGTTTCCTGCATTAGCAGACAGGTTCTTTACCGCTGAGCCACCTGGGAAGCCCCAAGTCTGCAAGGATACATAGGAAACCAGTGATCACCTCTGAGGTTATACAAGTAGATGGGCAGACTGGAATTTGCAGTTATTTATTATCATAATTTTTTTTTTTTTGCCCTGGTGTATATTACTATTTCAAAATAAAACTTGAAAATACCCCAGGTGAAGATTGTAATTATTATCTTCTCACAAACAATAGTATTTGTCTTGGCACATAATTACATTTGAATTTAATTATTCAGTAACTTCAAACATATCACTGATGAAATATCCGAACAAGGGAAACTATAGGTCAACACGGCTTTTTCTATCTCTCCTTCCTTATGAACCGCAGCTATGTGAACATTTGAAAAGAACCTTAGTAATGAGGCTTTCCTCACCCATCTAAATTCATCAACAGACATCAAGGTTGAATCTGTCTACAAGCTGACCACCCCCCAAAACGCAGGAAGCAGGGATGCACGTCTAGATGGAGTTGGAACTGTGCTGTTCTGACCCCTGCCCCCTGTACTGAAAAAGAGAGGCAGGAGGAACTAACACAGATGGGCACTCATACATGTCTCTGCCAGGGTTATCTAAGTCTTTTTTGACACAGGCCATGGTTATTTTGGTGTCTTAAATACACTGAAGTTACATTCTATTTTTTCAAGTTCCATTAAATGGAATACTAAAATGGCCATCCTAAGTGACTCTGGCTGTCTCTACCGCTAAGCGATCCTTGGCCTCCATGCTTTTATAAAGAGTAACCTGGATTCACAGAGGTCTTATCCTCTAAAGCAGGTTTCTCTTAAAAGCCTTTAAATGAAGTGTAACAGAATAATAGCTCTTTTAAGAACAGTATCTTTTGTTTGTATAATAATCTTAATATAGATTTCCATACTCACATGCTGGGACTGTTTTGTCTACACTGTATCCTGTGCCTAAACCTTCTTTACCCTTGATGGGGCTTAGATATTGCACGAATGAAATGAAGAACAGATCACACCATATTTTAACCAGGTCCTTCAATGACAGCTAAAGAAATACAGATACCTGGGGTGATTAGCTCAGGAAAGGAAGTACTTATTTTTGAGAGATTTTGTTCTCTGGGAAATCCAACAGAAGGAAATAATGCTAATTTTTGAAGAGTAATTTAAAGGAAAGATATATAGGAAAGGTTTCAAAGTTGCTTGTATGAGAAGTTAGGGACATTAATGAAAACATTAACAAATCCAAACTGGCAAAGTGGACAGAAACAGCTTCTTTCTAAATAACAATCTAAAGTTTTAAACAAATCTAGTTAACATACAGCACACATCCAAATAGACTTCTGTGGATTAAATTTAATACAATTGTACATTCATGCTGTGGCGGTAACAACTTTAACATTATTTGACTACTTTTCTCAATTGACTCATGACACAAACACAAAAGCACAATCCAAAAGGAAACACTAACATTTGTAACAGTTTTAAACAAATGTGGAAAAAGAACAAATTTTTAAGTATTAAAATATTTGAGTATGGATCAACTTAAATATATTTTCATTCAAGAAAATAATTCTACTTTTCACTTCTCATTTTGATGCAATGGCAATTCCAGGTGTCCCAGAGAATAATTCTTAATATCCATTCAACATATAACAATTATAGTTAAGATGGGATAGCTACAAGGACCAGATCTTTAAATACCTCAGATTTTTAAATGAATCCTCCTGCTAAAAGTCATACTTTTCCATTTTAGTTATTTCTGTAAAAAGACATGCCTTTCCTTCCTCCTGCATTAAAATACTTTGTAACTTAGCTATTTACATTAGATACACATAAATTTAACCAAGGATTATTAAAATATATTGAAAGGAGCTATCCAATCAATAATGGTGTTTTAAGACAAGGTAATAAATAAAGTGCTAGAATCAGACTGACTTGTTTCCTTGCTGGGAATTTTTGGTCTCAAACAGCAGGTATTTAAAAGAAACCAAAGCAACATAAAACTATTGTACTTTATCTGTTTAGAAAACCATTGAAAGATACTATTCTGCAATTCATAGAATTAGGAGATATTACTTTTAAGTATCTGTTAAGTAAGTAAAAGTCCTTTCTTATAAGTCTCTAAATATTTGGAATGTACTTACAAAAGTCATTAAAATATAACTCTGGGAAGAAACCAAGAAATTAACATTTTAAGTACTGTTTTATATATTGAGACCCTCTGGGTTATTATGATATTAAGCTTCTGTTTTTTAAATCTAAAAGCAGCATGTTACTTCCCTGCTTAATTATTTCACGACCCATAAAAGCTAATTATTAATAATTTTTAAAAGACCATTAACCTTTTATTGTAATCACACAGCTATGTTTCAGTGTTCGTTGACATTTATTAGATCTTGGTTTCTCAAAATGTATTTATCTAGGTCAAGAAAAATGGGCAGAAGGAAACCTCACCCAATTTATGTAGCAGTGTTAAGCAAATTCAGTTTTTGAGCCAAAACAAAATCATTTGTATCTTCAAACTTTCCCTTTTAACTTTTCTTATAGCAATATAATTTTGCATTTTGGCCAAGGAGAACTGCTTTCTTTTGGCAGACAAAATCATGCTGCAGGAGAAACAGTGACTTCAATCTATAAAATATGTCTCCTTTTTAATAGAGCTGTACCAAGTAGAGGATTATATTTCACCTAAGTTGATCTCTTTCAAAAGACTGATAGGATGAAATGATTTAAAATCTGTACTGTATTTTTACCCAATATACACAATTATGTTCAATCTGAAACAGTTTTCTATAAGAACTGTTTTCTTGCCAAAATATAAGAAACTCCAAAATGTCTTATCCAAAAGTTGTCAATTAAAAATTAAGCCACAGTGCTTAAGTGTAATATTTTTAAAACCAACTCTGTACTATTGCACATTCTTGGATATGCGGAAACAAATACATTTTGACTCTTAAGAAAAAAAACACTTGATGGCACACTGAAGAATAACTTCTTGAGATTATAAACATAGGAGGCAGGGTATAGTTATTGCAAAATGATGGAAAACATCAGTGTGCCTTCACTTTGTTTGAAGAGATAGTATTTCCACTCAAAAGTTTTGAGTCCAAAATAGCTATTTACTGTTAAAGTATCACCAAAATTAGTTTCAAACATTACTCAGAAAATAGAACTACTTCCAACAATAACAATCTTAACTGCCTTTTATAAGTACTGTATTGAAACTTTTCATTTTTAAGGGTCTTAATATCTCCTTGTAGGATTCCCCCAAACCACCTTTTAAATCTGAAATGAAATAATTCCAACCCAGTCCCAATTAAAAACTATCCACATTCACAAACAAGGAACATTATTGCACATTACACCCATATTTTAGGAATGTGTGCTTCCTTCCCCCATGCCCAGGAAAAAAAAACCTGACACTGCCTCTATGAATTTATATCCTCATTATCTGAATTCCTAACACTTTCTGAAAGTGCTTCTGCTCTTCTACATTAATAATGTTATAGTCTAAAATACTTCATGAACCCTGAAGTGATTCTCTATGGAAGGAGCATCGTTTGCAAAATGAATTTGGCTAGTCACCTGCATGCCAAAATCTCCAAGTATCTGAACAAATTTCTTGTGCTCCTTTCCAATCCAAGATCTCATTGGATCATGTACTTGGTAAGGTGTAACATGGGTGTGAACAATTATCCCTGTTTGTGCAAATTCTTTCAAGACTTCTGGATAAGTAATCCAAGTGTTGCTTCCTCCAGAATGACCACCATCCAACCAGTACATTGTTTTTATGTTTTTGATAAAAGCATCGATGTTCTTGTCTTTCTTGGCTTCTTTCAACTCAAAAAGCAACTGATTCAAAACAACACAACCTTTACTGAATCCAATCAAAGTAAAAGAAGCACCATTTAATGATGGTGGATAAAAACTCATAGCAGACTCATCAAATTTTTCACAGGTCCTCTCTTTTTCTCCCTGGCAACCATTGGTAGTATGAGAAGTGGATCGACAGTTAGATGCTTTGGAGTCCTTATTCAAATCTTTCACATTCTTCGATAGCAAACTCTTCTGACTTAAGTTAAAAGCATTAACTAATAACATGTAAAGGTGCTTAAAAGCTCCAAAGTCAGTACTGTGTTCTGGAGCACCAAACATATTGCTTTTCACAAAATTGTCATAGCAGCTGAATTTGTGCAAATGCATTCGGGAACACTTTATCACCCAAATATAACTGCTGGGGAACCGGTGGGCTAAGATGGTGGCAACATTTTCTAGACTCCAGTTTTCCCACTGATAATTCTCAGGATGACGAGTCATAATTTCATGGTAATTCTGAAAGGTAAAAAAGATAAAACAAGCATTAAATACACATTTATATAAAATTATTTCCACAAAATTAGTTTCCCATTTTTATTGTGGAGAAAGTTGGTACGTTATAATGACCTATGGTTAATGTACTCGAAAACTATAAATCTATTTATTACTTTCTGGTTGTAAGATTTTAGTATTACAGAGCTACAGTGAACATTACTGTGATTACATCCTTAAAAATAAATTCCTAGATGTGGAAAAACTAGGTTCAAGAATATTCATAGCTTAAGACTGATTATATAGACTACAATACTGTCTTCCAGAGAAATATGTATAGTTTTTTTTTCATATTTGTTAAATTTCATTGGCATAGGATAACTTATTCTAATTTGAATTTATTAAAAATTAATTAAATTTATTTTAAATTTATTTTAAAATTTAATTTAAAAATTAAATAAAGTTGAAATTTTGTTCATATATTAGTTATCTGGATTTCTACTGTGCCTGTTCATATCTTTTGCCTTTTTAAATTTGCATCCTATTTACGGAAACCGTGAACTTCCAGATGTTCAAGGTGGTTTTAGAAAAGGCAGAGGAACCAGAGATCAAATTGCCAACATCTGCTGGATCATCGAAAAAGCAAGAGAGTTCCAGAAAAACATCTATTTCTGCTTTGTTGACTAGGCCAAAGCCTTTGACTCTGTGGATCACAATAAACTGTGGAAAATTCTGAAAGAGATGGGAATACCAGACCACCTGACCTGCCTCTTGAGAAACCTGTATGCAGGTCAGGAAGCAACAGTTAGAACTGGACATGGAACAACAGACTGGTTCCAAATAGGAAAAGGAGTACGTCAGGGCTGTATACTGTCTCCCTGCTAATTTAATTTCTATGCAGAGTACATCATGAGAAACGCTGGACTGGAAGAAGCACAAGCTGGAATCAAGATTGCTGGGAGAAATATCAATAATCTCAGATATGCAGATAACACCACCCTTATGGCAGAAGGTGAAGAGGAGCTAAAAAGCCTCTTGATGAAAGAGAGTGAAAAGGTTAGCTTAAAGCTCAACATTCAGAAAATGAAGATCATGGCATCTGGTTCCATCACTTCATGGGAAATAAATGGGGAACAGTGGAAACAGTGTCAGACTTTATTTTTTTGGGCTCCAAAATCACTGCAGATGGTGACTGCAGCCATGAAATTAAAAGATGCTTACTCCTTGGAAGAAAAGTTATGACCAACCTAGATAGCCTATTCAAAAGCAGAGATGTTACTTTGCCAACAAATGTCCAAAGAATTGATGCTTTTGAACTGTGGTGTTGGAGAAGACTCTTGAGAGTCCCTTGGACTGCAAGAAGATCCAACCAGTCCATCCTAAAGGAGATCAGTCCTGGGTGTTCTTTGGAAGCAATGATGCTAAAGCTGAAACTCCAGTACTTTGGCCACCTCATGTGAAGAGTTGACTCACTGGAAAAGACTCTGATGCTGGGAGGGATTGGGGGCAAGAGGAGAAGGGGACGGCAGACGATGAGATGGCTAGATCGCATCACCGACTCAATGGACGTGAGTTTGAGTGAACTCCGGGAGTTGGTGATGGACAGGGAGGCCTGGCATGCTGCGATTCATGGGGTCGCAGAGAGTCGGACACGACTGAGCGACTGAACTAAACTCTTGATATATTAATAACTTTTTGCTTACATTCTAGGACATGCATGTAAATTTGGTTTTCTTTTTTATTCATAATATCCTTAAAAACAGGGAAATTCATTCAAATTCATTTATTCTATAAAATGTACTGGAAATCTCCTGGACAGTCATGGATCAGAACAGATAAAACCCCTGCCCACAGACAGTACACATTCTAATACAGAGATACTTAATAAACAACTCTGTAAATCAGCAGAGCAGCACCCTCCAACGGAAATACAGTGAGCCACACATAAAATTTTCTAGTAGCTACATTAAAAAGTAAAAAGTTAACAGATAAATATTTTTCTTTTTGGGGGGCGCTGTGCCCTCCGGCACTCGGGATCTTAGTTTCCAGCCAGGGATTAAATCCATACTCCCTGCAGTGGAAGTGTGCAGTCTTAACCTCTGGACCACTAGGAAAATCCCAAATTACTTTTAAATAATATATTTTATCGAGCCCCATACATCCACGTGTAACATTATTTCCACATGTAACCAACATTAAAAATACTGAAATTATTACATTTCTTTTTCTAAGTTTCTGAAATCTAGTGTATATTTTACACTTATAACACATCTCAATTTGGGTGCTAAATTTTCATCAGAAATACTTGATCTGAATTTAGATTTCATAAGATTTACAGCTGCAAATGTAGATTCACATACCCAAGTTGCTCAAATACACTTAAAAAAGTTTTCTGGGAACTGAACTAATAGTTTCTAGATTTAAATTTAAAGTTAAATGCAATTTAAAATATATTTCTTTGATTAGACTAAATTTTAAATGGACAACAGCTGCAAGTAGTTACTAGCTAGACAGCACAAGGTGTTTTACAGAGGTAAGTGCAATGGAATGTAACGAAAGTACAGGAAAAGGACTGCATAGTTGGAGAGGGTAAAAGATTATTATTTAAAATACAGGGTAGTCTCCACTAAGGCCAACAGTTGAGAAGGACCTGTAGGAGCTGAGGGAGTGAGTCATGATTATTTCAGGCAAAAGGAACTGCAAAAGGACCTAATGACCTGAAGTGGAACCATGGTTGACATAACCAAGATAGAGCAGTGAAACCAGTGTTCCGCCAGTGAAGTGAAGGTGCAAAAGTGATCACGAGAGTCACAGAGATTGCTGGGGAAGAAGAGAAAGTCGCTCAGTCGTGTCTGACTCTTTGTGACCCAATGGACTATATGGACCATGGGATTCTCCAGGCCAGAATACTGGAGTGGGTAGCCTTGCCCTTCTCCAGGGTATCTTCCCAACCCAGGGATTGAACCCAGGTCTCCTGTATTGCAGGCAGATTCTTTACCAGATGAGCCACAAGGGAAGCCCCAGAATATGGGGGTGGGTAGCCTATCCCTTCTCCAGCAGATCTTCCCAACCCAGGAATCGAACTGTAGTCTCCTGCATTGCAGGTGGATTCTTTACCAACTAAGCTCTCAGGAAAGCCCCTGTTGGGGAAGAGGGGAGATGCTAATCATGCCTTGTAAGATACCCTGAGGTCTTTGGTCTGAGAGGGTGTGAGGTAAATGGCTGATATAATCTGCCTTGCAAGGAATACTCTGACTCCTATGTGCGAAGGGGCAACAGTTTGAGGCAGGGAGAGCAATGGGTGGCTACTGAAGTATAACCCCAGAGAATGTGGCTTGAACCAGAGTGTTATTAGAAGTAAAAGGTGGCAAGAACCAGTCAGATTCTGAACATATATCGAAGGCAGAATCAACAGTGTCAACTACAAACTGGCACTTGCCATCTACCTCTATAAGAACTGACTCAGGTGCCACTGCAGCTGCTGACTTTAACACTCCCTGGAAAAAGTTCAGGGTGGAAAGCAGAAATGAGACACTCTGTGCTTTGGGAAAAACTGGCAGAATGGGTCTTCAGATAGGTATTTTTAGGAGCTGATTTTATGAGCCTAATTCTTGCATCTCCCCATATCTACAAAAGCACTAAAATCCTTCATGGTGATGACTGATCCTAGTGACTAGCAGAAACCTGCAGAAAATATGTGATTGATTGCATGTTTCACCAAAACCACATATATACTGACCTTCCCTTTGGAGCTATCTGAAATGCTGTTTCCTGGGCTGTAGTCCTCATTTTGCCCCTAATAAAACTTAACTCAACTCATATTGTGCATTTTTTAAAGTCAGCAACAGCATTTGCTAATGGACTGGATATGGGGTGTAAGAAAGAGAAAGAGAACTCTAACTTTTCCTTATTTATAACAATCAATTATACACCAAACATTTTTAATTGTACTTTTCTTTTGACCTAGTCTACTTATAGGAATTTATCTCAGGGCTATACTTGCATATATGCATAAATAAATCTGTATAAGGACATTTACTCCTGCTCCAGAAGAATGAGGCAGCTCTATGAATATTCATATGTGTTGTAACATAAAGGCTAAAAAACCCCTGTATTGATCAGCTATCATTTGAGTTTAAAGAAAAAAAGTTTGCATCAGCACCGACATTTATATGTCTCTGGAAGGGCATACAAATCAGTAACAATGGTCAGCCCTCCACTTCAGTCATGTACGGCTCTTTGTGACCCCATGGACCGTAGTCTGCAAGGCTCCTCTGTCCATGGGATTCTCCAGCCAAGAATTACTGGAGTAGACTGCCATTTCCTTCTCCAGGGGATCTTTCCAACCGAGGGATCAAATCCATGTCTCTTATATCTCCTGCATTGGCAGGCAGGTTCTTACCACTAGCGCCACCTGGGAAGTCTTGTGGGATCTTAGTTCCATGACCAGATATAGAACAAAGGCCCCTGGCTGTGAAAGCATACAGTCCTAACCACTGGACCACCAGGGAATTCCCCAACAATGGTTAGCCATAGGAATGGAAAATCAGAAACTGCCTTCAGTCATTCAAAGGGATGAAAAGGAGACTTACTTTTCAATGTATAATCTTGAATAAACTGAATTTTTAGCAATATGCACATTTTTCCGTTAAAAAATTAAGACTAATAAAAGTAATACTACAAAAATTTAGTCTATATATAAAAGTATAAGGAAGACAGAAAAACCACTGATCCATAAAACCATCATTAGAAACAATCACTATTACAATTTTGGTGTCTAGAATTCCAGTGTTCTTTAGTATACATATACATATACAAGAATGTATATGAGTTTATTTCTTCCCTCAACAAGATTATACATATAGTTTTCACTTTAAAATGTTACAGGCACAATTCCTCATCAATAAGTATAGATTTGTATAATTTTTAGACTTCCTGTCAAGAAGATTAATACCAATTTCTACTCCCCTAGAAGTATACAAGAGCTTATTTTCTCATAGCCTTACCTACGCTGGCTATTAGCAGTAATTAAAAAAAAAAAATCTCTGCTACTAAGATAAAATGGTGTCTGTCTTTTGATTTAATTTGCATATTTTCATTCCTAATTAGGTTGAATATTTTTCTATGCTTGCTGGCAATTTTCATTTTTTGTTAATTCTGTTCATATTCTTTAATAACTTTCCCAACAGGATGCTCAAATTCTTCTTAACAGTTTGTATCTCATTAATATTAAGCTTGTTATATATGTTAAAAAAATATCTATTTCCAGAAGGCTATCATTTTTTGTGGATTCTGCTACTGCCTTCTGCACATCCAGATTTGTGAGATATAAAATTATCATAGGAGCTTAGATCTGAAAGGGCTCATCTAAATCCTGTTTTTTGGATAAATACTTCTTATTTTATTTCAGTGAGAAAGCAAGTTTGGGCCCTTTCCCTTGTCCCTACCTATAAGAAATCTACACTCTTTTTCTATACAGAACCCTATCTTCCAAAGAATTAAACAATTTGCAATTCAGGCACCAATGTAAAGAAAAGAGGGATGGACATGAAATATCCCTAGGGGAGGAGCGTAGGTGGGCATGCATGCACACACATGGGTATCATCAGAAAGGGAAGGAACATGTTTCCAACACAAACTAAAAACTGTGCCTATTAAACTTTGATCTCCATTTCTTCATATATTCATTAACAGACATTTGGGGGGCACTAAGCACAGTTCTGGGAATGCAAAGATGAGTAAGGCATAGTCCCTCAAGAACAAAATCCAGTGGGAGAGACACATAGACAATTACAAGGTAATATAGTTATTGCTGTAAAACAAGGGATATCTGTGAGAGGACATAGAGGAAGGGAGACTAACCATGCTCTGGGAAATTAGGGAAAGCTTCATAAATATCTGAGTTCAGTTTTGCAGCATTAGTTAGAAATTCCAGAATTATGAAGTGGAATTCCTATTATGTCTGAAGTAGGAGGAATATTAGTTGTTAGTCAAGTCTTCATAAAGATACCCAAATATTAGTTGGGAAGAACAGAGCCAAAACTGGATTCTGTGGATTCCTAAATAGATATAAATGTCAAATACAAAAGAAAGCACAAATACCTAAATTCTTTTTACAGTTAAGGAAAATGAGGCCCTACCAACCACACAGCTGTTTTGATTACATATAGTTATTTAGTAAATGAGCTAAAATGAACAAGATTCTATGACTTTGTTTAGTCTCTACCACACAGGAGATGGTAAACCTAAAACTCCGTGTTTTCTTTGAGTAGCCCCACATTGCATGATCAGAGGAGGAAAATGCTCATACTTAGTAACTCTGTGTACTAAAATGTAAAAATAAAATTGTTACTCTTGTATCTAAGAAGCCCAGAACAATGGATAAGCATCTCTAAAAAGACAGACCAGACAGCCCCTCAGGACTTGCTAACAGGTTGTCAAAACCAGTTCTGCAACCCAGGCTACTACCCAAGGTCAATCTACAGAAGAGGTGGAAGAATGCAGGAAGATTCTTCTGAGAGAGCTTTCATCCCAGTTGGGAATAGAATGCACTTACTCTCCTTGTAGGGGTTAAATGTTAGGCAGCTTGATTCTCTTCATCCCTAGTGAGGCAGGTGGCCAGAGAATCTCCTGGAGAGACTACAGGGTGCTTACTCCAAAGAATGATGCTGGCTGACCTGCAAAAATGTAAAGGCCCACCCGATAGTGCTACTGAAGTACTGGTACCAAGGATTTTCAGGAAAACTTGACATGTATCACCATGATAAAGACTTAATCTAGGTGGACTACTCTTATACCAGGGTGAGGAAAGCTATATAAGCTACAAGCTGTATTTGCATAAAATAATGGGTCAAGGGGTAATCTTCACTGAGCATGAAGTGGACATCCCATGTTCAAGCAAGCTAGAAGGACCATTAACAGGAACCAGCTTGAGAAGGCTGCTTGACAAGCACATGAAACCCCAGGGTTTCTCATCAATCACATGAGAAATAGCAGAATGCACGTGTATGTGTGTCTGCCCATGGTTCCTGGCACAGAGCTCCTAAAACCCTTGAAACTTCATGGGTGATAGAAGATGGTCACCAGAAAGACCAAGACATGATTAGAAGTTTGAAACTTTCAACTCCACTTCCCATTCTCCCAAGAAGGGCTGGAAATAAAGTTAATGACTGGTCATACATATGCAGTGAAGACTCCATAAAAATCTCCAAAGTACAGGTTCGGGAAGCTTCCAGGCTGGTGACACATGAAGGTGCCAGGAGAGCGGTGCACTCGGAGAGCATGGAAGCTCTGCACCTCTTCTCACACACCTTTCCCTATGCATCTCTTCCACCTGAATGTTCACCTGTATCCTTTATCCTATCCTTCCAGAAAACAGTGTGTAAACTGTTTTCCAAAGTTCTGTGAGCCATTCTAGCAACTAACTGAACCCAAGGAGGGGACTGTTTAAACCCCAATCTGTAGCTGGTCAGTCATGAGTTCAGGTGACAACCTGGGACTTGTGACTGGCATATGAAGTGGGGAGGGGAACAGACCTGTGGGACTGAGGCCTTAAGATGTGGAATCTGACATTAACTGCAGGTAGACAGTGGAGACTGGATAACTCCAGAACTGAACTGAATTCTAGGATACCTAACTGGTGTTGTAGAGAATTGTTTGGAGTGGGGGGTCTGTTGTTAGAAATGTTCTGAGTGTGGTAACACTGTAAGAAGTAAATGAGAGTCACACAGGAGAAGTGAGTCTTTTCCTACCCACCAGGACACACACTTAGGACATGCTCATCTATATATCCTACTGTTTAGGAAAGCAAAAGTTTTGAAAAGCTAAAATTGGAAATGACCCAAATGTTTATGAACTACTGAATGGGTAGCTGTATCATATGCCCATACACAGAAAACTACTTGGCATTAAAAAGAAATAATCTCCTGATAGAGACAACAGAGAATGAATTTCAGAAGCATTAGACTAAGTGAAAGAAGCCAGAAAGACAAGACTACATACTACATGATTCCTAGTAATGAAAATCTAGAAAGGCAAAACTATAGTGAAAGAAACCAGATCAGTGATTGCCTGTGGCTGAGAAAACTGATTGAAGTAGGGCGCAGGGGTCTCTTTAGGAGTAATGGAGATGTTGGGTTACATGTTTGTTTTGATGGTTACATAATTGTACTTGTCAAAATTCATCAAATTGTAAACTTAAAAAAAGAGATAAGTACAATTCTATATCCTGAGGATTTAAAAAGCAAGAAACCCAAGAAAATTGGAAAATACCTACTTAGAAAAATTCTGATCCCCCTCCAAAATCATTAGTGATAAGAAACACATCAAGAAGTACCTTGATTAATTACTATGGCCTCAACTTTCCTGTAATTCAAATGATAAAAGGACAAGTATGGCATAAAAAAGGATATACAATAAAAGATGACTGCAAGAAGAACATCAAAAAGGTAATAGTAATTAGGATTTAAAATTACACTGTCAACCAGATCCAATTAACACCAAATTATGAATCTTGTGTTAAGATAAGGCAAACCTTCTAAAGGTATCCTACAAAGTTCTATTTGGCTCTCTTCTGTTCAATATTTATCCAAATTAAAAATAAAGACATAGAAAGGATGCTTACTTAATCTATATATGATATAAACGGAAATAAGAGTTCTGAAAGGATCCATACACTAAAAAGATGAGCTGTATGAACAGGGTAAATTTCATAAGGATAAACATTAGACTTAAAAGAATCAAGTGCACAGATAAGGAAATCTGAGACTACTTGGTTGTAGCACTTAAGGCATTGCTCAAAGGAACTTATATACATTTATTCATTCAGGAAGCTATCTACTGAACACCTACTTCATGACACTCTCTAAGCATCACAGATATAACAGTGAAGAAAACATATATGAAGCTTTCATCATACTAGAGGAAGACAGACGAAAAACAAGATGAATAACTAATATAGTAAATGAAATGGATAAAAACGGAAGAGAAAGTTGACAGAGATCCTGGGCACATGTATGATTATTAAATAGGATGGTCAGAAAAGGCCTCATTGGGAAGCAGCTTTTGAGCAACTGAAAGGGGAAGTAATGAATCCTTACAGACATCTGCAGAAAGAGTGTTCCAGGCAGTATGGACAAAGCATTTGGGGTCAAGTGTGCCTAACATGAGCAATAAGGTCAGTGTGGCTGAGCATTCTGGGGAGACAGTCAAAAAAGCAACGGGATGGGAATCCCCTGGCAGTTCAGTGGTTAGGACTTAGCGTTTCCACTGCAGGGGTCCCACAGGTTGGAGCTCTGGTCAAGGAACTCAGATCTAAGTGAGGCGCCTAAAAAAACAGAAGCTACAGGGTGGGAAAGGTAAATATAGTGAAGTACCTTGCAGGCCATTAAGAGGACTCTGGCTTTTACTCTAAGTGCCATGGGAAGCTGTGGAGAGTTTTCAGCAGAGGTGTGGTATGATTTGACTTAAGATATACATTTAGAAGGTAAAGACACTTTATATGCTGATGTATTGAGTGGACAAAAGGATAATTATATGTGGCTATTTAATTAAAATTAGAATTAAAAAGTCCAGTGTTTGAATTGCACTAGCTGCATTTCAAGTCCCCAGTAGCCCTGAAGGTTTTTGTATGCTGTCATGGTGCAAATACAGAGTATTTCCAAGGGACATTCCCACTATCACAGAAAGTTCTCTTGGGTAGTGCTAGTATACACAGGTAAAGCTAAAATAAGGCTAGATGTGTTTCTTAAACCGTGAAACAATTAGTTTATTGTTTTTGAAATCAATGCTTTAAAACAATATGCCAACAAACTATTCCTGGAGTCAGATGATGATGAAGGTATATATAGTTTTTCCTCTTGCCCTCCAAATAATTGACTGGTCTAGTTGGCTGCTGATCAAAACTATGAAAAAAAAAAAAAACCACGAGTATTTCAGTTTAAGAGAAGGAACTTAATTTACTCAGTTGATGACCTTTTACTCAGTTTGGGAAATCAGCATGGCATTGCTGACAGTGACTTCCAGAGTTTTGTGGGCCAGCTGCAGCGTGCATCTATAATAATAATGATGATGAGAACAATGGTAACTAACCTTCACTGCATACCCACTAAATGTTTTTAAAGAGTGCCAATCGGAATACAGCACATATCTTCAGATGAAGTCTATAAAGTGCTAAATATAGTTAGACTAATACCTCCTTTCATTTTGACCTCATCCATTTCTTTACATAGCCTGAGATTCCATTAGCTTTTTGGACAGTGATATACTGTTGTTATGCAGAGTATGAAGTCCTCCAAAAACACAGCTCTCTTAGAGAAGAAATAAAGAATAATGCATCAAAAGTTCTGAGGCCAGGTGGCCTAGGTTTAATCCCTGATTCTGCACATTTTAGCTATGAAATATCTGGCCAGTTGTTAAATCTGTGTTGCAGCCAGCTCAACTACAAAATGGGAATAATGATGTATAATATCAATGAAGATTAAATATGTGAATACCCAATGAGTTACACTCCTTTCTTATCTTTCTGATAAACTTAATGACTGGGGAGTAGGTAGCACTCAGTTCTTAGACTTTTCCTGACTACTTTTACTCCTTTTGTGATCTCTCTCTTGGTCTCTTGGCTTTACATACTACCGATATTCTGACAACCTTCAACACTTATTCCTGCAACTTTAGACTTGCTAGTTACACATATGCATTTCCTTTTCAACATTTAATAGATACCGCAAACCTAAAATCTCTGGATCTTTGCCACTAAACTTGCTCTTCCTGTAGTCTTCATCATCTTGTCTCTCTAACTAAATGGAAGCTCTTCCTACTTAGTTGTTCAAATTAGAAATCTTGAAGTGCATATAGTCAGTCACATATAATGGCTACCCACTCAAGACAAAGCAGTTCTAGATAAAGATCTAGACTAAGACACAACATATCCATGAATATTTACCTGCAGCCGCAAAATTAATAATAAAAACAGAATCACACACAAAAACAAAAGCACATAATTCAGGTGAGCATCAAAGTATTGACATGCTTAGCAATTACTGTCCCTTTTCTGCCACCCACTCTCCCTTAGTGTTACTAAGAGTGTCACACCATAGTACTAGTTTTTCTGTTTGCTTTTTAATAACTGCCAGCGTTTTTTGAACACTACATACTAATTTAAAAGCCATTTCTGTCTCCTGCTCCCCCAACACCCTCTGAGAAACCAAGTAATAGAATAAATATACACTGTCTCATATCTATGTCTTGAATACCACTACCTCGAAACCTGGACTGACAGCTAGCTGGCTCTTCCGAGGTCGCGGCCCTCCAAGGACACCTACCCCTCTAGGGCTCTTTGAGGAGGGGGTCGGGGCGTGGAGGAGGCGGTTTTGGATTGCGTGGAGCCAGACCGGGAAGCATATGTGTGGGTCTGTTCAGGAGAGGCAAGGAACCGGGCACCAGCTACGAGGGAAGAATCTAGAGAATTCGCATATGCACAAAAGGAAGGAACAGGTGCCCAGGCAAGCCGCGGGTTACCTGCACATCCCCGGGGAAATAGAGAACGTGATGCTGGGGCGGCGGTTGCACCTCCTCCTTCGCCGGGTCCCCAGAGAGGTCCCGCCGTCCTGGTCCCTCCCCGGCCGTCGCCGCCGCCAGCAGGAGCAACTCGTTGCAGCGCTGAGGGTCGGCTCCCGGCACCGTGGACAGCTGCACGCACTGCTGCCGGCGCCGCTCGGCCGAGGGGGAGCAGGGCGCGCCGCCGCTGCTGCTGCTGCCCAGGTTCATGGTTCCGGCGTGAGAGCTGGACGCGGCGATTCCGATTCCGAGCTGCGGCAGCAGAAGAAGCAGCGGCGGCGACCGCAGGAGCCTGAACCCCCACATGGGTCGCCGCCGCCGTAGCGGTTCGGAGGGTGGGGGGTGGGCCTGAGGGAGGAACTTCAGGCTGGCGCCAACGGTCGGCGAGCGCGGCCTGGGCGGGAGCCGGCCCAGGGGCAACGACTGCGTCAGAGGCCGACGTCCGCGCGCTGCGTGCGTAAGGGAAGGAGGGGTGTGAGCGAAATACGACTCGGGTTCCTGGAGGGGGCCATGAGGGGGCGTGGTCTGAGGAAGAACGTTTGTGATTGGTGGGTTCTGCCCTGGCCGGGAAGTTTGAACGGAAGTCTGGGGAAAGGCCTGAGAAGAGCAAAAGCGAGGAAATCAGCCCAGAACCCCCGGCAAAAATGGTAACAGCTGTGATACCAGAGCTGCAGCAGGGGGTCGCTTCCAGTAATGGGGTAGAGAGATTGAAGTAAACCGTGTTCCCATTTCGCTAGGCTCAACTTTCAGGTGAGGTTTTTCCAGTCCTTTAAACCTTAAAAGAGACACAACCCCAAAGATATTAGAGTAATTCTGTCCTCTTAGAGAAATCTGTGGGAAGTCTTGTTGTTGTTCAGTCGGTCAGTCGTGTCCACTCTTTGTGACCCCATGGACTGCAGCACTCCAGGTTTTCCCATCCTTCAACGTCGGCTGGGGTTTACTCAAACTCATGTTGATTGAGTTGATAATGCCATGCAATCAGCTCATCTTCTGTCATCCCCTTCTACATGCCCTTTTCTCACACCCTCGAGTTTCTTTGTAGGTACACAAAGATTTCTAGGTTCTTGGGAATTTAGATATGAAGTCTAATGCATCTCTGATTGACATCAAGGAGCAGGACACAGGAAAGGCGTTAGTTGTTACATATTTCCTGTCATTGGTGTTTGCCGCCAACGAGATTTGCTATTCAGGATTTTCAAAAACTGGCTTGAACAATAGGAATGTGGTAGATGTTCACAACAATCTGTGGCCAGTTGTGTATAAATACATTGCTATTGTTGTTTAGTCACTAAGTGGTGTCCAACTCTTTGGGACACCATGGACTGTAACCCACCAGCCTCCTCTGCTCATGGGATTTTCCAGACAAGAATCCTGGGGTGGTTTGCATTTTCTTCTCCAGGTGATCTTCCTGATTTAGGGATCAAACCAGTGTATCTTGCATTGGCAGGTGGATTCTTTACCACTGAGCCACCAGGAAAGCTCTATGTATGAGTAAGATTTGGCCAAATGTATGCTAAAGACAGAGAAGAGAAGGGAGAGTCCAGTATTCTAAACTCAAGTGTTTGTGAGGCAAGGAACTCTAAAGAATCTTCTGGGAGAGAATATTATCGAGAATTTAAAATATTATGGCAAACACTTATTGAGGCATACTATAGGCCAGGGATTGAACTAGTCACTTCATATATTAACTGTTCTGAGTCTATATATGTGTGTGCTTCAGCACACATACTGTTTTCTTTGCTCCATATATCAAGTATTAATAGCCTGGAAATAGCACAAATAAGCAAATGATAAAATGTAATTTCCTTATATATACTTCCATATGTAAGTGACTTCATAGCAGTGTAATATGCTAGCCTACTCTAAATTACTGAGTTCCACAAGACATCATAGTGTGACCAATCAAAATTATTTATTATTACTAAATAAATCTATCTACTGCTTGTTAAACAGAAGCAGAGGCTAATTATATAATAATGAGTATATAACCATATTTCAGGCTAGTTTTAGAAAAGGCAGAGGAACCAGAGATCAAATTGCCAACATCTGCTGGATCATGGAAAAAGCAAGAGAGTTCCAGAAAAACATCGATTTCTGCCCTATTGACTATGCCAAAGCCTTTGACTGTGTGGATCACAATAAACTGTGGAAAATTCTGGAAGAGATGGGAATACCAGACTACCTGACCTGCCTCTTGAGAAACCTATATGCAGGTCAGGAAGCAACAGTTAGAACTGGACATGGAACAACAGACTGGTTCCAAATAGGAAAAGGAGAACATCAAGGCTGTACATTGTCACCCTGCTTATTTAACTTACATGCAGAGTACATCATGCAGAATGCCAGGCTGGAAGAAGCACAAGCTAGAATCAAGATTGCCGGGAGAAATACCAATAATCTCAGATATGCAGATGACACTACCCTTATGGCAGAAAGTGAAGAGGAACTCAGAAGCCTCTGTGAAAGTGGAGAGTGAAAAAGTTGGCTTAAAGCTCAACATTCAGAAAACGAAGATCATGGCATCCGGTCCCATCACTTCATGGGAATTAGATGGGGAAACAGTGGAAACAGTGTCAGACTTTATTTTTTTGGGCTCCAAAATCACTGCAGATGGTGATTGCAGCCATGAAATTAAAAGATGCTTACTCCTTGGAAAGAAAGTTATGACCAACCTAGACAGCATATTCAAAAGCAGAGATATTACTTTTCTAACAAAGGTCCGTCTAGTCAAGGCTATGGTGTTTCCTGTGGTCATGTATGGCTGTGAGAGTTGGACTGTGAAGAAAGCTGAGCACCGAAGAATTGATGCTTTTGAACTGTGGTATTGGAGAAGACTCTTGAGAGTCCCTTGAACTGCAAGGAGATCCAACCAGTCCATCCTAAAGGAATTCAGCCCTGGGATTTCTTTGGAAGGACTGATGCTGAAGCTGAAACTCCAATACTTTGGCCACCTCATGCAAAGAGTTGACTCATTGGAAAAGACTCTGATGCTGGGAGGGATTGGGGGCAGGAGGAGAAGGGGACGACTGAGGATGAGATGGCTGGATGACATCACTGACTTGTTAGACATGAGTTTGAGTGAACTCCGGGAGTTGGTGATGGACAGGGAGGCCTGGCATGCTGCAATTCATGGGGTCACAAAGAGTCGGACAGGACTGAGCAACTGAAATGAACCATCAGCATCCATCTTATTCTGTGAATCACGTTACTGTCTCTTGTTGGGTAGAAGTTTACTGAAATGTAATCCAAAAGCCCAAACATGTTCATGTACTCTAAATGCAGATTTTGACTTTTGTGCTCTTATTTTTAGATTGACCTTTTAATTATCTGTCACTCTTGATAGGGATGGGGAGTTTTTATGTTTTAGAAAGAATATTAATTGTAGTAACCATTAAATATACAGTTGTTTCAGTAACTCTAAGGTAATTAAAGTCTATGAGAAATATAAATAAAAATTTAAAGGGCAGAGTAAAGAAACAGACTGAAGTAAGCACAAGGTTTTCCCCCCACAGTCAAAAATTTACACAACCCTATAGGAGCCACTTCTGGAAAAAGTAGTATCTCTCAATTCATATATCTGTATGAATTGTGTCATTTATGGTAAGTCATTAACATTGTAATTCCTTCACATAGGTCCCATTAATATTACTGTAATACCTATTTTCTTTCTCCATCCCCTCTTCTTTTTTCCTATTTTGTAAATCACTACTTCTCTAACCAGGTGGCATTAGTGGTAAAGAACCTGTCTGCCGTTGCAGGAGACATTAGAGTCTTGAGTTGATCCCTGGGATGCCTGGGTCTAGGAAATGGGAACCCACTCCAGGACTCTTGCCTTGAAAATCCCATGGACAGAGGAGCCTGGCAGGCTACAGTCCCTGGGGTCGCAAAGAGTTGGACACAGTTGAAGTGACTTAGCACACATGTACTTTTCTAACAGGGGCTTCCCAGGTGGCTTGGTAGTCAAGAATCTACCAATGCAGGAGATGTGGTTCAATCTCTGGGTTGGGAAGATCCCCTGGAGAGGGAAATGGCAACCCATTCCAGTATTCTTGCCTAGGAAATCCTATGGCACAGAGGACCCTGGCAGGCAGCAGTCCATGGGATCTCAAAAGAGTTGGCCACAACTTAGCAACAACTTTTCTAACAATCATGGGCACAGACAGCCCTGCTTTCTCTTTATTCTTTCTGAGAGCTGCGCTTTGCTTTTTCACTAGATGTCTTACATATACAAAGCTACTGTAACCAGCTTTTGAGTTTACCCCTCCTTTCTAACAGATAGAGATCTCTACAAGGATTTTATTATGCTTATAGTGCCCAGAAGGCGATAGCTCATCTCTGGACTCTTGACAGTTCTCAAACGGTCCTTGGGGCTCTCAGAACTTTTGTTTTACAATTTAATATAATAAATAGAAAAAGTTGCAAAATTGAAAGGAATCCTAGAAAGACTAATTTACATTGAAAATGATAGCATGAAAAGGTCACAAACTCCAGTGTCTACAGAGGATAGGCCTACATCATAAATAATAAAATTGATCCTCTGTAATATAATAGGGAGTGGTAAAGACAGTAGCAGATTGAAAGGACATGTCATATTTGAAGGAGGCAGTCACTGTTTACCACTAGCCAGTTATAAAATGAAGGCAACATTTAGCCAAACTTTCAGATTTTTCAAGGGACATCAGATACATCAGATTTTTATGTATCATTTCTCAATTTACCAATGTTGACAACAAATTAAATTTATTTTAAAAACATGTATCGAATTAAATGTATGCATAGGCCAAATTTGGCCTGTGAGCCACATATATGCTATTTCTCTACTAAAAGGTAAAATGAATGGATACTGGAAATCTTAAAATTGGTTCCTGTGAGGAATTTAATGGAAAGGAATGGGAAAGGGGTGATGATTTTAAGAACTTTTTTTATTGTTGGAATTTGAATTGGATCCCATCTGATATTTTTTGAGAGATTCCAATAAATGTTTTAATTCTTTTCAATTTTTCTTGATTTTGGACAGGTGTTTTTTGGTGTGTTTTAATAAGCTTCTACCAAAACTGGACATTGAGAGGAATGAACTTCACATGAGGTATGGAATTCTAGCATATAATTTTGCCCCCCAAATGCCCGATAAAACAAGATTAGAGGATAAAGCTATTTGGGAATTTGAAAGCTTATTTTTTGACTAATCTCGCTAGTTAAGTGACACTTGTAGCCTATGATTTAAACATGTTCATGGCAAAATAAGCTTTAGCAAAATACAAATTGCTACATAGGACCTTAAGAATTATCTTTAACACTCAGTGAACTCTCAAATGCAATGATTTGGCTGACCATATTTGCATGCATTGTACTTTACCCCCTATGAAAAGGATAGGAAATATCAGTTAGAAACATAATAAATCCTCCACAAAATACTTGGAAGCCAAATCCAGCAAGATACAATAAAGAATTAAACACCTTGACAAAGTAGAATTTGTCCCAGGAATGCAAGATTGATTTCACATTTGACGTTCAATTAACATTATAATCCATATCAATAGAATAAAAAGCAAAAATTACTTGATCATATTAATAGACCCAGAGACAGCATTTGAAAGAACTCAACAAAATAGAACCTCAATAGGTTCTTCCACCTGATAAAGGACGTCTGTGAAAAACCCATAACTAACATCATGTTTAATGGAGAGACTGAATATTTGCCCCTAAGAACACAAGCATGGTGAAGATGTCTTTTACCATTTCTAAGTGACATTGTGCTTTCCTGGTGGGTCAGACGGCAAAGAATCTGCCTGCAGTGTAGGAGACCTGGGTTTCATCCCTGGGTCAGGGAGATCCCCTGGAGAAGGAAATGCCTACTCATTCCAGTATTCTTACCTGGAGAATTCCATGGACAGAGAAGCCTGGTGGGCTACAGACCATGAGATTGCAAAGAGTTGGACATGACTGAGGTACTAACACACAAGAATCAACATAGTACTAGGGGCTTAAGCTGAGACAGATAAGAAAAAGAAGTAAAAGACATCCAGATTAGAAGGGAAGAAGTAATACCATGTAGATGACGTGATCTTGTATATCAAAAGTTCTAAAGAATACACTAAAAAATAATAGAAATAATAAAGTTCAGCAAGGTTGCATGATATAAGATCAATATACAACAAGTAATTGTATTGCTTTACACTACCCACTCCAGTGTTCTTGCCTGGAGAATCCCAGGGACGATGGAGCCTGGTGGGCTGCCATCTATGGGGTTGCACAGAGTCGGACATGACTGAAGTGGCTTAGCAGCAGCAGCAATAAATAATCTAAAAATTAAATTTAAAAAATAATTCCTCTTATAATAGCATCAAAAAGAATAAAATATTTAGGGATTGGGGGCAGGAGGAGAAGGGGACAACAGAGGATGAAATGGCTGGATGGCATCACCGACTTGACGGACGTGAGTTTGAGTGAATTCCGGGAGTTGTGATGGACAGGGAAGCCTGGTGGGCTGCAATTCATGGGGTTGCAAAGAGTCAGACACGACTGAGTGACTAAACTGAACTGAACTTAATAAATAAAGTAAAGAACTTGTATACTGAAAGCTATAAAACATTGCTGAAAGAAATGAAAGACTTATATAGCACTAGGTATTCACTCTGGCCCCTCTTGCTTCAGCTCTGCTTCCCTCTGAGACGAAGATGCTGTTACTGGGAGGGGAGAGATCTCATGCTTAGAAGGAACAAAATCAGCTCAGACCTAATTCTCAGGGCTTCTACGTATTGGGATCCTATACTGCCCTGATAGGTAGTGACACCCACTGAGCATAGGAGAATCCCCAACTTACACATGGCTCTGTCTCTAGCCTCTCCATCTCCAGCCCCAGAAAAGTGATAGCTACCATTGAGAGAGCTAATTCTTAGGTAGGTTGATAAGGAGTCCAGGGCCCTCGAGGAGAAGAAAAAGGGGTCCACGGTTTTCAAGGTAAAAGGGACAAATATTTTTTCTATATTGCTTGTCCTAGCTTATTAACATCAGACGTTTTTTCTTAAACTCTGAGTTGTTCTGACAACCATCTTTAAGACTAACTTTCTTTAAGCCCAGTTCAGTTCAGTTCAGTTCAGTCGCTCAGTTGTGTTCGACTCTTTGCGACCCCATGAATCGCAGCATGCCAGGCCTCCCTGTCTATCACCATCTCCCGGAGTTCACTCAGACTCACGTCCATTGAGTCCGTGATGCCATCCAGCCATCTCATCCTCAGTCGTCCCCTTCTCCTCCTGCCCCCAATCCCTCCCAGCATCAGAGTCTTTTCCAATGAGTCAACTCTTCGCATGAGGTGGCCAAAGTACTGGAGCTTCAGCTTTAACATCATTCCTTCCAAAGAAATCCCAGGGCTGATCTCCTTCAGAATGGACTGCTTGGACCTCCTTGCAGTCCAAGGGACTCTCAAGAGTCTTCTCCAACACCACAGTTCAAAAGCATCAATTCTTCGGCGCTCAGCCTTCTTCACAGTCCAACTCTCACATCCATACATGACCACAGGAAAAACCATAGCCTTGACTAGACGGACCTTAGTCGGCAAAGTAATGTCTCTGCTTTTGAATATACTATCTAGATTGGTCATAACTTTCTTTCCAAGGAGTAAGCATCTTTTAATTTCATGGCTGCAATCACTATCTGCAGTGATTTTGGAGCCCCCAAAAATAAAGTCTGACACTGTAGCTAATGATTATACAACACAACAGCTCATTTTGCTCAAGGGTATGTTTTTCCTTAAGGGAAGTAAAGTCGCTCAGTCGTGTTGGACTCTTTGTTACCCCATGGACTGTAGCCTACCAGGCTTCTCTGTTCATGGGATTTTCCAGGCAAGAGTACTGGAGTGGGTTGCCATTTCCTTCTCCAGAGTATCTTCCCGACCCAGGGATTGAACCCTGGTCTCCAGCATTGTAAGCAAATGCTTTAGTCTTTGTTTTTCCTTAAGCTCTGTACTAACAATTATATAACAACAATGTTTCTTGCTTGAGGACATGTTTTTCCTTCGCAAGTACCTTCTGACTAACCTTGTTATCTTAAGACATATGTTGTGGGAGTGGGTCTGGTAAGAAGTCCATAAGGCCTTGATAAGACTGGCGAGGGGGGCACTCTCTGTCCCCCTTCTGATGTCTATGTCCAAAGCTTTCTCTGTTTTTTCTTACTGTAAAACTTCTGCCACACAAAAACTCAGTGATCAAGCCTGCTTCCTGGTCCCAAAGCTAAATTTTCTTCTTTGGAGATCACAAATCCAACATCATAAGCTATCACCAGCACGCCCTAGGAGATGTGATCAGTGCTCACTTCAGGTCCAGCTATCTCACCAAAGCCGCCAAGCATACATATACCGAACAGAGATGAGATGCTGCAGCCTTGAAATTAAAAGACACTTGCTCCTTGGAAGGAAAGTTATGACCAACCTAGACAGCATATTAAAAAGCAGAGATATTACTTTGCCAAAAAAGGTCCATCTAGTCAAGGCGATGGTTTTGCTAGTAGTCATGTATGGATGTGAGAGTTGAACTATAAAGAAAGCTGAGTGCTGAAGAATTGATGCTTTTGAACTGTGGTGTTGGAGAAGACGCTTGAGAGTCCCTTGGACTGCAAGGAGATCTAACCAGTCCATCCTAAAGGACATCAGTCCTGGGTGTTCATTGGAAGGACTGATGTTGAAGCTGAAACTCCAATACTTAGGCCACCTGATGCGGAGAGCTGACTCATTTGAAAAGACCCTGATGCTGGGAAAGATTGAAGGCAGGAGGAGAAGGGGATGACAGAGGATAAGATGGTTGGATGGCATCACCGACTCGATGGACATGGGTTTGGGTGGACTCTGGGAGTTGGTGATGGACAGGGAGGCCTGGCGTGCTGTGGTTCATGGGGTTGCATGGGGTTGTTCATGCAGACACGACTGAGTGACTGAACTGAACTGAACTGATGCTCCCAAACCCCTTTAAGACTGGGATAGATAACTATTTTACCTAATGTTACAGAGACAGAGAAGTTAAGCAAAATGAGAAGACTAGAATTTTTTCCAAACAAAAGAATGAGGAAAAAACCTTGAAACAATAACAAATGAAACAGATCAGACTTCTTAAAGGGAAGATGGCCAACACTTTTGTGGATATGTTTTAAAACAATCTGAGGCTCCACTCCAGATTGTTAGAATTCAGAGATCAAGTACAGGGGAAGTAATATATCAAGTAGATTTGGCAAAGCTATTTCTTATCAAACAGACATAAGATGACCTTGATTGGTAGAAAAAGAAATCAGACAGGCTGGGGACCTTGAGACTTAAGGAGTATCAAAGTGGTGAATAGGTTTTATTTTTGGCTTATATATTACAGAACTGATGCTAAAGATTTCAGAAACATCAGTAGACACAGACAGATGTGTCTTGAAGTCTCAAGAAAAGCCTCTCTCTAGACACAGCTGTAGGAAAGGGGAAGCCTTGCAAGATAGAAAACTTATAGAAACCAAATTCTCTACCCAAGCCAAATATCACAGAAAAAAAAAAAACAAAAACAAACAAACTGTGGCAATACCCAACAAGCAAAGGCTAAGGAAGGAGCCTCAATTTCCTAAAATAAGGTGCCCTAATACTCTTGCCAGGGTAGTGTCAGAGAAGGCTAAGTAAAGAGCCTGGACTCCATCACTAGTAATGAGCATTCTCTACCATCCCCCTACCCCAGTGCAGTGGCTACTTTGTGGAGAGTCAGGACTTTCACCATCACCCAGCATTAATGAGACCTCCTCTAGCCACAGTGTCATCATAGGCCATGTGTGGAGCCAGAACATCTACATCCAGTAGTAATGAGAAACCATCCCCTCCTATCCAGTGTCAAGACAGGCCACGTGTGGCATCTGGACTTCTCTCTCCATCTGGTAGTAATAAGGTAGCAATACTTTTGATACCAAAATCAGATGGATTATATTCTTTGCAGCCAAAGATGGAGAAGCTCTATATAGTCAGCGAAAAAAGACCAGGAGCTGACTGTGGCTCAGATCATGAACTCCTTATTGCCACAGTGTTAGTCACTCAGTCATGCCCGACTCTGCAACCCCATGGACTGCAGCCCACCAGGCTCCTCTGTCCGTGAGATTTTCCAGGCAAGGATACTGGAATGGGTTGCCATTTCCTCCTCCAGGGGATCTTCTGAACCAGGAATCAAACCTGGGTCTCCTGCACTGTGGGCAGCTTCTGTACCAACTGAGCTACAAGGGAATCCCAAATTTATACTTAAATTGAAGAAAGTGGGGAAAACCACTAGACTATTCAGGTATGACCTAAATCAAATCCCTTATCATTATACAGTGGATGTGACAAATACTTAAGGGACTCGACCTGATAGACAGAGTGCCTGATGAGCTATGGACGGAAGTTCGTGACATTCTACAGGAGACAGGGATCAAGACCATCCCCATGGAAAAGAAATGCAAAAAAGCAAAATGGCTGTCTGAGGAGGCCTTAAAAATAGCTGAGAAAAGAAGAGAAGAGTAACGCAAAGGAGAGACGGAAAGATATACCCATTTGAATACAGAGTTCCAAAGAATAGCAAGGAGAGATAAGAAAGCCTTCCTCAGTGATCAATGCAAAGAAATAGAGGAAAACAATAGAATAGGAAAGACTAAAGATCTCTTCAAGAAAATTAGAGATACCAAGGGAACATTTCATGCAAAGATGGGCTCGATAAAGGACAGAAATGGTATGGACCTAACAGAAGCAGAAGATATTAAGAAGAGGTGGCAAGAATACACAGAAGAACTATACAAAAAAGACCTTCACAACCCAGATAATCACGATAGTCTGATCACTCACCTAGAGCCAGACATCCTGGAATGTGAAGTCAAGTGGGCCTTAGGAAGCATCACTACGAACAAAGCTAATGGAGGTGATAGAATTCCAGGTGACCTATTTCAAATCCTGAAAGATGATGCTGTGAAAGTGCTGCACTCAATATGCCAGCAAATTTGGAAAACTCAGCAGTGGCCACAGGACTGGAACAAGTCAATTTTCATTTCAATCCCAAAGAAAGACAATGCCAAAGAATGCTCAAACTACCACACAGTTGCATTCATCTCACATGCTAGTAAAGTAATACTCAAAATTCTCCAAGCCAGGCTTCAACAGTACATGAACTGTGAACTTCCAGATGTTCAAGCTGGTTTTAGAACCAGAGATCAAATTGCCAACATCTGATGGATCATGGAAAAAGCAAGAGAGTTCCAGAAAAACATCTATTTCTGCTTTATTGACTATGCGAAAGCCTTTGACTGTGTGGATCACAAGAAACTGTGGAAAATTCTGGAAGAGATGGGAATACCAGACCACCTGACCAGCCTCTTGAGAAACTTCTCAAACCTGTATGCAGGTCAAGAAGCAACAGTTAGAACTGGACATGGAACAACAGACTGGTTCCAAATAGGAAAAGGAGTACGTCAAGGCTGTATATTGTCCCCTGCTTATTTAACTTACATGCAGAGTACATCATGAGAAATGCTGGGCTGGATGAAGCACAAGCTGGAATCAAGATTGCTGTGAAAAATATCAATAACCTCAGATATGCAGATGACACCACCCTTATGGCACAAAGTGAAGAACTAAAGAGCCTCTTGATGAAAGTGAAAGAGGAGAGTGAAAAAGTTGACTTAAAATTCAACATTCAAAAAAACTAAGATCATGGCATCCGGTCCAATCACTTCATGGAAAATAGATGGGGAAACAGTGGAAACGGTGGCTAACTTTATTTTTGGGGACTCCAAAATCACTGCAGATGGTGATTGCAGCCATGAAATTAAGACACTTATGCCTTGGAAGGAAGGTTATGACCATCCTAGACAGCATATTTAAAAGCAGAGATATTACTTTGTCAACAAAATCTGTCTAGTCAAAGCTATGGTTTTTCCAGTGGTCATGTATGGATGTCAGAGTTTGACTGTAAAGATAGCTGAGTGCCTACGAATTGATGCTTTTGAACTGTGGTGTAGGAGAAGACTCTTGAGAGTCCCTTGGACTGCAAGGAGATCCAACCAGTCCATCCTAAAGCAGATCAGTCCTGGGTGTTCATTGGAAGGACTAATGGAGCTGAAACTCCAATATTTTGGCCACCTGATGCGAAGAGCTGACTCATTTGAAAAGACCCTGAATTTCAGAAAGATTAAAGGCAGGAGGAGAAGGGGATGACAGAAGATGAGATGGTTAGATGGCATCATCGACTCAATGGAGTTGAGTTTGAGTAAACTCCGAGAGTTGGTGATGGACAGGGAGGCCTGGTGTGCTGCGGTTCATGGGGTCACAAAGAGTCAGACACGACTGAGCGACTGAACTGAACTGAATGTTTACATATTATATCTTTTTCTGTCTTCTAACTTTTTACTTGACTATATGATTATATTTGAAGTTACTTGTTCGTGGACAACAAAGCTGTGTTTTTTAGCCACTTCTGTCAATCTCTGTCATTGAATTAGTGTACTCAAACCATTTACTTTAACATAATTATTTACATGTTTAGGCTTCAATCTGTCATTTTAAATCTTGTTTTGTTTGCTTTGTTCTCCAGCACCACCTCTTCCCCAAGTTGTCTCATTTTTCCTCCCTTCCTGAGTTACTTGAGCATTAGGAGAATTCTAGTTTGATTTATCTATAGTGTTTTTTATGTGTACATATTTGTATACATTTTCAAGTCTTTGGGTCTAGATATTGTATCTCCATCACTTATCAGTTTACTGGTGTCATCGTCTTAGTAGTTTGAGTTAACTGTAGATACCATACCTTCCTTTGCCCTTCCCCATTTATATTAAAACTGTCTTAAATATTTCTTCTGTATATTTATATATGTATGTAAAAGGAAAATTACAGCATCAAACAGTGTTATAATTTTTTGCTTCAATTATCAAACATAATTTAGAAAACTCAAGAGGAAAATGAAAGCCTGTTGTATTTACTCATATTTTTGCTGTGTTCTTTCTTTTTTCCTGATATTATAAAGTTCTGTCTTTTGTTGTACCCTTCCAGTTTAGAGAATTTTCTTCAGTTATTCTTTTAGGATAAGTATGCTTGTTAAAAATATTCTTAGTTTTCTTTCATCTGAAAATATCTTCATTTTCCTGTCATTTCTAAGGGTATTTCCACTAAGGTATAGAATTCTGGGTTTACAGTTCCTTTTTTGTCAGCACTCGAAAAATATTTTTACGCCTCCACAATTTCTGATAAGAAATTTGCTATCATTTGGACTGTTCTCCTCCTACAGGAAAGATGTCAGTTCTCTCTGGATGCTTTTAAGGTATTTTTGTGTTTAGTTTAACTATGATGGATATTGGTATAGATTTCTTTAGGTTTATCCTGTTTGAGATTCACTCAGAATCTTAAATCCATTGGTTATTTAAGTCTCTTGCTAAATTTGGGTACTTTTCACCCATTATTTCTTTAATACTTTTTCAACCTTGCTCTTTTCTCCTCATCTCCAAAAGTCTAATGACATGAATGTTAGGTGTTTTGTGATGGTCTCACAAGCTCCTCGTCTAAGGTAAGGAACAGTGGTTGTGCTTTGCTGGAGCAATGTCCAAGGTAAGAGAAACCCAAGTAAGATGGTAGGTGGTGCTAGAAGGCATCAGAGGGCAAACACACTGAAACCATAATCACAGAAAACTACTCAATCTGATCACATGGACACAGCTGTGTCTAATTCAATGAAACTAAGCCATGCTGTGTGGGGCCACCCAAGACGGAGGGGTCATGGAGGAGAGGTCTGACAAAATGTGGTCCACTGGAGAAGGGAACGGCAAACCACTTCAGTATTCTTGCCTTGAGAACCCTATGAACAGTATGAAAAGGCAAAATGATAGGATACTGAAAGAGGAACTCCCCAGGTCAGTGCCCAATATGCTACTGGAGATCAGTGGAGAAATGACTCCAGAAAGATTGAAGGGATGGAGCCAAAGCAAAAACAATACCCATTTGTGGATGTGACTGGTGATAGAAGCAAGGTCCAATGCTGTAAAGAGCAATATCGCATGCTGCTACTACTGCTGCTAAGTCACTTCAGTCGTGTCCGACTCTGTACGATCCCATAGACGGCAGCCCACCAGGCTCCCCCGTCCCTGGGATTCTCCAGGTAAGAACACTGGAGTGGGTTGCCATTTCCTTTTCCAATGCATGAAAGTGAAAAGTGAAAGTGAAGTCGCTCAGTCGTGTCTGACTCTTAGTGACCCCATGGACTGCAGCCTACCAGGCTCCTCCATCCATAGGATTTTCCAGGCAAGAGTACTGGAGTGGGGTGCCATTGCTATAGGAACCTGGAATGTTAGGTCAATGAATCAAGGCAAATTGGAAGTGGTTAAACAGGAGATGGCAAGAGTGAACGTTGACATTCTAGGAATCAGCGAACTAAAATGGACTGGAATGGGTGAATTTAACTTAGATGACCATTATATCTACTCCTGTGGGCAGGAATTCCTTAGAAGAAATGGAGTAGCCATCATGGTCAACAAAAGAGTCCGAAATGCAGTACTGGGATGCAATCTCAAAAACGACAGAATGATCTCTGTTCGTTTCCAAGGCAAACCATTCAATACACACAGTAATCCAAGTCTATGCCCCAACCAGTAATGCTGAAGAAGCTGAAGTTGAACAGTTCTATGAAGACCTACAAAACCGTTTATAACTAACACCTAAAAAAAGATGTCCTTTTCATTATAGGGGACTGGAATGCAAAAGTAGGAAGTCAAGAAACACCTGGAGTAACAGGCAAATACTGATTTTGATTTTCCTGTTATTTAGGTATTTCTTGATTTCCTGCTTTTGCATTCCAGTCCCCTATAATTGAAAGGTTGTTGCTGATCCACGAAAAGATGCCAGGATTCTTGGCCTCTGGAGGAGAAGAATTCAATTCGGGGCCAGAGACGAGGCTTGATCGCTCAGAGCTTTTGTGTAATAATTTTTATTAAAGTGTAAAGGTGATAAAGAAAACTTCTGACATAGGCATCAGAAGGGGGGCAGAAAGAATACCCCCTTGCTAGTGTTAACAGGGGAATTATATACTCTCCAATGAATCAAAAGAATGTCTGGAGGTTGTAAAGACCTCACCAGACCTCCTCCCATCATTTACGTAACAGGATTAGCCAGAAGGTTTAATCCAGAGACTTGTCCCCAGGCAGGATACACTGTTATATAATACTTAATAGTAGGAAGTCAAGAAACACAGGCAAATTTGGCCTTTGAGTATGGAATGAAGCAGGGCAAAGGCTAATAGAGTTTTGCCAAGAGAACACACTGGTCATAGCAAACACCCTCTTCCAAGAACACAAGTGAAGACTCTACACATGGACATCACCAGATGGTCAACACTGAAATCAGATTGATTATATTCTTTGCAGCCAAAGATGGAGAAGCTCTATATAGTCAGCAAAAACAAGACCGGGAGCATATTGTGGCTCAGATCATAAACTCCTTATTGCTGAATTCAGACTTAAATTGAAGAAAGCAGGGAAAACCACTAGACTATTCAGGTATGACCTAAATCAAATCTCTTATGATTATACAGTAGAAGTGAGAAATAGATTTAAGGGACTAGATCTGATAGATAGAGTGCCTGATGAACTATAGATGGAGGTTCATGACATTCTACAGGAGACAGGGATCAAGACCATCCCCATGGAAAAATGCAAAAAAGCAAAATGGCTCTCTGAGGAGGCCTTAAAAATAGCTGTGAAAAGAAGATAAGTGAAAAGCAAAGGAGAGAAGAAAAGATATAAGCATCTGAATGTAGAGTTCCAAAGAATAGCAAGAGATAAGAAAGCCTTCCTCAGTGATCAGTGCAAAGAAATAGAGGAAAACAACGAATGGGAAAGACTAGAGATCTCTTCAAGAAAATTAGAGATACCAAGGAAACATTTCATGCAAAGATGGGCTCGATAAAGGACAGAAATGGTATGGACCTAACAGAAGCAGAAGATATTAAGAAGGGGTGGCAAGAATACACAGAAGAACTGTTCAGAAAAGAGCTTCATGACCCAGATAACCACGATGGTGTGATCACTCACCTAGAGCCAGACATCCTGGAATGTGAAGTCAAGTGGGCCTTAGAAAGCATCACTACGAACAAAGCTAGTGGAGGTGATGGAATTCCAGTTGATCTGTTTCAAATCCTGAAAGATGACGCTGTGAAAGTGCTGCACTCAATATGCCAGCAAATTTGGAAAACTCAGCAGTAGCCACAGGACTGGAAAAGGTCAGTCTTCATTCCAATCCCCAAAAAAGGCAATGCCAAAGAATACTCAAAATACTGCACAACTGCACTCATCTCACACACTAGAAAAGTAATGCTCAAAATTCTCCAAGCCAGGCTTCAGCAATATGTGAACCATGAACTTCCAGATGTTCAAGCTGGTTTTAGAAAAGGCAGAGGAACCAGAGATCAAATTGCCAACATCCGCTGGATCATCGAAAAGCAAGAGAGTTCCAGAAAAACATCTATTTCTGCTTTATTGACTATGCCAAAAGGCAGAGGAACCAGAGATCAAATTGCCAACATCTGCTGGATCATCGAAAAAGCAAGAGTTCCAGAAAAACATCGATTTCTGCTTGACTATGCCAAAGCCTTTGACTGTGTGGATCACAATAAATTGTGGAAAATTCTTCAAGAGATGGGAATCCCAGACCACCTGACCTGCCTCTTGAAAAACCTATATGCAGTTCAGGAAGCAACAGTTAGAACTGGACGTGGAAGAACAGACTGGTTCCAAATAGGAAAAGGGGTACGCCAAGGCTGTATATTGTCACCCTGCTTATTTAACTTCTGTGCAGAGTACATCATGAGAAACGCTGGACTGGAAGAAGCATAAGGTGGAATCAAGATTGTCGGGAGAAATATCAATAACCTCAGATATGCAGACGACACCACCCTTCTGGCAGAAAGTGAAGAGGAACTAAAAGCCTCTTGATGAAAGTGAAAGAGGAGAATGAAAAAGTTGGCTTAAAGCTCAACATTCAGAAAACGAAGATCATGGCATCTGGCCCCATTACTTCATGGGAAATAGAGGGGAAACGGTGGAAACAGTGTCAGACTCTAATTTTGGGGGCTCCAAAATCACTGCAGATGCAGTGATGAAATTTCATGCAGCCATGAAATTAAGACTCATACTCCTTGGAAGGAAAGTTATGAGCAACCTAGATAGCATATTCAAAAACAGAGACATTGCTTTTCTAACAAAGGTCCGTCTAGTCAAGGCTATGATTTTTCCAGTAGTCATGTATGAATGTGAGAGTTGGACTGTGAAGAAAGCTGAGTGCTGGAGAATTGATACTTTTGGACTGTGGTGTTGGAGAAGACTCTTGAGAGTCCCTTGGACTGCAAGGAGATCCAACCAGTCCATTCTAAAGGAGATCAGTCCTGGGTGTTCATTGGAAGGACTGATGCTGAAGCTGAGACTCCAACATTTTGGCCACCTCATGCAAAGAGTTGACTCATTGGAAAAGACCCTGATGCTGGGAGGGATTGGGGGCAGGAGGAGAAGGGGACGACAGAGGATGAGATGGCTTGATGTCATCACCGACTCGATGGACATGAGTTTGAGTGAACTCTGGGAGTGTGTGATGGACAGAGAGGACTGGTGTTCTGTGATCCATGGGGTCGAAAAGAGTCGGACAGGACTCAGGGACTGAACTGAATTGAAGTGACTGAAAGACCTCACCACAGCTACCTCCATAATTTACATTTTAAGTTAACAGGATTAGCCAGAAGGTTAATCCAGAGACTGTCCTCAGGCAGGATATATTATTGTTATATAATCCTAAGCAATGTGGAGGGAAAAAAGTTTGTCCTTTCTTCTTCCTTGAGAATTCCAGACCCCTCTCTCTTTGGGGACCCCTAGACTTCTTACAACCTGCCTAGGAAAGGACTGTCTTATAGAAAAAGACATCTTTTTTGGGTGTTAAAGCAATAAAGGCAATTTGAATGTCAAGTAAGATAGACTTCAGAACAAAGAATAGTTCTGCAAGATGTTACCTTTAGTTATCTTTAGGGGAACCTGAGCAAATGATTCATGGGATTTCTTTGTTATTACTTCTACAACTGCTTGGATATAAGTTCAATTTTAAAAAAATTTCACTGGGCTTATTTTTCATCTTACTGCAGGCAACAGTTTTGCCAGTTGTTTGCTATCACATAACATAAGTCACCATATTTCAAGGGTTCAATATAATTGTAATTGAATTAATATTCTGGATTCCCCAGAATCCAGAAATCTGAAATCCATCTAGGCAGTTTTTTGCAGAGGAAAGGAAATGTCATTATTCCTATTATGTGAAGAAAGACCTTACTTACCAGAGAATCAAAGCAAAAGAAAGCAAAGAGAATCACATCTTGGTTTTAGTCCCTGAGGTCCTGGGCCACCTTTCTTTCTGGAAATTCCCTCACTAACCTTTTTTTAAGAACAACTTTTTCATATTTTATTAAAATGCATGAATTTTATATATATTATTTAGTGAATTTTTTTTTTTAACTGCATGACATGCAGGATCTTCCCCATCCAGGGATCTCAAACCCTTGCCCCCTACATTAGGAGAGTGAAGTCTTGCCAAAAAAGCCCCTGCTTAGTGAATTTTTAAATTTATAACTTAATTTTTAGAAAAGTTTTATATTTACAGAAAAACTGAATGGAAAGTGTAGAGAGTACATCTTCCATTACTATGGTACATTTGTTACAATTGGTGAGCCAATAGTGTTAATTACTTAAGTTTGCAGTTTTGGTATGGTTCAACTTTTGTCTCTCATATTTTGTGGATTTTGTCAAATATATAATGGCATGTGTCCACCATTATAGTAACAAACTGTATAGTTTCACTACTCTAGATATCTCCTGTACTCCAGTTATTTTATCCTTCCTTTCCTCCCTCCCCCAGAACTATTGGAAATCTCTGTTCTTTCTGTTGTCTCCATGGTTTTGCCCTTTCCAGTATGTCATGTAGTTGAAATCATCTAGTATGGAGGCTTTTCAGATTAACTTCGTTCACTTAGCAATATGCATCAAGTTTCCTCCGTGTTTTTTTGTGGCTTAATTGAAGCGACTTAGCAGCAGCAGCAGCAGCAGCAATAGCTCATTTCTTTTTATTGCTGATTAATCCATTGTATTGCTGTACCACAGTTTCTTTATCCACTCACCTATTGAAAAACATCTTGGTTGCTTCCAAGTTTTGGCAATTATGAATAAAACTACTATAAATACTTGTGCAGAGGTTTTTGTATGGACATCAATTTTCCAAGTCATTTCGGTAAATACCAAAGCATATAGGGTTGATGGATCATATGCTAAGAGTATGTTTAGTTTTGTAAGAAACTGCCAACTGTCTTCCAAAATGACTACTGTTTTTAATTCCTACTAGCAGTGAATGATAATTCCTGTTGCTCAACATTCTCACCAGCATTTGATATCGTAGGTGTTTTGGGTTTTAGCTATTCTAATAGACGTGTAATGGCATCTCATTGTTTCATTTTGCAATTCTCTGATGACATATGTTGAGTGTCTTTCCATATGCTTACTTGCCTTTTTTTTTTTTTTTCTTATTGCTGAGTTGTAAGAGTTCTAAATACATTTTGGATATAAGTCCTTTACCAGATATGTATTTGGCAAACATTTTCTCCCAGCCTGTGGATTGTCTTTCATTCTCTTAATAGTGTCTTTCACAATGAAGAAGTTTTAAATTTTAGTGAAATCCAACTTATCAATTTTTTCTTTCATGAACTGTTTCTTAAAAGTCATTGCCAAACCCAAGGTCACCTAGACTTTCTTGTATGTTATCATTGAGGAATTTTACTGTTTTACATTTTACATTTATGACTATAATATCTTTTGAGTTAATTTTTGTGTCGGATATAAGATCTGTGTGTAAATTCATTGTTTTTTAATATATGGATATACAGTTGTGCCAGCACCATTTGTTGAAAAGATTATCTTTTCTCCATTGTATTGCTTTGATCCTTTGTCAAAGAATATTTTGACTATATTTGTGTTGTTCTATTTCTGGGCTCTTCGTTCCATTCTATTGAGCTTGTCAATAGCTTTTTAATAATTTCCCTTAATTTCTTATGCTGATTTGAGTTGAATTTTTATCAGTTCCTGCTGAAATATCACTGATTAATTCAAACACTTGGTACATGCCAAGCACTGTGCTAATCTCTTTACATAAATTTAACCACAGCAGTCTTTTGAAATAAACGAGGAAACTTGGGGTTTGCCAGTTTAAGTAACGTGTTCAAAATCATACCGCTGATAAGTGATCCAGACTCTGTCTGCCTGTCTATATTGTATTATCTGTCAAAGAGGACCTTGTTACTCCTTACTCAGACTATTACAATTGCTCTAATAGTCTCTCTTCTGCTAATTACTGCCTTTAACTGGGAAGCCCAATTATACTATAGTTGTCTTCTAAATTAAATACTGAGTTCTCAGCCAGCATTTAAAGCCTGACCTACTTCTCCAGCTTTTTTTCCCCAGTATTCTCACTTGCTCAGTTGGACTGCTCTATGATTTTATATTACCCTCTCTGCTTTAATATGTCAGTATGTGACCTAACCTATTCCTATACTTGCTACATCTCCAAGTATTAAAATTCCTTTTGTCAAAATTCATCTCAAATGCCTCTTCTCCCTTGACCCTTCTCCATTTTGTATCCCAACTTCACACTAAAATTGGAATTGAGAACTTTCTCCTTAAAATAACCAAAGCATTTCATTTAAACCTCACTTGTGGCACATTTATATGCCTTGTGTTTAGTTATGTGAATTTAATTTATTGTTACTACTAGACCACCACCTCCTCAACAGCTTGTTGGGTATATAGAACCTGGCATTCATTTACAAAAATTCATTGAATATATAATATCTTTACCAAGAACTGCACTGAATGCTGGAGTGGCAAAGATAAAAGACACGGCCACTGCCTTAAAAAAAAAAAAAAAAAAAAAGGTGCAGAATAGTAGAAGCCAGATCAGAAGGCCGTTGAAAGTGAAAGTCGCTCAGTTGTTTCCGACTCTTCGTGACCCCACAGACTATAGCCCTTGGAATTCTCCAGGCCAGAATACTGGAGTGCCTAGCCTTTCCCTTCTCCAGGGGATCTTCCCAACCCAGGGATCAAACCCAGGTCTCCCGCATTGCAGGTGGATTCTTTACCAGCTGAGCCACCAGGGTAGCAATTACTTTTCTGTAATTTAAGTTCTATTATGAAAGTAAACCTCTCATACTGTGGGACGGAGTATGGAATGTGGAGTACTTAATACAGTTTGAGTTTGGGAAGGAGAGAAGACTTATCAGAGGACAACAGATAAGAGTTAGGGTCCTGACTATCAATATATGGAATAGCAGAAAGGCCTAAGAGATCATAACACATTTGGTGTGCTATAGTTCAGATTAGCTATACCATAGTGATTGAGTTAAAGAATGGCAGAGAATGACACCAAAGAAGCAGAGAAGGGCTACATGCTAAGGAAATGTCTGCGTCTTGCAAAAGAGGAAGCATGAAAGACATGAAATTCAGTATAAGGTTTCAAACAGGGAACTGTCATGATCTCATTCATGCAGATGGATCATGCTGACAGTTACATGGATAATAAATTGGAATTGGCTGAGACTGATGACAGGAAGGAAGACCAGCTAGCAGAATGTTACAGTAATCTAGGCTGTATAGTATGTGGATCTGAGTAGTCCAAGGAGAAAAGAGGACTTAATTTGAGAGATGTTTAGGAGATAGAATTTATATTGCTTCTTGGCCTTTTGGCTAAGATCAAGTGTGGAGTGTATAAGACTTGGTGATGGGGTAGTGTAGTTCTTTAAAATCTCAAGTTCTCTATACCTGAGGATTCATCTAAACAGTATCTTTGTCCTGATACTTTGAAGAGATACTCCTTCCTAGTCTACTGACTACCTGGGGATTCATCTAAACAGTATCTTTGTCCTGATACTTTGAAGAGATACTCCTTCCTAGTCTACTGAATAAATTACTAGATTCCATCTCCCTCCTCATCACCAACAGCCTCCTGGCCAAAAGAGCCTCTATTGCCAAAGGAACTTGCTGAGGAGGTTCTGCCTTATTACCAGAGCCTGCTTCTAGTAGATAAAAGAGCTCCCGCTCACATTGCCAAACTTGAGCGAGATATACTCCGAAAATGAAAATTAGAACTTTTCTTTTTTTGAAATAATGTTGAAAGATAGGTACTTAGATATATCATGTGTTAAATATCCCTTTTATGGTCTACTCTAGGAACATAAAACTGTTTATGCCACTTCGGTGACAAGTTCTAAACTTCCTTCTCTTTTTAAAAACTTCAAATTTGGTTGAAGTCTTCTGATACATACTGATGAATAACGGAGTAGGAAATGGCTCACCTCAGCAAGAAGTAACATTTTATTGCTGACAATCTTGAGAACTGCTATCACATAATGACAGTGGTAATAAAAAACTAGACCTATTTTTTGTTGGTTTTATTATTGTCTTTAAATTTTTCTTGCAGCTAATGAATCCCATGTTACATGCTCTCAGAGCTGATGGTTTCCTCTCTCCCCTCTCTCTGCCCCAGTTAGTACACCACTGCCTACGTCTGAGGTAGAAGTTGTGAAATGGAAATCAGAGATACATTGTGAGACAGGGAAAATTTCTGAAGGAAAGAAACTTGGACATAAATTTATGTTCTCCATTTCACCAACAAAATGATCTGGGCTGATAACAACTTCTCTGAGCTTCAGTTTTCCCATTATCAAAACAGGGTTAAAATACCTATTTTGTTGTGGATTAAATAATGTAAACTTTCTGTGCTCAGTTGTGTCTGACTCTTTGCAACCCTATGGACTGTACTCCACCAGACTCCTCTTTCCATGGGATTTTCCCAGCAAGACTACTGGAGTAGATTGCCATTTCCTCCTCCTCGGGATCTTCCCAACCCAGGAATCAAACCTGGGTCTCCTGTATTGCTGGCAGCTTCTTTATAGCTGAGCCACTGGGGGAATAATGTATTTAAAGTATCTGACACTTAGCAAATATTCTCAACAGATATTAATTCTCTCCTATTTTTATATTTTATAGCTTCCCAAGATATTTTGAATATATTTCTTAAGGAATTCCCAATCTTAATGTTAAAGTGCTGCTTCCCCAAGGTAAGCTCTGAAAGCGAAATTTCCAGACTCTCATAGTAAAGGGATAGATATGTGACCTAGGCTTCAACATTCAGCACACCTTCATAGACTTTGATTTGGAAGTTAGTAGCTTCGAGGAGAAGGCACTGGCACCCCACTCCAGTACTCTTGCCTGGAAAACCCTATGGATGGAGGAGCCTGGTAGGCTGCAGTCCATGGGGTCGCTAAGAGTCAGACATGACTGAGCGACTTCACTTTTCCTTTTCCTTTTCCTTTTCATGCATTGGAGAAGGAAATGGCAACCCACTCCAGTGTTCTTGCCTGGAGAATCCTGGGGATGGGGGAGCCTGGTGGGCTGCTGCCTATGGGATCGTACAGAGTCGGACACGACTGAAACGACTTAGCAGCAGCAGCAGTAGCAGCAGCAGCTTTGAGGAAGCCAAGATTCTGCTTGGAAATCAATTTGCAGATAAAGGCATCTGACATTTGGGGGTGGCAGTGCTTCTTAGGCTAAATTCCTAGGGCAGAAGTCACTTTGGTGGGAGTGGGAGTGGCAGCAGTTGCTTTTAGTGTTTGTTGGGGCAGAAGTATGTAGTACTCTGACTTCCTCACTGGGCCAGTTAAACTTCCTTTCTGCTCATTCAGTAAGAATTAGCATATGTTACTAGCCACAGTGAGCCTTAACTGATATATATTTCATCATTAGTATTGCTTCCTTTGAGTAGCAGGCTAAGCAGAATGTCAAGGTAGAGGCAGTAGTGTAATTTATGATCACCTTAAATAAAAATACATAATTCTAGAAAGTATACCCCAGAAAAGTTTGGTGAGCTATAATTGGAGATTGAGGAATATAGCTTTTGAGGAAATTACATATAATATTAGAATACTTCTGTCAAATGCTTTTCTCTGTAGCTCTTGGAAATAGTTAACAGAACTTAGGCTTTCATGTCCCCCAAGGAAATTCTTTCAGAACCAGTTTATAAAGAAAATTTAATCCCTGGATATTGATTCTGCAAAGCAGTCTCAGGTGAGTTCATCAATTCATGTCAAAGCCAGAATCAAAATAAATCAGGCATTATATGGCATATTAAATTTCTGGAGCTCAGCTTATTTCCCTTAGTTTCTTAGCAGCAGTAACAGAGTGGCAGCTCTCACTCATTGCAGTGGGGAAGTAACAAAGCAAGAGTAAAATTGCTGTTGCAAAATGAAGCACATCAACACATTTACATCTAATGCATTATGGTTCATGAATCTCCCAGGAGCCAGAAAAACACAGTGAAGTCTTTAAAAGCGAATCCAGATGTCAGTCATCACCACAGCAGTGCTTTAATTATCAAAAAACAAAGAAATAACTCCTTAGGTACATTCTAAGCAGGTGTTCCTTCACAGAAAACAGAATAGCTGAAGAAACAGCTGTGGCATTCTATCTGCTTCAAGAGGAAAGGGAACAGCAACCTAAATAAAAGAGACTTTTCCGATGGAGCAGAGATAAATCACAATTGTCAGAATTTTGCAAGTATTAACATATAACATGATGACTAATTAATATTAATTACTCCATTTTCCAGATGAGAAAACTGAGTGCCTTATATGACAAACATTTCTAATTCAAAGTCTGTCAGTCTTCGACAAGTTTACCATAAAATGCATTGATTTTGTAAGATCTCTTAACTATCATATGACATGAAGTGATTTTTCTAGAAAACATTTGTGTGTTTTACACAAATAATCCATTTTCATTTTAGAAAATACAAAGGTGAACAGAAAGGAAACTTTTAAACCATCTCTAATAACTGCTATTTCAAACTGGGATTTTAAAGCTGGGCCCATGGTTGGACTTCAGGGGATCTGTGAATCTCTGAAACAAAGCAAAAAAAAAAAAAAAAAAAACCACAACGATCTGCATTTCTCTGGGGTGAAGGTATAAATACCTTCATCAGTTTCTCAAATTTTCTGTCATTCAAAAATTATAAACTAACTCCATCCTTCTGCACTTTATGTATGTGACTGGACGAACAAAGACGCTGCCCACCTGTAACAGCCTGAGAAGGAAGGTGGCCTTTATTTAAAATTTTATGTTGGCCAAAACAAGCAGTAATTTCTAAAATTTGACTTGGCTTTTGTGCAGTAAATTGTGGAAAGTTAGGAATGTTTCCTTTTCTCCTTAAGGGTTTTATTTATTTATTTATTGACTTATAAGTTTATTTACAATGTTGTATTAGTTTCTGGCATACAATAAAGTGATTCAGATATATGTATATGTATATATATATAATATATATACTCTTTTTCATATTCTTTTCCATTATAGTTTATTTGAAGGTACTGAATATAGTTCCATGTGCTATACAGCAGGTCCTTGTTGCTGACATATTTTATATATCAGTTCAGTCGCTCAGTCGTGTCCAACTCTTTGCGACCCCATGAATCGCAGCACACCAGGCCTCCCTGTCCATCACCAACGCCCAGAGTTCACTCAGACTCACATCCATCGAGTCAGTGATGCCATCCAGCCATCTCATCCTCTGCGGTCCCCTTCTTCTCCTGCCCTCAATCCCTCCCAGCATCAGAGTCTTTTCCAATGAGTCAAGTCCTCACATGAGGTGGCCAAAGTACTGGAGTTTCAGCTTTAGCATCATTCCTTCCAAAGAAATCCCAGGGTTGATCTCCTTCAGAATGGACTGGTTGGATCTCCTTGCAGGCCAAGGGACTCTCAAGAGTCTTCTCCAACAACATAGTTCAAAAGCATCAATTCTTTGGCGCTCAGCCTTCTTCACAGTCCAACTCTCACATCCGTACATGACCACTGGAAAAACCATAGCCTAGACTAGATGGACCTTAGTCGGCAAAGTAGTGTCTCTGCTTTTGAATATGCTATCTAGGTTGGTCATAACTTTTCTTCCAAGGAGTAAGCGTCTTTTAATTTCATGGCTGCAGTCACATCTGCAGTGATTTTAGAGCCCTAAGTCTGACACTGTTTCCACTGTTTCCCCATCTATTTGCCATGAAGTGATGGGACCGGATGCCATGATTTTCGTTTTCTGAATGTTGAGCTTTAAGCCAACTTTTTTGCTCTCCTCTTTCACTTTCATCAAGAGGCTTTTAGTTCCTCTTCACCTTCTGCCATAAGGGTGGTGTCATCTGCATATCTGAGGTATTGATATTTCTCCCGGCAATCTTGATTCCAGCCTGTATTTCTTCCAGTCCAGCGTTTCTCATGATGTACTCTGCATATAAGTTAAACAAGCAGGGTGACAATATACAGCCTCGACGAACTCCTTTTCCTATTTGGAACCAGTCTGTTGTTCCATATCCAGTTCTAACTGTTGCTTCCTGGCCTGCATACAGGTTTCTCAAGAGGCAGGTCAGGTGGTCTGGTATTCCCATCTCTCTCAGAATCTTCCACAGTTTCTTGTGATCCACACAGTCAAAGGCTTTGGCATAGTCAATAAAGCAGAAATAGATGTTTTTCTGGAATTCTCTTGCTTTTTCGATGATCCAGCGGATGTTGGCAATTTGATCTCTGGTTCCTCTGCCTTTTCTAAAACCAGCTTGAACATCTGGAAGTTCACGGTTCACATATTGCTGAAGCCTGGCTTGGAGAATTTTGAGCATTACTTGCTAGTGTGTGAGATGAGTGCAGTTGTGTGGTAGTTTGAGCATTCTTTGGCATTGCCTTTCTTTGGGATTGGAAGGAAAACTGACCTTTTCCAGTCCTGTGGCCACTGCTGAGTTTTCCAAATGTGCTGGCATATTGAGTGCAGCACTTTCACAGCATCATCTTTCAGGATTTGAAATAGCTCAACTGGAATGCCATCACCTCCACTAGCTTTGTTCATAGTGATGCTTTCTAAGGCCCACTTGACTTCACATTCCAAGATGTCTGGCTCTAGATGAGTGATCATACCATCGTGATTATCCGGGTCATGAAGATCTTTTTGTACAGTTCTTCTGTGTATTCTTGCCACTTCTTCTTAATATCTTCTGCTTCTGTTCCCTTGCTATCTCTAATTTCCTTGAAGAGATCTCTAGTCTTTCCCATTCTGTTCTTTTCCTCTATTTCTTTGCATTGATCGCTGAAGGCTTTCTTATCTCTTCTTGCTATTCTTTGGAACTCTGCATTCAGATGCTTATATCTTTCATTTTCTCCTTGGCTTTTTGCTTCTCTTCTTTTCACAGCTATTTGTAAGGCTTCCCCAGACAGCCATTTTGCTTTTTTGCATTTCTTTTCCATGGGGATGGTCTTGATCCCTGTCTCCTGTACAGTGTCACAAACCTCATTCCATAGTTCATCAGGCACTCTGTCTATCAGATCTAGTCCCTTAAATCTATTTCTCACTTCCACTGTATAATGATAAGGGATTTGATTTAGGTCATACCTGAATGGTGTAGTGGTTTTCCCTGCTTTCTTCAATTTAAGTCTGAATTTGGTAATAAGGAGTTCATAATCTGAGCCACAGTCAGCTCCTGGTCTTGTTTTGTTGACTGTATAGAGCTCCTCCATCTTTTGCTGCAGAGAATATAATTAATCTGATTTCGGTGTTGACCATATAGTAGTGTGTATATGTTAATTCCAAACTCCTAGTTTAACTCCCCCTCCCCATCTCCTTTGGTAAAAATAAGTTTGTTTTCTATGTCTGTGATTCTGTTTCTGTTTTGTAAATGAATTCATTTGTATCATTGTTTTAGATTACACATATGATTGACATCTTATGATATTTGTCTTTCTCGGTTGGACTTGCTTCACTTAGTGTGGTCATCTCTAGGTCCATTCATGTTACTGCAAATGACATTATTTCATTTTTTGTTATGGCTGAATAATATTCAACTATTTATACCACATCTTTATCCATTCATTTGCTGATGGATGTTCCGATTGCTTCTGTCTTGGCTATTATAAATAGTGCTGCAGTGAGCACTGGAGTGAACATTGGAACACTGGAGTATCCCAATGCACTGATCCATATAGCAGTTTGGAATCTCTTATCTGGTCTGCCTGTGAGTGTAAATATATACTATATAGTTAGGTAAGTCAGTTGTAATGATAGAGTAAATCAAACTCACAGTAATAATAGTAATAAGTTGGGAATCAAGTTTGTAGTTATTACTGTTATATTTAAGTATTTGAAAAAGTAAAGAGAATTTAATATATTAGCTTGTAATTTAAATCAGAAAAGTTAAGAAGGTTAGATGTTAGACCTAACGTGTTAATTTGAACTGTAAAAAGAATAAGAATTGTGCTTGAATGTTTGAGAGCCCTAATTTAACACATATGAGTTTAATTCATTAGATTTTTTGATAGATTTATTTTTATTGAAGTATAGTTGATTTACAATGTTGTTTTAGTTTCAGATGTAGAGCAAAGTGATTCATATATATATATATATATATATTTTTTTTTTTTCAGATTCTTTTCCCTTATAGGTTATCACAAAATATTGAGTATAGTTCCCTGGGCTATAGAGTCTGTCTTGTTATTAATTCATTAGATTTTTAATAGTTATAAATCTTAGATTTTGCCTGTTGAATTGCCTTGTCAGTTGGGTAAAGTCAGATAATCAGATATCTTAAATGTGTCAATATGGTTTAAAATACTTAATTTTTTTGTAAATGGGGAGTTATCTTTTTAAGGTATCTTAATCTGTTGAACTTGTGAATTATTTGAACATTCAGCAAAGAATGAATAAAAGTGATTTATAATGTAGTTTTACATCCCACAGTATTGATAATGATGAAAACGTCTGACCATATCAAGTATTGGAAAGATGAAAATCTCTTTGCTTGAGGGAATGCAAAGTGATGGAATCCTTTGAGACATAATTTGACAGACCTCACAACTCAATGATTCTATTCCTAGGTGTTTATCCTAGAAAGGTTCTTACATGTATACACTAAGAGATATGTTTCAAGAATGTTCATAATAGCCTTGATCATAATATTAAAATAAAACAGAAGAACAACAGAAAACAACCCAATGTCCATTGACAGTAAATGGATATGTAAATTATTGGTTTTTCAAATTATGGAATATTATACAGCAGTGAAAATGAGTGGGGATAACTAAAATAAATCTCAGAAATATAGTTTTGAGTAAAAAAGCAAATCATACCAACACAATTTGTAGGGAACTAGGTTTAAAGAAGGTTGAGAAGTGCTTGCAAACGAGACTCTCAACCAGGGCTGAACATTCTTGCAAATGAGATGTTCTGCCCAGTGTAGGGAACTAGGTTTAAGGAAGGTTGAGAAGTGCTTGCAAACGAGACTCTCAACCAGGGCTGAGCATTCTTGCAAACGAGATGTTCAGCTAAAAATCCTGTTTGTTCCCATGGGAAAAGAACATTGCTTGCACACAAGGATGTTTCTCTGATTCCTCAAAAGGAACAGACCTTGGGACAAAATGGATTCTAAGTTGATAAGGAAGTTCCCCAAAGCAAAGTCTTAGCTGCAGTAAATAAGCCAAGGTAAAGGTTATCTCGCCCTGCGCCTGCGCACTGTATAGTCTCTGAATCATAGTGCTTGGCAGCTTGCCCTGTAGGGGGTTGTGCAAAAGATATAAAATAAAGCAGCTGTAAGAAGCAAGTGTTAAAAATATAAAGATTTAAACCACTCTGCAGTGTTGGTGTTTCAATCCGTCGCCGGCACAATTCTATAAAGCAATTATTCTTCAATTTAAAAATAAATTAATTGAAATAAAGAAAAAAAGCAAATCACAAAGCATGCTGTCATCTATGTTCAAAAACATATAAAACGAAACAATATGATTTCAGCATATACACACTCGTTTGTAGATAAAACTATTATGGAAAGTGAGGGGATTATAAACACAAAATAGGTAGTTGTTTCTGGAAGAGATGGTAGGGGAAGAGGATTTGATCAGGAAGAGGTTTAAAAAGCTTCAAGGGTGATCATCTTTTCCTTGAGCTGGGTTGTGGCTCCATGGATATGTATTTTATTATTCTCTGAGCCATGTATATTATATTATGTCTCACTGTATGTATGTATACACACATATATGCACACATTCTTTTATAAACATGAGATAATTTATAATTTTTAAAAATCCACAGATTAAAATAAAGTGAATTTATTAGATTTCTAAGTTGTGTTTCAAAGTCTTAAGAAAAACTAGTTTTATACTTACGACTTGAATACATTGGATGCTATTGAAAGTGCAACACATGTTAAGTGCTGCACTCCTTTTCAACCATCAGAGTCCTTTAGAACATTTCAAAACTCAGCTGGTATAGTTGATAACCTCTCTTTCTGGCTGCCCTTTCTCCCCTCTCCAGTGGCATTCCTAACGTAATATCTTGATAAATCTTGGCTTTTACAAAAGATGGAAAGAGCAACTTTTGGTTTTAAACTAAACCAGCTACAAAACTCCCCTGACAAAGGGAATCTAAAGCATAGCTGTCTGCTTGAAATAGAGGGAGAGAATAATATAGGGAAATATGAAGAAGACAAGCATAAACTAACAACTCAAATTACCTTGTTATAGATGTTCTATTACACTTTCGTATAATTTGTCTTTCCATATTCAATGTTTTTCAGAATATTTAACCATACTGATTCCTTCCCATCATTTTATTATAAATAATATTCATTTAAAAACTCTATATCCTATTTAAACAGCATTAATAGCCAGAAGTTTTTTTTTTCCCCTCCCAAAATAAGTTTATTTCAAATTGGTCTATTCCTGAAATTCAGTCTTCCATCCTGGCATCTGAGTCAATGAAAAAGCCTTAAATCGTCCCTAGTGGATTCATAATCAAATTTCCTTCAATGAAATCCTTGTGTGGGTATTTGCTGGCTTAAAAGAAAAATCTCCAAACTACAAATTGGCCTTTAGGTTATGGGATCTGTGCTCTTCCCTTCAGAAATTCTGCTTAGTTCTTTCCCTTCAGCAGAATTCTCTTTTCTCATGGATCTTAAGGGAACAATTAGGCAAGATATAAATTCCAGAACCACTTTGCCTTCCTTTTCTTGCATTGGACCTTCAGTTTTCCTCCCCTGTGTATTCATTCCTTTTCTCTCTGTACCTTTTGTCACTTTTCCTCTTAACTCCTTCCCTTTTCTGAGAGTGTAACTATTCATTTCCCAATTCCCAAAAGAAACATACAAGACTTAGTATTTATTGCTGATTTGCCCCATGTTTCTGCCGCTTGTCTCTAGTCCCTTTTCAGTTTGTTTCTGCATTTCCTGCCTCATTCCAAACATAATTTTATGCCCTTTACCAAACACATTTTCTTCTGGTTTTATTCCTTTTTAAACTTTAATTCTCCTTTTCTTAGTCACTATTTACAAAGGCTTCACCTGGGATAAAAGCAATAGATTTGATCTCAAAGTTCTCATTTAGTATTTTGTCATGAAGTAGTTATTATCCACATTTTACAAATGACTAAAAGAAGGAGAGAAAGGAAAATATCTTGCCTTAAACCATGTGTTAAGTCTGTTAGAAAGCCAAACTAGATTAGAGACCAGTTGTCCCCACATCTACCACCACCTGGTGCCCTTATCATCTGAACCTTTATATTTTTTTCAAGAGGGGATCTAAGAACCATCTGCACTCTTGTTGCTTTTCTTCTCCAAACTGAGGATTCACAGACTGAGGAGACATGGCCCAGGAATCTCCATTTTAACAACTCCCAAGGTCCTTCTAGGCAAGGTAAAATTTTAAAAAGCCATACCTCTGGCTCTGCTTCCTAAAAGTAGTGAGGGAATCAATCATTTTTGTGAACAAACTATGTATCTGATGTTATGCTCTAATTTTACATACACATGCCATTAGTTGATTTACTCCTATAAGAACCCTTTGAGGTAGGTTTTCTAATATCTACTTTATAGGAGAGAAACTGAGATTTGATTTGGAAAACTGCCCACGGCTACTTAGCTGGTAACTGGAAGAGGCAGTCTAGAAGAGTCCACATCTGACTTCATTACCCTGGATTTTAGGAGCTATGACATGACACATGTTTTAAATTTAGCATAAATAGCTATTAGATATAATAAATGTTACCATATGTATATAGGATTATATTAATCTCAGTATTCAGCAAACAATAAAACAGACAAATTGATTAAGCACATTCAAATTTGTTTTTCCATTAAGACATAGTTGATATATAACTTTATTAGTTTCAGGTATACAACATAATGATTCAATATTTGTGTGTGCTTGGTCGCTCAGTCATAGACTGTTTTCAACCCCATGAACTGTAACCTGCCAGGCTCTTCTGTCCATGGGGGTTCTCCAGGCAAAAGAATACTGGAGTGGGTTGCCATGCCCTCCTCCAGGGGATCTTCCCAACCCAGGGACTGAACTCAGGTCTCCCACATTGCAGCCAGATTGTTAACTGTCTGAGCCACCAGGAAAGCAATTTGTATATATTATAAATGATCACCGCAATAAGCTTAGTTAACATCTATCACCACATAGTTAAAAAATTTTTGTTCTCATAATGAAAACTTTTAAATTCTACTCTCTTAGCAGCTTTCAGATATACGTTACTATATTCTTAACTATAATGTAATACATAGTCACTATATTAACTATAAGTCACTATAGTTAATTATATTAACTATAGCTATATAATATTAACTATAAGAATGAGTAATGAGTAATACTCATTACTATATTCTTAGCTATAATGTAATATATAGTCACCATGCTATATATTACATTCCCAGGACTTATTTACTTTATAATGAGAATTTTGTACCTTTGACCACTTTCACTCATTTCACCCATCCACATCCCCCCACCTCTGGCAATCACCAATCTGTTCCCTGTAGCTACGAGTTTAACGTTTTTTTTCTAGATTCTACATACAATTGAGATATTAGTTTTTCTCTGTCTGCTTACTTCACTTAGCATAATGACCTCAAGGTTCATTCATGTTGCTATAAATGGCAGACTTTCTTTTTTATGGTTGAATAATATTCATACATATGTATTTGTATAATAGAATATTACATATATCACATTTTTTATGTATTCATCTATCGATGAATATTTAGGTTGCTTCCATATATCTTGGCTGTTGTAAATAATGCTGCAATGAATATGGAGGTGTGTGTATCTTTCTTGAGTTAGTGCTTTCATTTCCTTAAGATAAATACACAGAAGTGGAGTTGCTAGATCATATGGTAGTTCTGTTTTTAGTTTTTTTAGGCACTGCTATACTGCTTTCCATAATGGCTGCACTAATTTACATTCCTACCAGCAGTACACAAGGGTTCTCTTTTCTCCATATCCTCCCCAACACTTATTATTTCTTATCTTTTTGATGATAGTTATTCTAACAAGTGTGATATCTCATTGTGGTTTTCATTTCCATTTCCCTGATCATTCATCATGTTAAGCATGTTTTTATGTTCCAGTTGGCCATCTGTTTGTCTTCTTTGGAAAAATGTCTATTCAGATCCACTTTTCAAATGAATTTATTTGCTATTGAGTTGTGTGAGTTCTTTATATATTTTGTCTTTTGAGCCCTTGTCAGAAAAATGTTTTGCAAATATTTTCTCCCAGACAGTAGGTTGCCTTTTGATTTTGTTGATGGTGTCCTTTGCTGAGCAGAAGCTTTTTAGTTTGATATAGTCCCACTTATTTGTATTTGCTTTTGTTGCCTTTGCTTTTACTGTCAAAACCAAACCAAATATCATAAAGACTGATGTTAAGGAACTTACTGCCTGTGTTTTCTTTAGGAGCTTTATGGTTCAGGTCTTGTGTTCAAGTCTTTAATACATTTTGAGTTGGTTTTCGTGTATGGTGTAAGATAGTGGTCCATTTTCATTCTTTTGCGTGTGCCTATTCAGTTTTCCCAACATCATTTGTTGAAAAGACCATTATTTCCCCATTGTATATTGTTGGCTTCTTCATCATTAATTAACTGACGCATGGGTTTATTTCTGAGCTTGTTGTTCTGTTCCATTGATCTATGTGTCTGTTTTTATGCCAATATCATATTGTTTTTATTACTATAGCTTTGTAATATAGTTTGAAATTAGGACACATGATGCCTCCAACTTTGTTCTTCTTTCTCAAGATTGCTTTGCTGTGAGTCATTATTTTAGCTTTTCCTAAAAATTATCATCTAACATAAGAATGTATAATTAAACATAATGATGAAAGAATTGAAAATTATGAAGTTGCTAATTATAATATAGGATCTGTGCTAGTCATACCTGATACACTATAGAATCATGTGCTAGTCATAAAAATTACAATGCAGTGTTCTGGGTAGAACATGCTCCCTTTTTGTCTCCTACTACCTGGACGATGAACGTAATAATGAGGTAGAGTAATCGCCTTGAATCACTTGGAAAGTGAATATTGGGGATGGTAAGAAGCACCTGAATCTAAATGTGTATTCATAATACCAGCCCTGAACTGCTTTCTGGATTTTATAAGAGATAGAAACTTTTCTCTTATTTAAACTTGGTAATTTGGGGTTTCTGTGTCTCACAGTTGAACCTAATCCTAAATAGTAATTACTTCTGTTATAAAATTCTGTCATGAAAAACTGTTAGTTATATTATCGTGATAAATAATGATTGCAAAAGTCAGTAAAGCTGTATTTGATGCCATTTCGAAAGTCTAACCCAACAATAAGAATGTGGTATTTTAATGGTGATTAGTACACATTGCCATTTTTATAGGTTCCCAGTAAACAATCATTTGGAGAAGGAAATGGCAACCCACTCCAGTACTCTTGCCTGGAGAATCACGGGGACGGCAGAGCCTGATGGGCTGCTGTCTATGGGGTTGCACAGAGTTTGACACGACTGACGCGACTTAGCAGCAGCAGCAGCAGTTACAATCATTAAAAGTCTATTTTGTAATTAGCAATCCAACATAAGAATTGTTCATAGCACACTTCAGTTTAAAATAAACTCAAGATGAAAGTGATATAAATCCATTGTTAAATGATTATTTCTGATTCCATGGTAACCTTTTAGAGACAGCTTTGCTATGTCAGAAATAAAACTTGAGTTTTATAGGATGAGTTATACATTGGGATAACAGAGGGACTCTCTCTTTTTTCAAAGTTTCCAACCAGGTTTCTGGCTCTGTTACACCAAGCCAAATGTCCCGTATCCATATAAAGTACTCTAGCAGATTTAGGATTGGAATGCAAAAATTACATTGTAATACTGGGTAAAATGTGCTAATGGGAGGAAATCTGAACTCTTGGAGAAAGTTCAAGTGTCAGCTAAACTAGTCAAGAATTACAGTTTATCATTATAATTGGTACTTAGAAAAATGTCTTCCCAACATTATTTTTTGGATATGAAGGATATTTGAGGAATGAAGGTCAAAGTCCTGTATTTTCAATACAAGAAATTGACCTATTGTATCTAACTCTGTTATGCTAGACTTTTATCCAATGTTTTAAATATTGGGTTTTTTTTTGTTTTTTTCTTTTTTCCCTTTTCAGAGATGCATCACCACCTATGTATAGGAAATGTTGTTTTCAACTTATTTCCACTGTATCTTTAGGCAATGGGGAAGTAAAGTGGGGTTGATTTGGGAGCCCATAGACTCAGAGTTTGATTTAAAAAGGGGAAATTTAGTATTTTATAACTAAAGTAACAAATTTCAAAGAATCTTCGCTTTCTTGCTATTATTTTTGAATGTAAGATGCACTGAACAACCCAAGTAGGGAATTGAGAAGTAGACTTTAGTGGACTTAATACAGGACTAAATTTTGGTATTTTGCATAGATACGACTATTTTTTCCCTACTTGTTCTAGTTTTTTTTTTTTTTTTAAATAGGTATAACTTTAATTTTATGAACTTAAGTTGGATTTCTCCCTTTTTTATTTAACATAAGTTCAGTTGGAACCTACAGGCGCTCCATGAAGCTATTAGAGCTACTGCAAACCACCACACAAGGATTCCATTCTGAGATCTCTCCTAGAGGACAAATTTAAGGAAAGCTCAATTCTAATTTTCCTCCTGTATAATACCAGGAGACCAAACTGACCCTGTTGGGATTTGATCCTTTGACTCCATGATTTCTTACCTGAGATTTGGATCATTTAATAGTGCTTTAAGTACTTTAGCAAGGCATTCTTACACTGCATTTCTAATCAGAGAAACATAAAACAAGATCTGTCCTTAAGCTGTTTTACTTTGCCTTATAATGGTTTCCATTTCCTTTCATGAGGCATTATCTTGATAAATTGCTGTTTTTAAAGATCACCATTTGCCCGGAAAGTGTGCAATAGATCAGGCACTGAAGGTTCTTGTTGGGGTTGAGATTTTGGCCACATGTTTTGCAGCCTCCCTGCCTGCTGTAGCAATACTCCACCATATATCTGATTTGGCTCTTTGTTTCTAATTTGTACATTGACTATTAGCAAATTAGACTGAGTGGATTCTCTGAACAATTAAGCATAATCTTTAGCTAAACTAAGGACTAAAAAGCATAGAAGAATATTATCATACTCAAAAAAATCCACAGAGTACTCAAACTCTTTAAAACAGAAAGAAATAGAACAACCCTGTAAGTCAGGTCACATTCCTTGAATTCACATGTTAATTATTCCCAGTGAAAATTACTGTGGTAATTGATTTATAGAGGTGTGTTAGAATTTGAATTACTTACCTACATTTATCCCTAGAAATCTATCAGTAATTTAAATAAAACTTACATGGTAATTTATCTGTAGTTATTGCACTTGGAGGAACACTTAAAAAACACTACACATAAACAAAAATACAAAGCAGACTCCTCACTGTGGAGTACAAGTTCCTTAGAGTGACAATAACAATTAGTATAAAAAGAGCAGTGTTGGCTCCACTGAGGACTACCATTTCCTCAAAAACAAAGGAGCAATTTGGAGGAAAACTATACAAAATATTCCCATTATCAGTAGGTTGATTGTTAAATAATGACCTGAGCTAACTTTGAAATAGCACATGGGTATAGCAATGCTACTGGCAAATGGTAAAAAAAAAAAAAAAAAAAAAAAATTCTGAATTCATTTATATTTACCTGACCTTTCTTTTTGTCAAATAAGTTTTTTACCACCAAGAAGTCAAGAAAACACCTGTCAATTTTTCTACAGGATTAGACTTATACCTCTGATAGAGGATTAAAAGCTACTTTGTAATTATCAAGCACAAATCTCAAATTTGTATTTAAAAATAAAGTTAATGTCATTCCCAAAATCATGGAGAAATTTAGAACTGGTGTTTAAAATAGAAATTTAGACTACTGACTTGAAATCCCATGCTCTGACCACCAGACCACATGCCTGCCCAAGGATACTTACATTTTTTACAGAGTTATTCTTCTTTGTAATTAGATGCAGTGATTAGAGTGTCTTTTGCATTACTCTGCATTTTTCTTTTAAGTCAGGGTTATAAGCCACACAGGGCACTGTCCCTTATAAAACTAAACAAGGGATTTTCAGTCTTGCAATACAATCTCTTGATATTTGTTTATAGGTTTCACACATCAAAAAAACAATGAAATCTGTAATTTTTCAAATTACAATCCTCTCATTCTCTAAGTTATGGGCCTATGAGAATTGCAAATCTTTTGAAGAGAATGTAATCTTTATGCTTACAAAATGTAGGCTTTCGTATTTGGGTACAATTGCAAATCAAGGTTTTTTCCCCATAATAATCAGTTTCTCAAAGTTATGGGTTTTCCTCATTTGAAAATAAATTAATGGGGATTTAAAAATATAATTCATTTAGTTATTAAATCTTTTCAATCTTTAAAATTAAAAATCATTTCTATTCTAATTCTTCAAAAAAGCAACAATAGAAAGTACCTTATACTATAACATATTACAATTTAATTTTTTTGATTGAGGAAATAAAAATAAATAGCTGAAGCCAGTTTAATTTAAATTTTAAAAGGGAGAAAACTTTTATGGGACAGTTTATTACTTTACTTCTTTTCACAACAGACATAGATTGTGTGCTTAAATATTGAGTTTTTCTCTATCAAGTACCTGTCGAGAAAGAAAGTCCATTTTGAAACAGCCAAAACTCAAAATACTACAGATGGCTTTCTAAAGGGATTCAAATTAGATAGTATTCAATGTTGCAAAAAGCTATGATAACTTTTATAGCTTTAAACACAAGTTTTAAATTAGAGATTGATATATAAGGGAACTAATTTTGCATAATCACTCATTTTAAAATAATACATTATAGTTACTAAATTATATACTAGTTTTATGTAAAGACATACTTTTTTTGAGTTCTGTCATATAATTATTTAGAAACTGTATTCTCAAAACCATGAGTTTTGGACACAGGTTATTTTATTTTTTTTCTATTAATACTTTATCTTGAGATGAAAATGTGACCATTTACATTTTTTTCCAGATCTTCCTGGAGCAATATGCAGGGCAAGGGGTGGGAGTTGGGGGATGGGTGGCAATAAACACATGTAAAGCTTGTTAACCTGTATGTGAAAGGCGTGGGCTTGTTGTGAGGGTATAAAGAGTTTCCCAGAGGAAAAAGAAAGTAGAATCAGGAACACCAATGCCCATACAAAGGGGTAGTCTTCCAAGTAGTGGTTGCCTCTTTGTCAAAACTCCAGAAAATAAGTTCAGAGAGCAGTTCTTTGTCTAATTTGCTCAGTACTGTACCACTCCACTAAGTGGCTTAGTTGTGCCTGACTTTTTGCAACCCCATGGACTGTAGCCCACCAGGCTCTTCTGTCCATGGGATTCTCCAGGCAAGACTATCAGAGTGAGTAGCCATTTCCATTCAGGTGTTTGGAAGAACAAATATTTGTTGAATGAACAAAAGAGTAAATGAGTGGATGAATAGAAGATGCCTTTTGGACGTCTTTAAGTCAAATTACCAAATTAACATTAATAGTCATGGGTAAATTGAAGGTAATCCCATTGATCGGTGAGTGGGATAGAAAGTACAGACACTGAAAATATTTGAGAGAACAGAACCATGAATGGGATCAGGGATTCTTGAGGGAAAAGCAGGTATAAGTCATGGAAAGACCAGTGATCTACTGATATTAAAAACCTCCTCTTAAAATTATAGATAAGGGAATTCTCTGGTGGTCCAGGTGTAAGGATTCCATGCTTCCACTGCACAGGCAAAGATGTGTGTGTTAGTGGCTTAGTCGTGTCTGACTCTTTGTGACCCCATGTACTGTAGTCCACCAAGCTCCTCTGTCCATGGGATTCTCCAGTCTAGAATACTGGAGTGGGTAGCCATTCCCTTCTCCAGGGGATCCTCCCAACCCGGGGATCGGACCAGTGTCTCCGGCAGATTGTTTACTATCTGAGCCACCAGGGAAGCCCCATTAATTGTTACTATATTGCTAATACCAGATTTTTAATAATCTTGGGGGAAAGTTAAAGAGCTATGTATAGGCTTATTTTACACAAATTTCAAGTCATCCTCAGCACATCTTCACATTCACTTAGATGAGGGCTGAGGAAGTCCAATAACTTAAGTTTTTGGAAAAGTAAATAACGGTAACCTTGATAACCCATCTGCTGTTGGCCATCTGCAGAAAAGACAGGTGTGACCTAAGAGAATCAGGTGCTGGACTCAGTCTTAAGCCATTGAGGCTATTGCAACAAAATACCATAGCGTGGGTAGCTTATACAGAAAAGAAATTTATTTCTCGCCGTTCTGGAGACTGGAAGTCTGACATCAGAGTGCCTGCATGTTTGGATTCTAGGAAAGGTCCTCTTCCAGGCTGCAGACTGCAGATTGCTCTCTGTATCCTCTTATAAAAGCACTAATCCTATTCAGGAGGCCTCCATCCTCAAGACCCAATCACCTCTGAAAGGCCCCATACTCTGAAAGGCCCCATACCTCTGAAAGGTCCTAATACTATTAGCTTGGGCACTAGGTTTTCAACATGTGAATTTTAGGGGGACACAAATATTCAGACCACAGTAAACCCTTCAGTGATTTACCATTTATTTTAAAATCTAACTCCTTAACAAGTGACACATGCATATTCCTGCCTCTTCAAAGGATTTTTTCATGTCTGTTCACCTCAATGATTTAGGACTTCATAAATAAACAGCCTAATAGATATTAAGTAATTAAGGTAAAATAAGTTTGAATTTTCAGTTTATCTTTCGGCACCATCACAAGTGAGGTGATGCATTCAGATAAGAGTTGATGAGAGGAAATTAGGTGACTTTTTTTCCTACTCAGTCTTTTCACTAAGATTGATTTGAAGTGTTTGGCATAGAAGTTAAAAAAGAAAAAACAACCCAGCTATGTATTACATACTCCTAGGGGCAAGAATTATCTCTCCATAAGTACCTTTTTCATTTTCTCATGCTGCTGCTGCTGCTGCTAAGTCGCTTCAGTCATGTCCGACTCTGTGCAACCTCAGAAACGGCAGCCCACCAGGCTCCCCTGTCCCTGGGATTCTCCAGGCAAGAACGCTGGAATGGGTTGCCATTTCCTTCTCCAATGCATGAAAGTGAAAAGTGAAAGTGAAGTCACTCAGTCGTGTCTGACTCCTAGCAACCCCATGGACTGCAGCCTACTAGGCTCCTCTGTCCATGGGGTTTTCCAGGCAAGAGTACTGGAGTGGGATGCCATTGCCTTCTCCGTCATTTTCTCATAGCACCTAATAAATAATTTGCTAAATGGTAGACCCCAACAACTTTCTTTGCAATTATCACCAACACTATCAACATATAGCCTGACATGAAATTATTCCAATCTTTAATAGTATTAATCTGAAATTTTAAAAGCCAGTCTTGTTATTGAATTAAGAAAATATACAATGGCATGGGCTTCCCAGCTGGCACTAGTGGTAAAGAATTTGCCTGCCAATGCAGGAGACTAAAGAGATGTAGGTTCAGTCTCTGGGTTGGGAAGATCCCCTGGAGGAGGGAATGGCAATCCACTCCAGTATTCTTGCCCTGAGAATCCCATGGACAGAGGAGCCTTGTAGGCTACAAGTCTACAGGGTCACAAAGAATCAGACATGACTGAAGTGACTTAGCATGCACACACAATGTCATCTATACTAAAAGTGAAAAATCATTACTCTAACAGAACAAGGTCAAAATTAAGTGAGCTGTTCCCTTTAAATGGTACCTTAACTCTAGTATTCACACGATATATTGCAGTTTCCAGCTGATCCCTCAAATCTCCTTATAAGAAGAGAGGTTTATAATTCAAATAGTATAGGAAGAGGAAATCTAATTTTGACCTTCAGTCAAATTGATGCCAAAAGGAGTTTATGGTTTTCTTTATAAGCTGCAATTGCAAATACAGTTTCCTTCATCTTAAAAAACTATTCCACCCTGAAATTTTCAAACAAAAATAGTTTGCAGAAACGTTGGCAAAAGACGTCTTCAAAGGAAACTAGTTTGAATTAGAAAGAGAAAGAGGAGCGAGATGGTGGATATTTTTAAAGGGATTATGTTTTCAATATTTTGGGCACTCTAATTCCTGTTACTTTTTTAAAAAAGCATTTCTCATTTAAAATTATAAGTAGATTAGTAATTTAAATGTGCTTAATTTGTAAATAAGGTAAAAATAATATGAATGTGTATAACTTTAAGATAAAAACATTATAAAAATCTTTTCTTGAAGTATTAAATAGAAGCAAAATTATCATTAGTAATGATTTGATACTAATGATAAGCACAATGACAATTGTCATAAGAAACTAAAGTATGTGGGACCATATTATGGCATTAATTAAGATATAGAAATGGTATGAAATTCATTTACCAAAAACATTTTGACTAGTTATTTTAATCAAAATATTTGATAATATAACATCATGTACAATGACAGTAAATAATGTTAGTTTCCCCAACACTGCTTATCATCATGTGTCTATAGGTTAAATTTAAAACCATGTCTGACTTTGAGATTAACTGACTCACTTATCACCTTTGCTACAACTGTTGCCTAATGTTCAACATAAATCAGGTCAGGATTCTGGTTTCACCGAGTTAGTACATTATTTCAGTAGGTGAGTGTTTAGGGTAGGAAATTAGCATTAAATAAAAATGTTATCCCTTCTTACTTCTTGTTGTGGCAAGTTCCAAGTCCTTAACTGATCTCAGTTCTCGTAAATATGTAACTTTTCTGTATGTATGTATGTATATTCTTTAAAAATTCTCACACCCCAAGTACTTTTTATGCCAGTGAATATCAGACATGGATTTTCATTACCAAAACCATGTTTGAACAAGGTAGCACGATGGAACCCACCAAATATGTTTCAGATATTCTTAGTTTGGGCTTCTCAGGTGGCTCAGTGGTAAAACATTCACCTGCCAATGCAGGAGACTCAGATTCAATCCCTGGGTCAAGAAGATCCCCTGGGGGAGAAAATGGCAACCCAGTCCAGTATTCTTGCCTGGGAAATCCCACAGACAGAGGAGCCTGGTGGGCTACAGCCCACAGGGTTGCAGAGAGTTGGACACAATTTACTGACTGAACACACACACACATGCATGTTTTTAGTTACCTGTATTACCTTAGTTCTGAATTACCTGCAGGGATAGTTTCAGTAAGCAGGAGATATCAGAATCTTTGACAGTACCTAAATATTGGACTTAAGTAGTTCATGTACTCTACCAAACGGTCATCCTCATGTTAAAGAGAAAGTTCAGGAGTTCTTGTTTCTAGAAAGAAATAATTAAAAAAAAAAAAACAACAACTGGAAAACCTATCTAGAAGCATCATGTCTTACCAGGAATGGCTTCTGTGTTGGATCAGGCTGAAGTAGGTTTAGAAAGATAAAGCCATTTCCCTCAACAATAGCTTTCCCCAGCCCCCCCCCCAAAAGTTCTGCCAGATTAACCAAACCAAAATAAACTAAATAACAAGCAGAAAATAAAGATAGAAGTAGATTTCATAATCATTAAAATTATAATGAGCATGGTGAATATCCCAGAAAACAATATACCATGTGGTGAGATCCAAACTCATTTTCTTTGTGGAAAACTTAGCATCTCAAGGAAGATATATTCTGTAGGTCCTCTTCAGGAAAAGACTGTTTAAAAAATATGTGATCTATAGAAAGGTTCCGAAATTTGAAACCTAGATTTTTAAATAGTTAGAAGTAGGTGCTATCCTACGAAATTTGAAGAAAATATTTACAAGTAAAATGAATTCTTCCTATGGAGATGTGTTATATATCAAAAATAAATAGTATTAAGCCTTAAATATAACATTTTCTCCCTTTGGTGACTAGAAGGAGAAGTTAGAGATGGTCTTGTTAGATCCCTAAACGGTGCCAGGCAACACTATTCAAATCATCCCTCAAAACCTTTCCCAGAAAGAGAATATGGAGGTGAGGTTGTACTCCTACCCAACAGGATAATTCATAGAATCTTAACCTGTTAGGCTGGAATGACATTACAGAACACCTTGTCTAGCTCTTTCAACTTACAGATATGGAAACCCAGGTGCAGAAACTCTGAGTCATTTGTCTAATTCATACCACTGGTGACAGGAGGGAACAAAACTATGGCTACTTGATCTCTGGTCTGCGGTTTGTTCCATTATGCAATACTGACTAATCTCTGTATCTACTCAAAGCCAAAAACGTGTTATTCATAGCATTCGCTCCCTACTTACAGAGATAATGTGGGTTAAAGAGAGCTAAATGCCATTGCAATTATTGTGGTTGTTAGATTTCACTTCCTGATCCACCTGCTGGGGCTCTATTTTAAGCTACACAGATAGGCAAAGCAGTCCACTGTCCTGAACGATAAAATAATTACTTTGGGATCAAAACAATTATGTGAAATTTCCTGCAGGAAAATTTCTTCCCTTTTTAACACCTTTCCTTTTCCCATTTCCCAAAGTAATAACACCTTCTCTTAGGAAGAAAGGAGCTTGGGTATCCAATTGTCCTGGGCTGAACCCCACTGACAATTCTTACATATGAAGAGATGAACAAAGGAGATGATCAAGTAACGGAATCTTTTAGTATATGGCTATTCTAAGTTTGTCTCATGGAGAAGAGAAGACGATTGTGTATTGGGACGGGAAAAACGAATAAGAATTATAGCCAATTAAACATTTTGTCTATAAAATTAGATTTTAATTACATCTGTTAGTAAAAATGCTTTTTCTACATCAATAATCCCATTAGGTTCCCAGTAGTGCCCTTAGCATTTGATGCTGTTCATAGTTTGTGCTTGAATTTTTTTTTTTCAAGTCAGAGGAGAAAAATTCACATGTTTGAAAAAGAGGAAGAAACTTTAAGTCTATTGTGTCATCTTTCAATTTTGCTCTCCTTTTAGATTTAGAATAGAGGCATATAAATACATATTTAGGTCAAATGCCCAATGACTTAGTATTATATCAACAATTTTCAGAGGCTGAAGCTGGATATCATCATAGAATAAACTTCTTGGATAGAAGAAGAAATGTGAAGTATACTTGCAATTACCCTTTTACAATAAAAAAAATCTCAGTAATAAAATTTTATAAATTTGATATCATGATACAGGAATAAATATTCATATTATCATCAATCTAGTCCCCATTTCTCCATTTAACAACTTAAAAGTTTTTTTTTTTAACAAGATCATCTGCTTCCACAATCTTCCCAAATTTTGTAACACTTTGCTCTTCCAGTACTTCCAGCATACAAGGAACTTTAAATTCCAGTTGTAGCTGTACATTCAAAGTTAATATTCAAATATTAACCAGTGTGTTAGAATGTCCTACCTTGTTGGCCTTATGAGCTCCTTTGCTGACTGTACAGATGCAGATATGACGATGATGACGTAGGTATATGGCTATTTGACTTTCTAACAGCCAAAGGGCAGGATGTAATTGAAGCCAAATAGAAATTTTGGCCAAATATCAAAAGTTGAAGTCAAATTTCAACTAAGTCCCTAATCCAGAGTTCAGTAGAGCATTTCAATAAGCAAAGAATGTCCAAAATTTTAAAAATAGTTTCTCTATTTTATTTTTCTCCTTACCTACAGAAATATTTATAATTAGACATTTCAAACTGAAATCAATGAATTCCTCTAAAATCCACAAGATGGTGCTATGAAGCGGCATTTAGAAAAATTTTAAAAACCATATGCCTTCTAGGAGCAATTTGTAGGCAAGGCCAAATAAGTACCATTTAATAACATCCACTAGAGATAATATACTGTTTTTATAAAAAGCAAAACCAGATCCATTGATATAAGAAAGCCATACTTATTGCTTTTTAATAATTTATCCCATAGATTATACTTCTGTTAACCCTGTTATTGATCTCAGGTTTTAATAATATTTTGGAGAGGACTAAGAATTGAACTTGGATCACAGCAGGGAGAAGTCTTAATAGGAGAAGTACTGGAATGAAACAGAGACCAGAGGTTTAATCTCTGCCTTTGACTTGAATTGCCACCTCCAGTCATCATTCCATCTACTCCCGCTGTTCCTAACCAAGGGCACTTTAACCTTTGGCAAAGACTAGAGGCATTTTTGATTGTCACAACCTGAGGGGTTTGCTGCTGCTGGCATCTAGTGGAGAGAGGTCAAGGATGCTGCTAGACACTCTACAATGCACAGAACAACCTCCACAACAAAGAATTATCCTCCCCTAAATATTGATAGTGAAGGTGAAGTCACTCAGTCGTGTCCTACTCTTTGCGATCCCATGAACTGTAGCCTACCAGGCTCCTCCATCCATGGGATTCTCCAGGCAAGAGTATTGGAGTGGGTTGCCATTTCCTTCTCCAGGGGATCTTCCGGACCCAGGGATCGAACCCAGGTCTCTTGTATTGGAGGCAGACGCTTTAACCTCTGAGCCACCAGGGAAGCCCTGTGCTAAGATTAAAAAAATGACCTATTTGTTCACTCCTTTGTTGGTTTGTCAGTTCATTCATCAAATAGTTCATATATATGTTTATGCATAAATGGATAAATCAGTCCATTAATTCACTCTTCAACAAATTCTTACAAAGTGTCTACAATTCAAGACTGCACTAAACTCTAGGGGTTAAAAAGACAAAAATTACCTTATTCCTGTTGAGTCTAACAGAAGAAGAGAGACACTTATGAAATAATATAACAATAATATATGATAAATATTTCAGTGGTAAGATGTTCTGAGAACACAGAAGAGTATGATGAATTTTGGAGAAGATGGCAGAATTCAGCAAGGCATCCTAGAGGTTGGAGATTGTTTACTAAGTGGGGAGAGGGTGGTCATAGAATAAAATTTTGAACAAAGCACAAGCAAAGCTAAAGACATACAGTAGTTCAAAGTGTGTTTTGGTGAATAGTATACTGTTGTGCTATGAGATTAGAGGAGGATTAGGAAAAGGAAAGGAGAAAATCCGTTAAAAGTATATAGATGGGACCCCACTGAGAAGGGTCTTGTATTCTATCTTCCAAACACCGAATTTTTAAAATAGAAGACTGATACTAGACATGGGCTTCTTTGGTGCCTCAGACAGTAAAGAATCTGCCTGCAATGCAGGAGACCTCGGTTAAATCCCTGAATTAGGAAGTTCTCCTAGTGAAGAGAATGGCTACCCACTCCAATATTCTAGCCTGGAGAATTCCATGGACAGAAGAACCTACCGTGGACTACAGTCCATGAGGTCGCAAAGAGTCAGACATGACTGAGCAACTAACACACACACACACACACACACACACACACTAGACATATGGCAATAACTTAACTTTTTAAGGTCTGGGTTTCACATCCTTAAAGTGTTTGATGAGATATATTTCAGGTTTATTTTTGGCTTTAACACTGTTTTATAAAGTCAATCCATTAGATATATTAAATGCCATATATTCTTTGATTTATATTACAACCATCAAAGTCAGTATCTGTAAAGAAAATACTACTTTTCATCTATAAAATTTGTATTATTATAGATATTTTAACTTCATTATAATGAACAAAGTATAATATATTCCTATTAATGTATTTGGTGTTTAAGGCTGGACATATTTGAGAAGATCAAGTTATCTTGCAGAATATGCAGTCTTCTGATTCGTTTATTCCTATATCAGTAACTACTGTCGGTTGACCCAGGATAAATTTTTCAAACATCTTTTCTGCACACAGTCTTCTCTATTTGTACTTTTATCAATGTTTTAAACAATCTAATTAGATTGGAATAGTTAACATATGCTTTATACTTTGACTAGTTACTTCAAAAATGTTTTAGGGAAATGAAACATTGGGGTCTTTTAAAAATGCTTTTCATTGAAGTATATAGTTGATTTGCAATGTTGTATTAGTTTCAGGTGTATAGCAAAGTGATTCAGTTTTATATATGATATATATAAAAGAATATTTACATTCTTTTTCAGATTTCTTTCCCATATAGGTAATTACAAAATATTGAGTATAGTTCCCCATGCTATACTGTAGACCCCTGTTGTTTATCTATTTTATATATAGTAGTATGTATATGTTCCTCTCAAATTTCTAATTTCTCTCTTCTTCCCACCTTTCCCCTTTGGTAACCATAAGTTTGTTTTCTATGTCTGTGAGTCTGTTTCTGTTCTGTAAATAAGTTTATTTGTATCAATTTTTTTAGATTCCACATAGAATGATATCATATGATATTCGCCTTTCTCTGTCTGACTTACTTCAATTAGTATGATAATCTCTAGGTCCATTCATGTTGGCATAAAAAACACTGGGCTCTTTTCTATGTCTTACATTAATAAGTGAAGAAAACTCAAAGATTAAGAATTATTTGAATTTCACTTGAGTAAATTAGTAGTAAATTAGTAGTAAATTAGAATAAATATCCATGATCTTGATTTACAAAATGTATTTTCATTATATATTTTTCACTTATTATTTTAACATTTGTAATTTAAATTCACCTTTAAAATATGAGTAGCTGAAACTGCTGCTACAGACCAGTTCTGTTGTCATTCAGAATATAAGCCTATCGATCAAATGGCATAACATGAAAGAAAAAAAATTGAAAGGGGGTTTTCAGAAAAGAAAAATGGGCTCCATATATAAATAAAATACAGAAATCTCCTATAAGGAACACTGCCATTCTTTTGCCCCAAATAGGGAAATGAAAATACTGATGTCAAAAGTGACAGAGGCACCAAGAAGGGCTGGGTGGTATCACAGTCTCCTGAACCCATTAGTGATACAGTATCTAAACCACTTTCATCCTTGCCTGTTGTCTGACTCTTAACTGTCTACTCTATTTGATTGTATCTTTTTGAGTCTTTTTTTTCTTCTTCCCCCGTATCTTTATCCTTCTGGTTTCTGTACCACATTTCCACAAGTATTAATTAAAACCCTTGATGGATCATTTCAGATTTGAATATCCATTTGTATTTATTTTCCTCCATAGAAAAATACTATTAAAACCAATCCAATAATTTTAAAAAGTAGTGTGGACTTTCTACAGTGCTTGTGTTTTGAGGCAGTATCATGGGTTCGATTCAATGTAGAAGGTTAATATTAAAAAGATGAGAACTTTGTATGATGTTACAAAAAGGGTTTCAAATCCCAGAAAAGTAGTTGAACTAGTCAGTTGTTTTCAAAGCCACCTTAGAGTTCAGAGGGCCCATGGAAGCAGCAGTTAGGGGGTTAAAATGCAGGACTGCAGGGACACCCTCACTGCATAGCCTAACCCTACCTTATCACAAACTGTGCTTCCAACCCTACTGCCTATTTGTTCCAGGTCCAACATTGTTTAAACAAACATTACAAGAATTTCTAAGGTCCCTTCTGACCTTAGATTCTATGAGTTTTTATTTTCAAATCTTTTTTAAAAACACAGAACTTCAAGTAAGATTTCAATAATAATTGAGAGGCATAAGTAGGATAAAGAAAATATTAAAAATAACTACCAAAAAATTTTAACTTTTCCACTTCTTCCTCTGAAATTAGACATTTTCTATTTAAATGTAATGAAAAGGCATGATTTTAAAAAGTTAAATCCTTTCAAACACTGAACCAGACAGTAAAAGACAAACAAATCAGCAGTACAAATCCAGAAGGTTCAAAATCCCTTGAACCTTCAGTATGAATTCCCTGCAGAGACAGACCTTGCAGATCTGCCTAAGAACAGGAGAACTGGTTCTGTCCTTTTCAGAGCAAGGGATGGCTCTGAACACAAGTGGGAATTAGGGCCTGCAGACGTCACAGGATGCTTCTGCTCAGGGTCTCAGATTCCTGTGCATGCGAGAGGTTATCCTGTTGTTGTCAATAAGAGCTGGCATTCACTTGCATGTACCTAGGACATTAAACAACAATAACACAAAAGTGCCTACAAGTGCACAGAGCATGACTGAACACTACTGGACTGTCTGTCACAAGACGTGTCATTTTTCTTAATAAAGTTGGCAGTGATCACCTACTAGTTGGATTTCTTAAGTAGATACCGAGTAAACCTCATAATGCACCAAAAATTCATGTTTTTTGAGGAAATGTTTCTAAACATTCTCAGCATTTTTGTGGATAAAATAAGATACATTTTATGAATTAATATAGACAAATTTTCAGCAAAAACTCAAAGTCAGTTTAGGGATTGCTCTTCCTATGCAGTATAAACAATAGGTTGTTTTTTGTTTTTTGTTTTTTTAAACAAAACAACAGCTTTGGGAGACACTTCTTTCCATTTGACACCTAGGCTGCATAATGAAGGAATGGATAAAGAAATGACCATGTGGAAGCAGGAAAGGAAAGGAATTAATTAAAGGATGAATAGATCATAGACTTACTTTTTTTTGGCTAGTTACAGGAGATATTCCAGCTATGAAGGAATAGAATGCATAACAAGGGATTCCAGCTTAAGCTAATACCTATGCTTACATTGTACTCTACCGGTCTTTCATGATAAAGAGATCAGTCAACTAAAGAGGAAGAATCCAGTCCATGTTGTGTAAAGGGAAAGATGTTTCCTAAATATTAATAAAGATGAAAACTTGCTAATTCTGGCAATTTCTGTTTTTCTTCCCCCCCTTCATTAAGACAAAAATGGCCAGAGATCCATTTCCCATAATTAAAGGTAAAAATGTAAGGCCAATGGAATTATTTCTCTTGCTTATTGTAACTTCTTTCCGGATATCAAGCTCCTTTTCTTTGTTTAAAATAAATGAATAGCACAGTTTCCCCATGCTAAATAAGGCAGCACTGAAGCCTATTTGCTATTTAGAAAATGACTAATAGAACACATTTTTCATAATATCACATAATTCAAATAATTTAATCCAAACAAGTAAATCCGCTTCTGCACTTAACTTGTCCCAGAGTGACAACTAAAGTCGCTCTTTTTTAATTCTTCATTTGTCAAACCACATTTATATGAAAGAAGAAACAAAATTCTTCTCAAGTTCCCAGAGGAGGGAAGAAGGCAGTATGAAATCTGACATAGTGCAAAAATATGGTGAAAGTGTAATCTTAGAAAAATTGCACAAGGAATTAGACTTCTTTTCTCCTCTTTTTTTTTTCTACACTGTTTGGGGATACCAACTCCAAGAATCGAACTGTGCTCCCTGCTGTGGAAGCTCAGAGTTGTAACCACTGGACTGTCTATCTTTCCAAGAGAAAATTTCTACTCCTATTTCCCTGAACACAGATAGATGCTAGAATATGAAAAGAGAAAATGATTCATTGTATTAATTAAAATGTTCTTTAAAACATTATTTCAAAATTCCACAGCACAGTAAGAAGCTTTCTGATTATCATATTCTGAAATGCATCAGGTAAGTAGGTAGTGAAATGGATTGTTAGTAGTGTTGGTTCTTTTGCTTGTCCTAATAAGGATTTGTCTTCAAATTGGCCAAGTCTCCTATACATGAAACTTTTGTGTGTGTGTTATGTGAGTTGCTCAGTCGTGTCTGACCCCCTGCGACCCCTTGGACTATAGCCCGTCAGGCTTCTCTGTCCATGGAATTCTCCAGGCAAGAATAATGAAACTCTTGAACAAACTATAAATTATATGTATCTGCTGGCCTGGAAATTTCTACCCTTGATAGTTTTGGTTTTGTTGCCCATTTCAGGGGCCGAAGAGAGGATGTAGGTAAGGCAGAGTGGCGTAGTTTGTTCTCAACCCTACAATCAGAAATGGGCTGACACGAAGGGGAATACAACCACAGGGTGAGGTGAGTGTGACTGAGCCGACAAGTACAAAACAGACTCCTGATGTTACTTAAAATTTTGATATTTTGCTCAGCACTGATTTATTGTTTTGTATTGGCTTCTTAAAGTATTGCATTACTGAAGTTTTTGGCACCACTTGTATTTTGTGCCTGAGCTGAATGGCTCCCTCACTCACCCTAGTCCCAGCCCCACTCAAGCAGCACTGGGCTCTGGATTCAAGTGGATCTGAGGAGCCCTGCCTGAACGCAGCCTCCCCCTTTGACCCGCCTCAACTCTGATGGGCCAAGAACAAGAACTGTTTTCGCTCTGCTTGCAAAAATGAAAATGAAGAATATAGAAAAGTGTCCTTTTGTCTCACAGGGAAGCTATGGGAGTGTTCGGAAGCAGCTGTCTTTGATGGAAGTGACCCTGGGACTTTGAGCTGTTCTCTCTTTCCAGTACTTACTTGTTTCTGGACAGAATCCACGATGAGCAAAACAACTAATGCCCAGAATGTGGATTTACAGCAGGAGAAATGAGGAATCAAAGTAACACATTCACCCAAAAAGTATGAAAATGTCCCTCCGAAGCATGCTAAGTTAAACAAAAATGAGATGTTTAATAATATGTAATTGTAAATGTGACATACACTTTTTTAAAACAGGGCAGAATTATATGTGAATAACACCAAGGGTACTTTTCCATTCCTGAAGACAGCAAAAGACTTTCAATCTCAATGCTAAACTTCTCATTAGCCTTGCCGTTATCCGTCTCCTTGTCTTTTTCAAAAAGATGTGCTCTCAGTCCTCAGGCAGGGGCAGAGGCTGCCCCCCTTCTAAAAGAACCCTGGGCCCTGCTTTCTCTCCATTGTGTTTGACATGACTAGAGTGGAGAAAAGGATAAAGTTTACTAAGTAACTCCTCTGTTGATGCTTTGAGAGGCCTTATCTTACTTGATGCCCCAGGAGTCCTGGAAGCAAGAGTGATTCTCACAAAGAGGATTAGGAGATATGGCGAGGAAGATTTAGTCCAGCTATAATCACGAAGCCCCTGTCTTCTCTGGAGGGATATGAGAAGACTAGGTGTAATGTTACTACTCTGTCTTTTGTTTTAGCAAGTTATCTCATGGGATTGTTGGAAAGGTGAAAAATAAGGGCTTCACTTCTATTGTCCACCATGGAAAGAAACTTTGGATACTTAGGTACTTTTTTGAAACTGGAAGTTAAAGCTATGGGCAATAAGAATTTCTGGAAAGAAGAGAAAGGTAGGGATGTTGATCTGGTTACAGAGCTCTCAAAATTATCTGCTGACATTAGATAACAGATATTAACATGCATATAAATCTATTTTATACATTTTTTATGCAGATTCAATAGGAAAAAAACCCTCAAATATCTATTTAATTCCTTAGGGTCCCAAAGCACTTTGAGGATTTAAACTGATAAACCAACCTCAAAGGGACTGATTCTTGCAACTAAAATACAGACACCTCTGGGGTGAAATGTGGCAACAGTTTGACAGGCATAGCAGTAGCTTAGGCCAGAAAGGATTTATCCAATTAAAATTATGGGATGAATTTTGGCTGGCAGAATGTAATTACCAGCCTTGGAAAGGATCCAGGATCCTGAGGTTAACACCCCTCCTCTTGCCAACAACCCTCCTACCTGCCAACACTCTGAGATGGAGAAGGCTGGATCTGACACAATCGCACATAATACTGTTGTGACATCTAAGTACAATGATGATGATGTGAGAAGCATCATGAACCTGATTTTTTTTAACACTCATTATGTTACTTATTTTTATGCCACATTAGGCTAGAAACCAAATGTCCACATAAATGTTAATTTCCTCAAATCTGTGTTTAAAAAGTATAATTAGAAAATAAAAAATAGATTTAAAAATTAATGTATTCCGCCCAAGTAGTTATTTAGTGATTATTTCACTTCAGGAACAAAATTGGATCAAAATGGTGACATTTAATCCTTGTTACATTAAAAAGAAAAAAAAGCAGGTCCTGATTTTTTTATTTTTATTTTTTGGAAGAGAAATGTATTCTCAAGGTTCACTGGCCTAGAAAAAAGGGTAATGCTTAATGCCTGGTTCCTACTCGTTGTAATTTTGACTAAATGGATATATGCTTTTGTCTTGGTCCAGATCATATTGACAGTCGCTCGCGTACAGTGTTTCTCAGGAGGGAATTTATCAAAGGGGTGTGTGCGTGCCGGGCCGGGGCGGGAGGGGGTGGGGGTGGGGCGGGAATATGTGTTTCTGCGTAAATAGAGAAAAGAGCCCCCTGCTGGTGTACGATCAATAAGTAATGACCTCATCATTAGATTCTAATTCCCTTTTAAAAAGTCATTCATTTACAAGAGAACCGTGGAGAGTTCCAAGTTAAAGCAGGCGGGGTGGGAAGGCACTTCTAGAAGAAGGGTTAAGCTCTCCCGGACGCAGCACGCGGTCGGGTCGGGTCGCGTAGAGTCAGGAAGGAAGCTCAGAGCCCAGCCAGCGGGCGGCGGGGCTGGAGCGCGCCGGGGAGGCGGGGCCGGCGGCGGAAGCGGCGCACTGGTCACGCGCGGCGACTGAGGCTCGGCGCCGTCCTACCCCGCCGCCCTCCGCGCGCGCAGGTGGCTTCCGCGCAAACCGCCGAGCGGCCGAGGTGGCTGCAAGCTCGAGGCGGGCCCCGGGTGGCGCCGCCGCCGGCCGCCCCTGGCTCCCGGCCCCGCCTCCCGCGGACGGTGATCCCCTTGCTGTTTTCCCCCGGGGGCCCACAGCGAGTCCCTCGGTTTTACCCCTCGGCCCACCCCCTCGTCTCACGTGGCTCTGGGCCACTCCACGCTAGAACCCGCGCGGAACCTCACAGGGAGTGCCAGTGGCGGCGCCTGCCCCACACTGCGCTGTGCCTCCTGGACGAGCCTCTGCGGCCCTAAAAGTGCTAACGGTGGTGCGTGCGCCGGACGCAGGTGATGTGGCAGAGCGTTGGGGACTGCTCTGCCCTGTACAGGTCCACTCAGTTCCTCCGAGGGAGGCAGGTTTTGGGTCTCTAGCCGGAAGTAATACCAAAGGTGATGGAAGGGGTGGGCGAATTACGATCATCCTCTCAAACCACAAGTGTTTGGGGTCTTGCTCGGGGTCAAATTCTTAGAGGAGGAGGAGGAAGAAGAGAATGACTTGCCCTTTCTACTAATAAGCCTGAGTGCTTGCCAAAAGCCTGATATTGCCACTAATTTCAGCTTTTGCAGTGAAGGTAGATTTTTCTAACACCATCTTTGTGTGATTTAGCTGTCCACAGGGAATCAAACTGTGGAATGAGAGGATGAAACTAATCCTTTCTTTTGCACTGTTAGGGGTTGCCATAAACACCATTTGTTAAAAAGCATAATTATGTTGGGAAAGTGCCTGATGAGACAATTAAGCTACATAAACACACTGAAAACAAATGAAAGCCAGAAGACGCCCACACCCCTTGTGTAAAGCAATTTTTTGTTTACATAAAAACGAAAGAGGTCTGAGCTGCTCTATTGCAAGTGTTATTAATGTCTACAGAATCCTAATGACCCTGTTTTTTCTGAAATTTCAATTGTGAGATGATGGTCACAATGTGAAAATTTGGAACTAACAGTGAAGCCCTGTTATCTCCTCTTCGGTTAAAATGATCAGGCCAACGAACAGCCCTAGTGAACAGAAGCCATTGGATTTATACACGGAGAACACTTAATTACACCGCAGCATGTTAGCTTTAACTTAGGAGCTTAATGTGTGTCTCAGAGTTGTACACCATTCTCTGCAGTATCCCTCACAGGGAGGACTTTACCTGTCACAAAATGTTCCACAGGAAACTTTACTGAACTAGTTCATGAGGGCCACGTTCACTTTTAGCTCTATTTAAAAGAGGTGGAAATACGATGACCTGATCTTTAAAAAGGGGAATTTTTTTGTTGTTGTTGCAATATTTAAACTTAAGTTCATAATATCATTTGAAGTTTGGAAAGATAACTAGTTGAAAATACCATTCTGGGGGTACTGAAGAAAGTCAAAGCAACCTCCAAAACTTGTATGATGATTACATTTTCAAAGAAATCAGTCACATTTTTGGCTGATTATTGAGTAACATATCGGAGTACTCCATGTCACCTTTCAGTTCAACATACAAAGTCCTGTGAAAGATTTTAAACTGGTTTAGGGACTATGGAGATCAAAGTACAAGAGGAACTTAGTCAAATAGTTGTCATTTAAAACCTCCAAGTGAATCTCCTTTATTTGTTCATCCATGGCATGGCTGGTGGAGGTACCCTTTCTGTCAGGATAGTTTTTGTAAGAATCAGCATATTAAGTAATCTCTTGTTTCTCTTTTCTGTATCTCCCCAATAATCTTATTTAGCAAAAGTATCATGCTTCTTCAAAAACAGGATTAAACTATAGAAGGCAGTATTTAAAAGAGAGTGACATAACTTTAATGAAAAAGTTTCCCATGACAGAATTCAGACTGAGTGCTTGATGGCTATTTTCTAGTGTGTTACTGTCTTCACATACTCACATGTGCATGACCTCATGTACATGGTTTTTTGGCTGAGTCAATGTGAGATATTATCCTTTAGGTGTTACCTATGAATGAAATAGTAAAGTATTCATGTTATGGCTACCTGGTTTCCAAACAGCTATGACTTTTTAAATGTTTAATGAGTGTGAAAATATGAATAAACTGTAGAAACCAAAATGAAGACTCGTTTTTCTCCTTTCCTAGAAGGAAATCACCATGTCTTCTTGCCGAGTGGGGCTCCGTTTGGCTGCCTGTTTATTAAACATTTCAGAAGCCAGAAAAAAGTACGTTGTTGAGAACATAGCAAAAGCTGCTCTTCTTGAAAGAAATGGTAGGAACAACAGGCAATAGATGTGAATATGTAGTGTTTTGATAATAAGAATAATTTTTTTTTATTCTGCTGACAGTGTCTGTAGAACACACTTCTGCTTTCTTCCTGAATTTTCTCCCTTGTTTTTGGGCTATCATAGCTTGGCTCCAGGATGCTGAGATAGATCACTTACTCAGATGTGCACATACACTCTTCCAAATGCCTGCATACCATCCACAAGCATATTCACATTGGGGAGTGTGTCTGAAATGCATGTTGTTCAGGATATTGACAGACTCCTGAAGAGGATATATTTACATACAGGTTTAATGTTTCCCTCATGGGCCATGTGTATGCTCATTAATAGAATGAGCATAATTCATTATGCTTTTTATTCAGCAGGTTAAATACAAAATAAACTTGTCGAATACCAAGTACTTTTCAAAAGAACTCCTGCCAGCAAAGCCCAGGCTGTCATTACAGCATTAATATTTCTACTCCATTTTCTCCAAATAAAGACTCTTAGGCGTTTAAGAGATGTGTGTAAGATCATTCAGCCATTCAGATTCAGAAGACTGAAACTCAAGTCTTCTTTACCCCCTGGGCCAATATTTACTATTAGAGATGCTACTCGTTCTCTTTTTTCTTAACCTTTGTTAAAATGTTCATGTGATGACATATAGTTCTAAATATTATTTGTTTTTACTTTCACACATACACAAAACACAGTGTATTTACAGGTTTACCATCACTTAAATACAAAAGCTTTGTTATTAAATCAACAGCTTTTTGGCAACAGGTGAGTATTAGGGTCATAGCCCTGAAGCATTTGAAACAGTCTATTTTAATTTCTGGTTGTCGTTTTTTATTTGGTTATTGCTTTTCATGAGAGAGAGGTGCTTTTCCTAGGCCTGTTTCTAACACTGAGCACATTCAAATTACCATCTAGCAACTTTGAAGGGCTAGGAATGTCTGTGAAAATTCCTGATAACTGCTGATAGGAAAACTCCTCTGGAGTCAGCATGCAGCTGTGCTTTTGCATTCTCTTTGTGGGAAGAGCCAGTTTGGGCCCCACATTGGTAGACAGTACATCTAATGGGATTGGGTGAATGTGCAGAGACACATTCTGTGATTAAGTGACTGGGCAGAGACATTTGTGGAAGTCACACACTGATGGACACCTGGGTCTCAACTCAGTTTTTATCAGCTTATTAGTGGCAGCAGCTCAAATGGAATTATAGCTATTATACTCTATTACAAATACCAAACAATTTACTTCTGCTGAGATTCATACTGACAGCTCCTCCTGCCAGAAGTAATTTTTTTTTCTATATGCATGCTTAAGAAATTGCAGGAGAGTGTTTCATTCTTTCAGCATTTGAATCAATTGAATCATATGAAACTGAGAATAAAAGCTTTTCAGAAGAAGATTTTGGATGAAAAAAATAAAATTATCTCTTTTCTTCTAAAAGCTAAAGTATGTTGAAAAAAAAAAAAACACATAAAAAGGAGGTTGTATGATCTCGTTCCTGCTCTGTCTTTCATAGTTTTTAAAATGCAGGGAAGGTAGCACTAGTTAAGAAAATGACCTGCTGTTTTACAGATAATTTAAAGGCATTTACTTTTAAGTGAGTGGAATCAAACTATATCACCTATATTTTTTCCAATTAAGCAATGTGAAAACATTTAAATGGTCTGAAAGGTCTTATGTAAAGAAAGCTGAGTTATAAATTTTAGACCTACACCAGGGTAGGTCTCTGTAGATGCTCATTTGGCTATGAGTGAGTGACATAAGTTTATCTTTTCACATTATTAAAATTAATAGCATAGGGCTGCTATAAGCTCTGTAGTTCCGTATGTAACTGATTTTCCCTCTCCTTGAAAAGATTAATTGTTAAGCTGCCAGGGGACAGGGCGACAAAGGTATAATGGCATAGTGAAAGGCTTAATTACCTCCTGAAAACTTTTGTCCTTCACTTTGAATTTGCTTTTGTAGGCACACGAGGAACTTTTAAGGAGCTTGAGCAAGGCTTGTAAACTTCAAAAATAACTACGGGGTTATGGGTGGCCACCATATAAGGGTATGGCAGCTTTCTCCTCCAGGTTACACGTTTCAGTGAGTCACACGTGGCTGAAGGCTGGAAGTTGTTAACATCTGAAGGCTGTTGGTGGCCTTTGAAAAGGAGATGCTGGAGTCAGAACAGTTTCTAATAGGCAGGTGCATGTATCCCAGGAACCTCTGCTCTGGGCACTAATTGGCCTATCCTAGTTTTTCCAGATGTTATTTTTTGATCTGGTTTGATCTCTGGGTTTGGAAGGAAAAATTGACAAGGCGCAGAAGATGAGATTGAAAGGGAACAGAATTTAGTGTGATACGATTTGGTAATAGAAGAGGCTATCGTCTTGGACTGAGTTAAGAGAACTTTGACAAATTCAGAAGCAAGTGCAAGAGAAGGTCTCTGATAGACACCAAAGCCTAGTATCTGAGCTGAGCCATCCGATTGTAAAGGAAGACAATGTAGGAAGTGGACATTACTGCCTGTGAATTTCCTGACTAGTCAGTGTCACTTCAGAGGTCACTCCTTCCCCCAAATTTTTCTGTTAAGCTAAATTTTGTTGTATCAAGAAAAATAAAGTATTAAGATTTCACCAGAGGAAAAAGATTCTTTCATTTATGTGTTGTTTTTTTTTTTATAGGACAGAGACATCCTGAAGTATCAGTGCTCAATATATTTTCTGATCCAGAGTACAATAGATCAGTCATTACAATAGCAGCTTCTATTGATGAGTTAGGTAAGATTTCAGTTTCTTTTTCTATATATGTCTTTTGGTGAAGGGTGGGCTTCCAGTAGACCCAAATGCTCCTTAATCATTGATTTCCTGTGTTAATCTGAATACTATTTGCCGTACATAAGAAGTCTACCTCAAAATTGCATTTCTTCGTTTTTCTGAACAGGTACATCTTTGAGATATGCATTTCCTACTTCCTCTTCACTAAAATCAATCTTGGGGTCCAGTATTTAATAACATTCTTTCCTTGAAGATGATCACATATTTTTTGTGGTTAAGAAAAATATCTTCAGATTTTAACCTGTGAAGTCGTAGTGTTGAATTTGATTTCACTGATAAGTTGACTTGAAATTAAACATGCTAAGCAGTTGTGTTTTGAGTCAGGAGCCTGGAATCTTGAGATGGTCCCTTGGGTGAAATGAAATGGGTTTCATGTGTCCTGCTGTAAGATTTAGTGGGACAGCTTGAATTTGAAGGATCATACTTGATTAAACAAAAATATGTATTATCTTTAGCATTGCTTGGTAAAGAATTTAAATTATTTTCAGATAAACTTGGTTTCAGCTAAGCAGATTGTCTTTTCTCAAAAGGTATGTTTGTTTGGAAAGCAAAGAGCTGATGGATGATTCTCAGCAAATGCAGGACCAGTTATGGTCATGCTGCTGCTAAGTCACTTCAGTTGTGTCCAACTCTGTGTGACCCCGCAGATGGCAGCCCACCAGGCTCCCCTGTCCCTGGGATTCTCCAGGCAAGAACACTGGAGTGGGTTGCCATTTCCTCCTCCAGTGCATGAAAGTGAAAAGTGAAAGTGAAGTCGCTCAGTCATGTTTGACTCTTAGCAACCCCATGGACTGCAGTGCACCAGGCTCCTCCATCCACGGGATTTTCCAGGCAAGAGTACTGGAGTGGGGTGCCATTGCCTTCTCCGAAAATGGTCGTACTGCACTGCTAATGAAAACTCAAGAGTAATAACACTCTGAGGTGTGTATATGTATTTAGATAGAATAATTAATGAACCTGGAGAAGCAACCCACTCCAACATTCATGCCAGGATAATTCCATGGACAGAAGAGCCTGGCAGGCTACAGTCCATGGCATTGCAAAGAGTTGGACAAGATTCAAACGACTTAATACACACACAAAATTTAATGAAAGTCTAGTTATAAGAGCAAAACTAAAATACTTATGGTATACTTTTAAATTGTATTTTTGTCTTTGTTGTTCAGTCACTAAGTCATGTCCAGCCTGTCTCTCACTATCTCCTGGAGTTTGCCCAAGTTCATGTTCATTGAATTGGTGATGCTACGCTATGTTTGTCTATTTTAATATAAATTCATAAAATATTCTGAAGATGACAAAGAATTTCATCAGATTAATTTGATAAGGTTGAAACAATTGAAAGTAACCAATTGTAAAAAAAAGATACAAAGTTTTTTAAGGCTAATAAATTTTGCTTTCTTCTTCCAGTTTGGGAAGTAAAGAGTTGGAAGAAATGTGAAACTTTATGACACTTCGGAGGCTGGGAGAGGGGAAATGTTGGATCTTACATTTTTCTTTATTTTGGATGGAAAAACAATCTTCTGTACATTTTATGAAAGGAAAACAAAAGGACAGTAATAATTACGGCTGCTTCTTTAAATGCAATTGAGAGTTTAATGATTTTATTTTATTTTAATTTTGCATTTTTAAGGCAATTCTGTTCTGGCTGCCTGCCTGGAAGCCTTCCAGTCTATCGATATGGAGATTCAGGAGGGGATCCATCCTTGCCTGGGAGCAGTGGACCTGATTCCCATTTACCCTCTTTCTGGTGTCGGAGTGGAAGAGTGTGGAGCTGTGGCCAGAAGTAAGAGAAAGTTTGGGGAAGTGTGTTATTCCTTAATGGAAACCATTTTTACAAATCAGAACAGCTTGTGACAATATAATCACTCCTCAGTTCCCTGGGAAAAATCGACCTTGAAAAATTGTGTCAACAATAAGCTTTCATGGGTTGCAGTGGCACACACGGTGTCTTTGTGACTCATCCTTCCACTTTCCATCCCACGACGCTGTGGAACACTCAATGCTGTGGGATGCAGCCAATCAATCACTGTGTCCCCTTACAAATCCACGATAGACCATGAGGAAACAACACTAGTTTTTAATGAGTTCCTTAGACTCTTCAGGGCAGAACGATGGTGTGTTTCGCCCATCTGTGTTCTATTTTCTTGAGCAGGGGTAATGATGAGGTTGAAAACCCACTTAAATGTTAACTCCTACCCCTTTTTCCTCTGATTTTTTTTTCTTCTCTTTTTTCCTTGTGTACAACTCTCTTTAAGATTTTCTTTAGAACTGAACTGTCACATGCTTGATTTCAGCCCCAGGGGTAAGTTTAATTTGGAAAATTTGAGCTATGTCACTTGAGGTGTTTTTGAATTAAGCAAATTGGGAGAAAAGAAAGACCTTTTGCCTGGACTGTCTCGCTGGTTAATTATGAGATTCAGAGGCCCATAAGCTTTGGGGGAAAGTCCGCTGTAGGATGATTGCAGACTTCTCTCTATGACCTCAGAAATCCTCTGCGGTGTTGCCTCATTTTTAGGTAACAGGGAGGTGTGTAACATTTGGGATGTCGATTTGGACTCTAGCTGAGCTACGTCAAGCCCTAGAAATAGGAAAGGAGGCCTGTTTCCAAAGGTGTACCTCACTGCTTGTGCTGCGTTTTTAACATGACCTGACAATCTGTGGATTATTTCTCTGGGGAAATCTCAGCCCAAAATTTGGTTTCCTTTTCCTCTAAGAGTTAAAACTCAGCATAGGGGAATATACATTTCACACGAAAATGAAGAGTTCAGAATTGTTCAGACCAGAATAATGGTTTTAATTGTCTTCAAAACAATTATGTTCAGTTATATTAAATCTCAAATTAGCTAGTACAAGAAGTTCTTCATTACATCAGGACTGGTCCACCCCAGATGCTCAGCCAGCATAGGAGACAGTTGACAACAGGAGGGTCTGGACAGAGTACGTCTCCCTTCCTTTGCCCTTTTACTTCATTGGCAGCTACTGTACCTCATGATTTAAACATGGACATTTCTAATTAAATGTGAGCTCAGCTGCATTCTTGAACTAATTTATAACATTCAATTTGAAATGTAATAGCTTCAATCTTCATCTGATTAAAAACAGTCATATACTGTACATGGTTACTATTTTGATGCTCCAACATGCAGTTTTTGTTCCTACATTCTCCTTCCTACACAGCTGTTCATCTAATATCATCCAGTTTTTTTAAGTTTTTAAAATTTTTTTGGTAACAGCATGCTCAGGCATTCTTATGAGGAAGAAGTGTTCATATTCTAGGATCTCACCGTTCTCAAAACAGAGACAGGATGTTTTCTACTAGGGTAACTGCTTCTCACGGAAACTACATTAAAATAATAATTTAACTAACTTTCTATGGGAAGAAGGGCAATGGAGAATATTCTAGTGATGTAGAATATAGTTAATATGTCTGTTCATGTATGCTTCATGTGCAGAAATCCTGAATAATATATTTCAAACGTTTTGATAACAGTTGGAAGCTTGCTTATTCCTTAAGGAAGGGGTTCTTAAAGTAGGGTCCAAAATTGGTGTTCAGGGAACTTATAAATAATGTTAGAGTCACTTGCAGTTTTTTATGATGTGCATTTGTGTATACATACATAGCTACACACACACATAATTTTGCATATAATTTTAGTTTAAGAACTTCTACCTCTCAGTTCAGTTCAGTTCAGTTGCTCAGTCGTGTCCGATGCTTTGTGAACCCACAAACTGCAGCACGCCTGGCCTCCCTGTCCATCACCAACTCCCGGAGTCCACCCAAAGCCATGTCCGTTGAGTCGGTGATGCCATCCAACCATTTCATCCTCCGTCGTCCCCTTCTCCTGCCCTCAATCTTTCCCAGCATCAGGGTCTTTTCAAATGAGACGGCTCTTCGCATCAGATGGCCAAAGTATTGCAGTTTCAGCTTCAACATCAGTCCTGCCAATGAACACCCAGGACTGATCTCCTTTAGGATGGACTGGTTGGATCTCCTTGCAGTCCAAGGGACTCTCAAGAGCCTTCTCCAACACCACAGTTCAAAAGCATCAATTATTCGGTGCTCAGCTTTCTTTATAGTCCATCTCTCACATCCATACATGACCACTGGAAAAACCATAGCCTTAATTAGACGGACCTTTGTTGGAAAAGTAATTTCTCTGCTTCTTAATATTCTGTCTAGGTTGGTTATAACTTTCCTTCCAGGAGTAAGCGTCTTTTAATTTCATGGCTGCAGTCACCATCTGCAGTGATTTTGGAGCCCCCCAAAATAAAGTCAGCTACTGTTTCCACTGTTTCCCCATCTATTTCCCATGAAGTGATGGGACCAGATGCCATGATCTTTGTTTTCTGAATGTTGAGCTTTAAGCCAACTTTTTCACTCTCCTCTTTCATTTTCATCAAGAGGCTCTTTAGTTCCTCTTCACTTTCTGCCATAAGGTTGGTGTCATCTGCATATCTGAGGTTATTGATATTTCTCCTGGCAATCTTGATTCCAGCTTGTGCTTCCTCTAGCCCAGAGTTTCTCATGATGTACTCTGCATATAAGTTAAACAAGCAGGGTGACAATATACAGCCTTGACGTACCCCTTTTCCTATTTGGAACCAGTCTCTTGTTCCATGTCCAGTTCTAACTGTTGCTTCCTGACCTGCATACAGATTTCTAAAGAGGCAGGTCAGGTGGTCTGATATTCACATCTCTTTCAGAATTTTCCACAGTTTATTATGATCCACTCAGTCAAAAGCTTTGGCATAGTCAATAAAGAAGAAATAGATGTTTTTCTGGAACTCTCTTGCTTTTTCCATGATCCAGCAGATGTTGGCAATTTGATCTCTTGTTCCTCTGCCTTTTCTAAATCCAGCTTGAACATCTGGAAGTTCACGGTTCACGTATTGCTGAAGCCTGGCTTGGAGAATTTTCAGCATTACTTTACTAGCATGTGAGATGAGTGCAATTGTGCGGTAGTTTGAGCATTCTTTGGCATTGCCTTTCTTTGGGATTGGAAGGAAAACTGACCTTTTCCAGTCCTATGGCCACTGCTGAGTTTTCCAAATGTGCTGGCATATTGAGTGTAGCACTTTCACAGCATCATCTTTCAGGATTTGAAACAGCTCAACTGGAATTCCATCATCTCCACTAGCTTTGTTCGTAGTGATGCTTTCTAAGGCCAACTTGACTTCACATTCCAGGATGTCTGGCTCTAGGTAAGTGATTATACTATCGTGATTATCTGGGTCATGAAGATCTTTTTTGTAAAGTTCTTCTGTGTATTCTTGCCACCTCTTCTTAATATTTTCTGCTTCTTTGAGATCCATAACATTTCTGTCCTTTATCGAGCCCATCTTTGCATGAAATGTTCCCTAGGCATCAGTTCAGTTCAGTTTAGTCGCTCAGTCATGTCCGACTCTTTGCAACCCCATGAATTGCAGCACGCCAGGCCTCCCTGTCCATCACCAACTCCCAGAGTTCACCCAAACTCATGTCTATCGAGTCAGTGATGCCATCCAGCCATCTCATCCTGTTGTCCCCTTCTCCTCCTGCCCCCAATCCCTCCCAGCATCAGGGTCTTTTCCAATGAGTCAGCTCTTCGAATGAGGTGGCCAAAGTATTGGAGTTTCAGCTTTAGCATCAGTCCATCCAAAGAACACCCAGGACTTATCTCCTTTAGAATGGGCTGGTTAGGTATTGTCTATTGACTTCTCACTGCAGACGATGAGAATTTAGCTTCCTTTCACGACATCCCTCAGCCCCAGTGTGTGTGCAGACAGACACACACACACACACACACACACACACTATTACATTTTTTGGTTAGTATTCAGTGGTCACATTATTATCACTATGTAAACATTATTCACAGTGAAGCATTTAGACTTTTATTATTTTACCCTTTCTGTAAAACCTTTTCTTTTTGCTAAAATGTATTGTTATCTTTTTGATTGTTTGTTTCCTTAAGTTTTTTATATCCTTGAAAGTGAAGTCGCTCAGTTGTGTCTGACTCTTTGTGACCCCCTGGACTGTAGCCTACCAGACTTCTCCATCGATGGGATTCTCCAGTCAAGGATACTGGAGTGGGTTACCATTTCCTTCTCCAGGGGATCTTCCCGACCCAGGGATCGAACCTGGGTCTTCTGCCTTGGAGGCAGACGCTTTAACCTCTAAGCCACCAGGGAAGCCCAACTTCCCTGGGCTTTATATACTTACCACTGATTTAACCCCAGACTCTGTCAATAATAACATTTATCCATGCATTCAGATAAAACACATCATGTATTGACTGTTCTATAAATTTTGTCTTCTTAAACAACTATCTTCTAGAACTCTTTGATCTGATCCAATTAGAACCAGTTACTCTAAATTTGTTGAGGATAACTGACATCATAGCATTTCCTATTACTATTTTCCTAGGTTTTCCCTTCCTTTTTCTACGTTTTGGATATCCTGGTTCCTGAATCCCACATGTTCTCTCCCCACCCCCCCCCCACCCCCCGCCGCCTTATTTTATGCCCTTGTTTTAGTGGAATGTATCCTCTTCTGGCTTTATAAAAAAAAGGGGGGAGGGGAGGAGGAGAATAAATTTTTGAGAACTTAACGTGTCTGAAAATGCCGTTATTTTACCTTCATACTTAATTTTTAGGTTTGCCTAGGTATAGAATTATCTGTTAGAAATGATTTTCCTTTATTTTGAAGACATTGTATCAATTCTTATTTCCATGTTGCTGTTGAGACTTCTGAAGCCATTATGATTCCTGATCTTTGTATATGATCTGTCCCTTCTCTCTGGAAGCTTGTAAGATCTTCACTTTGTTTCTAGCGTTCTCGAATTTCTATGATGTGCCTTTGCATGCGTCTGTTTTCATCCATTATGCTGAGCACACGGTAGGTCCTTTGAGCCCTTGAAACTCATCCTTCATTGCTGGAAATTCTCTTGAGTTATTCCATTGATGACTTCTGTTTTCTCAGTTCTTTCTGGATGCCCCATTATTGGTTACTGGAACTCTGTACTGGTTCTCTATACTTACTTTCTCTCTCTCTCTCTTTTTTAAATCACTTTATATTTTTACAATAATTACTTGTAAATGTCCTCTACTTTATATCAAAAGCCTTCAGTAAGTTTTCATTTCTTCTATATTAGTTTCCAGTTGCTTTTATGTACTCTCTGAGTGTTCATTTTTCTAAATAACATCCTGGTCACATCTCATGAATATAGTAGCAATGTATAATTTTTGACAGTTTCTTCTTTCTGCATGTTGTCTGTTCCCTACCACCATTTACACCCCCAGGTTGCTTTCTCCTGTTTTGTTTTAAAACCTTCCTCAGATGTCGGATGATCATTGGTTGGCTGCTTACTCCAAGAGTGGACACTGTAAGACTGAGTGGATAATCTGAGGATGTAAGTGAGGTTTGTGGCCAGGTTGTTTCTTTGGAGAATTCCTATTTCAGTATCTTTGGGGTCTTTCTTCTTGGGTTTTTCCGGTTTCCTAAAGAAGAATCCACCAGTCTTCAGCCTGGAGTATTCAGCTGTCCATGATTTAGGAACTGAGTTGCAGAAGAGGCTAGAAGAGTCTCAGCAGTTAGTATGCAAATGTTCCCTTCATTCTCCTCTTTTCATGAATCCCCACTGCCCTCAGCTGTATCCCCTAGTCCAGACACACATAGTGTTTACCTCTTATGTCTTCTGCCAGTTCCCCGTCTGTGTGGAGGGGGTGGGATCTAACTGCTGCTTAAACAGACTTTCCACCAGTTTCCCTGTTTGGAGCTGTGCCTTTAGCCTCTATCCCAGAGTGAGGTCACCAGTTGTGCCTGTTTCCAGGTGCCTGTGCTGTAAGTCAGGCCGCTTCTCTGCTGTCCAGGGTCTCCTGCTCCTCTTATATCTGTTCTCCAAGTTCAGTGCCATCGCTTCCTCTTCCGTTTCTGTTTGTTTGAGGGAATCAATGCTTTGCAAATAGATCTCTTTTACATCTTTTTTCTGGGATTTTTGGAAGAAGTAAAAGTAAACATAGGGATGGATCTACACTCTCATCTTTACTTGGAAGTCCCTACTTCTCTGATTCCTCTTGGTGATTTTGATTATCCTGGATCCTTCAAGAGCGCAATGAATTCACCTAATTGGAACCAAAGATAAATTTACAGGAACATTACTCTTTTTTCTGACTTCTACCTCATAATCACAGGTATTTAGTCTCAATTTCTAGACTTTGGTTATTTTTTTATAGACTGATGACTGGGGGCCATTGCGCTGCGTGTATGTTTTCCACTTGTTCCTTGCTCAGTGTTTCATGTGCCAGAGACAGTGTCTCTGAAATGTGACCTCGTTTCTCACTCACACTCAAACCTTCCTAAGAAGGACTAAATGAAGATGGAGGGGCGGGGTCAGAGCAGGAGGTGCTCAGACAAATCCCCCCAATGATTTGCCAGTGAAAGTGGGCTTAACTAACCTGTGATTTCATAATATTCTGCTTTGAAAGTCTAAACCATAGTTATGAATATTGTAAATCATATGGAAACTTGCTTTTTGTGTTCTGTCATTAATCAAATGAAATGACATTTATATAATGCTTTGTGAATTGACATTATTTAGAAGATTGGAAAGATAAAATGCTAGTTAAATAAGTTACATAAATAAAGATTTAGCACTTACATGATTGGTTTTTTTTTTTAATTTACCTTAAAATATATGACCATTAATGAATTTGATTCGATTTGTCAGCCTTGTTAGGTGATGTTTCAAGTGTTTTTATGCCTTGGAGAACATGTGCCATGACAGATTCACACGACATCAACACTTGTGTGGTAGTCTTAAGACCCTTCGATTACCTTATTACAGATTGTCAAAACATGGGCTGATCTGGCAAAGCAGGAACAACTTTTCACTTCAAGAATTTCCTACTCTGTTTCTCCAGTTGCTATGGAGATTGTCTCATAAAACAGCCTTGGATTTCATTGCGATTCGTGAGTTTAGATGTTGAGTTCTGATATTGTTCTCTCTACCATTAACACTACCCTCATTGCCATAGCATAAAAACAATGGTTGATTTTACAAGCATATGTTAACATAGTTTTAGGACATAGCATTTACTTTGAGATTTACAGGATACTGCCGTCAGACAAAAAGCTGGGAAAAAAAAAAAAAGGGATTATGCATTGGGAAAGTACCTAAAATATCCAAATTGATTTCCAGAAACTTGAGTATATTTTAACTACAAAGAAGAGTTACTAGGTTGTTCATAAATGTATACTGCTACAGGCTTAATAAATGCAACAAGATTATATCCACCACTGTCAAACAGAGCTACTCATAAGGAAGAAAAAGGCCAAATGAGAGGACTGGGATGAACTAGGTTGTTCCACTGTGACAGGCAGTTAGCGACGCACACAGTCATGCTTGCAAAAGCTGCTCTCTTTCTGTCACTTTGGCTCTGCAGCAGCCTGAAGTCCAAGTAAATTAACAAACACTCCGTGGGCACCCCTTGGCCAGTGGGGTACCTGAGCCTGGGGATGGACGATTCTAAGGCCCATTCCAGCAAGACCAAGCCCCAGTTGCTCACAGCAATGACTGGTGTGATAACACACCCTTGTATTGGCTTTTCTTTCTTCCCTGTTTCACTCGTGGTGTGTACTGAATAGACTTTATTGAAAATTTTGACAGGAATAAGTGTATTATTATTTTATTTAATTAATAAAATAATTGTTATGCTTCCCAATTGGTGCTAGTGGTAAAGAACCCACCTGCCAATGCAGGAGACATAAGAGACACAGGTTCGATCCCTGAGTTGAGAAGATCCTCTGGAGAAGGAAATGGCAATCCACTCTAGTATTCTTGCCTGGAGAATCCCATGGACAGAGCAGCCTGGTGGACTATAGTCCATAGGGTCGCACAGAGTCAGACATATCTGAAGTGACTTAGCACAGCACACATGTGTATTATAAGAATCTTCTAATTGGGATGAGTAGCTGGAGTTCATGAAATCTTTGCTGCCTGACTTTATACTTCTCATAATTCTTCCCTAGTCTAAAAGTCTATAGTTTAAAATTGGGAGACCCCTATCCCCCCACCACTTCACCAAGGGAAGGGGTCTCCTAGAATACTCAGGATTAGTCATGGGTCACTGTGGGAGAGATTAATACTAACCCTTTAACTAGCATAGGCAGGTCTGGGGTCTCAAAGTTTAGAGGTTCTAAGTTTTCTGATTTTCAGTATATATATATATGTGCGTGTGTGTGTGTGTGTGTGTGTGTGTGTGTGGCACCCAGAAATTACATTTATGTTATTGCTAATGTTATTTTAGAGAATATTGACTTAACAGAGGATTTATAGCAGATGATTGATATGATACCAACTTTTTGAGCCTAGACCTCTAACCTTGGCTTTGCTTTTCCTGAGTTCCTTTCCATCTGTCCTTCCTAGTGTATGGAGTGATTTCCAGGCCACTAGGATTCAGACATTCTGAAGAAATAATGTAGTGATGCTAGTGGCATTGATGGGCCTGTAGAATTAGGTGCATCAGCACAAGTCTCTGTACACCCCATGTGTCCACCAGCCTGTCCACTGGTCTCCACTTGGCAAGTGAGGGTGTGCTTCTCAGGAGACCCAGAGCATGTGATAATAGTAATGATGACAACACTGGTCATCGTGAAATGCTTTTATAATAATTATAGCATTATTTATTAGATTTTCATTTATTGTGTGATTCAAAATGGCATGTATTAAATAACTCACACTCCAATTTTAATTAACCAAAATATATCATCAGGTAATATCTCAAGATAAAAATTGTTGTGCCTCTCTTACCCTCATAGTCTATACATGACAGTGTCCTGGATAGTCTAAGTTATCTGCTACTTTGAGGGAAATAGAATTCTTATAATGTGAGTGAGGAAGTAGCGGTCATTGTGTGTGAATTTTTAGGAGCCATTCAATTCTTAAATTTTTTCTTAATATATACATTTCATTGAAGTATAGTTGACTTACAATGTTTCAGGTGCACAGCAGAGTGATTCAGTTATACCTATACACATATATTATTTTTCAGATTATTTCCCATTATAGGTTATTATGCAGGTCAGGAAGCAACAGTTAGAACTGGACATGGAACGACAGACTGGTTTCAAACAGGAAAAGGAGTACGTCAAGGCTGTATATTGTCACCCTGCTTATTTAACTTACATGCAGAGTACATCATGAGAAATGCTGGACTGGAAGAAGCACAAGCTGGAATCAAGATTGCCGGGAGAAATATCAATAACCTCAGATATGCAGATGACACCACCCTTATGGCAGAAAGTGAAGAGGAACTAAAAAGCCTCTTGATGAAAGTGAAAGAGGAGAGTGAGAAAGTTGGCTTAAAGCTCAACATTCAGAAAACGATCATGGCATCCGGTCCCATCACTTCATGGGAAATAGATGGGGAAACAGTGGAAACAGTGTCAGACTCTATTTTTGGGGGCTCTAAAATCACTGCAGATAGTGACTGCAGCCATGAAATTAAAAGATGCTTACTCCTTGGAAGAAAAGTTATGACCAACCTAGATAGCATATTCAAAAGCTGAGATATTACTTTGCCAACTAAGGTCCGTCTAGTCAAGGCTATGGTTTTTCCTGTGGTCACGTATGGATGTGAGAGTTGGACTGTGAAGAAGGCTGAGTGCTGAAGAATTGATGCGTTTGAACTGTGGTGTTGGAGAAAACTCTTGAGAGCCCCTTGGACTGCAAGGAGATCCAACCAGTTCATTCTGAAGGAGATCAGCCCTGGGATTTCTTTGGAAGGAATGATGCTAAAGCTGAAATTCCAGTACTTTGGCCACCTCATGTGAAGAGTTGACTCATTGGAAGACTCTGATGCCGGGAGGGATTGGGGGCTGGAGGAGAAGGAGACGACAGAGAATGAGATGGCTAGATGGCATCACCGACTTGATGGATGTGAGTCTGAGTGAACTCTGGGAGTTGGTGATGGACAGGGAGGCCTGGCGTGCTGCAATTCATGGGGTTGCAAAGAGTCGGACATGACTGAGTGAGTGAACTGAACTGAAGATATTGATTATAGCTCCCTGTGCTATACAGTAAATCTTTGTTGCTTATTGCATATCTATTTTTTTAATTAGAAATCTAGCATTTTTTTCACACTAACTCGAACATGTGAGTCAAAATAATATAAATTTTTTAGTTAGGCAAACATTCATAAGTTTTCTAAGATACATATTATTCATAAAATTTATATATGTATATACAAAAGCTTTTCTACTATGATTGATAAAAGCTTGGAAAAAACATCAGAAAAGTAAAGCAGAGATGGAGAAATTGGAAAACATAAACTAAATGAAATGGGAGCACTGAATATAAAATAGAAAAAGTGAAACAAAAAAGTAAAAGATCATCATATAGTCCAGTTGTTTTTAAACGTGAGTACTCATTAGAAATATATCTGGAGCTTTGGAGAAAAAAAGTAGTATCTGGGCCTTTGTATTTTTCAAAAAATTCCAAGATAACTCTGATTTTCATCTGGATGTTAAAAGTGATCACAGGTTTTTCTATTAAATGATAGTTTTGGTGCTATGTAATTCTATTATTTTTCTGTTGACCAATCATGATACAGTGGTATTAAGTGAGTAATAATTATATAATCACAATAGTAAAAGATGTTAATCAGTTTTTATAGTCAACAGCAGGACAGAAAAAAAGATAATTGCAATTGCAAGCCACAATGGGAACACGATTAACCTAACAATATAAAATAATTACATACAGTTTGGGGGGGTCAAGCTGTATGATGTGATAAGTGGAAGTACATACAAGCACATTTTCATCCACCAAGCCAGTCTGTGTTTTTTGGTTGGTGCATTTAATACATTTACATTTAAAGTAATTATTGAGATGTCTGATCCTGTTACCATTTTCTTATTTGTCTTGAGTTTATTTTCTGTAGGTCTTTCTCTTCTGTTTCCTGCCTAGAGAAGTTCCTTTAGCATTTGATTTAAAGCTGGTTTGGTGGCGCTGAATTCTCTTTTGCTTGTCTGAAAAGCTTTTGATATCTCCATCAAATCTGAAGGAGAGTCTTGCCAGGTAGAGTATTCTTTGTTGTAGCTTCTTTGCTTTCATCACCTTAAATATATCTTGCCATTCCCTTCTGGCGTGTAGAGTTTCTGTTGAGAAATCAGCTGATAACCTGATGGGCATTTCCTTGCAAGTTTTTTGTCATTTTTCCCTTGTCGCTTTTAATATTTTATCTTTGTCTTTGGTTTTTATCAGTTTAATTACTATGTGTCTCGGTGGTGTTCTTCCTTGGGTTTGTCCTTCCTGAGACTCTGTGCTTCCTGGACTTGGTTGACTATTTCCTTTCCCATGTTAGGTAAATTTTCAGCTATTATCTCTTCAAGTATTTTCTCGGGTCCTTTCTGTTTCTCTTCTGCTTCTTGGACCTCGCTAATGTAAATGTTGATGTGTTTAATGTTGTCCCAGAGGTCTCTTAGGCTGTCTTCATTTTTTTTCATTCTTTTTTTCTATATTCTGTTCCTTGGTAGTAATTTCCACCAATCTGTCTTCCAGGTCATTTATCCCTGCTTCTGCCTCAGTTATTCTACTATGGATTCCTAGTATAGTATATTATTCATCTCTGTTTGTTTGTTCTTTGGTTCTTCTAGGTCTTTAGTAAACATTTCTGGCATCTTCTCCATTGTTTTCCTGAGATCCTGGATCCTCTTCACTATCATTATTCTGAATTCTTTTTCTGGAAGGTGCCTGTATCCATATTATTTAGTTTTTTTTCTGGGATTTTATCTTATCCCTTCATCTCGGACATAACTTTCTGCTTTTTCACCCTGATTAACTTTCTGTAATGTGGTTTTTGTTCTAGCTGTGGGATTGCAATTCTTCTTGCTTCTTCTGTCTACCCTCTGGTGGAGGTGGCTAAGAGGCTTATGTAAGCTTCCTGATGGGAGGGACTGGCAGTGGGAAAAACTGGGTCTTACCCTGGTGGGCAGGGCCTGGCTTAATAAAATTTTAATCCAATTATCTACTGATGGGTGGGGTTAGACTTCCACCTTGTTGAGTGTTTGGCCTCTGGTGACCCAGCTCTGGGGTCTGTGGGCTGTATAGTAGGGTTGATGGTGACCTCCAAGAGGACTTACACCAAAGAGCACCTTCCAGTATTGCTGCTGCCAGTGTCCCTATCCCTGTGGTGAGCCCCTGCTGACCCACACCTCCACAGGAGACCCTCCAACACTAGCAGGTAGTTTTGGTTCAGTCTCCTGTGGGGTCACTTCTCCTTTTCTCTGGGTCATGGTATGCACAAGATTTTGTTTGTGCTCTCTAAGACTGGAGTCTCTGTTTCCCCCAGTCCTGTGGAAGTCCTATAATCAAATCCCACTGGCCTTCAAAGTCAGATTCCCTGGTGATTCGGAGTCTCTTTATCAGATCCCTGGGCTGGGAAGCCTGACGTGAGGTTCACAATCTTCACAACAATGGGAGAACTTCTTTGGGATTATTGTTCTCCGGTTTGTGAGCCACCCACCTGGTGGTTACGGGATTTGATTTTATTGTGACTGTGCCCTTCCTGTCATCTTGCTGTGGTTTCTTCCTTGTCTTTGGACTGGGGTATCTTTTTATAGTGGGCTCCAGCACCCTTCTCTTGATGGTTGTTTGACAGCTAGTTGCAGTTTTGGTGCTCTTGCAGGAGGAGATGAGCACATGTCCTACTCTGCCATCTTGAACCAGAGTATCAGAAACTTTTTAGTTAGGCAAAAATTAGTAAGTGTTTTAAAATGTAGATAATATATATAGTATTTATATATATATGTATACAAAAGGTTTTGATACAGGCCTTTTGATATAAGCCTTTTGATAAAGGCATAAGAAAGAAAATTTTAAAAAAAAAGAAGAGATGGATAAACTGGAAAACATTAACTTGTGTGTGAATTTTTGACAACCAAAAAGATAGGACTTGTGAAAACAGCTTACAAAGTGTATTCCATAGCAATATAGTCGAGAAAAAAGGAAGGCCACCTCACTGTTTGCTCCCAGGAAGATGAGGACTGGGGTTGGGCTTTGGGAGGAGAGCATTACAAATAGTACTTGTCTTCCTTTCCCAAATCTTGAATCAATTCAACAGTAGAGAAAGGCAGATGAGAAGTGGAAATACTAACTTTATTACTGATGAAACTAATGTGACAGCTCAGCTTACCCACCTGGAGAATTAGACATCCAACCAGTTACAGGCAGCACTAGACAACACAGGCCTGACCCTGGCAAGCTAATGGCAAGGAGGAGATGGAGTGGAATGGACGTTTCCTGCTGACGGCTAGCTCCGAAAAAGGAAGAGAGGAGGGTGGAGCAGGCCTCTGCACACCCCACTTCTCTCCCAAACTCTGCATCAGGGAATGGATGTTGGGAGGGAGCAAGGCCAAGTGTTGTAATTTCCTAAAGGCTGTAGTAACAAAAGTGCCGCAGACTAGGTGGTATAAACCTCAGGAATTTATCATCTCACAGTTCTTGGGGCTAGAAGTCCAAGCTCAGGGTGTCGTCAGAGCTGGTTCCTTCTGAGCACTGGGAGGGAAGGAAGGATCTGTTCCATTTTGGCTTGTGGATGGCTCTCTTCGTGTTCACATGGCATCCTTCTTGTATATAGTCTGTGTACAAATTTCCCTTTTTTATGAGGATACCAGTCATGTTGGATTAGGGCCCTGCTCTAATCCAATATGTGACATCATGTTAACTAATTATATCGCAATGACCCTACTTCCAAATAAGGTCATGTTCTCATATCTTGGGGGCTATGACTTCTACAGATGAATTTGGCAGGGGCACAGTTTAATTCATAACAGCCAGTAAGACCAGTAGTACTCTCTACATGTGGAAATAAACATCAGTAGTGAGCAAGAAGCATTTTCCTTCAAAAGGAGATTTATTTATTTATTTATTTATTTATCCCACACACGGTACACTTTATTGAGTTTAAACAGCACAAAGTTCTGACACATGTTATTGATGGTAGATAAAATATTGTTTTTACTGAGTCTATGAAATATTTATTTTTACTTGTTAGAGATATTTTATTATTTTTTAATTAATTTATTTTAATTGGAGGCTAATTACTTTACAGCACTGTGGTGGTTTTTGCCATACGTCGACATGAATCAACCACGGGTGTACATATGTCCCCCATCCTGAACCCTCCTCCCACCTCCCTCCCCAACCCATCCCTCTGGGTTGTCCCAGAGCACCAGCTTTGAGTGCCGTGCTTCATGCATCGAACTTGCTCTTGTCATCTGTTTTACATATGGTGATATACATGTTTTGATGCTATTCTCTCAAATTATCCCACTCTTGCCTTCTCCCGCAGAGTCCAAAAGTCCGTTCTTTATATCTGTGTCTCTTTTGCTATCTTGCATATAGGGTCATCATTACTGTCTTTCTAAATTCCATATATATGCATTATATGCATATAATACATTTTTTATATATGCATATAATGCATCAAATGCATGCTTTTTTATAGCTGAGTAATACTCCACTGTGTATATGTAGCACAACTTCCTTATCCATTCATCTGCTGCTGGACATCTAGGTTGCTTCTATGGCCTAGCTATTGTAAACAGTGCTGCAGTGAACATTGAGTTACACGTGTCTCCTTCAATTCTGGTTTCCTTGCTGTGTATGCCCAGCAGTGGGGTTGCTGGGTTGTACGGCAGTTCTGTTTCCAGTTTTTAAGGAATCTCCACACGGTTCTCCATAGTGGCTGTACTAATTTGCATTCCCACCAGCAGTGTAAGAGGGTTCCCCTTTCTCCACACCCTCTCCAGCATTTATTGTTTGTAGACTTTCAGAAGGAGATTTAAAGTGGTGGGCATGGGTGCCTGGAAATGGGCATCCCCTGAGAGGTGATAAAAAGGAGACAGATTGTGGATGGGGGATGGGAGGACTTGCCCAGTTTTGGGGGCAAGTGGTGAGAGTTCAGGCTAGACATGAGACTTCTAAGAGGTTGTTGAGTGTTGACACTGGCCAGTGGCCAGGAAGATGGAAGAGGTATGAGAGCCAGACACGCACGAGGAGCATGCAAACTGCCTCATGCAAACTATTTGTTTGGCATTTGGGTATCTCTGGTTGTGTGGAAGAGCCACCTTTACTGTCCCTTGCTGTGGGGAGTTGACTTCATACTGAAGGCTGTTTATGCATTGCTGATCCACTGGCCAGCAGAAGGCTTCCTGGCCATCCCCAAAATTTAGCCCGGTCTCAGCTGAATTACTCTTGGGGAGTCCCAGCTTCTTAACATCCTCACTGAAAGAGAATAAGAAGTCCTTATGAAATGGATGCACTATGAGGAAGCCTCAGGCCAATTTCAATCCCACCCACCCTTTACAATATACATGTGCCCATGAGCTTTTGATCAGTGTGACCTAAACAGTTACATCACATTGAATGGCTAGACAGGGAAGCCAGATGGTAAGTGGACAAAATAAGGTTTTTGGAGCTGAATAAACCTGAGCTCAAACCTAGATATTCTACTTACTTGCCAACTGACTTAAGGAAAATTGTCTAGTCTCTTTTATAGTCTTTTTTGGTCTTATATCTATACCATGGGGAATAATATCATCCTGTCAGGATGGTTATGAAAAATGGGGAATAATATCATCCTGTCAGGATGGTTATGAAAAATAATGCCCATAAGTAAAGCCCCTGGTCCCCTGCCTTGCACCAGGAAAGAGCTGTCACTATTTTTAGTGATTCTCTGTGGCCTTATGGAGGGGGTTGCTGAGCAGTGGGGGCCTAGGTGATCCCCCTCCACGGTAAAAAGAGTGGATTCCTCTTCTCTGTTTTGTGTTATTGAGATTCTAAATAAAGTACCTCTTGAGAAAGGGATTGCACGACAAGATGTTTGCAGACCTCTCAGGCAGAAGATCTGTGAAGTGCTTTCAACTCTAAAATTCTAAGTCCTATAGCAGACAGCTTCTTCCATGTCAGTTCTTATCTTGCAGAATGGTATTCAGCTCCCATTTCAGAGAACTGCTATGCAGGTAAATGAAGAGGTATTTGTGAGCATCCAAGCAGTGCTGGAGTGCCTGTTATGTTTCCATTTACCATAGGACAGGCTATGGGACGATAGGAGAAGCATAATAGAGCTCCTCCTCACAAGAAAGCTGGGCCATGAAACCTGCACCTGAGATAGGAGAGAACACCATTTGTTGTTGCTGTTTACATGGGACACAATAAAGCAAGTGACTGAATGCAGTGTAAGTTCCATATGTTAGGTCACTCAAGGAAGTGTAATTCTTTAAAGAAAGAGTATCATGTCTGAACGAAATCTGCAGCATATTTCCTACAGAGGAATAACAAGCTCTCTGTATACACATCTCCATGAAAGTGTATGTTATATGCAAGGAAACAGTAAGATTCTTGGATATAAAGATCTATGTGTGGGGGAGTTCCCTGGTGGCCTAGTGGTTGGGATTCCGGGCTCTCACTGCCATGGCCCAGGTTCAGTCCCTGGTCAGGGAACTGAGATCCAACAAGCCATGTGGCACAACCAAGAAATGAAAAGTAAATGCACATGTGTAAAACGTGTCCTAGACTACTGTTATACCATATGCATGCGTGCTATGTCGCTTCAGTCCTGTCTGACTCTGTGTTGCCCTATGGACTATAGCGTGTCAGGCTTCTCTGTCCATGGGATTCTTCAGGCAAGAATATTGGAGTGGGTTGCCGTGCCCTCCTCTAGAGGATCTTCCTGACCCAGGGATCGAACCCACATCTCTTATGTCTACCTGCATTGGCAGGCGGTTCATGTATTTTTATGGATACCTATATTGCCATGAAATTGTATGATTTGCTAAGGTTTTGGGGGCACATGAGGATAGGTCCAATTTTTTCATTCTATAGCTGGGAAACAGACCTAGAAATATTAAGAAACTTACTCATAGTTTTCCATCAAGGCAGCAACAGAACAGAGGATCCTCACAGCTGTTTATTTACTCGACCTTGCCTAGAACTTTTTGTTCTCTTTTTCAAAATTTCAACATTACAGATGTGGTTAAAGTTCACCTCTGTCCATCAGCTACATCCCTGCCGAGTTATGGCATAGTATGCTCACATTCAGTCAAGAATTTCCCCCATACTTTTATTTCTACCTATTTATCTACTCATAAGTCCAATATAGTATTTGTTGTATGTATTTGTAGTCTAAATGCTATTGTACTATCACTTAAATTTTTTTTATTTTATTTTTTAATTGAAGTGTAGCTGATTTACAGTTGTTAGTTTGAGGTATATGACAAAGCGATTGTGTTTTATATATTTATAGTGTATATATAATATATATACGTATAATATTGAAGATTCTTAACTTTTATATTCAGCAAGATATCATGGAAATCTATCTATCTAGTTCATTCCCTGTAACTGCTGTATAGTTATCATAATATGCATATATCACATTTTTTTCTATTCTATTTATAGACATTCAGGTTGTTTCTCATTTTTTCCAATACAAATAATGTAGCAGTGAACATTCTTGAATATACTTTCCTGTATACAAATGTAAGGATTTCTTTAGAGCAAAAAAGAAAGAAAGAAGAATGTAATCTTTAGGTACAAATGTTTCAAAATATTTTCATAGATTAATTTTTATATGAAAATCAAGTGCTTATTCTGACCTTGTTTCCATTAGTACATAACAAGTTTTTTTCTTTGCATTTTATTTTTTACTGCCATGCCAAAGGTAAATTGACAGCTCAGAGACACAAGTGAAATGATGTTCTTTTAGCAAGTACTATTCATTTTGAATTACAGACACTGTTGTCAGCATAGCATTATTTGTAAGCTTATTTGTCCTTTAGAAAGGAAATGCGATAGGGTAAACAGTAGCATCCAGTGACATGCAGCAGAGTTTTGCACTCCCCGCCCCCAACCTGGCTAAATTGTTTTCTGCTCTCTCAAGAAAGAACAGGCCACAGAATGTGTCAGTAGAAATGCAGTTTAGGAATTGCACTTGATCTTGTTTTTCAGCATAATGTTTCTGTTCTTTCATCATAAAGATCAGCTGCATTTTATTTTTTTCCAGTCCCTTAGAATAACATCCAGTTCTAGTCAGCATGTTTAATGTACTTCTCAATGATGTTCTAGCACAATAAATTTTCGTATCTCGTGCATGTGTACATATGGTAAAAATTTCTTCACGTTCTAGCCATGTGGGGGAGGAATATTGTGGTTGCTTTGTTAATGCAGTGTTTGTGTTGGAGTGGTTACGGCCCCGCGCTTTAACTCTCAGCGCTGGGCATAATGAGATGGCTTTGATGGTGGCGTAAGAGTCTGGTGGGATGGTCACAGCTTCACACTTCAAAGCCGAGCATATGGGGCGAATACTGGGTAGCTTTGTGCTCTTTGGGGATGGTTAGGAGACAATTCTTAACAGCTCTGTTTAATGAAGACATTGGAAAAGAAACACTCCATCTTTAAAATAATTTTGAATTGCAAAGAGAGAAATTACCACTACCCCCCTTCCATAGACTAAACTAAGAATAATTTTTCCTAGTCTGCACTTAATTAGAGAGAGTGAAGCATCACAACTACACTGTATTTTCAAATGTCTTCTTTTTCAAAGTAGTGTAGCAAGATTAATCGGCCAGTTTTATTTTAGGTATGTGTATGGATTTAGGCAAAAACTTTTAGGGCTATCTGTTTTACCATCTGAGAGATTTTTATGGCTTCTGGTAGAGAATCTTTTTTTTTTTTCCTTCTCATTAAAAAATACATAAATAAAAAAATCAACTAAACAAGAAACTTGGCTATATTAAGATAGCTATACTAAAACTAGAGGATGCTTATAAGATTTCAAGTCTAGCACTCAGTTTAATTTTTAGATTCTGTGCTTTTTTTCCCTCTGCTTTTTATTGAGTATGAGGTGATGGGGTTGAAAAATACACTTTTTGATGGGTATGTCCTGATGAGAATGTGTCAGTAGGCTTTTTTGAGTATCATTAGAGTTCTGGTTTAAAAATAATAATAATAAGCCTTACTTTCAGACTGTGAGCTGAGGAAATAGAATTTATCTATTCCTAGTGGAAAGGGAATGACAGGCTTGAGGTTTTTCCTAGCTGTGCATTTTGACTGCTATCAAAAATGTAACAAAACCAAGCATATCAGTTATGTTCTTTGAGCTTCTGAAATGCAGTTTCTGTTTAACAGTTAAACTTTAACTCCATTTACATCAGTAGTCCTGAAATTCTCCTGAAAGAAACAAAAGCAGAAAGAGAAAGAATGATGTCAGATATTTCTGTAGACATGAAGTATATGTTAGTGTAAGGCAGGTGAATACGTTTAATAAAATGGATTCTTAAATACTGTCTTAAATATTGTACATTCTCAATAAAATACTACATTTCAGCCATAGTTAAATCCGTTACAGGCTTAGAAATAAACATTTGTGTTAGGGATATGAAGCTCCTGTCTCGTGCTGGTCCTCCTTTTGCAAAGAGGAATAACCAAACTAATAATAATAGAAGTCTCTAGAGGTAAGGCTAGAGGTAAGTCTCTAGAGGTAAGGCTGTAAATGACAGTTATACATGTGTACAAATGACTAAAAATCATTTTCAAGTACAGAAGATCAGCTAACCATAAAGGTTGCATTATGTTTTCAAATACTGTCATTAAATCAGCCTTTTTAGAATATGACTAGTGAAAATGGAAAGATCAGAAAATACAAATAATAGTGGTAGGAAAAAGTTGACAAGAATGGCAAAGAAACTACAATTTAGGAAGCTGCAGTTTTGCTCTATCTGTTTCAAGCCAGCAGGATGACATCATACTCTGTTGGCACAAGGTGATTCAGATGTTTTTCCTCTCTGACGTTACTGACTGTCTCAGGTAGCCCACAACTGCAGGTGGCTCTGACAGCTGGGGGCTGGAAGACAGCTCGTAAAACATGATGCAGATGATGGAAAACTGATCACATACATGGTTTCTCACTAGGGATACATCGGGTGCCTGCTGGTCTTAAACCCTGTTCTCATTTTGTTAGCATAGCGACCCCTTACTCTCACGTGTAGGTTTGGAATGGATGCTGCTATTTCAGGTTTGTAGCGTCCAACATCTGCAAAGTGCTTAGAAACCAAATTCAATTCATTCAACTTAACAAATGTTGATTGTTTAGGGAGTTTGAAACCTAGATAGAGGAAAAAAGTCCACGATTAACTATATAATACAAGTAGATTAGATTTGATGTTCTATCGATAACTACATGTATTCTCCAGGCAAGAATATTGCTGTGGGTTGCCATTTCCTTCTCCAGGGGATCTTCCCAACCCAAGGATCAAATCCAGGTCTCCTGCAGTGCAGGATTTTTTTTTTTTTTTTTTTTTTTTTACCGTGTGAGCAACCAGGAAGCCCACTATATGAACATGAGAGGGAGAAATGAAATCAGTGGAGGACGGGGGGAGTGCAATGACAAAGCAGGGATAAGTTCAGAAGTTCTGGTTTCTTGGGATTCATTGAAAACGTGGAAAGTCCCTGCTCTGGAAATGCCTGATTCCACTATTGGGGTAACACCCGATTTACAGGAAATGCACACAGAACTATTCCTTTAAACAATGCCACTTACCTAAAAACTGTGAGACTTGAGCTTGAAGATTCAATAATTTTATCTTCTTTAACAGGCCTGTTTGTTTGCATGATGTGAGCATTTGTAATTAGTACAGAGGATAATTTTTACATAGACTAATTGTGAAAATAAAATGATAAAATTAAAACCCTTTTTTAAAATGCAGTTCATATAACAAGTAAAATGCCTTGCTAGCAAGTATTCTTCTGACCAAATTTGAGACATTTCTCTAAAATTCAGGCAATCTAATTTACTCTTCAGTGACATTACAAATGCTTAACCTTCCATGGGCCTTTGGATTAGTCTTTAGAAACATAAAAGTTACTTCCTTGAGTATGAAGAGTATAGTGTACTATTTCTAGTGCTAAATATTATTTTGGCCTTGGTTGTCTTTCATTGCATGAGAATAATAAAATGTCTTATTCATTATTAGAATTATAAGAATATAAATTAAGAATTTATAAGAATAACATTTCATTATAAGAATAAAAATTGTTTAATTCTTTTCATCATGAATTTAGAAGAGATAATGGCAAAGGAGTGCTGTTTAAATATGTGAGAATTTTGAGTACGTAGGGACATACCGATCCAGGAAGGTATTCGGAATTTTCAGAATTCAGAACAGTGGGATAGGCTTGCAGAGGGGAAAGGAAGCACCCCCCATTGTGTTCAGTCATGCTTTTCTTAGTTGATCTAATCTTAATCTCTCTATCCATTCTGTGGGATAGCTTCTTTTCTTTCTTGTTTCTTTCCTACCTTTATTTTTTTTCCTTTCCTCTCTTTTTATCTCCCTCTTTTTTCTTTTAGTTTTATTAAAGGTGTTTTAAAGCAGGTTTCAGAAGTCATATTTTCACCCTGTCTTATTTAAAATATCTAAGCAATGTGAACATATTTTTATATCGCTACAATGCCATTATCACATCCATCAAAATGATCATTTTTTTTGATCCCTACTGTCCACTATGTAATCCAAGCAAATGTCTTTCTGTGATTGGCTTGTCTGAATCTGGATCTATACATGATTCACGTATAGAGGTGATTGTTGTATCCCTGTCTCTTTTGATATAATCCAGTTCCCTGCACGTGCCCCGCCCTCCCCCCTCCCCCCCCCCCCCCCCCCCCCGCCGCCCCCGACCATTTTCCTTCTGATTCACTGGTTTCAGAAACTGGGTCAGTTGTCCTATGGAATTCCCACATTCTGGATCTGTTTGCTCCCTGGTGGTGTCATGTAATTTGTATCTTTATCCCTGTTTTTTCCTACAAACTTTAGGTTAGCCCCAGAGGTTTGATTGGCTTGAAGGGTTTTTTGTTTTTGTTTTTTGGCAAAAGTTCTTCAGAGGTAGGCTGTGAGCTTTGTATGTATACTATGAGGAAGCCATAGTGTCTGATTATCTCACATCTAGTGATGTAAAGATGAACTACCTTTGTTTGTAATTGACTTTTCAGGAGGGTTTCATACATTGATGATCTTTGCCCTGAAACAGTTGTTTTCTTAGGAGATCCAAAATAGTGATCTTCTAATGCTTTCTTCCACATTTATTAGTTAAGAGTTTCTTTCTAAGTTAAAAATCTTTCCCTCATCAGTTCAGGCTATCTTGCTACACTGAAATACAGTTTATATAAGAAAGGGAAGGTAAATGCTTATTTTTATTCCTTTTAATCACCAGATTTCTAGATAAGGATTTGGTGCGTTAGAGGAAGATTTTTTTTTTTTTTTTCGTCTTATAGATAGAGAACTTGAAGCTCAGAGGTGGCAAAAAAAAAAAAAATTGCTCAGGATCTCAAACAGCTATTAAGGAACAGAAATGGTATTCAAACCAGTATCTTCTGGCCTCAAAAGCTTGTGCTATTTCTACTATGTACCCCTGCCCTCAACCCTGTCAACTGCTACTGCAACTGCCTTTGTCCCTTGCTTTCCTCTTCAGGAACCAGCTTCAAGACTCCTCCTTTACAGCACCGTGGGCTTTGTACGCTTATATAGTACTCCAGAGCTGTAGCTCCAAATGGAGGTGCTGGCCTGTCTAGGTCAGGAGCTGGGCCAAGCCAGGGGACAGGTCACATTGTCTCTACTTAGGAGAGGTTTTCCCATCACAGTTTGTGCTTTAGGCTCCTGCAGCAGCCAAAGTGTGAGTCACTGTAAGTTACGGTTGGACCAAATATCAGTGATGGGTATACTTTGGAGAGTCCTCAGATGTTAAGATGTCTTAACTAGCTCTTCTAAACCACTTTCCCTTTCTTCTGCCACCCTAGCTCTCTGCCATTCCAGATTTGAGGGGAGTATTTAGGTAACTGCCTAAAGGTCATCCTGTAATTCCTAAAGCTCTGTTGACTGTTTGTGTCCCTGGCATCTGGCCCCAACCACCTCCCAGAAACCTGTGGTCCATTAGTGTCTTAAAGTAGTGTTAAAGAAGCAGAGATCACTTAGTAAATTTGGGAGATTTTCTTGGCTTTGTGGTGGCAACAATATCATGGGTTTCTAATGCTGCCATCTCTACTTGACCCAGAGGAAGAAAGAACATTTCCCTAGATTTTGTATGACCCAGAGGTACAAAATCTTTTTTTTAATGTCCTCTACATTTCACCCCTCCCAATCAACATGGCAGTCTACATTATAAAGAAGCAAATACCAGACTTCAGAATTGCAGTTTGAGGTTTCCTATGCTTATTGTGGCTAAAGGCTCCATCTCAGCCTTGGATGTCCCGTGATGCACCTCTAAATCAAGGAGGCCCACACTCTTGCCGTCCCAGGCCAGCACCCAAACTTCCTAAATACCTACAATAAAATACCTAAAATAAAACATCAGGAAAATAAATTATGTTATCTCTATCCTTGCTTACCGGGGACTATACTTAGTGACATGAAAACAGCAGTTCCCTGAAGCAGTTCTCTAGAAAAAAACAGGAAAGCAATTCTGTAATCTGCCTTGAGAAGATAAGGTCAGAGATAGAATCTAGATATAAAAGTGGAAGAAGAAGGTGAAAAAGCATTGATATTCAGAGTAGCCTCCATAAAATTGTATTTAGATGCTAGGCTTCTTACAGAATATCTGTCCCAGTGCTGCTGTCCAGAAGAACTTTCTGTGATGACGGCAATGTTCTGTATCTATGCTGTCCGATAGGGAGACCACGTGTGGTTACTGAGCGCTTGAAATGTGGCTACTGCAACTAAAACCACTTACTGCATTTTAATTAATTAAAATTAAAATTTAATGGCACGTGTAGCTAGGAGTTGCTATATTGGACAGTGCAGATCTGGCCCTTGTATTCTTAAATTTTTCTTTCTCCTAACAGTGTACACATTTTGGAGCTGTTATAAAATTGTTCAAAAATTGAAGGTACTGATTTCATTCATCTTGGTGATAAGTTTTCCCTATGGAATTAGATTTGTAATGGCTTAGAAATTCTAGCCTCCTTTAAAGTGTAACGTGTTGCTCAGTGGTTTTCCACTCTTTGCAACCCCATGGACTGTAGCACACCAGGCCCCTCTGTCCATGGAATTCTCCAGGCAAGGATACTGGAGAGGGTTGCCATTTCCTTCTCTAGGGGATCTTCCTTTGCCCTTTTCCAGGGGATCTTCCTGACCCAGGGAGTGAACCCAGGTCTCCCGCATTGCAGGCAGGTTCTTTACCATCTGAGCCACCAGGGAAGCCTTGTACATAAATTTTATTATGAGACTAACCAAGGAAAAGTTAATTATGCTCAAACTTTGAGTTTGAAAATTTGTGGGAATTATATACCCTTTAGTCGTGATGATTATAACAGTGATGGGAAGGCACTTAATGCGACTAAACTGTACACTTAGAGATGGTTAAAATGGTAAATTTTGTGTTAAGCGTATTTTACCACAATAAGAAAATTCTGTGTTTTGTTTCTTTCAGCAGTACTGACTTTAATTTAGTCTTGTTAAAATTTCCTGCTGCCCATAGGCCTCGCTGAGAATCTGATCCGCAGTGTTCCTGGCTGCAGTGTGTTTCTCTTTGGTGAGGCCGATCTGCCTGAGAAGCGCCCCCTTGTCCAGAGAAGGAAGCAGCTGGGCTGGTTCACAAGGAGGGATTTCAGCTCTCTTACACCTGACCTGGGACCTGCACCTGCCAGAAGATGTGGTTTGACAGGTTCGCAGTGTGGATTTTTTTTCTGCTTTGGTTTTTAAACTTGAGAATCCTGACGTTGCCTTCATTTGGTCTCTCCCACATAATGCAGGAGGGTTGCAGCTGGAGCTTTCTTGATTTGCTTGAAGGTCTCCTCTCAGCTCTTTCTACTCGCGCCTCCATGAGCCGCTCAGGGAGGCTGGAAGCCCTCATCAGATACTTGATAAGAGCCCCTAAGAGGGATGTTCAGGATAGACAATGAGCCCTGTTCATCAGTGGCTGCACTGATGATGAGAATGGTTATCACTGGGATGATGGGTCCTGTTGGCCAGGCATGAGGTTGTATCTGGAGACACCTGGCGGCTCAGGATCTGGGTGTAGCTTACTTTTAGCTGGTGAGAAAGGCTTTCAGTACTTAAACATTCAGAGTGTCCAGGCTGATGCTTACACCTGACAGCCGGTGGTGGAGGCACCCTGGAGAGAGGCTTTTCTACACTGCGGGCTCTAGAACAGAGAGAATAAACACAGGGAGCAGTATTCTCCCTTGCCCTGGATCTCATCCACTGTTGTCTCTCTCTGCCTCTCCTGCCCACACCTTGCTTAGAGCATATCTTCAGAAAAGGCAGTGGCATCCTGTCAGAAACTCCATCCCCATTTGCTGCACTTCACCATCCCAGGTCCATTTATTTGAGTCTTGATTTTTTTATCCTCTAATGGCTCAGATGGTAAAACGTCTGACTACAATGTGGGAGACCTGGGTTCGAGCCCTGGATTGGCAAGATACCCTGGAGAAGGAAATGGCAATCCACTCCAGTACTATTGCCTGGAAAATCCCATGGACAGAGGAGCCTGGTAGGCTATAGTCTATAGGGTTGCAAAGAGTCGGACACGACTGAGTGACTTCACTTTCAATATCTTAAGTTAAACCATGTTAGGTCACATTTTGGTAGTTAATATCTTAGCTGTTACTAAAATACTAGGTCCCAAGAAGCAAGAGGTGGGCAACCATAAGAAACACATTTCCTCAAGGCACAATTACACATAGGCTTTTGGTTACTAATCCCTGGTGCAGAATTCTGCTCTCAAACCAATGACATCTATCATCAGCTAGAGCAGTACAATGAAAAGAGTACAGGCTTTGAAAGTGAAAGTCGCTCAGTTGTGTCTCACTCTTTGTGACCACCCCGTGGACTGCAGCACACCAGGTTTGTCTGTCTTTGGAATTCTCCAGGCAAGAATACTAGTTGCCATTTCCTTGTCTAGGGGATCTTCCTGACTCAGAGATCGAACCAGGGTCTCCTGCATTACAGGCTGATTCTTTACCATCTGAGCCACCAGAGAAGCTCAGAGTGCAGGCTTTGAGGCTATGCTCAAATCCTGATCTTGCTCTTCATTGGCCATGTGACTTCAGAATGTTCTTTAGCTCAATAAGCCTCAGTTCCCATATCTTTAAAATGGCCATATTAATTATTTTTCCCTCATGAGACTGTAAAGTTGAAAGGATGGCTATTAAGTGCCAAATGTGGTACCAAGGGACCATTTTTTCCTTCCGTTTAGAGAAAAGATTTATTTAAAAAGTGATTATAAATGTGTTTTAGTCTTTACTTGTGGAAAAAAAGGAAGAAGCTGATTGCTCCCTGCCAGTTTGAACCTCACATATTTTCCCACGATTTGTCTCACAAATGGAGAAGTGTAAGTTTGTGACTAAGTCTTCAGAAAACTATTTCCTGGTTTCTAATTTGAGCCTCACTGAAGACCAAAAGGATTATTCCACAAACCTAGTCAGCACAGTGCCGAGTGACTGAGATTACAGTTAGAGGATGGGAATTAGAAGCAGGAATCCTAGTACTAGAGAACAGAAGAACGGGATTTAGTGTTGGATTAGACAGTCCCTGGGAAAACTTAAGTCTTATTTCTGCAGTGTTGTGGGGCTGAATGGGTTGGTGTTTGAGAAGAACTTTAACCTGCTCTAAAAAGCATATCTGAGTTAAAAACTAAATGTTCATGTTATCACTAATCATGTTCAGTCTTCTAAGAACAGACTCAGTTTGTAATTGTTTAAACCAAAGTGAACAGTGATCCCACCTAATGATTGTCTGATAATCTTACCTATTTTACATTGTTTGTTTGGAATGGACAACCCATTGGGGATTTTGATTCCTTTTCTGTTTTTTACTCCACATGGAGATCTGTGATTTACATGGAGAATTTCATTAACATCTGAAAATCCTAAGTTTACTTTAAAATGCCAAGATTGACACAGAAATGTTTAAAGATGGTATTGTAAAGGTAATATTTGACACTGCTAAAGATGTAGTTAGAGGCACTCATGCAACTAATGGTATAAATTAGTATCAATTGGTATAAACTTTTTGGAAGTGAGTTGGTGATGTGTATCAAAAGCTCTAAAAATATATGTAACTGCTTTGCAGAAATTCTAGTTCTAGATTTATCTTAAATAAATAGATTTATTCCTGAGGAAGCAATAAAAGGTACGGGTACTTATATAACAGTATATTTATCAAAGAACTATTTATAATAATAAATATATAAATAATATAAATGTTCAGAATTTGAGAGTGATTAAATAAACTATGGAATACCTTGATGAGAGACCATTATGCAAGTAATTAAGTGTGAAGGTTCGGAGGAATTTTTAGACAAGTGGAAAATACAGTACAATGTAGAGAGAATTTTTAGTTTATTAATTAATACAACAAATATTTATTAAGTACGTAAATGTGCCAGGCACTATTATCAATGGGAAAACAGAATTTATTTGCCTTCAAAGAATTTATATTCCAGTGGGGAAGGGATGAAGAGAGTGAAAAGAGAAACAATAAGTTACAAGCTTAATAAATAATTATATGATATGTTAGAAAATAAGTGGTGTTGTTTAATCACTAAATCATGTCCTACTCTTTTGTGACCCCATGGACTGTAAGCCTACCAGGTTCCTCTGTCTATGGAATTTTCCAGGCAAGAATACTGGAGTAGGTTGCCGTTTCCTTCTCCAGGGGATCTTCCCAATGCAGGGATCGAACCCATGTCTCCTGCGTTGGCAGGTGAGCCATGGGGGAAGCCCCTAGAAAATAAATGCTACAGCCAAAAAAAAAATAAAAAATCAGACAGGACAGTGGACATCACGTGCCTGGAATGGGAGTAAACTATGGAGGATAAACCAAAGCAGGCCTCGTTGTGAAGGCAGCATTGGAGTAAAGACTAGGAGAGAGGCAGTTGGCCGTGGGGAAATGTGGGCAGGAGACTCAGGCAGAAGGAACATCCAGGATCAAGGCCAAAGAATATAAAGCTGTATAGTGTGATTTCAATATCGTAAAATATATATGCACCTATTTATTTTATTTATCTTATATGTTTGTAAGGAAAGGAAATTCTTAAAGCTTCCAACTTATTTTCTAAACTGATCTTGTTATTTCTCTAAACTGATCTTGTTGTTATTTCCATCATCTTTCAAAAGGGCAGTTATTGAGGTTTGTCAGGTCTGTAGAAGCTGGATTTCAGTGCCTTCATTCATACTGCTGACAAAAGAGTCAAATAAAAAAGGAAAAGCGGCACAACTTTTCTCCCATGTCTTTTTTGCTAATATCTCCTTTCAAGTGGTAGACTCTTTAGTTTGTACAAAAGACATGAAAATTATAAGTTGCCAAGTTTAGGTAGACCATTACTCCTTGAGGGAGTAATAGGCCCAAAGCAGATTATAATAGAAAATTAAAATGTTTCAGAGAGGAACATAGAGTATAGATAAATGGTTTCATGAACAAGATTGTAATTTGAGTTTAAATCACATGATCAACTGAAATCTTAGGTCACCTTACTTGCCCAAATTATCTGTTAAGAAACTCATATGTAAGAAGGAGTAAAATGGTTTCATTTTTAAAAGTAATATCTATTACAGTAGAATTTCTAGCACGTCTGTCACTAGGGTAGAAATATTATTCATCTAATTTTTCAACAAGCTTAGTTCTCAACCATAGCAATTTCTGTCCTTATTTTTAAATTTAATGGCTTTATATATTTTTCTAACATTCTTTATTTACATCAGTGTTTCTCAACATAATTTTCCACTCCTCCCATCAAAACAGAAAAGCTTCAACACATTGTTGCTATGTTTATTTCTTTTCCTAAAAAATTTAAATAGAAATGATTGGTGTTATGAACTGAACACTTAAAGTTAACTTTCCAATGACAAATTAATCTATACAGTACCCGAAAGGAAGCAGAATCTATAAGGGAACAGGTTTCTGTTTTGAAGTTCCTTGAGAATATTATAAACAGAAGAGAAAAAAGTGAGCTCAGAAATGATTAACACCCAGAGTCAGTGCCAAACACACAAAATCTTTTAAACCAAATTCCTTTTAAAAGTTTGTAGTTGGCCAGCTCATGAGGAACATAAATAAGGACAAAGCAGTAATAGTTGATACTTTTAGATCTATAAATAAATACTTTATACATATATATTTTAAAACCCTAAACATTTATGGGATAATTTAAACTGCTGGCTGATATATTGTATGACTGGCCTGCATATATGCATCATTGTTTAAAAATGAAGGACAATTATTTGAACTGTAGTTTCACATGATGCCGTAAGAATCATAGATGGAGGTAACTGGCACATCTTGGAATCAGGGACTTCTGTTTAGTTGTTTCAGTGGGTTACTGAGAGCTGCCCCTGCTTACTTCTTTCTCTCTGTAAATGAGAAGCTGCAGCATCAGGCACTTTTCTTGACATTGAATAATGCCATTTACTGCATACCCCAAATTTTACCTAGTCTTTGAAAAATAATTTCTAGCCTTAGAATGAGTCCTGTTTTCAGGAGCCTATATCTGTAATTTTCTATGTTTGCTTGTAAATCTATTTGGGATGATGGAAGATGAAAGTCTCAATGTGTAATTAAGTATGTCACCTGTAATTGAAACATGAAGGACTATGTCTCTGCATGAGCTAGTGAGAGGTACTTTTCTGTAGAAAACCTGGGAGCAGGGAAGTCACTTGAGGTTGCTTTCACCTGGGCTGGCTTCATTCCATGATGATGTTAACATGTATCCCTGTGATTTCGTCTCTGAATTGCTGTTACTCTGAAAGATTCAGAGTTGAGAAATTGAGGCTTACGGTTCCTCACAGAGTGGAAAAATGTCATAGCTATTTTGCAGAAAGACAGCTGAGCAGAGGCAGTGTCCCTGAAGAAGTGGAGCTTGAACTCAGACCCCTGGGGAGCCATTCCCAGCCCTGTGCCGCACAGTGTCACTTAGCTTTCTCTTCTGTGGATTTGGCCACATGCACAAGAGTCCTGCGTTCTTCCCGCCATGGGAGTATCGGACTTAGCAATTATGTTTGAGTTTTATGGCTTTAGTCATCAAATGTCCTGTTTCAGCTGTGGTTTCTCTTTAATACATGTTCGAAAAAATGTAAAATACCAATATGTAATGATGACTAATTGCTTTCAGTGTAATAACAGCTGTTTATATTTTTGAACCTGAGTTCCAAGTCTGTCGTCTTGCTCTGTTTGTTACTCTGAAGCAAGGCCCACAGTTAGGCTAGGTTTTATCTTTGTTTAACCTTCATGTTCGTACACCCAGTAACCTGCATGGTTACTGGCACTCAGCAGCCTTCAATAAAAACATATTTAATAAGAGAGCCACACATTAGTTCATGAGAATCTCTGTATTTATTCAAACTGTAATGCAATCCATAAATTTGAAATTCTCTCTTCAGACATAAAAATGCCAAATACTCCAAAATACTACCTCGGTTCGCTCCTCACGCATCTTTTAAAGCTAAGCCATCAAAGAGGAGCTTAATATAATAACAAGAATTTTTAAATACATCCCTTAGCAAACTTGTGACCCTCTAAAACAAAATCTTTTCTATTGGAGGAAAATATTGAAAATCTTTTCACCATTAATTGATTGAAAGTGATGGTGCCTGGAACAATTTTTGAGAATAATTTTGATCTAAAGGGAAAAAAAAAGGTTTTTTTCTGAGTGCTGCTTTTCCATTTTTTCTAATGGGCTCTTCACTATTGTTTTGTCTGAATGCAGTTTTTTATTTGTGTTATTCCAGACGTGGTCCTACCACAAGCATCTTTAAACCAGACATTAATAGCATAGTTCACAGTCATTACTGCCAGTGCTCAAACACAAATATTGCATTTGTGTTTGTAAAAACTACACATCAGATGTTAATTAAGTGCATTTGTTTTTTTTATGCTTAAACAATCTGGCATAAAGAGTTTACATCTATATCAGTTCACCATAAGGTCTCTAGAATATCTGAATCACCAGCCGTACAGTATATGATAAATACAGTGTTTCCACACAGGAAAATAACAGAATTGTCAGGAAAACATCAGGCCTGTTATATTTCCCTGTGAAATAATAGCAACTGAATCTCAGTTTCTTTTTGATAAAAAAAAGTATTTAACTAGGAGTAAACACCAATATTTAGAATGATAAATTTTTCATTAAAGAACACATGGAAAGTGAAATCATACCAAAGATTTTTTTCCTTGTTTTTAGCTTGCTTCAGGGCGTTGTGACAGTTGCTTTGGAATAAAATTGGAATTTCAGCTTTGCAGTGAGATTCATGCTGCCGCCAGAGCAGCCGAGTGCCAATCTGCGGGAGGCAGGAGCCGAGCGAAACCGCAAACTGAGAAACAAACTTTCACATCAGGTTTCTAATTTTAGAGCAAAAAATGGAATTACTTTAATTATATGACATTTAACTAGAAATACGATTTGCTGGGATTAATTGCCTCCCTTATTTAAAAAATTTTTACTAAGTTTAAATTAGCATAAAAAGTCAAATTCAGCATCTTAAATAAGGCCAGTGGGACTGCTGGATTGAAATGCAGAATTTGATTGATTAGAATTGGATCACCATATTGGTGTTGGACTTGGGAAGGATTAAATGGAAGAACTAGAAACGTGTGCATTTGGGCAGAAAACAGTTTCTCTCTTTTTCCTTCTTTCTTTCTTTTCTTCCTTCCTTTCTTCTTGTCTTTTTTTTCTTCCTTTCTTTCTTTTTCCTAAGGCAGAAATGGATCATGGCCTTATAACCCCTCAGGGTGAAAACTACTACCTGCTTAGACCAGAAACTTATCAACTTCATTGACTTGTCTCTGTTTATTCACTGCTAGAATAAGATATAGTGGTAATACAAAATCAATTATTGTATAGCTAAAGCTTAATAGAAGAATTTAAAATACACGTAACAAGGACATATACCAGAAAGTATCATTCTGTATATAAGTGATTACTCTTACTTTATTCAAAAGAGAATATAAAAGTTACTTCTTATGTTTAATTTTATTTTTCTAAGAAATGATTAATTTTAAAGTATGCTTTTGAAGAAAGTTTTTAAGTAGAGTTTTATTTTAATTGATTAAGTCAGTGTTGGGACAAGTGAATTCTTTGTGACACTCTTGTGCTCTGGACTTAACATCTAAATTTCTTATACATTTAATAATTTATCTTAGGTTAACTGTTGTTTACGTTATCTTTTATCTTAGGTAATGAATTCATTTATTAGCAAGAATGATCAATTTTAGAAGCTCTGTGACAAAAGGGACAGTTATTGGGCACATGGGGATAAAAGGTGCCTTGCAATCTGCTAGAGGATTTAGAAGAAGTCCTGTCCCATGTATTTAGGGATCAAATGGTCCATGCTGCCATATTGTCAGGAGGCCCTGGATCCATATGAATGGACTTGCCTTGAAAGTGACTTGCTCCCCCAAGCTGATAAATTACATATGAATATCTGAACGTTGACTAGGCATATCAAAGTTCTGGAATAGCAGAGCACAATAAGCCCAATAGATACTTTGAACAGTACTTAGTATAAGCCCCTCCCCGATATGAAACTCCATATATGTATATTTATATATACACACACACATACTTTTCAGCCAAATCTGAGCATGATCTAGCTATTTGTTTGAATAGTAATAAAGGTGAGGCCACTTCTTGAGTCAGAATAGGGTATGTGTGTCAGATAGAGAAAATGGGATTGTTTGTAACACTACCTGTTCAGGGATAGAGGAGAGAGAAACTATGCTTGGATGCTTTCGATTAATGAATGACATTAGCAGTGACCAAAAAAAAAAAATTTCCAGTTGTACTCTGTGAAATGTTAAAACTGATATAATTCTCAAAGATATTTAGAGTAAGTGATTGGTGTATGAGGTTGAGAGAGATATGTATTGACTGTTAGGAAATTTAATTTTTATGAAATCAGCATTATGGAGAAATACTGTAATTTGATTCATTCCTGCAGAATTCCCAGTAGAAAGAGGCCCAGCCTCAGGAGTTGAAATGTTTCATTATGTACATGTGTGGGAAAAAGATGAAATGTGGTTTCCGTGTGCTGATTTTCTGTAAAGCGTCTATTAGTATGAGAGTACCCAGGCTAGGCAGCAAAGCCCCCAAACCACGGCTGTCAAGGGGAGAGTAAATTCAACAGGATCTCTCGTTGGATACTGACATCGTGAGCAATAAGTTTGAAAGTAGTAAGAAAAAGCAATGACAGTAAAATGATGTTGAAATAGTAGCTAAAAAATTGTCTTATGCTGAAGATGATGTCAGCCTTTTATCCCTCATCAATCCCTAGTCAACTTTGCCTTTAGAAATGTGAAGTTGCCCCAAAATGAGGAAACTGCAAACCTAAGCTTTTTATACCAATGCTAATTTAACCAAGTTGTCCATCTTATAATGTAAACTATAATTAGAGCAGGGATATTTATGTAATATGAGTTGCATCATCCCCAAGGCAGGGTAAAACATGCTCTAGAGTAACTGGGCTCTGGGATAGCAATGACAGTCCTAGTCCCTTGGGAAGCCAAGGATGGAAGAAAGAGATACCTCCAACTGGTTATACCAAGAAGGTATACATAGTGCCCCAAATCCTGCCCTGCCAAACCTACATCGTCATGAGACACAAGAGTCCCTTTGTCCTTCCCAATTCCAAGACTATTTGTCACTTTTTAGTGACCTCCTTTACTAGCCAAGACTGTCGAGGTTCATTCGAATCTGATCTTAACCTAGCTCAGTGATGTCTGTGTTTGCGGAGGAAGAGATGAGTTCAGAGTGTGATTTATTCCTGTCTCCCAGACCCACAGACCTGGCACTAAATTCCAGCCCCTGTGGAGATGGCCTTGGAAATGAATGGAAGGCCAATACATTTTACTGCTATTGATATTTAATTTTCAAACGTGCCTTTTGAAATATCTGTTGATATTTTCAAAACTCCGAGCTTTTCTTAACCATTCTAGAGTAAACATCCAGATACATTTAGAGTAGATAAAAATATCTACTTATAGCTCAAATAACTGTTGGTAAAAAAATATGTATGACCTTTAGGAAATTCTTGAGTTGATAATAAGGAGTATTTCTGTGTATTATTTTAAAATAAAATCAAGTAAAGTTAATAGAATATAATAGAATTGGGTAAAGAATAGAATCTTCAAGATGACGCTTTTACTTTGCTTGACTAATATGCTTTTCTAATGATTTAGGCATCGGCGCTAGCCCATACGTGATGAACTGCAATGTTACCATAGATTCTCAAGACTTGACTCTGGGAAAAGAAATCGCTAGTGCCATTCGGGGCTCGAATGTGAATGGACTGAAGGGCGTCCAAACAATGGCTTTTCCTCATGAAGGGAAAATTGAGATAGCTTGCAATGTAGAGAGTTTTGAAGATCAAGAAGTTACAGAAACCTCCGAAGGCTCTCAATACATGGCTTACAGTGTCCTTGGGGACCATTTTTATTATGTATCTCCTCATTACATAGAAGCTCAAGTGAAAAAATTGGCAAGTGATCGAGGAATTGGTACAATAGGGAGAGCATTAATTGGATTTACACCCCAAGAGTGCAAGAGCTGTGCTGAGTATGCAATAAAAGAAAGTATTGGGGAGTTCTGGAAGATACGGGAAGGTGTTTTCATGTGATCCAATCTAAGGTTTCGTTGAAATTGTAAGAAAAAAATATCAGCCATTGTGAACTTTTCTTATTGGCCTGTGAAGACAAGGAGAAGACCCAAGAGCTTGGTTCCATGTGTGAATTGGAAAACTAGAAGCCTTCTCTGTCCAACGACAGCAATAGGTATTTATAGATTGTAATTGCCTTATGATATTTCTAGTCATCACTGAAACTTTGTGAAATCTTCCTCTGTATCAAGTTCTTGCACTTGGGTGTGCTAGAAGCCCCCCTGAATGAACTGGATAAAATGGCCATAGTTACGGAATCATCTTTGATTATCATGAACTAAACTAAAAACAGACTCCATTTATTTGGTGTTCCTGAGCTCTTTATTCCAAAGTCCTGTATTCAACTCTCATTTTCTGAGTAATCATTTTTTTCTAATGTGTACTTTTAAAAATCAAGTACTAAGTAACTGAAAAATGGGGAGAATTATAAACTAAAATTATCAAATAAAAGACTAATCATGTTCTTTTGTTATTTCTTGTCTTGTTTAGGATGACCTACTGTTCATTCTGGAGATAATTCCAAAAGCCAGATTTGTCCAATTTTTTTATGTATATGTGGGGATGTGGAATAGCGGTGTTGGGCATGACTTCAAGGGATTATATTTATCCTTTTTGGAATTTAAATGTAAGTCTGAAGGTTTAGGGAATTTATTACTCTTGAGTGAAGTGAAGGGTATTGGTGGAAGAATTTTATTTGAAAGAAATCAAAATATGTTGCCTCTTTGTGAACTGAAAGAAGCCGCTTGCTAATTCTGGCAATTTTATGTAAATCCTTAGTGCTTATGTTTTTTAGTACAAGGTGTTTATCTATCCATAAAACACAATGAAATAAAATTTTTCATAGATTTTGTTTAGCAAATAAATTGTGGTTTTGGCTAATAAGAGCACATAATGTGAATTTGATTAATTAAAAATAAAAGAGGTTGAACTCAGTCTTTTTATAGGATCCAGTGCATGCATGCATTCTCAGTTGTGTCCAGTTCTTTGAGACCCAAGGGACTCTAGCCCACCACACACCTCTGTCCATGGGATTCTAGAAGCAATAATACTGGAGTGGGTTGCCATTTCCTCCTCCAGGGGATCTTCCTGACCCAGGGATCAAACCCAGGTGTCTTGTGTCTCCTGCATTGGCAGGCAAATTCTTTATCACTGAGCCACCTGGGAAGCCCGTAGACTCTGGTAATCTATCCAGTTTGTATATTGGCTGCACTAGGTCTTCAGCTGTGATCGGGGCTCTTCATTGCGGTGCACAGGCTTTCTCTAGTTGCAGCATGTGGGCTTCTCCTGTTGCAGCCCAGGGACTTAGTTCCCCAACTAGAGATCACAACTGCGTCCCCTGCGTTGGAAAGCAGATTCGAAAACAAGTGGACCACCAGGAGAGTCTGTATCCTAACACTTTTTTGACTTAATTTGACTCTTGACTGCAATTGCATTGATTTTGTTTCAGAATTATACTTTTTGGGTGTTTTCTTTTTGCTGTCAATATAAATACAACAAAGATGGAGTAATGATGAACCACGTGTGGTTTTCAGATGCAAGGAAGTTTAGTTGCTCTGGTGAAAAGAGCAGATGCTCTCCAGTTAGACCCAGTGGATCTGGGAGAGCTGCGAGGTAGTCATGCCTTGCTTTTCTCTTGCTTTGGCCGAGGCCATGTGGCCTAGTAGGACAAGCACTGGACAGCAGATTCTGGCTTGGGTTCTGGCCCTTGTTATCTTTCATGGAGCTATAGTTTCAGTTCATTTCAGTTCAGTTCAGTTCAGTCGCTCAGTTGTGTCTGACTCTTTGCGACCCCATGAATTGCAGCACACCAGGCCTCCCTGTCCATCACCATCTCCCGGAGTTCACTCAGACTCACGTCCATCGAGTCCGTGATGCCATCCAGCCATCTCATCCTCTGTCATCCCCTTCTCCTCCTGCCCCCAATCCCTCCCAGCATCAGAGTCTTTTCCAATGAGTCAAGTCTTCACATGAGGTGACCAAAGTACTGGAGTTTCAGCTTTAGCATCATTCCTTCCAAAGAAATCCCAGGGCTGATCTCCTTCAGAATGGACTGGTTGGATCTCCTTGCAGTCCAAGGGACTCTCAAGAGTCTACTCCAACACCACAGTTCAAAAGCATCAACTCTTCGGTGCCCAGCTTTCTTCACAGTCCAACTCTCACATCCATACATGACCACAGGAAAAACCATAGCCTTGACTAGATGGACCTTTGTTGGCAAAGTAATGTCTCTGCTTTTGAATATACTATCTAGGTTGGTCATAACTTTTCTTCCAAGGAGTAAGCATCTTTTAATTTCATGGCTGCAGTCACCATCTGTAGTGAGTTTGGAGCCCAAAAAAATAAAGTCTGACACTGTTTCCCCATCTATTTCCTATGAAGTGATGGGACCAGATGCCATGATCTTCATTTTCTGAATGTTGAGCTAGTAAAGTAATGCTCAAAATTCTCCAAGCCAGGCTTCAGTAATATGTGAACTGTGAACTCCCTGATGTTCAAGCTGGTTTTAGAAAAGACAGAGGAACCAGAGATCAAATTGCCAACATACGCTGGATCATCAAAAAAGCAAGAGAGTTCCAGAAAAACATCTATCTCTGCTTTATTGACTATGCCAAAGCCTTTGACTGTGTGGATCACAAGAAACTGTGGATAATTCTTCAAGAGATGGAAATCCCAGACCACCTAACCTGCCTCTTGAGAAATCTGTATGCAGATCAGGAAGCAACAGTTAGAACTGGACATGGAACAACAGACTGGTTCCAAATAGGAAAAGGAGTATGTCAAGGCTGTATATTGTCACCCTGCTTATTTAACTTCTATGCAGAGTACATCATGAGAAACGCTGGGCTGGAAGAAGCACAAGCTGGAATCAAGATTGCCAGGAGAAATATCAGTCACCTCAGATATGCAGATGATACCACCCTTATGGCAGAAAGTGAAGAGAAACTCAAAAGCCTCTTGATGAAAGTGAAAGAGGAGAGTGAAAAAGTTGGCTTAAAGCTCAACATTCAGAAAACAAAGATCATGGTATCTGGTCCCATCATTTCATAGGAAATAGATGGGGAAACAGTGGAAACAGTGTCAGACTTTTATTTTGGGGGCTCCAAAATCACTGCAGATGGTGACTGCAGCCATGAAATTAAAAGACACTTACTCCTTGGAAGAAAAGTTATGACCAACCTAGATAGTATATTCAAAAGCAGAGACATTGCTTTGCCAATAGAGGTCCGCCTAGTCAAGGCTATAGTTTTTCCTGTGGTCATGTATGGATGTGAGAGTTGGACTGTGAAGAAGGCTGAGCGCTGAAGAATTAATGCATTTGAACTATGGTGTTGGAAAAGACTCTTGAGGGTCCCTTGGACTGCAAGGAGATCCAACCAGTCCATTCTGAAGGAGATCAGCCCTGGGATTTCTTTGGAAGGAATGATGCTAAAGCTGAAACTCCAGGACTTTGGCCACCTCATGCAAAGACTTGACTCATTGGAAAAGACTCTGATGCTGGGAGGGATTGGGGGCAGGAGGAGAAGGAGACGACCCAGGATGAGATGGCTGGATGGCATCACAGACTCGATGGACGTGAGTCTGAGTGAACTCCGGGAGATGGTGATGGACAGGGAGGCCTGGGGTGCTGCAATTCATGGGGTCGCAAAGAGTCGGACACGACTGAGCGACTGAACTGAACTGAACTGAACTGAGCTTTAAGCCAACTTTTTCACTCTCCACTTTCACTTTCATCAAGAGGCTTTTAGTTTTTCTTCACTTTCTGCCTGTAAAATAGGGAAAAGAGTTTCCACCCAGATTGTGTTCTGGGGAATTAAATGGAAGCACTTTGTAAGCTGTAATGTAAAAATGAAATATCAGCACTCTTTCTAGATCTCACCTGAAGCTTTGCTTCTGTTTTGGTCATCAACGTTAAACAGGTGGGACTTCCCTGGTGGCTCAGATGGTAAAGAGTCCACCCACAATACAGGAGACCAGGACTGATCCCTGGGTTGGGAAGATCCCCTAAAGAAGGGAATGGCTACCTACTGCAGTACCTCTGCCTGGAGAATTCCATGGACAGAGGAACCTGGTGGGCCACACACCATAGGGTCACACAGAGTCATACATGACGAGCGACTAACACTTTCATTAAGCAGGAGATTGAGAGTAAAAACACAGGATGTCACTGTGTCATTTGGGGATATAGTAGCAGTTGATTCATTTGCCATTTCCCTTCGTAACCTCTCCAGATTCATATCACTGTAGTCCAGACTGCTGGTTTTGAGCAAGGCTTATTTACAACCAACCATCCATTTAATGGGTGTATAGAGTTTCAGTTCTTGAAGGCAAAAAAAAAAAAAAAAGCAAAATTCTGAAGATGGATACTAGTGATGATTGTACAGTAATATAAATACTTAATGCCACTGAACTACACACTTAAATATGGTAAATGTTATATGTATTTTACAATTAATTATTGAAAATTATATATTAATTTCATAAACGTTTAAAACAAAAAAATCTGAATAAGATAATTTCACTAACCCCACACTTCATAAATAAAATTTTGTCAAATTTCTAATATCCATTAAAGTATACAAGCATATATGACCTGTTTTTCACTTTTTCATCTATTATGATAAACTCAAGTACTACATATGAGGCTTAGTTCATTGGTTAAAATAGAGTTGATTAAATTTGGCCTATAATACAGCTATCCATTTAAAACAATAACCTACTATTTTTGTTATAAATAATTTTCAAAACCAGGACAATTTTACTCCTTACCTCTCGTTCGTATTTTAATTTCTCTGTTTTTTCTATTGTCTTTCTGTCTTCCCTTTCTTTCTTGCTCCGCCATGTTTCTCCAGAAAATCTGAAACAGTTGTAAGTTGCTGAAGGTTTATCGTAGGGACAGACGTGGTATCATCAGCTCTTTCTATGTATAAGCTGACAGAAGCAGCTGGATTGGATCTATAATGATCAGGATTATCAAACTGGGTTGAGAAAATCTGACCAAACTACAGATACACAAACTAACAAATACCCTAATTCATATTGACCTTTTCTCATGTTGCTCTCTTACAAGCAGACCGACACTTTGTGCTAATGTTCTGCAGTGTCTTGTCCATTGGACCTTAAAGTGGACATTGTATGGAATGTGGCTTCATAGCTTATTTAACTGCCGTCTCCTGCCAGAGGACTTTGCCCATGACTTGTGCCAGTTGTAAATGGGAGAGAATTGATGTGGACAAATAGAGTTTACGTTTTATTAACTCTTCAGTGTTTTTGCTCTACCCCACTTTCCACTTCAACTTTTAGTTTGTTAGAAGAGGGATAAGGAAAGCAAAAAGCTAGTCTATGAGGGTGATAAGGGCTTTTGTTGGTGGTGGTGAGGGGCAATGTCATTTGTTTCTGTCCTGAATTTGGGCTTGACTCCACGATGTTAAAATGTCTTTAACATAAGGGGGAGGGGTGGGCTAAGTGAAACATAACTGTAAAATAAAGCAAAATGGGGGGGTGATATTTTCATTCCTCAACATAATGAAAAGCCTTGCTCTGTAATTGGTTTGTACTGTCTTGGAAGTGGCGTCCGTGGACCACAAAGGACCACTCTATGAGAGATCTGCAAGGAATTTATCATTCCCTCTGGCTGAGCCAAAGCAGGCTTGATATACAGTTTTGTTTAGTATAAATATTCTCATGTTACTGTTTACTTTGTGGGGATATGAGGATCCCACTGACAGGGTACGTGCTCCACTGCCTCGCTTTTAAAAGGCATTTATTTGACTCTGTTGTTTGTACTTGCTCAGAAACTTCAGAGAATGGCTCAGGAACTTGTTTGATAAGCATCCAGACCATGCTCCCGGAGTGTGTCGCACTTGGGGGTTAGAAAAGCTTATTGTTTTAAGCAGGCCCGCACATGGCTTCACAGGAGCCCATTTTTCATAGGTAAGAACGTTTAGGATACTAACAGCAGTCTCTGAGAGTGCTCCTCTAAGGTACATGGGAAGGTCCTGGTGAGCGTGGCTCCGGTTGAACTCAGTCTGATGTTGGATTGCTCTGTCACTCCTTTTGCCATATTTGCAGTATTTTGGGGCAAATTAGTTTATTGTGAGTTAAGATATGCATCAGAGACCTAACTACGTGATGAGTTTCTCTTTTTAAATGCATGGTGTGTGTACGGTTCGGCTGTTGTCTCTCAGCCCACACCAACCCTTCCCTGCACTGCTTATGCTGCCAGGACCCTGCACACCGCCTTTCTTCCTTGCTAGCTGGTTCCCCAGAGGCTCTGCCTATATGGGGGAGCCAGATGCGAGGCTGCAGGGCTAAAGAAGGATAGGGGCTTGCTCTTGCTGCTTCCTTGAGGTTTCTGGCAGCCCCACCACAGCAGTGGCTCTTGACCTGATACAATGGCTCTTGGTTCCAGGCTCTAGCTTTTTCTCTTGGTGCTTTAGGAACTGGTCTCATCAGGCCCCTCAGAAGTACCAGCAGGGGCTGAGCCCCGGCTCTGCTGCTAGGGCTCTCTAAGCCTCTAGGCTCCAAGTACACCGCCTCCTCCCACTGTTCCTCCAGCCTCAGGGCCTGGTGCTTCCTGCAGTTACTTAGGTCTCTGGTACAGGTTCTCTCTTAGCTTTCAGTTCTCCAACAACTGTGGCCCAAAATTTCAGTGTTCTTTCTTTTGAAATACTTAGTGTGATTTCCACCTTCCTGACTGGCTCTTGTCAGAAACAATCTATCAACAGACCAAACGGAAGGAAAGAAGGCAGAAGATATTCAGTGTGGATCTGTAGTTCCTAATGAAAACACCTTGTTGATATTACTCGCCTTCTCATTTGCATTGTATTCTCTGAATTTCATCATTTTCTTGTTGTCACATTCTGTGTTTCCTCTGACGGTCTTGCTTTTCTTTTGGCTAATGGGAAGCCAAGTATTGAATTGGGGTAAGAATACGTGGCAAGAATACACAGAGGAACTGTACAAAAAAGATCTTCAAGACCAAGATAATCATGATGGTGTGATCACTCACCTAGAGCCTGACATCCTGGAATGTGAAGTCAAGTGGGCCTTAGAAAGCATCACTAGGAACAAAGCTAGTGGAGGTGGTGGAATTCCAGTTGAGCTATTTCAAATCCTGAAAGATAATGCTGTGAAAGTGCTGCACTCAATATGCCAGCACATTTGGAAAACTCAGCAGTGGCTACAGGACTGGAAAAGGTCACTTTTCCTTCCAATCCCAAAGAAAGGCAATGCCAAAGAATGCTCAAACTACCACACAATTGCACTCATTTCACACGCTAGTAAAGTAATGTTCAAAATTCTCCAAGCCAGGCTTCAGCAATACGTGAACCGTGAACTTCCAGATGTTCAAGCTGGTTTTAGAAAAGGCAGAGGAACCAGAGATCAAATTGCCAACATATGCTGGAACATGGAAAAAGCAAGAGAGTTCCAGAAAAACATTGATTTCTGCCCATTGACTATGCCAAAGCCTTTGACTGTGTGGATCACAAGAAACTGTGGAAAATTCTGAAAGAGATGGGAATACTAGACCACCTGACCTGCCTCTTGAGAAATCTGTATGCAGGTCAGGAAGCAACAGTTAGAACTGGACATGGAACAACAGACTGGTTCCAAATAGGAAAAGGAGTATGTCAAGGCTGTATATTGTCACCCTGCTTATTTAACTTCTATGCAGAGTACATCATGAGAAACGCTGGGCTGGAAGAAGCACAAGCTGGAATCAAGATTGCCAGGAGAAATATCAGTCACCTCAGATATGCAGATGACACCACCCTTATGGCAGAAAGTGAAGAGGAACTAAAGAGCCTCTTGATGAAAGTGAAAGAGGAGAGTGAAAAAGTTGGCTTAAAGCTCAACATTCAGAAAACTAAGATCATGGCATCTGGTCCCATCACTTCATAGGAAATAGATGGGGAAACAGTAGAAACAGTGTCAGACTTTATTTTGGGGGGCTCCAAAATCACTGCAGATGGTGATTGCAGCCAAAAATTAAAAGACACTTACTCCTTGGAAGAAAAGTTATGACCAACCTAGATAGCATATTCAAAAGCAGAGACATTACTTTGCCGACTAAGGTCTGTCTAGTCAAGGCTATGGTTTTTCCTGTGGTCATGTATGGATGTGAGAGTTGGACTGTGAAGAAGACTGAGCACTGAAGAATTGATGCTTTTGAACTGTGGTGTTGGAGAAGATCTTGAGAGTCCCTTGGACTGCAAGGAGATCCAACCAGTCCATTCTGAAGGAGATCAGCCCTGGGATTTCTTTGGAAGGAATGATGCTGAAGCTGAAACTCCAATACTTTGGCCACCTCATGCGAAGACTTGACTCATTGGAAAAGACTCTGATGCTGGGAGGGATTGGGGGCAGGAGGAGAAGGGGACGACCGAGGATGAGATGGCTGGATGGCATCACTGACTCGATGGACGTGAGTCTGAGTGAACTCTGGGAGTTGGTGATGGACAGGGAGGCCTGGCGTACTGCAGTCTGTGGGGTTGCGAAGAGTCGGACAAGAATGAGCGACTGAACTGAACTGAACTGAAGGATGGGAAATATGGTAATTCACTGGATGGAGTTTTCCAGTGAATGTCTTTCTTATAGTAGCTTATTGCACCATTAAAAATGTAGACTAATATAATTTAAAGAATTAAAGTCTTTTCAATCTTTTAATAGGGCATGTCTTTCCTTTCCTTCACCTGCCAGGTAGATGATGGTTTTTAGCTGGTGGTAGGTGCCTAGCCAAACATCTTTCTCAAACCTTCTGTGCACCATGCTACTGACTTTTTCTTAGGAAACCCCATATGCAACTAGTCACTGTTTCCTAACTTCTTAGGTACCTCTGTCTTCATGAAACCAACTGCTCTGGAGAAAGTAATCACTATGATGTAGTCTAGAAATGACCTACTGTTATAAAACTATATTGTTCCTAGTAAGTATAAAGAATTTTTATTGATTGATAATTGTTACTCTCTGTCTACCCTAAAATTATGTTTAATAGTTCAGCTTCCTGCGTAGAGACTCCACTATTTCATATGGATAAAAACAAGATGCGGAGAAGGCAATGGTACCCCACTCCAGTACTCTTGCCTGGAGAATTCCATGGACGGAGGAGCCTGGTAGGCTGCAGTCCATGGGGTCGCTAAGAGTCAGATACGACTGAGCGACTTCACTTTCATGCATTGGAGAAGGAAATGGCAACCCACTCCAGTGTTCTTGCCTGGAGAATCCTAGGGACAGGGGAGCGTGGTGGGCTGCCGTCTATGGGGTGGCACAGAGTCAGACACGACTGACGTGACTTCACTTTCACTTTCAAAAGCAAGATGAAAGAGCAAGATGCAGAAAAGAAGTCTTCAGTGAACTCTTTTCACATGGTTAATTGTGGCTATCTTTCACTGAATTCCAACTAAGTATCAAGGACCATTGTGTGGTTTTTCCCAACAACCCTTTGGAGGAGAGAACTGTAAAGAAATAAAATCCCCAAAGTTCTTTTTAGCCCACCCAGTCAATCAGGAGCCTCCTCCCACCATAATCCCTATTCTATAGGTTTATACCCCCACTCTAACCCTAAACAGTGCAGGGGACCCACATCGTCAGGACTTCAGGCCTCTCCGTCCTAGACCTGGCCAGCTTTTGTCTCTAGTTTCAGAAACTGTATATCCAGTTGGTTGAACTTCCCCTTCTTTGGCAGTTTCATAGGATGGCCCACCTCAAAATCCTGAAACTTTTAGACCTTAGACTGCTCTCCAGTGCCTCTGTACTCTTTTCTCATTGAAAATTTCTTCCAGATCTGTGTTTTACACAATTAGGGTATATGGAGTTCTTGCCCATTTATTCCTTCCTCTTCCTGGAAGATCCATCAGCATCTAGTCTCATTGTTTCCTCCCCTAGACCGGCTTCGCCTCCTCTGTAGGATTGATCCAGTGCTGCTGCTAAGTACAACCCTGCCTCACCAACTGAGGAGGTCGAGGATGAGTCTCCATATTCCCAGGTTTTTCCCAGATAAATTTCCATGGCTTGAGCCACAAAACTTGCTACAGTTAATGGGGAGATTCCTGGAATCATTCCCACTGTCCTGAAAGAGCCAAGATGGCCATAGGACCCAGGGCACAGAGGACACATAGGCCATAGGGCCCGGAGTGGATCTGTGCTGTGCTGTGCTTAGTCGTGGTCGTGTCCAACTCTTTGTGACCCCATGGACTGCACCCTGCCAGGCTCCTCTGTCCATGGGGATTCTCCAGGCAAGAATACTGGAGTGTGTTGCCATGCCCTCTTTCAGGGGATCTTCCCGACCCAGGGATTGAACATGGCTCTCCTGCGTTGCAGGCAGATTCTTTATCAGCTGAGCTATCAAGGAAGCCCAGGGTGGTCCCCATCAATATTTAAATCAGGGAGGAAAATTGCCACCAAATGGTGCCAAAACTGCAGCTAGGACCAGGGTGAATCTGAGTTGTGCAGCCAGCACCCCAGAGCTCCTGGCCGACTGTAGAGTCTTTTGTTTTTTCTGCTTTGAATTCATGTCCCCACACTTCATACAATCCTGTTTTTTGGACTTGATATGCTGGGTTGTAGCAGGGCTTTATTGATCTCTTATTTGGCTTGCTGGCTAGACTGTAAAGTCTCTGAGGTTAAGGCTTTGTTCCCACATATTTATTGAGCACCTTCTGTGTTTTAGCAGGGCAAATATACCACTGTGCAAAGGAAACTTAAACTGCAAGTGCCCGCGCTTGTATGAAGCCCTTGTGTGGCCTGGGACAGGCCCTGGTCATAAACTCCTGGGCTTGTATGATTTTGTAAAACTTGCAAACATAAGATCTTTAGTCACAGTTTATTGAAACTGCTGTCTCTTCCTAATAATACTTCATGAAACATCTCCTCTTGACAGGTGGTACTGGAGCGGCCAGGTCAGCCTCATGGGCTTACAGCCTGCGCAGCAGCCCAGGGCGCTCTGCGTGTTTCAGGGTTCTGTTGTCACTGAAATTCTGAATAAGTTTTCATTGCACTGGGCCCCACAGATTATGTAGCTGGTTCTGGGAGTGGCCATGGGCACTTGGACCAGGTTAAAGGGAGGTTGGGTTGAGGATAATTAGGATTTAGTGTGATACATATATGTGGTTCATAGTCACTTCCATTCATAGTTAAGTTACTGCCAACTCTCCCAGTAGGGAAATGGCTTCCAGGAATTATCGCCCCCCGCCTCCTCCCCAACTGTGATGGCTCACCCACAGTTGTGACACACAAAACAGGGCCAGAGGCTTGTCATAAATGAATACGTCCTCTGATGTGCAGCCCCAGAAATGCCTAAGTTGAGTAAAAACAAAAAACTGAGGCTCAAAGAGGTTAAGTGACTTCCTTGAGGTCATACAGTTGATAAGTTGCAAGATCAGATTCCCATTTAGGTTTGTCCTTTCTCAAGTTTGTGATTTTTACCCATTGCTCTCTAGTTTCTGGAGCAATGAGTCATTTCCTTGGAAACATCTTCTGAGACCATCGGGTTAGGATATAGGCTCCATAATGCCTGCTGTTTCTTTCAGAGCCCACATCACAGTAGTTTAAATACTAAAGTAAATGTCATTATTATGCTCCGCCTTCCATGGAGGAAACCTTCTATTTCATTTGCAGCATAGGGTCTTGGCATGTATAATCAGTATAATCCTTTCAATTCAGTTCAGTCACTCAGTCGTGCCCTACTCTTTGTGACCCCATGGACTGCAGCGCACCAGGCGTCCCTCTCCATCATCAACTCCCGGAACTTGCTCAAACTCATGTCCATTGAGATCCTTTAGGTCTACTAATTTTCCAAGATACCTTTGAGTGGCTTCTTGCTTCAGACATTTTCTTTCTCACCTGTCCTCTTCCCCACCCCTAGTGGAGGTGGTGGTGGGGTCTGGGAACCACACAATTTTAGGCTCCGAGTTAACACCAGGGTATGTTAGGGTGGTGCATTTGGTAAAGGAGTGATGTTATCATTTCTTCATTTTCACCTTCATATGGCTACCTGGTTCCCACTCTAGGTACCAGGTACCCAGTTCTAAGGGGTAAGGGTGCTGGCCACATGCCGTACATGTATCTGTTTCATCGTCTATGGTTTTGTAAACTGAGGCTTCTTAAAATGGGGGGACACCTGTATCCAATTTTCCCTGGAATGTACAACTGAGTTCTCTTATACTCCTCATTTCAAACGAGGTTTTCTGGATAACACCATCTGGGAAATGTCACTTTGATTAAAGTAAATATGCAGCACAGTTAACACTGGGAGCCTATGTGAATTTCCCTAAGTAGCCACATCTTACAGAAGCAGAAGGCAGCCAGCCCTTTGGGTTGGGAGAACTTAAGAGTGTTGCATTCCACGCTTTGGTGTCAGCCGAATGGCAGTGTGTGGCCGACTAAGCTCTGAAGGGTTTTGTGTATTTTTCTTTTCTTAACATTGGGCATTTTTTTTTTTCTTTTTCAGTTTATTTTGACAGTAAGAAAAAAATATATAAAAATAAAAAACCGAGCCTTATGATTGCCAAGTTTTTCTTCCAAACTAAGAAAAGAAACCAGTTGTTGAAAAATATGATGAATGGCATCCTTTGTTTTATTTTCAATGCAGCACATGAGGGCACTGCCGTTGGAATGAGGCCAGATTCCCCAGGCAGGAGGGGGGCCTTGGGCTGAAAGGAGACCCAGTGATTTTGTGGGGAGGGGGTCAGGTTGGTGTGTCAGGATTTCTTCTCAACTCTCGCAAACATCTCTTTGCTTGCTCACACGCCCACCCCTCCTCTCTTTCAGTCAATCTTTGTGTTTTCAGCACTTGCTACTGACTAGGATGTCGTCTGTTTTTAAGGAAACACCATTGGTACAATGTGGGTCTTTCAGCCTTTAAGTTGTGGTTTTCGCAGCTTCCACAGCTACTGACTTATTTGACTGTGGGATCATGTATGGTTGAGGGCAATAGTCGGTTGTTAATGTGTAAGCAAAACCCTATGATTGTTAGCATTATTCCTCCTTTATTGTTGTCTTGTCACCAAGTGGTTTGGGAGAGCCAAGGGGCAGAGTCTTAAGTTCTTTGTCTGCAAGTCAGCCTCAGAGCAATCCCCTTCGGATCTCCCTCTGCCACCCACCCACATGCTGGAATTAAGGGGAAGAGCTGGGTAGGGAGGACTTCACTCTCAAGGAAGCAAGGGAAATGTCTCAGATGGCTTCAAAGCATCCACGTGTTTCCTAAGAAATTAAATCGAAAATTGCTCTGTGGATTTGGGTAAACCATAACCCAGCAGAACCTGTAGTGTTTCCCCAATTCGGAAGTCCCCTCTGAAAACTGTGCATACCTTGGCTGGCATATTTAACTCCTCTGTTATTAATTTTGTTTGCAAGGATGTTTTCCTCGCTAGACTGTGACCTCTTTGAGACTATTTCATTCATCTTGGCAATACCAGTGCCTGGCATGAGAAAATCTTTGTCAAATGGATTAATGTCCGAATAACTGAATTCAGAGCACTGAGAATGTCAGAACTAGTCAGCTCTTAAGCATAGATGGTTTAAGTTAAGTTAAACCATGAAGTTAAGTCACACCGAGGAAGTACATTTAAGGGAAGGAACCATGTGGAACTTGCGGGGAACAGAAAGTCTGGCTGCGTGTATATATGAGGCTGCAGAAACAGGGCGGAGGCACTGAAATGCTTCATGAAGGCACACAGGAAAGTGACTCCAATGCAAACACCTGACTCTTAACTCCCCATGGAAAGGTCAGCAGAGGGCAAAGTGTTCGTGTGAGTGCCTCCCACATCTTCCTGTTGGCATTACTTAGATTCAGACTGTCTTTTAAATGTCCTGGAGATCCACTTGAACACTCTTTAAGCAAAAATGATGCCAGTTTCTGTTCTGCGGGTACCAGATTGGAGATTTTCTCTCTCTGTTTCATTCAGTTAATTGAGCTGTGCTGTAAGGTTCAGTAATTTATTCTATGGAGTCTTTCTGTGCAAACAATTGCAGGCTGAGGCAAAGAGACTTAGCCGAATCTCTCCAACACTTGAAATGCAGAATTCATGTTTTGGAAAACACCAGTGAGTCACTGTCCTCAAATGTCATCAATAAAAGACAGTCTCCATCATCAGCTTTTCATTAACTGAGCTCAGAGTTGCCTCTTCTTATTGCTTTCTACATGTTTACAGTATCTCATTCTTTCCTTGATTCTGGATTTTCACACCATATGGCCACATCTTTAAGTCATTTTTCAGCTGCTCTATTAAATAGTAAAATGAGATTCAGAACAGATTTCTTTGATTTTAAAATAGCATTTTGGGTGTGTGACTTTTTTGTAAATAAAAAAAATTAAAGCACTCCAAAGCATGAAATTTCAGGTATTCCTATCCAGACAGTGGAAGACATAGCTTTTTACTTACTTAGAGTAAATATATGTTTATCTTGTGGAATTTCAACTGCAATATAAATTGATTCATTCATCCTGCATATTGAAATTCATTTCTACTTGATTTAGCCTCCACTATTGCTAATGAGCATAGATTGAAAAGGAAATTGAAAGTATATCTTTTATCACTATTCAATATCATATTTCTCATTAGAAATGATTGCTATAGCTTAGGAGCAAACATACTACCTATCAATAATGCTCTATTGCAATAATTGTGGTTGTGATTCTAATAAAATAAAATGTAGGATTTGTTTATGTTTTACTTTTTTTCTGGGACATTTAGTTTAAGTTTCTTGAGAAGCTGAAAAGGAAAGAGTATTACTGGTCACATTTAGATCTCACCAGTGTAGAGTTGATTCATGCGGCTAAAAGCATTGAGTTCTGCCATTTAATACAGCTTACTTTGTAAAGAATTAGACATTTAAAAGGCTATTAAATATTTACTACTATTTTTCTGAGCCAGAAGGGACATTTGAGGGTAAGCAGATTGGTTTTCTTTTGTTTTTTTAAAGAATAGCACTTAAAAAAAAATCACTGCATGAAAAAATTTTGTAATATGAGTAAATTTGCCATTGATCCAGACTTTAGCAGCAGAGACTGTGTCAGTCACAATTAATCAGCTTATGAGTATGTGATCTGAAATCTTCAATTACCCATTAAATCTAGACATCAACTTGAAGAAATGACTGACCTGGAGTTGATTGTTTAAAGTTAAAACCAAGTGCACTCAACATCCAGAAGGTCAATAGTCTCTTAATTGCAATCCAGTGAAGTCGGCTTTAAGAAGTATAGAGTTTGTGAGTTTTATAAATAAAGTTCACATGTTTTGACTCTGATGGTGATACTATTTGCTAGAGAAAGATACTTCAGTTGAGAATAAGTCCACTGAATGAGTATATTTTGTTTATCAATATTTTCTTAGTTCATTATTTAATGTGATACACAGGAAAGTAGCAATTTGGAGCAACCATTCTAAATAATTCAGTTAAGTTATGCTTTTTCTGAATTACTTGGTATATTCATTGTTTTTATTGTCACCATGATGAGCTTACACAAAACCTTAAATGACAGTAGCAAAAAAATAAATAACTATTTTAAATCTGGTGTAAAATATTAAAACTGCAGTCATTTCCACTTGTTCTATTGTGTCTTTTTTTATAACATAAATCTCAAAGACATAGGAGATATCATCAAACATGCTGTGTACTATTTCCAGAGTATAAAAATTATTTTTAATAAACTAAAATTCAGGGGGCTTTGTGTTTTCCACAGAGCAAAAAATCCTCACCTCTAAGCATTTACTAAGCACCTAAAAGTTACTGGTGGTAGAAAATAATATAGACCTAGTGCTTTTTCCTAAAAGTTTGCAATTAAGAGAGATGGCATTTAAATAAGTAAAAGAAGGGTGAGTGACAATGTGATAAATAGATCAGAGCGACCAGCATTCCCCAAATTCTGCATTTTCAGCCTGAAAGTGAGCACAGAGATCCCCTCCTTGAAGGAGACCCCAAAAAGGGGTTGGAAGAAGTGCCTGTCAATTGTTGCTTTCAGGTCATTACCTGGCAGGAGGCAGCTTATTCTTCTCAGAAGAGTATTTATTCAATAACTATTTATAGAACATCTTATATGTGTCAGGCAGTGTTCTGGAAGATAGAGCTGTGAATGAGACAAGGCCCTTGCCCTCACGGAACTTGCTTTCTAGTTGTTGTTCAGTCACTTAGTCTTGTCTGACTCTTTGCAGCCCCATGAACTGCAGCACGCCAGGTTTCTCTGTCCTTCACCATCTCTTGGATCTTGCTCAAACTCATGTCCAGTGAGTCAGTGAGGCCATCTAACCATCTCATCCTCTGTTGCCCCCTTCTCCTCTTGCCCTTAATCTTTCCCAACATTAGGGTCTTTTCCAGTGAGTCAGCTCTTCTCATCAGGAGCTTTAGCTTCAGCATCAGTCCTTCCAATGAATATTCAGGGTTGATTTCCTTTAGGATTGACTGGTTTGATCTTGCAGTCCAAGGGACTCTCAAGAGTCTTCTCCAACACCACAGTTCAAAAGCGTCAGTTCTTTAGTGCTCAGCCTTCTTGATGTCCCACTCTCACATCCATACATGACTACTGGAAAAACCATAGCTTTGACTATATGAACCTTTGTCAGCAAAGTGTTGTCTCTGCTTTTTAATACACTGTCTAGGTTTGTCATATCTTTTCTTCTAAGGAGCAAGTGTCTTTTAATTGCATGACTGCAGTCACCATCTCCATTGATTTTGGAGCTCAAGAAAATGAAATCTGACACTGTTTCCACTGCTTTCTAGTAATAGTCTACAAATAGATAAGTGAATAGAAAAAATGGTCAAGGGACTAGCCGGTGGTCCAGTGGCTAAGACTCCACATTCCCAGTGCAGGAGTCTGTGTGTGATCCTTGAGCAGAGAACTAGATGCCACATGCCACAACTAAGACCCAACACAACTGTCAGATGAAGTGTGACATAAAAATAAAAGCAGAATGAGGAGGATGTGGTTGTCTAGGGCAGTTTGCATCTTTGTAAGGTGGTCAGAGAATGCCTCACTGATAAGATGCCTTTTGAACTGAGACAGGGCAGAAAGAAAGAGTACTTGTATGAAAGAAAGGCAGGGCAATAAGACAGCTGGAAAAAAACAAACAAAACCCTTCTCTCTAGCTGCCTTGTGTTCAGTTTGTGTTTGACATGGCATCACAGCTGGGAAGGGACAACTTACAAGAGTATTTAAGTCAAATGGTCCCTGATTCTCCAGTAAATACCAAAAGATCTACTATTTATTGAATGTGTTGTGTGGCAGGCATTGGGTTGGGTATTTTGCAGCAGTCTCCAAGTTGAACAAATTTTCAGTTCAGTTTGTTTGCTCAGTCATGTCCAACTCTTTGTGACCCCATGGACTACAGCATACCAGGCCTCCCTGTCCATCACCAACTCTGAGAGTTTCCTCAAGCTCATGTCCATTGAATTGGTAATGCCATCCAACCATCTCATCCCCTGTCATCCCCTTCTTCTCCCACCATCAGCTTTCCCAGCATCAGGGTCTTTTCAAATGAGTTAGCTCTTTGCATCAGGAGGCCAAAATATTGGAGTTTCAGCTTCAGCATCAGTCCTTCCAGTGAATATTTAGGAGTGATTTTCTTTAGGATGGACTGTTTGGCTCTCCTTGCTGTCTAAGGGACTCTCAAGAGTCTTCTCCAACACCACAGTTCAAAAGCATCAATTCTTTGGCGCTCAGCTTTCTTCACAGTCCAACTCTCACATCCATACATGACTACTGGAAAAACCATAGCTTTGACGAGATGGACCTTTGTTGGCAAGGTAATGTCTCTACTTTTTAATGTGCTGTCTAGGTTGGTCATAAGTTTTCTTCCAAGGAGTAAGCATCTTTTAATTTCATGGCTGCAGTCACAATCTGCAGTGATTTTGGAGCCCCCCAAAATAAAGTCTGTCACTTTTTCTACTGTTTCCCCATCTATTTGCCATTAAATGATGGGAACGGATGCCATGATCTTAGTTTTCTGAACGTTGCATTTTAAGCCAACTTTTTCACTCTCCCCTTTCACTTTCATCAAGAGGCTCTTTAGTTCTTTGCTTTCGGCCATAAGGGTGGTGTCATCTGCATATCTGAGGTTACTGATGTTTCTCCTGGCAATCTTCATTCCAACTTATGCTTCACCCAGCCCAGCGTTTCTCATGATGTACTCTGCATATAAGTTAAACAAGCAGGGTGACAATATACATCCTTGACATACTCCTTTTCCTATTTGGAACCAGTCTGTTGTTCCATGTCCAGTTCTAACTGCTGCTTCCTGACCTGCATACAGCTTTCTCAAGAGGCAGGTCAGGTGACCTGGTATTCCCATCTCTTTCAGAATTTTCCACAGTTTGGTGTGATCCACACAGTCAAAGGCTTTGGCATAGTCAATAAAGCAGAAGTAGGTGTTTTTCTGAAACTCTCTTGCTTTTTCGATGATCCAGCGGATGTTGGCAATGTGATCTCTGGTTACTCTGCCTTTTTAAAATCTAGCTTGAACAGCTGGAAATTCACGGTTCATGTACTGTTGAAGCCTGACTTGGAGAATTTTGAGCATTACTTTACTAGCGTGTGAGATGAGTGCAATTGTCTAATAGTTTGAGCATTCTTTGGCATTGCCTTTCTTTGGGATTGGAATGAAAACTGACCTTTTCCAGTCCTGTGGCCACTGCTGAGTTTTCCAAATATGCTGGCATATTGAGTGCACCACTTTCACAGCATCATCTTTCAGGATTTGAAAAACTCAACTGGAATTCCATCACCTCTACTAGCTTTGTTCGTAGTGATGCTTCCTAAGGCCCACTTGACTTTGCATTCCAGGATGTCTGGCTCTAGGTGAGTGATCACACCACCGTGATTATCTGGGTCATGAAGATCTTTTGTATAGTTATTCTGTGTATTCTTGCCACCTCTTCTTAATATCTTCTGCTTCTGTTAGGTCTGTACCATTTCTGTTTTTTATTGTACCCATCTTTGCATGAAAAGTTCCCTTGGTATCTCTAATTTTCTTGAAGAGATCTCTAGTCTTTCCCATTCTATTGTTTTCTTCTATTTCTTTGCATTGATTACTGAGGAAGGCATTCTTATCTCCCCTTGATATTCTTTGGAACTCTGCATTCAAATGGATATAGCTTTCCTTTTCTCCTTTGCTTTTTGCTTCTCTTCTTTTCACAGCTGTTTGTAAGGCTTCCCCAGACAGCCATTTTGCTTTTTGCATTTCTTTTCCATGGGGATCATCTTGATCCCTGTCTCTTGTACAATGTCACGAACCTCCGTCCATGGTTCATCAGGCACTCTATCTATCAGATCTCGTCCCTTAAATCTATTTCTTACTTCCACTGTATAATGATAAGGGATTTGATTTAGGTCATACCTGAATGGTCTAGTGGTTTTCCCTACTTTCTTCAATTTAAGTCTGAATTTGGCAATAAGGAATTCATGATCAGAGCCACAGTCAGCTCCCAGTCCTGTTTTTGCTGACTGTATAGAGCTTCTCCATCTTTGGCTGCAAAGAATATAATCAATCTGATTTCGATTTTGACCATCTGGTGATGTCCATGTGTAGAGTCCTCTCTTGTGTTGTTGGAATAGAGTGTTTGCTATGACAAGTTCGTTCTCTTGGCAAAACTTTGTTAGCCTTTGCCCTGCTTCATTCTGTTCTCCAAGGCCAAATTTGCCTGTTATTCCAGGTAGCGCTTGACTTCCTACTTTTTCGTTCCAGTCTCCTATAATGAAAAGGACATCTTTTTTGGGTATTAGTTCTAGAATATCTTGTAGGTCTTCATAGAACTGTTCAACTTCAGCTTCTTCAGCATTACTGGTCAGGGCATAGAGTTGGATTACTGTGATATTGAATGGTTTGCCTTGGAAACAAACAGAGATCATTTTGTTATTTTTGAGATTGCATCAAGTACTGCATTTTGGACTCTTTTGTTGACTATGATGGCTACTCCATTTCTTCTAAGGGATTCTTGCCCACAGTAGTAGATATAATGGTCATCTGAGCTAAATTCACCTATTCCAATCCATTTTAGTGTGCTGATTCCTAAAATGCCAGTGTTCACTCTTGACATCTCCTGTTTGACTGCTTCCAATTTGCCTTGATTCATGGACCTAACATTCCAGGTTCCTATGCAATATTGCTTTTTACAGCGTTGGACTTTACTTCCACCACCAGTCACATCCACAACTGGGTGTTGTTTTTGTTTTGGCTCTGTCTTTTCATTCTTTCTGGAGTTATTTCTCCACTGATCTCCAGTAGCATGTTGGGCACCTGCCAACCTGGGGAGTTCATCTTTTAGTATCCTGTCTTTTTGCCTTCTCATACTGTTCATGGGGTTCTCAAGGCAAGAATACTGAAGTGGTTTGTCATTCCCTTCTTCAGTGGACCACGTTTTGTCAGAACTCTCCACCATGACCCAACCGTCTCCAGTAGCCCTACACAGAATGGCTCATGGTTTCATTGAATTAAACAAGGCTATGGTCCATGTGATTAGATTGGTTAGTTTTCTGTGATTGTGATTTCAGTCTGTCTGCCCTCTGATGAAGAAGGATAAGAGGCTTATGGAAGCTTCCTGATGAAGAGAGTGACTGAGAGGGAAACTGGGTCTTGTTCTCATGGGTAGGGCCATGTTCAGTAAATCTTTAATCCAATTTTCTGTTGAAGGGCAGGGCTGTGTTCCCTCCCTATTATTTGACCTGAGGCTAAACTACAGTGGAGGTAATGAAGATAATGTCCTTCAAAATGTCCCATGACACACTGCTACATGCAGTGCCCCCCAACTCTGCAGCAGGCCATCGCCAACCCATGCCTCCACCGTGGGCACTCACGGGCAAGTCTAGGTCAGTCTCTTGTGGGGTCACTTTTATTTCTTCTGGGTCCTGGTGCCTCAAGGTTCTGTTTGTGCCCTCCAAGAGTCTGTTTCCCCAGTCTTTTGTAAGTTCTGGTGGCTCTATGGTGGGTCAGTGGTGACCTCCTCCAAGAGGGCTTATGCCACACACAGGGCTGCTGCACCCAGAGCCCCTGTCCCTGCAGCAGTCCACTGCTGACCTGTACCTCCACAGGAGACACTCCACAGTTCTGGCTCAATCTTTGTGGGATGTCTGGGTCCTGGTGCGCCCAAGGTATGTTTGAGCCCTCTGAGCATCTCTGGGAGGTATGGAGTTTGATTCTAAATGTGATTTCACCCCTCCTACCATCTTGCTGGGGCTTCTCCTTTGCCCTTGGATGTGGGATATCTCCTCAGAGTTGCTCCAGAACCACACAGCCACTGCTCCAGCACCTACCATCTTGCTGGGGTTTCTCTGCCCTTGGACGTGGGGTATCTCCTCACAGTTGCTCAAGTGCCACACAGCCGCCACTCCAATGCAAAGCAGCCACCACTGCTGTGTTAATGATATGCTTTTCTCTAACAAGGAAACTGATGCTTAACCAAGGTTAAGTGACTTGCTTAGACCCACATAGCTTTGAATGGTGGAACCAGCATGTGCCCTTGTGTCAGTCTGACCCCAAAGTCCCTTTCTGTGTGTTCTTACCTACCCAGAGGGTAAAATGCCTGGGAAAATGGTCATATGAATGCATTATTAAAATAGCTTCAAAATGTGGCAAATGTTAATGTTCTTAACTGAGTGAGAAAAGTTGAATTGTCTACTAGGAAAAGTCACAATAGCAAATGACTACCAACCTTGGTTTGGCTTCATCAGAGGCCCCAGGATTTTTAGCCACAGAGAAGTGGTAGCATGGCTATTATTTTGTACGTTTGACTTTTTGGACCACTGATCCAAATAATCTGTGATTTCTTTCTTCTCTCAAATAGGAAATATCTGCTTTGGCCACAAAGCTTTTTTATCTTTAAACTTGTATACTTTATTAGGTATGTTGGTTCACTATACAGATATAGACAACTCACTGGGATTTCCCTGGTAGCTCAGTGGTAAAGGATCCATTGGCTAATGCAAGAGACATGGGTTGAATCCCTGATCTGGGAAAATCCCACATACCACAGAGCAACCAAGCAGGTGCACCAGGACCACTGAGCCTGTGTTCTAGAGTTGCAGAACTGCAGCTATTGAGCCCAGGCACTGCAGCTACTGAAACCCACCAGCCCCAGGGCCTGTGTTCCACAAGAGAAACCACCAAAATGAGAAGGGTGTGCAATGCAAGGAAAAGTAGCCCTTGCTCCTAGCAGCTAGAGAAAACCATGTGCGGCAATGAAGACCCAGCACAACCATAAGTAAATAAACAAATACAGTTTCTTTTTTAAAAAAGATATAGACAATTCACCTGTATATCTTTTTATATCTTTTTAAAAAAAGAAACGTTATTTATTTATCTACTTATGGTTGTGCTGAGATATAGAAAATTCACTGATCAGGTCTAAGCCGCAGGTTGAGTGTCGCACTGGAGGAGGGCCGAGTCTTCATCCTGGATACCTCGGCTGGGTGAAGGGTTTCAGGGCCAATTCCAGGGCCAGTGGAGGTGTCGTTACTGGCCGTGGCAGGCAAGCGGGGGCACGTGTGGACCTCTAAGCGCTCCTGGATCAGGAAGAGAGCACGCCTGGCCTCGTCCTCTGCGGATTCTGCCGTGAGGTTCCTTACTGACTGCAGCTTGAAGTTCCCATGTTCCAGAGAATAGCAAGAAGAGATAAGAAAGCCTTCTTCAGCAATCAATGCAAAGAAATAGAGGAAAAGAACAGAATGGGAAAGACTAGAGATCTCTTCAAGAAAATTAGAGACACCAAGGGAACATTTCATGCAAAGATGGGCTCGATAAAGGACAGAAATGGTATGGACCTAACAGAAGCAGAAGATATTAAGAGGAGGTGGCAAGAATACACAGAAGAACTGTACAAAAAGATCTTCACGAACCAGATAATCACGATGGTGTGATCACTCATCTAGAGCCAGAATTCCTGAAATGTGAAGTCAAGTGGGCCTCAGAAAGCATCACTATGAACAAAGCTAGTAGAGGTGATGGAATTCCAGTTGAGTTTTTCAAATCCTGAAAGATGATGCTGTGAAAGTGGTGCACTCAATATGCCAGCACATTTGGAAAACTCAGCAATGGCCACAGGACTGGAAAAAGTCACTTTTCCTTCCAATCCCAAAGAAAGGCAATGCCGAAGAATGCTCAAACTACCGCACAATTGCACTCATCTCACATGCTAGTAAAGTAATGCTCAAAATTCTCCAAGCCAGGTTTCAGCAATACGTGAACTGTGAACTTCCTGATGTTCAAGCTGGTTTTAGAAAAGGCAGAGTAACCAGAGATCACATTGCCAACATCTGCTGGATCATGGAAAAAGCAAGAGATTTCCAGAAAAACATCTATTTCTGCTTTGTTGACTATGCGAAAGCCTTTGACTGTGTGGATCACAAGACACTGTGGAAAATTCTGAAAGAGATGGGAATCCCAGACCACCTGACCTGCCTCTTGAGAAATCTGTATGCAAGTCAGGAAGCAGCAGTTAGAACTGGATATGCAACAACAGACTGGTTCCAAATAGGAAAAGGAGTACATCAAGGCTGTATATTGTCACCCTGCTTATTTAACTTAGATGCAGAGTACATCATGAGAAAACCTGAGGTGGAAGAAGCACAAGCTGGAATCAAGATTGCCGGGAGAAATATCAATAACCTCAGATATGCAGATGACACCACCCTTATGGCAGAAAGTGAAGAGGAACTAAAGAGCCTCTTGATGAAAGTGAAAGAGGAGAGTGAAAAAGTTGGCCTAAAGCTCAACATTCAGAAAACGAAGATCATGGCATCTGGTCCCATGACTTCATGGGAAATAGATGGGGAAACAGTGGAAACAGTGTCATACTTTATTTTGGGGGGCTCCAAAATCACTGCAGATGGTGACTGCAGCCATGAAATTAAAAGATGCTTACTCCTTGCAAGAAAAGTTATGAGCAACCTAGATAGCATATTCAAAAGCAGAGACATTACTTTGCCGACTAAGGTCCATCTAGTCAAGGCTATGGTTTTTCCAGTGGTCATGTATGGATGTGAGAGTTGGACTGTGAAGAAGGCTGAGAACCAAAGAATTGATGCTTTTCAACTGTGATGCTGGAGAAGACTCTTGAGAGTCCCTTGGACTGCAAGGAGATCCAACCAGTCCATTCTGAAGGAGATCAGCCCTGGGATTTCTTTGGAAGGAATGATGCTAAAGCGGAAACTCCAGTACTTTGGCCACCTCATGCGAAGATTTGACTCATTGGAAAAGACTCTGATGCTGGGAGGGATTGTGGGCAGGAGGAGAAGAGGACGACAGAGGATGAGATGGCTGGATGGGTATCACTGACTCGATGGATGTGAGTCTGAGTGAACTCCAGGAGTTGGTGATGGACAGGGAGGCCTGGCATGCTGTGATTCATGGGGTCGCAAAAAGTCGGACACAACTGAGCGACTGAACTGACCTTAACTGCAGTTCCCGTGGTTGCCGGGAGGCTGGGCTTCAGAGGAAGTTGAGCCAGGAGACGGTGATCACCAAGTGGGAGAGACCCCGAGGTGGCTTGGGCCCAAAGGGAGTGACTTAAGCCGGAGCTAGTCAGTTCAGTTCAGTTTAGTTGCTCAGTCATGTCCGACTCTTTGCGACCCCACGAACTGCAGCACGCCAGACCTCCCTGTCCATCACCAACTCCCGGGGTTCACTCAGACTCACATCCATCGAGTCAGTGATGCCATCCAGCCATCTCATCCTCTGTCGTCCTCTTCTCCTCCTGCTCACAATCCCTCCCAGCATCAGAGTCTTTTCCAATGAGTCAAATCTTCGCATGAGGTGGCCAAAGTACTGGAGTTTCCGCTTTAGCATCATTCCTTCCAAAGAAATCCCAGGGCTGATCTCCTTCAGAATGGACTGGTTGGATCTCCTTGCAGTCCAAGGGACTCTCAAGAGTCTTCTCCAACACCACAGTGCAAAAAGCATAAATTCTTCAGTGCTCCGCTTTTTTCACAGTCCAACTCTCACATCCATACATGACCACTGGAAAAACCATAGCCTTGACTAGATGGACCTTAGTTGGCAAAGTAGTGTCTCTGCTTTTGAATATGCTATCTAGGTTGCTCATAACTTTTCTTGCAAGGAGTAAGCATCTTTTAATTTCATGGCTGCAGTCACCATCTGCAGTGATTTTGGAGCCCAGAAAAATAAAGTCTGACGCTGTTTCCACTGTTTCCCATCTATTTCCCATGAAGTCATGGGACCAGATGCCATGACCTTCGTTTTCTGAATGTTGAGCTTTAAGCCCACTTTTTCACTCTCCTCTTTCACTTTCATCAAGAGGCTCTTTAGTTTCTCTTCACTTTCTGCCATAAGGGTGGTGTCATCTGCATATCTGAGGTTATTGATATTTCTCCCGGCAATCTTGATTCCAGCTTGTGCTTCTTCCACCTCAGGTTTTCTCATGATGTACTCTGCATCTAAGTTAAATAAGCAGGGTGACAATATACAGCCTTGATGTACTCCTTTTCCTATTTGGAACCAGTCTGTTGTTGCATATCCAGTTCTAACTGCTGCTTCCTGACTTGCATACAGATTTCTCAAGAGGCAGGTCAGGTGGTCTGGGATTCCCATCTCTTTCAGAATTTTCCACAGTGTCTTGTGATCCACACAGTCAAAGGCTTTCGCATAGTCAACAAAGCAGAAATAGATGTTTTTCTGGAAATCTCTTGCTTTTTCCATGATCCAGCAGATGTTGGCAATGTGATCTCTGGTTACTCTGCCTTTTCTAAAACCAGCTTGAACATCAGGAAGTTCACAGTTCACGTATTGCTGAAACCTGGCTTGGAGAATTTTGAGCATTACTTTACTAGCATGTGAGATGAGTGCAATTGTGCGGTAGTTTGAGCATTCTTCGGCATTGCCTTTCTTTGGGATTGGAAGGAAAAGTGACTTTTTCCAGTCCTGTGGCCATTGCTGAGTTTTCCAAATGTGCTGGCATATTGAGTGCACCACTTTCACAGCATCATCTTTCAGGATTTGAAAAACTCAACTGGAATTCCATCACCTCTACTAGCTTTGTTCATAGTGATGCTTTCTGAGGCCCACTTGACTTCACATTTCAGGAATTCTGGCTCTAGATGAGTGATCACACCATCGTGATTATCTGGTTCGTGAAGATCTTTTTTGTACAGTTCTTCTGTGTATTCTTGCCACCTCCTCTTAATATCTTCTGCTTCTGTTAGGTCCATACCATTTCTGTCCTTTATCGAGCCCATCTTTGCATGAAATGTTCCCTTGGTGTCTCTAATTTTCTTGAAGAGATCTCTAGTCTTTCCCATTCTGTTCTTTTCCTCTATTTCTTTGCATTGATCACTGAGGAAAGCTTTCTTATCTCTTCTTGCTTTTCTTTGGAACTCTGCATTCATATGCTTGTATCTTTCCTTTTCTCCTTTGCTTGTCGCTTCTCTTCTTTTCACAGCTATTTGTAAGTCCTCTTCAGACAGCCATTTTGCTTCTTTGCATTTCTTTTCCACAGGGATCATCTTGTTCCCTGTCTCCTGTACAATGTCACGAACCTCCGTCCATGGTTCATCAGGCACTCTATCTATCAGATCTCGTCCCTTAAATCTATTTCTTACTTCCACTGTATAATGATAAGGGATTTGATTTAGGTCATACCTGAATGGTCTAGTGGTTTTCCCTACTTTCTTCAATTTAAGTCTGAATTTGGCAATATGGCAACCCATTCCAGTACTCTTGCCTGAAAAATCCCATGGACAGAGGAGCCTGGTAGGCTGCAGTCCATGAGGTCGCTAAGAGTCGAACACCACTGAGCGATTTCAGTTTCACTTTTCACTTCCTTGCATTGGAGAAGGAAATGGCAACCCACTCCAGTATTCTTGCCTGGAGAATCCCAGGAACGGAGGAGCCTGGTTGGTTGCCCTCTATGGGGTCGCCCAGAGTCGGACATGACAGAAGTGACTTAGCAGTTGTTGATCTGAGCCACAGTCAGCTCCTGGTCTTGTTTTTGTTGACTGTATAAAGCTTCTCCATCTTTGGCTTCAAAGAATATAATCAATCTGATTTCGGTGTTGACCATCTGGTGATGTCCATGTGTAGTCTTTTCTTGTGTTGTTGCAAGAGGGTGTTTGCTATGACCAGTGCGTTTTCTTGGCAAAACTCTATTAGTCTTTGCCCTGCTTCATTCCATATTCCAAGGCCAAATTTGCCTGTTACTCCAGGTGTTTCTTGACTTCCTACTTTTGCATTCCAGACCCCTATAATGAAAAGGACATCTTTTTTAGGTGTTAGTTCTAAAAGGTCTTGTAGGTCTTCATAGAACCTTTCAACTTCAGCTTCTTCAGTGTTACTGGTTGGGGCATAGACTTGGATTACCGTGATATTGAATGGTTTGCCTTGGAAACGAACAGAGATCATTCTGTCGTTTTGAGATTGCATCCAAGTACTGCATTTCGGACTCTTTTGTTGACCATGATGGCTACTCCATTTCTTCTAAGGGATTTCTGCCCACAGTAGTATATATAATGGTCATCTGAGTTAAATTCACCCATTCCAGTCCATTTTAGTTCGCTGATTCCTAGAATGTCGACATTCACTCTTGACATCTCCTGTTTGACCACTTCCAATTTGCCCTGATTCATGGACCTGACATTCCAGGTTCCTATGCAATACTGATCTTTACAGCATCAGACCTTGCTTCTATCACCAGTCATATCCACGAGTGGGTGGTGTTTGTGCTCTGGCTCCATCCTTTCATTCTTTCTGGAGTTATTTCTCCACTGATCTCCAGTAGCATATTGGGCACCTACTGACCTGTCGAGTTCCTCTTTCAGTATCCTATCATTTTGCCTTTTCATACTGTTCTTGGGGTTCTCAAGGCAAGAATACTGAAGTGGTTTGCCATTCCCTTCTCCCGTGGACCACATTGTATCAGACCTTTCCACCATGCCCGCCCGTCTTGTGTGGCCCCACAGGGCATGGCTTAGTTTCATTGAGTTAGACAAGGCTATGGTCCTAGTGTGATTAGATTGACTAGTTTTCTGTGGTTATGTTTTCAGTGTGTCTGCCCTCTTGCAACAACTACCGTCTTACTTGGGTTTCTCTTACCTTGGATGTGGGGTATCTCTTCACGGCTACTCCAGCAAAGTGCAGCCACTGCTCCTTACCTTGGACCTTGGAGGTAGTCTCAGTCTATTATTTAGTAGTTGGGTGACTAAGTTATGTCATCTATCTGGGCTTCATAATCCTTATCTTTAGAATGAGCGAGGAGGGATGGGTGTTACTCCAAAATGTCAGTAAGGACGTGTTATCAATCCTTTTGTTTGGTCAAAGTCTCTAGTCGGCTGCCTGCCTGCTCTCAAGGAAGGGCTGAACTCATCCTTGCTTAATCTCAGCCGAAGCTTTCGGAGGGAGGTCAAGCTTTCGGCTTTTGCTATTGCAACTAACATGAAGGCTTCTTGCTAAGTTTCCAGTCTATCCTTGATTGATATTTATTAACTAAGTGGTGCGCTGGAGAAGGCAATGGCACCCCACTCCCGTACTCTTGCCTGGAAAATCCCATGGACGGAGGAGCCTGGTAGGCTGCAGTCCATGGGGTAGCGAAGATTCAGACATGACTGAGCAACTTCACTTTCACTTTTCACTTTTCACTTTCATGCATTGGAGAAGGAAATGGCAACCCACTCCAGTGTTCTTGCTTGGAGAATCCCAGGGATGGGGGAGCCGGGTGGGCTGCCATCTATGGGGTTGCACAGAGTTGGACACGACTGAAGCGACTTAGCATAGACAGTTCACTATTATGTGTAAAAACTACCCAGTTCCTTTATGCATACTTGAAAATATATTAAAGATTTGTTGGCTCCCACCTTTTCCAGTCTGTACTCAAATATATGTTAGTAAGGTTAATAGCCATTACTATTCATCTGGAATTATACATTTTTTAGGGCATCTGTATTTTCAATGATGAAGTTTAGGTATTTCTATCCATCTAAGACATGCCAGCTGGGGTACTGATTCATGTGAACATCAGTGTATGGAAAAGTCATCTTCAGCTGGGATGATTAGAGAGGCAGATCTTCCTCTTTATGTCTTTCTGTAAGGTTTTGGTCCTACACTTTGAACTAACCTTGGAGAGAAAAAAGTGATAGCAAAGTGCAGTGCACATATAATGAGTATCTGTTAAAATAATAGCTCTGGAAAGAAACCAAAGTTTAATGCAATACAGAAATATTCTTTACTTCTTTAGCAGATTTCACGTTACAGCTGGTTTTAGGTCTTGGTCCAAGTGGTTATGAGTTCTTAATGTCAATGCCATATGTTTAGGGGGAAATATCACTTCAGTAGCCATTTAGACCCTCTCTTCATTCATGTGTGCTGTGCATTTAATACTGGATTCTGTGTTTTTGTCTTAATGCAAAGGTCTAGCTCAAAATTGGCTTAGAGTTTTAACTGTCTTTGTAGTCAAATCATGGTTAGTTTTGAAGAGTGAATAAGATTTTGTAGTAAAGATTCACCAAAGCAAAATGATTGTATAAATGTACTTAAAACTTCAGCACTTCTATCCCTTTTTATTCTCTAGTTATTTTTTGGTACTTTTATTATTTTTTAAGTTGATGATGATCATTCATGTAGGTTTTATATTTTTGTCAGTTGCTTCTCAAGTAAATACCTGCCTCCTTGTTCTATTCCCAGGCAATTCACACTAACCCCCAGAGAGTCTCTGTGGAAAACCAGATAAGAATCATGCTTTGGGTTATATGTTCTTTATTCCTATCTCACCTAATTTATTATTATTTTTCAACCTCATGTTTTCTTTACATTTCCAACAGTCTCATTGTGCTTCTAAGGGAAGTCTGGACAGAGAGATACTTGCAGGCAGTTTGAGATGTTAATTTCATATGTATAAGGATGGCAGTTAGGCTCAAGGACTATCTCTAGTTTAGGAGGAAGGTTTGAGTTATCTTGTAGGGATATGAAGAAGAAAGACTCATTTCATCACTTTCCCAGGGTTTCCTTGGGCCATTGTGTGATTCTAGCAGCATTTTGAAGTCATTGTGTTGGTGTGTATGCTCCCGAATCCATCCATTAAATACAAATCAAAGAATTATAAATTTAATAACATATCTGAGAGTACAATGAGACTCTAGAGAGTGAAAAATACATTTGTGCTCCTTAGTTTAACCATAATTAATGATTAAATTACTTGTGCTTGGTACTAGGATATTTGAAAATTTAAAAAGCAGTCCCCATGGTTTCTGTCTAGGATCTAGCTTTGGATACGAAGTATGAACATATGGAGTAATTAGAGAGCAATTTGAAGCAGTGCATGGACATAAGAAGGAGATAAATCTCTATGCTGGGCATAAATGGTCTGTAGAAATAAGAAATCATCAAAGGGAAATACATTCAGTTTTTTAGGAGACACAAATTGCTGAGAAGGGTGAGAATATTTAAAGAATGATACACCGTAAATAAGAGTACAGAAATGGGAAATAAGTGATACCTAAATGGGCTGTTTGTATGCATGTATGCAGTCACCACTGCAGGTCTAGAATGTCCCAGGCCTTGGTTTTTGCCCTCAAGGAGCTCACAGCCAAGCAGGGAGTAGAATATGCCAGCCACCTAATATAGCATCAGTAGGTAAAAACAGATGGTAAGAGTAAAATATCCTATGCTGCTAGAGGAGTCTGGGCAGGCTTCTTGAAAGAGAGGTAAAATTTGAAGAACAGAGCAGGGATATTCAACAGGAGAAATACCAAGATTTCACTGGATAGAAGTGATATCTCTGATGAGAAACATTCTTCCATTCTCTTTAATTATCTAGTAACAATTATTTCTAAATTTAATGAAAGGCCTACTATTTTGTGAAACTCTGTTGCGCAATTGCTTCGGGACTTCATACTTGTGAAAACTAAGTACAATAGAAAAGTTTTAACTTTCTCCAAAATTCATCTTCCATCATTTTTGGGTTTTTGTGTTTTTTCTTTTTAACAAAATTCACGGTGAATTATTTTTATACATAAAATTATAAAGAGAAAAAATACAAAATTCATAATGGAAACACTCTGTATTATTCAGCTACAATTTTATCTTATAAAGAGGGTAATATGTGTGCTAAGTTGCTTCACTCGTGTCCGACTCTGCGGCCCTATGGGCTGTAGCCCACCAGGTTCCTCTGTCCACAGGATCCTCTAGGCAAGAATACTGGGATGGGTTGCTGTTTCCTCCTCCAGGGGATCTTCTTGACCCAGGGACTGAACCTGTGTCTCTTACCTCTCCTGTATTAGCAGGCAAGTACATAAAATTATAAGGAGAAAAAAGATAAAATTCATAATGGAAAGCATTCTGCATTATTCATCTGCAATTTTATCTTCTTAAGGGGATAATATAGTTAATTCTTTTAGTACCACTATGGAAATGAACTCACATAAGCGATGCGATTTTTAAAAATCTGATAACATATACAAATATGGTATAACATGGTATAAGACAGGGAAGCCTGGCCTGCTACAGTCTATGGGGTCACAAAGAGTCGGACATGACTTAGTGACTGAACAACACAGTGTATGCAAATATGTATGTATGCATACCTTCATGTGTATATGTTTGAAAAGGACACCTTATATTTGCATGTAGCCTCTCTCATCACCTTGTATTATAGCATTAGAATTTTTTCTTTATACTATCCATCCTTTGGAAACCACAGTCATAAATAAACAAAAATATATGGCCTTGACTATATACTATTATATGGATTTAACATAAATTTCACATTATGTACAATGACACTATTAAATGTGTTAATACAACAAATAAAATGACCAATTCTCTTTAAATTTTAATGTTTAGCATATTTGTTTTGATTGTACATGTGGGAGCTGTGAGAACAGCTCTGCAAAAATACTTTGCAGGTTGCCATAGTGACTAAACTGTAGTGCTTTATGGTGTTGTCCTTCCCCTGAGTCTTAATTCACTTTCGTGTTTTTTCAATCACAATCCAATAGATAACATTTAGATTTCCCTATTCAAAAAAAATTTTTTTGTATACATGCACATAGGTTTAAACTTTTCATAAATACATAATTTGATTGTGCTCATACTCTTAAAGTAAAAATCTCCTTTTTCTCTTTCTCTTTTTCCGGGTCCCCGCATTTCTCTTCTCTTCTTCCTTCCCCATCCCAGTAGACTGTGTTAACAAATGGTAATTATCCTTCCATATTTTTTCCCCTCTGTTTTCATACAATTATATACAGGCCTATATATACATTTACAAATATAAAACATTATTTTGTGGAAATTCACCAAAATTAATTGATATACAGTAGTTCCTATTTATTCCTTTTAATGGCTACTTAATATTCCATGTTGAGAATGAGCCACACTTATTTAGCTACTTCATTTCTACTTTTCTGCTATGAGTAAACTTCAATAAGCATCATTATACATTTGTCCTCACCGGTGGTGTTTTGATTTCTACGGGATAGGTTCTAAGAAGTTGGAATTGTAGGGTCAAGGAGCATATTATATATTTTAAATTTTGCATAAAAGTTACATGTTACTTTCCCAAAAGGACAGTAATACATTACATTTGTACCTAGCAATATTTGGGAGTATCTTTTCCCCATGTCCCTACCAGCAATAAGTGTTATAACTACCAGCAATAAGTGTTATAATTCTCTTTAGTTTTTACTACTCTGATAAGTGTAAAACAAAATTTTTTTGTTGCTTTAATTTGCATCTTCCTGACTATAAGTGAATTTGTTGGTTGAAAATTTGGATGAGTTTAAAGAATATATTTATTGAAAATTTGTGTCTATTTAAGAATAACCTATTCATATCCTCACCTATTATTAGAGTCTACCTTTAAAAAAAATCAGATGGTGAGGTCTCTTTCTATATTACAGACACCTTGTTGCTCAGTCACGAGGTCCTGTCTGACTCTTTTGGGACCCCATGGACTGACTGTAGCCTGACAGGCCCTTCTGTCTGTGGGATTTCCCAGGCAAGCATACTGGAGTGGGTTGCTGTTTCCTTCTCCAGAGGATCTTCCTGACCCAGAGGTTGAACCCACGTCTTCTGCATTGGCAGGCAGACTTTACCACTGAGCCACTGGGGAAGCCCCATATTACAAATGTGTGTGTGTGTGTGTGTGTGTGTGTGTATGTGTGTGTGTGTGTATGTGCTCAGTCACTCAGTCGTGTCCAGTTCTATGTGACCCCATGGACTGTAGCCGTCCAGTCTCCTCTGTCCATGTAATTTTCCAGGCAAGAATACTGGAGCAGGTTGCCACTTCCTACTCCAGGGGATGTCTCTGACCCAGGGGCAGAACCTGCGTCTCTTGCATCTCCTGCACTGGTAGGCAGATCCTTTAGCACTGCACCACCTGGGAAGCCCAGGTATGTTATTATACAAATGTACCCTTTTGTATATCATCCCTGATGCAAATATGTTTTTTATATCTATTGTTTCTTTCTTGCTTTTCACATGTTTTATGCTATATACAAGTTTAAAATTCTTTTTACATACCCCTTTCCAAAAATAAAACTATCTAATTCTTTTCCTACCTCCCTAAAACAAAACCCTGTTGAAATTCCAATTGGAATGGCATTACATTTGAAAAAAATTGTAAATCAAGTAAAGTCTTCTCAGTCAAGAACCTGGTATGTCCTTCTACCAGCCAGACCTTATTTGACATCTTTCAGGGGGTTACAGTCCTCTTCAAAGAGGTCCTCTGTCTTTCTTGGAAAATTTATCTAAGTATTTAATTGTTGCTACTATAAATATAATATTTATCATTTCTAGGGACCTAAATGGAGGAAAGATGCTGATATTTACCTTATATCCAGCTTTCTTGCTAATTTTGTTAATTCTAAAGATTTTTTTAAACTTGCATTTCTCATAGGCTTCCTGGTCATGCATTCATATTAGCAACAGAAAATACATAGTTTTGTGTCTTGTTTTCTTATTTTTATGCCAGATGTTTTATTTTCTTCAAAAATCCCCAAGACAGAATTAAATAATAATGAAGATACTGAGCATATCTGCTAAGTTCTTAATTAAGATACTTGGCAATGCTTTCCCATTTAAGATAATACATCCTCTTGATTTTTAGTTAATTACCCGCCTGTAGGTTGTTTTCTTCTATTGCAATTATTCTTAGAGTGTTTGTAATTGGAGATGACTGCTGAATCATATCAAATAACATTTTGTCATTTATTAATATTTTCAATGATTTTTTTCTTAAATGTGTAGATATAAGGAATTATGTGATAGATTTTCTACCATTAAACACTTTCCATTCCATAAATAAACCTTAGTTATATTAACTATGCCTTTGACACATTGGTTATATTTTTGCTAATATTATGTTTAGAATCTTACCTATATTTATAGTGAAGTGGGCCTATTTGTTTTCTTTTTTGTGTTGCCATCTTTAATAGGTTTCGATATTAAGGTTATGCTTAAAAAAAGTACAAGAGCTTTCCATCTTTGGCTAGAGTCCGAAATAATTTAAGTGTTTTTGCAATTCTAATTGCTGAAAGATGGGATAAAACCGTATTGCCCTGTTGACTTTTCAAAATAATAGCTCTTACTGTGGTAATCATCATGTTTTTACTTTTTAGGTTGATTTTAGGTGATTTATATTCAGTTAGGAAATCATCCATTTCCTCTAGGTTTTCAGATTGTTTGCTATAAAGTTATATATAGTATTCTTATAATTTTTAATCTCTTTTATATGTGTAGTTAAAATGCATCCTGTTTCACTTTTATCTCTATCTGGCTGTTGAGTATTTTTTTAAATGACTTTATAGATTTTTTTCAAAGATGAACTGTTTATGATGTATCTATCCTTTCCATTTCTTTTGTGTTCTATTTCATTGCTTTTATCTCTTGTTATTATTGATTCTTGCCTCCTAGTTTCTTTAGGTGTATTTTGTCATTATTTTCCCAGTTTTTTGAGAGGGAGCACTTAATTCTTTAACTTTTAGCCTTTTATCTATAAAAACAAATAATTTAAGGCCATAAATTTTCCTCTGCAAAGATCTTGCTATATCTTAATTTCTCTTTTTACTTCATTTTTGGGGCTAATATAAAAGAATATTTTTAGGTTTCCAAGTTGCTCAGATGATTTTGTTCATCCTTTTATTTTTTACTTTTAATATTATTATGTTGTGATCATAGAGTATGTCCTGTTAAAATTTCTACTTTAAAAAAGTCCTTTTTCCCTTGAATTCCTGTCTTTCCCTTCCCTCAGCACTCCTGTTCTCATTACCTATTCATAATGCTTTGGCTATTATTCTCTAATGGAGAAATCAAATTCCTTGCATGGAATAAAAATACACAATGCTTACAATTTCAATTTTACACTTAGTGGTAATGGCAGTATCACCACAGGGATACAAAACATAGTTATGTCCTTGGAAAACATATGTATTCATATAATTTTTACTTTTATTTAAATAGGGAAATATTGAAATTGGCTATCTGAATAAGTACTTGTTTTAGTCGATCGAAGATCCATTGACTTTAGGTTTTGTCATTATTTACTTTTTACCATTAAGAAAGAAAAATTTCTGCCAGTTGGATAGCTCAGTGACTCAATGCTTCTTAGCACTTAGAATCTTGTACTTCAAGATTGCTTTTAGACTTCTTTAGACGTATATATTTTTTAAATTGTGGTATAGTTGGTTTGCAGTACTATGTTAGTTTCAGGCATACAGCAAAGTGGTTCAGTTATACATATACATATATATATATATATTCTTTGCCAGATTCTTTTCCATTATAGGTTATTATAAGATGTTGAATATAGTTCTCTGTGGTATATAGTAAATCCTTGTTATTTATCCATTTTGTATATAATAGCATGCAGTCCATGGGGTCACTAAGAGTCGGAAACAACTGAGCGACTTTACTTTCACTTTTCACTTTCATGCATTGGAGAAGGAAATAGCAACCCACTCCAGTGTTCTTGCCTGGAGAATCCCAGGGAAGGGGGAGCCTGGTGGGCTGCTGTCTGTGGGGTTGCACAGAGTCGGACACGACTGAAGCGATTTAGCAGCAGCAGCAACAGCAGCAGCAGCATGTATCTGTTAATCCAAAATTCCCAATTTCTCTCTCCCCTGACCCTCCCTTCACTGTCCTCTTTGGTAATCATTAGTTTCTTTTCTGTCTGTGAGTTTGTTTCTGTTTTGTAAATAAGTTCATTTGTATCAGTTTTTAAATTCTACATATAAGTGCTATCATATGATATTTGTCTTTCCCTATCTGACTTAGTTCACTGACTATGATAGACACAGATTTTTAATCATATAAATATTACTCTTGCACAGATAAAATTGAACGTGTAAGTGGAATAAGTTAGATGAAGTATTCCCCAAACTCCTTTCCCATTCAGAGACTGGATTTCTGAGTCACTTTAAATTCATAGTGATTGATAGTCATATATGTTTTTATCACAAAATATCCTCTATGATACTAAGATGCAAAATATTTTAAAAGAATGCTTCACTCTTGTCTCTGAGATTTCCTCCCAAACCTCTGGGACCAATTTACGAGTCTTGATAAACACACATGTGGTAACTAGTGAATCATCGTGTTGGACATCTGAGGCTAAACTATTATGTGAGCATATGCATGTGTGCATGCTCAGTTGCGTCCTACTATTTGCAACGCTATGGACTGTAGTCCAACAGGTTCCTCTGTTCATGGAATTTCCCAGGCAAGAATACTGGAGTGGGTTGTCATTTCCTCCTCCAGGGGATCTTCCCCACCTGGGGATCAAACCCAAGTCTCCTGCATTGACAGGCGGCTTCTTTACCACTGAGCCACTGGGGAAGCCCCTATGTCAACTACATAGCAATTTAAAAAATGCATATGGTAGGGAGAAGAATGGCCCCCAAAGATATCTGTATCCTAATCTCTGGAAGTTGTGAATAGATTACATGGCAAAAGTGAATCAGGGTTGCAGAAGGAATAAGCTTGCCAATCTGCCAACCTTAAAAATATTGAGATTATCCTTGATTATCGTGTGTGTCCAACTTAATCACAAAGATCCTTAAATGCAAAAGAGGGAGGCAAAATAGATACATATCTTTAGTCTTCTATTGCTGCTGGAGGGTGTGCAATATGAGAACTTGACCCACCATCACCAGCCTTGAAGGTGGAGAAAGAAGGCCATGAGCCAAGGAAACAGGGTTGTCTCTCAAGACTGGGAAAGGCCAGGAGCTTCCCCCAGAGCCTCCCTAAAGGAATGCAAGCCCTGCCAACACCCTGAATGTAGCCCACCGAGACCCATTTCAAGTTTCTTACCCCAGAGTGGTAAGATAATAAAATTGTACTGTTTTAAGGCACTAAGTTTGTGGATTTGTCTAGCAGCAATAGAAGATTAAATGTGCAAGTGATGATGTTATCTCAAGACTGACCCCTGAATGGCAGCATTTTGAGGACATGTTCTGATTTCAGAGACAGTGAAGTATAAAAAATATGCATCTTGAAATCGATGAAGTGTGGGTATGTGTATATTAAATAGGTGTCATAGGAAGAATCATCTTAGAAACTGTGACTGTGGACTTGGGTGAGCATAGGATATCTTAAATCCCGTTAGACATCATTTTAATATCTGAGGTAATTGTGCCACTGTCTAATAAAAAAAAATATGGAAGGAAGTGGGATTCCATCAAGTTTAAAGGTCTTTAGGGCTAGGTGGGAGTATATGTCAATACCTTAAGAGCCAAAAATAAAATTAATCAACTGATGTGGCAGCTGGGACCTGGGCTAAGTGTAACCCTCTTTTAAAGTTCTGGAGACCCCTCCCCCACCCCCATTATATACTATAAACGATTCTGGAGGCAGCCCATTGTCCCAAACAAGGATTGTGACAATGGTGTGTGGTCATTACACTACCTCATAATCAGGGGTATGACGCAAAATTCTTTAGAACAACATTACTGTTCTTCTGGTGAATGTATGTGTCCTATGTCGCTACAGTTGTGTCTGACTCTTTGCAACCCTATGGACCGTAGCCCACCAGGCTCCTCTGTCCATGGGATTCTCCAAGCAAGAATACTGGAGTGGGTTGCCGTTCCCTTCTACAGGGGATCTTCCTGACCCACGGATTGAACCTGGGTCGCTTACACCTTCTGCATTGGCAGGTGGGTTCTTTACCACTAGCACCCACTTGCAAAGCCCATTTCTTTTTGGTGGCTAAGCAGCATGAAATCCAGTCTTGTGAACTGCTGCTAAAACTCTATAAAGATGTAATTTTAAATAATATCTATGGCTGATGAGTAAAAAGCACTATAATTTAAGAATCTGTAAGGTTTCAGAGACCCTTATAGAAGGAAAAGTGTTATATATATGATATATAACAATTCAGATCATTCCCATTTAAGATCTGTGAAAATACTTAAGAATATGCTCTAACCAGTGAGTGAAGCAGGATAGATAAGTCACGTTTATTGCTGTTCAGTCACTCAGTTGTGTCCGACTCTTTGCAACCCCGTGCACTGCAGCACACCAGGCTTCCCTGTCCTTCACTATCTCTCAGAGTTTGCTCAGATTCATGTGCATTGAGTCGATGATACCATCCAACACAAGTCAACTTCCCTATGTCAAGTTAGGGAAGATGAAAGAACAAGCAGTGGTTAGCAATAAATCTTGCCACTTCACCATATAGTTAAGTTCGGTTCAGTTGCTCAGTCATGTCCAACTCTTTGTGACCCCATGGGCTGCAGCATGCCAGGCTTCCCTGTCCATCACCAACTCCCGGAGCTTATTCAAACTCATGTCCATCGAGTCATCCAACCATCTCATCCTCTGTTGTCCCTTTCTCCTGCCTTCAGTCTTTCCCAGCATCAGGGTCTTTTCCCTTGAGTCAGTTTTTTGCAACAGGTGGCCAAAGTATTGGAGCTTCAGCTTCAGCATGAGTCCTTCCAATGAATATTCAGGACTGATTTCCTTTAGGATTGACTGGTTGGATCTCCTTGCAGTCCAAGAGACTCTCAAGAGTCTTCTCCAACACCACAGTTTAAAAGCATCAATTCTTTGACACTCAGTTTTCTTTATAGTCCAATTCTCACATCCATACATGACTACTGGAAAAACCGTAGACTTGACTATATTTGTTGGACCTTTGTTGGCAAAGTAATGTCTCTGTTTTTTAGCATGCTATCTAAGTTGGTTATAGCTTTTCTTCCAAGGAGCAAGCGTCTTTTAATTTCACCATCTGCAGTGATTTTGGAGCCCAAGAAAATAAAGTCTCTCACTGTTTCCATTGTTTCCCCATCTGTTTGCCATGAAGTGACGGGACTGGATGCCATGATCTTAGCTTTTTGAATGTTGAGTTTTAAGCCAGCTTTTTCACTCTCCTCTTTCACTTTCATCAAGAGGCTCTTTAGTTCCTCTTTGTTTCTCCCATAAGAGTAGTGTCATATGCATGTCTGAGGTTATTGATGTTTCTCCTGGCAATCTTGATTCCAGCTTGTGCTTCATCCAACCTGACATTTCGCATGATGTACTCTGCATATAAGTTAAATAGGCAGGGTGACAATATACAGCCTTGACGTACTTCTTTCCCTATTTCAAACTAGTGTGCTGTTCCATGTCCAGTTCTAACTGCTGCTTCTTGACCTGCATACAGATTTCTCAAGAGGCAGGTCAGGTGGTCTGGTATTCCCATCTCTTTCAGAATTTTCCACAGTTTTTTGTGATCCACACAGTCAAAGGCTTTGGTGTAGTCAATAAAGCAGAAGTAGATGTTTTTGGAAATCTCTTGCTTTTTCGAGGATCCAGTGGATGTTGGCAAGTTGGGAAATCCTAATTTTTAGCTTCCGATGAATAGCATTAAATATTCTTATTTTTGTTCAGATGAATATCAAATTTCTCTAGCATTTATAGTTAATTGGTTGCTTGTCCTAACTATTCTCTGGCTCCAAGTCCTTCCTTAGTGATGGTGTAGATGCTGTTTTGCACAACTCAGATCCTGCTTTCTAGAAGCTGTCTGTTGCCAGCTGCTGGCACAGCTGGCTGCTGATCACAGATGAATTCCTTCCAGGAATTGCCCCAGACAAAGAGAGATGCCTTGCTCAAGTCACACTTCCTCCCTGGAAGGATCCTCCATCACAACTGTACAGAGCCCCAACCTCCTTGTCTCAATCTCAGCAACTCTGAGAGGGCTTCCCAGCTCCAATGGCTCCGGAAGGATTGGCTGAGGCCTCTATTGCAGCTGCATTGCCTTTAAATTTCCTCTATCTAATTTTGCTCCCTTCACCCCCATTAAGTATCCTCAGTAAACCTCTTCTAGCAGGCAAATCCCAGAGTCTCCGAGTTTCTTTCCCAAGCAGTACAATCTACAACAGGGATTTTGGAGCTGAATCACATGCTGCTAAAAGAAGTCAATCCTGAATATTCCTTGGAAGGACTGATGCTGAAGCTGAAACTCCAATACTTTGGCCATCTGATGGAAAATGCTGACTCATTGAAAAAAAACACTGATGCTGGGAAGGATTGAGGGCAAGAGAAAAGAGGGGCGACAGAGGATGAGATGACTGTATGGCATCATCGATTCAATGGACATGAGTTTGAGCAAGCTCAGGGAGATAAAGGACAGTGAAGCCTGGTGTGTTGCTGTCCATGGGGTCGTAAAGAGTCAGACATGACTTAGCAACTGAACAACAAGAACACATGCCACTGGTTGGCAGTGAGGACCCCCATCCCTGCCATCAGGGATGCACCAATAGCCCTTGCATATCGTTTGGGTGCAGTTCATAAACTTACCCAGTGGTGAGCAGGAACTCAATATATGTAGACTGGAATGCGCTGGTGGAGGAATATCACAGGCATCTGAGAGTAGGAATTATGAGGACTTTGAAATCAGACTGCTGTTGCTGAGAACCATTGATACAGCAAGGCAAGTTTGAGGGTAGTTTCTCACCAAGTGGGCCTACTTGGTAGCATATAATGATTTTCTCATCTCCAGTCTTTGAAAGGCAGAAAAGGCTAATTATAAGGGCAGTGGAGCATCAACACAGATTTAATTCTCAACCTTGAGAGTTTGGCTACACTGAGTTTAGGGTCCCTATTGGGAAAGAGTGGAACACTGAGACTTGAGATGGGGACAGGTGGGACAATGCCCTTGAAAATCTTGAATCCCTAGATTTATCTAAACTCTTTAGGTCTGCAGGAGTCTGCATACTCCTTCCTGTCAAACAAGATCCTTCCTTGTTTGCAAAGTCTTCCTTTTAGCACTTCGCTCAGAATGTTACCCTACCTGCCTACAGGCTGTGTGTGTTATCACCTTCAGTTCAGTTCAGTCGCTCAGTAGTGTCTGACTCTTTGCAACCCCATGGACTGCAGCACTCTAGGCTTCCCTGTCCATCATCAGCTCCCAGAGTTTACCCAATCTCATGTCCACTGAGTTGGTGATGCCATCCAACCATCTCAGCACTCTGATTCCAAAGTCCTCATAATTCCTACTCTCAGATGCCTGCAGTATTCCTCCACCAGTGCATTCCAGTCTTCACATAGTGAGTCCCTGCTCACCACTAGGTAAGTTTATGAACTGCACCCAAACTGTATGCCAGGGGCTATTGGTACTCCATCTGATGGCAGGGATGGGGGTCCTCACTGCCAAACAGTGGCATGGTTATCACCTTAGTCATGTCCAACTCTTTGCAACACCATACACCATAGCCTGCCAGGCTCCTCTGTCCATGGGATTTTTCCCAGAAGGAATACTGGAGTAGGTTGCCATGCCCTCCTCCAGGAGATCTTCCTGACCCAGGGATCAAAACTGCATCTCTTATGTCTCCCTTGTTGGCAGGCAGGTTCTTTACTGCTGACGCCACCTGGAAAATCCCACCTGTCTACACACCAATGACACAGTGACTTACAATATAACTTGGCTAGAGAAGGGCTAGACCTGCTAAGGGAGGAGAGGGATCATCTCTGGAAGGTGCTGCATGTGTTTGGGCAGTTGTTCCACTAACATGTAGCAGAGCCCGTGGGTTCCAACATCTGTTTGGTCCAAGGAGACACAGAGATTGGAAATATGAGTGCGGATGTGGGCAATGGATGGATTTTCTCTATGAAATGATTACACCAGGCCTAGATCATTGGCAAGAACACTTATATTTTCCAGTAAATCTGGGAAGTTTAGATTCCTTGGCATACCAAATAACTCTTCTAGAATATGTTTCGCTTCAGCTTTATAGTTTGAGTCTTGAAATTTTACTGAACAAACATTAATAAAGTCTTTTGCTCACATGATTTAGCCAACTTACAAAAATATTCACTCTCTGTGCAACTATGATTTGCAAATAGCAGGAGATATTTCGGTTGGCTTTCTCTTTCCTAAAGGATAGCAGTTCTGGGTGAAATCTTTGTTTTGCAGTCTATCTTTGCACTCGTGAACTTGGAGAGGTGCCTTTTGAGACTGAGCGAAAGTTTCAGTTGTAATCTGATGGAAATGTACATGACCAAGTGCTCCTTCTTGGCACAGAAAGTCCTTGTGATGATCACTTGATCCTTGTATCCAGCGATAGAGGCTTCCCTGAGCCATTATAAATGCCCTTCGCAGATCACTGGAGTCAGTAGAAATTGTTTGCCTGTCATAGGAATTTGCAATTACACTAGAATGTCATCATTTCAGGAAACTATAAAGCAATGAACATGTTTACTTTCAGCCACAAAGGAAAAAAAATATCCTGAGAACCAGATTTTCTTGGCAGTTTGAGGCATTTATTAGGAAATCTGTAATTTCTTTTTGTAATCCCACACTCAGTGGGCATCCCCTTTAATGGAGATATGTCAAGCTTGGAGAATTATATGGTACATTCTGAACTTGCTTTGCTGGGAAAATAAGACTCATGACTTAATTTATAGGCTTGTTGATTTCACCACCCTCCCAACTCCCTGGAAGGAGGAATTAAAGTCTCGTGATGGCTTAAAAGGACCTAAAGTGCTTTCAGGTGCCCTTAGATCTGCTGAGTGGAGTGGCGCTGAATTTTGACACTGGCATTTCATTCTTAGTAGCATGCAGTGCAAAAAGGTTCTCTGAAAAGTTGTACTGTCTGGGAACTTTCTGAGTAATCTCACTGGATGGAGAGTGTCTCTGTTTTTCTGCGTTTCTACTATGTTCCTGATTTTTTTTATTCCTCCCCACCTAGAAACATACTGGCTTTTAGGTAGTAACTTCTTCAAATGTGCTGTCAATATGGAGAGACAAGAATCATTCATTTGTTAGGAAATAAAGCCTAGCTCCTCTTTCAACCTAGAAATGTAGCGGCTGGCCACATTCCCGTTGCTGGCTGTGATGTCCTGGGTCACTGTCCATTGTGCATGGTGATGACTTCAGGTGGACTTCCTGTCTGCAGTTTTAATTTAATAGCATTTATACTTACTCTGGTTAATATTTCTTCTTCCTGGCTCACTAGTTCTATCATTTTTTTTCAAAGATTTTTTTAAAATGTGAACTATTTTTAAAGTTTTTATTGAACTTGTTACAGTATTGCCTGTTCTATGTTTTGGTCTTTTGACTGCAAGCTGTGAGACCTTAGTTCCCCTACCAAGGATCAAACCCACATCCCCTGCATTGGAAGGTGAAGTCTTAGCCACGGGACTACCAGGCAAGTCCCTCATTTTATTTTCTTATCCATTAAACTGACTAAAATCTGAATACCCGTTTGTAACGGAGTCTGACCCCATTTTATGATCTGTGGTTGCTGACATCTTTGAAGAGACTCAATCCTCCTCCTCCCCCATTGTACCGCACAGATAGACATCCATAATAAGAAAGTCTAGATGCTTTGGTACTAGAGGGAAGTTCAAAACATGCAAACCCCTGCCAGTGTCTGGGAACCCTCACCCTGACCTCACACACACTACAGTAAAAACTCCTAGCCAGTCCCTTTTCTCTTGAGTCAGTTTTGGAGCAGCCTGCTCTTCCCAGAAAGCCTTATCATGTGAGTATTATGGTCTTTTTTTTTTTTTTTTTCATCAATATGGCTAGGTCACAGTAACCAGATATTCTGTCAAACATTATTAAAGATGTTTCTGTGAAGGTATTTTTAAAAATGAGATTAACATTTAAATCAGTAGACTTTGAGTAAAGCAGGTTACCGTCCATATGTGGGTTGGCATCATCCAGTCAGTTGAAGGTCTTAACAGAAAAAGACTGACTTCTCTTAAAGAAGATGAAATTCTGCCACAACCCACCTTCACTTTCAACCGTAGTATCAGCTCTTCCCTGGGTATCCAGGCTGACAGCCCACCTTGCAGATTTTGGACTTGCCAGATTCCACAACTGTGTGATCCTTAAAATAAATCTCTGTCTCTACACACACACACACATACACCACACCCACACACACACGTCTATCCTATTGGTTCTGTTTCCTGGAGAACTTTGACTAATACAGTGAGTAATAATTTTTTTCCATATACTTTTAGTGTGTGTGACATTTTAAGTCTATCTGAACCAAATAGTGGGTGAGGTTCACCTTGTATCTACAAGAGTGTCCATAACATCTTTCATGGCAGAATATTTTGTTTTTATTTCCTATCCTTACCTTGCCCAGTTGACTCTTGAGTTGTGTGCAGTTTTGATAATGTGAAACACAGAGAGAGACCAAAGTGATGTTTATGAGGCCAAAATGTTTAATTAAACCCCATACTTGCATGGGAAACGTCCAGTGCTCAGGATTATATGTCATTGGATAGCAGGTAGTGTCCCTACCATTTGTCATGGGAACTAGGCTGGTAGAATGATGGGGCTGACAATGTGTGAGCAGTAGAGGAGCATAGTTAAAACTGAGAAGTCTATTGTGAGATGTTTTGTGACATAGGCATTGGAGCTAGGTGACAGACATTTGTACCTTTGCTCTCGTCTGTGACAGATAGAGCCCTAAAATCTAAGGTACTTTGGGCAAGACTAGCTTCTGACTTTGCTGCATTATAGCACAATTCCAAGGAGTCATGGCCACTTGGAAAGCTAAACTGCTATTGTAATAATCTATTCTGAGCCTTGGTTTCTTTATAAGCTGGAAGCTATCCTTATTTCATTGGGTTGTTGTAAGAGGCAAATCAGGAAACAGACTAAAGAGATTAGTACTGAGCCTGGTACTTATTAGGTTCTCAAGGCATATTAGTTTCATTTGCTTTCTCTTCCTTCTTTCCTGCCCCCGTTTCCTGCTTCAGTTCTTTTCTGTCTTTTCTAAAGTAGGCTATGGGAAGTAGGGGAGAAGCGGAGGTTGGGGAGATTTTACTCAGTGCTGTCATTACAGGCAGCAACCGGAGACATGAGCATGGCTACCTGGAGCAGAAAAGGAAGACTGGTGTCTATAGCTGCCTGCTGTGCAGACACCACCTCCAATCTCTCCGCCCCCACCACCCCAGCCAGCAACTCTTTGGGAAGAATGTGAGCAAAGCTGAGATTCTCCCAGAATTGGTAGAAGAACAACCAGAGACATTGCTGCACTGTTTCAGAAGTTATGGCTTAGTGGAAGGACTATGGGATTTAGAACTATATACACCTGCGTTCAAATAATTGGACTTCAATTACCCAAGGGCTGGGTGTCTATGGGAAAATGAATTTTATTCTGTCTCAGTTTTCTTATCTTCAACATGGGGATATAAAGGACTCTGTGGTTGGTTCAGAATCAAGTCACTCAGTTTCCATGCTGCTGAGAAGCGTTGGTTATGGAGAGCTTGCAACTAAGTCCCTTAGAGGATGACAGTGGACTTCTCCAAACTCAGCCAGGTAGTAGCCCCAAATGCAGTTACTGAGCCAGGTTGGTCTCTTCCCTAGCAGACTGATGCGGCAATAGTCACTACGTGGTGTGCGGTCATAGGTTTGGCTCGTGTGTTCTGTTCCATCTCTGTCAGGAAGGGGAAGCAAAAGCTGTTTACATTCAGGAGGAACAGACAACAGTGTGCATTAAGGTCTCACATCAAGGCTATGTTCACAGTCCCACCCTCCATCACAATATATAGTAAGTGTCCTCCATACGAACCTCCGAGTTGCGAAGCTTCAAATATGCGAATGTACATTCCGTCAGTGTCAGGCATGAGTGGAACTGCAGCTTGCCCTCTGTCTTCTACTGCTGATGATCCTTCGACTCTACCATCTCCCACCCCTGATTCCTCCTCCAGTGAATTCTCCTTGCCTGTTCAGTAGATGCTAGCCCCTGTATTGCTGTTATGCTTCTGCACTTTTCAAGGTACTGTAGGATTAAAAATGTTTTCTTTATTGTTTGCATTTGTTTTAATGTATCATTTGTGTGAAAAGTGCTCTAAACCTATTCCAGTACAGTACTGTGTAGCCTGGGTTTTCCAGGTAGAACAGTGGCAAAGAATCCTCCTGCCAAGCAGGAGATGTGGGTTCGATCCCTGGGTCAGGAAGATGCCCTGGAGAAGGAATGGCAGCCCATTCCGGTATTCTTGCCTGGGAGATCTCATGGACAGGGAAACCTGGCGAGGTATAGTCCATGTAGATAGAAAAGAATCAGACCTGACTTTCTAAGCAGCAGCAGCACTATCTAGCCAATTGTGTTAGTTGGGTAGCTAGGCTAACTTTTCGGACTTGTGAACAAATTGGACTTATGAATGGTCTCTCAGAACAGAACTCATTGTATGTAGGGGACTTACTGTAGTCTAAAGGGACCTGGGTCATCTGGATGTCCTGAAGAACATCATATTAGCTCACTATACTGGTGGTGTTGTTTAGTCGCTCAGCTGTGTCTGACTATTTGTGACCCTAAGGACTGTAACCCACCGGCTTCTTATTTCATGGGATTTCCCAAGCAGGAATACTAGCGTGGGTTGCCATTTTCTTCTCCAGATCTTCCCAATTCAGGGATTGAACCCATGTCTCCTGCATTGACAGATGGTTCCTTTACCACTGAGCCAATCAGATTGAATGACCAGAAGTGGGAGATGTATTGGAGATCTTTGGGAAGACAGGTGTGCTGCAGAGAATGGAAGACAGACCATACCATTATTCAGACAATAGGGTTGTGGGGGAGGATTTGGGTCCCCTTGTGTCAATACAGAGCACACTGCCTAGCCCAGAGTCAGAACAGTTGACATTTACTAAGTACGTACCACACCGTGAGACCATGACCCTTGCTCTTTAGTACTCTGCAGGTAAGACAAGAGATAAGTACTCCAACAGAGGGCATCCAGGGTGTTACAAGATGATTTCATTATTCTAATTCTGGCTGTTTTAATTGTTGGTGACATTCTTTTAAGAGCTAAATGATAAAAAAAAAAATTAGTTCTCTATCAAAAGGAAAATCATTGCTTCCATCATTGGGTAATACAGAAATGTTTCATGGCCCAGAGTTTACAAAGAATCTTTTCATTCAATGAGCTAAATGACCATGCATAACACAGTTAAATTATGACTTATAGTTTTTCATTTATCGGTTGTTTTTGTTCTTTTATACCATAGGAAATTAATGAGGCTGAGAGGCTTAAATCGTGTTTTATGTATTTAAAATAATTATGATTAAAGGCCTTTTACACATGTGTATTTATCATGAATTCTTGTTCAAAGAACTGTTTTTCATGGTTCAAGAAGCAAAATTAATTTAAATCAGCAGCTAATGCATGGTTCTCAATTCCATGAGTCAGCTGGAAGCTGCTGACATTTTTATGTGGAGCCTCCTTTAAGGTAATAGAAGCATAGCACTAAATGACGTGTCTGACACGGGAGGGGTGGCAATCCATGGAGATCCCGCCGCGATGTTCCAGGTCATGACATGGGCCACAGCCTGCCATCTTCACCGCTTTTGCTATTCTGAAGCTGATTGGGGTGACTAAGCAGAGTGGTGTCATGAAGCGCCCATCTTGAGATTTGAGTCCTGTTAAACTTCAGTGATTGAAGCACACACTTGCCATTCTCCATCAGTTAGTCTCTCAGTCATGTCCAACTCTCTGACTCCATGTACTATAGCTCGTCAGACTCCTCTGTCCATGGGATTCTCCAGGCAAGATTACTGGAGTGGGTTGCCATTTCCTTCTCCAGGGGATCTTCCCAACCCAGGGATAAATCCCTGTCTCCTGCATTGCAGGAGGATTCTTTACCATCTAAGCCATCAGGGAAGCCCAGAGAATAAATTCACCCCTGCATGTCCAGGGGTCCCCAAGGCAGCTGTCAGAGCACTGAGAGGAAGCCCCAGGAGCTTGGCATTTGATCTGAAAGCTCGGAACTCCAGCGTTCCACCTTTAAAGGGCCTGGATTCCAGGACAGAGTAAGAGCTTCCGACCCCATGCAGTGCTGTGTGTGTGTGTGTGTGTGTGTGTGTGTGTGTGTGTGTGTGTGTGTGCGTGCGGGTGCACGTCCACAGGCAGCCAGGTGCTCCTTAGAGGACAGAGTCTGTAATTATGAATATTTTAAATGTGGGTAGTTGATCCCTTTCCTATTCAGCATGTAGCTGTGAGTGAAGCTGCAGACAATGGCCAGAATCTCTCTGTGCTGTCCTGAATTTATCTGAGAATATTAAAGTAAAGAGCAAAAGGGCTCTATTCTACCCTTCCCAGATATGCGGGCAAGAGTAGAACCCAGCTTTTGGGTGGTGAATTTTTAAAGTGGTCAGGGCAGGGGATAATGCACAAATAGGTAACAGCTCTGGGGACTCAAGAAATGGTGTTTAACTAGGAGGAACAAATGTATGCTGTCTTTGAATGTCTTTGAAAGGGAAGGAATAACGAAGTATTCAGGTGTGCTGCTGCTGCTGTTAAGTTGCTTCAGTCGTGTCTGACTCTGTGCGACCCCATAGACGACAGCCCACCAGGCTCCCCCATCCCTAGGGTTCTCCAGGCAAGAACACTGGAGTGGGTTGCCATTTCCTTCTCCAATGCATGAAAATGAAAAGTGAAAGTGAAGTTGCTCAGTCGTGTCCGACTCTTAGCGACCCCGTGGATTGCAGCCTACCAGGCTCTTCCATCCATGGGATTTTCCAGGCAAGAGTACTGGAGTGGGGTGCCATTGCCTTCTCCATTCAGGTATGAAGAGGTGCGATTTTTGGTAATAAGACACAGAGACACTAAGTATCAGAGTGGCAAAGAATAATGAAAAAATTCTTGCTTTGGGCCCCCCTCTGGCTTTGCCACCTCCTGACTGAAATGTTGGACTGTTAGGTCACCTTTCTGAGCCTCAGTTTTCTCATCAACACAATGGGGAGACTGGGCCAAAGAGTCTCCCTAGTTCCTTTCTACTCTAGCTATGATCCTATGACATGCTCTGAAGATTTCAGATGAACATGCTCCCCTTCAAAGGAAGGAATGACCTCTACAGCCCAAGAAAAGACTTACTGAGAGCCTAATACTCAGCCAACAGTACTGAGTTGTTAGGATGTAAGCCAAGAATATTACAGCTGTGCTGGTGATGCTGAGGAGACAATAAAAAGAGACTGAAACAGGTGACACACTGTGTGCTGTGGTTGAAAAGTCTAGAGCACTTCAGATAGGTGATATTGATGTAGAGTGCATAAATGAAGAGTGGGATTTGAACCAAAATGGGAGCTGAGCTTTATAGGATGGGTAGGATTGGGGAGGTGGAGAAGGGCTAAAAATAGGTCATTCCTGGTTTGAGGGTGAGTCATGTTCCTGGAAGGAAATACATGACTCGATCAAACTGGGTAATTGAGAAGAGTTTAATAAAGGGGACATTTACACAGGTGTGGCCGAGGCTTAGGTAAATGACTGAAGATGATGCCCTGGGCTAGCGAAAGAGAGGAGCCATTGCTACCCTATGTCTAGAGAAGCAAGAGATTGGAGTGGTCATCATAACAGGGCTTGCATGTCTGAGAAGAAGGGAAGCCTTCAGGAGAAGGGCTGATGACAGCTGGCCCATTGCAACTCTGCCAGCAGGAGCTGTTGGGAGCAGGGAGAGATACCCAAATCTCTTCCTCCTCCTGCCTTCAGAATCCTTCTGGAGCCTGTTCCTGGCTAAATTCAGCTGAAGATTGGTGAAGGTCAGCCTCCTGGGGCAGAGGTGGGAAAGGGTGAAGAGTGGATTTAGAAAAGCAAATAGGAGACACTGGCAGAGCGGCAGACCCTGAGCACTCACGGATATACAAGTGGAAAGCAAGAGCAATGGTGGAGAACTCACCACTGAACGTTTTGGAAGTCAGGAAGGAAACTGCATACGTGTGGCCACTGAGCAGTGTTCCTTGAGTGCAGGACCACCACGGACTGCTGCAGCAGTCTGGGGGAGGAGTGTGAAAGAGCCAGGGAACACTTATGGGCGTTTCCTGGCTTCTGTGAGAATGCTCACCGTGCCCAGCCATTCCGACCTTCTCCTTTTGGAGGGGCAAGCTCTTACACCACTCATCTCTTCTATTTTACATTGAGATTTTGGGATCATTAAAATTTTTCAATATTTATACCAAATCTATTCTGATCTGGAAACTTAGTAGCAACCTGTAATATTGCTTTGTCTCTTCTCCCCTCCCCCCACTCTAATAACTGCAAATATTAAATATTAATATTTTAAGAACTTTTCTTATGTTGTTCCCCACGCATTTCAGTAAATCATTATTGTCTAGACACCAAAAGAAAGTCAGAAACCGTTGCTGGAAGTGAAAATTCTTTAGGGATTTTTATTCAATAATAGAGCAATTAAATAGGGCAGATTATTGAACAATAGAAAGTACTTTCTTTACAATCTGCACACTTAGCAGATGTATCATTAACCATCAAGTGGATGCTTAAGTTCAGGGCTGCATATGCTGAAAAAGCACTGTTTTATGCATGAATACATTATATTTCTTTGGAAAATGCTTAGCATTGTAAGTAGAAAATGAAATATTGGATTCCATACTAAGCCTCAATTTAGTATGTTGTGGTTATCTACTTATTTACCTAAATCATATAGCAGTGGCCAAATTATTAAAGTACAACAAGAATGCTTCTCATTCAGTCAAAAGATACACTCTGACACCCTCATGGAGTTCTAATCTGCCTGAGTTCAGGGCCATAGTTCATAACAAATGAACTATGGCAGGGGTTTCTGTTCATAGGGTAATGCGGTAAGGCCATGGCAATGACTAAATTCTGTTTACAGTTTATGTAGCTTGTCAGCTTTAAGTCATCTGCACAAAGCTTTATTTATGGGAAATAACACATTTCAGAATTTGTGCATAAAGCTCTTAATGTTTAAACTGTGCTGTTTAAAAATTGCATAATTTTGTACTTCTTGCAATTTAAAATTTGCATTTATAATACTACCTTACTGCATTAACAGTATTTTCAGCTACTGGACAATGTATAGAGGGTTCTGTGTAGGCCCTGGTAGGTAGTCTGCACCTTGTCAACTGATGAGGGTAAGGGCAGGAGGAGAATGACAAAACGGAAAGTGAACTTAACTCAAATGAGAAAAGGTCTACTATGGCTGCCGTGTGTGGGGTGGGGAAGCTGGTGTGTGCGTGCTTATGTGTGTGAAACTGTAAGCAGGAAGCAAAGCAAATGGGAAGGAATCGAGAATGAGAAAGAACCAAGAGCAAGGCAGGATAACCATAACCGCAGCCACTGAAGTCTCAGGGAACGCAGAAAAGAGGTGCCACGTGGGCGTGGTTCCAGGATGGGATTTCCTTTTTGTCTGCTTTTCAAGAGACTGAAGTAAAACTCATGTTATTCTAAATTTTGTTTTTTAAGAGAAGTTTTAGTTTCACAGCAAAATTGAGCGGAAAGCACAGAGTTTCCATATACCTTCTGCCCCAGCATACCCATAGCCTCCTTAACTTGAAGCATCCCCCACCAGAATGGTACATTTGTGACAGTTCACCCACATGCACGTAACATTATCACCCAGAGTCCGTACTTTACATTAGGATTTACTCTTGTTGCTATATATCATATGGGTTTGGACAGTGTGTGAGGTCATGTATCTACCCTTATGGTATTATACATATTATTCAGAGTTGCTTAACTCTTATAAAAATCCTCTGTGCTCTGCCTGTTTATCACTCATGTTACTATTTACTGCTTTTTACTATTGAATATTGTGGGACTGAGTCTTGCTGATCTGGGTGTTGAAACGGGAGAAATAAGACCTAGATATATTCGGGTTCAAGGTGTGAGCTTTTTAACTATGACAGACACGGAGGAATACTGTTGAGCCTCAGACCACCCACTTAGATGGTCTGAGACGACACAGGATACTTAGATGACACAAGAGAGTGTCACCAGAACTGTGTGTCCAGGGCTGAGCTGTCACAACAGAAGGCACATCTGGACTCTAGGGTTCTTATGCCTGGGTCCGCTGAAGACCCTTCCTTCAAGGCATCCATAGTAAGTTCTGCTTACTATGTAAGATAAATGGCAGGCTGTCTTCTCTGAGCCCTGGAGAGAAGTAGATTTCAATACCTCTGAATTCCAAAAGGGAATGGAATGCCTCTCCTGAATAAGATGGCTTATTCTGGCCAAACAATCTATCGTATGAATATTAGACACATTAGAACACACTGGAAATTAGGTCCTGGAGAGAAAAGAATCATGAGAATTAGCATGGTAGAAGAGGCGTTCCCAGGTGGAGCAAGTGGTAAAGAACCTGCCTGCCAGTGCAAGAGGCAGAAGAGATGTGGGGTTCGAGTACTGGGTCAGGAAGATCCTCTGGAGGAGGGCATGGCAACCTACTGCAGGATTCTTGCCTGGAGAATGACATGGACAGAGGAGCCTGGTGAACTACTGCCCACAGGGTCACACAGAGACAGACATGACTGAAGCAGCTTAGCATGCACACATACATACAGTATGAGGGGAGTTCACTTAACTTATCCCTGCCTCAACTTTTTCACCCATAGAATAAGAATAAAAAGAGTGCTTGCCTCAAACACTCTTTTTATTCTTATTCTAAATAAGGATTAAACAAAGTAATGTGAGGATTAAACAAAGTAATGTTTTAGTAATTTAGTGGTGTTTTTGCAGTGCCGATCCTACTGGACATTGCCTGGCGTGTAGTGTGTGCGCTGGCATATATAAATATATTTATAATAAATACTCCAACTTTGTCATTTCACATGAGAAAATTCTCTTAAACATAATTTACTTCAAATTTTTGAGGAGTTTCCTCTAGTCTGGAATAAAACCTTGTTTTCATGACGTCACTGGTATCAGAAGTTTTGTTGTTGTTCAGTCGCTCAGTCACGTCCAACTCTTTGCAACCCCATGGACTGCATCACTCCAGGCTTCCCTGTCCTTCACCATCTCCCAGAGCTTGCTCAAATTCATGTCGATTGGGTCAGTGATGCCATCCAACCATCTCATCCTCTGTCATCCCTGTCTTCTCCTGCCTTCTATCTTTCTCAGCATCAGGGTCTTTTCCAATGAGTCAGCTCTTTGTATCAGGTGGCCAGAGTACTGGCGTTTCAGCTTCAGCATCAGTCCTTCAGTGGATATTCAGGACTGATCTCCTTTAGGACTGACTGGTTTGATCTCCTTGCAGTCCAAGGGACTCTCAAGAGCCTTCTCTAATACCACACTTCAAAAGCATCAATTCTTCAGTGCTCAGCCTTCTTTATGGTCCAGCTCACACAGCCGCACATGACTACTGGAAAAGCCATAGCTTTGGCTATACAGGACTTTGTTGGCAACGTAATGTCTCTGCTTTTTAATATGCTGTCTAGGTTTGTCATAGCTTTTCTTCCAAAGGAGTAAGTCTATTTTAATTTCGTGGCTGCACTCACTCTCCACAGTGCTTTTTGAGCCCAAGAAAATAAAGTCAGAAATTTTGGGATTTTTCTAATTACTTCTCAGTATTGCATGAGGTTCTTTCCTATAGAATGGTCTCTGTTCAAAACTACAGGTTGCCGCATCCTTGAGTAAGGTCACCAAAAATAAGTACGGACGAACTGGGGGTTGGGGAAAGATAAGGAAGGAGCTGGAATGAGGCCAAGGAAGGCACCATTATTTCTTTTGTAAAAATCTGTGAATCTTCTGATAAAAAGAGCAGGGATCCTCCCAGTCCTCTCCCACCTTGTAATATTGTATCAGTCTTATTTTGTAACATAAGGATGCAAATCACCAACATCCCAATAGGCTCTGCAAAATTCAATACAAACTGCAAGTCATGCTGGAGGAGAGGAGAGTGTGAACATTCCAAACCCCAGCTGGAGCACCCAGCAGCAAGCCTGGTTTTTCTGTAGGGATGGTGGAATCTACCTAATTAGTGAGGGTGAAGCCCTGGAAGTCACTTGAGTATTGTCATCTCTGCATGAGGTCTACATAATTGTGGTGACGTAGAACTGGATAGATCTTTAGCAGTGCTGTTTAGTTAGAAGTTGCTGATGTGTTATTACTTAGGAATAGACGTGTTGAGAAATGCCTCTCACTCTTTAATGTTCCTAACACCCCTTATTTGAGTTGACATGCATCAGACATGCATCCAGTGACTATTATGTGACCTCTCTAAATGATATTATTACAAAGCAGAAAATATTAAGATTGGCTCCAAATGCGTACTTTCAGAACTTAACCTTGCATTTTACAGGAATGATATTATACAGTTTCAAAATAGTATCTTTTATTGTTACATAATAAATGTAACAACATCAAATTTATAATTATATTTAATATAGTTATACAGTATATTAATATATATTATAAAACAATATAAAAATATATCATAAAAATATAATATGCTTCCCTGATAGCTCAGTTGGTAAAGAATCTGCCTGCAATGCAGGAGACCACGGTTTGATTCCTGGATTGGGAAGATCCACTGGAGAAGGGATAGCCTACCCACTTCAGTATTCTTGGGTTTCTCTGGTGGCTCAGCTGGGAAAGAATTCACTTGCAATGTGGAAGACCTGGGTTTGATCCCTGGGTTGGGAAGATCTGCTGAAGAAGAGAAAGGCTACCCACTCCAGTATTCTGGCCTGGACATTTCCATGGACTAAATAGTTCATGGGGTCGCAAAGAGCTGGACATGACTGAGTGACTTTCACTTTCACAGGACAGATTATTGCTTCACTTTTATTGTACAGATGAGGCACCTGAAATTCAAAGAGCATATATCACAAACTAAAAGGTAGAGTTGAAAAAGCTCATTCATTCATTTGGTTATTCATTTATTCATCAAATATCCATTTGTGCTACTTCACTGGACCAGGAGCTATTCTGAGTTATAGGGAGATATGAGAATAAGACCCCAAAGACTCATCCTAGAGCTTACATTTTAGTGGGGCGAAAGAAGCATTAAAAAAACAACTGAGAGATAATGTGAAATAGTAAAAAAAATTTTAAGATGAAAATAAAATAATGAGATGGAGGAGAGTGACTCCTGATTGGGATGGTGACGGAAGGCCTCTCTGAGGAGGTGACACACGGTGATCTGAGGCTTGAGAACAGCTGGAATCAGCTACAGGAAGATCTCGGGACCAAGCATTCCACATGAAGGGAAGAGAAAGTGCAAGATCCAAAAAACAGAGGTCAGCTGTGTGCCTGATGTAGGAAGAGGCCAGGGTGGCTAGAGGAAGATGATGAAGGTGTCGGAATCTGAGATTTCACCCCACATACACAAGTAAATAAGTTAGCCTGTACCTGTGTCATGGATGAAGAAGACATTGAGAGTTCTGGACCAGACTCAGCACAGCAAGCAGCAGAAGCACTGTGTTTGTGTCTGTTCCCTTTGCTCCTGGAGATCCACGAGGGCAACATCAATGGGCCAGGATGATGCTCCATGTTAAGTGAGTTTGTGTCCAACCTGCTTTGTTTATAGCAAGTGGTAACCAAGACTGCTTTTTGTCCTGGAGAGAGATATCATCTCATCCAACTACCCAGGTAAAGAGAGGTCAGGGCCTTGCACTCTCAGCACACCCAGCGGGAACTCACATGATGCTCAGGTTTATGGCAGGTGGCTTCTCCCAACAGTGGGGCAGAGCATTCAGCTGTGCAGACTTCAGTTGTGCAGGACGTGGTCTGGCCCTGGCCGGGATTTGTTCCAGGATGGCTTGTGACTTCATTTACCAGTTACTGGCTTTATACCAGTATTCACAGATACCTACAGGATTTTGATGGCTTTGAGCAGTAAGCAGTTAAGAGTCCTTGCAAGAAATTGATAGTATACTTATGGGATTAACCAAAAAGGGTTTTGTAAAGGCACTAATTTCAGAGATTTAAGACTGGGTCAAGGACTCCAATGAAAGGTGGCAAGGGACTCAGGGACCACTGTGACTGGAGATAGCTCAAAGCCATGGGAGGGGGTTTGTCAGCTCACCAGTGCTGACAAGACAGTGAGGATGCAGGGTAGGAATGGAGACTGGCTGCAGAAGGATATGCCCCAACCCCACTGTCTCCTCCAAACTCTAATTTCTGCCTTATTTCCTAGTGTATGAACTCAGCAGAAGGCTGGAGGCAAGGATACCAATGTGGAGGTTAGCTTCCAAGGGCCAGAGCAGGGCAGGGAAAGCTGGAGAATGGATCTCGGATGGCACACGGAAAATAACCAACCCATTTTTATCATTTCTTTCTTAAAAAAAAAAAAAGATTAGTAGAAATGACTGCATATCCAGAATTGCTAAATTCTAATAAAAGGTATAATGTGTGAGTTGGACTATTAAAAAAAAAGACTGAGTGCTGAAGAATTGATGCTTTCGAACTGTGGTGCTGGAGAAGACTCTTGAGAGTTCCCTTGGACAGCAAGGAGATTAAACCAGTCAATTCTAAAGGAAATCAACCCTGAATATTCATTGGAAGGACTGATGCTGAAGCTGAAGCTACAATACATTGGCCACCCGATGCAAAGAGCTGACTTATTAGAAAAGACCTTTCTAATGATTGAAAGCAGCTGGGAAAGATTGAAAGCAGAAGAAGCGGGCAACTGAGGATAAGATGGTTGGATAGTATCACCAACTCAATGGACATGAACTTGAGCAAACTCCAGGAGATAGTGGAGGACAGGGAGGCCTGGTATGCTGCAGGCCATGGGGTTGCAAAGAGTTGAACTCAACTTAGCAACTGAACAACAGCAATAAAAGGTGCACTTTATTTACATTTTAGAAAGGCTTCCCCCATAAATCTTCTTTAAATTCAATTTAATGATATATAATGAAAGGCATTTAACCGTACTTTCAAAAATAATTTCTTTATAAAATTGGGCTAACTCATCCACTGGTATACACGGTGCTAAAGTAATTTGTGTTTCTTCTATTAACACTCAGAAAGAAGCCTGGGACTAAAAGACAGAAAGGCTGGATTCTAGTCTCAAATTTAGCATTAATTGGTTATAAAATAATGGGGTTGTTAATGGTCTCTAACTTTCTTTCCAGTTCACTTCTATGTTTAAATACTGCGTTTGATTGGAAAAAAAAAAAAAAGAAAGCAGGACTTTCTCTTAGGATAGGGGGCAGAATTGATTGAACTTTGTAATTAATTTGCCTTATTTTTTGCTTTTTAGTATAAATTTGGTTTTCTTTTAAATTTTTATTTAACCAAGATTCTTATATCTGTCCCCATGGGAATTCTGGTTTATTCAGATTTCCCTATATCTTAGTGAAAATCTAGATTCATACATGATACAAGCTACTTCTCTTTCTTAATTGTTTAAGATTATATATAAAAAATTTAGGTCCATGAATCAAGGTAAATTAAAAGTGGTCAAACAAGAGATGGAAAGAGTCACATCAACATTTTAGGAATCAGTGAACTAAAATGGACTGGAATGGGTGAATTTAATTCAGATGATCATTATGTCCACTACTGTGGGCAAGAATCCAACAGTGGTAGTAATGGAGTAGAAGCAGAAGAAATGGAGTAGCCCTCATAGTCAACAAAAAAATCCAAAATGCAGTACTTCAGTGCGATCTCAAAAATGATAGAATGACCTCTCTTTGTTTCCAAGGCAAACCATTCAATATCACGGTAATCCAAGTCTATGCCCCAACCACTAATGCTGAAGAAAGGAAAGTTGAACGGTTCTATGAAGACCTACAAGATCTAATAGAACTAACAACAAAAAAAGATATCCTTTTCATCATAGAGGACTGGAATGCAAAAGTAGGAAATCAAGAGATACCTAGTGTAACAGGCAAGTTTAGCCCTGGAATACAAAATGAAGCAGGGCAAATACTAACAGAGTCTTGCCAAGAGAATGCACTCGTCGTAGCAAATACCCACTTCCAACAACACAAGAGAAGACTCTACACGTGGACATCACCAGATGGTCGATACCAACATGAGGTTGATTATATTCTTTGCAGCTGAAGACGGAGAAGCTCTATACAGTCAGCAAAAACAAGACAAGGAGCTGACTGTGGCTCAGATCATGAACTCCTTATTGCAAAATTCAGACATTAATTGAAGAAAATAGGGAAAACCACTAAGGAATTCAGGTATTAACTAAGTCAAATCCCTTACAATTGTCACAGTGGAAGTGACAAATAGATTCAAGGAATTAGATCTGAGAGACAGAGTGCCTGAAGAACTATGGACAGAGGTTCTTAACATTGTATGAGAGGCAGTGCTCAAAACCATCCAATGCAAAAAGGCAAAATGGTTGTCTGAGGAGGCCTTACAAATAGCTGAGAAAAGAAGAGAAGTGAAAGGCAAAGGAGAAAAGGAAAGATATACCCATTTGAATGCAGAATTCTAAAGAAGAGAAAGGAGAGATAAGAAAGAAAGTGATCAGTGCAAAGAAATAGAGGAAAACAATAGAATGGGAAAGATTAGAGATCTCTTCAAGAAAGTTAGAGATACCAAGGGAACATTTCATGCAAAGATGGGCACAATAAAAGGCAGAAATGGTATGGACCTAACAGAAGCAGAAGATATTAAGAAGAGGTGGCAAGAATACACAGAAGAACTATACAAAAAAGATCTTCATGACCCAGATCCCCACGATGGTGTGATCACTCATCTAGAGTCAGACATCCTGGAGTGTGAAGTGAACTGGGCCTTAGGAAGCACCACTACGAACAAAGCTAGTGGAAGTGATGGAATTCCAGCTGACTTACTTCAAATCCTGAAAGATGATGCTGTGAAAGTGCTGCACTCAATATGCCAGAAAATTTGGAAAACTCAGCAGTGGCCACAGGACTGGAAAATGTCAGTTTTCATTCCAATCCCAAAGAAGGATAATGCCAAAGAATGTTCAAACTACTGCACAGTTGCACTCATCCCACACACTAGCAAAGTAATGCTCAAAATTTTCCAAGCCAGTCTTCAACAGTATGTGAATTGAGAACTTCCAGATGTTCTGAATGGCTTTAGAAAAGGCAGAGGAACCAGAGATCAAATTGCCGACATCCACCAGATCATAGAAAAAGCAAGAGAATTCTAGAAAAACATCTGCTTCATTGACTATGTTAAAGCCTTTGACTGTGTGGATCACACCAAACTGTGGAAATTCTTCAAGAGATGGGAATACCAGATCACTTTACCTGCCTCCTGAGAAACTTGTATGCATGTCAAGAAGCAACTGTTAGAACCGACATAGAATAACGGAGTGGCTCCAAATTAATAAAGGAGTACATCAAGGCTGTATATTGTCATCCTGCTTATTTAACTTATATGCAGAGTACATCATGTGAAATGCTGGGCTGGATGAAGCACAAGCTGGAATCAAGATTACCGGGAGAATATCAATAACCTCAGTTATGCAGATAACATTACGCTTATGGCAGAAAGCAAAGAGGAACTAAAGAGCATCTTGATGAAAGTGAAAGCTGCCTTAAAACTCAACATTCAAAAAACTGAGATCATGGCATACAGTCGCATCACTTCATGGCAAATGGATGGGGAAACAATGGAAACAGTGAGAAACTTGATTTTCTTGGGCTCCAAAATCACTGCAGATGGTGACTGTAGCCATGAAATTAAAAGAAACTTACTCCTTGGAAGTAAAGCTATGACAAACTTAGACAGCATATTAAAAAGTAGAGACATTACTTTGCCAACAAAAGTCTGCATAGTCAAACCTATGGTTTTTCCAGTAGTCATGTATGGATGTATGAGTTGGACCATAAAGAAAGCTGAGCACCAAAGAATTGATGCTTTTGAACTGTGGTGTTGGAGAAGACTCTTGAGAGTCCCTTGGACTGCAAGGAGATCAAACCACTCAATCCTAAAGAAATCAATCCTGAATATTCATTGGAAGGACTGATGTTGAAGCTGAAGCTCCAGTACTTTGGCCACCTGATGGGAAGAACTGACTCCTTGTAAAAGACCCTGATGCTGGGTAAGACTGAAGGCAGGAGGAGAAGGGGACAACATAGGATGGGATGGTTGGATGAAATCACCAACTCAGTGGACATGAGTTTGAGCAAACTCTGAGAGATGGTGAGGGGTAGGGAAGCCTGTCATGCTGCAGTCCATGGGGTCGCAAAGAGATGTACCCCACTGAACGACTGAACCACAACGACAAATGAAAAATTGAAGAAATAGAAAAGAAGTGTCTAGTTTTCTTTTATTTAATGGAAACATGGCACCATCATTGCAGATTTTCAATCTAACACCGTCTTTGTGTCCAAAGTAATTATATGATCATCACATGCATGATTATTGCCTGAGCTGATACCTTCTGCTAGGATGTATTATTTATTTTAGTCATTATGTCTTTTCACACACTGATGCTATTAAAATCAAGGTCCTAAAGATTCACTTATACCCAGCCCTTGGAAAAATTAAAGGAGCAATTTGTTTTATCAAGTCTCTAGACTTTAATTTTAAAACTAAAAAGCTTCATATAGCCAAGAGTGACAGTTAAACACAGAAAGTCTCATGTAAGTTATTAGTCTTAAGATGACATGTGGAAGCAATTATTAACTCATTCCTCAAGGGACATAGGTATGCATGCTTCCCTTTATTTTTTTGGTCAAATATATTGTGCAACCTAATTTTCATATTCAGATGACTCTGACAAAAATTGTAGCAAGATAAAGCTGGATAAAATGACTTTGGACTTGACTGGTCTTGGTTTGGCAGTTTAGGAAGCTGAAGCCTGAGGAAGCTGACATGTGCACAAGATGATGCAACTAGACGGTGCCCAGGTTGGGTCTAGAACCCAGATCTCCAGCTAGAAGTATAGTTTTACAAATCGTTCACATATAAACTCTTACAAAAAAATCAAATGACAAAAGGTTAGTCTTTCTAAAATTTTTTCATCGAAATATAGTTGATTTACAATGTTGTATTGGAAGAAAAGTTATGACCAACCTAGACAGCATATTCAAAAGCAGAGACACTACTTTGCCGACTAAGGTCCGTCTAGTCAAGGCTATGGTTTTTTCCAGTGGTCGTGTATGGATGTGAGAGTTGGACTGTGAAGAAGGCTGAGAACCAAAGAATTGATGCTTTTCAACTGTGGTGTTGGAGAAGACTCTTGAGAGTCCCTTGGACTGCAAGGAGATCCAACTAGTCCATTCTGAAGGAGATCAGCCCTGGGATTTCTTTGGAAGGAATGATGCTAAAGCTGAAACTCCAGCATTTTGGCCACCTCATGCGAAGAGTTGACTCATTGGAAAAGACTCTGATGCTGGGAGGGATTGGGGGCAGGAGGAGAAGGGGACGACCGAGGATGAGATGGCTGGATGGCATCACTGACTCGATGGATGTGAGTCTGAGTGAACTCTGGGAGTTGGTGATGGACAGGGAGGCCTGGCGTGCTGCGATTCATGGGGTCGCAAAGAGTCGGACACGACTGAGCGACTGAGCTGAACTGAACTGAATGCTGTGTTAGTTTCAGATACAGCAAAGTAATTCAGTTATACCTATATATATGTGTGTTTGTACATATTCTTTTTTAGATTCTTTTCCACTGTAGGTTATAATAATATAGTGAATGTAGTTCCCCCAAAACTAAAGTCTTTCTTGACTGCTGTTCCAATCCCAAACCCTTTCCAGAATAACCACTGTTATCAATTGATATGTACGTGGACATTTTGCTGAATGTTTACATGTATACATACAATGTATGTATGTATATATATATATATATATATATACACACACACATACATATTGTTCTATAGCTTTTAAAAAACATAAATACTAATATACATTGCATCTGATTCTACAATATTGTCTATCTTGGATATTTTTCCAGATCAGCATGTATCAACCTCATTCTTTTAAACTGCTGGCTGATTTTCTAAAATATAAATAAGCCGGTATGATGAGAGCTTAGATTGTTTCCATTTTTCCACCATTACAAACGATGCTATGACACAGTACTGCTCAAAGCTTCATAGATGTCAGAATCACCAGAGGGGCTTGTTACAACAGATTCCTGGCCCCACCCCCACATACTCTGATTCAGAAGTTCCGGGATAGAATAACGGTCCCATTTTTAACAAGCGTCAGACATGCTAATGTAAGCATTCTCAGGGAACTCTGAGGCTGGTGGCTCAAGGACCATCCTTTGAGTTGTACTGCTGTCATGAATATCAATGCATAACCTTCCTGTGCATGCTTGTGAATGTTCTTGCATGAGGGTGGGAGAAGGAAGTAGAGGTGAAGAAGGATTTTCTGAGTGATAGGCCTTTTGCATTGACCTTTTATGGATACTGAGAATTTATCCTCCAAAGTGGTCACACTGCTTTGTGGCTGTTCCCCCCAGCAGCAGCTTTGTGGCTGTTTTCCCCAGCAGTGTGTGTGGTACGAGGGTACACCTTGACTCACAAGCTCACTACCTCTGATGTAAACAGTCTTTAGTTTGTTCTCCGTGCGTTTGGTGAGAATGGTATCTTGCTTTTCTTCCCTGATCACAAAACTAATGAGGCCGATCATCATTGCATAATGTACAAGTCATCGTAATCTTCTCTTCTATGAGATGCATACTATACCATAAGCATATTTTAAAAACCGGTCGCTGTTGCTTTGTTTTTCTCACTGATTTATAGTGATTTTAAAATACATGTTTCAGATATTCATTCCTTGCCTGTTTTATGTATCTGAAAATGTTTTGCCCCGTGCTTTTTTTTTTTCCTATACAACAGTTATTATTTTACTCCTAATTTTATAACATTACCTGGATGTTATGTTCCTCTGAGGAACATAACAATTCCAGAATCAAACATTATTTTCCTTTTGGACCCTCAGTTCAAATCCTGTGACTGTACTGCTACATGTTGGCTAATGATCAGTGAATTGTGGAAAACCTGAGAAAGAGAATAGGTTGGAGAGCCCCCTCCCCCCGACCAAAGCCCTTCTTAGCTAAAGGAGATTCCATTGTGGAGGAGCGCCTGGATCTAATTTAAGGGAATAGGACTCACATATGTAGTCGAAATAAAGCAACCTCCATCTTGTCATAAAGGAATTTCTGTAAGCTCCTGAGACAAAGTTCTTGTAAGCCACTTTGACATAGGATTATTCTCTTTTGACATATTATAAACATTAAAGAAAATTTAATGCCCATCTGGACAGCTAGTTTTTGCCAATTGCTACCACCACCAGCTGCAAAACTGCACTGACTACAAGCCATCCAGCTGCCATGTGTACCCAGTGCCAAGAGAGAGAGCATGCTGCCAGCGCGGCTTCAAGTGGCTGGGCTGGTGCGCAGCCAGGATTTGAGGGAGGATGTGCTATGAAACAGTAGTCACGACTCGGAGTTTCAATGAGTGTGATTTGTGTTTGCTTTTTTTTCTGGTCATCTACTGTGGGAGGCTGCTGGGGACACCATCCCTTTCCTGGAAATGGCAGCAAAACATGTTGCTCCTTCTTGCTCTGCCTTTTATGTACTTGCTGGCACCCTTAGCACTCACACTCTGCTTGCGTGCAGTCATTAGCTGGAGCCGCCTGGAGCTGCAGAAAATGGTGTCGTCTCTCCAAGACTGGGTTTCCCCAGCTCCTCTTCTCTCTCCGCATCCCTATCGGCACCCTATTCCTTATTTCTGCCCGCCCCCGTATTTGTTTGGCATTTATTTTTCTCACAAAGTAGCAAAAAAGACAACTGCTTCCTCCACTAGTAGTTTTCCTAGAAGTAAGTGTCCTTACCTTTATGTTCTTGGGTTCCAAATACTTCAACAAAGAGAGTTCTTTTTCCTTCCTTTTAGGGACAGGTAATTTTCCAATTCAGGAGATAAATTCTCCATTGACCTCTGTCATAGATTGTATTGGTGTTCACCAAATACTCTATTTTCTCCACCAACTGTGTTTTTTTTTCCCCACAGGTGGATGAATTACTCATACCCTCTTTGCTGAAGTCAGGAGAAACCATGTGATTTGCTTTAGCCAATAAAATATAGGTAGAAGTGATGTGTATAATTTACATGCCGTAGTTTTAAGAGCCACCTTCTCCAGAAGAACAGTAACTGCCAGATAGAGGCTGCTTCTTCGGCCTAGGTCCTGAAATGAAGATGTGGAGCAGGGCAACAGCTGACATATAGTGTTAGTAAAAACGAAACTGAGTTATTGAAAGCTACTGAGGTATTTGGCATTATTTGTTATCATAGCATAACCTGACCTACTGTGACTGATACAGTACCATTGCATTTATAGGTTTCTACAAACAAGGAGAAGGTGATGGCACCCCACTCCAGTACTCTTGCCTGGAGAATCCCATGGATGGAGGAGCTTGGTGGGCTGCAGTCCATGGGGTCACGAAGGGTCGGACATGACTGAGCAACTTCACTTTCACTTTTCACTTTCCTGCTTTGGAGAAGGAAATGGCAACCCACTCCAGTACTCTTGCCTGGAGAACCCCAGGGACGGGGGAGTCTGGTGGGCTGCCGCCTATGGGGTCCCACAGAGTTGAACACAACTCTAGCAACTTAGCAGCAGCAGCACAAACAAACAAACAGCACTCTAACATCTTGAGATTACTTAGTAGGATATGAAATAAGTCACCTTGGAAAGTTATCCCTAAAACTAGGCAGGACTGTTTGCCTGCTAATGTGTATCTGAGCAGGATCACATGGAGTCTTAAGCTGAGAAATCCCAGGCATTTTAGAGATCTTCTAATTAAGCCTCTCACTTTGCATAAGGAAATTGAAGCTCAGAGATGTTAAGTGATACAATGTAAGTCAGCCAGCTGGTTGGTGGAAAGACCTGGCCCAAGCCCTAAAGAAACCAGGCTCCTATTGCCATGCTCTGTCAACCATGCTTTCTTCTGAGCTTTTCAGCTCAGCTAGCATTGGGAATAAGATAAGAGAAGATTCTCAACTGTACATTTTCTATGATTTTATTTAAAATATTTCTGAGAACTTTAAACATATTAGACTCCCATCTGCCCACTTTAAACCCCAGATTGTCTCCTGTTCCCTGTGCTACTTACTGCTTCATGTTGAGAACACTTAACATTATCAAAATGAAAAGCATATTTAGAGAAGCAAATTAACTATAAAGGACAAATAAAAGAGGTTTTCTTTTAGGCACTGTTCCAAAATATCCCCATTCATGATCTTCATTTTACCTTATAGCTGAGAGCTTTCCTAATAATTTTTAGTTTGACTGATAGTTACAGAAGCTGACATTTATATAACACAATCACTAAAGTTAAGTTCAAAGTGTTTTATATTGTTTTACGCATTTAACCTTCTCAGCAAACTTGTGATTTATTACCATCACTCCTCATTTACCGATGGGGAAACGGAGGCACAGAAGAATTAAGAACCTTACTCAAGGTCACATAGTTGGTGAGTGGCGAAGCTGGGCCAGTTCCCAGAGTGACTATAAGACTGACAATGATAAATGTAGTAATAACAAAACAGCCAAGTTAATTATTAACTAAGTCCTATGTACAGGAGTTATGTGTCACTGTATATTTCACCATTTGTGGTCCCTAAAATACACATTACAATAACTTTGGAAGCTTAAAGACATTAAGTGACTTGCCCCAGGTCACATAAATGGTAGACCTGAGTTCAAGGCCAGATTCGTCTGACTTTGAGAGTCTGTCCTCTCTTCACTTTGCCATGCTGATTTTTCTTTTTCATGTCACTGTCACAAAAAAGCAGTGTGACAGAGTAACAATGGTGCTTTTATTTTTTATTTTTGGCCATGCCACGCAGCTTGCGGGATCCTAGTTCCCCGACCAGGGACTGAACCCAGGCTCTGGCAGTGAAAGCACTGAGTCCTAACCACTGAACCGCAGGGAATTCCTAAAAGTGATGTTTTTAGCAAATGCTTACTGCGGTATGATTCAACTATACTAAGCTGAATAATAATGAGATCCTTAGCACCTGGAAGCAGACTGAGTATTTTGGAAGGCAGTCTTCTTATCAAGGAAGTGATGACAGGGAAACAGGCACTGGATGGATGCTTGGACCAGGTGCCCAGTGATGTCCTCTTTCACTCCGGGTATCTAGGATGCGAATCCTCACAATATTTCTTTAGAACAGCTGCTCTTTCCGAAATGTGAAATAGAGGTAGAGAGCATTAAAGTGCTCAGGCAGGCTGCCTGTGATGTCACTTGTGGGGCTGGTAGTAAAACTAGAGTCTTTTACTCAGATATCATGTTCTATATGATGGATTTCACAGTTTCAACTATGTGGGAATGTCTTTTGCAGAGATTTTCCAAAGCCTGATTGGAAATTTTTACTACTGTTAAGTGTTGAAACTGTTTTTTTTTTTTTTTTTTTTTTTAAGAAATACTGGGAAAATTTTTTTTCAGTTGCGTATGTGTTTAAATTTTTAATTAACCACAGCTAAGGAAGTGGGTACAGCACAATATAGATTCAGTTTGTAAATTGCTGCTTATCTAACCTTCAGGGCATAGTTATGAGATCCCTGAGTCCCCCAGTCTATGAACAGGGTAGTGAGAAGATTCCACCCTTGTTTTTTACCCCCACATCTCTAGTGGGAAAGACAGGAAAATTTTAGAGAGAACTAAAGGCTCTCTAGTAAACAACTAGTATTACTTAGGATATGGTTTAAAATAATGGCTTAAGTAAGCTAAATGTTATTTCTTCCTTACGTACTAGTCCAAGCGTTGGCCATCTTGGCCTGATGGAGTGTGGGGGCTCTAGGTACCTCTGTCTTTAGCTCCACCACCCCTGGTGTGTTGTATGGATGATACCTTATCGTCCAAGATGGTTTATCACACACCACAGTCTAGCCTGTGGAATGGAGGAAGGGGCCAGGAGAGGGGATGCCACTTTCTTTGAGGAGCATGTTCTGGAAATGGCACTTATCCCATTAGCCATAATTTGGCCACAAGGTCACTCATATTCAACTTTAAAAGAATCTGGGGATTAGAGTCTGTACTCTGGGTGTCTAAATGCCGAGATAAAAGTTTTTACATGGAAGAAGGGGAGAAAACCAGGGATTTGAGGACAATGTGAGCTCTGTTCCTTCTTTTAGTTTATGTCTCCACCACCTCTAGAAGTTCCCAAGGTCCTCGTCTATCAGGCAAGTCCATTGCTCTCATCTGTTGGGTGCTTAAGCATACCTTTTGTAAAGTGACAACCCTTTTATAAAGGCCTACATAGTCCAGTCATGGATGAGTGGAAGACCCAAAGAAGCACCATCCGACAACCAACAGTAATTAATAAAGGACTCCTGTTCTTAACTTGGGGCTTCCCTCGTAGCTCTCAGTTGGTAAAGAATCCTCCTGAATGTGGGAGACCTGGGTTCAATCCCTGGGTTGGGAAGATCCCCTGGAGAAGGGAAAGGCTACCCACTCCAGTATTCTGGCCTGGAGAATTTCATGGACTGTATAGTCCATGGGATTACAAAGAGTCAGATGCAACTTTCACTTTCATTCTTAACTTACTTTTCTTGATAAATATAGAAAGATCTCATCATAATCCACAATAGTTTAAATTCCCCTTTCCTTCTCCGCTGGTTTTCTATCCTTGAAAGTTGCTCCCAGAAAAAGAAAGCAGCCTCAAATAAGCTTCTTATTTACCATAATTCCTTCCTTTCAACCCCCTCCCCTACCCATGTCTCTCTCTCTTATTTCTCCATTTTTCAACGATATATTTCAGTTAAATCTATCCCCCTATAAGCAAGAATCTCTCCACTTGAAAGGTAACAAGCTGTGCTCACTTCGGCAGCACATATACTAAAATTGGAACGATACAGAGAAGATTAGCATGGCCCCTGCGCATGTACACCCGTGGTGGATTCATTTCAATGTATGGCAAAACCAATACAGTATTGCAAAATAAAATAAAGTAAAAAAAAAAATAAATTAAAAAAAAAAAAAAAAAGAAAGGTAACAAGCCAAGGTAGGAATAGCAAATATAGGTTTCCCCTTATCCAGTTGGAGAAGAAAGGAAACAAAAATGTCCCGTATGTACTCTCCAATCTATTTTCCACACAGAGGGAGCCAAAATAATTTTTGCAAATAGAAATTAAGATAATGCCACTCTTCTGCTTAAAATACTTCACTAGCTTTTCACTGTACTTGGAGAAAACACAGCTTCCTCTTCAGGGCAGACGGGATCTTGCATGCTTGGTTCTGCCTACCCCTCCTCACGCCAGGGTTCCACTCTCCACATTCCCTTTCCTTTGCTTTTCATCAAGATCTGCCCTGCCTAAAAGCTCCACATCTGCTGCTGCTTCACTTGAAATGCTCTCCCCTAACTTTGGCAACTCCGATTTGTTTTTCAGTTTCTCTAAACTGTTGTCTCTTGAGCTTACCTTGTGGCTCAGATGGTAAAGAGTCTGCCTGAAATGTAGGAGGCCTAGGTTTGATCCCTGGGTCGGGAAGATCCCCTGGAAAAGGAAATGGCAACCCACCCTAGTATTCTTGCCTGGAGAATTCCATGGATGGAAGAGCCTGGCAGACTATAGTCCCTGGTATTGCAAGGAGTCAGACATGACTGAGCAACTTCACTTTCACTTTTCCTTTCAACTTATAATGAAACAGATTTATTTCCTCTAATGGAATTCAGTAGGTATCATGACATATATTTGCATGTGACTCTATGGCTCAAGGGGTAAAGAATCTGCCTGCAATGCAGGAGACACAGGAGACTCAGGTTCAATCCCTGGGTCAGGAAAATCCCCTGGAGGAGGAAATGGCAACCCACTCTAGTATTCTTGCCTAGAGAATCTCATGGACAGAGGAACCTGGCAGGCTACAGTCCAAAGGGTTGCAGAGTTGACTCAACTGAGCACACACGTGTTTTCTGTTTAATACCCGAATCCTTCACTAGGTTATAAGCTCCAGGAAAGCAAGGCACTGTATCATCTCCTCCGTGTGTCTAGACCTTTGTAGTGTTGGAAGATGAAATTCTTCCTATAAGCTTCTTATGAAATTGTGCCATATCTCCATCAATGAGATATATTTATTACTTCTCTTTCTAAAATTATTTTTTAATTGAAGAATAATTGCTTTACAGAATTTTGTTGTTTTCTGTCAAACCTCAACATGAATCAGCCATAGGTTATTACTTCCTAAATGAAGGAAGCAGAACCTGCACTCAAATCTGGGGACTGATTAGAAAACACCCATCTCACCTCTCTCTGCTTCTTTTCTATCAGCTTTCTGTTGTACTGTGAAGTCTAGGACGTGTTACCCAATAGCCCAGCTAGAGTTCAAAAGATGTTATTGTGTCAAATAAGAACACCAAAGCTTACCTGTCCTCAAGGCTTGTTAGGTCACTATTATATACCCTAACCTTTTGGAGTGGAGTGGTGTTTTAGTCTATACACTCATAGGCATATGTATTAGCCAGGATTCTACAGAGAAACAGAAACAATAGTATATACCTATATCTTATGTCTGTATATAGAGATTTTAAAGAATTGACTTCTGTAGGCTGCAAGTCCTGAATCTGCAGGGTGGGCCAGTAGACTGGAGGCCCAGCAAAGAGTGGGTGTGCAATTCAAGTCCAAACTCATCTGCTGCAGAATCCCTTCTTGCTCAGAGTTCAGTCTTTTGCTTTATTCAGGCCTTCAAAGCAGAGACATTACTTTGCCGACTAAGGTCTGTCTAGTCAAGGCTATGGTTTTTCCTGTGGTCATGCATGAATGTGAGAGTTGGACTGTGAAGAAGGCTGAGGGCCGAAGAATTGATGCTTTTGAACTGTGGTGTTGGAGAAGACTCTTGAGAGTCCCTTGGACTGCAAAGAGATCCAACCAGTCCATTCTGAAGGAGATCAGCCCTGGGATTTCTTTAGAAGGAATGATGCTAAAGCTGAAACTCCAGTACTTTGGCCACCTCATGCAAAGACTTGACTCATTGGAAAAGACTCTGATGCTGGGAGGGATTGGGGGCAGGAGGAGAAGGGGACGACAGAGGATGAGATGGCTGGATGGCATCATTGACTCGATGGATTTGAGTCTGAGTGAACTCCAGGAGATGGTGATGAATAGGGAGGCCTGGCGTGCTGCGATTCATGGAGTCACAAAGAGTCGGACACGACTGAGCGACTGAACTGAACTGAACTACTGGTTGGATGAGGCCCACCAACATCATGAAGAACAATCTGCTTTACTCAGAGTTTACCAATTTAAAGTTTAATCTCATCCAAAAACACAGAAACCTCCGGAATAACATTTGCCCAGATATCCGGGCACTGGGGCCCAGTCAAGCTGATACATAAAATGCAATCGTAGTTTATAAAATTGTTCCTCTGAGGGAAGAAAAAAACTCTAGTGTTCTTTGAGAGCGAAGAGGTCCCCAAACAAAGAGCCTAAAGAGTATGGCTAGGGATAATGATGGCTGTGGAGGAAGGGTTGGCTGTGCACAGAACCCCAGGGTATCATTAGCTAAGGCAGAAATTAGACAGGTCAGAAGGAATCACAAGAGAGCAAGATGGGATAAAGGGGGAATACAGGGAGAAACAAAAGCCCTCAGCACAGGGACCAGTGGGCTCTCACCCACCTTTCAGGCCCAGAGGTTTGCTCCATTTGCACTGGCTGGCTGTAGTTGGCCTCCCCCCGCCCCCCCCTCCGTATTTAGCGATATGCCCATGGCTCCCTGCCACTAAGCTTATTTGGAAGCAATAGATAAATGTCAGCGCTTAGAAGCTATGAAACGTCCTAACTGGCCCCCCTAGACTAATAAACATAAAAAAAAATCCTGATTCAGGCAGCTTGATGGGCTCATTGGTGAGAGAGAGATAAAGTTTCCCTTCAGGACATTTATAATTTACATAATAAAAAGCTTTTCACCTTCCAGTCAAGGAGCAAAATTAATTATCATGGCCCCGTTACCTCTTGGAACATTTTTGCTTAAACTAGCAGGAACAATTTGTGAACTCTTAAATGAGGGGTAGGGGCCTAGGATGGGGTGCAGTTAGGCTTGTGGGGAGGGGAGAAAGGCACCCCGCAGCACACTTGCCTGGATGTGCAGGAGGAGGGTGGGGGTTGCTCTCCATTTAACAAAGACATTTGTGGCCTGACCTGTCCTTTCAATGCATTCAGCACCAAATAATGTGCTAATGATAATGGACTTGGCAATCTGAAGCCTGTAATCACCTCCCCTCGGACAGATGTTGAATGGACGGTCACCAGAAGGGTTGTCTCGGTCATATCCTTCAGTCATGTCTTGTCCTCTTCTCTTTTGGGCACCATTTCAAATAACAAATAGAAAAGCTGGTGTTCCACTGCCCCTGATTCTGAAGATATATGGACCGCCCGAAGTCCTTTGATTAGGGAACCATATCTGATATCCATACGGGGTCTCTCATTCCAAATTCCCTGGACCCTTCAGAAAGCTGACAGCATTAACCTGATATCATTAATTCTCACCACTCTCCTGTGAAGGAAGCAGGTGGCCTGCATTATTTCACATCTTTTACAGATGGAGAGAGAGAGGCAAAGGGAGTTAAATGGTCTGCTTTCCGCTGAGGAGCTGGGCACAGAATTCAGTGTCAGGTACACAAGGTTACAGAGTCTCCTGGTAGACCAGAAGGCCCAACTGAGGGTCTCTGGGAAGTGGGATAAGACCATGGCTTATTTCAAGGTAATTATAACACAAAATTACAAAAAGAAATAGCCAGAGATGACATGGCTACAAGTATGTTTTTCACCTCGTTTAACTAAATCTGGTTTCCTATCTTGGTTAAACAGAGTATTAACAGGTAATCTGCTAAGTCGCTTCAGTCGAGTCAGACTCTGTGTCATGGGACCCAGGCTCCTCCGTCCATGGGATTTTCCAGGCAAGAGTACTGGAGTGGGGTGCCATTGCCTTCTCTTTGACAGGCAATACTCTTTTTTAAGTGCTTTCATTTAAAAGTTCAGAGTCTTGAGGGGAGAAGAGGCCGTGTGGATAGTCAGCCATGCCAGAGACCTTGAGCCTCTCCCTGCCTCTCCTGGTCACTCCAGCTTCTGTGTCTTCTCCCTTGATTGACATGTCTTTGGCCCTTTCTGGAATCCAGTATCCTAAAAACTTCAGGGCACCCCAGTTTTTTTGCTTTCCAGGGAATCGTTAAGTTAAAGTCATCTCAAAACCAGTTTTATGGGTAAGAGAACAAAAATCAGTTAAGTCAGAAACAACTTTATCTCCCCAACTTTTGCTGTGTTATATTTTATGAATGAATTGACCAATGGAAGTGACAGGATGTAACTACAAGAGCAACTGGGATTTGCAAGGCCTTTTTGATCTGAATGGGCTTCCTCTGTGGCTCAGCTGGTAAAAGAATTCGCCTGCAATGCGGGAGACCTGGGTTTGATTCTTGCGTTGGGAAGATCCCCTGGAGAAGGGAAAGGCTACCCACTCCAGTATTCTGGCCTGGAGAATTCCATGGACTGTATAGTCCACGGGGTCGCAAAGAGTTGAACAGGACTGAGAGACTTTCACTTTGATCTGAAAATAGGATGGAAACTGTAGAGAATATAATTATAGTTCTCCTTTGGAAAACATTGTTTGCTATTTCTAATAAAAATTACATAATGCCCATTTGTGTCCTGAGAGACAGGATATAAACTATTGGGTGAGCACATGGGCCGTGTGTGTTCTGCTGGGTACCTGTAGATATCTTCCTCATCTGTTAAGTGGACACCATAAAGGCACATACCTTGCAGAGTTTCTGTGAGGACTAAATGAATCAATGCACATAAAACACGTAAGTCACTGCCCAGTACATAGTAAGTACTCAATAAGTAAATGTGTTAGTATTTTAAAATTCGTAATAGTTGCTATATACTTCTTTTTTTAGAGGGATAATTTATTTCATATATGGTTTAATCAATAAATGGCTAAATCTCATTTGCATGTTAAGATGACCAAAATAACTAGTTCAGTTGTATGGCAGCCTGCTTATAGCTGGTAGCTTAGTGGCCAGATTGGATTAATTGTTTAATAATAAGATATTAGTACAAATTGTTTGCAAAACATATATGAATCAGCTCATATAGACCTGACTACTGTGATTTCTTTTACTCATTTATTTATTTATACATGAATGAATCTAGTTTTTCAAAAACCATTTACATCTTCTAGGGGGAATGAAGACTCGTAAGATCTGGTTTCATTCCTCAGGAAGTCCCGCTCTGAGAAAGAGACAGACAGGTGACGTGTGGAGGGCCCAGTGTGCCCAGGTGATTAGAAGAAATGTTTGTGTTGACGCTTGATGGAGTTAGTTAGGGAAGTTAGTCAGGTGGAGAAAACAGCAGGCACTACCAATATAGAAAAGAAGAGAGTCAGAATGGGTGACCGCAGTAGGGTATGTGCAGGGCAGAGCTGGGGCAGAGCTGCTGGATCCCCCCTCCTGCAAGGCCTCCTGCGCCCTGGGGAGTTTAGACTCCATCTTCAAGGCCAGAAGGTTTTGAGGAGTGGAGGAGAAAGGGAGGTGAGCAGGAAGGGGAAGAGTGACTACTTCACAATGAACCAGATTCCTTTCCAGCTCACTTGCAAGCCCTGACACTATGTCCCAATCAAGAGGGAGGAAGGGTGGTTGTTATAGAAACAATGCAGAATGTAAAACTCTGGGGGGAGATTCGAGTCAATTCTCTTCCCTCCACCCCTTGACCCTTGAGAACCGGTTTCCCCAAGAATGGAAGGCAAGGCAGGATTTCAGTAGGGCTGGGTCACACTCAGGGGTGTGTAAGAAAACATCGCTAGGATTGTAGTGTGCATGATGGACTGACACACAGATCACAAACAGATGAGCATGTGGTTGTACAAACCCAGGCAGAGGGGCTCAGGTGTGAAGGAAATAGGAGGCATTTAGCAAATAATCACTCATAATGGCCTCTTGGGACTTCCCTGGTAGCTTAGAAGGTAAAGTGTCTGCCTGTACTGCAGGAGAGCCTGGTTCAATCCTTGGGTTGGGAAAATCCCCTGGAGAAGGAAATGGCAACCCACTCCAGTATTCTTGTCTGGAAAATCCCAAGGACAGAGGAACCTAGTGGGCTACAGTTCACAGGGTCATAAAGAGTCAAACATGACTGAGCGACTAACATTTTCACTTTATGGCCTCTTGGACATGGAGTGTGAAGTCACTTTATCCATTATCTTTAACAAAGGTGGGGATAGAGGGGAGGAAGTACTTGTTATTTTGAGGTGCTGGTAAGACTTCCCCATGAATACATTTCAGTATCACTTCCAAAAAAAGGATGTGTAGTTTAGGAGATAGTTCTGTCTTAAAATTAGTACTTTTCTTTTGTAGTCACAACTAACCTATCTGAATATCAGAGATGACTTCATTAAAAACAAACAAACAAACAAACTCTCCTATAACTCTTTCATTAGCATTTATAAAAATGCTAATATATTCTTTCCCTATATAGAATATATTTGGTGTATTTTAATACCTTCTAAATTGAATTTTTCCTTCCAAATATTATACTTCTCTTCTTGTGCCTACTCCTTCCTCTTTGGAGTTCATAGTTTTCATAAAAAAAATAAAATGAGGACCTTGTGAAAGTGAATGACAAGATCAAATAAGGGTGGGGGAAAAGAAAAAGATGATAATTAGCAACCCCAAATTAAATTAAACATAAAATAGAGGTTCCCAGGTCAAGAGGGTCTTGGGAAAGGGGAAGAGAAGAGAGACGGAGTATACTCATGTTGATGTTCTTTGCTTGTATAAATTTTAGATCAAATTTGGCTTTAGATGCCTGGCAGTGCAGACTCTGGGCAGAATGAGAATGGAGACTTCTTGCTTGCTACTTTTAGCTTTCACCATTCTGCTGGTTCAGACAACTTCTTGCCGGGTTCAGTGTACCGCAATGAAATGCGAATCGTAAACGAGCAGAGCGGGCCTCCGGGGAAAAGGGGGGCCCTGGATGCAATCCAAGGTCTGTAACACAGAGAAAAGACATATTTCTTTGTCACACACAGTAGATTCTCCCCGAGGGTTTCAGCGATGGGAATAAAACGATGGGGAGGGGAGTGGTAGTGGAAATCATTACAACGGTTCTGCTCTCATATGAAAAACCAAACAAAAACAAACCCGGGGTGAGTGGGAACACAGGCGAGCCGGAGGCCTCAACCCCGCAGCCCCTCTTCACGGCTCACTCCATATACCATAGTTATTAGTCGTGGCGGCGGGGCTGCGAGCGCCCCCCGTGACCCTGCGCTATACCTACACACACCAATATTTATCACGCGGGTTGATCTGGGGTGGGGAAACTGCCAAAGAAGTTTGAGCTTATTTTTCAAACATTTTGGGTTCAGAACACATCTTTCCCAAGCACTTTCCCTCTGAATACTTAAACCCATGCGTATTCTGAGGGAAACTTGATCCACATATTTCTGATTCATTTACACTTAATTCATCAAATTGTTGTTTTGTAAGAGCCATTTGATGTCCAAGGAGCTTTATGAGGGTTTTTTGTTTTTTTTTTTTAACCTTATTTGAAGCAGGATGTTACTTATGCCAACACTGAGGACAAAATGCAGAAGAATGTCAGTCTGAACTTGGCCTGGTGACCCGACAGGTTAGTGGAGGTGAGGGAGAGAAGAGGAGTTAAGAAGGACCTCCACTTGGCAGAACACAAGGAACGCTCTCATCTGTAATCAGGATGCTGAACACAAGGAACACACTCTCATCTGTAACTGGGAAGCTGGGGAAGGGGTTTATTTATTTATTTAACCCAAGCCCCAGCAGTGAGGTCTTCTTATTTCCCACAGAAAAATAAATGCAGAGAACACCTTGTCCAAGGGAGGTCTTAACCCACCTGCTTGTGATTCTTGGTGGAGGTTACTTTCCAATGTATGTAATGAGGGTTGTGTCTCTGCTAGTCTCTGGATCTAACCCCTTAGTAGAAAGATTATAATTGATTTTCAAACCAGTTTGATGTATGATGGCCAAATATCAGTGATTTTAAACAATATCTGTTTGGTTGGATAGCATCACCAATTCAGTGGACATGAACTTGGGCAGACTCTGGGAGATGGTGGGGGCCAGGCAAGCCTCGCGTGCGGCAGTCTGTGGGGTTGTGAAGAGTTGGCCACAACTTGGGGACTGAACAGCAAACATTGCTTTAATGCTTCTCAGGCTGGGCTTCATCGGTACATCAGATGCTGACTTACTCATGGAGTTCCAAGGTCAAGGACTTGGATTTCTCTAGTGACCTGGCATCTGCACTGTGGGGGTTATTAAGCTTTGCCTTGATAATCAGATTGCCTTGACTATATACAACCATTCCAAGAGCTTGTTCTAACTTGTTCCTCTATGGCGGAAGGTCAGGTCTAGGCAATCTCTGTGTGATGAGTTTCTTGGAATGAAGCCCCATTCTATTTTTGACCTAGACACATACTCCTTAATAGCCACTAATACTATTGTCACTGTCTTAATTTTAGAGAGGGTGAGCTCCCAGTGTGACAAAACTGTCAGAGGAGTTAAGAAAAAACAACAACAACAACAAGAAATACAAAGGGTGGTTAACCACAGCCTAGAGAAATTCTCTTGCTTTAACATAAAACCTTGGGACATTGATAGTTGATTACTAATTTGGGTAAAGGGGGGGAAAAAAGATTTAATCTTCAAACAGATTTGTAAATATGATAAAGGTAATTTCTAGGGTGATCAGCTTTAAAGAAGAGATTTTTTACAGTATGTAAAATCTGATCCATGTTGCTGAATCATTTATATTTAATATGTACATTTTACACATAAGTATACGTTGGTTTCTAGATGTTTTCAGAAAATAGTGCTTTGAACACAGGATAGCCATTTGATTGAGACTTTCTGTAGTCAAAAATAAAATAATTACAGGGCAGATCCTGTGTTCTGGCTTTGAGTTCATGCTTGTAACTCGTATCCAAATTCTGGGATCAGCGTGCGATATGCATTTCGCTGTCATGACCTTGGTTGATTTTGTCTGAACCAGTGCAACAGAATTAGAAGAAATCAGCCAAGAAGGGTCCCCATGGAGAAGTTATGGGGAACTTTGTTTGTATTTTTTCTGCCAGTACGGGGCTTTAGTAGAAACTAAGAATATGAAGCACTTGTGCTTTGCTTTCTGATGGTTTATCTGTACTCCAGACTTGACAAATAGTAGATTCAATTACCTTTTGCCCTTCAACATCCCTATTTGTAAAATGGACTAAAGGACATGGGAAAGGAGATCAAGAAAATGACTGAAGATGGAAACCTGCTGTAGTAAAGGATAAGGTAACTTGTGGAAAATAAAGAGCAGTATTAAAATTAAGATAAAATAAATGAGAATTCTTGCTCCATTAGAAGTTATTTCATTAGAATGTAAACTCCATGAAGATGGGGGATTTTTGCTTATTTTTCTCACTGCGATATCCCAAGATCCTGAAACAGTGCCTGGCATACAGTAGGCTTCAATAAATATTTGTTGAATAACAGAACGGATGGATGAATATTAGTAAAACTGGGCACAGCAGCGGAGTGATTGTCTGCCGTCTCTTTTCTTTGTCCACAGGCAAACTGACAGGTGGGGAGCATCGCAGACAGACAGGTGCCCATAGAGAAGCACAAAATTCTGGAACCTGCTGCCCCGGTGGTCATGCTCCCGTGGTGCTAGCTAGGAGGCAGGCATGGACTCACCAGTTGTCGAAGGACAAAATGAACAAGGCTTTGTGTGGCATTTCCCCATCTCTTTGCCTATAGCCTTTGGCCAAGTCTCAGCAGCTGTGACTTAATCACTAAATACAAATGGAAGTGATTTTAGGGGCTATCGCAAAACTTTGGTTTTAGGGTGCATGTTATTTTACGAGGGCTGCCATAACAAAGTGCCATAGACTACGTTGCTTAACAACAGAAATTAATTTTCTTACAGTTCTGGAGGCTGGCGGTTCAAGATCAAGGTGTTGTCGAGTTTGATTCCTTCTGAGGCCTTCCTCCCTGGCTTTCAGGTGGTCATCTTCTCACTGTGTCCTCACATGACCTTTTCTCTGTGTTGATGGGGAGAGGGAGCAAGATCTCTGCTGTCTCTTCCTCTTTTCATGGGGACATCAGTTCTACTGAATTAGAGCCTCAACCTTATGACCTCATTTAACCTTAATTACCCCCTAAAGATCTTGCCTCAAGTACAGTCACATTGGAAATTAGGGTTTCAATGTATACTTTGCCGGGGTCAGGGGTGGGGAGTGGGGTGACATAATTCCTTCCATAACAGAGAGTTTAATAGTTTAAATTCTCAGCTTAAAGCAGAGATTCCAGCAACCAAGGGCATCTCTGAGGTTTTCCCAGTAGTTTTCCTGAAACAGTCATAGTCATTAAAAAGTAAGGACTTTCTCAAGTGTTAAGGTAGTGGCAATGTAAGGCATGTTCTGTGATCCCTGGCTCCTGTTTAAAACAGCATTATTACTATCGAATTGTGGCATCAGCCATACTACAAAATATATATAAAGCCTATGGCCTGGTTTATGGTTGGAAAGCCTTTGCAACAGGCACAATTAGGAAAAGAGCCTGTCTGTTTCTTTATTCATTTATTTTTAAGGGCAAACTATGAACTGGAAACATAGTACTCATGCTTTCAAGTTCTGCAAACCACTGCAAATGCAAATTATTTACCAGTAATGTCAGTATTCTTGGGGGAATTTCTCTTCTCTTCAATGTTGAAACTCTCGCCCTAGAAATTTGGAACTAGAAGGCCCTTCAAAGAAATCTCTATCCTCATTAACTAGGCAGTGCAGACACAGAGAAATCAAGAAACTTAATGAATGCCTTGCGACCAATCAGAGACAGAGTGGCCGGGCTCCCCACAGAGTGATGTAACAACTTCAGCAGCCTGATAGTCAAGAGGTCCACCCAGTTTGCCCAGCATTTGGTCTTGGGCCTCATTTAATTAATCAGTGAACAAGTATTCAATGAAGATGTACTTTACACTCTACAACAATAGACAAAAGCATAACATTCTTGTCTCAAGAGATATCCAGTCTGGTTTTGAATGACCAGGCTAAAATTCAAGAAAAAGAAATACAAGAGCAAATACAAGTTCACAGAAGCAGCTAAAATGCTAACAGGCTTTTAAAGACAGCTTCTTTTCCCTGCAGTGAAGGCCTCTGGGGTGAGATCTGGAGTTGAGCTCTATTTTGTTACTGATTGAGTAACCTGGAGCAGTCATGGGCCTTTCAGAGCCTGTTTCCCATCTATAAAGGGGAAACTGTAGGGTGCGGGACAGATACATTGAAGTTGTGGGGTGGTCGTCGGGGCTGTTGTGGCCATGTGACGGCAGTCCCAGCCACAGCTGCCACAATATGCCACTCCCTCCAGTCATGAAACAGCAGTTGACCCCAAGTTCAGTCTCCAGCTGGCCCTCCAGGTAACCTCTGGAGGCTGCTCTATCATTGAGGAATAAATAATATTTCCAACCTTCTTTATAATGCTCTCCTTTCCCCCCAAGAACTTGACAGGTGGATTTTTTTTCAGATTAGTTCTGTGATCCTCCTTCACTGCACCATAAATATCTAATTCTTCCCCCTCCTTGTGCTTCCCTCCTAGCTCAGTCACTAATGAATCTGCCTGCAAAGCAAGAGACCCAGGTTCAGTTCCTGGGTCGGGAAGATGCCCTGGAGAAGGAAATGGCAACCTACTCCAGTATTCTTGCTTGGAGAATACCATGGACAGAGGAGCCTGGCAGGCTACTTGTCCATGGGGTTGAAAGAGTCAGACACGACTTAGCAACTAAATCGCTATCGCCTTCCTTGGTGACCTGGAAGAAAGCTTATACCTTGTTTTTCTATTTTCATTGTAATGAACTTTTTTTCCTGTTGAATATTATACTATAGCTCCTATATTGTAATGTTATAAGAGAATATAGAGACTATATGGAAAATCTTTGCATACAGATCCTTTGGGTACAAAACATTTATTTACCTGTTCCATGAACTTGAACAGATTACTTAACTTCCATGTGCCTTTATTTCCTTGTTTGTAAAATGGAAATGATCATATATTCATATCATTGAACAAGCTAATCTGTGGAAAATAATTAGTATGGAGCCTGGCATATACTAAGCACTCAAATATTAGCTATTATCATCATTATTAACATTATCAAGATTTGAAAGAGGAGATGAAATTGCTTTGTATAGGATAGCTTTGAATAAAGAAAGAAGTTAAATAAAGAAGGAAATCTCAGAACAAATCCCCTAGGCACTGATAAATCCTGGGGAATAAAGATACTTTTTGTCTCCTGAAGAGTTAATAGGGAAAGAGAAGGAGAAAAATTCACAATGTTGCAATAAGAGGAAAGAGGTACCCAGAAAGTTCCAGATATAGAAGGAGCAGTATCTAAACCTTCCTGGGGGGAGTTAGAGAAAGAAGCATCTTCATACAGAAACAGCTGACTTAAGGCTTGAAAGAATGGTTAGGAGGTGGCCAGGTGGACAGAGAAGTCCAAGGATGCTCCAGGCAGAAAGACCAGTATATTTAAAGACACACAGGCATAAGATAACAAGATAAATTTAGGAAATAGCAAATATTTGTTTCGATTGTAGGCTGCATGGAGGGTTAAAAAGAAGCTGGAGGTGGGCAAGAATTGGCTTATGGAAGACTTGTGTGTCAATCTAAAGAATCTAGAATTTTTCATTAAGCCAATAGTCCCTAAACTGTGTTCTCCGTATTCCTTGATCTGTTAAAAAATGTTCCTGTAATACTGTGTGGCTCAATAAGTTGGAGAAATGTTTGTTCAAACAAAATTAGTCTTTCTTACTGTTGGATTTTTCAGAGCTGTCGGTATTCCCCCAGTGCAAAGTAAAATGAAGATTTCTTTAAACTGATTCGATTTTAGAATACTTTTCACACTGAGCACCTTTTACTATCCAGTTCCAAAGAATAATGAAGACTTTTCAGAGGGCAGTGACATGATCATATTTTATTTAAAGTTAGTATCTATGAGAAGAAAGATGTTTTGAGGGAATATAGATTTGTTCTCTAAGTATAATAATTTTTCTGAATGTGGGCATAAAATGTCACTTAATATGGAATTAATTCTTATTTACAAAGCATGGTGGTACTTTGGACGCCAGAATGACTTCCTACAAGGAATGTTATCAATGAACGGAGTGAATATTTAATGGAATTTTTAGATCACCACATGCAGCACATCGCTATCTAAATTCCACAGGTCGGTCGGGCAAGTTTGGAAAGCAGAGCTGCGTGTCAACTCCACAGATGTCTAAAGCGGAATGAGCACAGGGCCTGCTCCACCCGCTGACTGCATGGTCATGAGCAAGCTATTTTATCTTTTCAGTTCCAAATTTCCTAATTCGTAAAGGGCTGAGGTAATACCTTCCTCAAAGAGTTGTATTTATAGAACAGGATTAAAAGGACAATCTATGTGAATAATTGGTGAACACTGCCCACTGTTACAGCAGGTACTCAGTAACTGAATCTGACCTGTGTGTCCGATGTCCCCTCAGCAACCTGCCCACGAGTTTTCTTCTTGCTCTGAGAGCTCCCAGGCAGGCAGGAAGCTGGGGTGGGGGGCACTTCCCCCGAGTATCCTTGGAGTGTTCTAACCCGCCCTAAAGTTCTGAGTCCCCAGTCCTGGGCTCCACACCCTTCCCCTGGCAACTCTATTGTGGTGCTCAGTTTAGGAGGAAAAGATATGGACAGAAAATTAGATGATTCAGCTCCTTCTGTGAGCTCTTTGAGAACTGTCATCTTGAATTCTCTCTCTCTCGCATTTGAGGTTGTGACTGGCTAGAGTCGAATTATAAACTATCAAATTGGTTTTTTACCGAGTTTTCTCTTTTCCTCGCCCCAGTCCATCTTAAAAGCTCTCCCAGTCACCACAGTGACTGTCTTTGTTTCTCTTATCTTTTCTTTTAGGCGGATTTCTGCCAGGGGTGGTAGTTCATCATAATGGGCTGAGAATAATAAAATAAACCAAGTTGTCTTGAAATGCAATAGTGATGCTTGGCAGTTATAATACTTCTGAACTCAGCTGTCAAGCTAAGAACTGAAGAAAAGTTGAAAGACTCAAAATGAATTTTCCCTTTATACAGTGGTGGTTTTTCCACCCTTACATGTACTTTCGGGAGGTAATGTGGCCTCTTGCCAGCAGGGGGCAGTGTTCATCTTTAAATGATGTGCGCCTGGCTAGCCCGGCGCTCAGAGCCCGCAAACACCCTTGTCCAAGAATCCCACGCCCTCCAGAGCAAACATTCGAAGTTCTTCCTAAACACATATTTCCTGAATACAAATCTTATGGTTTGGTAAGTCTAGATTGGTTCTGAGTTCTGCCATTAAAACAAAAGCACTTCCATAAAATGGAAAGTCAGAGCCTTTATGGAAACATGCAGCCTTATCTCACTGTGAATAATGTTTTCATCATTTGGGGTTGTTGGGATGGTCCCAGGATAACTGAAAATCACTCTAGTATTATCATGGTAGCTAATCTGGGTTTTCTGTTTTGAGTTGATTTTTTTTTTTTTTAATTGTAGTCACTCAGGCTGTTCAAACAAGCAAGAGACAAATGAAACCACTTGCTACCATTCAGCCAGTCTAAGCCCTCAGCCCAGGCCTCTTTACTCTTGCAAAGAAGCATATCCCGTTCCAGAGCAGAGGTGAATTGGTCACCTTTACTAACTTGGATTTTGAACGAAAGGACTAGAGTCAGGATATATTGCAAGTCAACTTTTAACCAATGATGTACTATACAGCAAACCCGATATGCTTTAAGTTTTGCCCCTAAAACTGCTTCTGAAAGTAAAAAATGGCAACATTCATTTGTCCCCTGTCCCTGCTTTAGCCCCTGATAGCATTCCTACTCCACAGTGGTAGGAGGTAAGTAAGGAGGGCAGGTTATAGTCTCTAGGGGCCTTGAGAGACTAGCATTGAAATGAAGTAGCCACACTGCTTCTAACCCTGAAACTGGACTTAAAACACACAATCTCTGTTTTTATTAAAATAAGAAGCACACATTTTAAGGAAACAGGATTCTTTTTCCAAGTTCTTAAAAAAATGTTCTTTTTCTTCCTTCTAAGACATGGTTTCTAGTAATTTTCCATACAATTTGTGCTTTCTGTAACTGATAGTTTATTGCAATACCTGACACCTTTTATGGTACTATTACAAAATTTAACTGAAATATATGAGAATGGTGTGTTTACAAAGATTGTGCAATCCTCTAAGTTAATAGAAACAAAGTTCCTTTGGAAGAGTTAAGTGGGTTTTAAGCTACAGTATCCAGAGAGAGACAGACAGACAAATAGATAATTTAGCCCTTCTGTTCTTCACTTTTGCTTTTCTCAGTTACCATCATTTATGGTTGAATTCTGTGTGCATGCTACAGCAGCTGTATGTTGAAACCAACTTCCATTAAGAGTTAAGGAATTTAAGGCTCTGAGATTTTTGGACATCCAGAAACAGAATGAATCGTTTGACCTTGAATTATATGTCACAATCCCCTGTTTCAGCATAAAGGCTGCATATGTACATGTTTAATGAATAAGACCCTTAAGGTTTGTAGAAAAAAAAGCAACACCCTAGATTTATATATTCCATTAAACAGGATCTTCACAGGCTAATTAGTTAGTAATTTCACCCTTGCTTGTAATATAAACCATTTTATGCTCAATAATAATAAAATCTATGTAAACCAGACTCTTTATTAATAAACATTATGTGCTTCTGGCTTTCAAATAAAATAATGCTTTACGTGCTTTTCTCTCTATCATGCTTAGACTAATCACACAGTAAAAATCAAACAACTAAAACAGTGGTTTTTATATCCTGCCATAGAAAATCATAGAGACCATGTCAAGAGCTTAAGAAATGAGATGTGAACTAAAGAAGCCTGGGACGGAGAACAGAAGACTCCAAATCCATTTTTTCAGTGTTTGGTGTCAAGATAATTTTAGGCTCTTAAGACTGTTCAAGGTATGTTTTTGACTAATGGGCTGACATCAGTGGAACTGCGGATGAGGGGAAACGGCTCAGAGTCGCTGTTTCTCATCAAATCCTCCTGACCTGTGAGACCCGGGAGGAGCTGGGTGGAGCCATCTGTGGCTCTGTCTTGGGGCTGTATTGTGAGCAGCTGCTGCCTTCTGAGGCGGCTCCCCCATGGACAATAACCACAGGAAAACTTCTACTTCAGTTACAAGTATCATACCAGCTGAGCTAGTCAGCATTTTATTAAAATCTTCTAATAGAAAATCTGGTTTGTGGAACGTGCGCTACCCTAGAATGTTTTTTTTTTTAAATCTACTTATTTTTAATTGAAAGATAATTGCTTTACAGTATTGCATTGGTTTCTATCAAGCATCAACATGAATCAGCCATAAGTTTACTCATGTCCCCTCCCACTTGAACATCCCTCCCACCTCACACCCCTTCACACCCCTCTAGGTTGTTCTAGAGCCCTGGTTTGAGTTCCCTGAGCCATCAGCAAATTCCCATTGGCTATCTATTTTACATATGGTAATGTAAGGCCTCCCTGGTAGCTCAGACAGTAAAGAGTCTGCCTGCAATGCAGGAGGCCTGGGTTTGATCCCTGGGTCAGGAAGATCCCCTGGAGAAGGAAATGGCAACCCACTCCAATATTCTTGCCTGGAAAATCACATGGATGGAACCTGGCAGGGATTACCCTATGGGGTTGCAAAGAGTCGGACATGACTGAGCGACTAACACACACAATGTATGTTTCCATGTTACTTTCTCCATACTTCCCTCCCTCTCCTTCTTCACCACCACCCCCTCTCCTGCCCCCAGCCATGTCCATAAGTCTGTTCACAATGCCTGTGTTTCCACTGCTGCTCTGTAAATAGGTTCCATTACCCCAGAATCTTAGCTACTGGTAATAGATCACATCCAGGCTTTAGTTTACAGGGCCCATGGAAAAATGAAAATTCGGGGCCCTTTGTTCAAAAGTTATTAAGAATTTCAAGAAGACAACAACAGAGCGTAAAACTATGTGTAGGGCTCTGTAAAGGGACCCATGATGCTTCCCAGGTGGCGCCTTCATGAAGCTTCCTCTGCGCCAGGCAGACACAGCAATCAGTGTCCTCTGCACTGACATTATTTCTCTTACATTGTTCATCTCTCTGGAAGATGATATATTTTAGTCAGAGCAAGAAGAAATCTGGCCATTTTGGAGCCAATATGGATATTTTCAACTGGATAATTCCAGATAACCTTCCTGTGCATGTTATATCTAGTATAAAAACTATGAGTATTTGGAGAACTATGGAAAAATCTAATATTCATTGATAAATGAAAGTGTCTTTGCTGGGAGATATATTATTTTAAATTTAAAAGCATCCGAGGCTCTGGGAAATTTTGGTCATATCACAGTCTCCTATCTGAAGTGTCTTTCTGTTAAATTACAATAACAAAATAATGATGGCAAACATTTTTAAAATGTTTACTAGGTGCTTTGTTTGTATCCATCCATTATTCCGCCAAATAACCCAAACCTTTAAGATAGGTAGTAGCATGTTCAAATTTTAGGTGGGAGGCAGAGAGAGCAGTTGCGTAGCTCACTTCACGTCACAGAAATGGTAAGTGACAGAGCTGAGGTTTCATCCCAGGTAGTCTTGTTTCCAAAGTCCATTCCCTTAACCACTATGTCACAGCTCTTGGAGAGGGTGGGACAAAGAGAGTGAAGTTGCTGTTTGGACCGTTCAGACACTGTGCTTCAGCAATCCTGCAGACAATGACCTCCTGCCAGAGTGCCCTATTTCTCTGTGTCCGCTGTGGGGCTATACTGACAGGTAACGCAGGGCCTCCAGGACAACTGCTTCGAAGTGAATTAATCCATCCAATCAAATGATTCGACTCGGTCAAACAACTGGTTTCATTGACTATTTATTTGACTTGGTTGATTGGTTGTCTGGATGAGTGAATGGGCAGCCATCTCTTTGGGGGCAGCACAGACACAGCGTTTGTTAAAAGTGATGCCGCTGGTGTGATGCTGAGTGACACTCATCAAGTTCATCCTGTAAAAATCAACATCACCAGGCTCGACCCTATCAAAAGCATGTTTGCTTCTTTCTTAATCAAATCTAAGCAGGTAAAAATGTTAATCCTTTGTGAAGGCAGCTAAATGGATTAAATAATGGGCATAACTAGTAGAACAGAGATAAAGACAAAATACGGAACAAAAGGCATTTTGCTGTTTATGCTTTAAAGGGTGAATGCTGCTGGTAATACTTGTAAGATTTTCTTCTGTTTAGAAAGTCAAGGTTAGCATCCACATTTGTAAATTCTAAAGCCAGTGAGCACGTCAGGAATCCCCACAGTTCTGGGGGAACAAGTTGGAGGTCAGAGGGCAAGCTAGCATTTGTTTGACTAAGACAGGTAAATGATCCAAGGAGGCTCGTGGAAACAGGGCAGAACACTGAAGACCCGAGGAATGTTTTTAAGAGGCAGGTGAATAGTCTCTTTGCTCTGTAAAGACCTGCGGGTGATTTCACTTACCCGCATGTATCTCTTTATCACTGTTAAATATTTACAGATCAATGTTTGAGTGCCTGGAGGCTTGGGGAGTGTTACTTACCAGAAAGCACTTTTTAAAAGGTAGTTAACACTGGGGCTGATGGACAGATGAAAATTCCATCTATCTCACTTGCTTCCCTATAAGCCTCAAACCTCCTTGGGTTTGGTGCTGGCTATTCCAATGGATTTGCTGGGCAGGAAATCTTAGACCACTCATTCTGAATGAATTCAAAGCTGCGCAAGGAGAGCCTGTTAGAAGGTAGTGTGCATAGTCATAGAATAGATTGGTCTACTGTCATAGGTGAGCCTCTGTTTGAGAGAAAAACAGATGTCACTTATTCTGAGGCTGGGCTTCCCTAGTGGCTCAGTGGGATAAGAATCCTCCTGCAAGGCAGGATACATACGATACCCAGGTTTGATCCCTGGGTTGGGAAGATTTCCTGGAGGAGAAAATGGCAACCCACCCCAGTATTCTTGCCTGGACAATCCCATGGACAGAGGAGCCTGGCGGGCTACAGTGTACGTGTGCTTAGTCACTCAGTTGACCCTTTGCCACCCCATGGGCTGTGGCCCGGCAGGCTCCTTTGTCCAGGGGATTGTCCAGGCAAGAATACTGGGGTGGGTTGCCATTTCCTCCTCCAGGAAATCTTCCCAACCCTGGGACCAAAGCCATGTCTCCCAAGTTGCAGGCAGGTTCTTTATGGTCTGAGCCACCAGGGAAGCCCATACAGCCCACAGGGTCGCACAAGAATCAGACACAACCGCGGGACTAAGCAGAAGCATTCTGAGGCTGCTTTATTCATTCATAAACATGGAGCAAATAGTGCCTTATTTCTGTCTAGAGCTATGCTAGGAAGTTCAGTGAAGCTGTGAATGTGGCAGACGAGAACGGTGCCTCCACAAAGCTGCAATTTTAGTAAGAGAAGAGCACACAACTGTGGTATCTGGACATGCACATTTTCACCAACAAACAGGACAAAACAAACAGGAATGTGTACGCTTATAAATTTTCAGTGTTCTTTGCCCATTTCTGTAAAAGAAGCTTTTACCTGAGAGGCAAATGCAAGTGCTTCCTGCCCATCACTAAAGATATGTCTAGGGAAAAACCAAGGAAGCATGGAATAGGCTCCTATAAAGATTTAAGCTGTAAACTTTAATTTGTTGTGCACATTTTTTTAAAAAAGGCAGAGTCACAGTCACTATTGGATAAACCAACCATTTACTCTGTAAAATACTTTAATGTATGATGGATCTCATAAAGTTGAACACTTAGCGTGTTTCATGAATGTCAGTTTGCTTGCAGCAAAGCATAGCATAAATTGATGGACCACATGGGTTTCCTCCACACCTTTCCCAACCTTCGGTCAATTGACAGGTCAAAATTGGGATTATATTATTCACCCATTGAACCAATTGTTCTTTAAAAACCAAGTTTTGGGGACTGCCTTGGCAGTGGTGAAGACTATGTGCTTCCAATGCGGTGGGTGAGAGTTCAGTCCCTGATGGAGGAACTGAGATCCCATCAGCTGTGAGGTGTGGTCAAAAAATAAAAAGTAAAAAATGAAAATCAAGATTTTCTTAGAGTTTCTGTGTTGCTAAACACTCTAGGATAATCTCATATTTAGGGCTCATTTCCCAGAGAAATAATCAGTTTCTCAAGTTAGTGGTTTTGTGTAATTGATTATATTAGTAAGTTTAAGAACATTCTAGTTGCTTGTTAGCTTTGATGGAACTCTAAGACACAGCTGTGGTTCTTACCTGGAGGTCAGGATGTTCTAACTGTCTATCAAAACATTTGGGGTTTAGTAAAATTCATTGTTCATTTACATTTAGTTCATCAGGATGTTACTTTACTGGAGTCTTTTCATTATCTGTAGATGGTTGGATGGCATCACCAACTCGATGGACATGAGTCTGAGCAAGCTCCGGGAGTTGGTGATGGACAGGGAAGCCTGGCATGCTGCAGTCCATGAGATTGCAGAGTCGGACACAACTGAGTGACTGAACTGCACTGACTGATTTTCATTCAAGAGGTCGGTGAATCCTCTAGCAAATGCTATCTGTTTTTCTTTCACAATTTCTGAGAATAAACAGAATTTGAACTTTACAATTCTGTATTCTCAGGAACCAGTCATTCGTGGTGCTGTTTGAAATACCAGGCTGTATTCGCAGACTTTGATGATGGTGTGTCATCTAACTTTGTGGAGCCCAGAGTAAAAATAAGAAAAATGATTTGATTTTAGGATAAGATAACTTTTAAGATAAATGAAAGAAAGAAAGTGAAAAGTAAAAGTGTTAGTTGCTCAGTCATGTCCAGCAGTTTTCGATCCCATGGACTGTAGCCCACCAGGCTCCTCTGTCCATGGGATTCTCCACACAAGAATACTGGAGTGGGCTGCCTTTCCCTTCTCCATGTAATCTTCCTGACCCAGGGATCAAACCTTCATCTCCTGTGTCTCTTGCATTGCAGGCAGCTTCTTTATGGTCTGACCCACCAGAGAAGCCTCAACTCTAAAAGGAGATTTTCTGAAAATAATCTCCAAATATCCCACCTACTATATAATCATTAAAAATTGATTAAAAGTATTGGTTGGTGGGTGTCTAGCTGGACTCATTCGTGATTCATTTGAATTCTAGAGTTAAAGGAATTAAGAAGCTGGAAACATTTTGCCTGTATCTAAGGATACCTTGAATTTGCTTCTGAGAACCACTGCAGTAAATGTTGCATGTTTTAAAAAGCAAAATTGCTAATCTGAGTCTTAAAAAGCAACTTCAACATACAACAGTATGAGCTACTAGAGATTCTTTGACTTTGAATAAGAAACCTGACTTTCTATACCTGCTTCTCCACTCCGCCACCCTCTACATCCTTGTGTGATTTGGGGATAATTTCTAAAACTCCTCTAGAAGGGTAACTGTGCAGGGTGATGAATGTTAACTAGACTTAATATGCTGATCATTTCACGATATATACAAATATATATATTGTATATTATATTGTATATTGTATGTAATGATATCAAATCATTGTTATAGACCTGAAACCAATATAATGGTATATGTCAAATATACCTCCATTAAAAATTTTTAATGTATAAAATCCCATAGAATCAAGTTTCCTTGTGTAAAATTGCACTGTTATGCAAATCTGGAAACCAGGCTTGCACTACTTATTTAAAGATATTTTTCAAGATGAAATAATAAAAAGTACTTTAAAATATTTAAATATGAAACATATTCTACAATAGCATTTCTCAAACTATTCTTGGTCAAAGAGTTTTTGTTCCCTTCAATCCATTGTGGGTTGAAACTTTTATAAATACGATAAAAATGAATTGATAGAAAAGTGAAATTAAAAAGACATGCAAAAATACAAGTGAACTTGTAAGAACTACAAGATCCAATAAATATATAATTAATTACTCTATTAGATTAGTATAAAAGTAAATGAAATAAAAAAACATACAAAAATATAAGTGCAACTGTTATCACTAGCCCCAATAAACAGAAAATTACTCTGTTAAGTTAGTATAAAACTTTCTAAATGCTTTTTCTTGATTCCAATTCCTGTCTCATCACATGGGTTAACAAACAGCTCATAGCCTAGCCCTAGTCCCTGGACCACACTTTGAGTAGCTGTGCTTTGGCAAACAGAGCAAGGAAAACCTACCTGTCATTATTGTCCTAGGGATGTGCTTCTTTTGGTGTCTAACAACGGTGGTTCCTAACTTCATGTCATGCTCTTATTTTGAATTACAGTCTCTCTCCCTGGTTTCCTAAGTCCACTTGCTCCATTTATCGGACATTCACATTTAAATTTTCAGTGATGATCTTTTGAGTTTCATGCTTTGGCAGCCTCTTTGATTCTGCCATTTCCTTTATTTAGTTCCCATGACTTTTACTTCCTAAACATCTCTCTTCTTTTTCTTCCTGTGGCTACCCTTCTGGGCAGGTCTCCATCTCAGACCGTTACCAGTCTCTGTCCAGTCTCAGATACCCTTCACTCATTCCTCAGCTGCATCACTAGTAAGATCAATTTCTTGCTCACAAACCTTCTATATCTCCCTATTGTCTGTCAAATTAAGAGCTGCCTGCCTTGCTCTTTCCTGCCTTTTAGTCTCTTCTCAAGCTGCTCTTTTAGCTTAAAATGGCTCCCAGTCCCAAATACTGACATTTGCAGCCTCCCCATCTTTCCAGGCTTACACCAAACACCATCTTCCCAGAGACATCATTGTTGGTAGATGAGTTTTGTCCTTTCCTGCAGACAATCTGTATCCCTCACTTACGCAAATACTGTTTGGCCTAGCATAGTTTTGTATTAGATTGAAAAACTGCCCTCTGCTCTCCCCAACACCCATCCTAACTCAATTGTGGACAACTTGAAGTGAGTGGCCAGGCCTTCTTAATCCTCTGTATAAAAAGTTATCAATTACTGAGTAACATAAATTCCCTTTGCCATACAAAAAAAAAAAAATATCTACCGTCGTGAAGACAGTCAATTTTCCCTTAATCCCTGCTCAGTTTCTTGGGTAACCATGATCATGATTTGGTCATTTGGGGTGCATTTTTAAAGACCTTTCTATTGTTTATGTATTTAGCTTTTATGGAACTATTAAAGTAGCTTTATTTTGTGTGTATATGTCAAGGCTGATGGCATCACTGACTCGATGGATGTGAATCTGAGTGAACTCCGGGAGTTGGTGATGGACAGAGAGGCCTGGCGTGCTGTGATTCATGGGGTTGCAAAGAGTCAGACATGGCTGAGCGACTGAACTGAACTGATGTAAATGATAGCTGTTATTAATTTTTCTCTGTGGCTTGCCTTTTTCACTTATCAATCCGTCTTGGAGGCACAGTCATGTCAATACTTGGAGATCTACCTCACTTGGTATTGCCCTACAGTGTTATAGGAATGGATGGTTACTTTTTTATTACAAATATTTGTGTCTCTCTTTTCTAGAACCTAGCACATTGCCTTGCACATGTGAGTACTTGATAAATATTTGCAGAATTGACCAAACCAAGGAGTTTGAAAATTCCTTTGATCTGTTAACATTTCATTTAAGACATGAGGAATAATAACCACTGGGACAGCATAAAGGAATTTTCTTGAGGACAGTTTATATCTAGACTTCATAATTAGGATGAAATACAAAAAAAATAGAGGAGGGTTTCAAGAAGGCTAGCGAATATTAGAGAAATAGAAAATAAGGGCTAAAATGAGGCTGATGGTGAACTTGATAATAGTCTTTCTACTTGGAGATGACTGTTCTCTTAATAAACAGACAGAAGCAGAAGGAGAGGACTGCGAACATGTTAAGCTTATTTAACATGAGAATTCTTAAATCAGAACAATTAGATTCCCCTCCTGGAGACTTCTGAGAGCAATTTGTTTCTCCTCTCTGGAAAGAAAACAATGGTCTTATCAATAGCAAGGGGTTAGAATAGACTGACTCATCAGAATCTTTCCTGTTGAGAACTTCTTAGTTCATAATTATCTTTAAGACCTTAGCTTGTTGTTGTTCAGTTGCTAAGTGAAGTGAAGTGAGGTGAAGTCACTTAGTTGTGTCTGACTCTTTGTGACCCCATGGACTGTAGCCTACCTTTGTGACCTCCATGGACTGCAGCATACCAGGCTTTCCTGTCCTTCACTATCTCCTAGAATGTGCTCAGACTCATGTTCATTGGGTCAGTGATGCCATCCAACCATCTCATCTTCTGAATGCTGTTATAGTTTGCTTAGGAAATTCAGAATTCCTCAGGGCACTATTTTTGGGTTATGAATGGTTAAATGTAAGAGTCCAAGTCAATTAAATATTGCACTCTTCCTTTTTTTAAAATTTATTTTTTATTGAAGGATATTTGCTTTACAGAATTTTGTTGTGTTCTGTCAAACCTCAACATGAATCAGCCACAAGTATATATATATCCCCTCCCCTTTGAACCTCCCTCACATCTCCCTCCCCATCCCTCTAGCTTGATACTGAGCCCCTGTTTGAGTTTCCTGAGACATACAGCAAATTCCCATTGGCTATCTATTTTACATACGGTAAGGTAAGTTTCCATGTTACTGTCTCCATACATCTCACCCTCTCCTTTCCTCTCCCCGTGTCCATAAATCTATTCTCTATGTCTGCTTCTCCATTGCTGGCCTGTAAGTAGATTCTTCAGTACCATTTTCTAGATTCTGTATATGTGCGTTAGAATGCAATATTTATCTTTCTCTTTCTGACTTCACTCTGTATGATAGGTTCTGTATGATAGGTTCATCCACCTCTTTAGAACTGACTCAAATGTGTTCCTTTTTATGGCTGAGTAATATTCCATTGTGTTTATGTACCACGACTTCTTTATCCATTCATCTGTCGAATGACATCTAGGTTGCTTCCATGTTCTAGCTATTGTAAACAGTGCTGCAATGAACAGTGGGATACATGATTCTTTTTCAATTTTGGTTTCCTCATGGTATATGCCTAGGAGTGGGATTGTTGGGTCATATGGTGGTTTTATGGCTAGTTTTCTAAGGAATCTCCATACCGTCTTCATTAGTGGCTGTATCAATTTACATTCCCACCAACTGTGCAAGAGTGTTCCCTTTTCTCCACACCCTCCCCAGCATTTATTATTTGTAGATATTTTTTTTTATTCTTTTTTTTAAATTTTTTTTATTTTTTTAAATTTTAAAATCTTTAATTCTTACATGCATTCCCAAACATGAACCCCCCTCCCACCTCCCTCCCCATAACATCTTTCTGGGTCATCCCCATGCACCAGCCCCAAGCATGCTGCATCCTGCGTCAGACATAGACTGGCGATTCAATTCACATGATAGTATACATGTTAGAATGGCATTCTCCCAAATCATCCCACCCTCTCCCTCTCCCTCTGAGTCCAAAAGTCCGTTATACACATCTGTGTCTCTTTCCCTGTCTTGCATACAGGGTCGTCATTGCCATCTTCCTAAATTCCATATATATGTGTTAGTATACTGTATTGGTGTTTTTCTTTCTGGCTTACTTCACTCTGTATAATCGGCTCCAGTTTCATCCATCTCAACATAACTGATTCAAATGAATTCTTTTTAACGGCTGAGTAATACTCCATTGTGTATATGTACCACAGCTTTCTTATCCATTCATCTGCTGATGGACATCTAGGTTGTTTCCATGTCCTGGCTATTATAAACAGTGCTGCGATGAACATTGGGGTACATGTGTCTCTTTCAATTCTGGTTTCCTCGGTGTGTATGCCCAGAAGTGGGATTGCTGGGTAATAAGGTAGTTCTATTTGCAATTTTTTAAGGAATCTCCACACTGTTCTCCATAGTGGCTGTACTAGTTTGCATTCCCACCAACAGTGTAGGAGGGTTCCCTTTTCTCCACACCCTCTCCAGCATTTATTGCTTGCAGATTTTTGGATCGCAGCCATTCTGACTGGTGTGAAGTGGTACCTCATTGTGGTTTTGATTTGCATTTCTCTAATAATGAGTGATGTTGAGCATCTTTTCATGTGTTTGTTAGCCATCCGTATGTCTTCTTTGGAGAAATGTCTATTTAGTTCTTTGGCCCATTTTTTGATTGGGTCGTTTATTTTTCTGGAGTTGAGCTGCAGAAGTTGCTTGTATATTTTTGAGATTAGTTGTTTGTCAGTTGCTTCATTTGCTATTATTTTCTCCCATTCAGATGGCTGTCTTTTCACCTTGCTTATATTTTCCTTTGTTGTGCAGAAGCTTTTAATTTTAATTAGATCCCATTTATTTATTTTTGCTTTTATTTCCAGCATTCTGGGAGGTGGATCATAGAGGATCCTGCTGTGATTTATGTCTGAGAGTGTTTTGCCTATGTTCTCCTCTAGGAGTTTTATAGTTTCTGATCTTACATTTAGATCTTTAATCCATTTTGAGTTTATTTTTGTGTGCGGTGTTAGAAAGTGATCTAGTTTCATTCTTTTACAAGTGGTTGACCAGTTTTCCCAGCACCACTTGTTAAAGAGATTGTCTTTACTCCATTGTATATTCTTGCCTCCTTTGTCAAAGATAAGGTGTCCATATGTGTGTGGATTTATCTCTGGGCTTTCTATTTTGTTCCATTGATCTATATGTCTCTCTTTGTGCCAGTACCATACTGTCTTGATGACTGTGGCTTTGTAGTAGAGTCTGAAGTCAGGCAAGTTGATTCCTCCAGTTCCATTCTTCTTTCTCAAGATTGCTTTGGCTATTCGAGGTTTTCTGTATTTCCATACAAATTGTGAAATTATTTATTCTAGTTCTGTGAAAAATGTGGCTGGTAGCTTGATAGGGATTGCATTGAATTTGTAAATTGCTTTGGGTAGTATACTCATTTTCACTATATTGATTCTTCCAATCCATGAACATGGTATATTTCTCCATCTATTAGTGTCCTCTTTGATTTCTTTCATCAGTGTTTTATAGTTTTCTATATATAGGTCTTTAGTTTCTTTAGGTAGATATATTCCTAAGTATTTTATTCTTTTCGTTGCAGTGGTGAATGGAATTGTTTCCTTAATTTCTTTTTCTACTTTCTCATTATTCGTGTATAGGAATGCAAGGGATTTCTGTGTGTTGATTTTATATCCTGCAACTTTACTATATTCATTGATGAGCTCTAGTAATTTTCTGGTGGAGTCTTTAGGGTTTTCCATGTAGAGGATCATGTCATCTGCAAACAGTGAGAGTTTTACTTCTTCTTTTCCAATTTGGATTCCTTTTATTTCTTTTTCTGCTCTGATTGCTGTGGCCAAAACTTCCAGAACTATGTTGAATAGTAGCGGTGAAAGTGGACACCCTTGTCTTGTTCCTGACTTTAGGGAAATGCTTTCAATTTTTCACCATTGAGGATAATGTTCGCTGTGGGTTTGTCATAGATAGCTTTTATTATGTTGAGGTATGTTCCTTCTATTCCTGCTTTCTGGAGAGTTTTTATCATAAATGGATGTTGAATTTTGTCAAAGGCCTTCTCTGCATCTATTGAGATAATCATATGGTTTTTATTTTTCAATTTGTTAATGTGGTGAATTACATTGATTGATTTGCGGATATTGAAGAATCCTTGCATCCCTGGGATAAAGCCCACTTGGTCATGATGTATGATCTTTTAATGTGTTTTGGATTCTGATTGCTAGAATTTTGTTGAGGATTTTTGCATCTATGTTCATCAGAGATATTGGCCTGTAGTTTTCTTTTTTTGTGACATCTTTGTCAGGTTTTGGTATTAGGGTGATGGTGGCCTCATAGAATGAGTTTGGAAGTTTACCTTCCTCTGCAATTTTCTGGAAGAGTTTGAGGAGGATAGGTGTTAGCTCTTCTCGAAATTTTTGGTAGAATTCAGCTGTGAAGCCATCTGGACCTGGGCTTTTGTTTGCTGGAAGATTTCTGATTACATTATCAATTTCCGTGCTTGTGATGGGTCTGTTAAGATTTTCTATTTCTTCCTGGTTCAGTTTTGGAAAATTGTACTTTTCTAAGAATTTGTCCATTTCTTCCACGTTGTCCATTTTATTGGCATACAACTGCTGATAGTAGTCTCTTATGATCCTTTGTATTTCTGTGTTGTCTGTTGTGATCTCTCCATTTTCATTTCTAATTTTATTGATTTGATTTTTCTCTCTTTCCTTCTTGATGAGTCTGGCTAATGGTTTGTCAATTTTATTTATCCTTTCAAAGAACCAGCTTTTGGCTTTGTTGATTTTTGCTATGGTCTCTTTTGTTTCTTTTGCATTTATTTCTGCCCTAATTTTTAAGATTTCTTTCCTTATTTGTAGATATTTTGATGATTGCCATTCTGACCAGTGTGAGGTGATATCTCATTGTAGTTTTTATTTGCATTTCTCTAATAATGAACACGTCCAAGGCAAGAGAAACCCAAGTAAGATGGTAGGTGTTGCAAGAGGGCATCAGAGGGCAGACACACTGAAACCATAATGACAGAAAACTAGTCAATCTAATCACACTAGAACCACAGCCTTGTCTAACTCAATAAACTAAGCCATGCCCATGGGGCCACCCAAGACAGGCGGGTCATGGTGGAGAGGTCTAACAGAATGTGGTCCACCGGAGAAGGGAATGGCAAACCACTTCAGTATTCTTGCCTTGAGAACCCCATGAACAGTATGAAAGGGCAAAATGATAGGATACTGAAAGAGGAACTCGACAGGTCAGCAGGTGCCCAATATGCTACTGGAGATCAGTGGAGAAATAACTCCAGAAAGAATGAAGGGATGGGGCCAAAACAAAAACAATACCCAGCTGTGGATGTGACTGGTGATAGAAGCAAGGTCCGATGCTGTAAAGAGCAATATTGCATAGGAACCTGGAATGTCAGGTCCATGAATCAAGGCAAATTGGAAGTGGTCAAACAGGAGATGGCAAGAGCGAACGTTGACATTCTAGGAATCAGCGAACTAAAATGGACTGGAATGGGTGAATTTAACTCAGATGACCATTATATCTACTACTGTGGGCAGGAATCCCTTAGAAGAAATGGAGTAGCCATCATGGTCAACAAAAGAGTTCAAAATGCAGTACTTGGATCCAATCTCAAAAATGACAGAATGATCTCTGTTCATTTCCGGGCACACCATTCAATATCACAGTAATCCAAGTCTATGCCCCAACCAGTAATGCTGAAGAAGCTGAAGTTGAACGGTTCTATGAAGACCTACAAGACCTTTTAGAACTAACACCCAAAAGGGATGTCCTTTTCTTTATAGGGCACTGGAATGCAAAAGTAGGAAGTCAAGAAACACCTGGAGTAACAGGCAAATTTGGCCTTGGAGAACGGAATGAAGCAGGGCAAAAGACTAATAGAGTTTTGCCAAGAAAACGCACTGGTCATAGCAAACACCCTCTTCCAACGACACAAGAAAAGACTCTACACATGGACATCACCAGATGGTCAACACCAAAATCAGATTGATTATATTCTTTACAGCCAAAGATGGAGAAGCTCTATCCAGTCAACAAAAACAAGACCAGGAGCTGACTATGGCTCAGATCATGAACTCCTTATTACCAAATTCAGACTTAAATTGAAGAAAGTAGGGAAAACCACTAGACCATTCAGGTATGACCTAAATCAAATACCTTATGATTATACAGTAGAAGTTAGAAATAGATTTAAGGGACTAGATCTGATAGATAGCGTGCCTGATGAACTGTGGACGGAGGTTCGTGACATTGTACAGGAGACAGGAATCAAGACTATCTCCATGGAAAAGAAATGCAGAAAAGCAAAATGTCTGTCTGAGGAGGCCACAAATAGCTGAAAGGAAGAGAGGTGAAAAGCAAAGGAGAAAAGGAAAGATATAAGCATCTGAATGCAGAATTCCAAAGAATAGTAAGGAGAGATAAGAAAGCTTTCCTCAGTGATCAATGCAAAGAAATGGGGGAAAACAACAGAATGGGAAAGACTAGAGATCTTTTCAAGAAAATTAGAGATACCAAGGGAACATTTCATGCAAAGATGGGCTCTATAAAGGACAGAAATGGTTTGGACCTAACAGAAGCAGAAGATATTAAGAGGAGGTGGCAAGAATACACAGAGGAACTGTATAAAAAAGAACTTCATGACCCAGATAACCATGATGGTGTGATCACTCACCTAGAGTCACACATCCTGGAATGTGAAGTCAAGTGGGCCTTAGAAAGCATCACTACGAACAAAGCTAGTGGAGGTGATGGAATTCTAGTTGAGCTATTTCAAATCCTGAAAGATGATGCTGTGAAAGTGCTGCACTCAATATGCCAGCACATTTGGAAAACTCAGCAGTGCCCACAGGACTGGCAAAGGTCAGTTTTCATTCCAATCCCAAAGAAAGGCAATGCCAAAGAATGCTCAAACTACCGCACAATTGCACTCATCTCACACACTAGTAAATTAATGCTCAAAATTCTCCAAGCCAGGCTTCAGCAGTATGTGAACCGTGAACTTCCAGATGTTCAAGGTGGTTTTAGAAAAGGCGGAGGAACCAGAGATCACATTGCCAACATCTGCTGGAACATGGAAAAAGCAAGAGAGTTCCAGAAAAACATCGATTTCCGCTTTATTGACTATGCCAAAGCCTTTGACTGTGTGGATCACAAGAAACTGTGGAAAATTCTTCAAGAGATGGGAATCCCGGACCACCTGACCTGCCTCTTGAGAAACCTATATGCAGGTCAGGAAGCAACATTGAGAACTGGACATGGAACAACAGACTGGTTCCAAATCGGAAAAGGAGTACGTCAAGGCTGTATACTGTCACCCTGCTTATTTACCTGATATGCAGAGTACATCGTGAGAAATGCTGGGCTGGAAGAAGCACAAGCTGGAATCAAGATTGCCGGGAGAAATATCAATAACCTCAGATATGCAGATGACACCACCCTTATGGCAGAAAGTGAAGAGGAACTAAAAGCCTCTTGATGAAAGTGAAAGTGGAGAGGGAAAAAGTTGGCTTAAAGCTCAACATTCAGAAAACTAAGATCATGGTATCTGGTCTCATCACTTCATGGCAAATAGATGGGGAAACAGTGGAAACAGTGTCAGACTTTATTTTTTGAGGCTCCATAATCACTGCAGATGGTGACTGCAGCCATGAAATTAAAAGACCTTTACTCCTTGGAAGAAAAGTTATGACCAACCTAGACAGCATATTGAAAAGCAGAGACCTTACTTTTCCAACAAAGGTCCATTTAGTCAAGGCTATGGTTTTTCCAGTGGTCATGTATGGATGTGAGAGCTGGACTGTGATGAAAGCTGAGCGCCAAAGAATTGGTGCTTTTGAACTGTGGTGTTGGAGAAGACTCTTGAGAGTCCCTTGGACTGCAAGGAGATCCAACCAGTCCATTCTGAAGGAGATCAACCCTGGGATTTCTTTGGAAGGAATGGTGCTACAGCTGAAACTCCAGTACTTTGGCCACCTCATGTGAAGAGTTGACTCATTGGAAAAGACTCTGATGCTGGGAGGGATTGGGGGCAGGAGGAGAAGGGGACGACAGAGGATGAGATGGCTGGATGGCATCACTGACTCAATGGACGTGAGTCTGAGTGAACTCCAGGATTTCGTGATGGACAGGGAGCCCTGGCGTGCTGAAATTCACGGGGTCTCAAAAAGCTGGACATGACTGAGCAACTGAACTGAATAATGAGCAATGCTGAGCATCTTTTCATGTGTTTATTAGCCATCTGTATGTCTTTGGAGAAATGTCTATTTAGATCTTTTTCCCAGTTTTTTATTGGGTTTTTTGTTTGTTTTTCTGGTATTGAGTTGTATGAGCTGCTTGTATATTTTGGAAAGTAATCCTTTGTCAGTTGTTTCATTTGCTATTATTTTTTTCCCATTCTGAGGGTTGTCTTTTCACCTTGCTTATAGTTTCCTTTGCTGTGCAAAAACTTTTAAGTTTAATCAGGTCCTACTTGTTTACTTTTGTTTTTATTTCCATTTACTCTAGGCGGTGAGTCATAGAGGATCTTGCTTTGACTTATGTCACTGAGTGTTCAGCCTATTTTTTCCTCTAAGAGTTTTATAGTTTCCGGTCTTACATTTAGGTCTTTAGTCCATTTTGAGTTTATCTTTGTGTATGGTGTTAGGAAGTATCCTAATTTCATTCTTTTACATGTAGCTGTCCAGTTTTCCCTGCACTGTTTATTGGAAGAGGCTGTCTTTGCTCCATTGTATATTCTTGCCTCTATTTCAAAAATAAGGTACCCATAGGTGTGTGGGTTTATTTCTGGGATTTCTATATTGTTCCATCAATCTATATTTCTGTTTTTGTGCCAGCACCACACTGTCTTGATGACTGTATCTTTGTAGTATAATCTGAAGTCAGGAAGGTTGATTCCTTCAGTTCCATTCTTTCTCAAGACTGCTTTGGCTATTTGGGCGTTTTCTGTTTCCATATGAACTGTGACATTTTTTGTTCTAGTTCTGTAAAAAATACCATTGGTAGTTTGATAGATATAGCATTGATTCTGTAGATTGCATTTGGTAATATAGTCATTTTCACAATATTGATTCTTCCTACCCAGGAACATGCTATATCTCTCCATCTGTTTATGTCATCTTTGATTTCTTTCATTAGTATCTTGTAATTTTCTGTGTATAGTTCTTTTGTCTCCTTAGGTTAAGTTTATTCTTAGATATTTAATTCTTTTTGTTGCAATGGTGAATAGGATTGATTCCTTAATTTCTCTGATCTTTCATTGTTAGTATAAAGAAATGCAAGTGATTTTTGTGTATTGATTTTTTATCCTGCAACTTTGCTAAATTCACTGATTGGCCCTAGTAATTTTCTGATACCATCTTTAGGGTTTTCTATGTACAATATCATGCCATCTGCAAACAGTGAGAACTTTACTTATTCTTTTCCTATCTGGATTCCTTTCATTTATTTTTCTTCTCTGATTGCTGTAGCTTGGACTTCCAGAACTATGTTGAATAATAGTGGTGAAAGTGGACACCCTTGTCTTGTTCCTGATTTTAGGGGGAATGCTTTCAGTTTTTCACCATTGAGATTATGTTTACTGCAGGCTTATTATATATGGCCTTTGCTATGTTGAGGTAGGTTCCTTCTATGCCCATTTTCTGAAGAGTTTTAGTCGTAAATGGGTGCTGAATTTTGTCAAAAGCTTTTTCCACATCTATTGAGATTATCATATGGTTTTTATATTTCAATTTGTTAATATGGTATATCACATTGATTGATTTGAGTATACTGAAGAATCCTTGCATCCCTGAAGTAAACCCAACTTGATCATGATGTATGAGCTTTTTGATATGTTGCTGAATTCTGTTTGCTAAAATTTTGTTGAGGATTTTTGCATCTATGTTCAACAGTGATATTGGCCTGTAGTTTCCTTTTTTTGTGTTGTCTTTGTCTGGTTTTGATATCAGGGTAATGGTAGCCTTATAGAATGAGTTTGGAAGTGTTCTTTCTTCTGCAACTTTTTGAAAGAGTTTTAGAAGGATAGATATTAGCTGTTCTCTAAATGTTTGATAGAATTCTCCTATGAAGCCATCTGGTCCTGGGCTTTTGTTTTTTGGGAGATTTTTGAACACAGCTTCAATTTCAGTGCTTGTAATTGGGTTGTCCATAATTTCTATTTCTTGTTAGTTCAGTCTTAGAAGATTGAACTTTTCTAAGAATCTGTCCATTCCTTCCAGGTTATCCATTTTATTGCCATATAGTTATTCATAATAGTGAAGTCATTCAGTCATGTCTGACTCTTTGTGACCCCATGGACCGTAGCCCACGAGGCCCTGCCATCCATGGAATTTTCTAGGCAAGTGTACTGGAGTGGGTTGCCATTTCCTTCTCCAGGGGATCTTTCCAACCAAGGGATCGAACCCGGGTCTCCTGCATTGCAGGCAGATGCTTTACCAGGGAATAGTCTCCTATAATCCTTTGTATTTCTGCCTTGTCTGTTGTAACCTCTCCTTTTTCATTTCTAATTTTGTTGATTTGATTCTTCTCTCTTTTTTCCTTGATGAGTCTGGCTAAAGGTTTGTCAATTTTGTTTATCTTCTCAAAGAGCCAGCTTTTAGTTTTATTGATCTTTACTACTGTTTCATTTCTTCTTATTTCTGCTCAGATCTTTATGATTTCTTTCCTTCTACTAATTTTGGGGTTTTTTTGTTCTTCTTTTTTCAATTGTTTTAGATGTAAATTTAGGTTGTCTATTTGATATTTTTCTTGTTTCTTGAGGTAGGATTTTATAGCTTCCCTGGTGGCTCAGAGGTTAAAGCATCTGCCCGCAATGTGAGGTTTGATCCCTGGGTTGGGAAGATCCCCTGGAGAAGGAAATGGCAACCCACTCCAGTATTCTCGCCTGGAGAATCCCATGGATGGAGGAGCCTGGTAGGATACAATCCATGGGGTTGCAAAGAGTCGGACACGATTGAGCGACTTCACTTTTTTCTTTTCCCTCTTAGAACTGCTTTTGCTGCATCCCATAGGTTTTGAGTTGTCGTGGTTTCATTGTCATTTATTTCTAGAAATTTTTTGATTTCCTTTTTGATTTCTTCAGTAACCTGTTGGTTATTTAGAAACATATTGTTTAATCTCCATGTGTTTGTGTTTCTTACAGTATTTTTCTTTTTGTAATTGATATCTAGTCTCATAGTGTTGTGGTCAGAGAAGATGCTTGATACGATTTCAGTTCTCTTAAATTTACTGAGGTTTAATTTGTGACCCAAGTTGTGGTCTATCCTGGAGAATGTTCCATGTGCACTTGAGGAGAAGGTGTATTCTTTTGCATTTGGATGGAAAGTCCTGAAGATATCAGTGAGATCCATCTCATCTAATGTATCCTTTAAGACTTGTGTTTCCTTATTAATTTTCCATTTTGATGATCTGTCCATTTTTGTGAATGGGGTGTTAAAGTCTCCTACTATTATTGTGTTACTGTCAATTTCTCCTTTTATGTCTGTTAGTGTTTGTCTTGGAGAAGGCGATGGCACCCCACTCCAGTACTCTTGACTGGAAAATCCCATGGATGGAGGAGCCTGGTAGACTGCGGTCTATGGGGTCACGAAGAGTCGGACACGACTGAGGGACTTCACTTTCACTTTTCACTTTCATGCACTGGAGAAAGAAATGGCAACCCACTTAAGTGGGCTGCCATCTGTGGGGTCACACAGAGTCAGACATGACTGAAGCGACTTAGCAGCAGCAGTGTTTGTCTTATGTATTGATGTGCTCCTATGTTCGGTGCATAGATATTTACAATTGTTATGTCTTCCTCTTGGATTGATCCCTTGATCACTATGTAGTGTCCTTCCTTATCTCTTGTAATCTTCTTTATTTTAAGGTATATTTTGTCTGATACGAGGATTGATACTCCAGCTTTCTTTTGCTTGCCATTTGCATGGAATGTATTCTTCTATCCTCTCACTTTCAGTCTATCTGTGTCTTTAGGTCTGAAGTGGGTTTCTTGTAGACAGCATATATGGGTCTTGTTTTTGTAGCCATTCAGCTAGTCTGTGTCTTTTGGTTGGAGCATTTAATCCATTTACTTTTAAAGTAATTATTGATATATAGGTTCCTATTGCCATTTTCTTAATTGTTTGGGGTTGATTTTGTAGATCCTTTTTCTTCTCTTGTATTTCTTGACTACATAAGTCTCTTTAACATTTGTTGTAAAGCTGGTTTGGTGGTACTGAATTCTCTTAACTTTTGCTTGCCTGAAAAGCTTTTCATTTCTCCATCAGTTTTGAATGATATCCTTGCTGGGTACAGTAATCTTGGTTGTAGATTTTTCCCTTTCAGTGCTTTAAATATATCCTGCTATTCCTTTCTGGCCTTTAGAGTTTCTGCTGAAAGATCAGCTGTTAAACTTGTGGGGTTTCCCTTGTATGTTACTTGTTATTTTTCCCAGCTGCTTTTAATATTCTTTCTTTGTGTTTAGTCTTTGTTAGTTTGATTAGAATGTGTCTTGGTGTCTTTCTCCTTGGGCTTATCCTGTATGGGACTCTTTGTGCCTCTTGTACTTGATTGACTACTTCCGTTTCCATGCTGGGGAAATTTTCAACTATAATCTCTTCAAAATTTTTCTCATACTCTTTCTTTTTCTCTTCTTCTTCTGAGACCCCTATAATTTGAATGTTGGTGCATTTGATATTTTCCCAGAGGTCTCTGAGACTATCCTCAGTTCTTTTCATTCTTTTTACTTATTCTGCTTTTCAGAAGTTATTTCCACCATTTTATCTTCCGGCTCACTGACTTGTTCTTCCGCTTCAGATACTCTGCTATTGATTCCTTCCAGAGTATTTTTTTATTTCAGTAATTGTGTTGTTTGTCTCTGTAGGTTTATTCTTTAATTCTTCGAGGTCTTTGTTAATTGATTCTTGCATTTTCTCCATTTTGTTTTCAAGGTTTTTGATAATCTTTATTACCATTATTCTGAACTCTTTTTCAGGTAGTTTGCCTATTTCCCCTTCATTTATTTGGACTCCTGTGTTTCTAATTTCTTCCTTCATTTATGTAGTATGTCTCTGCCTTTTCATTACATTTTTTTTAACTTATTGTGTTTGAGGTCTCCTTTTTCCAGGCTTCAAGATTGAATTCTTTCTTCCTTTTGGTTTCAGCCCTCCTAAGCTTGATCCAGTGGTTTCTATAAGCTTCATATAGGGTGAGATTTGTGCTGAGTTTTTGTTTGTTTGTTTGTTTTTCCTCTGATGGGCAAGGCTGAGTGAGGTGGTAATCCTGCCGGCTGGTGACTGGGTTTGTGTTTTTGTTTTGTTTGTTGTTTAGGTGAGGCTTCCTGCACAGGGTGCTGCTGGTGGTTGGTTGGGTGATGCTTTGTCTTGTACTCAAGTGGTTTCATTTGTGTGGGTTCTCACTATTTAATACTCCCTAAGGTTAGTTCTCTGGCAGTCTAGCGTCTTGGAGTCAGTGCTCCCACTCTATAGGCTCAGGGCTTGATCTCTGGTCAGGAACAAAAGCTTTCATAAGTGGTTTGTTATTGCATTAAGTGAGATTAAAACAAATACCCCAAAATCAGAAACCAAAGATGAACCCCAGACAGATTGCAGTTACAAAATCAGGCAAATAATAATTAAAATAATGGAATATACACATGTACATATACACCCATAAGCAAAGTCAGAATAGTCCAACTAAAATACAGTAGATTCACCCAGCAAACAGAGGATATAAAAAATTATATTTACCAGTTAAGAACAGAACTAACTAAAGCACAAACTGGAAAACAAAACTAAAGCAAGGTGTCAAGTGGGAATAAAGCAATGAAAATAAAACAAACAGGTATTTTGAGAGGAAAGGAAAGAAAAGAAGGAAGGAATAGACATGCAAAGTTAAATACAGGTAGAGTAAGAAGATTTGTATACATTAAAGATTTACTGCAAGGGGAAAAGAACAGTAGGAAAGGGAAACAAAGGAATACATGTAGAAAAAATATAATAGGTTTAAGAAAGAAAAAAAAAGGTAGAAAGAAAAAAAGGAAAACTCCACAGAAGTACAAAAGCTCAATATAGAGGCAGAGGTTTATAAGAATAATAAAAAGTGTGACTGAATATATATATATATACACATATAGACCCATAAGCAAAATTAAAACAGTCCAACAAAAATAAAGTACAAAAGATTGACTGGTGAACAAAGGAAACCAAAAATTATATCTACCAGTTAAGAACAAAACTAACTAAAGCACAAACTGGAAAACAAAACTAAAGCAAGGTGCCAATTGGGGAATAAAGCAATGAAAATAATACTAATAAATATGTTGAGAGGAAAGGAAAGAAAGAAAAAAAAAGAAAATAGATATGCAAAGTTAAATAGAGGCAGATAAAGAAGATTTATTTACATTAAAGATTAGCTGCAAGGGGAAAAGAACAGTAGGAAAAGTAAACTAAGGAACAAATGATAGGTTTAAAAAATTAAAATTAAAAACAGAAAAGTAAAAAGAAAAAGCACTCTGCTGCTGCTGCTAAGTCGGTTCAGTCGTGTCCGACTCTGTGTGACCCTGTAGATGGCAGCCCACCAGGCTCCGCCGTCCCTGGGATTCTCCAGGCAAGAACACTGGAGTGGGTTGCCATTTCCTTCTCCAATGTATGAAAGTGAAAAGTGAAAGTGAAGTCGCTCAGTCGTGTCTGACTCTTTGCAATCCCATGGACTGCAGCCTACCAGGCTCCTCCATCCATGGGGTTTTCCAAGCAAGAGTACTGGAGTGGGGTGCCGTTGCCTTCTCCAAAAAGAATTCTACAGAACTGCAAAAGCCCAACGCAGAGGCTTATAACAACAGTAAAAAATGTGACTGAGAAAAAAAAAGCTCAAAATCTTAATTAGATTTCATAGTGCCAATAAAATTGACAACTACAACAGAGAGGGGAAAAAAGGAAAAAAAAATCCAAAAGAATCTACAGAACAAAACCAAACATAAGAATAATATTCATACTATTATATAAATATATTCACATTCATATTCATATTTAATATTCACATTCATATTCAATATAATATTCATATTCAAAACATAAAAGTAATAAAAAATTTGAGTCACTGCTGTCAGATTTCTTTCCCTTGCTGGGAGTCACAGTCCAGCTTACCTCCCTAAGATGCCCTCCAACACTGTGCTGATCTCTGGACCTGTTGAGGGGGCAGCTCAGATTCTAATCTGGTCCTACTCCTGTATGTTCTCACCTCCAATGTCCCAGCTATTAGAACTAGTGCCTTTTCTTTTGTGGGAGCTCGCAGTGTCCTTTTATCTATTCCATAGACACAGAGTCTGCCTAGTTGATCCTGTCAATTTGATCTGCAGCTTGTACAGCTGGTGGGAAGGCTTTGGGTCTTTTTCCTTACCCCACACTGCCCCTGGGCTTCAGTTGTGGTTTATTTCCACCTCTGCATGTGGGTCGTCCACTGGGGTTTGGTCCTGAGGCTGCCCCGGAGGACTTGGGTCTGCCCCTGTGAGGGCCGGGTATGGAGGTGGTGCTTGGGTCGCAGGGGTTCTGGCAGCAGCAAGTACTCAGGGGAGTTGGCGGCTAGGGTAGCAGGAAATATAGTGCTCTATCTAGTGCTCTACGGCAACCAGTATTGGCCAATACGCGCCAGGATTCTTGCCTGGAGAACACCCCTGACAGAGAAGCCTGGCAGGCCACAGTCTACAGGGCTGCAAAGAGTTGTAAACAACTGAAGCAACCCTGTGTGCATAGATGCAAGACTTTTTTTTTGTCTGTGGCAGCTCTCTCCCAGTGAGAGTTGTGTGTGAAGCTGGCACAGCTGCTTGGTTTGCAGGAACCCCGGCAATGCCAAGTGTGCAGGGACAGGGATTGCTTCTGCTGCAGGAGTTATGGCCCTATCAGAGTCTTTTCTCGAGCCTCTTGTAGCTGGCAATCAGAAGGCTTCTTTGGCCAGTCTTTCTCCATCGCTCCGCCTGCTCAGGCACTTAGAGGGCTCCCTTGCCTGGGGTCTTTCTCTGTTGTTTGGCGTGTCAGGCACATACAGGGGGCCCCACTGGCCAGGGTCCTACTCTGTAGCTTGGTACATCAGGCACTTAAAGGGGCACCCTGGGTTGGGGTCCTACTCTGTAGTTCAGTGTGTCAGGCATTTGATGGGCCAGCCTCTCTGCTGTTCAGCTGCCCAATGCTGGCGTGTCGGGTGAGAGAGGTTATGGTGATGGCTCCACCCTGTAAGCATGACTCGGCAGTATCGCCTTGCTTCCATGGCTGACCCAGCTTTCCTCCACAGGCATTTCCCACCGCAGTCTCCTCCCTCACATCCCCTCGAATCGTATGTCTGCAGTCAACAGCAGCCCTCACCCAGGGATTGCTCCACAATCCCTAAACTCTAGCTCCCAGCTGCTGTGCCTTCCAGGGGACCTGCATCCCTGTCTGGGCTGTATCCCTGTATGGCTGCTGCAAGGACTGTGTGATTCTCATTCCATTTAGGCTGCCACAGATCAGCTATTTCACTCTTAGCCCTAAATGTTTCTCCTCTGACTCAGATAATTGCCCTGATGTGGGGATTGGACCCCTGCTCCAGTTCCCCCACCTGCTGAGGGCAGGTCCAGTCCTACTAACACTCCTGTTTTTCCCCCTAGTTCCTTCATTCTACCAAGTTTTGCATGGTTCTATGTATTCTTTTTCACTGGTCAGGTACTCCTGTCCACTCTCAGCTGGTGTTCTGCATGCAATTCTGCGTCTGAAGGTATATTCCTAATGTATCCATGGGGAGAGATGTACTCCACATCCACCCACGCCTCTGCCGTCTTGTTCTCACCTGTTAACTTTTTTTCACGGTAACTTTTAACTATTTTTCTCTGGAAATAAATTCTTTCAGGTAGGTTGGTGGTTAATGTCTGCCTTTTGTTAAGTTTTTCATCTTAATTTGGCTACAATTCCATCAGTGGCAGTAGATCATGAACTGAGTCATAAAAGGACTTTGAATGCAGACCTAATTCTAGACATTCTAGAAAAATATGTTTATGTGTTAGACTCATGTCCTTTAATAGGATCATTTAAGTTACTGAAGCTGAAACTCCAATACTTTGGCCACCTGATTGAAGAAGTGACTCATTGGAAAAGACTCTGATGCTGGGAAAGATTGAAGGCAGGAGGAGAAGGGGATGACAGAGGATGAGATGGTTAGATGGCATCACTGACTCAGTGGACATGAGTTTGAGAAAGCTTCAGGAGTTAGTGATGGACAGGGAAGCCTGGTGTGCTGCAGTCCATGGGGTTGCAAAGAGACATGACTGAGCAACTGAACTGAACTGAAGTCATTCCCTGTATGAAAGTGAGAGTGAAGGTCACTCAGTCGTGCCTGACTCTTTGTGACCCCCTGGACTATACAGTCCATGGAATTCTCCAGGCCAGAATACTGGAGTAGGTAAGCCTTTCCCTTCTCCAGGGGATCTTCTCAACCCAGGGTTTCAACCCAGCTCTCCTGCATTGCAGGCAGACTCTTTACCAGCTGAGTCACAAGGGAAGCTCTGTATAGTCATATCTCTATTTTCCAAACAACATCCCAGAGTAGCTGACTATGCAGAAGTGAAGCTTGTTTCCTCAGTGGCCTTGACTGTGGGATCTTAGTTCCCTGACCAGGAATCAAATGCACGTCCTCTGCATTGAGAGCTCAGAGTCTTAATCAGGGGATCTCCAGGGAAGTCCCAACTAGCCACATTTTTGACAACAGCTGCTTCTTAATGTCTTTCTTCTCTTAGTCCTTCCCTGATCATCTGAAGATACAAAACGAATGCTAGGATTTGTGCCTTTAGTACTTGTTAAGCTAAGGCTGTTGGAAACCCAAGAAATCAGAACATGTTAATCAAACATGTTTTACTGTTCATTTATTGCCACCCTGATTATTAAAGCTGATAAATTTTGATTGAGGCTTAAATTTTCTTGTAAGTTAGAAAGCAGCTTGTGGCTCCATATTATTAAATGAGGGAATCAGTACACCTTCAACATGATCAAATTATAGATCAGATTCCGTCGTGATCATGGCAGTAACTCCTTGTGTCTCCAGTGAGTGCTAAGTTGCTTTGGTCATGTCTGACTCTTTGCAACTCTGTGGACCGTATCCTGCCAGGCTCCTCTGTCCATGGGATTCTCTTGGCAAGAACACTGGAGTGGGTTACCATTTCCTTCTCCAGGGGATCTTCCCAACCTAGGAATTGAACCTACGTCTCTCATGTCTTCTGCACTGGCAGGTGCGTTCTTTACAACTAGTACTACCTGGGAAGCCCTGTGTCTCCAATACCCACACGTTTTAAAAAACTCTTTATTTGTATTGGGGTATAGCTGATTAGGGCTTCCCTGGTGGCTCGGTGGTAAAGAATCTACCTGTCAATGCAGGAGACGTAGTCTTGTCTGAGAAATCCCACGAACAGAGCAGCTTGGTGAGTTACAATCCATGGTGTCAAAAAAGTGTTGGACTCGGCTTAGTGACTAAACAACAACAACATAGCTGATTAACAATGTTGTGAAGTTTCAAGTGAATAGCAAAGGGACTCAGCTATACAGATACATGTATCCATTCTCCCCCAAATGACCCTCCCATCTGGGCTACCATATAACATTATTCTCCATGTACTCTACAGTAGGTCCTTGTTTTCTAATACCTGCTCTTTTTTGTGCTTTCCTTCTCTCTTTTTTGTTATTGTCTAAATAGCAGCCCCAGAACACATTTTAGAAATAAAAGTAGTAAAGTTCTTTATGACTTTTCCCTTAGAAGCAATGTTACCACAAAGGTTTTGATTCTTGATTGTTACACAACTTGATTAAAAAAAATTACCTTGAAGATCTTTCCCAATAGATTGTAAATGGTTTATAGTAAGCAGGGGAGAGGGGGTTAGAATCTTCATAGTTGACACCAAAATTCTTCTCAGGTTGAGACTATCCCTGAAAGGAAACTAATTTCATAAGATTCCAGAGTAAAAGGTAAGCCCCCAAGGGCAGGGCTTGCTGAAGGAGGAAAGAAAGTAGATAATGAAACTGTCCTACTAAGAATAAGTAGGAATGAGAAGGAAGGAAGAGAAAGGAGATAACACAGGGAATGTGGGAATATGAAAATATGGCTGAGGAATTGAGAAAATGAATTTCTCATATTCAATGTAAAGAAATTTCCCTTCATATATTCACCCCCACCCCATTTCTGATAATCTAATAAAATCTGTTGCTTATGTTAGAACCTTGTAAGGGTGGTTGTTTTTTGATTGCAGAACTAGGGCAAATCTTGTTTCTGGATCAGCAGAGTATAAGGGAAAGAACAACAGGCAGTAAGAATTCATGAACTGAATTAATTCAAGGGAGTTTATTGGTCATGTGTTTCACCCATTCTAAGAAGCAGCAGATGCCCTAGGGAGGGATTAGTTTTCCCCAGGACATGGACTTGGGCTTCTAGCAAATTACATCTTTATCTCAAAGAACAGGAAGACTTCAGCTAACATCCAGGTTAAAGTTGTTTGTACTGTGTAGCACAAAGCTTTCTGAAGTGGGTAAGATCCAGTGAAAGGATAACATAGTGTGGTGCATTCAGTGGTGAACCCTACTCCCAAAGACATATCTACCTGAAGCTCTAAATATAACTTTGTTTGGAAAGTGGATCTTCATAGATGTAATTAATTTAGGGACCTCAAGATGAAATCAACCTGGATTACATTGCATCCTAAACCCAAGGAAACTATCCTCCAAAGGGAAGGGATGGGGAAAGGACACAGAGGAGGAGCCAGGTGAAGACAGAATCAGAGACTAGAGTGATGCCGCCGCAAGCCATGGAGCCCCTGGAGCCTCCAGAACTAGACGAGGCCAAGGAGGAGTCCCACCTGGAGTCTTTGTAGGGATTGCAGTTCTGCCAGTGTCGTGATTTTTGCATCTCTTGCCTCCAAGACAATTAGAGGATAAACTTCTGCCATGTTAGGCCACTGAGTGTGTGGTACATTTTTATGGCAGCCATAAGAAACTAATACTCATAGTAACTCACCAGCTAGATTCAATTTTCTATTGTCCTAGAAAGTTCTCCTCATCATCAATCTTGCCTAATTTTTCCTGCAAGGAATCAAGTGCTCAAGGACAGCTTTACTGGCTTCACAGAGCTCAACAATTCCTTGGGAACATTTGTTAGACCCAACTTTTAAAAACTGAATTTACTTGTTATTCCATTTGTGGTTGTGCTGGGTCTCTGTTGCCAAGTGCGGGCTGTCTCGAGTTGCAGAGAGTGAAGGTGAAGTCTCCTCTCTGTGGCAATACATGGACTTTTTATCGTGGTGGCTTCTCCGTGTTGCAGAGCACGGGCTGTAGGTGCAAGGACTTCAGTATTTGCAGCCTGTGGGCTCAGTAGTTGCAACAAGCTTAGTTGCTCCACAGAATGCTTCCCGGACCAGGAATTGAACCCATGTCCCCAGCATTGACAGGCAGATTCTTATTCACTGTGCCACCAGAGAAGTCCATGTTCGGCCATATTTGTGGGAGAATAAAGAGGATGTTTTGAGTAATGAATCCAGGGATGATGGTGTTGCTGCAGCCTTTGTTGCCCATCTGTTTCCCAGAGCAGGTTTGCAGAGGAACATGGTAGAAACAGTTGTGGGTCTTCTGGCTGCATTTGTCATTGGGGGCTTGTTCTTTGAAAATGATTGGGTAAGGATGTTTATGCGCTGCTGATGACAAGTGTTGGAAGGAATAAAGTGGGTGTCATTCATCAGGCCCTGGAAGTAAAGAGTCCTCTTTGAATAGCTCTAAATCAAGTCTTGCCCTCCTTCCCCTCTTAATCTCACAGGAAACAGCTCTGCTAATCAGTTGTGCCTGCATTTCCATGCAAATTTAAATTTTCTCTTAGTAAGGTGCTTTTATATGGAGACTTGGAAGTAGTCTTTGTTGGTTATAATATTTTTCTATGAAAAACAGAAAAACAGCAAAGGCTTTGTCATGTTGAAGCAAACACGTCTCTCCTTGTAGTGTGACCATTTACTCTTGGGTGAGTCTATGGCTTTTGAGCAATTTTAAAGAAATATTGAAGAAAGATAGAAAAAAAAGACTCATAAAGATAGAAGTTTGAGAAACAACGGTACAGGATATATAAAAACACCTTTATAAAAACTACCCTCCAGTCAATGGAAAATTGAAATATCTGTAATACAGACTGTCATTTCTGGTGCTTTCCTAGGGGGTGGTGGCTTGATCCGCCTGCAATGCAGGAGACCCAGGTTTGATCCCTGGGTCAGGAAGATCCCCTGGAGAAGGCAATGGCAACCTACTCCAGTATTCTTGCCTGGAGAATGCCATGGACAGGGGAGCCTGGCGGGCTACAATCTATGAGGTCGCAAAGAGTCAGAGGTAACTGAGGGACTAGCACTTTCACTTTCCAGCGGCTAAGGCTCTGGGCTCTCAATGGGTCTTGGGTTTGAACCCTGATTGAGGAGCTAGATCCCTCATCCCCAACTAAGGACTCACATGCTGCAACTGGAAAACAACCAAAACAAAACACAGACTGTCATTTCTTTGATAACTGAGATAGCAGTATCTTCTATAGCTTCTAAATGTTTTTTGATTCCACAGCCCCTAGTATTATGAGGCACTTAAATGAATGAGTGGATGAGTGAATGAATGAGACTGAATTAAGGAAACAAGCTAAATTTATATTCTCTGTTGCTCTTTGGGCTCCTGAGCGGCTTTTTTTTTTTTTGGCTTATTTCTGGATTCCTGGCAAATTTCCATATGAGGAAAATTGCCCTCAAGGAAAAACATTCATTTCTCTGACACCTACTTCAAGAGAAGGAGCCGACCTGCTCGGAGGTGAGGCAAACTCCAGGAGCCAGAACTTTGCTGAAATGAAGGGTCAGAGTAAACTTAGCTATTTCCCTTCTCTGCCTCTTTGAACTTTAGTTACCAGCTTGTTACTTTTTTTTTTTTTTAACAGGATTTTATACTTACATTTATCCAGGAATTATCCAGGAAACTGCTAATTTTATTTGTCCCTTTGGCCTGTTATTTCTGGTTAAATCTATAAAGGCAAATTATTAGGGCTGTAACTCTAATCCCACCAATTTTCTCAGGCCTCATGGTAAATAGTATTAAAGTCCTGCTTAAGCAGCTCCTAAATAATCAGGCGACTCCATCGATCTAAAGTGTTTTTACTGCACTCTGCTGTTCGCGGGGAGCTGGGGTCAGGTAACAGAGTCAATTAAACAACTTTATCACAAGGAGTTGCAAAGAAAAAAAAACCTTCTAGGATACTCCTTTTATATTGTCTTCATTTTAACATGATAAAACCATATTCAAAATCATTGAGAATTAGGATTAGAGAAAGCCTCAGAAAGTGTCATCTAGTTCAACCATCTTTCTTTTAAACTTTTTATTTTATATTGGAATATAGCAGATTAACAGTGTTGTAATAGTTTCAGGTAGACAGTAAAGGGACTTGGCCACATATACTTATGTATCCATTCTTCCCCAAGCTCCCCTTTCATCCAGACTTAACCATTTTCTTTTTTTTTTTTTTTTTAATAAATGAGGAAATAGGGAGCCAGGATGTCAATTGCAATGTCTAAAATCAGGAGCTTATCAGAGGTCAAGATGGACCTAGAACTCAAGCCTCAGTTACCCAAGGTGACTACTGGATCTGGTGTAATGGCTTAGAGCAATTTCTAGACCATCATTTGTCAACTAAAAGTGCCATTATCTTCATTATATTTAGTAAAGAAGAAAAATTAATCAATTTTTGAAAGGATATTGAAAACAGTATTTTCTGCTCAATCGAGTTAAAAGGGAGCTGTCAATTACAACATCCTCAGTTCAGTTCATTTCATTTCAGTCGCTCAGTTGCGTCCGACTCTTTGCGACCCCATGAATTGCAGCACGCCAGGCCTCCCTGTCCATCACCAACTCCCAGAGTTCACTCAGACTCACGTCCATCGAGTTGGCGATGCCATCCAGCCATCTCATCCTCTGTCGTCCCCTTCTCCTCTTGCCCACAATCCCTCCCAGCATCAGAGTCTTTTCCAATGAGTCAACTCTTCACATGAGGTGGTCAAAGTACTGGAGTTTCCGCTTTAGCATCATTCCTTCCAAAGAAATCCCAGGGTTGATCTTCAGAATGGACTGGCTGGATCTCCTTGCAGTCCAAGGGACTCTCAAGAGTCTTCTCCAACACTACAGTTCAAAAGCATCAATTCTTTGGTTCTCAGCCTTCTTCACAGTCCAACTCTCACATCCATACATGACCACTGGAAAAACCATAACCTTGACTAGACAGACCTTAGTCGGCAGAGTAATGTCTCTGCTTTTGAATATACTATCTAGGTTGCTCATAACTTTTCTTCCAAGGAGTAAACGTCTTTTAATTTCATGGCTGCAATCACCATCTGCAGTGAGTTTGGAGCCCCCCAAAATAAAGTCTGACACTGTTTCCACTGTTTCCCCATCTATTTCCCATGAAGTAATGGGACCGGATGCCATGATCTTAGTTTTCTGAATGTTGAGCTTTAAGCCAACTTTCTCACTCTCCTCTTTTACTTTCATGAAGAGGCTTTTAGTTCCTCTTCACTTTCTGCCATAAGGGTGGTGTCATCTGCATATCTGAGGTGATTGATATTTCTCCTGGCAATCTTGATTCCAGCCTGTGTTTCTTCTAGTCCAGCGTTTCTCATGATGTACTCTGCATATAAGTTAAGTAAGCAGGGTGACAATATACAGCCTTGACATACTCCTTTTCCTATTTGGAACCGGTCTGTTGTTCCATGTCCAGTTCTAAATGTAGCTTCCTGGCCTGCATACAGATTTCTATATCTCGGCTCTAAAATTGCTTCTGTATGTTTCTTACTTTTTTTTTTTTCTTAGTAGAGGCTATACAGTTAAGAATCACATTTTATGTGTGATATACATTTCTAAAGACTTCAGATAATTCAGGACTAATATTCCCATGGACAAAATATTGAAATGCTACATTTGGGGTGAGGATTAATCTTGGTACTCTTACTCTGATACTCTGATTGCCATGTTGTCAGCCCTTTCCTGCTCTTTTTCATTATCCTTGTCCTATTGACACACTCTCTTACCAATTATGTTACCCTGGACAAGTAACATGACCTGTTTGTGCCTCTGTTTGTACATCTGCAAAGGTAATGATACAACACACCCCGAAGTGTTGCTGGGATGATTAAATGAGATCGTTTCTTATGCATTATACAGGATCAGGTTTGGCTTCCTATTTGATATGACACAAAATAGTGATGACTCAAGCAAGATAGAATTGTATTTCTCATTTAGGTAAAAAAAAGCAAAGAAAAAAGAAGAAAAAAAAGAATGTTGAAGGCATATATCCAGGGCAGACATGGCAGCCTCAGTGGCATTTTTGTTTCTTTGATTCTGTCCCTGTTTGAGCAGAGTCTGGCTCTTCCCCTCTCTGTGGCCCTTCCTGTCCTCTGACGGTCACATCTTCCTGGGCCCTCCAGCATTTCTGTGCCACCTGGGTGGCCCAGTGTCCCCAGCCAAGCTTTCTTTCACCTGGGGACTTTCTTCCCACAGTCAACTTTGAACTGTCCATTTGGAAAGAAGGATAATTCAGTTTACACTTAGATATGGAAGGTTGACGGACTTATTGGGTTTGTGTTTTTGCTCCTCAGTTCACAAGAATGTTGCTTTAAAAGTGAGATTTGGGAGTTGATAGTGAGTATGTTTGGGGAAGAGAGGATCTTTCGGATATAAAGGCTGCCTACAATGATGGTCAAACTGCTTAGTAATGTTTACTTGTGCATTTTTACAAGTGATCTCTTGTTTTAGAGATTTAGCATCAAATATTTGGAAATTCTGAGGCTAAAATAAGGGACACTGAAAATGAGATCCAGGGGGCTTTTAAAGTCTTTTCCACAATCTAGATGGTAATGTGCGTGTTTAGAGGGTGTTGTTTCCATTTTTATCTAGAAAATGCGAGGCCTTGGAAACTTTCTTGGGCTCTAAGCTGTATCAATTTTAGGGCTCACTTCTTTTGTTTTCCATCTCTTAATGGTCATTGTTGGTTTTTTGTTTTTTGTTTTGCCTGATATTCAGTATCTTGGAAAACATTTCACTTGTTTTAGGTGTTTTGAGCAGAAGACTAAATATGGTCTCTGTTATTCCATCTTGACTAGAGATCAGAGTACCATAAAGTTAAATTTTTACATTAAAGAAAATCTCCTAAATAAAGTAAAATGGTGCCAATGATCATTTAACTTTGAGATCCAGACATAATGAAAAATTTGAAAAAGTGATCAAAAAAGAAATATTAGAGAAAAATGAGGAACTCTATAAGCACATTGGTTCTCGCTATACTACAAAACTTCATTGAAGAATACTTTAAGAACAATTCTCTATTATTTTGAATTGATGGACACTGTTAAGTTGAATTGTGGGTTGAATGGGTTGAATTGTCTCCCCAAAAGATATTTTGAACTCCTAACCATCATTGCCTCAGAATGAGACATTCTTAGAAAATTGCATCCTTGTAGATGTAATTAGTAAGGTGATATTATACTGAAATAGAGTGGGCTGCTAATTCAATATGACTGGTGTCCTTACAAGAAGACCATTTCAGAGGGATCCCTGGCAGTCTAGTGGTTAGGAATCCAAGGTTCTACTGCAGGGGGCATGGGCTCACGTTCAATTCCTGGTCAGGGAACTAAGATCCCACATGCCATGAAATGCACCCAAAAAAAGAGGAGAATATCATTTGAAAACACAGAGACACTTGAGGGAAGAATTACATCACGTGATGGCAAAGGCAGAAACTGGAGTGACACAGCCACAAATAAGGGATTGACAGCCACCACCAGAAGCTAGGATGAAGCAAGTAAGAAATCTTCCTGGAGACTCAGAGAGCATGGTCCTACCAGCACCTTAATTCTAGACTTTAGCCCCTAGAACAGTGATACAATAAATTTGTGCTCTTTTAAGCCACCTAGTCTGTGATACTTTTGGAATAGAAAATGGCAACCCACCCCAGTATTTGTGCCTGGAAAATTCCATGGACAGAGGAGCTGGGCAGGTTACAGTCCATGGAGTCATAAAGAATCGGACACAACTGAGTGGCTGAACACACACACACCATGGTACTTTGCTATGGCAGCCCTGGAAATCTAACAGAGGAACTATGAATTGTTTTTAAATTATTGAAATGATTGCTATAGTTTGCTAACCATTTTTAAGTTTTTGAAGATGAAGGCTAACAGTACATTCTAGGCATAAGGTTTCTTCTAGAAAACATGTGACTCAAAATATTCTTCCAAACTATATATATTTTTGTATATAAAAGATTAGTGATATTATTAAAAGTGCCAGTTGAAGTGAATGTCAATTTAATACCCCAAATGGTGCGGTGACATAAGGAGCAAGTTAGTAGCTGACAGTTCTGAAAAATTGTTTATCTTGCCCTATTAAAGTTTGACTATAAAAAATATGAACATCAAGTATTTTGAATAAAGTTTCAGTTTTATTTTTGCATCCCTAAGGTCCATTCCTATGGTTCCTAAGGCCCATTTCGATGATCTGCTGGTTCATTGAAACAGCAAGAGAGTTCCGGAAAAACATCTATTTCTGCTTTATTGACTATGCCAAAGCCTTTGACTGTGTGAATCACAATAAACTCTTGAAAATTCTTAAAGAGATGGGAATACCAGACCACCTGAACTTCCTCTTGAGAAATCTGTATGCAGGTCAGGAAGCAGTAGTTAGAACTGGACATGGAACAACAGTTCCAAATAGGAAAAGGAGTATATCAAGGCTGTATATTGTCATCCTGATTATTTAACTTATATGCAGAGTACATCATGAGAAATACTGGGCTGGATGAAGCACAAGCTGGAATCAAGATTTCTGGGAGAAATATCAATAACCTCAGATATGCAGATAACACCACTCTTATGGCAGAAAGCGAAGAAGAATGAAAGAGCCTCTTGATGAAAGTCAAAGAGGAGAGTGAAAAAGTTGGCTTAAAACTCAACATACAGAAAACTAATCAGTTCATGGCAAATAGATAGGGAAACAATGGAAACAGTGAGAGACTTTAATTTTGGGGGCTCTAAAATCACTGCAGATGGTAACTGTAGCCATGAAATTAAAAGATGCTTGCTCCTTGAAAGAAAAGTTATGACCAACCTAGATAGCATATTAAAAAGCAGAGACATTACTTTGCCATCAAAGGTTCACCTAGTCAAAGCTATGGTTTTTCCAGTAGTCATGTATGGATGTGAGAGTTGGATTATAAAGAAAGCTGAGTGCCGAAGAATTGATGCTTTTGAACTGCGGTGTTGGAGAAGACTCTTGAGAGTTCCTCGGAGGGACTGCAAGGAGATCCAACCAGTCAATCCTAAATGAAATCAGTCCTGAATATTCATTGGAAGGACTGATGTTGAAGCTGAAACTCTAATACTTTGGCCACCTGATGCGAAGAGCTGACTCATTGGAAAAGACACTGATGCTGGGAAAGATTGAAGGTGGGAGGAGAAGGAGATGACAGAGGATGAGACGGTTGGATGGCATCACCAACTCGATGGACATGAGTTTGAGTAAATTCCAGGAGACGGTGATAGACAGGGAGGCCTGGCATGCTGCAGTCCATGGGGTCTCAAAGAGTCAGACACGACTGAGTGAACTGAACTGAACTAAGGTCCATTCAATGATAATGATTTTTAGCCTTGGTTGGATATGAGTTTTCATTCTTGGTCCTTTATAAAATTTTGGACCAAATATATATTCAGAGTATCTCTACCTTGAAAGTTATCTGCTAACTCTGTTTGGAATCTTTTTGAATCCTCCTTCTGGGAAACATCATCAGGGCCTCTTCCACTGAATTCTGGTTGTGCAGTGAGGAATAGAGACAAGCCATCAGGAGGTGGAGATGGAGAGACCTGAGGTAGATATTCCTTTAGTTCCCTTCCTGTAGACTTGAGCTCACTGATGATTGACCAATTGTCACTGCTCCTCTCCAGGTGACCTCCACATCATGACTCTCTAATTCCAAGACTTGGAAATCCAGGATCTGGAAACGTATCCCTTTTCTGGTCCCTTCCAGACGGGGGTGGTGACAACTCCATTGTTACTAGCCCTATTGCCAGGCTGCTTCAGTCACGTCCATCTCTTGTGACCCCATGGACTATAGTCTGCCAGGCTCCTCTGTCCATGGGATTCTCCAGGCAGGAATACTGGAGTGGGTTGCCATGCCCTCCAACAGGGGACCTAGGGGCCTGCCCTATTCTTTGTAGTTTCTCTATATATCTTTTTAATTTTTTTAAACTGTCCCCTTCTGGGGGACTTCCCTGGTGATCCAGTGGTTAAGAATATACCTTCCAATGCAGGGATGTAGGTTCCACATGCCATGAGCAAACAAACCTGTGGACCACCACTAGAGAAAGAAGATCCTGCATGCTGCAACTAAGGTCAACAGCAACAACAACAATAACAACAAAACAACTCTCCCCCACCCCAAGATCACCTTCATCTGATTTTTGCCATCGATTTCCTGCTAGGATTCTGACTGACACAGACTAGTGTTGCCAAATGACATAATCCTGTACAACCAAAGACCCTCGATGAGATGTCGTTCTTCAACCACCCAGCATCGAAAACTGTGTGAAGCCCCATAGACTACTCAGGGAAAAACTATTTTAAAAAGTCTACTTCTTATTTTCAAGTTACTCTTAATGTTTTTCTAATAAAGAAAAAAAAGCCAAATTATGCAGAGAATTTGTTTCATTTTTCAATCCCCTCCCTGCCCCCTCACACCCACCCCTCCCATAAGACATTCACCTTCTGTCATTACACATATGGGCCTGTATTCTTAACACTCAGCAGAGCCTCATCCTTTCACAAAGAGTTGCAAATGGCTTTCTTGCTTCTGATATTAAAAACCCTGAGTGGGAATTCAGGTTGCCACCTGACCGTACTCTCTGTAATTCCTTGTATTTTTAGTAATGTGCCCATACCTCACTCAGTCTGCCTGCATTTTAGCACTCTGTATTCAAAGCTGTCATCAGAAGGCTGCACCCTATTTAAACCTACTGTGGTTGTTTTCTTTTAAAATCTCTCATTAATATCTATTTCTTAATGTGAAATTTACTGTTAACATGTGGGGGTTATTTTGATATGACTCCCAAAGCCATAAGCAACTCTTTTCCTGGGAAAACTTCCCAGATTTAAAAAAAAAAAAAATCAGTGTATTTTATTTCATCTCTATGGCACTCTCTAGAACATGGTGCTTATTTGTCTTAATATAAGTTCATTATTTCCTCCCTCACCCCCTGATGGAGTGAAGTGATTTGAAATGAAGCAGAAGAGGCTTTCTTAGGAAAAAGCTATCTTTGAGAATTTCCCTTAGTGATGCTGCAAGGTCAGAGAATGCTAGAGCTTTTAGGGCCTTAGCAATAATCTAATTTTAGGAGCTCCATTCATACATGAAGAAATCAAATGAGGCCAGAGTACTGAGTGAAGGATGCACTGCCAGTTATTAGAAGAGTGAAAACTAGAAACAAGTTCTTAAATTTCTTGGTCTAGTGCTTTTTGTACTGCATTATACAGTCAGTTCTCATTCATTTGCAATGCTTATGTTCTATCAAGTCCCTGCAAAGATGAATAGCAGCTACTGAACCACTGCTCCTAGGGTAAAAACAGGATGAAGGTCCTGCAAGTCTCTACTCACAATATTTTTGTCAATGGCCAACGCATAGCCTTGTTGTATGTGTATTCCTGTTTGAAGACATTCTATGTGATATACGTTGTTGGTTCATTAGCAGTGAACTCATGGCCAATAGCACTATAACTCGTGCCTGGATAAAGCTTATCTAGAAGCCATACTGTCTCTTGTAAGATACATCACGGCTTTCTTTCTCTTGGGAACATTAGATAGCATTTCTGCAGTACACTTGAGGGATATTTTAAACAGTGTAATCACCTAAAAAAAAAACACACACACACACAAATGTGGAAAACGTGGCACTAAATAGACCGTGAAAAAAGACAGTTGTTTACAGTTTCAGACCTGAAACCAGAGGCGAGTGCTGCCTCGTTCACCTCAGCTGGGAATGTGCTCGTGCAGCAAACCAGCGCTTTCACCAGCCTGCAGACGTCTGCGGATGATCGCGAAAGGGCCACAGGTACTGATCTGGGGGGAGGCGTTGAACAAATTTTAATGAGTAGATGAACTTGAACCTATGAAATCCTCAAATAATGAGAATCTACTATATATGGAAAAGGTGATTAGCAAATCAGTGGATGAGGGAGTTCCCTGGTAGGCCAGTGGTTAGGACTCAGGGCTTTCACTGCTGTGGCCCTGGATTCAATCTCTGGTCAGGGAACCAAGATCCCGCAAGAGGTACAGCGCAGCCAAAATAAAAGGGGGGGGGGGGGGGGGAAACAGCAAATCTATGAATGGGACAAATGAGGGTTAAAAAAGAAGTATTGTGACAACACTGGAACCTTTTATTATAGAAATAAGTAGCATTTTTCTGTAAAGGACACCTGTCTTTAAAAAGTGGCTTTGTCTTCCTGTCCTTATTTTCCTCCAGGTATCTTCTCTGCTCCTCATCATGACAACTGTCTGCTTCCTTCATCATTGCCCTGAAAATGTTCTTGCCAGATTACCAGCTCTGCATCTTGCCTAGTCCAGTGTTCAGATCTCATCCTTCATTTTACTTAATCTCTGACACCAGCTGATCACTCCAGCCCCCTTGAAAGGTCTCACTTAGCTTCCAGTGCAGTGTGTTCTCTTGATTTTCTCCTCCTTCATGAGCCAGACTTCTCATTTTCTTTGATGAGTAGCCCTCTTCCCACTCATCTAAGTTCCAGAATGCTCAGGACTTAACCTTTTGCTCTATTCTCCATCCTACTTTCTAGCCAAGCAGGTACAGGACTTCCCTGGTGGCTCAGTTGGTAGAGAATCCACCAGCACTGCAGAAGACCCGGGTTCGAACCCCTGGGTTGGGAAGATCCCCTGGAGGAGGGCATGGCAACCCACTCCATTATTCTTGCCTGGAGAATCCCTATGGACAGAGGAGCCTGGCAGGGTGCAGTCCACGGGGTTGCAAAGAGTTGGACATGACTGAGCAACTAAGCACAGAGCAGGTACAAGTAATGTACATTTAAAAAATGTTTTCATCCTGTGGCAAGTAGGGGTGGCAACCATTGGCTGAGCACAGACTGCAGTTACCACCCAGCTGCCTTGAGGGCTTAAAGAAGTACTATCTCCACACAGCATAATCAAGTCTGGAGAAACACCTGTACTGCATGACTCCCAGATGGATAGCTGGACTAAAGTTTTCTCAGTGCCAGAGTCAGACTCAAATATTCAACTTCCTAAAAAATTCTGTACCTAGTCATGATGGAATAACATGAATTTACCCTCCATTTTATACAACAAGGAAACTGGATAAAAGATTTGAAATAGAAATTCTTCATACTTGGGGCAACAGGAAAGACACTTCTGTGATCCTCAAGAGAAGGGAGATCATTTCAGCCAGCACTAAAATCACCACATCTTTTCAGTGGGAGAACAAGGAGGAGACCCCAAGGAGAGTATGGCAGCTTTGGTTTCTCTGAGTCTTGGAGACAGATTACTGCTCAGGGTATTGGACCTAGAAGTCATAAAGCAGCATTCCGAGGAGAACTACACACACAACAAAAGAGGTCCAGAAATATACATAGAGATCCCCCTGAATTTTTACTAAATACTAAGACATGTCTGCATAATATTAAACTTCAAGAGGTTGACCAAAGAGGAAATAGGAAACTGAATGGTTTCCAAACTCACAAAAGTCTTCTGAGAGTTGTTCAAGCTTTCACCAGCCAGAGTGGAGAACCTCTGTTGAATATATCGTGAATTCAGATGATAACCAGAACAGTTATGCCTTCATAGGGAGGCTAACTTTGTTCTGGAATAAAGGCTACATAGACATACCCAACAAAGGCTGAAAACTAGCCTTCAAAGGATTAATCTCATCCATAAGTAACTTAACTGCCTACTAAAACCCCAGTTTTTTAAAAAGATGGACAATAAAATCCAGACACTCAACATTATAAAATCCACAAAGTCCAGCACCCAATAAAATTTTTTTACACATTCCAAGAAGGAGGAAAATGTGAGCCATACTAAGATAAACAGCTTCAATAGAAATAGGCCTAAAAATGATAGCAGTGAGGGTATTAGCGGACAGGCACATTAAAATAACTAATCTAAAAATGCACATAGTGAGAAAAGAAATCAATAATATGAAAAAGAACCATGTGGAATTTCTAGTGTTGAAAAGCACAACATCTGAAATGAAAAGGTCCCTGGAGAGTATTAACATCAGAGTCGACATGGGAAAAGAAAAGAGTAGTGAGCCTGAAGATAAAGCAGTAGACCTATCCAAACTGAAATAGGGAAAAAAAGACCAGAAAATCTCCCAGAATGTCTTTGATTTGTGCACAATATTAAATAGTCTAACATACATGAAAGTAGAGAAAAAGAAAAAAAATATTTGAAGAAACAATGACCAAATATTATCAAAATTTGACAAAAACTATAAATCCCCAAACCCAAGATAATCAACAAACCCCAAGCATGACAAACACAATGAAAAACACATCAAGACACATCATAATCAAACTTCTAGAGACCAAAAATAAAAATTATAAAGTATTAAGGAGAAAGATGCCTAGTATATAGAGAGACAAACATAAAAGTGACTGTATCACAGATTTATTTTCACAAGCTCTCTAGGCCAAAAGATGATGGGAGGGTATTGGTAAAATGCTGAAAGAAACTGTCAACCCAATTCTATCCTTACTTTGGAAATTTTTTTTTAAAATGAAAGATAAATAAAGACTTTCAGTCAAACAAAAGCTGAGATGATTTGTTGCCGGAAGAACTGCTCTACAAGATATGTTGAAGTAAAAAGAACTTTACAAAATGAGCAAAAACATAAATAAAAGAGAAAATCTAATTTTTTTCAGGCAAGAGCTTAATATGGTCTTAATCTATATCATAATAGTGGGCACAGAAAGTGAATCCATAGCTAAGTTGTCATGATACAATGTAAAACTTCTGTAACAGAAGGCAAATGATGGCATACTTGTAAAAGTATTCTAGAATACTGATGCTTTTGGGAAAAAAAAAAACAAAACATCAAATTATTGATGTTGGGAATGAAAGAAGGAGCATCACTAAAGACCTGATAAACATTATGAAAATAATAAGAGAATATTAAACCAAACTTTGTGCCAATAAATCCAATGACTCATGAAATGGACAAATTTTCTGAAAGACATAAATTTATAAAAACCTAAGGAAAAATAGAAAATATAAATAGTCCTATTCCTATGAAAAAAATGAATTCACAGTTTAAAACTTTGTATCAATGAATCTGCCAGGCCTAGTTGGCTTCGCTTTGAATTTTACGACACATTCAAAAGAAATTACCAGAACCATAAACATTCTTTCAGAAAATTGAGGAAGATGGAGGACATTCCAGCTTGTTGCTCCGTGGTCGAGTGTTTTATCTTTACTAGGACCTAGTAACATGCTAGAAGAACTTGACCACAGCATCAGATAACCATGTGTTCACCATCATCCGGGCTTTATTGAATGAACCAGGATATCGTCTGTCATTCCTCGCAGTAGCCTGTACTAAGATGGAAATGTTACCTCTAGAATAAACCCCCAGTATTACCAGAGGGCATGAATGAACTCGGCATGAGCAGGTAGCTCAGACCCCCATGTCACCCAGCTCAGAGTCCTCCTTTCTTATGCTTGCAAGAATAGCCATATGGTAGTGTCCCATAAAGTCAACTGAAGAAGTTTGGTTTTGGTTAGGTTTACAGATGGAGCAGCTTAATATGTGGGAACAAGTTAAAAATGGATGGAAACTGCATTGTAGACAAATCCAGGGCTGGCCTTGAATGTCAGTAAAAAGGCAAAACATTCTCAAAGGACAGAACTGTGAGTAGTTCAAATGGTCATCCATTCTGTGGAAAGAGTCATGGCCCAAGGTGAGAATATATTAGGATCCTAGGACAGTAGTCAATGGCTTTGTCATCTTGTCAGACACCTAGAAAGGAAAAAACTGGAAAATAAGAGATTTAGGATGAAAGCATGTGAATGAACTTATGAGAGTTGACAGGATGTATGAAGATTTTTATATCATACATTAACAAAAAGCCTTAATCAGCGAATAAAATGGATTGGCCAGTTAACATGAAAATTTTCAATATTGGCATACTGTGACCTGGCATGCTTAGACTATTAACGGGGTGCCAGGGTGGCAGAGATGAAGACTATCAATGACCTTACCAGCCTGAACTTCTACTTCCAAGGCAAATCTAACTACCCCTACCTCTGAACATCCAACCTCACTTACCCACTGGGATTTGCTTTTCCATCTCTGCATCCCTGCAGAACACTGGGCTACTCAGAGAGGGTATAAAGGGCACTCTCAATTTCATGTGCTCAGGGAATAATCACTCTCTCAGCAGGGATAACTGACTCCAATCAGCAGGAATTAGGGCTGCCATTATACAATTGGGACAGATAGGAAAACATGTGGAACTCAGGTGATCCATTTGGGCATCACCCTGGTACTCATTTGCCCTATTGTAATTGTGAATTCACATGTGCAGAAATCCTTGGGAAGGGCCTTATTATCAGGAGCTCAGACCCCTCCAGTATAAAGATCTGGTTTATACCACCTGGTAAGCTACCAGGACTCTTGGCTCTCCTTTCACAGGTGTCAGACCTACAGCAGACATGAAGTCTCTTCTGAACACTTCCTCCCCTTTATCCTTCATAGGAATTTCCTCTGAAAAATCCCTTGCACAAATAATCCCATTTTGGCATCTGCTTCTTTGAGGAGTTAAACTGACACAGAAGGGAATGTGATCAACTTCATAAATGGCATCTACACAGTATCTACAATATCACACTAGATGCTATCCCTTTAAGGAAGGGATCAAAGCAAGTACATTCACAGTGCTCCAATTCAACATTGCATTGGAGGTTCTAGCCAGAGCAGTAAGGCAGGAAAAAAGAAGTAGAAGACATACCTATTAGACTGAACAGAATAAAGATGCTTTTATTCAGAGATACATGATGGCATGCATGCTCAGTTGCACAATTATGTCTGACTCTTTGCATCCCCATGGACTGCAGCCCACCAGGCTCCTCTGTCTACGTAATTTTCCAGGCAAGAATACTGGAGTGGGTTGCCATTTCTTCCTTCAGGGGATCTTCCCAGCACAGAGATTGAACCTATATCTCCTGCATTCACAGGTGGATTCTTTACCACTGAGCACCTGGGAAGCTCAGGTACATGATTATCAATGTATAAAAACCAAAGGGTCTTTGAAAAACTTATTTAAACCATTAAGTGAATTTAGCATGGTAGCAGAATACAAGGTCAGTGTATGAAACTATAATTCTAAATTGCAGAATCAAGTGATAGGAAATCGAAATTAAATAATAGAATTTTAATACCATCAAAACCCATTAAATTTAAAAAAAACTTGTATATTTAGAAACCACATAGAAAAATTCTAATTGTCGCTCACTTCCCCCAGTACTATCTCAGTCCATAGTATGTAGATTCTGTCAGCTGCCCAGTCCAAAGCCCTAGGATCTATTCTTTACTTTTCTCTTCGTCACCTCAGTTCAGTTCAGTACCTCAGTCATGTTGGACTTTTTGCAACCCCATGGACTACAGCACGCCAGGCTTCCCTGTCCATCACCAACTCCCAGAGCTTACTTAAACCCATGTCCATTGAGTCGGTGATGCCTTCCAACCGTCTCATCCCCCTTCTCCTCCCACCTTCAGTCTTTCCCAGCATCAGGGTCTTTTCCAATGAGTCAGTTCTTTGCATCAGGTGGCCAAAGTATTGGAGTTTCAGCTTCAGCATCAGTTCTTCCAATGAATATTCAGGACTGATTACCTTTATGATTGACTGGTTGGATCGTTACATCCAGTCCATCATCAATCCTGGTGATATTTGAAAAATATACTTAGAATCCTGCTCCTTTTACCACCTTCCTTAGAGCAATCCATCACTGTCTCCTCTTGCCGATCTCCTATCTGGCCTCTGTGCTTCCAGTTGTTGTTCTTTCTGTGACTATGACCTTATAGGCGCACATTTATCTGAGCAGAGTGTCCTAGCTGAACCGTTTTGACTCCTGAGTGAAGGCCTCCATGGAACCTCACTTCTCTGACTTGCCAGGACATGGTCAGGAACAGTGGAAGAGGAGGTAGTAATTTTCATCAGCAGAATTGTTTTATCTTTGTTTTATGGTATTTTTTGCTTGCATTTCTGTGGCTAGGGATGGTGATTAGGGTGGTTTACAAAATTCTTAGCTCAAGAGCGCCCTCTGTTGTAAGTGTAGCATCCTGTGGATTTTTAAAAAACTGTGTGTGTAAGTGTGAGAGAGAGAGAGAGAGAGAGAGAGAGAGAGAGAGAGAGAGAGAGAAAGTGTTCAGGGGACTGATGGGAGGAAGTTGTTCTTTGATATTTTTTAAAAATATACTCTTCTCTTAAAAAAATAAAATATTCTCTTCTCTTGAAGGAATCCTAACTCCTACTCTTGCTTTCCCCCCTTCACTGTGCAGTTATCTCAAGGCACTTCTTCCTTCTTGTTAAAGCCACCCCTCCTTTGCCTGGAAAGGTTGCCTTTCCAAAGATGCCACTCTGAGTCCTGCACATACTTTAAGTCTCTTCCCTGATCTTGCCCTGATCCATAAAGATGCCTTCCTGGCATTTTTGCATGTAGGGTGGACTTTCCCAACCTGTGATTTTAGATTAGTCTATGACATTTCCCTTGTAGCTCAGTCAGTAAAGAATCTGCCTGCAATGCAGGAGACCTGGGTTTGATTCCTGGGTCAGGAAGATCCCCTGGAGAAGGGAATGGCAACCCACTCCAGTATTCTTGCCTGGAGAATCCTATGGAGAGAGGAGCCTGGCGGGCTACAGTCCACGGGGTCACAAGACTAAACCACCACCACCATGGCCTTTCCCCGCTTCTCTGGTCTTCCCCGGACTGCCCTTCTGGCCGTGGAGGCTTGGGCAGCAGGAGCGGAGGGCAGCTTGCTGGGATTTAATCTTTACTTTCTTACCTCTGGTCATCTTAAATTCAATTGTTCAGTCTTATTCACACTCAGGGCATGCTTTTATGTAGTTTTCTCTGTTATTACTATTCTTTTTTTTTTAGGGATGTGTTGGCAGATATGAACTGACATAGCTACAATTAACTCAGTTATAGAATTTCTTAGTTCCTCTCCTTTCAAAATTTGGGCAAATTGTGAATAAAAAGTTCTTTCCAGGAAGAGTGGTATTCTGCTGGAAGTAAGAGTCAATTAATCTCTGACAGGCCAAATCAGAAAAAGAGTCCTGTGATATCAGGACTGACTGAGGATCATTTCAGAATCCATGCTGATAGTGACCAGCTAATATCCATTTACCAAAAATTGAGATAAACATTTGGGAAAATATTTATTGAGTATACTTAAGATTTCCATTCCGGTAGTTTTTTTTATTTGGGGGAGTTGATTTAGAATAGAATTCCCTTATTCCAATAAAGACAGCAAGAGTTCTTCAGGGAAGAGAGAATCTGCAAAGGTTTCCTCTTGCTTACTCATGTTGCCATTTACAAAGATTATTATGAGATATTTTAAACTTTTTTTTTGCAAAATCATCAAAATCTGATGTGTATTTTACAATTCCAGCATATCTCAGTTTGGGCTAACCATATTCCAAGTGCTTAATAACCACATGGGTTAAGCTATGGGTGATTTAAGAGTGTAATCAAAAGTTATTAATGGTGTTTAAAATACATAAAACTAAAATATAAGCTCACTTATAAAAACATGTGTGGTAGATTGGATCATTGTTCCAATTTGTCATGCTTTCCTTGTATTAGAATTACACACCAAGGGCCCTTGCCCTGTAATTTTGAAGTTCTTCCCACTGAAATGAAATATATTTCCCTTCCCCTCTGATGTTGGGCTCAATAACTTGGCTTGCTTTGGCCAATGGAATATGGGTGGAAATGTCAGCGTGTGCATTCTGGGCCAATGCTTTAAGCCTCTTCCTTTGATATGAAAAGAACATTTCCTGGGTAGTTGCTGATCCAAGGAAGATAAAAGACATGTGGAACTTATAGCTGACCTATATCCTAGATTCTGGAATCCAAAGACCAGATCCCAGAGCCTTAAGTCCACACTAGCCAGGCCAAGGGGCAGTCAACCCACAGACCTGAGAGTGGGAAATACCTGCTCGTTGTTCTAAGCCATTGGATTTTTGGAGTGGCTTATTGTACAGCATTATTGAAGCAGTAGCTGACTAATACATTACCTAAAATAGAAACAGGAAGGAAAACACTGACCATCTGCCAGGGAAAAGTCCTAAAATGTTCACTCAATACTGGTTCATGTATACAAGGTTGGGTACCTCAAGAGTTGGGGCTGATAACTGGAGCATCTGGTTATCAGTTTATCTCAAATATCCACACTTACAGCAAAAATTAGGAATAAAAAAACCCCAGCAAACCAAAAGTTAAGATGAGATCATATAACATTCTCTACACATCCCAAATCAATATTCTAATCCCTAAATCAAGCTGATTAGTGTCATTAAAAGTTGATCCCAAAGAAATCTGTCCAGTGGTTCACAGATATATCTACCTGATGGTTCTCTTAAGTGTGTTTTTATATAGCCACAATAACAAGAGTTTAAATTTGTAGATGTCTACATATTACTAAGTACTTCCATTCCATTAACTTACTTCTGTTCAACATCCCTTCAAGATAATCATAAAATGTTACCCTCATTTTATAGATGTGTAGACTGAGGTTTAGTAAGGTATGTTGCTTGCTTAAGGTCACATGGCTAATAAATAATGAAACCAAGTTAGATGCTATCTCCTTCAAACCAGACTTACTGTGTTTTTATTATCTCTTATTATCTGTGTAGACATTTTTTAAATTATAGATTTCTTAAAGAGAAGATCACTAAGTCTTCTCACAACACTTTCCCAAAGGTCTGTTTTTACTTAATGTACTTATCATACTGCAGATGCTCAGACAGTAGGAAAAACATTAGTTATGGAGTAAGAAATCTATGCTGATGCTCCACTAGCCATTTCCATGTAGTTTAATATCTCTATACACCTAATGTGCCTTAGTTTGTTTAATTTTCTATATCATATGGATTCATAAGTTGGTAAGTATTAATTTGACTATAGCAAGGCTTTTCCAAAGAGGTTTATCTGTATACATCATAATTATTGACTCATTAATGCACACGAATTCATGCTCCTTTACCATTTCTTTGTAAATGAAGGCTACTTCATTTTTACATCTTTTTGCTTGAAGTTGTTGGTATCTTCTCTGCTATCTATGAATACAATGAAGAACGGCACCATGACGCCCCTTGGCCCAAATACACTGAATGTCCATCTGAAAGCATTCTACCTATCATGTTTCCTTAAACAACATAAGGAATCTACAACAAGCAATTGTTTGGTTCTAACAGAAAACCTTCAGCTACTGAGGATGATTTCTTTTAGCCAATAGTTGCCATCTTGTTTATAAGGAAAACACAGCCATTTTCTTTACTGTGTATATAAGCTCTGCAGAGCTGTTTGTTTGGTTTTCAACAAAGACAATACAAAAATAAATTAGGCCTCGATTTGGTTTAGGTAAGCAATCTTTTGAGCCACAGCTGTATTACTAACTGATCCATAATTGCTCTGCATTTATGAGGTACATAGTTTATTCTCTTGCTTGCCACACAATAGGCTGTGCAAGTTAAAGAGCTCCAAGTTTCAAGGACTGGAGTTTTTGGGTGCCTGCCAGGACTGATCTGTTTAGCAAACAAGCTGGAGGGTGCTTATTAGTAGGTTGTGGCTTGCAGACCATGAAGCCCCTGGGGCCAGATACGCTGATCAAATGGTGGATCTATATACCAACGAGGCCATTGGATGAAAAGGGGAACGGCACCACATCACTAAATATGCTTCTCATAGGCCTTAATTATGCCACTGTAAATGACTTCTTTTGTAGCTCTTTCTGTTGGTCCAGAAGACAGGCTATTAAAGATTAACATGGGAACTATTTTTCAAATTAAAATGTAGACAATTCTGATGAGTTACAGCTCTATTATTCATAGTATAAGAACAATCCCCAGTTAGATTGGGAAAATGAGTCATATTTCTAGTGGAACAAAACACATCTTATTTTCTCTAGTTGAATTTCTTTTTTAAAAAATTGCTAGTCTTCTCTACCCCCTGCTTAGATTTTTGTTTCTATTGAGTGACTCAAGGTGGCTTGAGGCTTTAAAATTAATGCCTGGTAGAGTATCATTGAGGCCTTAGAGGAATGAAGCTAGTCTGATCTATGTTACATCAAAAAAATCTGGATAATGTCATGTTTTGCCATTCTTGGTCTCACATTTTCTTCTGCCGCCTTCACTACTTTGCCCTAAATTTTAAGGTAATAGAAAAGAATATATCTTATGAATGTTGTTATGTTTTAATAGAAGTTATTTCAAGCAAACAGATCCATGACTGAAGAAATTTTTGAGTCAGTCCAGTATGTCATTAATGAAACCTTTTTTACCTCTTGCTCTGCCATTGACTGATTAACAATTTGCTCTTTTAAATTTGAGATAATTAATCTGTTAAATACCAATCTCATAAAGTTATGCACATGTGTGGTAGAGAAGAAGAGAGGCTTAAGAACACAGAGTTGTAATATTTGTTAAAATGACAATGAGTGACCCTAAATATAATTTGCATTCAGGGCGGAGCCATCTATATTATGGTCATGTGACAAAAGAACAGCATAAAGCAGTTTTGTAGATGCAAGTGATATTTCAAACCTAAATCTGAGAAATTCTGGTAAAGGGATGAAACTAAAAACAAATGTACAGTTTCATGATATTCTTGGACTTACTTTACCATCTGTAATATTGGCACGACTGAAGTAATTTTTAGTTATTTAGGAAGAAAGTACTCACATAAAAAATATTCTAAAATGTGTGGCTATTATGTCAACTGTGATTATTTAGTGTTGATAAAATTGGTCATATTTATTTGTTTTACCAAAACATTTAACCAAATCCAATGTACCATAACCAATACCACACTTATTTTTCATTTTGTATAAACCTCAAAACCATTTTACTCATAGCAATGAAATTATTCTTTATTTTTTATTTCTTGACTTCACTCGTATATGTGAGTTAATTTTACTATTGTAAGAAACTTATCTGATGGAGCTTGGCTATTTTGAAAGGTGCTTAAGCTTGTATAATTTGGGCCTGCAAATTTCACTGGGTCCAAGAGTTCAGAACCTAGAATAAGTTAAAGTGGTGAAAAGAGACTGTGAGCTTGAAACATATCTACCTAAAATGCCTGGGAAGCTGACTTTATGTCCTTTGTTTCAATTGAACACGTATATTTTTGGAATCTCTATAATGTTCCTGCTTCAGTACTTGATTCTGAGGAGACTCTGTTTTGACAGAGTTCATGGTGTTGTGACCTTGCCCATGCTGGGCCCCCTCATTGGGGTCCCCTCTGCTTTTCTGTGACTGGAAAACTCCAGCTGACCTTTCAGAGTTCACCTCCTCAGATCAGCTTTCCCTGCTCTGCCACCCTAATCCTCTGAGGTGATCACCACGTCCGTTGAGCTGTCTTTGAGTACCTCCGTGTTGCATGCATCCCTTCCCGCTGTAATTATATGTCGATTTTTCTGTCTTCCCCACAGCAAAGAAACCCATCCATCTGTTGAGTATTTGCTGGCATATGGGCTAATTCTTTCTATTATCAAGATTAGAAAAAGCACCTTCATGGACCAGTCCCTTCTTTTCCTCTCTAACCTTCTGCTTCTAAGCCTGAACTCCTTAAGTTCATGCCCAAAGGTAAGTTACTTCTTGGCTAGTATTGTGACCAGTGAGTAAGTTACCTCTCAGTATAAGAGCCTTTCCTGGGGAGTAGGTTGGGAATTCAGAAACTGTGTGAAGCCGTTTCAGAAATTCAGTCCTTTTAGAGAAACACTTCCTATGAGATGTTTCTCTATAAAATGGTATCAAAACACTGAGCAAGTAGGGCTCTCAGTCTGGCTGAGGATTTCAGATCGAGGAGTCCCAACCGAAGCAATACCAAACCCGCTGTTGTTCTGGGCTTGGCTTACCTGTGTGTTGGGGTGTTGACTCCTCAGGCTTGGGTAGGACCCATGCTGGCTGAAGACTCCAGACCTATCACTTCTGCCCGGGAGCAGCTTTTTCTGCGTCCCTGTGAACCATACAGATTAAATATGGAACCTATGGAAAGTGATGTGAACAGGCTTGGGAAGCGCTGGTTGGAACAATGGTTTCCAAATCTGGGTCAGGGTCAGAATCACTTGGGGGAACTGTTTAAAAAAAAAAAAAAAGAAGGCACCAGAGTCCCAGGCTCCCCTTCCTCCACCCGGAGTTCACAGAATCAAATTCTTTGGCTCCTAGAGCCAGGAAATAGGTGCTTAAAAAACTTCTCAGGTGATTCTCCTTTTGTACAGATCAAGGTTCGAAAACTTCTGGATTATAAGCACGGGCTTTGGGATGAGATGTGTCTGTTCTAAATTTGTAAACATGTGGAGGGAGGAAGTATCTTAAGACCATGCCTGGTCTGAAGGAACAGCAAATAAATCATAGATATTATTGTTACTATTGTTACTCGTATTTCAATGGCCAGAATTAATTGTATCTCCCACGACTCCTCCCACTCCTGTGTTTATCAGTCAAGGATAAGGCTACTGAAGAACTGTCCCTGGGCCACATATATTTAGCAGTTTAGGGACTTCTAGAGGTGGATTTTCACTTCCTTTTCTAACCTCCACCTCCAGGGCCCAGAGTTCCAAGGTTACAGCACAGTCAGTGATGATACAGAAGAGAATCATGCTAACTAGTTTGCCCATGAGCAGACTCCAGCTTTACCACCCGAGTTAGTCTGGCAGTGGCTAATTTTGAAAAAGGGAGAAATAGCAGTCCATACATTCCATAGGTAAGGAAAAAATAAGAACTTTTATTTCCTTTGTTAACATACATACACATTCCTATGTTTCGAGTATAAATTATTGCTTAAACATTTTGCTTTGCAGTAAATTCTGCCTTTGACCAAGACTTCTTGGGGTATTAATATAACGTTGAGCTTCTGCTAGACAAATAAAATTTTCCTTGATCAAAATTAAGAACAGTGCCATCTTCTATAAGGTTTTAGAAAAAACAAATCAACTACAGAAAATGATTAAAAGGCAGAACCACTTTTAAAGATAAAAGTTTATAATTAGCATGGAAGTTCTGTAATTTAAAATGGAAAGTTTGTGAAGCTATAAGAAAGCAGGGCAAATTTCAGCTACAAAATAACAGGTTTCATATGTTAAAAATATCAATCACTTAACCCAAAGTGAACCAATTATAACACGTTTTCTCTAAGGTATGGGTCTGACACTCAGAAGTAAGCCCAGTGACTTATAAGAAATAAGTCAAATCCTTAATACTAATGACCAAACTTTTGCCACATATTACTGTCTAAATTTATAATTCCAAATTTATGTTCCATTCAAGTTATTGAGTTCAGTATTGCTTTTTATTTTAATAGGATAGGAGCACTTACTGCACTGAAGTTTGTCATCAATGTAATGACCATGTATCACTTATATAATTGTTATTACCCAGACAAATATGTTTTTCATAGTCATCTGGGATCCATTTGCAATAGCCTAACTCCTGTTTTAACTTAGAGTTAGCTTTATTCAATATTATTTCACTTGTGTATATCAAAAGCATACCTTGCATCTTGACAGGTAATAAAGTGGTATTGTCAAAGAACTGTCAATCATTTCAGAATATATTCTTCTAATCAACTGGCTTGAACTTGATACATGGTAGATAGCTTCTCAAGTGTCTGTTTGGATTCTTTGATTTGGAGGGTGTAGCTAAACCTATGGTATGAAGAAACTTGATCTCAGGCTAAAGTAATGGAATTTTTGTACCTATAATATAAAAAATTTGGGGGGAGGGATGTGGGTGATGAAATATTCACTGTGCAGTGCCAACTCCTTTTGTCCCCCAAGAGTTAATTTAAAATTGGGATTGCTGAGTTCTAAAGCCCCACTGCACTCCAGGAAGTAATTTAAACTATGCAGTGGTGTGAGTATCATTTTATTCATAGTGCATGACAAAGAAAAATAAATTTGACTATGAGGGGTTTCCCTTTAGAAAATCAGTTGATTTCAACCAGTATGATCAGATCTCTGTTCACACTCATGACCAACGGTAGAGATAGACCACCGACTTCCTTCAGGACTAGCACTAAGTTTGGGACGCCTCCCAGCTATTATGGTGTCCCCCCACACCAAGTTTCACTTATTAACTGAAGTTTTCCCAATGGTCCACTAAGTCAAATGTAGACTTTATGTTCCATAACTATTCATGCTCCAAAACTAAGACTTCAGTCAGATATTTCTCATATATAAAGAGAATAGAAGCCTAGAGCTTTCCATGAACACTGTCAGGTCAAAGACAGGCTGGGATTGCTTCAGTTAGTTTCACTGTTCATGGATGAGCTTTCCTTTCTCTGAACTGTGTGCATGCGTTCATGCTAAGTCCCTTCAGTCGTGTCCTACTCTTTGCGACCCTGTGGACTGTAGCCTGCCAGACTCCTCCAGTATTCTCCAGACAAGAATGCTGGAGTGAGTTCCCATGCCCTCCTCCAAGGGATCTTCCCCACCCAGGAATAGAACCTGCATCTCTTACGTCTCCTGCATTGGTAGGCAGGTTCTTTACCACTAGCACAACCGCTACAGCACTGTATTTGAATATAAGTTTTGTTATCGCATTTGCATTTGTGAGCTTTTATTTTGCACCTGGTTTATTGAAAGTTTTGGGTGTAGAACTGGGTTACGTATTCCTGCAACATTAGATTAGAAACATATTTTTCAAAAAATTAGTAATTGAATTAAGTGAATTGATTGCAACTTGTTTGGATTACTTAGAGATTTGCTTTAATTTTTCCCCTTATGTATGTATGCATAAGCACATAGCAGTTATACCAAGCCTCTAACTAATCAGCCACACAGTAAGATTAGAGTTACCTGTAAACTCTGGGAGACTCTTGGCTTAGAAAAACCTATACAGTTAAATGAACATAGAGTGGAAGAGACAGAATAATTTCATCTGAAGTAGAAGTAAAAAGATCATACACGTGTATGTCTTTGGGGGGGGGTGGTCTTCTATGGCTCTTGAGAGAGTACAGTATCTGGATAAAGGCATTTTCATCCAGGCTGAGACTCTGTTTCCAAAAATAGGTCACCTAAGTCATATTTTTACCAAAGGCACAAAAATGGTGGTCAATATTGGGTGAATATTTCCTCTACTTTACAGACCTTTAAGTTGGTATTTCTCCTTTTATTAGCATTTCCATTGGAGATTATTGAAGCTGATTACATTATTTTCTTGAATAAAAGATTTTACATTTCTGGGCTACCATTCTGATTTCAGTCAAATCAAGATCAGTCTAGAAGAGGAGAAAGTAACATCAGCATGGAGGAAAGCACCAGCTCCACAGAAGAAATCCAAATCAGCATGCAGTACCTTTTTGCGAAATGATCATCATAAAAGATTACAGACTCAACGGAAAAAAAGAAAACCACAGAAACCTTTGCCTATATGTGAAAAAGCTTAAGTATAACCGTTGTTTACAGTTTAAGTCTATTCCTAGGTATGCCACCTGTCTTCTTAACACATTTTAAACAAGTATATACATTTTCTCAAAATTAATAATTTTTAGGAAAAAATTGTTATGTATCCTCATGCTTAAAAGTGAAATATTCCTTAAAGATTATAAGCATTTATACCATACCATATATGAAAACTGCCCTCTCTGTAACTCCTCCTCCCCTCTGCCAACTAAATAGACACCTAATCTGAAACTCAATAGAAATATTCCTATGTTAACTCCGTGGGTAATTGATCCAGAGGATTTGGAAATTGCTGGTATTAACTGAAAAGAGGAAAGTAGGGCTGTGGTCTGCTGAGCTTGCCTGAGTTGGTGGCATATATGCCTTACCCCAATCAATACCTTCCTATTCTTTCTTTAAAGTTGCACAGAGTTCATTCAAAACTGTTATTGATGTAATGTGTGTGCTCATGCTCAGCTGCTCTGTTGTATTCGACTCTGTGACCCCATGAACTGTAGCCCACCAGGCTCCTCTGTCCATGGGATTTTCCAGTCTAGAATACTGGGGTGGGTGGGTTGCCATTTCCTTCTCCAGGGGGTCTTCCTATCCAAGGAAGTGAACCTGTGCCTCCTGTGTCTCCTGCATTGGCAGGCAGGTTCTTTACAAGTCGCACCACCAGGGAAGCCCAATGTGTGTGTGTGTGTGTGTGTGTGTGTGTGTGTGTGTGTATGTGTGTGTGTGTATCCCTTATTTGAGGTTATATACTTGCAATGAGATAGCAATATAACTATTTTATTTAAAAGGCATGGAACTTTAAGCACCATAACTCTGGGAAATGGGGGTGGTTATAGCACCACTGTTTGTCTTCAGTAAAATTTCTATGTCCCACTTCTACCTGCATCCTCAAGTACTGGGTAATAATACATCCAGCAGACCAAAGAGTAGTCTAATGAGTTTTGAAAGTTGTTTCTTTTGAGAACTGGGCTTTGCTCACAGTAGAATAATTAAGTAATCACCACTATCGTGTGAATCCAGCCTAAATTGCAATGTTTGGGTCCATATGGAAACAATTTGGCATGGGAGATAATTACTGAAAGTATAAATGTAGTTTAATTCTTTGGCAAGTGGTAATGACATCAGAGACAGTCACCCATCATCACTCTAATTACCCGAGAGTGTTTATTAAGCCCCCATAGGCCACTAGCTCTGTATGTGGATTATTCTATCAATTGAAGTGGGCAGAGAGCTAGCCCTTTGGGCACCTGCAAGAGAGAACAGATAGCTGATCATCAGATGCACAAGCTGAACATTCTCAACTCTGCTGATTTTCAAACATCATGACTTTGCTGGCAGGGCAAGCTGTTATAGACAATGAGAACTCTAGGACAAAAGATGGAAGACTTTGATTCCATGGGGAGTTAAAGACCTTAATGCCTCAGTCAGGTATTGTCCTATGTGTCTGTGAATGCAAAAATACATTTAGGATCAACAGGAAATACTGGGAAGAATGTGAACGGGCTGCCCCCTCTTTCCACTAGCCAACCACAGATTCCTAGAAGAAAGCTCAAGAATATCAGATTTGGCTGGGATCTTTTAGGTCACTGAACCAACTTTCCAGTTACCTGGAAGTCTTCATCAGCTGAGATGACCACTGACAGTGTTAAAAACAAGCCTATAAAAGCTGAAATAAAATGATATTTTAATATACCTCTGAGTGATACACTGACTTGGATTTACTTGGAAATATGAATATTTGAATAGCCAGAGAGGACTCTAAGGTTTATTGACTATCTTGTATGTGTAAGCAGTAAGCCAAAGCTCATTTACGGTGTATTATGGCTCATCACAGGCTTCCCTAGTCATTAATACAGTAAAGAATCTGCTTGCAATGTGGGAGACCCAGGTTCAATCCCTGGGTCAGGAAGATCTTCTGGACAAGGGAATGCTCCCGTACTCTTGCCTGGAGAATTCCATGGACAGAGGAGCCTGGAAGGCTACAGTCGATGAGACTGATAAGAGTCGGACACAACCAAGCGACTAACACCTTCATTTTCATGGCTCATCACTGTCATTTGTTTTTCTCTGTTCTTTATTTAGGCAACATCATCTAAATACAAGAATCTTCCCTGGTGGCTCAGTGATAAAGAATCTGCCTGCAATGCAGGAGACATAGGTTCAATCCCTGGGTCAGGAAGATCCCCTGGAGGAGGGCATGGCAGCCCACTCCAGTATTCTTGCCTGGAGAGTACCATGGACTGAGGAGCCTGGTGGGCTACAGTTCATAGGGTCTCAAAGATTGGGACATGATTGAACACGTACATATGTATATCAACATACAAATTCTATTTAAATATATTATTCTTAATCTGTATGATATCATCATGCTTTCCATGGACTGATGCTTTATTGCTGTTTTAACTTGGAGGAAATTGAAAAAGCTTTCTTCATGGAAAAGATTGTGATGAATCAGATCTCAGTCTTAAAAGCTCATATAGTTTTGGTTGCAAAACTTCAGACTTAAGTGGAGTTGTACAGTGGGAGGAAAGGTGAAAGGGACGTTAGTCTTTGAAATATTGTGTCCCCTCCTTGCAACTGCAGAATGGAGTATCCAAATGATGCCATTCATTGAATAATCCAGCTTGAAAATGAATTTCTGGAAGACATATTATATTCTCTATGTTCTGGAAATAATTCACAAAATGCTTCCTATAGAAGAATTCTCACTGTAGCATTTTATGAGGAATAATTCATTTCAGGTAGGTGTTCTCTTAGTGAAAATTCTGCATAAGACTATGAGAAATCTATTATATATATCAGGATTTTTTCCTTTACTGAAGAACTTATTCATATTTTTTTGCACAATATATATGTCCTGATTCAGTTCAGTTCAGTTCAGTTGCTCAGTCGTTTCTGACTCTTTGCGACCCCATGAACCGCAGCATGCCAGGCCTCCCTGTCCATCACCAACTCCCAGAGTCCACCCAAACCCATGTCCATTGAGGTGGTGATGCTATCTAACCATCTCATCCTCTGTCGTCCCCTTCTCCTCCTGCCTTCAACCTTTCCCAGCATCAGGGTCTTTTCAAATGAGTCAGCTCTTTGCATCCGGTGGCCCAAGTATTGGAGTTTCAGCTTCAACATCAATCCTTCCAGTGAACACCCAGGACTGATTATCATTGCTCAATTTAATAACCACTTCCTGAATATTTTTGTCTAATTGAAAATTTTTAAATAGATTAAAATATTTTGAAACTGTTGATGAGTTATGACTCTGCCTATAAGAACACTGTGTATGTTGAACAATACAATATACTTCCATGTGGAACCTAAAGCACGGTAGATAGAAGTAGAAGCGAGTAAAATGTTAGAATGAGATGAGAGTCTTGGGTTCGTGTAATCTGATGTCCTTCCATATCCAGAGTGTCCTTGTGAACTCAAAATGTGCAGCACACCTGTATTGGTCGAAGTTCTCCAGAAAAACAGAACCAATAGGATATGTATGTATATGAAAATAAATTTATTTTAAAGAATTGGCTCACGTGGTTATAGGGGCTGGCACATCCAAAACTGGCAGGATGGGCCAGCAGGCTGGAGACCAAGGAAGAGCTGATGTTGCAGTTCATGTCTGAAGGCTGTCAACTGGCAGGATTCCTCCCTGCTTCAGAGAGCTCAGTCTATTGTTCCGTTCAGACCTTCTTCAGCTGATTGGATGAGGCCCACCCACATTGTGGGGAACAATCTTCTTTCCTCAAAGCTCCCTGATTTAAAATGCAATCTCTTCAAAAACACCCTCACAGAAATACTCAGAATAATGTTTGACCATATATCTGGGCACCGTGTCCCAGCCAAGTTGACATATAAGTTAATAACATATAAGGCAAGTTAACCATCATAATATCCAACAGCAGCATTTGAGAGGTGCACTGCTTTCCCCTTTTGTGTTACTTTCCCCTTTTCTTTGAGCAACAACATTTTGCCGGTACTGGGGAAGTAGTACATACACACACACATGAGGAGTTTGTGGTTAGACTCAATGCACGCAAAGAAAGTTTACTAGGGAGTGAGTGAATCTACGCTTTGGACTGACACGCCTAAAAGTGACGTTTTACCACTTAAGTAAATCCAGCAACAGTACATGTAAGCATTTGCAAAATATTTCAAGTGGGAGGAGAGATACAATTTAAAATTCTGGTTCCTCATCACTAAGAGTCTTGTGATTTTTCTCACATAAATGGGATCTAGAAACTTCTAGGTTCTCCTCACTCTTTGTTTGTCCCACGGGACTCTTGTCCTGAGCTAGAGAACAGACTACTTTTTTTTTTTTAACATTTATTTTTAATTGGAGGATAATTGCCTTACAATATTGTATTTGTTTCTGCCATATATCAACATGAGTTAGCCATACATAAGTCCCCTCCCTCTTGAACCTTCCTCTCACCTCCCACCCCATCCCACCCCTCTAGGTTGTCATTGGGTTTGAGCTCCCTGCATCATACAACAAATTCCTACTGGCTGTCCTTTTTACGTATGGTATGCACATATTTCGGAGAAGGCAATGGCACCCCACTCCAGTACTCTTGCCTGGAAAATCCCATGGACGGAGGAGCCTGGTAGGCTGCAGTCCATGGAGTCGCTAAGAGTTGGACGCGACTGAGCGTCTTCACTTTCTTTTTTCACTTTCACGCATTGGAGAAGGAAATGGCAGCCCACTCCAGTGTTCTTGCCTGGAGAATCCCAGGGACAGGGGAGCCTGGTGGGCTGCCGTCTATGGGTTCGCACAGAGTCGGACACGACTGAAGCGACTTAGCAGCAGCATGTACATGTTTCAATGTTACTCTCAATTCATCCCACCCTCTCCTTCCCCGACTGTGTCCACAAGTCAAGAACAGACTTCTTTATTTCAGGACAGTACCTGCGTCAATTTCTGAACTGGTTCATATCTGCTTTTCTCCTCTCTCCTGCCTCCCCATCACATGCAGATATCCAAAGCTTCTCACACTCCAAACCCTGCCAACATTCACAGAGAAAGCTTGGCTTTTCTTTCTTTTCCCACAGTATTCCATCGCTCTAATTTTCTAGAGTGAAGTGACCCTTTTAAAAACACTAATCTCACTTTTCCTATGTTCTCATTAACCTAGTGATTCTAGAAACTGAGCCAGCAAACAGGAGTGTTTCTCACTTTTCCTTCCACTTCTCCAGAACTCGTATTTCTATATAAGCCCAGGGACCTTCTGCACAAAAGCAGACCTTTCCTTAAATATGGAGGGGAAAGAATAGGTGAGAGAGTAGGTGAAAGCAACGTTCTCTTTAGCAGAGGTGTTGGGACTGGAGGAGTGGTGAGGTTGTGCAGCAAGGAGGAAGAACGCTGGGAAATCACATAGTAATATATTCACCCCAAATACATTTCTTTTTTTAAAATTTATTGATTGATTTGACTGCACTAGATGTTAGTTGTAGCACTCGAGAACTTTAGTTGTGGCATGTAGGGTCTAGTTCCCCGACTAGGAACTGAACCCATGACCCCTGCACTGGGAGCTCAGAGTCTTAGCTGCTGGACCACCAGGGAAGTCCCCAAAGTACATTTCAAGTTAACCATTTCTTTGCCAATATCATTTAGATCATATACCATCTTCAACAGATGTTATCCACTCTCTAAGGGGCTAGGAAGCATGGACATGTCTGAGGCAGCACGTGCCAATTTTGGACAGCTCTAACTTTTAGTAATTTCTTCTTATTGTGTGAATATCTTTGCCTTGGAAACTTCATTTGTTCACCTATATCTGCCTCCAGGAACAATGAGTCTTTATTATCCATCATAGAAATATATATAAATATTACATAGCTCCTAAATCTCATTTTTTTATTCAGACTCTTCTCTTTCCTACTGCCCTTCTGGATGCTTCCTAGATTGTCAGCCTTAAGATGGCTCAGAACTGAACTGAGTATTCCAGCCAGACTGTCTGGCTAGTACCTAGTAAAGTGGAATTACTACCATTGTGTCCTATGACTCATGCTTATTAGCATGACAGTTGTATTTTCATTAGCTTTTTTAACCATCACATTGTTTAGTTTGTCCATATTGAGATTATAGCAACTCAAATCTCATGGTCTTTTTTTAATTATTGCCAAATGGACTTCTCCATCCTTACTTTTCCATCTTTATTGTTAAGTTTCATCTGGCCAAGTATGAAAGTTCTGGGCTTTCAAAATCTAGCTGTCTGAGAATCACATAAAATATCAAGGACCCAGAAATATTAAAGTTCTAATATAAAAAAAGCTGCTGGTGAGTGAAAGCAATAATAAATACACATTTAAATAAAAATACCTTTTATATGCTTTTATATCTTTTATATGAAATAAATATACATTTAAACAAAAATATCTACTGTTACATTCATACAAAACAGTGTAAAAATAATTCTTTTGGAAAGAAATAATAAAAATTATTTTTACAAGTATAGAATAAAAAGCTAATAAATTAATAGCAATGATTGAGATATAAATCGCAGATTATATCAATAGAGGCCAGCAGTGTATGGAGGAAGAGCTAGGGATAGTAAAAACTTTCCAAATATCTAATATCACATAATGAGAGTCAAAGGTTTTGTTTCATTCATGACTTTGATATTTTTTGAAATATAGGTTTACATATGATTTTAAAAACTTAGCAGCAATCACAAGAAAAGTAAAAAAATAGGATGTCTACATTCCAAATCACCATGGAAGATAAAAGGAATCAAAACACCAATCATAGTGCCAAACACAGGCACACACAAAATAAACAGCAAAACATTATCCAAAAACAAAAGGCATAAACAGAACAGTAGGTAGGTCAAATATCGGATACAACAATTGGAGTAAATTTCGTAAATGTTTCCGTGAAAAAGTATATATTCCTTAGGATAAGCTTTTTTAAAAATGGTAGGAAGAGCTTTTAGAAAAGACAAAGGAATAAGTAGATTTAAAACAAAATGATGCAAAATTTTGATTTAAAAAGTATAAAACATCACAATAAATAGAGTAGACAATTGTTACTATCTTTAATGTATAAAGACCACATAATAATGTCAAGGAAAATAATAAATTCCCATTAGAAAAATGTATAAAAGACAAGAACAGAATTAACTGAAGAAACACAATAGAAATATTTATATGGAAAAACATTTAATGTCACTGTAGTCAATGAAATTCAACCTCAATAAAAAGAAAATTTGAGATTTGTTTGCTGCTTGTTTTTGCCTGCCAAATCAACAAAGAATTTAAAAAGGAAAGATCATTTTGAATGAGTGTAGGATGGCTTTTCCTCAAACCCTTGCTGGTGATCATGTAAACTAATGCATGCTTTTTGAGTATAAGTTCAGTATTATGTATCAGGAATCTTTAAAACACCTTTTTACTCAATAATTCCACTTCTAGAAATGTACTCTAAGGAAATTAAAATGCAGATAAATTTCCTCACAGTAAATTGCAAGATTTTTATTAAAAATAATTTTAAAATTCAGAATAATAGATTAATAATTGAATTAATTATAATGTGTGACCAGTTCTTTATTTGTAGTTTTTTTATAACAAGGAGTCAAAAATTGGAATCAAATGCCAACTGAATAAAATGTGTAATTCCAATCCTGTAAATTGTCTGTGTGTATGTGTATTTCCTCAGTTCTAAGGTATATTTTTCATATTTTAGTGCTTATTATTAGGATGAATTACACATTTAACACAATTCCTTTCTCAACTCCAAAGCTGTTTTTAAATTGATGCATTATCTCACAATGAATTGCATGTTGAAGTCAAGAGTATTCTGTGTGTCCACATGCTTTAAAAATTGCTTATATAATTAGAAAAGAATTTTTTTAAAGGTTGCTTTTCATGTTTGTATTTAAAGAGGCTATCTTATAGGAGTTCCCCTCTGCCACACTGACGGTATGTGTCTATTACCTATCTATTTACCTTACTGAAAAGAGAGTGAAACCCACTTGGAGTAGATTTTCATTATGAGTAAACACTAAATCCTACTGATCAGATCAGCATTTTGTTTTGTAAGGGAAACAGACTACCTGTTAAATAGTCCTTTCTGGAATTTTGCAAGATAACAACAGTTCGTGTGTGTGTGTGTGTGTGTGTGTGCGCGTGTGTGTGTGCATGAGTGTGTGCATGTGCGTGCTCAGTCGTGCCTGACTCTGTGAATCCGTGGACTTTTGCCCACCAGACTCCTCTGTCCATGGGATTTTCCAGGCAAGGATACTGGACTGGGTTGCCTTTTCCTACTCTAGATAACAACAGTATGTTTACGTATTTACTGTTTCTAGAATCTGCTCCCAAACCATACTGTCCACCTTCTGAAAATCTGAAAGCTTTGTTATTTCAGTCTCCTGACATATCTTAGGGTCTCCTTGATTCAGTAATGACCTCCAAGTCACCCACAATCATGCCTACAAGTTCCCTTAGAATCCTGGGGTACAAATCCTCTGGAGATGGAATGTAGGATTCATTCAAGCAGCCCATTCTTTCTGGAAATTTGTGTACCCTTTCAACCCATGCTGGACTTAAGTTTTGAAGATAATTTTCCTTGATTGAAACACTTCTCTTATCTACTAGCATTATACCATCATCTCCAGTATTATTCATTTTACTTTCTTGTTCACATCTGTGATCTGAACAGAATTGAAATGATAGGTTTTATTGCCTTTGTCACTTTTGTAAGCTTTGGCTTATCAGTGCATTAACGATTCTGACAATTTTCTTATACATTTCACAATTCGCGTCCTTGGTTATATGACCTTCCTTTCCATTATATATGTATTCTTCCAAAACCTAAACTCATCAGAAAGTTTCTGGGCAGTCTTACTGATGTCTTTATCTCCACATTTATTCATCATAATGTAGTCAGAATTTCATTTTTAGAACTCCCATCTCTCTTATGCCATATTCTCTTTCCGAGTTTCTCTTTATAAAACCATATTTGAACTTTCTCTAAGCTGCTTTTCAAACTTTTTTTTTTTTACTCCTAAAGCATTGGGTACATGCCTGACTCTGATCAAAAATCCACGTCTTAGATATTAGCAGTTCCAAGATGGCATGATCACGTTCTCCTGCAGTCCCTACTGCGTTTCTGTTTCCCGAAAATGAAAGATTTTAAGGAATAGTATACATTGTCAAGATAATTAGGCTCAGTAATTGATAGCAGTGAGTAGCTTTGTAGAAAGGGTTTGCTTGGTCCTGATTGCTTACTTTTATTCTGTAACACAGTGAGAGCTGTCAATTTGGGGTTTTGCCCTTAGGGAAATGCATCATGACTGGTCCGGCAACATCAGCTATAGCTTCATTTGAAAGGCTTTAAAGTCTACATGCGCATTGTATAAGAGCACACATAGTACACACACAGTACACTGAAATCAAGACTCCAAAGTACCTCAGCATGCTTCTCCAGGACCCTGTAATTCATGACCACAATGAGCAGAACAGCAGTGTTCCGTGTTTATTCCATCTGAGTAACCCAATAGTAGTAAAATTAAAACTTCATAAACAAGAAGACATTGAACTCTTTAACAAATTCAACTATGTTGTGAAAAAGCCCAAATGGGTTTTTCAATGCAGACATTTTGTCGAGACGGTTAATTTGTTTGTCAGACCCAAAATGTGGGAGTTTCAACAATTGTTATTTATTTTCCATGTGGGACATAACAATATAACAACTTACATTGTTAGCATTTTGTCCTAGTCTTCTCTGTTAGAGGTTTTGTTTGAATTCTCAATTGAAATGATGATGTTTGGTAGCTAAAGAGTGTAAGTCAGTCAAGATATTTAACATCTATAAAATGGGGGTTTGCCTGAGAATGTAGAACTTTATTTTATATTCATTTTTAATCTCTTCAATTTTCATTCTGTAGATATTTTATAACATATATAATATAGTAACATACTTATAAAATATATTAATAGATGCAGATAAATATATCACAGGTGTTATAATTTACTGATTGCAGTTGAGAACTATGGTGTTTTACATGAAAGTTGTCCCCATGTATGCATAAAACACACATTTGTAAAATATAATACATTTTCTCCCAGAGTTTGGAGCTTATATTTTTCTACATTAAAAAAAATGGTGTCTCAGTATTTACTGGGAACACAAGAGAAATAAATATGTGAGAGTATGGAAAAATAAATTAAAATAGGACCAGAGAGGTTTGTTAAACATTAGAACAGGCTATAGAAGGAGATATTTCTAGCTCTCCCTCAATATTTGCTCTTTCTTCTTCCCCTTAGGGGGATCCATAGCCTTTACATTGTGTTTGTATCTGTTTCCCTTACTACCGGTGGTATATATAGCTAAGTTATAGCTCAGGGGGTGTTATCAGATGTGCTTTGGCTTACCAGTGCACTAAGCATTCCAACAATTTTGTGGGCCACTTCTGAGATGTATCCTTGCAAAGAAGAGACATGCCATTCTCCCCTTCCTACTGGCAGAAATAAGGATGTGGTGGCTAAAGGTCAAACATACATCTTGAACCACAAGGAAGAGGCCACACATGGAGGAGGATGGAGCCAAAGACAGCACCGTGGACTCCCTCTGCCAGCTCTGGACTGCTGACTTCTGGACTGCCATTATAAAGAGAGAAATTAACTTGTATCTTGTTTAAAGCATTATAATTTGGGGTCTTCAATTATCTACCTCAGAATATGACCTAATATCATAATTAATTGAGACTGTAAAATATTTCCTTGAAGTACGGTAGGTATATTGATGATTCCACTAAACCTTGTATACGCTATAGATTTAGTGATATACATTTATTATCCCCCTGCATTGACTATTAGTAAGTATATGCAAAAGAAAAGATACAATTTCTTATAGTGAAAATAGGAGATATGATTACAAACAACAATAAAAAGGAAGAGAAGTACAATAAAAGAACTGGAGTTTAGAATAGAAAGAAAACATTATTAGGAGGAGAGAACATTTGATCTTGGCCTGAAGCAACAAGAAGTGGCAGGGTGCAGATGGGGGTAATCACAAAGGCGCAAAACATGCCCAAAAAGCAGGAAATGTTCATAAGGAAGAGCAAATAGATGGGAGAGAAAATTGTCCCAAACTTGATCTGAAATAAAATGGTTTTTGCGTGTGAGACTGTACACGACCAACTCTCTTCTGGAAAGAAATGAGCAATTCCTAATAAATGCTTAAGCAATTTTCTGATAAACTTGAAGGTATTAAGAGCTCCTCTGAGAAATTAGCTCCTTATACTCTCAGCTGATCTTCTTTAACCAGATTATTTTTTTCTTAAATTCTGCCTGAAATTTTTATCTAAACAGTCTCTGTTCCTAAATGCAGTCCTATCAAAGGTGAATCTCTGAATTTGCCTCTTTGGACTTTGCGCCTGGTGGCAAGGAAGAAAGAAAAATGTAGGCCTAAGATTTTTCCAGCGTAATCAAATAAAGTGTACACACGAGAGCCTAGAAGTTGATAAACCAAACTAAATAGTATTTGAAGCAAGGAATACTGGACTAAGGAGTTAAATCTCTTTCATGGGGAGTGTGGAGCTGTTTAATGTTTCCAGGAGCACGGTGGATGTTCAAACGCATAGTTGTTGAATAGCACTGAGGAGTTGAATGTGATCGCAGTAGTGCCACAGGGCCCCGTGGCAGGGGACCATGGGCTGAGTAATCCGTCAGTCTGAGCTGCTTGTCCACCACGGACTGAAGCTGGGATGTGAAGGTCACCAGTGACCTCCTTTACTGCCCTGTGTTTGTGCCGCAGCAATCTCAGCCTTCATGCTTCTCGACCTACACAGTTCATTTGTAGGGGGTATTTCCCCTCTCCCCATAACAAATCTCCCCTCTTGGGCTGTCATGACATTGCATTGACTCCATTCTGTTTCCCTCTCTACTTTTCTGACTCTTTCATTACCAGTCCTTTGTCTCCTTGGGGACTTTCTTCATTCTTCCAGCCTCTGGATACTGCCTTCCTGAAGTGCTGTTCTGTGTCCTCCTCTGTCCGTACACGCTTCCTCTTAGGGGACCTCCTATAGGGTAGTAAATGTCTTCTACCATGTGCAATATAAGAGCTATTTCTGTTAGCACTACGTTGAAAACAGTAGGAGAGATCACCACAAATCTGGGCTGGGCTGAGATTTACTTGGATGCATGAGGGTGGACCAAATGATATCTCAGTAATTTATCCCTAATGAGTAGTCTGTGCTTAAGTCTATGTGTTTTAACCTCAGGAAATCTTTGTCTGGCTTTAAATCCCATGGATGGAGGAGCCTGGTAGGCTGCAGTTCACGGGATCGCGAAGAGTCGGACACGACTGAGCGACTTCCCTTTCACTTTTCACTTTCATGCATTGGAGAAAGAAAGGGCAACCCACTCCAGAGTTCTTGCCTGGAGAATCCCAGAGATGGGGGAACCCGGTGGGCTGCTGTCTATGGGGTCACACAGAGTCGGACATGACTGAAGTGACTTAGCAGCAGCAGCAGCACTTAAGAACTACCTTACTTAATACTTTCCAAATTGGAATTAACAATATAGCTGATGGCACATTGAAAACAGGTGCAATTGAAAATCTCATTTTGCAGGTCTATGAAGTAGAATGAAAACACATAGTTTGTCAACTTATTTTTCTTTCCCATATCTGTTCCTCTCTATGCCTTGTTTATGCTTCTAATGCTGCAGTCATCACAGGGAATTATAATTTTGACTGTGAACTCCTTGAAAGCATAAAATATATAAATTTGCTTCTGTATCCCAATTGTTTATCACATGCTTAGCATATAGCAGATGCAAAACAGAAGTTGATCAAATAAATTAAAAAGAAAAATGATGTCATTAAGAAAAAAATCAGAATTGTGGAACAAAAAATTAGAAACTAGATAAAAGGTAAAAGTGATACCAAGAAGATTTTAAGGTCTGAATTTGATTCATGACAAATTTTGACATGTCCAAGGAAATTATGATGATTACCTTTTATACTTTGCTGTTTATCTTTTATTCTCAGTTGACACTCCTCTCTTTCTGACTTCCTTTGTGTTTAAGACAAATCTGCAAATTCTTTGTCAATTCTTCACTAAAAGGTGGAGACTAATTGCCCTCCTCCTAAAACTGAGCCAGCCTTAATGACTAGTCTACCAAATAGGACGAGGAGGAAGCCATACGAAGATACTTCTGTGGCAAGGTTGGGAGCAGTGATACAGCTTCTTCCTGACTCTGTATCTTAGGATATATGCCTTTGGGGGCTTGAGCTGCCACATCAGAAGCCCAGATACCCTGAAGCTGCCATGATGCAGAGAATAATAGAAAGATGACTTGGAGCAGCCCCACTTGTTGTAGCCACCAGCTGTTTGAGTTTTCCCAGCTGGGGCACCTGGCATATGAATGAAAAAGCCTTCAAAATGACCTAAACATTGTTTACCTGTAATCTTGAGACCAAAAGCTGTCCAATTAATCCATTCCCAAATTCCTGAATCACAGAAACATGAAAGATAATATGCAGTTATTGTTATTTTACCAATAAGTTTGGGAGCTATTTGCTATACAAAATAGCTAACAAATACAGCCTCTTGCTATATTTTCATCTCAGCCAAATTCACCCATTTAAGTGCATCCTGCTTTTCAAAACATGCTATAATTTGCATGTAATAAATGTATTTATGTGCTTCTAAATTTTATTCCCATTTCTAGTGTTTATGCCTGAATAACTAAAGCAAGGGCCCTCTCATGCCAGCTTGAGAGCTATGAATATGGAATTCAGAACTTGAAACCTTTCAGAGCTACCAAGAATGTCACTTCACCACTGCCTGCAGGGGAGAAAGCAGATAGAGAGGGCAAGGGGTTACCAAGTGATTCTAGAAGTCAATTAGCGGGTAATTAGCATGCACTGGCATCCCTGATACAAATAGAATGTACTTTTCTAGGGAAAAGCCATATAAGCCTTTTAAGGAGATAGTATATCAGCTTTCCTGTGAACTAGAACATTGGAGAGTGTGGATCTGGTAGAGGACACTGTGACCCCACCAGTGTGAAGCCTCTGAGATTTTAAAGCAGGAACAATTATAAACAAATACAATAATCTTTAAAAAGAAGCTCTTTTTTCCCGAGCTCTGACTTTTGTGATGATAGGAGCTATATTTTTTTGGCCTGACCAGAAAGGAGGTTCCTTTTAATATACATAAGATGCTTGGTTTGTTGGAAATCTTGGTGGGACAGGAAGAGCTCCTAGTCAGACAGATAGAAAAGTCAACTAGCCAGAACTAATATTAGCTAGCTAACATTGCCCCACGGAGAAGGCAATGGCACCGCACTCCAGTACTCTTGCCTGGAAAATCCCATGGACGGAGGAGCCTGGTAGGCTGCAGTCCATGGGGTCGCTAAGAGTCAAACATGACTGAGCGACTTCACTTTCACTTTTCACTTTCATGCATTGGAGAAGGAAATGGCAACCCACTCCAGTGTTCTTGCCTGGAGAATCCCAGGGACGGGGGAGCCTGGTGGGCTGCAGTCTATGGGGTCGCACAGAGTCGGACACGACTGAAGCGATTTAGCAGCAGCAGCAGCAGCAGCAGCAATGTTGCCCCAACTCAGCAACCAACTGGAAGAGGACATTGGTCAGAAAAGAGATGGGGAGAGCAGATATTTGACTTCAGAGGGTTCTAATGAAATTTTCACTTTGGAAGTGAACCTGGCATTGCTTAGTTGTTTGTGGACTTTAGGGAAACTGCTCTACACTTGTTAGACTTTAGCTTCTTATGATTTGCCTCTTTCAAAATTTGTAAAATGGGGCAGCAAGGAGGTGATTATTTCTTTCACACTTTCTTCAGCTTGGTTGTAATTAGTGTTCCTGTATAATGACATGTGTTTCCCTCTGCCTGAAATGCCCTTCTCTCAACCTGTATCCATAGAGTGCCTTCCATCATGAGCAGAGATCCCTGAGGGAGATTTCTAAGACCCCTCCTTCCCCTAGAGTCCATCATTACCTCATTTGTGACATTACTGATGCTGCCCATTCCTCTTTGCTGTGTACTTATTATTTCTTTTCGGACATCATTCACTAGATGGTGGCTCTGAGGTTTGTTTTTTTCTTTGTTTGTTTTTGTTTTTGCCATGGATTAAATACAGATGCTATGTCTTTATCGATTTCCCCATCCCACTCCCTGGGCATGTAATAGGTACGTTCCTAAACAGATCTCAACATCTAGTCAATTGTGGAGGGACAAGAAAGCCTTGTCCATTAGATCACTCTAGGTTGCCTAGCAGGAGCCAGCTGGGATCAGTTACTATCACCTCAGCAGGAAAGTCAGTGACCAGCTTCAACTTACTCTGAAGTTTCTAATGGATGTTGGTGTCAGGAAGCTGGTATTCCCAGCACTGGTGTGTACTTGCCCTGAGCAGCTGTTAACAAAATGTTGATCATATTGCACACTGGCCCTGTGTCCTTTATTGCAAGGTGGCTTTCATGAGAACCCTAGGAAAAGAGCAGAAAAGGGGCCAGGTCTCTTTCCTGTAGCACCTCCGTGGGGTATCTGGCTGTGCCCAGTCTAACCACTCTTCCTCCTGGGGTGCTGAGAAAAGGGGGCTACATGTCTACTGACATGTCTACCTTCTGCTTGTGTTTCAGTCTATTCTAGGTAGTGACTATGCATGTTTGACTGGGCCCTTTGCTTGGTACCAGATCATACCTTGGAGATAAGTGATCAAATAAAAATAAATAAGAAAGTAAAGAAACAAATACAAAGTTTGTGAGCTTGGGAAACAAATGGCTTGCACAGAAGAGCTAATTTTCAAAGGTCTCTGTCAGCCCATGGCCACTTTCTTCTGTTCTAGATGCCTTACTGAAGCAAAAACCCAGAGAGGCAGATTCTGTTAGTTTTCCTGAATGCTTTTTCAACTTCTACCTCATTTTGGTTAGAACCCTCTTGATTTCTGCTGTTGACCTCAGACAAAACTGATTTTTGAATCCTATTATGCCCTCTAGAGGTGTGACAGACCATCAAGGTATTACTTGATAACTCAGAGAACAGCAGGTGACTGCAGGATAATGAATGCACTGGAAAGCTAGAACTAATGAAACATTTTTTAAAAAACCTTTTTTTTTTTTTCATTGTTGTGATACCTGCTGAATTTGTTGCCACTACTTTTAGAGAATTTTGACATCAGTATTCATGTTCCAAAATAAAATAGTATGATAATTTCTGCTTTTGGGTCAAAAACAGAAAGTTCTCTCTATGACAAACATCTGCCTTTTATCTTTCTGCAAACTGTTAATCAGATTCATGGTGTGATTGTTAGCTCAAAAAGGAAACCGGAAGAAATTATAGTACTCTCTCAGAGTATAAATCCATGTAGGGGTTATGCTTGCCAGTGGAAACATTATGTTTTGTCTAATCAACATTTGAAATTTTAATTTTGAGTTGTGGTACTTGGCCAGGAAAGCTACTACTACAGCCTTAAAATCAGGCAAAAACTAATTCTTTTCAACTCTGTTGGTTTACAGGGGTCCCCAACCTCTGGGATCTAATGACTGATGATCTGAAGTGGAGATGATGTAATAATAATGGAAATAAAGTACACAATAAATGTAACATGCTTGAATCATTCCCTGCTCCCCGCCCCAGTCCGTGGAAAAATTGTCTTCCATGAAACTGGTCCTTGGTGCCAAAAAGGTTGGGGACTGCTGGAATATATTTTGCTCAATGAAGTCTCTCTAGAATTCTATTTTATTATCAAATTCCCTAAACCTTGTGGAAAACATTGTCATTGCCACCCTGATAATACAGATATCTAGAAAAAGGATTCATCATTGTATGAAACCATGGCAGGGACACAGGTAGACTAGTTAGTTCTTGAGTCTCCCAATTCTGTTTTTTTTTTTTTTTTTTTGTCATAAGCTGCATATTACTTCACTGGCTTTATGGCTTAACGAACGTAAGGTTCAGCAGAATCTTTGGACATCAAATGGCCTTCGTGAAACAATGTCTTGATGAGTTAAGTAAAAATGAATCAGAAACACATGGACCTGACGTCCCTTGAAATATAAGCAGGCATACAAATCAAGGCAAGGAGCAGTTAACAAACATTGGATTTGGGTTTCCTCAATCTGAAATGTTAAAATAATTAGCAAGGACTTATTGAGGCTGAAAAGTGATCAGTTCCAGTATTCCTAATTCAAAACTGAAATGAAGAGAGGTGGAAGGGTCCTGGAAGAGAAGGGAGTGGCCACAGGGAACAAGGAGATCTTTGAAAATTAGCCCCCACCCCATACCCTTGTTTCCCAAAGCTCACACATTTTGTTTTTATTTATTTATCTTTCTTTTCTTCTGCTTTGATTGCCAGATTTCAGCTGAAGACCTACCTAAAATACTTGGGATCTGTTTAAATTAAGTCCTTCTAGTCTCTTCTCCAAGGCAGGAAATAATGACATTTGGTAAGACAATGCTCTGTTCATTCTTGACTTGGAGATAAATTCCAGTAATGGCCATTCAGGAAGTTTGGTTACGTAATCAAGATGAATTTATTTCTTAGTGTGTTGGACTTCTCAGCATTCCCCTAACCCAGAAAATAAATTCTTTCAGAAAGCACTTTAAAAATTTGTAAGAAAGAATTATTACCTACTATAATACAGATTTTGAAGTAGATCATAAACTTGGAGAAAAAAAAACAACAAACTTCAATTGTTAGAAACTGAGAGACAGTGGTTTCCTTGCTTGCTCCTACACTTGTCTGGGATTCCTAGAATCCCTGCTCTGGCCCGGGTCTTTAGTCTTTTCTTCTTCGCAGAGGCCTCTGGGATTCATCCAGCTTCCTCTCTTCTTCTGAAGTTGCTTCCTTCCATCCTTTGTGATATTTTTTCCCCACATTCAAGTCTGGCTGCAGAGTACAAAGCAATCACCTATCACTACTCCAGAATGTGCATTATTTTTAAAGATTACTTCAGAGATTTTATTGGTAATCATCATGGGAAAGTGACCAGGGTCACAAAAATAACAGCCATGGGGAAGTCTTAGAGCTGAGAGAGTAATCTCTGGTCTCTTTCCTGAATTTGTCACCTGAGAGCTTGACTGAGAGGTCCTGCCTTGTCTTTTATCTACAAAGGTAGATTTCAGCAACCAGATCCCTCTTCTGCAGGCCAGGTGTATCCCTGCTATCACCATAGCCCTTGGCCAGGCCTGAAGATTCTAACCAGGTTGCATCACTAATATTTCCTTCTACCAAGTGGGGGTAAGGGTGGGTTTCCATCTCTAAAGTCCTTTTGATTTGAAGACATTTGTTTGTACATTCACTCAGTATTGTCCTATCTCCTCCCATTTATGAAAAAAATATATATATATATATTTAGCCACTTCAGATCTATCAATCAGGAGCAAACTTAAAAATAGTATTTGTTATCATTTAAATACGAAACATTTCACTTACTCATCAATACAGCATATGTTTATGTCAGTTAGGCCTAAAATGCTGGTACTATGAATTCAATGGTCAAGTGTGTGATATAATTCTCTTAAAAACTGTGAAAGTATTTAGCAATGCCCAAGAGTCCTGGCTGAGGGAAGCAACTTCATTAATTTATTCAAACATTCTCATATTGCTTCCTCTGGGGTCTCTACTGATCATATTGAAGCATATGATAAAAAATGACAATAATCTTTTGAGTTAGGGGAGCATTACTATACCATCCAACACTTCCTTCAATGCAAGACTGTCTTTCAAAAGCTTGTATCCATTATTTCCTTTCCTGCTATTCTAATAATATCTCCCTTCTATTGAGCACCTATTGGGAGGCAGGCACATGACTTATATTCTCTCATTTGATGTTTGAACACTTTGAACAACACTTTGAAATAGGTAACATGAGCCATATTTCATGATTGCACAAAATGAGACTCAGAGAAATTAATTTGCTCGATACAGAGCCACTGATGGAGTGAGAGTTCAAATATGAACAGATACAACTCAAAAGCATATTGTATTCATCACATTCCTCTCTATTTTCTCAATTGCTTTGAATAGAATGACTAGAACTTTCAAAGAATGGCAATTTCAAACAAATCGGTTCTAATCAGTCTCACTAATTTATACTTATACCATGATATGTTCACAAAGTATTAGAGCAGTAGGGCATTTATGATAAACAAATCTAACTTTATTTTTACATAGACAATAACCCCCTAGAAAAAGAACGTTGTCTTTAGAGTGACACTTGAGGCAAAATCAAGACTGCAATCACATCATCTCATTCTCAAGCCAGTGCGCTTTCTGATCTGTTTTGCGATCTGATATAACCCATCAAATCACATATACTCAAACAGAGGAACTTCACCAAGAAAAAGTAACTCAGAAATCTATTTTACTTCAGCCCCCAAATCATTATGTCTAAGGTCATTGTCAAAGTAACAATTTCTCAAACCAAGGGATCTGAGGAGACTTGTAAGTATTTAGCATTAGGTTCCAGTGACTCCAACTTTGAATACACTTGTTGTTTTTGACTGCTGAGGAGTCAAGATATAAGAAGGAAAGGTTGCAATCTTGCAAATGTTACTGTACCAATGATATGAGCACTTGTTATACTGGCCCAATCAAGTCCTTGTTTTTCATTTTTTTCAGTATATAGCTAGGTTTAGAAACTGTTCAGTCAGTCTATAATAACTTTTTGATTGCTTAGACTCAGAGATCCTTATCAGTCCTAAATAATGGTCCTGTGTTTTCTTTTTCTGTTTGCCACAAGTCCTAGGAATTCAGCCCGTTTTCCTATTTCAGTGTAAAAAAAATGATGGTGCAACCACAGTTGTTTTTATTGAGGTCTTGTTATATGCAAACACTGTCCTAAGTGCTTTACATGTATTATATCACTAATCCTTATGAAGTAGATCTTGTTATTATTTCCATTTTATAGATGAGGAAACTGAGACAAAGAGAGGTTAAGTAATGTTCCCAAGGTTAAACAATTAGTGGTTGAGCTGTTCTGTAGTATATGATTTTAGTTTCTCCCTCCATAAAGGTCTCTCAGTTTTTCTTTGTTCCTCCCAAAATACACACACATATTATATGCCCCCTCTCATCACATTAAAACAAATAGGGTTTTGCTGGGAATTACTGCTACAAAACAAACAGAGAGAAATACAATATGAACATTGGTAAATTACAAGTTTACAGAATCTTATAAAGTTCTTTTGATTATGATTTGTGGTCTATAGCTTATGACTGCCTCCTGACATGACAACTGGAAGCCCCAGTGGTCTTCTGTTCTCTTATTTCCTTGGGGAATCACAGGTTTATGGTGTTTTTTTTTTTTTTTTTTTTACTCATCTGTGTCTTTTTTTTCCTTGCCTAAAGAAACTGGGATGACTGAATACACTGATAATAGAGGCTGAACCAAAAGTGTACCCTAATCCTATCTCATGGACAGACGTCTCCACTGAGACCCTCCAGACTTCACAGTATGCTCATCACCAGATTTTTGTGTAGTCCAGACAGACTGATCCCCTTTTAGGGGAAGAGGAAGGAAGGAAGAGGAGAATAAGGAGACAGTGAAATATCCTTATGAGTTAAAGCATAATCAGTTTGCTTTCCTGTAGCATCTTACTGGTAAGGACTGAGAGTGTACCTGGACTTTAAACAGGTCTATCACTTACTCTTGTGGGGATGGTAAAATATAGATACAATTAGGAGCACATGGTGAATTGGACCATTGACATTTACTATGGCAACACCGGAGATTGAACTTTTGCTTCCTAGTCTATCTGTTGCCCAGGGGTTGGGCTATTGGAAGCAGGCAAGCATATTTCACGCAGAAATGAGCTCCACTGTTTTTTATAATCTAATATTATGCCGACACTCCTATATGTTATAAATAAAATCCTAATTAGAACCAGAAAAACCAAAGAAGTCACTAATGGGAAGACACATGTCTTGGCTCTGCCACTAACTAGTTTTGTAATTTTGGCACATTCTTCAGCTTCTCTGGGACTCAGTTTACTAGTTTTTAAAGTGAGAGAAAAAACATCATTTCTAAGGTATCTTTTAATTCTCACATTTTTTGATTGTAGGAATCATGTGAATAAAAATGCTTTAGAAACTTGAAAACACAGTACTGTAGCAGAACGTATGGTTTTCTATTTTGAATTTTATCAGACTTTGTTTGATTCTGAATTCTAAAACAGGATTGAATATTTTTCAATTAGCTTTGTATGTAACACCAAACACACATCTAATTGAGGAAGGAAAAGAAACCCTAAAAACCTGTATTGAGGGAAAAAAGAAGTGCTCTTCAGTTTTCTTAGACATTAAATGGCTCATTCAAAGCAACATTTTGATAAACTGTGTAAATGAGAGAGGAACATATGGATTAAATTTTCCCTGAAATACATACGTACTTAAAAATTAAGAAGAAAAAGTGCTTGGCAAAGCCCATTTGGGGTTCTGCCAAATGGGAAACATTTGAAAAATAGTTGAAAATGCAGTTTTATCTCAAGATGCTGCCATATTCACCCATCCTTATTGATTATATATTTTAAAATTTGTTATTTACCCTCCTTGTATTTATTTTTGCAGTTTTTTTTATGCCCTGGGGGCTTGCTCAATTTTACCACCAATTTTTTTTTTTTTAAACAGAGCACATAGTCCATTAGTCACTGAAGAGCACATCACAATATCTATCCGCTTCCTGTGAGATTCGTGTTAATTGGACTTCTGTGGAGGTTTCAGTTTGATCTCTCCTGGCGTAACAACTGGCATTAATTCATATTGTTGCAATGAAAATTTCTAAGGAGCACTTTGTGGTAGAGAAAGAAAGGGGATCTGGTCTTTGAAGACGTAGAATATGGTAAATAACTTTCCAGTAAATCATGCTATTGCAGTGGAAGAGCTTTAAGAGAAGACAAGCCCAGAGTTTCCTGATTATATATAATTCAAAATCAGATAATCAAAAGACTTAGAGATAGCATCCCGCTGGATGGACAGAAGAGTTTGGTTTGTCAATAGATTCTGTGGTATAACTGGAAGAAGAGAAAAATAAAAAATTGTAAAAGTCACAGATTTCTGATCAAACTGATAGTCCTTCTTAGTTTTAGGGGGTAAATTTATTACAGTAAAATGACTCAGTACAATCTGTGTAATTACTTTACAGCTCCCTACCGACCCTGTGATGGATTTCAGCTGAGCTATTTTAAATCCTAAAAGATAATGCTGTTAAAGTGCTGCACTTAATATGCCAGCAATTTTGGAAAACCCAGCAGTGGCCCCAAGACTGGAAAAGGTCAGTTTTCATTCCAATCTCAAAGAAAAGCAATGCCAAAGAATGTTCAAACTACTGTACAATGGCACTCATTTCACATGCTAGCAAGTAATGCTCAAAAATCCTTCAAGTTAAGCTTCAACAGTATGTGAAATGAGAGCTTCCAGATGTACAAGCTGGATTTAGACAGAGCAGAGGAACCAGAAATCAAATTGCCAACATTCATTGGATCATAGAAAAAGCAAGAGAATTAAAAAAAAAAATCTACTTCTGCTTCATTGACTATGATCAAGCCTTTGACTTTTGTGGATCACAACAAACTGGAAAATTCTTCAAGAGACAGAAATACCAGACCACCTTACCTATCTCCAGAGAAGTACAGTTAGAACCTGACATAGAACAACGGACTGGCTCCAAATTAGGAAAGGAGTATGTCAACTATATGTTGTCATTCTGCTGATTTCACTTCTATGCAGAGTACATCATGAGAAATGCTGGGCTGGGTGAATCACAATATGGGATCAAGATTGCTGTGAGAAATATCAATAACCTCAGATATGCAGATGATACTACCCTAATGGCAGAAAGTGAAGAAGAACTAAAGAACCTGTTGATGACAGTGAAAGAGGAGATTGAAAAAGCTGGCTTGAAACCCCAACATTCAAAAAACTAAGATCATGGCATCCGGTCCCATCATTTCATGGCAAATAGAAAGGGAAAGAGTGGGAACAGTGACAAAGTTTATTTCCTTAGGATCCAAAATCACTGTGGATGGTGATTGCAACCTTGGAAGGAAAGCTGTGACAAACCTAGACAGTGTATTAAATAGCAGACACATCACTTTGCTGACCAAGGTTTGTATAGTCAAAACTATGCTTTTTCCAGTAGTCATGTATGGATGTAAGAGTTGGACCATAAAGAAAGCCGAGCACTGCAGAATTGATGCTTTCAAACTGAGGTGTTGGAGAAGACTCTTGAGAGTCCCTTGGATTGCAAGGAGATCAAACCGATCAATTGTAAAGGAAATCAACACTGAATGTTCATTGAAAGGACTGATGCTGAAACTGAGGCTCCAGTAATTTTGGCCACCTGATGTGAAGAGCTTACTCACTGGAAAAGACTGTGAAGCTGGGAAAGATTGAGGGCGAGAGGAGAAGGGGACGACAGAGGATGAAATGGTTGGATGGCATCACCAACTCAGTGGACACAAATTTGAGCAAATTCTGTGAAACAGTGAAGGACAGAGAAGCCTGTTGTGCTGCAGTCCATGAGGTCGCAAAGAGTCAGACACAACTTAGCCATTGAATGACAAACAGCAGACCCTATAGAAGTCACATCTCCATAGATAAATATACAGATTCAGGTCACTAGGACATACTCCTGAAACCTGATGTTCTGGGTAAGGTTTTTCTCCCCTTTCACTACTCCCCCCCCCCTGCCCTTTTAATAATCTAATCCTTTTCTCTTTTGTCATGATAATGCAAGAAAACAAGAACATTTTCTTGGTGTTAAAATCTCAAAGCCTAGGTAATGATACCATCAGATACAGCCTTCTACTCAGCATATGTCCAAGGCAATGATAAGGTTTATTTTCGCAAGATGGTAATGATAGTTTACTTATCCTTTGAGGCTAATCTTTACAACATAGGAATTCATTTTTATTGTTGGGTTGTTCTTTTACTTTTGTAGTATTGAAATGTCATATGTTATTTTTAATAATTATTTTCCATGAATTCTTTATAATTTAAAGTCCTCTTTGGGCTTATATATTTTACCCATGCAAAATTGCAATAGAATTTGTATGATTTCATGAGCTTTGAAATAAAAGATATTGTAGGCAATTTCGTATAACAACTCAGTAGCAGACACAGAATGACAGTCTTAGAACCTCCCATGTGCTTAGTTTTATGTTTAAAGGTGCATTCAACATAACAGAGTATATTTGAAATATAAAAGAATTAATGAAATTCTTGATTCCACTTACTTTGGGAATATTATATAAGTGATGTTATAAGACAAATTTTGATTTATGATAACCCAAGCATTAAAATTTACATTATTCTATTCTTCAGTCTGCTTATTTGAAATGTAGTGGCATATTCAGAAAATCTGAAAGGGAAAGAGTAAATGTAATTATTTTGCTAATGGTGGTGCTAGTGGTAAAAAATCCACCTGCCAGTGCAGGAGATGCTGTTTCAATCCCTGGATTGGGAAGAACTCCTAGAGAAGGAAATGGCAACCCACTCTAGCATTCTTGCCTAGGAAATCCCATGGACAGAGAAGTCTGGCAGGCAGCGATCAATGTGGTCTCAAAGAGTCAGACACAACAGAGCACACACATTGTGGGAAATTATTTCATTTTATGAACAAAGGACACTAAATCCTGAAGTATGTTCCTCAATGTGAGGTGTTAGTCATATTTAGGTCAAACCTAAGTATATAGTGGCCTTTTGAAAGCTTAGATTATTGTCATAGTTTCTTAGTTACTAAATTACTTTGAAGAAAGCAGTTTTATTGAGGTATCATTTATATATCACAAAATGTACCTATTTTAAGTATACATCTAGATGAGTTTTGACAAATGTATACATCTGTGGAACCACCATCACCAGTCAAGATATAAAATATTCATATCACCCCTCAAATTTCCTTTGTTTTCCTTTGTAGTCATTTCCCTTGTTTAAAGATCCTTGGCAACCCCAGACTGACTTTATACCTCAATAGAGTAGTTTTGCCTATTCCAGAATTTGATATAAATTCAATGTACACTTCTGTGTCCTACTTCTTTCACACAGCACCATTATTTTTTAGATTTATCCGTATTATATGTATCAGTAGTTTGCTCTCTTTACTACTGAATATGTTCCACTTTATGACTATATTACAGCTTTTCTGTGTACACTTTGGTTGTTTCCACCTTTTGGCTATTATGAATAAAGCTGCTGTGAACATTTATGCACAGGTCTTTGTGGGGACATATATTACATTTCTCTTGGGTAACTAGGTGTGAAATGGATGGGCTGTCTGATGAAAGTATGTTCTACTTTTTAAGGAACTTTTTCTCAAAATAACTGCACGATTTTATACTCCCACTAAAACTGTATGTGAGTTCTGGTCACTGCATATCTCACTAACTTTTGGTATTATTATGATTTTTTGATATTAGCCATTCTAGTGGTACATAATGGTATCCTATGATTTTAATTCATGTTTCCCTGATGACTAGTGATGCTGAACATCTTTTCTTGTGCATATAGGCTATTTGTATATATATATTTTTGTGAAGCATTTGTTTAAACCTTTTACCTTTTTAAAATTATGCTGTTTGTCTTCTTTTTGAGTCATACAAGTTCTTTGTATATTCTAGATAAAAGTTCTTAGTGAGAAATATGAGCTCCTAATTATTTAAAAAGTTTTTGGGGAGCAATATTTTATCAAGGAATATTACATCTGGGAAATACTGTATCAGTTTATCTTATGAAGAATAAATTTCCTCTCAACAGTGAAAAACTAAACAACTCAATTCAAAAATAGGCAAAGGACTTGAATAGACATTTCTCCAAAGAAAAAATATAAATGACCAATTAACATATGAAAATATGCTCAGTGTCACTAATTGCTGTTGTTGTTGTTTAGTCACTAAATTGTGTCCAGCTCCTTTGTGATCCCATGGACTGTAACCCGCCAGACTTCTCTGTCCATGGGATTTCCTAGGAAAGAATACTGGAGTGGGTTGCCGTTTCCTTCTCTGGGGGATATTACTGACCCAGGGAATGAACTCATGTCTCCTGCATTGGCAGGTAGATTATTTACCACTGAGCCACCAGGGAAGCCCAGACTAATCCTAGGGAAATCCAGATCAAAACCAAAGTGAGAAACCACTTCATGCCCATTAGGATGTCTCTTACAATAAAAAAAACAACTCCAAACCAGCAAGTATTGGCTAGGATGTGGATAAATTGGAACCTTTGGGCATTGCTTGTAGGAATGTAAAATGGTGCATCTTCTGTGATAAATGGTATGTTTGATTTTTCAAGAAAGAATATAGAATTACCATATGATCCAGAAATTCCACGTCTAGGTGTATACACAAGAGAATTTAAAGCAGGAATGTGAACAGATATTTTTATACCAATATGTGTAGTAGCATCATTCAATAGCTAAAAGGTGTAAAGAATCCAAATGTCTATGGACAAATGAAAAGATAGATAAAATACAAATATATTCTTTCAATGGAATGTTATTCAGTCTTTAAAAGAAATGAAATTCTAATATGTGCAACAACATGGATAAACTTTGAAGACATGCTGGCAAGATAAACCAGACATAGAAGGACAAATGACAAATACTGTTTGATTCCACATATATGAGGTACCTAGAGTAGTCAAATTCATAAAGACAGAAAGCAGAAGAGTGGTTACCAGGGGCTAACTGATATTAGCCTAAAATAAGATGTTATAAATATATGATATGTAAGCCTTATGGTAACTATGAAGGAAATATCTATAATAAATACACTAAAGATTATGATAAAGATGTCAAAGCATGCCCCTACAAAGAGAGGAAGGAAGAAACAGGATCTACAAAACACTCAGGAGAAAGAATGAACAAAATGGCAATAGTAAGTTCTTACCTATCAATAATTACTTAGATTAAACAGGTTAAATTCTCTAATCAAAAGAAACAGAATAATTTAATGGGTAAAAAAACCCAAACCCATCTCTATGTTGCCTACAAGAGATTCACTTTAGCTTTAAGGACACACATAGACTGAGACGGGGGTCACAAAGAGTTGGACACGACTGAGCGACTGAACTGAACTGAACTGATAGACTGAGAATGATGGGATGAGAAAAAGATACTTTAAGCAAATAGTAGCCCAAAGAAAGCAAGGTAACTATACTTATATCAGACAAAATAGTTTTTAAGTAAAAAATGTTCAAAGAGACAAAGAAAGTTGTTATATAATGTTAAAGAGGTATATTCACCAAGATGATACAACAATTGCAAATATTTATGCATCTAACATTGGAGCATTTAATATATAAGGCAGATACTAACAGAACTAAAAGGAGAAATAAATAACTATACAATAATAACTGAGGACTTTAATACTCCACTTTCAACAATGGCTAAATCATCCAGGCAGAAAATCAATAAGGAAATAGCAAATTTGAACAGCACTGTTGACCATCCAACAGCTAAACACATGTTCTTCTCAAGGGCACATGAAATATTTTCTAGGATAGATCATATGTTAGACCACAAAACAAATCTCAACAGATTCAAATAGATAGAAATTATATCAAGTATTTTTTCCAACCACAATGGTATGAAACTAGAAACTATAACAAGAGGAAAGCTGGAAAATTCACTGAATTCACAAATACATGGAAATTAAACAACACTGTCCTCAACAGCCAATGGATCAAAGAAAAGATCAAAAAGGAAATTTAAAAAGTATGTTGAGAAAATGAAAATGGAAATAACTTTCCAAATTTATAGGATGCAACAAAAATAGCTACAGAAGAGTTCTTAGCAATAAATGCATATCTCATGCAAAAAAGAAAGCTCTTAAACAGGCAACCTAACTTTATACCTCAAAGAACTAGAAATAGAAGAACAAACTAAGCCCAGAGTTAGTTGAAGGAAGGAAATAATAAAGATTGGCTTCCCAGGGGCCCAATGGTAAAGAATTTGCCTGTCAATGCAGGAGACCCAGCAGATGTGAGTTTGATCTCTGAGGTGGGAAGATCCCCTGGAGAAGGAAATGGCAACCCACTCCAGTATTCTTGCCTGGAAAATGCTATGGACAGAAGGGCCTAACAGGATATGGTCTGTCAGGTCTCAAGAGTTGAATATGACTGAAAGACTAAACCACCACCAAATAAAATAGACAATAGGAAAACAATAGGAAAGATTAATAAAACTAAGAGTTGCCAATAAATACAGGTTATATGAAGTAGACAAATTCCTGAAAGATCCAAATTATCAGAGCTCGCTTAAGATAGAAATAAACTGAACAATATTATATCTGTTAAATAAATCAAAAGTGTAGTTAGAAAACTTCCTAAAAGGTCAAACTTCAGGCCAGAATATTGGTAAATTCTACCAATATTAACTAATAGTAGTTCTATATTACCTATCTATGAGCCCAGAATTCCCATAATACTAAAACCAACCATATTTGGATACTTGATTTACAAAAGTGGCACTAAAGAACAATATGAGAAGAACGATTTTTTAAAAGATCATAGCTCATTTTGTTTATTCATGTGGAAAGAAATAAACTTAGATATTAGCTGTCAGAAAATTAAATGTTTTGGTTATTCATCTAAATGTGAAATGTAAAACAATAAATCTTCTAGACAGCAATGTAGGAAAATAGAAGACATCTTCATGGATTTGGGACAAAGGTTTTTGAAATAGGACAGAAAAAAGCACTAACCACAAAGGAAAAGATCCTAAGTTGAACAACATTAAAATTAAGAATTCCTTTTGTCAAGAGATACCATGAAAAGAGTGAGAAAGTCCACAGATGGAGGCAAGATATTTTCATGTATAAAAATAACAAATGACTTGACTCCACAATTATGGGATGGATCTACCTGGTTAACACCAGGCTATGGTCATTTAAGCTTGAACGCTCCTCTATGTTGGAAACAATTAAACCATACTAAGAAAGATCAACCTATTAATAATGTGAAACTAGGCTGGGTAATTTGTGAATCACAAAAGGAGTGATTGGTATTGATTAGAACTCAGTGGATTTGTGGTACTAATTTATGGCCTCAGCATTTACAGGGATGGATATGAAGGTGTAGCCTGGGATTCACATGAACTTAAAGTCATACACGTTAACAAATTAGAGGTAACCCCAACCAATCTACCATGGGTACAAGTCCAATGGGTAAAAAAATCTGTATTCTACTGCTGTGACCATTTAGCAGCTATTTTTTTGTGCCATCAAAGGTATCGGAAGATGTAACTGGCCATATCAAAGTCTTAACAACTTTCACTCAACAAGCTTTGAAAGAAAGTGAAAGTGAAATTTGCTAGTTGTGTCTGACTCTTTGTGACCCCATTGCCTATACAGTCCATGGAATTCTCTAGGCTAGAATATTAGAGTGGGTACCCTTTTCCTTCTCCAGGGGATCTTCCCAACCCAGGGATGATTGAACCCAGGTCTTCTGCATTGCAGGCAGATTCTTTACCAGCTGAGCCACAAGGAAAGCCCAAGAATACTGGAGTGGGTAGCCTATCCCTTCTCCAGCAGATCTTCCCAACCCAGGAATTGAATCGGGGTATCCTGCATTGCAGGAGGATTCTATATCAGTTGAGCCATCAGGGAAGCCTCAAGTTTGAAAGTGAAAGTGAAAGTCCCTCAGTCGTGTCCGACTCTTTGCGACCCCATGGACTGTATATAGCCCATGGAATTCTCTAGGCCAGAATACTGGAGTGGGTACCCTTTCCCTTCTCCAGGGGATCTTCCCAACACAGGGATGAAACGCAGGTCTCCCGCATTGCAGGTGGATTTTTTACCAGCTGAGCCACAAGGGAAGCCCAAGAATACTGGAGTGGGTAACCTATCCCTTCTCCAGCAGATCTTCCTGATCCAGGAATTGAACTGGGATCTCCTGCATTGCAGGTGGATTCTTTGCCAACTGAGCTATCAGGGTAGCTTTAAATGATAGTAACCTGTCTATTGGGGTTTCTCAGGTGGTGCTAGCAGTAAAGAACTTGCCTGCCAGTGCAGGAGACTTAAGAGATGTGGGTTCAGCCCCTGGGTTGGAAAGATCCCCTAGAGAAGGGCATGACAACCAACTCCAGTATTTTTGCCTGGAGAATCCCTTGGACAGAGGAGCCTGGTGGGCCATATAGTCCATAGGGTTGCACAGAGTCGGACAACTGAAGCGACTTAGCATGAGAATAAAATAAGCCAAATGTAGGGGAACATAATTTTTTGGGGGGAACATGCACACATTCACATCTAGAGTGTGACTGTCAGAAGAGGTTCTAGGCATATCAAGAACTGGAGTGTGGAAAACCGATCACTCTTAAACTGGCACTCACCACCATCTAAGCTCAGACCCTTTGGGCACAAAGGGCAGTAGGAGACGCTGTCTTATGGTTGACCCAGTCCATTGGCATTATCCCGATCACCAGGAGACTGCTCTAGACGTGATGACAGATTATCCTTTCCCACCAGGTTGGAAATAGCCACGTTTTATTGTTCCCCAAATATAGCAAGTGCACTTTTAACTCCATCTTGCTCATTTCATTTCCTTCCTCTCAAGAATAACTTTAGGGGTGGTCCTAAGATGGCAGAGGAATAGGACGGGGAGACCACAGCTAGCCGGCTGCGGACCGGCCCATCCCCCGCTGGAGACAGGCAGGTGAGGGCAGCCAGAGCCGGAAGCGGGCAATCGGGGCCCCAGAGAGGCATCATCTACCAAACTGCAAAGACCTAGACTTTCTCCCCCACAAATTCACCAAAAGAACATTGGAACGCTGAGTAAATTCCACAAAACAACTTCTGAATGCTGGCAGAGGACATTAGGCACCCAGAAAAGCAGCCCGTTGTCTTTGAAAGGAGGTAGGAAAAAATATAAAAGATAAAAAGAGAGACAAAAGAGGTAAGGGTGGACATCTGTCCCGGGAAGGGAGTCTTAAAAAAGAGAGGTTTCCAAACGCGAGTAAACACTCTCACTGGCGAGTCTGTGGCTAGCCTTGGAACCTCAGAGGGCAACATAACTGGGAGGAAAAATAAATAAATAATTAAACCCCACAGATTATGTGCCCAACGGTAACTCTCAGTGGAGAAGCACTGAAGATGCCCACCTCCGCCACTAGCAATAGGGGGCTGGGCAGGGAGGCGCGGGCTGCATTGCTTAGAGTAAGGACCGGGCCTGAATGCCCAGAATGCAATCTGAGGGAACTAACTTGAGATAGCAAACCAGACTGTGGGATAGTTATCCCGTGAAAAGCCCTAACCAAAGACACCGCCAGGCCAGCTCACTGAACAAAGTACTGAGCAGAGCTGGCCGGCTGCGGACCGGTCCATCCCCTGCCGGAGACAGGCAGACAAGGGCAAGCCAGAGCTGGAATGGGGCAATTGCGGCCCCAGAGAGGCATCATCTACCAAACTGCAAGCAGGCTTCTTTGCTAACCAAGACTTCTTGGGATTCTGGACAGTCGACATCCGCCAGGACGGTTGCCGCCAGAGATCACCTCCCCAGAAGAGAAACACGGCACACCCGAGAAGGGGCAATGGTTGTACACCCAGAAAACCGAGCGGCAGGGACTGGGGAGGCGATAAGTCACAGTGACTGTGCTTGCCAAGCACCTGGTCACCTGAGCTGCTTGGACCTGGGAAAGGCACAAAACGCAGGCCCAACCGAGTCTGCGCCTCTGAGGACTACCTGAGTTCCTGAACCTGAGCGGCTTAGACCTGGGAAGTTCATACAACCCAGGGCCCTCCTGAGACAGTTCCAGCAGAGCAACCCAGAGCCTAAGCAGTGTAGACAAGGAAAGCACACACCCCATGAGCAGGGGCAAAGCCAGTGTGGCCGAGACACTGCGAGCACACGCCAGTGTTATTTGTTTGCAGTGTTCCTTCCTCCCCACAGCACCACTGAACAAGGGAGCCTAAAATAGTGTCCACCGCTGCCCCCTTGTGTCAGGGTGGAAATTAGACACTGAAGAGACCAGCAAACAGAAGAAGTTAAAACAAACAGAGGGAACGGCCTTGGAAGTGACAGGTGCGATAGATTAAAACCCTGTAGTTAGCACCAACTACATAGGAAGGAGCCTATAGATCTTGAGAAGTATATCCGGATCAAGGAACTATCTGAAAATGAACTGACCCCACACTGTCCACAACAGCTCCAGAGAAAGTCCTAGATATATTTTTTACTATTATCATTCTTTAAATTAAAATTTTTTTAATTTTTAAGTTCTTTATTACTCCTTTAATTTTCATTTTTATAACCTACTATTACTTTGCAAAAAAAAGACCCTATTTTTTTAAAGCAAACTTCATATATATATATTATAATTTTTGTGACTTTGTTTTTTTCTTTAATACTGTATTTTTGAGAATCCAACCTCTACTCTGGAGTTTTAATCTTTGCTTTTTGGTATTTGTTATCAGTTTTGTACCTTTAAGAATCCAATCTTCAGTACCCATTTTTACTTGGGAGCAAGATTACTGGCTTGACTGCTCTCTCCCCCTTTGGACTCTCTTTTTTCCCCACCAGGTCACCTCTATCTCCTCCCTCCCCCTTCTCTTCTCTGTCCAACTCTGTGAATCTCTTTGTGTGTTCCAGACTGTGGTGAACACTTAGGGAACTGATTACTGGCTGGATCTGTCTCTCTCCTTTTGGTTCCCCCCTTTATCCTCCTGGCCACCTCTGTCTCCTTCCTCTCTCTTTTCTTCTCTGTATAACTCCATGAATATCTCTGAATGGTCCAGGCTGTGGAGCACACATAAGGAAGTGATTACTGGCTAGCTTGCTCTCTCCTCTTTTGATTCCCCTTCTTCTCCTCCTGGTCACCTCCATCTCCCTCCTCCATCTTTTCTTCTTCATGTAACTCTGTGAACCTCTCTGGGTGTCCCTCACTGTGGAGAAACTTTTCATCTTTAACCTAGATGTTTTACCATCAGTGCTATATAGATGGAGAAGTCTTGAGGCTACTGTAAGAATAAGACTGAAAACCAGAGGCAGGAGGCTTAAGTCCAAATTCTGAGAACACCAGAGAACTCCTGATTCCAGGGAACATTAATCAATAGGAGTTCATCAAACGCCTCCATATCTACACTGAAACCAAGCACCACCCAAGGGCCAACAAGTTCCAGAGCAAGACATACCATGCAAATACTCCAGCAACACAGGAACATAGCCCTGAGCTTCAATATACAGGTTGCCCAAAGTCACACCAAACCCAGTGACATCTCATAACTCATTACTGGACACTTCATTGCGCTCCAGAGAGAAGAAATCCAACTCCACCCACCAGAACACTGACATAAGCTTCCCTAACCAGGAAACCTTGACAAGCCACTGATACAACCCCACCCACAGTGAGGAAATTCCACAATAAAGAGAACTCCACAAACTGCCAGATACAGAAAGGCTGCCCCAAACACAGCAATACAAACAAGATGAAAAGGCAGAGAAATACCCAGCAGGTAAAGGAACAGGATAAATTCCTGTCCCATCACTTCATGGGAATTAGATGGGGAAACAGTGGAAACAGTGTCAGGCTTTATTTTGGGGGGCTCCAAAATCACTGCAGATGGTAACTGCAGCCATGAAATTAAAAGACGCTTACTCCTTGGAAGGAAAGTTATGATCAACCTAGATAGCATATTCAAAAGGATATTACTTTGCCGACTAAGGTCTGTCTAGTCAAGGCTATGGTTTTTCCAGTAGTCATGTATGGATGTGAGAGTTGGACTGTGAAGAAGGCTGAGCGCCGAAGAATTGATGCTTTTGAACTGTGGTGTTGGAGAAGACTCTTGAGAGTCCCTTGGACTGCAAGGAGATCCAACCAGTGCATTCTGAAGGAGATCAGCCCTGGGATTTCTTTGGAAGGAATGATGCTAAAGCTGAAACTCCAGTACTTTGGCCATCTCATGCGAAGATTTGACTCATTGGAAAAGACTCTGATGCTGGGAGGGAATGGGGGAAGGAGGAGAAGGGGACGACAGAGGATGAGATGGCTGGATGGCATCATTGACTCGATGGACGTGAGTCTGAGTGAACTCCGGGAGTTGGTGATGGACAGGGAGGCCTGGTGTGCTGCGATTCATGGGGTCGCAAAGAGTCGGACATGACTGAGCGACTGAACTGAACTGAACTGAAACCAATCAAAAGAGGAACAGATATGGAATCTACCTGATAATTCTGAATAATGATAGTGAAAATGATCCCAAATCTTGGAAACAAAATGGAGTTACAGATAAATAGCCTGGAGACAAGGATTGAGAAGATGCAAAAAGGTTTAACAAGGACCTAGAAGAAATAAAAAAGAGTCAATATATAATGAATAATGCAATAAATGAGATAAAAAATACTCTGGAGGGAACCAATAGTAGAATAACGGAGGCAGAAGATAGGATAAGTGAGATAGAAGATAGAATGGTAGAAATAAATGAATCAGAGAGGAAACAAGAAAAACGAATTAAAAGAAATAAGGACATTCTCAGAGACCTCCAGGACAATATGAAATGCTCCAACATTCGAATCATAGGAGTCCCAGAAGAAGAAGACAAAAAGAAAAACCATGAGAAAATACTTGATGAGATAATAGTTGAAAACTTCCCTTAAATGGGGAAGGAAATAATCACCAAGTCCAAGAAACCCAAAGAGTCCCAAACAGGATAAACCCAAGGCAAAACACCCCAAGACACATATTAGTCAAATTAACAAAGATCAAATCCAAAGAACAAATATTAAAAGCTGCAAGGGAAAAACAATAAATAACACAAAAGGGGATTCCCATCAGGATAACAGCTGATCTTTCAATAGAAACTCTTCAGGCCAGGAGGGAATGGCAAGACATACTTAAAGTGATGAAAGAAAATAACCGACAGCCCAGAATACTGTACCCAGCAAGGATCTCATCCAAATATGAAGGAGAAATCAAAAGCTTTACAGACAAGCAAAAGCTGAGAGAATTCAGCACCACCAAACCAGCTCTCCAACAAATGCTAAAGGATCTTCTCTAGACAGGAAACACAGAAAGGGTGTATAAACTCTAATCCAAAACAATAAAGTAAATGGCAATGGGATCATACTTATCAATAATTACCTTAAACGTAAATGGGTTGAATACCCCAACCAAAAGACAAAGACTGGCTGAATGGATACAGAAACAAGACCCCTATATATGTTGTCTACAAGAGACCCACCTCAAAACAAGGGACACACACAGACTGAAAAAGAAGGGTTGGCAAAAGATATTCCATGCAAATAGAGACCAAAAGAAAGCAGGAGTGGCAATACTCATATCAGATAAAATAGACTTTAAAACAAAGGCTGTGAAAAGAGACAAAGAAGGACACTACATAATGATCAAAGGATCAATCCAAGAAGAAGATATAACAATTATAAATATATACACACCCAACATAGGAGCACCACAATATGTAAGACAAATGCTAACAAGTATGAAAGGGGAAATTGACAATAACACAATAATAGTGAGAGATTTTATTTTATTATTAAAAAAAAATTTTTTTTTAATCTTTAATTCTTACATGCGTTCCCAAACATGAACCCCCCTCCCACCTCCCTCCCCACAACATCTCTCTGGGTCATCCCCATGCACCAGCCCCAAGCATGCTGCACCCTGAGTCAGACATAGACTGGCGATTCAATTCTTACATGATAGTATACATGTTAGAATTCCCATTCTCCCAAATCATCCCACCCTCTCCCTCTTCCTCTGAGTCCAAAAGTCCATTATACACATCTGTGTCTTTTTTCCTGTCATGCATACAGGGTCGTCATTGCCATGTTCCTAAATTCCATATATATGTGTTAGTATACTGTATTGGTGTTTTTCTTTCTGGCTTACTTCACTCTGTATAATCGGCTCCAGTTTCATCCATCTCATCAGAACTGATTCAAATGAATTCTTTTTAACGGCTGAGTAATACTCCATTGTGTATATGTACCACAGCTTTCTTATCCATTCATCTGCTGATGGACATCTAGGTTGTTTCCATGTCCTGGCTATTATAAACAGTGCTGCGATGAACATTGGGGTACATGTGTCTCTTTCAATTCTGCTTTCCTCAGTGTGTATGCCCAGCAGTGGGATTGCTGGGTCATAAGGTAGTTCTATTTGCAATTTTTTAAGGAATCTCCACACCGTTCTCCACAGTGGCTGTACTAGTTTGCATTCCCACCAACGGTGTAGGAGGGTTCCCTTTTCTCCACACCCTCTCCAGCATTTATTGCTTGCAGATTTTTGGATTGCAGACATTCTGACTGGTGTGAAGTGGTACCTCATTGTGGTTTTGATTTGCATTTCTCTAATAATGAGTGATGTTGAGCATCTTTTCATGTGTTTGTTAGCCATCCGTATGTCTTCTTTGGAGAAATGTCTATTTAGTTCTTTGGCCCATTTTTTGATTGGGTCGTTTATTTTTCTGGAATTGAGCTGCATAAGTTGCTTGTATATTTTTGAGATTAGTTGTTTGTCAGTTGCTTCATTTGCTATTATATTCTCCCATTCAGAAGGCTGTCTTTTCACCTTGCTTATAGTTTCCTTTGTTGTGCAGAAGCTTTTAATTTTAATTAGATCCCATTTATTTATTTTTGCTTTTATTTCCAGAATTCTGGGGTGTGGATCATAGAGGATCCTGCTGTGATTTATGTCTGAGAGTGTTTTGCCTATGTTCTCCTCTAGGAGTTTTATAGTTTCTGGTCTTACATTTAGATCTTTAATCCATTTTGAGTTTATTTTTGTGTGCGGTGTTAGAAAGTGATCTAGTTTCATTCTTTTACAAGTGGTTGACCAGTTTTCCCAGCACCACTTGTTAAAGAGATTGTCTTTACTCCATTGTATATTCTTGCCTCCTTTGTCAAAGATAAGGTGTCCATATGTGTGTGGATTTATCTCTGGGCTTTCTATTTTGTTCCATTGATCTATATGTCTGTCTTTGTGCCAGTACCATACTGTCTTGATGACTGTGGCTTTGTAGTAGAGCCTGAAGTCAGGCAAGTTGATTCCTCCAGTTCCATTCTTCTTTCTCAAGATTGCTTTGGCTATTCGAGGTTTTCTGTATTTCCATACAAATTGTGAAATTATTTATTCTAGTTCTGTGAAAAATGTGGCTGGTAGCTTGATAGGGATTGCATTGAATTTGTAAATTGCTTTGGGTAGTATACTCATTTTCACTATATTGATTCTTCCGATCCATGAACATGGTATATTTCTCCATCTATTAGTGTCCTCTTTGATTTCTTTCATCAGTGTTTTATAGTTTTCTATATATAGGTCTTTAGTTTCTTTAGGTAGATATATTCCTAAGTATTTAATCTTTTCGTTGCAATGGTGAATGGAATTGTTTCCTTAATTTCTTTTCTACTTTCTCATTATTCGTGTATAGGAATGCAAGGGATTTCTGTGTGTTGATTTTATAACCTGCAACTTTACTATATTCATTGATCAGCTCTAGTAATTTTCTGGTGGAGTCTTTAGGGTTTTCCATGTAGAGGATCATGTCATCTGCAAACAGTGAGAGTTTTACTTCTTCTTTTCCAATTTGGATTCCTTTTATTTCTTTTTCTGCTCTGATTGCTGTGGCCAAAACTTCCAGAACTATGTTGAATAGTAGCGGTGAAAGTGGACACCCTTGTCTTGTTCCTGACTTTAGGGGAAATGCTTTCAATTTTTCACCATTGAGGATAATGTTTGCTGTGGGTTTGTCATATATAGCTTTTATTATGTTGAGGTATGTTCCTTCTATTCCTGCTTTCTGGAGAGTTTTTATCATAAATGGATGTTGAATTTTGTCAAAGGCCTTCTCTGCATCTATTGAGATAATCATATGGTTTTTATTTTTCAATTTGTTAATGTGGTGAATTACATTGATTGATTTGCGGATATTGAAGAATCCTTGCATCCCTGGGATAAAGCCCACTTGGTCATGGTGTATGATCTTTTTAATGTGTTTTTGGATTCTGATTGCTAGAATTTTGTTGAGGAATTTTGCATCTATGTTCATCAGTGATATTGGCCTGTAGTTTTCTTTTTTTGTGACATCTTTGTCAGGTTTTGGTATTAGGGTGATGGTGGCCTCATAGAATGAGTTTGGAAGTTTACCTTCCTCTGCAATTTTCTGGAAGAGTTTGAGGAGGATAGGTGTTAGCTCTTCTCGAAATTTTTGGTAGAATTCAGCTGTGAAGCCATCTGGACCTGGGCTTTTGTTTGCTGGAAGATTTCTGATTACAGTTTCAATTTCCGTGCTTGTGATGGGTCTGTTAAGATTTTCTATTTCTTCCTGGTTCAGTTTTGGAAAATTGTGCTTTTCTAAGAATTTGTCCATTTCTTCCACGTTGTCCATTTTATTGGCATACAACTGCTGATAGTAGTCTCTTATGATCCTTTGTATTTCTGTGTTGTCTGTTGTGATCTCTCCATTTTCATTTCTAATTTTATTGATTTGATTTTTCTCTCTTTCCTTCTTGATGAGTCTGGCTAATGGTTTGTCAATTTTATTTATCCTTTCAAAGAACCAGCTTTTGGCTTTGTTGATTTTTGCTATGGTCTCTTTTGTTTCTTTTGCATTTATTTCTGCCCTAATTTTTAAGATTTCTTTCCTTCTACTAACTCTGGGGTTCTCCAATTCTTCCTTTTCTAGTTGCTTTAGTTGTAGAGTTAGGTTATTTATTTGACTTTTTTCTTGTTTCTTGAGGTATGCCTGTATTGCTATGAACTTTCCTCTTAGCACTGCTTTTATAGTGTCCCACAGGTTTTGGGTTGTTGTGTTTTCATTTTCATTAGTTTCTATGCATATTTTTATTTCTTTTTGATTTCTTCTGTGATTTGTTGGTTATTCAGAAGTGTGTTGTTCATCCTCCATATGTTGGAATTTTTATTAGTTTTTCTCCTGTAATTGAGATCTAATCTTACTGCATCATGGTCAGAAAAGATGCTTGGAATGATTTCGATTTTTTGAATTTATCAAGTTTAGATTTATGGCCCAGGATGTGATCTATCCTGGAGAAGGTTCCATGAGCACTTGAAAAAAAGGTGAAATTCATTGTTTTGGGGTGAAATGTCCTATAGATATCAATTAGGTCTAACTGATCTAATGTATCATTTAACGTTTGTGTTTCTTTGTTAATTTTCTGTTTAGTTGATCTGTCCATAGGTGTGAATGGGGTATTAAAGTCTCCCACTATTATTGTGTTATTGTTGATTTCCCCTTTCATACTTGTTAGCATTTGTCTTACATATTGCGGTGCTCCTATATTGGGTGCATATATATTTATAATTGTTATATCTTCTTCTTGGATTGTTCCTTTGATCATTATGTAGTGGCCTTCTTTGTCTCTTTTCACAGCCTTTGTTTTAAAGTCTATTTTATCGGATATGAGTATTGCCACTCCTGCTTTCTTTTGGTCTCTATTTGCGTGGTATATCTTTTTCCAGCCCTTCACTTTCAGTCTATATGTGTCCCTTGTTTTGAGGTGGGTCTCTTGTGAGCAGCATATAGAGGGGTCTTGTTTTGTATCCATTCGGCCAGTCTTTGTCTTTTGGTTGGGGCGTTCAACCCATTTACGTTTAAGGTAATTATTGATAAGTACGATCCCGTTACCATTTACTTTATTGTTTTGGGTTCGGGTTTATACACCCTTTTGTGTTTCCTGTCTAGAGAATATCCTTTAGAATTTGTTGGAGAGCTGGTTTGGTGTTGCTGAATTCTCTCAGCTTTTGCTTGTCTGTAAAGCTTTTGATTTCTCCTTCGTATTTGAATGAGATCCTTGCTGGGTACAGTAATCTGGGCTGTAGGTTATTGTCTTTCATCACTTTAAGTATGTCTTGCCATTCCCTCCTGGCCTGAAGAGTTTCTATTGAAAGATCAGCTGTTATCCTTATGGGAATCCCCTTTTGTGTTATTTGTTGTTTTTCCCTTGCTGCTTTTAATATTTGTTCTTTGTGTTTGATCTTTGTTAATTTGATTAATATGTGTCTTGGGGTGTTTCGCCTTGGGTTTATCCTATTTGGAACTCTCTGTGTTTCTTGGACTTGGGTGATTATTTCCTTCTCCATTTTAGGGAAGTTTTCAACTATCATCTCCTCAAGGATTTTCTCATGATCTTTCTTTCTGTCTTCTTCTTCTGGGACTCCTATAATTCGAATGTTGGAGCGTTTCATATTGTCCTGGAGGTCTCTGAGATTGTCCTCATTTCTTTTAATTCGTTTTTCTTGTTTCCTCTCTGATTCATTTATTTCTACCATTCTATCTTCTATTTCACTAATCCTATCTTCTGCCTCCGTTATTCTACTATTTGTTGCCTCCAGAGTGTTTCTGATCTCATTTATTGCATTATTCATTATATATTGACTGTTTTTTTATTTCTTCTAGGTCCTTGTTAAACCTTTCTTGCATCTTCTCAATCCTTGTCTCTAGGCTATTTATCTGTGATTCCATTTTGATTTCAAGATTTTGGATCATTTTCACTATCAATATTCGGAATTCCTTCTCCGGTAGATTCCCTACTTCTTCCTCTTTTGTTTGGTTTGGTGGGCAACTCTCCTGTTCCTTTACCTGCTGAGTATTCCTCTGTCTCTTCATCTTGGTTATATTGCTGCGTTTGGGGTGGCCTTTTTATATTCTGGTAATTTGTGGAGTTCTCTTTATTATGGAGCTTCCTCACTTTGGGTGGGGTTCTATCAGTGGCTTGTCAAGGTTTCCTGGTTAGGGAGGCTTGTGTTGGAGTTTTGGTGGGTGGAGCTGGGTTTCTTCTCTCTGGAGTGCAGTGGAGTGACCCGTAATGGGTTATGAGACATCAAAGGTTTTGGGATAATTTTGAGCTGCCTGTATATTGTAGCTCAGGGGAGTGTTCCTGTGTTGCTGGAGAATTTGTGTGGTATGTCTTGTTTTGGAACTTGTTGGCCCTTGGGTGGAGCTTGGTTTCGATGTAGGTATGAAGGCATTTGATGGGCTCCTATTGCTTAATGTTCCCTGAATTCAAGAGTTCTCTAATGTTTTCAGGCTTTGGATTTAAGCCTCCTGCTTCTGGTTTTCAGTTTTATTTTTACAGTAGCCTCTAGACTTCTCCATCTATACAGCACCGATGATGAAACATCTAGGTTAAAGATGAAAAGTTTCTCCACATTGAGGGACACTCAGAGAGGTTCACTGAGTTACAAGGAGAAGAGAAGATGGAGGGGGTAGTTAGAGGTAACTGGAATGAGATGCGGTGAGATCAAAAGAGGAGAGAGCAAGCTAGCCAGTAGTCACTTCCTTATGTGCGCTCTATAGTCTGGACCGCTCAGAGGTATTTACAGAGTTATACAGGGAAGAGGAGAGGGAGGAAGTAGACAGAGGTGACCAGGAGGATAAGAGAGAGGAATGAGTAGGAGAGAGACAAATCCTGCCAGTAACCAGTTCCTTAGGTGTTCTCCACCGTCTGGAACACACAGAGATTCACAGAGTTGGATAGAGAAGAGATGGGGGAGAAAAGAGACAGAGGCCACCTGGTGGAGAAAAAGGAGAGTCCAGAGGAGGAGAGAGTGGTCAAGCCAGTAATCTCGCTCTCAGGTAAACTTGGGTAGTGAAGTTTGGGTTTTAAATGTACAAAATTGACAACAAAAACCTAAGAGCAAAGATTAAAAATCTGTTTTTGAAGACAATGGTCTGCTTTTCTGGTTGCCTGATGTCCTCTGCCAGCCTATAGAAGTTGTTTGTGGAGTTTGCTCGGCGTTGAAATGTTCTTTTGAGGAATTTGTGAGGGAGAAAGTGGTCTTCCCGTCCTATTCCTCTGCCATCTTTTTGTATTCCCTCTAGTGAGAGATTTTAATACCCCACTCACTCCTATGGATAGATCAACTAAACAGAAAATTAACAAGGAAACACAAACTTTAAAGGATACAATAGACCAGTTAAGCCTAATTGATATCTATAGGACATTTCACCCCCAAACAATGAATTTCACCTTTTTCTCAAGCACGCACAGAACCTTCTCCAGGATAGATCACATCCTGGGCCATAAATCTAACCTTGGTAAATTCAAAAAAACTGAAATCATTCCAAGTGTCTTTTCTGACCACAATGCAGTAAGATTAGATCTCAATTACAGGAGAAAAACTATTAAAAATGCCAACATATGGAAGCTGAACAACACACTGCTGAATAACAAACAAATCACAGAAGAAATAAAAAAGAAATCAAAATATGCATAGAAACAAATGAGAATGAAAACACAACCCAAAACCTGTGGGACACTGTAAAAGCAGTGCTAAGGGGACGGTTCATAGCAATACAGGTGTATTGCTCAAGAAACAAGAAAAAAGTCAAATAAATAACCTAACTCTATCACTGGGTCAGAAAGATCCCCTGGAGAAGGAAATGGCAACCCTCTCCAGTACTCTTGCCTGGAAAATTCCATGGACAGAAGAGCCTGGTAGGCTACAGTCCATGGGGTTGCAAACAGTCAGACACGAATGAGCGACTTCACTTCACTCACACCTAAAGCAACTAGAAAAGGAAGAAATGAAGAACCCTAGGGTTAGTAGAAGGAAAGAAATATTTAAAAAATTAGGGCAGAAATAAATGCAAATGAAACAAAAGAGACCATAGCAAAAATCAATAAAGCCAACAGCTGGTTCTTTGAGAGGATAAATAAAATTGACAAACCATTAGCCAGACTCATAAAGAAACAAAGGGAGAAAAATCAAATCAATAAAATTAGAAATGAAAATGGAGAGATCACAACAGACAACACGGAAATACAAAGGATCATAAGAGACTACTATCAACAACTATATACCAATAAAATAGACAACTTGGAAGAAATGGACAAATTCTTAGAAAAGTACAACTTTCCAAAACTGAACCAGGAGGAAATAAAAAATCTTAACAGACCCATCACAAGCACTGAAATTGAAACTGTAATCAGAAATCTTCCAGCAAACAAAAGCCCAGGACCAGATTGCTTCACAGCTGAATTCTACCAAAAATTTAAAGAGCAACAGCTATCCTACTCAAACTCTTCCAGAAAATTGCAGAGGAAGGTAAACTTCCAAACTCATTCTATGAGGCCACCATCACCCTAATACCCAAACCTGACAAAGATGCCACAAAAAAAGAAAACCACAGGCCAATATCACTGATGAACATAGATACAAAAATCCTTAACAAAATTCTAGCAAACAGAATACAACAACACATTAAAACTATCATACATCATGACCAAGTGGGTTTTATCCCAAGAATGCAAGGATTCTTCAATATCTGAAAATCAATCAATGTAATACAACACATTAACAAATTAAAAAATAAAAACCATATGATTATCTCAATAGATGCAGAGAAAGCCTTTGACAAAATTCAACACCCGTTTATGAAAAAAACCTTCCAGACAGCAGGAATAGAAGGAACATACTTCAACATAATAAAAGCTATATATGACAAGCCCACAGCAAACATTATCCTCAGTGATGAAAAATTGAAAGCATTTACCCTAAAGTCAGGAACAAGACAAGGGTGCCCACTTTCACCACTACTATTCAACATAGTTCTGGAAGTTTGGCCACAGCAATCAGAGCAGAAAAAGAAATAAAAGGAATCCAAATTGGAAAAGAAGAAGTAAAACTCTCACTGTTTACAGATGACATGATCCTCTACATAGAAAATCCTAAAGACTCCACCAGAAGATTACTAGAGCTAATCAATGAATGTAAAGTTGCAGGATATAAAATCAACACACAGAGATCCCTTACATTCCTATACACTAATAATGAGAAAATAGAAAGAGAAATTAAGGAAACAATTCCATTCATCATTGCAACAAAAAAAATAAAATACTTAGGAATATATCTACCTAAAGAGGCTAAAGACCTATAGATATACAGCTATAAAACACTGGTGAAAGAAATCACAGAGGACACTAATAGATGGAGAAATATACTGTGTTCATGGATCAGAAGAATCAAAATAGTGAAAATGAGTATACTACCCAAAGCAATTTACAAATTCAATGCAATCCCTATCAAGCTACCAGCGGTATTTTCACAGAGCTAGAACAAACAATTTCACAATTTGTATAGAAATACAGAAAACCTCGAATAACCAAAGCAATCTTGAGAAAGAAACATGGAACTGGAGGAATCAACCTGCCTGACTTCAGGCTCTACTACAAAGACACAGTCATCAAGACAGTATAGTACTGGCACAAAGACAGAAATATAGATCAATGGAACAAAATAGAAAGCCCAGAGATAAATCCACGCACCTATGGACACCTTATCTTTGACAAAGGAGGCAAGAATATACAATGGAGAAAAGATGATCTCATTAACAAGTGGTGCTGGGAAAACTGGTCAACCACTTGTAAAAGAATGAAACTAGAACACTTTCTAACACCATACACAAAAATAAACTCAAAATGGATTAAGGATATAAACGTAAGACTGGAAACTATAAAACTCCTAGAGGAGAACATGGGCAAATCACTCTCTGACATAAATCACAGCAGGATCCTCTATGATCCACCTCCTAGAATATTGGAAATAAAAGCAAAAATAAACAAATGGTACCTAATTAAAATTTAAAATTTCTGCACAACAAAGGAAACTATAAGCAAGGTGAAAAGACAGCCTTCAGAATGGGAGAAAATAATAGCAAATGAAGTAACTGACAAATAAATCTCAAAAATATACAAGCAACTCCTGCAGATCAATTCCAGAAAAATAAACGACCCAATCAAAAAATGGGCCAAAGAACTAAACAAACATATCTCCAGTGAAGACATACAGATGGCTAACAAACACATGAAAAGATGCTCGACATCACTCATTATCAGAGAAATGCAAATCAAAACCACAATGAGGTACCATTTCACGGCAGTCAGAATGGCTGCTATCCAAAAGTCTACAAGCAATAAATGCTGGAGAGGGTGTGGAGAAAAGGGAACTCTCTTACACTGTTGGTGGGAATGCAAACTAGTACAGCCACTATGGAGAACAATGTGGAGATTCCTTAAAAGACTGGAAATAGAACTTCCATACGACCCAACAATCCCACTGCTGGGCATACACACTGAGGAAACCAGAATTGAAAGAGACACATGTACCTCAATGTTCATCACAGCACTGTTTATAATAGCCAGAATATGGAAGGAACCTAGATGTCCATCAGCAGAAAAATGGATAAGAAAGCTGTGGTACATATACACAATGGAGTATTGCTCAGCCATTAAAAAGAATACATTTGAATCAGTTCTAATGAGGTGGATGAAACTGGAGCCTATTATACAGAGTGAAGTAAATCAGAAAGAAAAGCACCAATACAGTATACTAACACATATATATGGAATTTAGAAAGATGGTAATGACAACCCTGTATGCAAGACAGCAAAAGAGACACAGATGTACAGAACAGTCTTTTGGACTCTGTGGGAGAGGGTGAGGGTGGGATGATTTGGGAAAATGGCACTGAAACATGTATATTATCATATGTGAAATGAATCACCAGTCCAGGTTTGATGCATGATACAGTATGTTCAGGGTTGGTGCACTGTGATGACCCAGAGGGATGGGATGGGGAGAGAGGTGAGAGGGGGGTTCAGGATGGGGAACACATGTATCCCCGTGGCAGATTCATGTCAATGTATGGCAAAACCAATACAATATTGTAAAGTAATTAGCCTCCAATTAAAATAAATAAATTTATATTAAAAAAAGAATAACTTTATATCAGCCAGAGTCTTGGCGGCAGAATTAGAATATAATTCAGGCTGCCCAGTGAAAAAGGAAAGTGCAGAGCCTCTTATTCAAAAGTCTTAGGGACTGGATTCCAAGACAGAATGCAGCAGTTCATGAAGCCGGGTGTGGGTTCTTCCTCAGTGTGGGTCCGGATGTGACTGCCTGGGTCACATACTGTGAAGCCAGCCCCACCTGGCAGGAAACAGACAGCACACTCACCCAGATTTCTCAAGTAAATTTTTAATGAAGAGATCATCTACAGAAATGTGTGCAGAGTTGAGGGAATTTGATAATGCACATGCAAGCACCCAGGCATTAGCTTGGGGTAAAGAACCTACCTGCAGTGCAGAAGACCCAGGTTCAATCCCTGGGTCAGGAAGATCTTCTGTAGAAGGAAATGGCAACCGACTCCAATATTCTTGCCTGGAGAATTCCATGGCCAGAAGAGCCTGGTGGGCTACAGTCCATGGGATCACAAAGAGTTGGACATGACTGAGCTATAAACATGCACACACACACATACACACACACACACACACACACACACACACACACACACAGAGGCATTAGCTGACTACAATAGCAAGCTTTGCTGCCCCAGGCCTGGGGCATGGCCAGAACCAGGTTGAGAGCTAACACCATGGAAGGTCAGTCACCCCCAAAGAGCTGAGGCAATAGCAGAATGAAACTACTGTCAGAATTGTGACAACACATGGCAGTGGGGAGGGGGAGGGAGTGGGAGGTGGGAAGTAAATAGCTCTTTTCCTGTCTCCATTGTTCAGCTCTTTCCAGTGGTCATGTATGGATGTGAGAGTTGGACTGTGAAGAAAGCTGAGCGCCGAAGAATTGATGCTTTTGAACTGTGGTGTTGGAGAAGACTCTTGAGAGTCCTTTGGACTGCAAGGAGATCCAACCAGTCCATTCTAAAGGAGATCAGTCCTGGGTGTTCTTTGGAAGGAATGATGCTAAAGTTGAAACTCCAGTACTTTGGCCACCTCATGCAGAGTTGACTCATTGGAAAAGACTTTGATGCTGGGAGGGACTGGGGGCAAGAGGAAAGGGGATGACAGAGGATAAGATGGTGGGATGGCATCACTGACTCATTGGATGTGAGTCTGAGTGAGCTCCAGGAGTTGGTGATGGACAGGGAGGCCTGGCGTGCTGCAATTCATGGGGTCGCGAAGAGTCACACACGACTGAGCGACTGAACTGAACTGATTGTTCAGCTGGTACCTCTTGTTGACTGAATCCACCAACCAGCCAGAGGGCAAGGAGGCCTGGGTAATAAGGTTCCTGGAGAGCTTCCTGGGACCCACACAAGATACAGAGAAAGAAGGACTGAATGTGGGAGCAAACAGATTAACCAACACAATCAACTGGTAGCATACATTCCATCCTTTAGAAGAGTTGGAATGGTAGAAGTTAGAAGAGTCTGCTTTGAATCTACCTTAGAATCAGGAGAACAGCTTTAAAAATATTGTTCTCTAGGTCCCAGTCCTAGAGATTTTGGTTTCTTGATCTGGGGTACAACCTGGCCATCAGGATATTTAATGTCTTCCCAGGTGTTTCTAATGGGTAGCCAAAGGTGAGCTGTGGAGTAAGATCTCTCAATCTCAGCACCACTGACATTTGGGGCCAGATAATTCTTTGTTGTGGAGGCTGTTCTGGGTATTGTAGAATTCTTAGAGGCAGCCTCGTCTCTACTGACTAGATGCCAGATGCAACAGTCATAACAACTAAAAATGTTGGCAGGCACTGCTGAATGTCCCCCTGTGGGGCAGTATCATTTTCCCCACCTCTATGTGAAGACTATGGCTTTAGAACAAAGGTTCAATAATGCTCTCAGGACTGGCAGCATCAGCACAGCAGGTAGAAACCAGAGGCAGAACTTGTCATAAAGTCAAATGATCAGGTTGCATCCTAGATTTATTGAATAAAAACCCCAGGGGTGGGGCCCCACACTGCATTTTAACCATCCCTCTAGATGATTCTGTCACAGGCTCAAGTTAGAACCACTATTTTAGAGCCTGAATTGAGTTCCAATTCTTCAGAAAGAAGTTTCTCGCCTGTGTCAGCTTATAATTTTTCTTTGAACTTCCAGCGTAATATTTTCTGTTTTTCATGTTAACACTTAATCATACATTTGTTTCTTAATCAGTAACCTTTTCAGTGGGTTAATTCTGACATATTTTTTCTCCTTCACAAGACTGTACAATAAAATATCTGTCTTGTCTATCCCACATAGGTGTATATGACTTGAAACAATCTAGTTAGGCCAAGTCTCAGTTTTTTCTTCTGAAAAACAGAGATTATCATAATTCAGTTCAGTTCAGTCACTCAGTCATGTCTGACTCTTTGCAACCCCATGAACTGCAACACACCAGGCCTCCCTGTCCATCACCAACTCCTGGAGTTTACCCAAACTCATGTTCGTCGAGTTGGTGATGCCATCCAACCATCTCATCCTCTATTGTCCCCATCTCCTCCTGCCCTCAATCTTTCCCAGCATCAGGGTCTTCTCAAATGAGTCAGCTCTTCACATCAGGTGGCCAAAGTTGAGCGCCAAAGAATTGATGGTTTTGAACTGTGGTGTTGGAGAAGACTCTTGAGAGTCCCTTGGACTACAAGGAGATCAAATCAGTCAATCTTAAAGGAAATCAGTCCTGAATATTCACTGGAAGGACTGATGCTGAAGCTGAAACTCCAATATTTTGGCCACCTGATTCAAAGAGCTGACTCATTGGAAAAGATCATGATGCTGGGAAAGATTGAAGGTGAGAGGAGAAGGGGATGACAGAGGATAAGATGCTTGGATGGCATCACCAACTCAGTGGACATGAGTTTGAGCAAGCTTCGGGACTTAGTGATGGACAGGAAAGCCTGGTGTGCTGCAGTCCATGGAGTTGCAAAGAGTCGGACGTTACTGAGAGACTGAACTGAACTGACTGTGCCCTTATGACAACCATCAATATCTGTATATATTCTTTGGCTTTTTCTCAACTCCAACTCAGTATTATCCATTTGATTAATGCTTAATTGAATAGGAGAATAAATGAATAAGTGAATGAATGAAATCTTGTGACTTTTTGGTTTCTGTGCCTCCAGATAAACCAAAGTTTTGGGCGCTTGGATTAAACTGAAGTGTTCTCTGTTACCCAGCAACAGAAGGCAAATCTACAAACACCTCCTGCCCTCCCCTAAGCAAACTATGGGCCCCTGTAAACCAGTGAGTTAACTCTGGGACTTACTCCTAATTTCCAGGACCCTCAAGACATTCCCAGAGTTATAAAGAGAGAACCAGGGTTCCCTGACTCACAGAAATTTGAAAAAAAAAAAAAAAACACAACTCTGGCATTGAAATACTGACAGATTTTATGACTGTCATAAATGGGAGATTATCCTTCTCTTTTTTAAAAGTGTTGTAGAACTAGTTTCTGTCTCTTTCTTGGATATTTCATTGCCAAAGTTAAAAACCTGTACATTCAAGTATGGTATTGGCACAAAAACAGAAATACAGACCAATGGAACAAGATAGAAAGCCCAGAAATAAACCCATGCACATATGGGTACCTTATTTTTGACAAAGAAGTCAAGAATATGCAATGGGGCAAAGACAACCTCTTCAATAAATGGTGCTGGGAAAACTGGACAGCTACATGTAAAAGAATGAAATTAGAACACTTCCTAAACCATACACAAAGATAAGCTCAAAACGGATTAAAGATCTAAATGTAAGACCAGAAACTATAAAACTCTTAGAGGAAAACATAGGCAGAACACTTGATGGCATAAAGCAAAGCAAGATCCTCTCTGACCCACCTCCTAGAGTAATGGAAATAAAAACTAAACTAAACAAGTGGGACCTGATTAAACTTAAAAGCTTTTGCACAGCAAAGGAAACTATAAGCGAAGTGAAAAGACAACCCTCAGAATGGGGGAAAAAAAAAAAGCAAATGAAACAACTGACAAAGGACTAATTTTCAAAATATATAAGCAGCTCATACAACTCAATACCAGAAAAACAAACAACCCAATCAAAAAGAAGGAAAAAGACCTAAACAGACATTTCTCCAAAGAAGATATACAGATGGCTAACAAACATATGAAAAGATGCTCAATATTGCTTATTATTAGAGAAGTGCAAATCAAAACTACAATGAGATATCACCTCACACTTATCAGAATGGCCATCATCAAAAAGTCTGCAAACAATAAATGGTGGAAAGGGTGCGGAGAAAAGGGAATGCTTTTGCCCTGTTGCTGGGAATGTAAACTGATAACAGCCACTGTGGAAGACAGTATGGAGATTCCTTAAAAAACTAGGAATAAAACCATCATATGACCCAACAATCCACTCCTAGGCATATACTCTGAGGAAACCAAAATTGAAAAAGACACATGTATCCCGTTATTCACTAGAACATGGAAGCAACTTACAAGTCCATCAACAGATGACTGGATAAAGAAGTTGTGGTACATATATACAATGGAATATTATTCAGCCAGAAAAAGGAACACATTTGAGTCAGTTCTAATGAGGTGGATGAACCTATAGCGTATTATACAGAGTGAAGTCAGAAAGAGAAACATAAATGTCATATACTAACACATATATATGGAATCTAGAAAAATGGTACCAAAGAATTCATTTGTAGGGCAGCAATGGAGAAACAGACATAGAGAATAGACTTGTGGACTTGGGGAGAGGAGAGAAGAGGGTGAGATATATGGAGAGAGTAACATGGAAACTTACATTACCATATATAAAATAGATAGCCAATGGGAATTTGCTGTATAGATCAGGAAACTCAAACAGGGGCTCTGTATCAACCTAGAGGGGGGAATGGGGAGGGAGATGAGAGGGAGGTTCAAAAGGGAGGGGATATATATATATCTATGCTTGATTCATGTTGAGGTTTGACAGAAAACAACAGAATTCCATAAAGCAATTATCCTTCCATTTAAAATAAATAAATAAATAAATAACCTGTACATTCAAAAAGTCTTTTAAAATTTTTTACCTCCATCTTTTTTTTCCTACAAAGTCAATTTCTACTTATTTTGGCTGTAGTGGAGAGACAGAAAATCTCATCTGCACATTAGCACTCGATGCACTTGAAACTTTACTATATTAGGAAAATCTGAAATTTTATCTGCCTAAAGTAAATAGTTCTTACTAAAAAACCATTTTCCTCTTTTTCTGCTTTTCTTTATTGGCAATTCTATCAAAATAATGAATAAGGGGGAAAAAACTGTACCACCAGAGGTAATTAAATAAAGAACAATAAGCAGCTTTGGGTTTATAACTAGCAAGGGTATGTGTCAGGCTGTTCGGTCAAATGTTGCTGGGAAACATTATCTGGGAAGACTTTATGGGAAGAAGATGATTTCCAAAGAAGGCTCAAGTTTATAATGGAAAAGTTAAATATGAGCTTTTTAATAGTTGGCAAAAATACTTCTATACAACACAATACTATTTCAAGCTTCTCATGAATTATGTCATGTTACAAGGACGATGAAAGACATGCTTACTTACAGCTTTTATTGACAGTCCCATGATCTATTTCCATGTGCCAAGACTCAGCACAGTTTCACCTCCCAGATGACCATGGTTCCTCTAATGCAGGTCTGTATCGTTAAATAGATTTACAAAATGAACCAACCCTCCCAAGTTTTTTCTAAGAGTTGGAGAACTGGTTCCTGGACCTTCCTTTAGGTCTGCCACAACTTATTTTACACAGAGAAAGCTCTTTTTGTATTTTTCACCTATAGCTCTTTTTGTATTGTTAAGGTCAATTTCTACTTACTTTGGCCTTGGTAAAGATACCGAAAATTTGATCTGTGCGTTAGCACTTTATGCATTACTTTATTAGAACAATCTGAAATTTTATTTGGCTAAAATAAATCATCCTAATTCCATTTACTTCCTTCTCCTCAAATACCCTATTACCCAAGCCTTGAATTATCTTTATTATAACCTTTTAGGCCTCTTTAACCTTTTCATGTCCTTCTAAGTTGTGTTTCTAAAATTTAAGTACAATTATATGTTAAGGTCCCGGAAGGAGACAGTTAATATTCTTAAGGCTCCTATAGACTGCCTTTTCATTTAAATAACTCAGACTTGATACAGTTTGTTTTCTTATGAAAAACCCTTGTTTAGGATGGTTCCTCCTCTGGAGCCTTGAGAAGGAACCTGGCCTGCCCACACCTTGGTCTAGGCCCAGTGAAATGCCTCTAGAACTGTGAGAGAATAAATTTCTGTTGTTTAAAAACAGAAATGAACAAACACCTTGTTTACAAAGTGGGGATTTACCTTCCAGTTTAAAATGGCAGACTGAGCACCGACATCTACCTCCCCTTTCTTCCAAAGATCCCTTTGAAATGACAGTAAAGGCTTTTTGTTTTGTTTTGTTTTTTAATAAAAGTGGAACAATGCTGGGAACCATCTGTCAGTCAAAAATGTTGAGGAATTCCTAGAATACTGAAAACATATGTGATTGGAATAGACAGAGAAAGAGCAGAGGAAACCACAGCCCAAGATATCAGAAGTAAATAAAGGCCATCCACAGGAATCCTAGAAATCTCCAAGTTCAAAGTCACTGAAAGCAAAGGGTATGGCAGGCCAGTTACCAGGTTAATTCTTTAAAAGAGCATCCCTCTCCCACTCCCACTGTAAAGTAGTTGGCAATGAAAGCTTTTGCCCTTAAGCTACAGCCAGAATATTACATTCCAAAGATGTGATTTGTACCCAAAGCTTTGTAGTGAGGGTCTTGGGAGCTGAGAAAGGAGCACAAGATAGGTTGAATGTCTCTGGAATATACAACAGATCTGAAGAGGCTGGGTCATCACCATCTTCAACTCTGGGATCTAGGCTGATGGTTCCACCACATGGAACACTGTCATTAGCCAAGGCCACAGGGAAAAGGAAGCACTTCAGAGGTTCTCCAGAGAGTACTCTGGCTGGGGAGTGACATGTATCTCTCCACTCACAACTCAGTAGCCAAAATTAGTCACATAATCCTATTCAAAGTCAAGGAGGCTGAAAAGGACAGCCTTACCACAAGCACTGGAAATATTTGGTGGGTGGGATGCATGACTATTCTGTTACCTACCAAGGAATGAGAGCTGTGCAAACAACAGAATTTCCATCATTAACACTTTGTGCTAGATGATAGCGAAGCAATACCTTCCAAAGTATAAGAAAAAAAAAAAAAAGATTGCCTAGTATTCTATTCCCACAAGGGGCTATTAATTAAACATGAGGACATGCAGGAATTTAGGAAATATATGACCCATTGACTCTTGCTGAAATCCTTTATATACAAATAAAAGGAGATCTTCAAACTACAGGTCCCACTGACATCAATGTCAGATACTTAAATTATTTTTTTGTTGTTGTTCAGTCATTAAGTCATGTCCAACTCTTTGTGACCTCATGGACTGCAGTACACCAGGTTTCTGTCCTTCATCATCTCCCAGAGTTACTCAATCTCATGTCTATTGAGTCAGTGATGCAATCCAACCATTTCATCCTATGTTGTTCCCTTCTCCTGCCTTCAATCTTTCCCAGCATCAAAGTCTTTTCCAATGAGTCATCTCTGCATAGAGAAGGAAATGTCGACCCACTCCAGTATTCTTGATGGAGAATTCCATGGACAGAGGAGCCTGACAGGCTATAGTCCACGGAGTCAAAAAGAATCGGATACAGCTGAGCAACTAACATGTATATCTCTTGCATCAGGTGGCCAAAGTGTTGGAGCTTCAGCTTCAGCATCAGTCCTTCCAATGAATATTCAGGGGTGATTCCCCTTAGTATTGACTCTTTGATCTTGCTATCCAAGAGACTCTCAACAGTCTTCTACAGCACCACAGTTCTTCAGCACTCAGACTTCTTAATGGTCTAACACTCATATCTGTACATGACTACTGGAAAAATATCATAGCTTTGACTGTTTGGACCTTTATCAGTAAAGTGACGCCTTTGCCTTTTAATATGCTGTCTAGACTTTGCTACTTTCTCTAGCATTCATGCCTGAAGAATTCCATGACCAGAAGAGCCTGGTGGGCTACAGTCCGTGGTATCGCACAGTCGGACACGATTGAGTGACTAACACTTTCACTTTCACTAGATTTGTCATAGCTCTCCTTCCAAGGAGCAAGCATCTTTCAAATTTCATGGCTGCAGTCACCATTCACAGTGATTTTGGAGCCCAAGAAAATAAAATCGGTCACTGCTTCTACTTTTCCCCCTTCTATTTGCCATGAAGTGATGGGACCAGATGCCATGATCTTGGTTTTTTGGATGCTGAATTTTAAGCCAGCTTTTTCATTCTCTTCTTTCAAAGTCATCAAGAGGCTCTTTGGTTCCTCTTCACTTTCTATCATTAGAGTGGTATCATCTGCATATGTGAGGTTGTTGATATTTCTCCCGGCAATCTTTATTCCAGCTTGTGATTCATCCAGCCCGGCATTTCATTTCGAATGATGTACTTTGCATATAAATAAGCATGATGACAATATATAGTCTTGACGTACTCCTTTCCCAATTTTGCACCAGTCAGTTGTTCCATGTCCAATTCTAACTGTTGCTTCTTGACCTGCACACAGGTTTCTCAGGAGGCAGGTAAGGTGGTCTGGTATTCCCAGCTCTTTAAGAATTCTCCACAGTTTGTTGTGATCCACACAGCCAAAGGATTGATTGTAGTCAATGAAGGAGATGCTTTTCTGGAATTCCCTTGCTTTTTCAATGAGCCAATGAATGTCGGCAATTTGATCTCTGGTTCCTCTGCCTTTCCTAAATCCAGCTTGTACATCTGAAAGTTCTTGGTACATGTACTATTGAAGCCTAGCCTGGAAAACTTTGAGCATTACCTTGCCAGCATGTGAAATGAATGCAATTGTATGGTAATTTGAACATTCTTTGCCATTGCTCTTCTTTGGAATTGGAGCGAAAACTGACCTTTTCCAGTCCTGTGGCCACTGCTGAGTTTTCCCAATTTGCTGACATACTGAGTACAGCACTTTAACAACATCATCTTTTAGGATTTTAAGTAGCTCAGCTGATATTCCATTACGTCCACTAGTCTTGTTTTTAGTGATGCTTTCTAAAACCCCCTTGAGTTCATACTCCAGGATGTCTGGCTCTAGGTGGGTGACCAATCCATTGTGGTTATCTGGATAGTTAAGACCTTTTTTGAATAGTTCTGTGTATGGGTATTCTTGCCATCTCTTTTTAATCTCTTCTGCCTCTTTTAGGTAGTTGCCATTTCTGTCTCTGTTGTTACTTAGGATTTTGACCAACAAACTACAGACTGGAGGTGCCAACGATCCTCTCCAACTCAGGATGCTGACTGTAAGTCCAGGTGAACTTCTGGTTGATTGATGATACATCAGAGTTCTCACAACCCCTTCTCAGGTTTGATTAATTTGCTAGAATGGCTCACAGAACTCAGGAAAACCTGTTTACTTGCTAGATTACCAACTTATTATACAAGGATATTAAAAGACTCGAATCAGCAGCCGAGTGAAGAGATACACAGGGTGAGATCGTAAAGGAACTTCTCTCTTCATGGAGTGCAGGGCCTGGATGGTGGCATATGGAAACACTTTGGAAAAGAATGAAAATCTGTCCTTTGGGTTTCTATGAAGGCTTCAGTACATACTCATGATTGACTAAATCTTGACCAATGGCGACTGATCCAGCCTCAGGTGATCTCCTCTCCCAGGAGGGGATGGAAAGGAAAGTTCTAACCTTCTAATCACTTGGTTGGTTCTCCTGGCAACCAACCTCCACCCTGGGGTGGGATAAAATTCCAAGAGTTTTGGGAGCTGTGAGTCAGGAACTGTGGATGAAGACCAAATATGTATGAGAAATATTTAGGTCATCTGAGAGACTATATATATATATATATTTCTTATAAATCACAGTATTGCAAAATAAATGCCTTGCCTTATTTAGTACCATATGATACTAGAGAATCCATTCTAGTAATACAAATATTTATATTAATATGGACAACAGAAAGAAATGGAAATGAAGAAACAGAAAAAAGTAAAGAAAGCTACAAAGATTATAAAAGGATATATATATATGTGTGTGTATATGTATGTATATATTAAAATTGTATTTTATCATATCCATCACCATAATATATGCTATGTACTTATTTTCAAATTTTATAGTCATTGCATGTAAAAACCCAAAATATATTATTCTGATTATAGAAAAGAGTATAAGTGGTGGAAAAATGGAGGATGTAGAGACAAGGGTGAAAAAAGTCAAAGGCAGGGTAAGTGTGATAAAACTTCTTTTATGTAGCACTTGGCAATTCACAGGGCATTTTAATTAGTGTCTCATTGGTACCCCTTAATTGGATTCTCCCCAAATGGAGAATCTTTTTCATGAAATGACAATCTATCAACTAAAAATAATACATAAGACTTGAATTCTATTATTGCTTTTTCTGAGGGCTTCCCTGGTAGTTTAGATGGTAAATAATCTGCCTGCAACGCAGGAGACCTGAGTTTAGTCCCTGGGTTGGGAAGATCCCCTGGAGGAGGGCTTGGAAACCCACTCCAATATTCTTGCCTGTAGAATCCCCATGGACAGAGGAGCCTGGTGGTTACAGTTCATGGGGTCGCAAAGAGTTAGTCGGACAGATTGAGCGACTAAGAACAGCACAGTCAATGCTTTTTCTACCTAGATATTAAAAAGCTATCTTTTCAGGGAAGTGAATTTTTGGGCCAAGGGCCTGTTTGAAAATCCTATGAAAGTTAAGAATATTTTCTCCACACACATATGGACACCTTATCTTTGACAAAGGAGGCAAGAATATACAATGGAGTAAAGACAATCTCTTTAACAAGTGGTGCTGGGAAAACTGGTCAACCACTTGTAAAAGAATGAAACTAGATCACTTTCTAACACCGCACACAAAAATAAACTCAAAATGGATTAAAGATCTAAATGTAAGATCAGAAACTATAAAACTCCTAGAGGAGAACATAGGCAAAACACTCTCAGACATAAATCACAGCAGGATCCTCTATGATCCACACCCCAGAATTCTGGAAATAAAAGCAAAAATAAATAAATGGGATCTAATTAAAATTAAAAGCTTCTGCACAACAAAGGAAAATATAAGCAAGGTGAAAAGACAGCCTTCTGAATGGGAGAAAATAATAGCAAATGAAGCAACTGACAAACAACTAATCTCAAAAATATACAAGCAACTTCTGCAGCTCAACTCCAGAAAAATAAACGACCCAATCAAAAAATGGGCCAAAGAACTAAATAGACATTTCTCCAAAGAAGACATACGGATGGCTAACAAACACATGAAAAGATGCTCAACATCACTCATTATTAGAGAAATGCAAATCAAAACCACAATGAGGTACCACTTCACACCAGTCAGAATGGCTGCGATCCAAAAATCTGCAAGCAATAAATGCTGGAGAGGGTGTGGAGAAAAGGGAACCCTCCTACACCGTTGGTGGGAATGCAAACTAGTACAGCCACTGTGGAGAACAGTGTGGAGATTCCTTAAAAAATTGCAAATAGAACTACCTTATGACCCAGCAATCCCACTGCTGGGCATACACACCAAGGAAACCAGAATTGAAAGAGACACATGTACCCCAATGTTCATCGCAGCACTGTTTATAATAGCCAGGACATGGAAACAACCTAGATGTCCATCAGCAGATGAATGGATAAGAAAGCTGTGGTACACATACACAATGGAGTATTACTCAGCCGTTAAAAAGAATTCATTTGAATCAGTTCTGATGAGATGGATGAAACTGGAGCCGATTATACAGAGTGAAGTAAGCCAGAAAGAAAAACACCAATACAGTATACTAACACATATATATGGAATTTAGGAAGATGGCAATGACGACCCTGTATGCAAGACAGGGAAAGAGACACAGATGTGTATAACGGACTTTTGGACTCAGAGGGAGAGGGAGAGGGAGAGGGTGGGATGATTTGGGAGAATGACATTCTAACATGTATACTATCATGTAAGAATTGAATCGCTAGTCTATGTCTGACGCAGGATGCAGCATGCTTGGGGCTGGTGCATGGGGATGACCCAGAGAGATGTTGTGGGGAGGGAGGTGGGAGGGGGTTCATGTTTGGGAACGCATGTAAGAATTAAAGATATTAAAATTTAAAAAAAAAAAAAAGAATATTTTCTCCAAAAATGTGTATGCAATTTTGCGAACCACTTCAAGAGGTTTATCAAGTCCCTGAAACCTATCCGTGGAGCCCTGGAACCACAGATTCAGTATCAGAAGTCCTGCAGAAGAGTGGTCTTACTCCTACTGCTTTAGGACCAGGTGAGGTGGACACCTGCAATATGAGCGCAAGAGTGGGCACTTGTTGATGGCAAGTGGATGGCAAGGAAGTCAGGAAGAAAGTGGACTCTGCTTTTGCTCCTGAAGTTTATAGAGGTTTTCTAGGGCCTCGCCACGTGAGTGAGGGAGGGAATGCAAAGGAAAAAAGGTCTCCTGATAGGTACACAGTAGAGTGGGGTTCTGCACTGGATAAGGGGCCCTCTCACCTAGATGTGGCCATGCATTGGAATAAATGACTTTGCACAGCATGTGGCAGTTATGAAGCACTTTCATGAATGTTGTCTCATTGTCACCCTTCCATGAGGGTTTAAATGTTGTGTCTTCAAGTGTAATAGGGTCAAGGAACAGCAGCCCTGCCTTGTAAGATGAACGAGGGAAGCCTCGAAAAGGTTGAGTGACTTGCCGGGGGTCATCCAAGGAGTGAGCGTCAGAACTGGGTCTGACCCTAATCATCTAATTTTTCCATTCTGTCCCCTCAGGTTAACCTTCTGTGTGGGTAAAATGTGGAATACGATTTTGCACTTTTGGAAAAGCCTATTTTCTCTAATAGAACATAAAATTGTTCTATTCACAAGCAGAAGGAAGGCTGAGAGTGCAAATTATATGTATTGTCATCTGGAACTAATCGCGCTCAGTTACTCAAGGGTGGGGCTGGAGGTCAGCTAGGAACTACCCTGTTTGGTGGTTTCAGGGAGCCTGTGTGGGTCATTGGGTGCCTGAGAAGGAGCTGGGAGAGGAAGCTGATTCCCTGCACAGTTGGCCCTTATTTCCCAATGAGGCCTAGGGCTGGACCTGAGAATAATTCAGGGACAGCAGGAAGTTGGCGAGAGAAGACAAAGTAAAAATAGCTCATTGTGTAGAGGCCTAGCCACTCAGGAACCGGGTTTCCTCAACATCTTGTCTCCTAGCCTGGCCTCATGGGCTGGTTCGTGAAATAGACACTTGGGATTGCTTGCACAAAGTGTGTGTGTGGTGGTGGGATGGGGGCACGTATTTTACCGCAGGGCATCAGATTCATAACTACCTATGAGAACAACATTTTTACAAGTGGTACTGTCCGCTGGTAGCAGTGATCCAGAGGGAAGTCCTCAATATACAGAATCTGGAGGGGCAAAGAGCTGGAAACAGCAGTGCCAGAAGTGGGAGGGCCCCACGTTGGCAGGTACTGGACCCAGTGACCTAAGAGATCTCTTTTGTCTCTATGCGATTCCCTAATGCTTAAATGACAAACTGCTTTCAATGAGGGCGACTCAGTGATTCATTTCCATAATAGGAAAAGAAACTACAACAACAATCATCAACGAGGACCTTGGATCCTTCCCACTGAGTGTGTGAAAGTGCTAGTCGCTCAGTCGTGTCCAATTCTTTGGGACCCCGTGGACTGTAGTCTGGCAGGTTCCTCTGTCCATGGAATCCTCCAGGCAAGAATATGGTGTGGGTGGTGTGGTAGCCATTCTCTTCCCCAGGGGATCTTGCCAACCCGGCTCTCCTGCACTGCAGGCAGATTCTTTATCATCTGAGCCACCAGACACTATAGTAAGAGGATGATGAAAGACGGAAGCTCCCCAGCTATAGCAGAGAGAGAGAGAAAGGCAAGGCTGTGCTAGGAATCCATCTCTTGCTTTTTCTTCATATAAAGACTGTCATGGTGATGGACGATTGGTGGCGTGACCGCTGTGCTTCCTTATGAAGATGCTGGAAGGAGCACAGAGGAAACACTGGTGGGAAATCTTCGCTTTAGGATGCAGCTCACCTCTGTTCCTCACAGAAGAGTTGAGAAACATCAGAAACACTCCCTGACCCAGGGTCTCTCAAACCTTAGTCATTTACTACTGTAATCATGTTTGTTCTATACAAGTGACAGCATTATTTGTTCTTCTTTGATATCTTTCTATAAATACATCTACATGTTTTAACCTAATACTAGAGCTTAACACCAAGTGTTCAGTATATAAGCAATTATTTTTCTGGATACAATAAAATAGCCTCAGTTTTGTGCTGTATTTTGTGGCCTGAAAGTACATTTTTTCACTATGATATTTGTTTGAATACTTAGGTTCTTGGGGAATGACATCACTCTGAACAGAAACTGGGGAAACGCTTTGTACAAATTTTTTTAATGTGGTTAAAATTTGGGGAAAAAACAGATTCTTCCAATTAATGACAGCTTTGGAAGAAAGTGGTATACCCAAAACCTCTCCTCTGCCCCAAGCCTGGCTGAGCAAGCAGGGGAAGAGGTGACTTTCATTCAGAAAATGAAGTACAGCAAGAATGATGTGAATTTGCTTTAATAATAAGGAAAGGGAAACATTTCTTAAAGGCAAAAATCATACAAGTCAATTTGTATGTCCCTTAAAAAAAACTTGGCCAAGGTGAAATATTGTAGCTATTTCAGATTCTTGCTGAAGATTCTTCATTCCCAGCAAGGTGAGTCACAGGAAGTGGAATTTATAGGTTTCTAACCCAAATGATCTTCTCCATCTGAAAGGACCTCCCTAAAGAATATGGGAGAATTTGGCCTCACCGCCCTCCCAGGGAAGGAGTTGAGTTTTGTTTATTCCAATCAGCAAACACTTATTGCTTACTTACCGAGTTTAGAGCTTGTGCTTTGTAAACCTGGTGAGCACAAAGACACACAGAAATCCTACACTGAATGAGCTGTAATTGAGCAAGGGCAATATAAGTAAAGAAATAATTACAGTACAGTGCGACACGTAACCCAAGGCTCTAAGAGCTAACATTTGCTGAATAATCATGATATGACGCACAGTAATCCTCACAAAACCCCACTCTATATATGGAGAAACAGGCAACAAATGGTCAAGTCACTTTCAAGATCATTTATGAATGGCAGAGCCAGAAATCAAACCCAGACTGGATGGCTCCAAATCTTGGACATCACCACCAGTCTGGGATTCTTTTGAGAAAGGGATCTGAAGGATGAAGGGGAGTTCACTGGGCACATGGGGAGTAGAGGGTAGTAACCTGAAATGGACACTCTTGTAGGAAACAGCATGTCTGAAACACCTGTGAAAACTTCGTTTCTATATAAAGGGATACAGAGTGGTCCCAAGTAAGTGACTAGGCTAAGTCTCCACGTTTTGGATTCCTACTTCTCATTATTCAGTGATTAAGCAACTGTTATGTGCCAGCACTAAGTGTATAACCAGGAAGAAGACACCATTCCCTCTCCTAGGGCAAGAGGGTCATTATATTTGATTTGAAAATCCATTGAGTTAGGATAAATTGTTTGGGATGGCATAAACTCTTAAACTTTTAAAACTAAATTAGAACTGGGAAATCTGTCAAATTTGGGGTTTCTGTTCTACACCTCAGTTAAACCAAACAAACAAGCAACAACAACCAAGATCCCTCATCTTTTCCCCCCCTGGCAAAACACTTTTATTTTCCATAAATGCTTTAATCAGTTTGGAGAATTGGTTTAAACGTTTAGAGTGTACTTGAGAGCTTTAAGCATCAAACAGACTTTTAAAGTGGCTTTTCCTGTTAACATAATGTTTCTTGTAACCAGTTGGCTGTGCCAAAACTCACTGCACAGAAGTAACGCTGCCAGGTGGGCTTGTGCTTTGGCAGGAATGCACCTCCCTTCTGGATGGCACTGCATTTTTAGTCGGCGTTCCGTTCACATTTTTAGGGTCTTTGTCTACAACTTCCAGAATATCATTTTGCCATCTTGTAAATCAGTTTGCATTATTCGTGATAATACTTACCCTTTATTATAATTACCACAAGTCATGGGAAGGTTCAACTGTTTCATTAGTTGACTGAGAACAACAAAGTCTAAAGTTTCATTGAAATCAGATGTAATGTTTGTGTTCCAAGGTCAGCTGGAAACTAATAGGAATAATTTAAGCCATAATATCCCAACTGAGGCCGAGCCACGCTAATCACTCTGCAGGTCATACTGGAGTGATTCTGAAGGAAAAAGAAAAATCACAACCTATTTCTCCCTCATTAAGTATACTGAGGCCCAACTTTATAAGAGGAAAGGACTAATCTAGAGCAGGGTGGTCACAGTCCTGCCTTGGGAACCACTCATCAGTGGCCCTTAGCAGCCAGGAGCCACAACCAAGTGGGTGTTAGGAGACTGGAGAGCTGGGTTCCCTTCCCTCCACCCCCTGTTTCTTCTCAGTTCTCTTTTCCCTCTCCCATAACCCAGTAAATGTAGAGTCAGGCAAGTCTAAGAATGTCTAGAACCTTCCAGAAAGTTCTGTAAACACCCTTCCCCCCTCCCCCCCAAAAAAGCTGTAGGTAAAAAGAGGCTTAAAAGTTGGAAAGTGTGGCAGGGAGGAGCTTTACACTTCTGGCAAGACAGCTGATTAAAAAACTTCCTCTGGCTTTTTATCTAAACTTTGCTAATTCTTACTTTTCATAATTTTTAAATTAATTATGAAGTGATCCTAGCAAGATAAGGCACTCACCTTTCTCACCATAAATAAAGATGTCTCTTCCCCACTCAGGATTCTGTCTAGCAGCTCCCAGCTGTGTCTTTCCTCTTTCATGATAAAATCAAGCTGGGAAGACAATTTTTCTACAAGCTGTAAACCAAAAAGAAGTTTTTTTCCAAGGCAGTATATATTCTGAATACCTATAGTCATCATCTAGCCAGCGGTTATGGAGTTTTGGGTGTCCCAGGTGGCTCAGTGGGTAAAGAATCTACCTGCAATGCAGAAGATGCAAGAGGCTCAGCTTTGATCCCTCGGTCAGGAAGATCCCCTGCAGGAGGGCATGGAAGCCCACTTCAATATTCTTGCCTGGAGAATGCCATGGATGGAGGAGCCTGGTGAGCTATAGTCCATAGGGTCACAAAGAGTTGGACAGGACTGAAGCAACTGAACGTGCATCCACACACACACACACACACACACACACACACACACACACACACACACGCAGAGTTTTACCAGAGACAAACGTGAAAATCATTTTAGAGATTATTGAAAAATCTGTGGGACTGAATTTGTTAGCTCCACAGAGTAAATGCAAGCTTGTAGGACTGGAATCCTATAATATCAATGAGGTTATATAAATAACCTCAGATACACAGATGATACCACCCTTATGGCAGACAGCAAAGAAGAACTAAAGAGCCTCTTGATGAAAGTGAAAGAGAAGAGTGAAAAAACTGGCTTAAAGCTCAACATTCAAAAAACTAAGATCATAGCATCCAGCTCCAACACTTCACAGCAAATAGATGGGGAAACAATGGAAACAGTGAGAGACTTTATTTTGGGGGGGCTCCAAAATCACAGCAGATGGTGACTGTAGCCATGAAATTAAAAGACACTTGCTCCTTGAAAAAATGGCCATGACCAACCTAGATAGCACATTAAAAAGGAGAGACATTGCTGACAAATGTCCATCTAGTCAAGGCTGTGGTTTTTCCAGTAGTCATGTATGGATGTGAGTTGGACTATAAAGAAAGCTGAGCACCAAAGAATTGATGCTTTTGAATTGTGGTGTTGGAGAAGACTCTTGAGAGTCCTTTGGGCTTCAAGGAGTTCCAACCAGTCAATCCTAAAGAAAATCAACCCTGAATATTCATTGGAAGGACTGATGTTGAAGCTGAAACTCTAATACTTTGGCCACCTTATGCGAAGAGCTGACTCATTGGAAAAGACTCTGATGCTGGGAGGGATTGGGGGCAGGAGGAGAAGGGGACGACAGAGGATGAGATGGTTGGATGGCATCACCGACTCAATGGACATGAGTTTGAGCAAGTTCTGGGAGTTGGTGATGGACAGGGAAGCCTGGCGTGCAGCAGTCCATTGGGTCGCAAAGAGTCGAACACGACTGAAAGACTGAACTGAGACTGAGGACTAGAAATTCCTGGGAGAGTATATTGCTGCTTCCACCATACATACCCCATTCTCTCTCTCTGCTGTGAAGGAGGGAGGGTGGTAGGGTGGTTGGAAGTGGGAGGGACAAGAGATTAAAGCAGTATCTCTTCTTCAGGGATACATGACATGACAGAGGATGAGATGGTTGGGTGGCATCATCGACTCAATGTACGTAAGTGTGAGCAAACTATGAGACATAGTGATGGACAGGGAAGCCTGGCATGCTGCCGTCCACAAGATCGCAAAGAGTTGGACACAACCGAGCAACTGAACAGCAACAACAAACATGACATGAAGGTCCTACACAGACCTCTGAGTAACAGCTGGGGCGGGGGAAAGGGTTCAGAAGCGGGACACACTGTTGACACAGAGGGTGCCAGACCAGGGATCAAAGAGTTGCCTCTGGTTGTAAGAAACTTAGAAGCCACAGTGCTGTGGTTCTTTAACCCTCACCCTGCTATTCTAAGTAAATTCAGGCATTCACCAAGATCTCTCTCCTTCCCTTTGCCTTTCTTTCTAATTCCCTCAGAATCTTAATCCCTGTGATCATTTACATTCTGCAAAATGCTTTCATATATTAGGCGGAAACACAGAAAACTGATACTAATCTATCTTGCTCTGTAGATGGACTGATGCTTCATCTAATACAATCTAATATATGGTCTCACTTTATTGCTTTTTGCAGATGGAGCCCACTTGTTGTGATGAGTCTCAGCTCCAAGGTCATATAGCAAAGGAGGTAGTCCACCTAGAACTTGAACCTGGCTGTCTGACTTCAAATCCAGTGCTCTTTCACCCTACCTCCTTCTCCTTGGGCTGACCTTGGAAGAGAAGTGTGAGAACGAAAGAAGATGTTTCAGGTCTTGGGTTCTTTTTCACCACAGGTGATAGAATCACTGTGGGTTTGAGCCACCTCCACTGGCCTCAGAAATCTCTTCCAGTGTACATAATACCAAATACATGAAAATGCATATATAGCCATACCTATATATTTTACAAAATTGATGCTTGTATTCTTGTGCTTAAATTTATTTGGCTATGGATAACATACTTAATGTACTATGGTTTCTTGACCACTTGCAAAATGATAAAATCTAGCCCACAAATTGCTTTCAAGTATAATGGAAATTTCATGAATTTTCAATTTAACACTAAATGAATTAGACATAATATTACATTTCAGAGACATTGAATCAAGTGTTTATTAATTTCAGTTTGCCCCTTTTCAATTTTTGAGAAAGTGAGTTTCTTCTATTTTCAAATTTCAGCTTTTAAACTGTTTTTTAGGTCCTCAGAAATCTCACAGGCCTCAGGCCTTCAGAGCCCTTTAATATGTACATATGAAACAGTATGGCAATCTCCACTGGCCCCAGAGAGTGGGGATGTTCATCCATTGCCCATTTCCTGTGCACCATAAGTGCAGGAGGACATGCTCTTCCCTGTCAAACCTAAGGTTCATTCATGCATGCATGTCCAGTCGTCTCTGATTCTTTGCGACCCCCTCTGACCATGGAATTTTCCAGGCAAGAATACTGGAGTGGGTTGGCATTTCCTACTCCAGGGAATCTTCCCGATCCAGGGATCAAACCAGCATCTCGTGCATTGGCAGGCAGATTCTTTATCACTGAGCCATCCATACCCTAAGGTTAATATCTTGAAAACTCCTTGTCACTAAAAATTCTCTCTGATCATATTTTAAAATATACTGTCATAGGGGGCTTCTGATCCTACACCAAGTCAAAGCCAGTAAAACCTGGAGCAGCTGGAATAGTTGAATATTCTGATTAAAGGAACTTTGAGGTGTCTCAGGATAACCATGTTTCCTTCAGTCCTTGTCTCAGCTTCGTTTACAGCCCTTGTGTGCAGCCCACAGAAACAAAACAGGAACATTCATGGTGAGGATTCTCAGCAGCTCATGTCCATGTTAATTGAATGGGCTCTGAACGTGGGTAAATTTAGGGTGATCCAGCAATAGTTTCTGGACACTGATTTTCATTTTTAAAAACAAAATTTTGGCTTTCAACTATTTTTATAGCCTTGAATGCTTTCTGATGGAAGTGGAGTGCAGCAAAATTCTGTGTTGCCTCTGCTAATCAGCGTTTTTGCTGTTGTCCCAATATAACAGCCAAATGAAACATTTAATCAATGTGCTAGTTTACAAATGCTCTTTTCCGGAACATTATCTTACTCGGAAAATCAGGGGGAAGTTCTTTAACTTCATGGGTAACATTTTCTTCTGCACCTAATATTGTGGGCTTTTACCCTTCTCTGTATCACTGCTTCTAACATCTTATAGCAGAATAGTTTTCTTTTAAATTAGGGGAAAATATTTTCTCAGACATTTATCATGATGCTGATTGACTTTTCAACTACCATGATAAGCGCCATACTTCATTAAGAAAACAAGTCTTTTTGTTTTCAGTATTTTTGTCCTATAAAGAAAAGTGATGGTGACACTTCCTTTGTTCCAGTTCATTCACTGACTCATTCATGTTAGTCACTTCCATCATGTCCGACTCCTTGCAACCCCATGGACTGTAGCCCACCTGACTCTTCTGTCCATGTGATTTCCAGGCAAGAATACTGGTATGGAGTGCCATTTCCTTCTCCAGACTCATTCATGATCACTCATTTATTCATGTAGCAAATGTTTATTGAACATTTACACTGTTAGGTACCTGCAAGACCCAGTATTGCTATCCTCACTTGGAATTAATATTTTATCATCAATATCTCAAAACACATACATATCTACATCCAAAGTGGGTGGTGGAAAAGCGCCAGTACCACTACTGTTTGCTTATAGTAATTCCACTCAATAAATGCTACTTGTGTGCAAGACCTTACACCAGGTACCATGTATGTTCATTACTCCTTTCATTTATATAACCAAAATGGCCTGGGCATCTACCATTCACCAATACTTTGCTCTTCATTGAAGTCACAGAAGTGAATAACAAGCAGCTTCTCCTCCCAAACTCTTTTCCCTTTATTGTGGGGGTTTACACACATAGAACTGTGTGACAGGTGCCCTGATGGGGCTGGCATTTGAGATGAAGGGTGAACACACACAGGGAAAGCTTCCCAGATAAGCTTTTTAAGTGTTGAGGCTTTTCTTTATGAGCATCTCTGGATATTTTGTCATCTACCATGATGAGTGTGAAGTTTAACCATACCAGGAATTATTTATATCATAGATATTACAGATGAGTATATATTAATGAGAATTTTCCTTAAGATGTTAATAAAATGTTTGTTTTAAGAAAATCCATGTAGTTCAACAACTCTCTGACAGAAGCAAGTGTCTTGAGTGAGGAGTGCTTCTTCTAGTGTGCACAGAGATGCCAGAAGAGCTAGGGGCTGTCGAAGAGTAGCCAAGTTGGAGAAGGATGCTCTGAGCAGAAAGACCAATTGTGTAAAGCAGGGACCAGCATGGCACACTGGAGGGACTGTCTCTAGTTCTGTGTGATTGGATGGGAGGGGGCCCAGGTGAGCTGCTGGGAAGGAGACTAAAAAGGTAGTCTCCTATACCTGTCCTTCTACCTGTGCCTGTTAATCTTCAGCATCACATTTTAATGTAAAACAGTTTTGCCTTCTCTACATGTAAGCCATTGGAAGGACAGATGCTGAAGCTGAAGCTCCAATATTTTGGCCACCTGATGTGAAGAGCCAATTCTTTGGAAAAGACCCTGATGCTAGGAAAGATTGAAGGCGAGAGGAGAAGGGGATGACAGAGGATAAGATGGTTGGATGGTATCACTGATTCAATGGACATGAGTTTGGGCAAACTTCAGGAGATAGTGAAGGACAGGGAAGCCTAGTGTGCTGCAGTCCATGGGGCTGCAAAGAGTCAGACATGACTTAGAGACTGAACAGCAAAAACATGTAAGTCAAACACAGGTCCTTCACAGTTTAATTTACCTTAAGTGGAGGGTTATGGCTTTATTATTCTAATTTATTGAGGCATATGTAAAAGTCAGTGTGGGATTTATCTTACATTTAATTCAGTACAGGAAACCTTTCTCCAGTCATGGATCCTTAATGCTTTTTCCCTCCATAGGACAGTCTTTCTCAAGTCATGAATCTTGTGTCTTGTGGGAATCTCAAAAGAATCTCCAGGATTCTATATATCTGAGAGCCATTCTTAATGCAAATCTCCTCACTGTTCAGGCTTTTCCACTCATGCTGGTCAGTATTGTCTCCATCCCAGTACCCCAGTCCATCCTTGCTTGTCTAGGCTCTCTTGTCCCCTCTTTTACTAACAGTGCCATCTTTTATTTCTATCATATGACTATAGGTAAAGCTTAGGTCAGGTGAAAATACCACTCCTCCTAAAATGAGCAGAACAGTGAGATATAATATCTTCAGTAAAAGCATTTTGCAAGGAGTCTACTGGTGGGCACCTTGACCAGCATGCATTCTCTTTCTGCTTTCTCCCTACAGGTAAGCCAGTTGGTAAAGATTCAACTGACACCTCTAATTATGAGCAACAGTAAAGAACCTTGTGTAGGTTAAGAAAAAAAGGGAATGTGTGGGAAAGGTGCAGAGGAGCTAAAGAAGCAAAGATCAGAGTGAAAATACATATGGGGACTCAGGGGTTCTGGGCAGTGGGAACTAATGGACAATCTTGGCAAGGTACTGCCACTAGCAGTGACAACTCAACTCTCCTTGCTATACTGGACCGAGGATTCAAAGCTTAGGAAAGTGGGTCTGATTGACCCCACCTTGGGTCCGGTACTTACTTGTTGGCTGAGCTGGAGGGAACCTTCTATTTAAAGGAACATTAGGACCACACTTAACGTAGCCAGGTGATTTCCCCCAAAGGAACAGAAGGGGAGGTGGATGCTGACGGTCAGGAAAATATTTGATCACTACAGTATGTTTCTTTCTCTTTTGCAAACTATGAAAATCCTACCTTCCTTTTTTTGGATGTTGGTAGAGGAGTTTTAAAGTTTTAAGAGCCTCTGGAGCTAAAAATGGTGAGAAACAAATAGCATGAGAAAGATAAGTCTAAGGAGTTTCTCTTTCCCCATTTCAGATTGCCTCAGTCAGATATTTTTTTCTGATCCCATTTTCTAATTATCAATCATGCACACTTGAAAATGTGAAACCAGAAGAAAAATCTTTGGGGAGAGGAGGGCTTTTGAAACCTGACTTAGAATAATGGGATTTCTTCAATTTACTATATGCAAAGTAACAGAGAGCTTAGTGTATCCCAGAGATGGATTAGACAGCTGTAGCACTTAACTATTAACATTTGTGGAGTTCATTCCCACCAGTGAGCTTTGCGAGTGGCTTCCATGAGATGCTATGCAAAATCAGTTTAGTACTTTCCTCATTTGTCACTGTGCCGTGAAACTGGTAAAATATAGAGGAAACAGAAAATTGGGCACATCTGTGAATTTGGTTGTGTCCTGATTATAGCAAGGCAATTCCACATATGTGCATGTTTTCACAGGAGAACAGGTTTCTATTTGACTCCAAACTCCATCAATACTCAGCTGATGTTTTATAGCTCCCTTGAGTTAAGCATGTCCTCCCTTTACGGAGCCAAAACAGTAACTTAGCTATACGAGCCACTGGCACCACTTCGGTACCTATTTTCTTAAATTATGGCAAATGGGAATTTGAGGCATACATATGTCAACCCCATCTATTACATATTTCTCCTATAATAATGCTTGGCACATTTATACTACCTTTTAGCAGAGAGCCCCAAACATTTACTAGACATTTATTCATTCATTCTTCCATTAAAAAGAGTTTGGTAACTCTCATAACTCCCATTTTACAAAAAGGTGAAAGTGGAAGGCTCGGAGGCTATGAATGAATATATAATCGTAAGTATGAATCATCTCTTTTTCCTCAAAGTAAGAAGTGCTTGGAGCTGAAACAGCATCAGTAGTGACATTAATATGTTCTGCCGTGTTCTGTATTGAAAGTTCTTACACTTGGGTGTGCACGAGGGTCACCTAGAGGTCTGGTTAAGATACAGAACTGTCTCTCTCCAGCTGCAGAGATTCTGATCCTGAAAGTCTGGGATGGGGCTTAGGCATCAGCATCTTTGACAAGCACCCTCAGGTGATTCAGTGGACCACCTGTCAAGGAACAATGGTCTAGATGATATCATCAGATTGCAAGATCCATTAATAGAGAAGCAAAATCAGAACTCTGAGCCAACCACAAATCCTATTCTCAAGCAGGCCTCCCCTTCTTCCCCAGCCACCTCTGACCTCATAAGATTATTCCATTTTTCAAAAGCATTTCATGAAAGTAGCTGCTGTTATCACTATAGGATCCCCAGAAGGATAAACCATCTCAAAAAAAAAAAAAAAGAATGATCAAGTAAAAATAAAAGCCTGAATTTGGTTTTAGGATCATTTATATAGTCAGTCCAGAGAAGGCGATGGCACCCCTCTCCAGTACTCTTGCCTGGAAAATCCCATGGATGGAGGAGCCTGGTAGGCTGCAGTCCACGGGATCACAAAGAGTTGGACACAACTGAGCGACTTCCCTTTCACTTTTCACTTTTATGCATTGGAGAAGGAAATGGCAACCCACTCCAGTGTTCTTGCCTGGAGAATCTCAGGGACGGAGGAGCCTGGTGGGCTGCTGTCTATGGGGTCGCACAGAGTTGGACACTACTGAAGTGACTTAGCAGCAGCAGCATATAGTCAGTCAGAGAAACATGGCCTCAATTTGTCCTGCCAGGACTTGGAGGGTCTGGAACCATCTTGATCATTCAGAAGAGAAGCAGAAGCCATTTCCAGAAGCAGTCTCCACATCTTTAATTATATTTCTGACATCCATTAAACTGCTTCTCACAGGACAGATGAGCCTTCTTTAAACACATATGGCCCATCCCCACAGTTCCACTTAAGGACCTTTATGACCCTGGTAATAATGACCGCTAACTTTCATTGTTTAGTGTGTATCAGTAACTTGATACTCACTATGACATTTGATTCTCATTTTACTTAATGAGGATCCCTGTTTTACACGATGCCCATTTCACAGATGCAGAAACTGAGACAGATTTAACAACTAGCCAAGGGTAATAAGGCTGCTAAGTGGTTAAGCCTCGATTTGAAACAAATTTTGTTTGTCTCTGAGTCCCTGAACATAACCACTATCGTGCCGCTTCTCTTGGAAGAAGGATGGTGAGTTACAAAGGCAAAGTTTGTCCCCTAGAAAAGTCTTTGGGATAAGAAAATAGGCTATGATAGAATTAAGCCATGCTTGCAGGTAGAGGGCAGTGGGGTTCTCATTTCTCAGAATTCCAGCTAAGGGGGTTGCTGTACCTTACATACCATGTATTACTCTCCTGGGGATAGTACTGAGTAGAATACCTTTTGAGTAACTGAATACATAATCGAATATTGTACAAATTGAAGAGCTTGAAAGTGCCTGCCAACTACCCCCACCCTAGACCAAATAGAATCTTATGTACTAAGCCATAGTTATAATTTTCCCCCTGGTTTCACTTGGGTTTCCTTTAATAATGTTTGATTGTAATTAAAAATTGGTGTATATGTGGAATAGAGGAAGAAACCAAAATTATTCTCTTTTGTCTTTTAGGAAAGGGACAGTTATAAAAATGTTCAATATAATCAATTCATGTTTTTCCCCCCATTGAATTAGCGTTTTATCAATCACACATATGCTTCTCCACATAAGAAAGTCACTGCAGTTCTGTGGTAAATGCAGCAGGACTGAAGTCAATGCCAAAGAAGCATCAAAGCTTTCAGGCTTGCTATTGATGTGCTCGGTTCATAGCTCAAAGAAAGCAGAGAAAGAAGCCAATGGCGGGAATGGCTTTGGGCTATGCTTTCAAAATAGGTTTAATATAAAGGCTAAAGCAGTGGTAAGACAATCACATACAGAACAGATATCTGCCACTTAGTGAACTAAGTGGAATAAGGTTTCAGAAGCTCACAATGTTCAGGCACTGCTGATCCTGGTAACAACAGGATTGAAAAAAATAATAGAGACATTTTGACTCTGTGGGAGAAGGAGAGGGCAGGATGATTTGGGAGAATGGCATTGAAACATGTATAATATCATACAAGAAACAAAAAAAAATTAATTGATCCTAATAGCTAATTCTGTCCTCATGGCATCTAAATGAGAAGTCCAGACATTTTAGTGATCTGTTATCTTTTCAATCCTATTGTTATGAGGATTGATTGTGCTGGAACATTGAGAGGTTCTGGAATCTCAGTTCATCTTTCAGGCCAAAGTGACTGACAACCATCCAGAGACTCATCCAGACAGACAAGAGAACTCTAATCTTTTCTTGGGTAAACTTACTTATTGATCTGAGAAATCGCAGCCCTAGGTTTGGGAGACATTCATAGCAGTGATATTATTTGAGAAATTCTACTCTCCCCATAGCACCTTGAAAATCTCAGATTTCACTGGTCTATAGTCACTCTGTCCTCTTTTTCTACCTGGCCTAATGTGGCCGCATTATGGTTGTGTAAGAACTGTGCTTGGGCTGAGTGCCTGCCGCCTTAGTCACAGCCTTTCACGACAGCCGTCTCTATAATGGATAAGAATTCCCTCTTTATTTTGGAGGGCAGTGTGCTACAGGGATGACAGCGTAGTGCTGGGAGACAAATGAAATCTAGTCTAACCTAAGGACTGTCATTTAGTAGCTTTGTGGCATTGAGCAGACTATTAAATCTTTCTGAGTCTCATCAGAAAGTTGAGAGGAAACTCAACTTCCTAGTGTCCTTGTAAGGCATAGAGATTCTTTACCATCTGGGTAAAAGCCACCAGGGAAGCCCATGGAGGTATTAGAGTGAGGTAAATAAAAGGTGGCTTGTGTCATCATTGAGATGGCAATGGTAAAGAACACTTAGCAATACAGAATCTAGTCTTCATTTTGAAGAACAGGGTTCACTTCTGGTGATTTGCAAAAGAAGGTGGGAAGAGGGTGGCAAGACCATTTGTTTTCCATGGTTGAGGGAAGCTCACTGGTAGGAAGCAGCCAACAGTATTCTCTAGAGGCAACGTGATAGCACCAAGGCAGAGAGAGAAGACTCAAGGTGATAGAACTCTCTAGATAGACACTGACAGAGTGAGACTGGGTCCCCTTGGGAGTCACCAAAGATAACCTCAGCTCCTCCATTACTCTGAAAGTTCCGGAATCTACTCAAAAGAGGATGCTGAGCATAGTAGTGGGCAACTGTAAGTGAGAATCGTAGCATCTGAGAGTAAGACGATTGAGAAGTCAGTGGTAGTCTTTATGAATGGATCTTTCAGATCCCGAATTCCTCTTCTTAGAAATAGAATAGATATTCTCCAGTGTTCTTGTTAGAGCAGATACTCTCCAGAGTCTGTAGGCAGCAAAGCTAGGAAACAATCTACATCTGAATTGAGGGGGTCCTGTAGCCTACATATTGTCCACAATGCATTGTAGAAGGCTCCTCGTCCTCTTTCCAGCCTCACGATTCTCCTCTCGGTTTGAATGAAATTTTGTGATGCATTTTTCAAACTCCTCTGGCAGTTAGTGTTTCAAGTACACAAAATTGTACATTTGAAAAAATTCTGGCTATTTGGATGAAAACAGGAAGCTATGATTTTGTAGATAACATATTTTTACATTCTCTCATTTAAAAACATGGATTTTGTTTCATCATTTATGGAAAATTTTGTGCTTTTGAGCACCAATTATATAACTAAAAGAACTGGTGATAATGGATAAAACTCCCTTACCTGAATATTTTTTCATAACCTTAAAAACCTTCCCTCAATTAGTAAGAGCATCCTCATCAAGGATGAGGATGTAAATGCATGAAAATTACAACTTTCTGAAAGAAGTCCAACCACATGTGGAAGATAATAAAAATCTAGAAGAAGATTATTTTTATGACACCATGGCCTATTACTATGGAAAATATGATAAGGTAAGTTGAACAATATTATGCTAATAGAAAAATTAGGTAAAATAGGGATGGGAACTGGAAAAATAGAAGTCCTATATTACTGCACAAATACCTTCCATAATTAGAAAATGTAGCAGAGGAAAAAAAGTACGATATCAAAGTGAAAGGTAAATAGATTTGTGTTTGATCAGCTTGAAAATTATCCTCATCCCCAAAAGGGTGTCTTCAAATGTGAAATATAGAGATGATTACTTTTTACTCAAGTGTACATTTTTTTATATAACACTTTGAACTCCTCAGTCTCCACCATCTGTAGAACTCAATTTCCGTTTCGTAAAAAAAAAATTGCTGACATCTGTTTAAACCCTAATATCTCCACAACCATGTAGAATGTTAACTCAAGCTTGGTGTCATGTTAAACTGTTTTAACTTTAAAATAATATTAAACTTATGGTTCTGTTTCAACTTTGCCATGATACTAGTATTTAACCCTTCAGATATTCTAAACTGCTCACCAAAGAAAAAATCTTGGATGGAAAAAATGAAGTCAAATGTGAATCCCTCATCTTTACAGAAACTGGAGAGATTTGTCTAAAATCTACTAAGAATTTGGAGTCTTGGAATAATATGACAGACTGTTGGAAGGCCAGTGACTTGACTAAAACATAGAACAGTCAGACTTAAAGAGATCTTGTGCTACTGACTGTGACAGCTAATTCTGTGCTTGGGACAACCCATGTCAAAATTGTGAAGTAGTAAAAATAACCTGGACTTATAAAGTGTTGAACAAATTTAAAGCCCTGCTACATACATAATCTCATTAAATTTCCAGAACCGCACCGGTACATATCAGGGCAAGTTACACCCTGGGTTTCTCTCCCCACCCCTATCCTGTAGGACTGAGGGTTTTATTCTGCCAGCTATTAAGAGCATTGCCTCTGATGGCTCACAGTGTATCACTCCCCAGGAATTGCCCTTTGCCGAAAGTTGCTGCCTCACACGTTCGTCTTTACTTCAGGGACTGGCCATGTCCAAAGACATTGTGGTCAATAAGGGAGCGACAAAGGTCCTGCCCCCTCGTTTTACTTCATCAACTCTGAAAGGCCATTCCAGACCCTTAGGGGATCAGCTGGGGCCTCTGTTGCTACTTCATTGCTAGTTCGGTTTTTCCCTCTGCTCAGTCCTATTCTCTATCTTTCCCCCATACATATTGCTCCCAAGAATACTTCCATCAGAATCTTTGTATGCAAATCTCCATCTCAGAGTCAGCTGCCTTGGTAATTCAACTTGAGACCTTGGTGCCAGGAAGTTATCAGTCCCCAATGACAGTCCCAGAAAGTCATCTGTAAAATGGGATTTAGGAACTATGTATCTGCCAGCTGGCTGGCAGTGAGGTCTCCGTCCCTGATAATTGATGGGATGCGGGCAGTCCTTAGCATGTTGTAGCAGTGCAATTGTTAAAACTTTCACTGACTGTGAACTGGAATGAGGTACACAAGGAAAGGAATGCACTGGCAGGCACAACATCTCAGAGATTTAGGAAAAGAAGTAATTATAAAGACAATGGAATTAGGTTGCTTTTGCTGAGTGTAATCAATGCAGTGGAGAAAGATAATGAAAAATGTGTGTGTGTTCAGTCGCTCAGCTGTGTGTGACTCTTTGTGCCCCTGTGGACTGTAGCCCGCCAAACTCCTCTCTGTCCATGAGATTTTCTAGACAAGAATATTGGAGAGGGTTGCCATTTCTGCCTCCAGGGAATCTTCCCAATCTAGGAGCAAACCTGAGTTTCCTGCATGGGCAGGCGGATTCTTTACCACTGAGCCACCTGGGAAGCCCAATGAAAAGGGTAGGGTGATTAATTACCAATTTAAGGCAAATTGTAAGTTCAGAGGGCTTTCTCAGAAGCACATGAAAGAACAATCATCTCCTGCAGCCAGAGAACAGAAAATGCTGAGGATCAGTCCCCAGACTTAATTACAAGGGTAGCTGAGCACCAGAGAACTTTGAATTGTCAGCCCTCCAACAAAGTCAGCTATGCTAAGTCAGAGCCCTGGCTGGGAAGAGATGGATGCTGTGACCTGAAATATGGAAGCTGAGTGTGTGTGCTAAAGAACTTTGAACCCTGGGCCCTTGGCACAATGCAAAAAAAAATAATAATAAAGCACTTTCTTTTCCTACTGAAACATTCCCCCTTGTTTGAACATGGCCCAGAGTCCTCTGCCTTGTAAGAAAACACCTTCCTACCTTAAGATTTACTCCCAACTCCATTCTTAGCTGCTGACCAATAATTAAGGACACACCATAACATAACTTGTTGAAGGATATGCTGACCCTGCTAAAGATACTGAAGAGGGTCTAGGATCCAGGCCACATGGACCAACATTGGTGGTTCTCATCTCTGCAATTCTAGGCTTTGAGGGGAAAGGGACCCTGGTTCCAATGGGATTTATAGCAAGAGCTCCTTTCACCTCTAAGTTACAGCTGCTAGTTGCTCACTTTAGGCTGCCTTTGTCAAGGGCAAAGAAGGATATTGCTCTCTGGCAGGTATAATTTAATCATCCAAAAAATAGGGAAGCCGCTACACAATAGGGAAGAATTCATATGGGATCCATGTGATTCATTGGGTCATCTCTTGATACTCAGTTCCCCAATTTTTACTATCAATGTTCATGTGCAACAGCCATAGTCAGAGAAGGGCATAGGGTCTGGGGCTCAGACCCACTCAGGAAGGACTGTCTGAACCACTTAGACCAGCAGAGATGCTAGGGGTGAAGAGAATCTAGAACATGTAATAGAACCATGAGATGAGTGTCAGTTGCAGCCTCAGGACCAGTTGCCGTGGTGCAGGCTGTATTTCATCCATGAACCCTCCCGCTGTCAGTTTTCCCAGGGAGAGAGATAGACCAGGATCATGGGGGAGCTGTTTCCAGATGGTACATGCTTCACACACAGGGTCAGTGCATCTGAGCGATGCAGGGGTGCATGTGGTGGGTTTTGAGCACTGCCCTATCTCTCCCCTCGAGGAGGCCTCTTTTTCTCCCAGCTGCCTGTGTTAGTGTTGGTGATGGCTTCAGCTCAGCCCTCCCCAGACTTGCTCTCAGCTGCCTCTTCCAGGACTGTGTCCCCCCTTACATAGGAGGGGACGGACCAGTCTGCCTCCAGTGACTGGCTGGTCTGAGGGTCCAGACATCTGCCCTTTGGTCTCCATGCAGGGCAATTCTGAAGAGCTCTACTCATCAGGAGAGCCCTGCAGGGTCACCTGGGACTGCTGCTGAAACTTCATTACGGTTCATCTTCTCCCACTGCCCAGTCCTGCCTCCCTCAGGCTCTTGTTCCTGAGGGCTATCCCATGGAACATGCATCTCAGAGTCTGTTTCCTTGGGCACCCAACCTGAGACAGGAGGTTACTGCAATTTTAGCCCATTTTGGACCTGTAGAAAACGTGCCCTACTGAAGCTACAGAATTCCCCAGGGTCACAGAGCTGGCGAGGGACAGAGAGAGAATTGCACTGCAGTGGACTCTCAGTCCAGTGCATCCCGCTGCTTTCTTCTGACTCGGTTCTCCCCTCTACCGGCCGCTGCTCTGCCTTCGTTTGTCCTGGACTCAGATGCCAATGCCCCAGTGGTAGGGGTGGTGGGCAGGTGCTGACTTGGTGCTGGAGCCGCTAATGAACTGAGCACTACCCGCCCTCATCACACTCAGCGATGGGTGAGCTCACTGACTGGGTCCCTCATGGGTGTCCCGGCTCTTCCATGGAGATTCACCCTCCAAGATGCCCACTCATTTCTTAGCCCCAGTGGGGATCAGATCGCTGGCACGGATAAAGATTGGGGACAGGGAGATTAAATGAACTCTTCAGCATTCAAAATAATGTGAAAATGAATGCATTATTTCCCCTAAAGAATGTCATTCTTTTAATAGGGGATTCATCTCCATGAAACAGCGGCATTTTTGGTTTCAGCACAAGGCATGGGAAAATTGAGGTCTGTGAAGACCTGGAAAGCCTAGAAGCAGGCTAAATAGGAGTCTCTCCATTCTACCTACAAATGCAACTGGCTGGACTGGTCACCTACAGTGGCTGCTGTGTGCACAGGGTCCAGGTTCCAGGACACAACTTTTTAATAGTTAAAGGTACAAAATTGGCTTTATTGCAGAAATTCAGTTTTTAAATACTGGGATTAAGTATTTAAAAATGTGTTTTCACTGTTATCCCAAGTTCTCTAAGCCTTTGAGGATATATACACTTTCTAAAAACATGCAAAAAAGGTAGTGAGTGTTAATTTTAATCCCCAACCTCTTGAATAAATGGAGTTCTCTAACATTTCACCTAGCTCAATGTTCACTGTGATCCAGCTTTCTCTTCTTAAGTAGATTTTCGCCCATATACATTCTATATTTTTCTTTGCTCAATTTCATCCCACTTCTCTTTTTTATGCCCAATTGGCTTTCCTGTAAAACTCTGCTACCATTTTAGTAAATTATTAGAATATGCTGGGCTAAAGCCCAAGGTCTGAGCTAAAGAAACACTTGCAAAGGTTTTCTCAAGCTTGAATCAAAATCTACAAAATATCAAGCTTACTTAATCACATAAATATGTTGAAAAGATTAGAAGAGAATTTTTATCCTAAAATGACAAACTGAGAGTTTGACAAATATAGATACACACACACACACACACACACACACACACACACTCCAAGGAGTTCTACCACTTAAAAGGCAGCAAATGTGTTAATGCAATACATCATTAAAGATAATACTGCAGAGTAATACACAAACTAAGCCAGATTTTAAACTAAGTCTCTGAGGATCCCTGACCTGGAAAATCCTTTGGATCAGTGTTGTGGATATACCCATGCCCCTGTTGATTGCAGATATACTCAGATGAGGGAAAACTGATAAACTTACTTAAGCATTGCAAGTGGAGATTCCCTATAGTGATTAATGCTTGGAAATTAATTTATTTTAGTGGGCTGAAGTGTGACTGGAGAGGTCAAACACACTTTTTACCTCCCAAGCTAGAACTCTGACTATGATCGTCACATCATCTTAATCACTAAACTGACCCTATGGTGTGATAAGAGCTGCTCTTCAGAGGCCTGCAGTGAGGCCTCCGATCCACACCTACATTTCTGTGGTGCAGGTAAGGAGGAGTCCTCTGGGCTGTGGCTCCACCTCAGCCCCTGAGAATGGCGCAAACCTTGGAACTTCCGGTTGGCTTTGGTATAATGCAAACTAGTTCTTGTCAGGCCCTCAGCTGCATCAAGAAAAATGCCTTTTTTCACCTTAGCTATGACTTCCTTAAGTGCCTCAGTCAGTCTTGGAAGCTCTAACCAAGTACTACAGAGTGGGTGGCTTAAACAACAGAAGCGTATTTTCTCACAGTTTGGGAGGCTAAAAGTCTGAGATCAACATACCAGCGGGCTTGGTTTCTTCTGAGGCCTCTCTCCTGGCCCTCAGGTGGCCGTCTTCTCCCCGTGCCTTCACATGGTCTTCCTGTCACAAGTGGCTGTGTCCTAATCTCCTTTTCTCAAAGGATATAAAATTGGATTAGGGGTCTCATTTTTACTTAACCTCTGTGAAGAAGTTATTTCCAAATGCAGTGCTGTTCTGAGGTACTGGGGATTAGGACTTCAACGTATGAATTCAAAAATTCAGCCCATAATGCCCGTATTCTATGCTATTGCTCTTTGGCAGTGGGATGGGTGGGCTTTTTAAATCCCAAGAACTGCTCTGTAGCAATGAGAGCCTCCACAAATGAGAAGACCTGGGTCCAGCTCTCCATGAGGGTCTAACTGCCACCTGATCATAGCTTTTCTTCACCCTGTGATGGCTGTTTTATAAATGGAAGCTATTGTTTTATAGTTCAAGTCTGTGTCCTCAATATGATAGATTTCAAAACTATTTTTAAAAATACAAACTTCCTCTTGATTCAATGACTGTTACTGACTTATACATCAAGGAATAAAATAGGTGTATTCCTTCCCTTATGAATCTTCTAGTTGAACAGGAAGGACAGATACTAAGGAAGTAAGACATAAGTGAATATTTAATTACAAACTGTGATAAATACCACCTAGGAAAATAGCAGCCTTGCCATAGCTTTTCTTCTCACTGTGCTGGGCATATTATGAGAGAGAATAACAGGATGGGGAACTGACTTTACCTAGGTCAGGAAAGGCCATCGGCATCTGAAGGCTCCATGAGAAGTAGCAAAGTGATGAGTGGAAGGGAAAACATTCCAGACTAAGAGACACCGTAGAGAAAATCACCGAACTCAGGAAGAGGACATACAGTGGTGCCCTGTGGCAGAAATGCAGTGAACAAGCGGGCAAGGGCTCTCGATGAGGCTGGAGCTGTAGCCCAAGGGAAGGTGTGGACTTCTACTGGAAATGCCTTGGAATGTCTAAGCATGGGGTGACCTGGCCTGCCTTGAAGTTTTAAAATCATTCCAGCTACCATGTAGAAAATGGATTAGAGGGCACAAATGTGAAAGTCTAGACAACAGTTAGAAAACTTTGGAGAGGACATAAGCAAAAAGAGATGATGACTCACACAGACAGTAAGAAGGGAAGTAGATGGATTTGGGACATGGCTTGGAGGTAGGAAGAATAAGGATGTATGACTTTTGAGTAAATGTGAATGTGTAAGGTAGGGATGCTGATGGAGAGGAGGTCAAGAATGACACCTAGTATGAGCAACTCAGGGGAGAAGGGGGCACCCCAGGCTGTATAGGAGAAGACAACTCAAGACACCTGTGGGTTCCAAAAGTGGAATTCTGACAATACAGACACAAATGATCTGTCAGAAGAGAGATATTTTGGAAACCAACACAAAGAAGTCTATGTTGGCCTCAGATTTCAAAGAACAATATAAAAAAAAGATAAAAAAAATAAATATTTTATGTCCTGAACACAATATAAACCTTATCATACATTGACAATATATAAACACTGTCAATATTGAATACAAATTCCCAGTTTCCCTGTTCAGTTTCCAAGTGCCTTTGCTTCTACCAGCTGCTACTTGCAACTATCTTCAGAAGATTGCCCTTGAACCATTGTGTGTGCACACATATACACACAAAGAGACACACACACACTCCTATGCAGAGAGCCAGAGGGACCCACCCTCTCCTTCTATCCCTCCCCCTGCCCCGGAGTCCCCAGCCAGTGATTGACTGCTATAGGATTGTGAAAACCTAGTTCCCTTGCTTTAGATGGGGACAGACATGGGGACAAAAACTGGGGATTCTCAGCAGGATCAGGCTGAAGCTGGGCCTTTTCTTGACTTGCATTCTTACTTGATTTCATTCCCTTTGCTTCCTCCCCTCCCTCACTGGATTTTCCTGGGTTCACCTAGTTAATAAGTCCCTTGCATACATATCCTTGTCTCAGGGTCTGATTCTCCCCAATGACATATATATATACATATGTCATCTGTGTTTTTTCCTTGAATACATCTCAATTTTAAATACAATTCAAAAATGTAAAATGCATGCTATAGAGGAAAGGAGAAATGTGTATGTGTGTATATATGTATACACACACACAATAGAGTAGCAGAAATTAGAATTATAGATCCAGGAAAGCTAAAACCCTTCAGGATCTCAGACTTGCTAAAACAACAACAACAACAACAAACAGAAACACTCAAGCTGTGTTTGCAAAAGGAAAAGAAACAACAAAAATCCAGGAAAGTTTACAATGTAAAAAGTGACACAGTGAACCCCTCAACTCTTGTGTTGACTCCATCTGGTCTATTAAAGAAAAGAATTGCCTCAAACCAGAAAGAGTAGAGCAAGGTTGCTTAGGAAAATAGAGAAGGTAGTGTGTCCTGAAGTAGAATATATCATTTCGGATGTGTCTTCATTACAAGGCCCAGGCAAGGCACAGCCCAGAACTTTTAACATTTTAGGTGTGAATTCATAAACACCTGTGGATTTTCAAGAAATCATGAAGGAACACGGGCAGGGGTTGCTTAAAGAATGGAGTTGGAAAAATACATCCTTCATTTTCAGAAATGGGAAAAATGTACAATGGAAAATTTGATTGTTAATTGCTTCCAAGTTCAAGAGTGTGTAATCAAAGAGACAAATACTTAGAAAAGAATGGAATGATTACTAGGTGCTAACATAGGATCACTAAGAACCTTCATGATTAAGAATTTGTCATTTTTCTATTCACTCAATGCAAAATGTTCTCAACTTAGTGAACATCATCAATAAGGTGTCTGATAAAGTCACACATAATTGCCTGTGGAGAAGATAAGGAAATGTCATTTTGTTGACTGTAAAGTGCAGTTAGAGCTGGCATCAATTAACAGGCTGAGATCAACCCAAAAAGGAGGTTTTGGGGAATTTACTATTGAGAACTTCATTTTCTTCAATGACCTAGAAAGTTAGCACGATCTCCTAAGCCTTGTCCATTCCCAGTCCTGAATTTTCACCAAAACTGCTTTCCCTTTCCCAAGGCCTCAATGCTTCTCTATCCCTACCATATACCAGCTTCCTCCTCCACTGGACCCAGTGACCAGAGTGGCATTTACAAGCATTTACAAGTTCTCCTGTTACTTCTAACTTACCAATATCCCACTTTTAGAATAACTCAGCCTTCTCTTTTCTTCCATTATGATCTCAGGCTACTGAGAAGTATTGGAGAAAATTGCAAACTTGCAGTTTGCAATTACAGCCATTTCTCCCTCTAGTAGTTTCTGCTTCTCTTAAGCTTTCTAACCTCTGCAAATAACATTGTGTACTGAAACTGAACTCCTGAGAGAGGTCAAGCTGCTTTCTCTTCTTTATTCTTTTTACCTAAACAGTCTCATAATCTTACTGATTCCACCTCCTAAAAATTATCAATTCTGTCTCCTCCTCTTCTCTTCCATTTTCCTTGCTGTATTTCAGCTCTTATTAACGCTTACCTAGTTCAGCTTATATTAACTCCTACCTGAAAACTTACAACAACCTCGGAACTCACCTTTCTGGCTCCAGTGGTCTTTCTTTCAACCCATCATCCCCTCTGCTGCCAGAGATGTTCTCCTAATACAGATATCTGATAGTTCAGATATCCCCTTGCTTGAAAATTCCCTAGGGTTTAAAGGGCCAAGTTCAATCTCCTTAACAAGGTAAGTGATGACTGTCATGCTGACCCCAACCTATCTCTCCAACTTCATGTCTCATGATCACTGTCTCTCATCTCTCCTTTCAGAATGAGCAATCTTATTTGTTTTTGTATTCCTCTCACCTAGAATAACACCAACTATATAGTGGATCATTTGTATATTAGTGAAAAATTGAAAGCACACACTCAAAAAAAGATTTATCAAATGAGTCAGGATTCAAACATGGAGAGAGTAGCTCTGACCTGACAGAATAATAACCAGCAGATTCAGCATGCTAGACTCCAAACTAACCAAATCAATTTTAATGGGAACCAATGGTTCAAAAACCTACTTTGAAAGAATAGGATGAAAGAGGCCTGCTTCACTCTTAGTTAAGATGAAAAAGATCTAGGAGTTTTGTTGATTTCCAAATGAATAGTGGTCAGGGGAATGTTATGGCTAGCAAAATATGATGAACCCTAAGTTGTATTACTAGAGGCCCAGAGGCCCACACACTAAAGGATGGAGTTCCACAGTGATCTGTACTAATCGGAACACAACTGGATTCCAAGGACACAAGGATAGATAAGGCACAGAGAATGGCACCTAGGAAGAAGGAGGATCTGGAAAATTTGTCATGTGAGGAACTACTAAAAGCGTGGAGTATTTAACCTAGCAAAGAGAAAGCTTAAAGGGAACACTGATTTTTTTTTTTTTTTCAATTTTTGCAGAACTATTGTCTGGAAGAGTGATTGATATGAGCTAGGTTCTTTTAAGGGCAGAACTAGCTTGAATGAGATGAAATTATAGAGCAGATGGCTTCAGTTCTGTATAATGAAGACATTTCTATCAATGAGAGTTATTAAAAATATAAATGGGCTGTTGTCTGAGTGTCTTGAAAAGTGGAAATGTTCAAGCTACAGTTGAATGATGGTATGTCAGCAATATTGGAGAGGGAATTCTTGAAGGCCTCCAAGTTTTTTCTAACTCCAAGATTCCTATATTATGTTTTTAGTTAAGTTTTAAAGGAGCCCACTGAGAAAATCCATTTGGAAACTTTCAGTAACAGTGTAAGGTAAAAATTCCAGGCCTCCAACTAAACTGTTTGAAAGGCAACCCCTAACCTATGTTTTATTTCTTGGTTCTAGAGGCCCTAAGCACCTCAGGGCTTGCTTGTGAAAGGAGAAAATCATAGATGTGATCGTGACCCTTATGGCTAAATTCAAGATTGGCATTAGTAAAGCTCTCCACAGGTGATAATCTAAGGATGCCTACAAGTGATAATCAGGAAGGAAATGTAGAAGGAAAAACATCCAAAATGAAACTTAATCAGACCGAAGAATTCTCCTGGTTTGTTGCAAGTCCAGAGTAGGACTTGGCCAAGTAAAGCAAACGATGGAGGAAGCATTTTCGTTATTAGCTCGTAGGCGCAAGGTTCAGCTCTTTCAGTTTCACTGTTTAGGTCCTAGGCTGCTCTGTGCCTTGCTTTCTCCAACAACAAATTACAGAGACCAAGCACATCCCAACCCAGCAGAGGTTCATTTCTGTACAGTGGTTGTGTTCTTATAATTGATAACGTGAAGGAAAATGCCTTCATGGAAATTCAGATGTTCAAGAACCCCAGGACCAATCCTATGGGACATCACTGATGCCACTTGCCAGAGGCCTGGGACTCAGGAGTTAATGTCTGCAAAGCATTTTGAGCTTGTTGGAAGAAAGGCGCTAGATAAATACAAAGTGTTGTTGTTATTATAGGGAAGAAAAAGTAACTGTTAGCTCAGGGTCTATAATTAGGAAGCAAATATAGTGTCTGGTGGCTTTGATAATAGGATTTCTATGAAGATGTGGCATGCAGTAAGCCTGTTGACTGAAATGTTATAAATGACATGATTTTTGCCATACCAGTCAGAATCCTTGAAATTTTAGTTTTCAGTTTGCCTTCCTGCCCTTCCCCCACACTCTATATTGAGGTCAACTCTAAGAGGGCAAGTGTCAAATTAACAGCTCGGAAACTAATAAACTTTGGTGTGTCCATGGAGAAATTATGGTCCTGAAGAATCAGGACTTGCTTCCTTCTCACTGAAGCCAAATTCTGAAGACTTGGAGCTGAGCATTGAGAAGATCTTGAAGTTCCTTCCGAGCCTGGGTCCTTATCCTGCCTCTTGCCTTCAGTTGGCAAACCCGGTGTGCCCTGAGTGAGGCCTGGTCCTGCAGCTTGCAAGAGGAAGCTTGGGAATTCTTTCAAGAGAAGCATAAATCCGAGTTCAGGCCTTGGAAAGTAAGTAAAGAAGGAAATAGTTTTAAAATATTTTAATGTGTTTATCTGCATATTTTCGGTCTACCCATAATGTTCTGAGAATTTAAATGGTTTAAGAAAATCACTTCTTAAAATAAGGAATATTGTTTTTCGTGGAACAGTTCACCATTCAGACTCCTGTGACTCTTTCTGTTATCAATTTGCTCCGTGATTTTTACCTGTATTTGCCTCAATTTCTGCCCTGTGAAATTGTCATAACCAATTACTCTTCTCATCGATGTTGCTGGAGAAAGGCAGCAAAGGCAGGTTTCATAGCTGTACAGTTAAGAGTTTGATTTTGACCCATCATTCACTCGACAGCTAGAAGGCTTCATGGAAGTCGCTGAACCCCTTGTGCTTGTGTCCCCATAATTTAATAATTATTAAATGATTTAAATGAAGTGAAATGTATTTTCATTTGAAGGAAACATTTAAAGAATTTAAGTGAAGCTCCCATTAATGATTTTTCCAGTTTCAAATCTTTTCATTTTCTTACAACTTCAGTATCTTTTCTAAGAGAACACACACAATTACATCTTTTCACGCTGATCTTTCTTGTTATTTTTCTAATTTTACTGTGGCGACTAGTTTGGTCCAAAGAACTTGGTGCCATAATCTTGATTTGAAGGTACCTAATACAATTTTAGAATAAAGAAGTTTCCCGTTTATTTCATGGATAAGGTCTTCTTTTTTAGATGTGTTTCCTGGGGTAGTGATAGGCTTGCTTCCATTATTGCATGGGTTTGGGCTATCTTTTTAATGTAAACATTTTTCCTCTTACAGCTACAAACAGGTTAAAATTAAAATATGTAAGATAGACATCTATATTTTTCACATTCTTCTTGTCAGCTGAGTTTGAGGAATTTGGCCCAACACATTTATCCAGCAGTTACACTGAGGCATGTGGCATCTGCAGAAGGGGAGAGTGGGGATGGGGGTGGGGGAGGTGAGGGGCTGTGGGCAAAAGATAAGTTCTCTACAGGAAGTTCTCTGCAGGCCAAGGGTGTGCTTAATGCCTTCAGAGGTGTTACAACTTAGTGTTAAATGTATTAAATCTTGCTTTGCTTTAAAATAAATGGACACTATCTGAAAACTCGGGCTTTCCAGGTGACACAGTAGTAAAAAAATAAAATTCACCTGCCAATGGAGGAGACCTGGGTTGGATCCCTCAGTTGGGAAGATGCCCTGGAGAAGGAAATGGCAACCCACTTCAGAATTCTTGCTTGAGAAATCCCATGGGCAGTCCATGGTGTCCCAAAGAGCTGGCGCAACTGAGCGCACACTCACACACGCATACACACACACCTGAAAGCACACTTAAGGCTTTACAGTTCCAAAAGAGGATCACTGACTTGTTAATGTCAAAATCCGTTTTCCTCGGAAGCAGATGTCCTGAGTATTTGCAGTTATCAGGGCCTGTTCCTGGACTCCTGTCACTGCAAAGTCACATCTGAACTGCATGAAGAGGTTCTCACACCAATTTAGGGAAATCTCCAGGAAATCTTTGTGTAACTCAAATAACTATTGTGAGCGGGCGGAAGAGGAATGAGATCATGCTTGCAAAGTGCTTCGGGGCTACAGATTGTGTCTGAGCAGGGCGAGCAGGGCGTGGGCGGTGGGCACCGGAGGTGATGAGCGTGTTGCAGGCCCCGCGGGGACCACGGTGGGAGGCGGCCTTCTGCTGTCCCCGGGCTGCCTCCACCGCTCTGGGCCAGAAGGGAATGGCTCATCCCAGGTCCCGGCCCTGTGGTCACCTCCCAAGTCCTCCAAGTCCCCGACACAGCTGCCTTCCCAGAGTGACCAATTAAAACGCCTGAAGCGGCTGGAGCTCGCTGCCGCCAGCACACATGGACCACATGTGAGGCTGCGATATTCTCTCGCTGTGACGCACTCCATCCAGGACACAGGGACAGCAGTGTTTAGCAGCTGACACAAGAGGGGTTTCTACTGCCTGCCAGACAGCTTAAAGGCTGCAAGAAATCTTTTGTGGGTTCCGGGGAACGCTTTGAATTCTTCTAGCCAGCCTGACAGCCCTCCAATCGCACTCTGGAAAAGACTGCAATGTTCCTGTAGGGCCAGGAGAGCCGGCCTTCTGGGGCGTGGACAGGCCCCGGGGAGAACTTGAAAGGGACAGTAAACGCCAGAAAAGCAGAGCCCCTCTCCTGCTGTCTTGTAAAGCAGCATCAGAAACTCTGGCAGGCAGGACACGCCTCTGCCCTTCTCTTATTCAGGGGAGAAAGGAGCCTGGGTATCTCAGTGGATCTTAATTTTCTCTCACCGCCCCTCAACCCCCATCTCCTAACCCACCTCTCCCCTCCCCAGCCCCCTTCTGCCCCTGCAGGGTTTGTGTTCAGCATCAAATTAAGTGTTCATGACAGCTAACCACAAGTTATTAAATGTGATTCACTGCCACATTGCTGGGCCTTCACTGGTGGTACAGAATAACCACTTAGACAAACCATTTGATTCATGGCATCCATACAAAGAGTCTTTGAGAAGGAGAGAGGCCTTCTCAGGCCTTTTGCTGAAAATTGTTTTATTTCCGTGATTCTCTTCAACAGGTCGGTGAGCTGAATTAAACCCCAAATCCTTTCTAACTGCTTAGCTGTGAAGTCTTTAAGATATTACAGAGCTCGTGAGAAGTGGCTGTGGATTGCCAAGTCAGCGGAAATTTAAGAAATCAGCGTCAAAAATGAACTTATGTTTGACAAGTGAAACCAACGATCTGCAGCTGGTGTGAAGGGTGGTGATCTTTCAGTGTTTAATGCTCTTAATAATTAGGTTTCCTATCCTAGAAAGGCATTATTATTTTTTAATAATTCCCTGCTGTGAAGGGAGAGTTGATGAAATAGTAACTTTCCTTGCATTGAAATCCTGTCCACCCCGGGTTCTTGTTTGGAGACAGTGGATAATGAAAGACCAATGGTCCTTCAAGAATCAGACACCTCATTTAATTGTTTTCCTATTTCATCATTCAGGGCCTCAGGGTTACATGTTGGCTCCTTGGGAGGGGCACTGTCCTCTCTTGGATGGAGTGTTAAATTTACTGGGGTGTTAAGTTCTGCTTATGGTGAGCCAACTGGATTTATGCATTTAGAAGGCCCTAAAATAGGAAGCTGAGTGGTCTTTGTTCAAAACTGGCTGGCCCATGTTTCTTCCTGATGATGTCTGTGGACGGTACCCCGTAAAAGTACAGTGTGGCTTGTACTCGCCACAGTACGCGAGGCTCAGAGGCGTACCATCTGTTTATAATTGGCATTCAGATTTGATCCATTATAGAGGTATCCCAAGCTTATTGAATTTAAAAGGGGGCACAAAGTTTGTGTGGGATAAATTCAGGTCTAACTTGTCATCTCTCTGCCAAGAGCATGTAATTCATTTTCTTATTACCAACACAGTCTATTAGAAAATAAGTTAGCTATGTAACAAATTGAAGTCTAAGAAATATCCATATTAGGAAACTTAGTTTGATGATTAAATTAAGCGAGGATTACTTTGGCGTGAATAATTCCACAATCTGCTTTTCTGTCCTGAAAAAATGAGTTTAGCAAGGCATGGCTGTTCTTGTAATATTTAACAGCTTTGTTTTCAAGGTTTTGAGTTGTTTCCCTCTCCATCAGTCTTCCAAACATCTTGATTTCCTGTCACCTATTTGATTATCATTTATGATATTTACAGAATTTGGTTGACTCAAACAAATGTCTTACTAAAGGGCCAGATTTAACATCATATACATTTTTCGTTCATTCATTTATTTATTCAGTGCATAATGAGTGCTTCTTTCGTGAGAGGTATCTTGGAGCAAATCAAATGCATTTCTTCATTAAGAGGTCATTCAAAGTAATTAAAAAAATACAATAAAGCATAATTCACCAAAATACATAGAGTTAAGGTTAATTAAGTTTTCTTTTTAACTGAGGATGAAAATTAGAACTCTTTTTGCTTCAGTGTTTACAGAAAAATCTAAATAGATAATTTCATTCTTCTCCCTTTTAGAGAGAATGCAGGAAAAGAATGGAATCTTTGGTGACTTGGCATATTGGTAAATCAACATTCTTAAAAAAACTCATGTTCCTTTTAATACATTAATAAGCACCTGCCACAGAATGTATGCTCCAAATGTTTTGTTGTTGTTTTAGGTAAAGCTGACTTGTTTCATTGTCTTTGGACTCTTTTCCTCAAGTATAATAGAAAAAGTAAACCCTGGATAATGGATAGTTAGATTATGGTTAACCAGTATTCTAATATCCTTCAATAAAAGAAGTGTGTTATATCATACTCTCTATAAGGTAAAGATGGTCTTTATCTGGAAAGCAGTTTCACTAATATTTATAGAAAAAAAAGTTACTGAAGAACAAAAGGAATACTCGAAATAGTTCTGTTTACTTGAACTGTATATTAGAGGTTGGACTAGTAACTTGTTTTTAGTTTGTAACTTTTTGCATACCCATAAAAACCTGGTGCAGTCTTACTGAATTAGCAAGATCAAAGAGAAGGTTTAAAGTTCACAAAAAACATTTTGCCACATGAAGTTCAAAATCATCCAACACATATGATAATTTAAGGATGAGTGTTGGAAGAGTAAGAAGCTTGGAGAGAACATGAAATTAAAAAAAAAAAAGAACTCTAACGTAAATTGGCAAAATTTGCAGAATTTTATGATTCATGATAGATCCATTTGAGTGTATAAATAAATTTCAAAAATCAGTACTCTTCTAGTATGGCAAATGTATTCATTCCTTCAATACATTTATTTAACCCCCTACTATGAGTCACTCTTGGAGGAGGGCATGGTGACCCACTCCAGTATCCTTGCCTGGAGAATTCTATGGACTGAGGAGCTTGGTGGGCTGCACTCCATAGGGTCACAGAGAGTGGGACACGACTAAAGTGACTTAGCATGCATTCATGTGTTGCTCTTCTTACTGGATACCAGGATTCAACACTGAACAAGATAACTTTCATACACATTGTGTCCTACAGTGGGAAAAAGCATGAAAGAAGCAATTTCCACAAAGTGTGGAAAATAGTATTCATTTATCCCATCACTGATTAATTAATACACACCTAATGTGTACTAGAGGGCTTCCCTGGTGGCTCAGATGGTACAGAGTCTGCTTGGAATGCAGCAGACCTGGGTTCGAGTCCTGGGTTGGGAAGATCCCCCGGAGACCCAGTATTCTCCAGTATTCTTGCCTGGAGAACTGCATGGAGAGAGGAGCCTTGTGGGCTATAGTCCATGAGATCGCAAAGAGTCGGACACAACTCAGTGACTAACATGCTTTAATCTGTACTAGAAAGGAAAAGGGAAGCCTTCTAGTAGAGGTCGTAGTCTGGGAGGGAATGTGAAAGCCACATAAGCTCTTAGTGAAGAATAAAAAGCTAGATGGAAGCAGTGGGTGTGTAGGTAGAGGAAACTGTATAATTTCAACTGAGAAAGTAGACAAGAGCTCAGTGTGACTTGAGCAGAGAGAAGCAGGGTGGAGAGGAAAGAAGCTGGAGACCTAACAGCTAACACTGAATTTATAGCCTGGGCCAGCATCTCCTAACAACCCTGTGAAGCAGCTGCTATTATTATCTCGACTTTAGAGATAAGAAAATCAGGGTCACAAGATCACATATCTAGGAAGTACAGAGCCAGGACTCAAAACCAGCATCCTGGCAGTAGGCTCTCAACTTTTAATTGCTTAAGAAGGGCAGAGAAGGATGACGATCAGCACTAAGGAGTTTCATCTTAGACTAGGTTAAAGGGAAGCCAGTGAATCATTCAACTGAGGAATGAGATACTCCCATATATCTTTTAGATGGATCATTGTGATACCAGTGTGGAAAATGGACTCAAAAGGAACAAAATAAAGATACTGATTTGGTGCTATTGCAGTGGCCCAGTGGAGAGATTCTTGAGGCCAAACTAGGATATGAAAGGCAGAATGGGGAGAAAAGAGAGCTTTAAAAGATGTTCAGGAGATAAAACAAAGACAATTTAGTAATTGACTGGAAGGCACAGGGTGGGGAAGGGTCAAAAAGAGCTCTTGGATAGATGTGGGTGCTGTTGCCCAGGCTGAGAATAGAGAAAATTTGAAAGTGAAAGAGCAGTCACTCAGTCATGTCTGACTCTTTGCGACCTCATGGACTGTAGCCTACCACACTCCTCCGTCCATGGGATTTTCCAGGCAAGAGTACTGGAGTGGGTTGCCATTTCCTTCTCCAGAGGATTTTCCCAACCCAGGGATCGAACCTGGGTCTCCCGCATTGTAGGCAGATGCTTTACCGTCTGAGCCACCAGGGAAGTCCTGAGAATAGAGAAAGTGGACTAAATTTGGGATATGTGAGCAACTCAGGATGGGACATTTTGACTTTGAGTTTCCTTTGAGAGATTGAAGCAGATATGTTGAGTATGTAGCAGAATGTCAGAAGAGGAGAAAGACTGGGCTGGCTCAGAGGTTAATCACCTTTAGCACCTACAAATAGGAGGAGTCACTCATATGCAGTGAAAGGAGGCTGTACCCCTGGTCTGTCCTTCTGTCTGCATTCCTGCACAGCAGTTCTCTGAGTCTGCTGTTTTCTACTCCTTCCCACACCCTTCCCCTCGTTTTCCTTTCTCACAAAGTAATAAAAGATAGAGAGGGGAAGTGACGCTTTATCTGCTTCTTCAGATTCCTGCCCTTGTACTTCATTCTTCTTCATCTTCCTGATCTTCCTGTTTTCCGTTTTCAGCTAAGAGCAAGTTACCTACAATTCTTTCAGGCCACAGAACCAGTAGACACCTCTGACTATTCCACACCACAATCAACCACCCATTATATCCTAGGACTCTCCCCTAGAAAGATCTGCAGAGTGGGGCCCCATGGTCAAGTCACTTTCTTCTCCTTCTCCCATTTAAAAGCCCTCTTTACATGACATCATGTTCATCTTTCTAGAGAACAAAGCAGATCAAGCCATTCTTTGTATGAAGAAACTCAAGAGTTCTTAATAACATTCAAAATGCAGCCCAAGATTTTTAAAAGAAGGAGAGAAAGGACCTATATGTACTGAGAACCCATCATGTGGCCAAATGCTTTGTGGACTGATTCTGTGTCCTAACAGAGACGAGACAGCATGCTCAAATTAGGTAAAGGAAGGAGAGTTTATCAGAGGTGTGGGTATAGGAAAGGAAGCCACGAAAGAGTGCGGTAACTAGGAGAGAAGATCAGAAACCTAGGGGAATGTTTTAAAAATCTAGATATTTCCAGATATTTCCCCAATAAGTTACTATGATTTATAGTCCTCCCGATAATGTTGAAGAGTAACCATTTCCTCTTATTCCTGCCAGCATATAACGTTTTCAATCATTTTAATTTTTGTCTACCCAAGGTGTCAGTGGGCAGGGGAGAGAAAGCTCATTGTTTAGACTGCATTTTCATGGAGGAACATCTCTCCATGCTTATTGGCCATATGTCTTTTATTAATGAGGAAACTGAAGTTTAAAAATTTACCCAATATCACACAACACATAAGTGGCAAAAATCCGATTCAAGAGTCAAACATAAATCCGTCTACTCTTCAGCCTCTTCTATTTCTACTTCACTATCTACCCTCTGTGGTATGGCATTTAAGACTTTTCATAATCAGACTCTTTCTGTTCATGACGGTCCCTTTTTATCATCCCTCTCTCCTCAACTCACCTCTAATTATTGTAACGGATTCCTGAACACATCATACCCTTTGAGACATTGTTACTTTGCATGTTTTCTTCTCAGCATTCACTTAGTAAATTTTCATTCATCCTTCAAATCATGAATAAAGCCTTTCCACTTAGAATTATTGCCTGACTTTACTGAACTAGCTATGTGAGCACTCTGTGCATTTGTAGGATTCCGGTTCACATTGTATTTTATTGTAATTTCCTATTACTCATCTACCTCTTTCCCTGGACCACACACTTTCTCCTCACACAATTTCCTTTGTCATCCACCTCTGTCGCCCTGTGCTTTGCCCATCACAGGGCTCAGAGTGGGTGTTTGATAAGTGATTGCTGGATGGATATTAAAGATAAAAAACTTTAAATTCCAAACAAAAATAAAATAAGGGGAAATATCAACTCTATAAAAACTGGTTGACCTCCTACCACAAAATACATGAAATATTATGTCGGCCAAAATGGGGAAGCAGCCTTCTGGGCTCCCTGTCCTTCAAGTTGCCTGCCAATCTCCTGCTCCTCACTGCCCCTTTATCCTTCCATAAAGAGAATCCATAGGAAGGTAGAAGAGCTTCTTACCAAAAATTATCCACTGAGAAAAGAAAGCTGGACTTTATCCTAAATCCCCTACAACTGAGTTATTTTTTTAATCAGAGAATATCCAAGTTTTTCTTGCACACCTGAGTTCAGGGAAATTCCTGTAACATTAGGTCTTATACTGCAGGCATTTCTCTCTCTTGCCAGCCTTAATTTGTTCCCAGGCTTAGAGGTTTAAAATAAAAGAAACTGAGTTTCCCCTCTTCTCAGGCTCATTTTCTGAGTCTTTTACACAGACCACTTGGATGAGTAGTCCAAGCTTGGATGAGCTACCTGTACGAGTAGCCTCTTGCTGCTTGGGTTCCCTTCTCACCCTCCCCTGCTCTGCTCTGGGTCACAGTGAGCCCGTATCCTCAGGTTCGGCAGTGACACAACATTGGTGGGAGATTACAAGTCGAGAGAAAAGAAGCCAAAGGTGCCTTTCCCTTCCCCAGGTCCATCATGAACAGTTATAGAGTCCAAGGTAAAAGGTCAAGTGGAGGCCCCCATAACATTTGTCTATATACCTAAACATTTAAGAGTTACAAAGCAAGCCCACAAATTATTAAATAAAGCATACTCTGTCCTTCAATCTCACCAACTATGCTTGCCTGTCAACTCTGAAGGCTAGATGAACTCCAGACGTCCCATGCCTGGACATGGAGACACAGGAAGGGTGGCCCTGATCCCCGTCCCCACCCTCACCCAGGCCCCTCTTGGGCATGGCCTCTGGCCTGCTGCTTGCTCTGTGTCACCATGATGCACACACACTTACTTCACTCAACTTCCCTCCAGCTCCACAAGATTCGTATCACCACCCCCGTTTTACAGATGACTGAGGCACAGAGATGTTAGACACATTTGCATAGTCTTCCTGCAACAAATGGCGACTCTGGTGGGATTCTTCTTTGCTGAGACTGACATCCTGACCACTCGGGGTACTCAGGGGCCAGCCTGCCTGCCAATGGACCAGACCCAGCAGCCGCAACTGGGACCCTTTTGTCCCTGGTCTCCTCCTGACGCGGACAGCTGGCCAGAGTGCCCCAACCGGTAAGGAACAAGAGACTTTATTGACCTCTCTCCCCTTCCCTCTCTCTTTCCTCTCCTTAACCCTTCCTATCCTTCCCTGTTTTTCTAGTCCCCCAGTCCTGGACGCAGGAATCTGGTCGAAGGGCCCTCAGCCTGAGCTGAGGATTGGAGATTGATCACCTCCTCTTGGCAGAGAACTCGAATTCTGGTTCTGGTCTGGTCTGATTTCTGGTAGGGCCGAGTTCCAGTCCTCTCTTCTCTGGAGGCCCAGGGAAGAGACCCATAATGCCTGAGCATCTGTAGCTGGCAGGAGACATCTGTAAGTCCACCCCTTTCGCTCCCCAACCCCACCTCCTCCCTCTTCTTCTTTCAACTTGGCTTCCTTTCCTCCCTTTAAATCTTTGATGTTAGTACTTGGAGCTGAAGTTCTGTGTCACTATAGGAGGTTTTCTGAGAGACTGTATTTCTGCCTGCAATGTGAGAGACCTGGGTTCGATCCCTGGGTTGGCAAGACCCCATGGAGAAGGAAATGGCAACCCACTCCAGTATTCTTGCCTGGAGAATCCCATGGACGAAGGAGCTTGGTGGGCTATAGTCCACTGGTCGCAAAGAGTTGGACACGACTGAACGACTTCACTTTCACTTCACAGGCACATCAGAACCCAGGTTGAAGTCCAGCTTAATTTTAATCTTGACAACTATACCATTTATTCCCCAGAGCTGATATCGTCATTGATTATTTATATTTTCCATTTATATTTCATTATTATGTCCCTGTCCAAAAGTCCAAACTCCATCTCCTTTACTCCAAATAGTTGTGCTTGGTTGCCCCAGGCCCTTGGCCTGCTAGAGAGCTCACTGGATGTGGGGGCCAGGGCAGGTGGGGGCCAGAGGCCTGCCTGGTCCCTGGGGTTAGGCTCAGGTCATCAGGACAAAGAGTCTAGCATGGTTTGAAGCAGGTACGCAGGTTTTGAGGCCATAGGTAAATTCTCTGTACCCCACCCACTCCTGCCTCCAGGGCCAGAGTGGAGAGCTCACCGCTGGAGGGGGCTGCAGCGGGCTCTAAAGTGCTCATGTGCAGACGCGCGTGTGGGCCCTTCTAGCTCTGGCCTGGGGGCTGTGCTGTCCCCTTCTCTTCTGCCTCAGCCAGTGACTGTCTCCTGCTAGGCTCTAGCTGGCATCACCCCATCCCCTGTTCCCTTCAGCCCAGGAGAGCCCCCACGCCTGCTCTTGTTAATCTCTGGATTTCCTAGATGTCTCTTGTTGGCTGAAAGCCCTCTTGCAGCTCCAGTGTAACCAATTCCCTGTATTAAAATCTGGTTTTTTAAGTGCTCAAAGAGGGACTTCCCTGGTGGTCCAGTGGTTAAGAATCTGCCTTGCAATGCAGAGGATGCAAGTTTGACCCCTGGTCGGGCAACTAAGATCCCATGTGCCTCGGAGAAACTAAGCCCACGTGCCTCAACTAGAGAGGCCCCATGTTGCAACCACTGAGCCTGGACATTTTAGAACTAGTGAGCCACAACTACTGAAGCCTGTGCACTCTGGAGCCTGCGTGCCACAACTACAGAGCCCATGCACTGTAGCGAAAGATTGTATGTGCTGCGACTAAGACCCAACACAGCCAAATAAATGCTTTTGAAAAAAATAAGTGCTAAGAAAGGTTTCTGTTTTGTTGACTGGACCCTAGCTGTTACAGCAACAAGTAATTAAGGATTTTGCCTGTGGTCATTTGGAAAAGGGGTCAAATCCTGGTGTACCTCCTCCTTTGAACTAGCTTGAAAGGGCCTGTGACCCTGACGGAAGTCTTTCCATTGAGGGAAGCCATAATTTTACATTGGCAGGGCTAACTTCCCAAAGACCTATCTTGGAAAAGACCCTGATGCTGGCAAAGATTGAGGGCAGGAGGAGAAGGGAACGACAGAGCATAAGAGGGTTGGTTGGCATCATTGACTCAATAGACATGAGTTTGAGCAAATTCCAGGAGATAGGGAAAGACAGGGAAGCCTGGAGTGCTGCTGTCCATGGGGTCACAAAGAGTTGGACATGACTGGGCGACTGAACAACAAATCTCGGAAAAAGGGAATAAAGTTTCCTGCTGAAGTAGCCTATTGAAAAACTCAGTGGAAGAACCTTCCCGTTGTTAACAGTTGCATGGCTCCCAGAGTTGACCTTGACATCTATTTTCAGCGGAGTCGCTTCTATAGGAACACTATCCTTTCGCAAAACTTTATGAAAACCAGACTTTGCACAGTGTTCTAAGTTTTGCTGCATCAAAAAGAAGTTTAAATATTTTCATTTAATGTGGAAATATTTTTAGATGATGAAGATGATTAAGTGTTGAAAATGTAGCGATCTGTTTGGCACAGAGAGAAAAGAAATATGAAGAATTTTTAATAAAAATCTGACCACAATGGTGTTGGAACACAATCTGTCTGAAATACAAGACAGATACTTTATCCCACAGGCTAAGCTGACTTTACTAATAGTTTTGGACAGTTACAGGTGTAATTTTAGCTACCAAAGGGAACACAAATTGTATAAGAATGCAATAGAAACAATGGGAAATGCAATTAAGTTTTTCAAAGAAAAACTGAATATAAAGTTAACAGAGCTAATACAAAGCATATTTTCATAGACTTTCACCAACAATGTATGTGAATTCAACTATTATGAAAATCAGATTTACTGGCTGGCCTTCTTATACAAAGAATATAGAATGTGAAGATTATTTTTGCTGTGAAATAAACCTTACACCTAATACAACTATTTTTCATATGTTCGGTTTATAAAATTAAATCTTAAAAGAAATATCAAAAAAATCATAATGAATACATATCTAGAAAGAGATGGATGCTTATCGCCCTTCCTTCTATACAGTAAGTAAGGATCTCTTTCTCGCCTTTATTTTTTTTGTCTACGTGGCTTTAATTTACCATTGTGAGATGCAGTGTGTTAGGGGGAAATATGTGGAAAGAAAGCTTTTATGTGTTTTTTTGATTAAAAAAAAATCAGTGCCACCAGTCCATGAGTGATCCTAAAATAACAAAGCAGTTATATGTGTGTGTGTGTGTGCGCATACTGAAAAGAAAACTTTTGGTAAGGAAACAGATTTAAGTTTCAAGTTTCCAAAGATCTATTTTAAATGACAGCAAGGAAAAAAATATTATAAAAGTGATGAAAAATATCCCAGCAGTATCCTTTCAGAAAGCCATTTAACTTCTGGTGGTTTAAGTTGTGCAATATAATTTCTACAGCCTTTGAAATATGCGGGCGCCCTCACTGCTATTTATGTTCCCAACACTCGGAATCAAATGCTCCATTAGGGCCCAGAGAAGACAGGAGTTTCCAGAAGAGTTTGGTAATTGCCCATTCATTACTCAGAAACAATGACAGGGAATCGGCGTCTTTTTCCCCTAAGTAACGCTGGCATGTGGTCTAAGTCAGGCACAGGAAGAGACAGGAAAGTGTCCACTCAGGAGGCTTCTGTAGACTGGTTAGTAAGGCTGTGTGTGGACTTAAGGCTTCTCTGAGGGTCAAGCTGTTCTTCTCCTGAGTCAGAGGATGATGTCTCTTCCACACAAGGATGCTCTTACCCAGGCAAGCTCAGGCCTGACTGTCCTGATAAGAAGGTTACCCCTACCTGAAGCAAGGAAGTAGACAATGACTCACCTGTCCGTTCTCCTGTTCTAGATTTTCCATAGGCAACATCCTCTGTAATGTGGACAATCTTATTTCCGGTCAGTGATGAAGTGCACTGCCCCAGGCGTAATTAATAATGTTGTTATCATCCCTCTGATGGTTGCTGTGGAATTTGCAGACCTCTGTCCTCCTAACGTCACCTTGCTGGTGCCCCTTTCCACTGTTAAATTCCAGTTGCGTGTGCTGGGCCCCATGGTGTGTGTGGGTACGAGTGTGCTCAGTCACTTCATTAGTGTTCAACTCTTTGCAACCCCAAGGAAGGTAGCCCATAAGATTCTCCCATTCATGGGGTTATCCAGGCAAAAATACTGGAGTGGGTTGCCATAGGGATCTTCCCTATCCAGGGATCAGACCTCCATCTCCTGCATTGCAGGTAGATTCTTTACCATTGAGCCACTGGGGAGCTGGCATGTTCACACTAGTAACTGAAGCTCCCAATTCAGTGCATTATTGTTTTTGTAAATTTGGTCTGTTTTCCCATTTACTTTCTTGACTTCATCTCAGCATTACAGTAAGGCTATACTATTAGGTAAATAAAGGACACTTTTTTCTTTAACGTGTCCCAGAAAGTTTCCGGGATACAAGGCTCAGAGAGTAAAGAATCTGCTTGCAATGCAGGAGACCCAGGTTCTGTGCCTGGGTTGAGAAGATCCCCTGGAGAAGGAAATGGCAACCCATTCCAGTATTCTTGCCTAGAGATTTTCATGGACAGAGGAGCCTGGTGGGCTAAAGTCCATGGGGTCTCAAAGAATCGGACACGACTGAGCGACTAATGCTCACTCACTCAGAAGGAGTTTACCTTACGTTTTCTTTTTTCATGGAATTTAGGATTTGGAATTTAGAAACTGATTCCTGGTCCCCACTCCTGGGCATATTCCTTTTCTCCTGGCTCTGCATCTCAAAGTAAGTTTATTTTCAAAGTGAAGGGGAGAGAAGGTGTTCTATGGGAGTTACACCTTCATCCAAATACTTCTAGGTTGTAGTGTTTTCCTTTGAAATAGACTATCAGTACTTAGAATAAGAGGAATGGATATTTAATTAGCGTGATTAGTTTAGAAATATAAACAGAACCAATTCCTCCGTTCTTTGAAAAGATCGTTTCCTAATGAGCTTCTTCTCTCACCTAGGGTTCCACATCAATGGGATAATTATGTACCACCCCCGCCCCCCCCCAACCCCTCAGGAGAGTCTTTAGTGTGTGGGCACAGAGGGTTGCTGGGGCTTTCCATCTTGGAGACACAGGATGCCCTTCAGGTGCTTTCTGATAATCATTGTGCTGGAGAGGTAATCTCCTTTGACATCTTACCAAAGATAAGCTGTATCCTTGGCTACAGTCCAACAGTCCTATCGTTCTTTTTTGGTGAAAATCAGTGAAGACTGTTAAACATATGACCCCAGGCATCAGACAGTTTTGGAGTTTACAGTGTCAACAACTGCATCTAAATATATATATATATATACACACATACATATATACTGGTAGAATTTTACATAAATTATAATCTTCTGCTCTCATCTGGGCTTTCCTGGTCACTCAGATGGTAAGGAATCTGCTTGCAATGCAGGAGACCCAGGTTCGATCCCTGGGTCAGAAAGATTGCCCCCAGAGGAAGGCATGGCAACCCACTCCAGTGTTCTTGCCTGGAGAATCCTATGGGCAGGGTATTCTGGTGGGCTGCAGTCCATGGGATCACAAAGAGTTGGACATGACTGATCAACTAATACTCATACTCTCAACTACCCAAGTGAAGTACCATTTGAATTAACCCTGAAGACCAAATACAGAATAATGTCTAAAGATTAGACCAGAAAACAGAGTCATATAACAGCTCCACTGAGGAGAGCTCATGGTTGCATAGATTCATACTTAATGTAGGTCCAATAAGGGCTGACCATCATAAAACCTCCAGCTTGGGAACCAGGGCGAACTGCTATGAAGAGTCAGTCAGGCTGAAGGAGGTGAATCTGTTTAAAAAATTCTCTTCTGGTTGTTCATCCTTAATCTTGTGCTTTCACACAACTTTGAATTTTTCTGTGTTAAATAAGGAAAAGAAAAATGCCTGTAATTGGTTTTTATCGCATATGAGTCTGCACACAATTAAGCGTCACTGTGAAATCGTGGATTGCGTCTTCACAGACCTTTGATAGATGACCCCTCACCATAACCTCTGCGGGTCCTAAGTCACTCTGCTGGCTTCATACAGCCCCTGCGTTCATGTGGCTCATTGGGAAATCCCACTGTTTTCCTGCCAAAGGGTTTGTTACCTAGGTTTAATTTCTGTTTGGAATGAAAAGTATAGTTAACTTGTTTCTGTGGGCTTTTTTAGAGCGATATGCAAAACCAAAGTTAGAGCAACGGAAAACAAACATTTAAGAAAGCACATAATTAAGGGGATGCGAACTCAAACTGGGGAGGCTGATTTCATAAAGGGGACAAGACTGTGTGTGTGGTCAGAACGCAGGAAAAGTGTGCAGGACTCCTCTGCTTTGGGAGAGCAGCCTACCTTAGAAGTGGAGTCCGGGGAGCCAGAAAGTTAAAACCGTACAAATTGATTAAAAAAAAAAAAAAAAAGAAAGAAAAAAAAAAAAAGTCAACAACCTAAATGGATCTGATTAATAATCAAAGATGTAATCATTTCCCTGTTACAAAGTCTCCCGTTATCCACAGGCCTCATAAAAGTGACCGAAGAGCAGGAAGCAAAGAGCAAGTCTTTCCTTAGGAACTTGACACTGAAGGGTTTACACCGAGTTTTTTTTTTTTTCCTCAAGAGTGGAGAAGCATTGTTACAGAACCATGGGAGAGAGTGGGAAAACTGAACGTGTAGCGTGGTCTCTCTCCAAGAGGAAGAGGCTGAGAAAATTTAATAAAACAAAATATACCCATTCCCCCAAACATCGAACCACACTGTTTTTCGGAGGAAAGAGAAAAAGAACGACGATTCTTATCAAAACCAATATAGTGCTGCATTTGAGGGGTACAATGGGGAAAGTTACCGCTGTGCTATGGGTAGGTTTCTTTTCTCTCTTTCTAGGTGGCAAAGGCAGCAGTCATTTGAATGCCGTCGAACGGCTTTTCAGCTAACACAAAAGAGCAGACGGTTCCACTTATTTCTGAAATTAGATGCAATCATATCTGTGAATCACGCAGCAGCAAACCACCGTAATCTGCATTATAATACATTATCCGGCAAGCTCCCTAACTGCAGCCTACCGCGGCAACAGAAAACACTTTGCGGTGACCTGAACCGCGTCTGCCAAAAGCGCGGAGCCGCGTGAAGGCAGGAAGGCGACAGAAAAGAACCGCTTTCTGCTGCGAAAAAAGAGCAAATTATAACAGGAGTCAAGTCTCAGCTAATGCAAGACTAGCATCTTCTTGTTCACAGTTTGCATAATTAGATATCATGAATAGGGGTTTCTTTTTTTTTTTTTTATTGTTCTAAAAATACTCCCGCTTTGTTTAAATCAGCTATTTCCTTAACAGCATGACTTTGCTACCAGAATTAGTGAGGTAGTTAGGGGCAGAGGAAGAGAGAAGGTACTTTCAGTTAACATTTAGGGGGGAAAAAATCACTTTATGGACTATTTCCCCCTGCTGGCTCTTAGCAATTGTCAAAAGAGGCTTAGCTTTCCAACACCATATAACTGGAGAGGTCGTCCTCCCCCCTCACCCCCCCGGAATAAATGATGTGAATTAAGTCAGGAGTCTGAGGGTCAGAGGGACCCCAGGGTCCTAGTACTGCAGAAACCAACTCATAACTTCCCTAAAATAAGACATTCAGAGCCATTACCAACATCTTCGCAGATTAAAGTCCTTAATACAGTGAGGCCCAGGGTAGCAGTTCTTACACCCTAAATGATAACATCTCAAAGTTCAAATCCAGAGGAAAAAGATAAAGTACTTTTAGGCTTCACTTTAGGTTTGAACGATTCTCCATTTCCCCTATGGGATGGTGAGGGAGAGGGGGGACATACTGCTTGACTTTGTAATCTCCAGCCGCTTTTCCGTTTTCCTTCTCATTTACTCATAGTGTGCTGTAAAGAGCCTCTTTCTTTCAAGGGAGGAGGTGGACATCAGGCTCTTTCAAGAACTAAAAAGTCATTAAGATGTTTTTGTTTTTCCCTTTTGTTCCCCCTCTGCCTGTGAGCCTGAACACCTGCAGCTGAGGGGCTAGAGAGACACCTGTCCTGAGTCTATCTTCACATCGTACACTAATGGGACCTCATGAAGAGGAGGCCGTGGGGAAACTGTGCTCCGTATTCCAGGTCCCCAGAGGTCCGGGCACTGGCTGAGAGCTGGGAGGGGGGGGGGGGGGCAGGCAGACCCCTAGCAGCATTGTCACACTTCTCCCACTGGGGTCTTGGCCCTCAGTCAAGGCAGCCCCTAGTGGAGACATTCGGAATTTCTATCTCTCAGTCCCCAGGACACGTCTGCAGGGGCACGTGGCAAAACACCCTAACAGGCATCTGAAGGGCAAGGCTCTGTTATCCTGGAATATGCCTTTCAACACACTTTTAACTATTGCTGTTTTTAATTTGCATTGATGATCCATAGGCTGCCGGTGACTAAGGCAAAGAAAATGGCACCAAAGCTTTTATTTCTGCATCCAGCAAAATGCATTTTCTTACAGTTTTTGTGTTTATATAGAAGTTACTGGCAAGATCTTTCAGACCTGAACATCGTTCCTTTTTTGTAAGGGAAATAATAATAGCCTTATTGTACATTTATCATTGTAACAATGCCATGATAAATGATGTACTGTGGACTGTTTCTATTCCTGCTAGAAAAAGTTAGCCCTTAGGACCTCCCGGCTCTTGTTTCCACACTAGTGTAGCCTGAAAGCTCAGTCAAATTATGTGACTCTTCCTTTTTCCTTCTCAAAGCTATGGGGATCCTGCATCAGGTCTTCTGTGTCTAGCTGATAGATAGATGTGTCAGGGGCTACTGTCATCCTCATAAGAAAATTATAAAGAGATTTTCCATAAACCCCATCTTCCTGACACTGCTGATTAGAAACTGACTTCTGTGATTCCATCTAAGCTCTGAATAAACTAACTTCTCAAATATTTTAGATAATGAGATTTTTAAGAATACTCTGAAACTTGAACTTCTTTTTACTTAATCTAAAATTATGCTTTTCATAGATCTGGTAATCTGAGCTTAGATAAATGGGTATTGACACCTTTCATGATTTAACTTTGATCAGCTTTCATCTTCCTAGAGAGAAATGTGCTACTTTACAGACTAATCTCAGCAAAGAAATCCCTTAAAATCCAGGATTTTTTTCCATATCCCTCTATGGATAAATTTACAGTAGGTTTTGCATTTCTTGAGATACAGTGACCAGAACTGCATTGGGGTACAGGTTTGGAAATAAGCCGTGTTGTACAGAGTAACCTAATACCTGCTGACAGCTTCCAGTTCCTCCCAATGCTTGGTTCCTTATCATCTAAGTAAGGTCGGCCTTGCTTCTAAGAAAAGACACTTAAAATACACAACAACCTTCGTATCTCTGCAGATGAAATATTTGAATGCCTTTGTCTCATCTTAGTACAAACTCCATTGAAATAGACAATAATTAATCAGCACTATAATTTTTAATTAGTAACATGAGAGATAGAGAAAATCTAGCCATTGTGCATTATTTCAGGGATATTTGAAAATTTTACTTATTGAAACCAAAAGGGAGAATTTTCCAAACTGTTAGACTCCGTTGAAGCATGAATCCTGACATAGTTTAATTTCATTGTGTGCAGACTCTAGGATACATTTTGAGCCTTTTACAAAGTCCCCGGTGATCTCTGTTTTCTCACTCAAGGCCTGGCACATGTGGTGTTGATTTCTTGTGCCAGGAAAGGTGATAGCCATCCACATTGAAGGGTGGTGGTGCCTAGACTGGAATAGCTCTATACTCATGTGTTCAAGGGGGAAAAATGAAGTCCCATCAGACAGGCCCTGGTGTGGCACAAGCCCCTACTCCCACCTACTCTTTTCTCCAAGGGTGCTGCCGGCTAACCTCGAATTTCTCAATGTTGATTATAAGTGAAGCTTTGACGAGAGGGCATTCTGGGTATCAGATAACCACATTATAATTCTACTGAAAAGTGTTCTTATTGTTTCTAAATTACTGGTTACAGTGAGCAGCCCTGGTGACTTGGGGGGAGGAGGCATTTGGAACAAACACATTAAGCCTTAAAGTTGGTCTCTGTTAAAGGGGGAGAGTAACAGATAGAGATCACCTATGTATTTCACTATGCAAAGTGGCTTCTGCTTTGGAAGAAGTAGGCTCCATTAAGCTAATCAGTTGCAAATATTAAAGACCCTCTGGGGTACATGTCAGGAATAATCATGGACCTCAAACTGAGTTTTCCTCTCCTAGAGACAGACACACAGCATTCTTTTACCAAAGCCCCACAGGCCAGCAGAAACCATCCCTTATATTTTCTAGTTCATTTTTGTGCCTAAAGGTCAGTGTGTCCAGGGACTCTTCCTAACCCAAGGATTGAACCTGTATCTTCTGTGTCTCCTGCATTGGCAGGCAGATTCTTTATGACTAGAGCTACCTGGAAATCCACCTAAAGATCAGAGTATAGGAGTAATACGGTCCAACTGCCAGAGGCTCCACTATAGAATCTTGAGGGAATGATATAAATTCTAAAGTAAAGGTGAGAAAAGAACTCTGTCCCTTCAAATATTCACCATATCCATATTGTTTTCGAGAGAGAACTTAGCAAATTCAAGGCAACTAGAGCACTCAAGGACTACACTGAGATTCCTCTGTCTGATGGATATTTTGTATGTTCTATGCGTGCTGCCTAATAGCCTTGTATTTTGAATGACACTATATAATCAACGCTTTGCTTATTTTCTTCAATTTACTTGCTGATTCCAAGACCTTCTTAATTCTTCAGAATTCCTGAATTCTGTTTATTGATGTGTAGACAAAAATCACAAAGGCGAGTGATATCTCTTAGAAACAAGGGATGGTATCCAGATTACAGCAGGTTTTGAATAATAATGGATTTAAGAAGCAAAACCGGAATGTTGTCCACTGTGGGCACCATTCCCAGCAGGTCTGGCCCTGCCTCCTGTAGAAGACAAAAATGTCAGTTTCACGGCACTATTGTGGTCACTGTTGTAATAAGAGAGGATAATAGCTAGGTTTTCTTGGTTTCAAACAACTGATTTATGATGCAAAACTGCTGAATATTTCTGGTAAGGGAATGCATTGTTCTTTTTTCATTTCTTTCTGAAGCTGAGACTTTGAGTATTTGACCAGAAATACTAAGGCCCATCTTGCATTCTAGAAGACAGTATTGCTGCTTCATTCACTCTGAAAAGATGGCTCTTTGGTCTCCATTCCCTTCACTTTATTCTTCTACTCCATTCTCCCATCCTACAGTAATCTGAGCAAGTCATAGAACTCATCTTTTTTGTCAGTTTGAGTATCATAGTTGAAGGCAGAGAGGGCTTTTTCTATTTGTTCTGAACACAAAGAACCCTTAATCAGCTGTTTTGAGTTGGTTGAATTACTTTCATGTTTTAGAGATCAGAGCATTGAGAATTAATATATAAATATGCTTAAAGAACTAAGTAGGATTTGCACATGTTGGTAAGTGGTCATTATGTCACATAATGTGTATATGTTGGGAGTGGGATGGAAGGAAACAAGGAAAAGTGTAGAGTGTGGGGAAGAAGGGGAATGATACTGAGGAAGACAGAGGGGTGCTTGTGAGGAATGAATACATATAATGTGCAAAGAACTGAAGGGCAGAGATAGCATCATAAACCACAGCCAAACCTACCTGTTTTAGGTGCCCTTGCTAGACCTTAAGTAAGTAATTCAATCCACTTGTTTAAATAGGACTGTGTGACCTTTTCCTGCAAAGGTCTGATTGGACTAAGTGAAGATAGAGAGGCTGCCATGAGTCGGAATGACACAGTGTCTGGCACTAGAGATGCCCTTCTGGTCGCCGACCTTCTACCAGTCAGTTGGATGAAGTCTCAGGTCTTTGGAGCTTTTGTTTCTTCTTCTAGAAAAATAAGATTATGGACCTAAATAATGTCAAAAATCTCACTTAGCTCTAAAATCTTCTGTATTTCTTGGCTACCTTGAAGTGGCTGAACAAGCCAGAGGAACAGCCTCCTGGCAGCTGAAATGAAGCAAGCTCGTGCGTGTGTTGGTTGCTTAGACATGTTCAACTCTTCGCAATCCCGTGGACTATAGCCCACCAGAATTCTCTGTCCCTGGGATTCTCCAGGCAAGAGTCCTGGGTGGGTTGCATTTCCTTCTCCAGGGGATCTTTCTGACTCAGGGATCAAAACTGGGTCTCTGCATTGCAGGTAGATTCTTTACCAACTGAGCCACCAGGGGCTGTCGCTCAACATTAATCCCAATATCCAAATGTTAACTAAGGCTGAGCCCCAGATGTGGAGCACAAGGGTATTTTGGTGCCTCTTTAAAGAGTATCAGAGCCCTGGGACAAAGGCACCCATTCACACAAGAACATGCATGCACATAGAGACATGTCCTCACATGTTTTTAAGGAAAAATAAGTTCTACTAAATGAACATTCTCCTAGAAATTACAGCTGGGAGCAGTGGGCAGAAAGAGGACCAAGTTTAGTTTCAGTTGCCGCTTACCACTTTGGCCACATAATTGAATCTGGTTGATCTCAGTTTTCCTGTCTATAAAATGGAGATAATACATAGGTTCTAGGTGCTTTGTGAGAATTAAGCAAGACTGAATACTCAAAAATGCTTTATAAACATACAATTTACCCAGACATTGTTATTATCCAATCTTCACAGCCATATGTATAGCTAACTGTGTATAGCTAAAACTGAAGCATTCTCTAGAAAGCTTGGGGGTTTGTGAGAGAAAAGATCTCCTCAAATCATTTGGGAAGTCACCGGCTCTACTAATTCAATGTGAGGTATTTGCAAGGTGTTCTGACAGAATTTTGAGCATCCACAAACGATCCCCTTTCCATGTAAAATGACAAAATTGTGCTGATAGGAGCAAAGAACTAGAAAGTCAACATTCACATTTTTCAGTTGAGAAAACTGAAGTCTTCACAGAGATTAGATGATATGACTAAGGTCACACAACCAGTTGGCAGCAGAACCCTGGTCAGAGTCCTGGGTTCCTGATGCCCTATTATTTGTTTAAAAAATCTTTTCTACATTACCATTATTTTAGCTAAATCTAATAAACCTGGGGGAGTTATCCTTAGACTGAATGACAATTAGTAACCCAGATCCTTGGTATTAGTTACCTAAAATGTTTGGGGAAAATAAAATAGACAATGAAAAACCAAAGTTAGAGGAAGGAAGAAGAAAGCCTTTGCAGCTTTTCCCCCATAGTCCAAATATATTAGTCTATAAATACATAGTCTCTGCTTTTCTATAGCACTGAAAACCACCTAAGGATGCCCTTCAATGTTGGGGGCAGGGGACACTGGAGACATGTTTATCCAGCCATTACCAGTGAATAAAGTGAATTCTTTCTCAAATTTTACTTTGAGGCCAAGATTTATCTAAGTATGTCACTGTTTAGACCACTAAAAAAATACGGTAGAAACTTCTGAATCTCATTTCACAATATGTTAATCTTCCTCTATTTATTCCTCCCAAATGTTTTTAAAACAATCTCTCTCTGGGACAATTGGATCTTGTGTATCCTGTCAAATTTTAGTAGAAAGCAAATTTTTATAACCAAATTATAAAACTTTCAACACTGAGGCTTATTTATGATGGAAACATTGACAGAATGTTAACTCTAGTGGCTTCAGTGATATATACGCCAATGAGGTAGAATTTCCGAATTGGGAAATGCTGAAACTCTTTAGTATCTATTTTAATAACCTTCCCTGCCTCACCAACCACTCTCCATTTCAAGAGTATCCAATCCATTTCTGGGTTGAATTCTTAGATTTGACATCAACTTTATACATCTCTTGGAAAAAAGACCTGAATGTTGCAGATTTTTTAAACTTGTAAAACGTGTGCTTATTTCCCCAGTAATTGATTTAAAAAACAAGACTTAGCAGCCATTTGATGTTTGATCTTAAATTTAGCTCTCATTGACTAGGATTAAATCTTCCAGAAGAGAGTAACATTTTGCTTTTACCTCAGAACCACAATTGGGAGGGAAAGGGGAACTTAAATCCAACCCTTCCTTTGAAAATCGCTATCTTGAGTTCAAACCTGGGTGGCTATGAATAAAAGTTCTCCAAGAGGCCAGACAAGTTTTCTCCCATTGGAATAACAGCAGAAATTCTAGTGCTTTTCTTTCCGGAAGTCTTAACAGACATCACAGACCGGGGTTAAGCTTTATAATGAAATTAAAAAAAAAAAAAGAACATGACTGAGAAAGTGAGGCTCTGATGAAAATAGCAAGCCCTTATATAAAGCCATTTGTAGCCCAGGGGCCCGAGAGCAGGAATTTCAGTTCATCCAGATTGCCTCCCCTGATCTAAACAGATAATCAGGCGAGGATTCCATTCAGGTCTGGAATTGTTCCTGTGCTTCACAAACCCCTGGTCTTGTGTGAAATGAAAATGAATAGGATACAAAGGAAGGAACCACTCAAAAGAAACACGAAAGAACGTCCAACTCCCAAGCTGGAGGGACCGGGGACACCCCAGATGAAGCTAATTTAACAGGGAGGAGAATGTTTTTGAGAGCCTTTCCCTCTCAGGCTTCTGAAAGGGATGTTGCTACCAAATGTAGGGAAAAGGGAAAGGAGAGAGAGACATTAAACATTTGCCTGTCAGGGGAAGGAGCAGAAATGGTAGTAGCCTCAGAGCCTGGGAACAGAGAGATGGAATAAGAGAAGAAAGTGAAACTCACGAGCTGAGCTCACCTCTCCCAAGGAGACAAGCCCCAAAAGAGGGCAAAGGGGAGGAAATGGGTAAAATTAAATGTGAACACATGAATTCTAAGGGATTTAGCGATCTAAGAAGAGTCACCCGCTTGGAATAGTAATAGTTTCTTTTTGCAAATATAATCCTTTGGCTAATGTATGCCTCTTAAGATATCAGTCTCAGATGCTTTTCTGTTATGGAAGGCTACCAAACCGTCTCACTGATCAAATAACTGGCACCGAAACAGATGAAAGAATCATGCAGAGAGAAAACGAAACATCTTTGATGTGCTCCTTTATCAGAAATGTGTGTCAAAGGTCAAAAAAGCAGTGCTCTGGAGTCTCTTAAACATGTCGTTGTCATAATATAAAAACTGACTCACTAACTTAGATTATTTGGAGAGTTAAGTGCTTGTGTTATTGCAAATTAAACTAATTAGTATCATTTCCTGACAGCTGCAGCGAGTGTTAGCAATTCCACGATTTTTCTTCAACCGTTCATGTGGGATGCACAGAGAGGAGACAGATTTGTGATTTAATGGAATGGAATCAGCTTATCATACTAAGGGCACATTGTTCCACTCCCAGCAGAGAACAGCTTCCGCCCCCATCCCTTCCCCAGTTCACCCATTATTGTCAACCTATTAACTTATTACATATGAAGAAGCATAGGGATGTGCGGAGTCAGTGGCCTCAGAAACAGCCATGAGATGGAAATGTGTCGGAATTTGCCTGTAATATTACTCTTTTGGAATTGCTGAGATTACCCACTCTTTCCTTTGAACCAAAACTGTAGCTACCCATAAAACACGCTGGAACTAATTTCCTACCACAGCTAGCTTAATTGTTATAGAGCAGCTTTATAAAGGCACCCCGACTGGAGCTTCCAGCATCTGTAAATGAACAGTTAAAGCAAAGGGTTACGTATTTCACCAGCTTTCCTCTGGAGCCAATGGGTTTCTAACCATGAATGACTGTCAAAGAATAACGAAAGGTGCTTTGCAACATTAAGCACAGGGAAGTTTACATAATGACTTCACCCCATTAGACACAAAAATTAGGGAATTATTGAGACTGGATACTATCAGACACAATCTGATCTTCATAGCAATAAGCTTCTATATTGGTGAAAAACAGAAGCATGAGAAAAAAAGGAAAAGGAGAGAAGGAAGGCAAGATAGAATGAAAAATGTGTGTCTGAAAAATATGAAATGAAATATAAAATGAAAAATATAAAATGAAAACATAAAAATATAAAATGAAAAATATGTGTGTCTGTGTGTCTGTGTGTGTGTGTATGTAAAAAGGAGAAAAACCAAGGATCTCTAATAGTTATGTAGCAAGGAGTGCAGATTAATGGACTCTTGTCCTCCACTCTTGATTTGCTCCTCATTTCAACTAGTACTGATCTTTGGCTCATATTTAATAAGGCAGCAGAAGACTTGGCAATATCTCTAGGGCTATTCACGGTGAACCAGTTAAGAGGCAAAAGAGGGAGCTAAGAGCAAGGAGAAAGAAAGAGGAACCTCTATTCTGTCTGAAGGAATATAAATAATTTATATATTTATCATATAAATAATCCACAATTCAACAGTGCTTTCTTCATAGTTTAGTGTTACTTTCTGCCTAGGACAAACTGAAGGATGCCCTAAAAAGGAGTAGTAAGACTGAGATCTAGATCTCATCAGTTACATGTTAGAATCACTGATTAGAACAGAATCTCTGAGACTGGTATTTTCAAAAGCCGCATGATGCTGCTGCTGATGTGCAGCAGGGTTAAGAATCTCTAGGATAAAGGAATTAGGGTCAGCAAATCTGGAGAAGAGCCAATGACAAGAGGGTGAGCAGGATGGATCTTTTAAAATCTCTAAATTGTTGTTGAAAGGCAGGGAGAGTACCAGACTTGTAAGCAGCCTTGAACTCAGAGCCCTGTTTCTGACAAGACATCTTACAGGAGTACTTACCTATGTGGGTATCAGAATACTGGTCATACGACTAGTTGCAATATCGAAATTTTTGACTCCAAGATGGCGGAGTAGAAAGACCTGTGCTTATCTCCTGCTAGAACTCCAAAATTACAACTTGCTGCTGAACATCTCTTTGACAGGAGAATGTTGGATCCCACCAAAAAGATACCCCATATCCAACAGCAAGGGAGAAGTCCCAATAAGATGGTAGGAGGGGTGAAATCATGTTTAGAATCAAACCCCGTACCCACCAGAGATGCTCGGAGGGCTCAGACAAACATTGTGCACACCAGGACCCAGAGACGCCACAGAGACTGAGCCAGAACTGTGTCTCCTGCGCATGTTCGGGTCAGCAGTGGCCTGCTGCAGGGGCAGGGCCTCTGGGTGCAATAGACCTGGGCATAGCATAAGCCCTCTTGGAGGAGGTTGCCATTAACCCCGCCATAGAGCTGCCAGAACTTACACAAGACTGGGAAAAGAGAGACTTGGAAGGCACAAACAGAACCTTGTGCACACCAGCACCCAGGAGGAAGGAGCAGCGACCAACAGGAGACTGACCCAGACTTGCCCGTGAATGTCCAGGAGTCTCCAGCAGACATGTGGGTCGGCGGTGGCCTGCTACTAGCTAGGGGGCACTGAGTGCAGCAGTGCCTGCATGGGACCTTTTGAAGGAGGCCGCCATCATCTTCATTACCTCCACCATAGTTTGGCCTGAGTCAAACAACAGGGAGGGAACACAGCCCTCCCCATCAACAGAAAATTGGATTAAAGATTTACTAAGCGTGGAGGTTAAAGCATCTGCCTCCAATGCAGGAGACCCGGGTTTGATCCCTGGGTTGGGAAGATCCCCTGGAGAAGGAAATGGTAACCCACTCCAGTATTCTTGCCTGGAGAATCCCATGGACTTAAAAGTCTGGTCGGCTACAATCCACGGGGTCGCAAAGAGTTGGGCACGACTGAGCGAATTCACTTCACTTCAAGCATGGCCCCACCCATCAGAACAAGACCCAGTTTTCCCCTCAGTCAGTCTCTCTCATCAGGAAGCTTCCATAAGCCTCTCATTCTTCTCCATCAGAGGGCAGACAGACTGAAAACCACAGTCACAGAAAACTAACCAATCTGATCACATGGATCACAGCCTTGTCTAACTCTGTGATGCTGTGAGTGATGCTATGTAGGGCCACCCAAGACAGGTGAGTCATGGTGGAGAGTTCTGACAAAACATGGTCCACTGGAGAAGAGAATGGCAAACCACTTCGGTATTCTTGCCTTAAGAACCCCCGTGAACAGCATGACAAGGCAAAAAGATGGGACTCTGAAAGATGAACTCCCAAGGAGATGAGTTAAGAAATAACTCCAGAAAGAATGAAGAGATGGAGCCAAAGCAAAAATGATGGCCAGTACTGGATGTGACTGGTGATGGAAGTAAATTCCGATGCTATAAAGAGCAATATTCCATAGGAACCTGGAACTTAAGGTCATGAATCAAGGCAAATTGGAAGTGGTTAAACAAGAGATGGCAAGAGTGAACATTGGCATTTTAGGAATCAGCGAACTAAAATGGACTGGAATGGGTGAATTTAACTCAGATGACCATTATAGCTACTACTGTGGGCAGGAATCCCTTAGAAGAAATAGAGTAGCTCTCATAGTCAACAAAAGAGTCCAAAATGCAGTCCTTGGATGCAATCTCTGAAACGACAGAATGATCTCTGTTCATTTCCAAGGCAAACCATACAATATCACATTCATCCAAGTCTATACCCTGACCAGTAATGCTGAAGAAGCTGAAGTTGGACGGGTCTATGAAGACCTATAAGACCTTCTAGAACTAACAACAAAAAAAGACGTCCTTTTCTTTATAGGGGACTGGAATGCAAAAGTAGGAAGTCAAGAGATACCTGGAGTAACAGGCAAATTTGGCCTTGGATTTTAGAATGAAGCAGGGCAAAGGCTAATAGCATTTTGCCAAGAGAATGCACTGATCATAATAAACACCCTCTTCCAACAATACAAGAGAAGACTCTACACATGGACATCACCAGATGGTCAACACCAAAATGAGATTGCTTATATTCTTTGCAGCCAAAGATGGAGAAGCTCTATACATTTGGCAAAAACAAGACCAGGAGCTGACTGTGGCTCAGTTCATGAACTCTTTATAGTCAAATTCAGACTTAAATTGAAGAAAGTGGGGAAAACCACTAGACCATTCAGGTATGACCTAAATCAAATCCCTTATGATTATACAGTGGAAGTGAGGTATAGATATAAGGGCCTAGATCTGATAGATAGAGTGCCTGATGAACTATGGACCGAGGTTTATCACATTGTACAGGAGGCGGTGATCAAGACCATCCTCAAGAAAAAGAAATGCAAAAAGGCAAAATGGTTGTCTGAGGAGGCTTTACAAGTGGCTGAGAAAAGAAGAGAAGCTAAAGGCAAAGAAGAAAAGGAACCATTTGAATGCAGAGTTCCAAAAGAATAGCAAGGAGAGATAAGAAAGCCTTCCTCAGTGATCAGTGCAAATAAATAGAGGAAAACAATAGAATGGGAAAGACTAGAGATGTCTTCAAGAAAATGAGAGATACCAAGGGAACATTTCATGCAAAGATGGGCACAATAAAGGACAGAAATGGTATGGACCTAACAGAAGCAGAAGATATTAAGAAGAGGTGGCAGAATACACAGAAGAATTATATAAAAAAGATCTTCATGACCCAGATAACCATGATGATGTGATCAGTCACCTAGAGCCAGATGTCCTGGAATGCTAAGTCAAGTGGGCCTTAGGAAACATCACTACGAACAAAGCTAGTGGAGGTGATGGAATTCCAGTTGAGCTATTTCAAATCCTGAAAGATGATGCTGTGAAAGTGCTGCACTCAATATGCCAGCCAATTTGGAAAACTCAGCAGTGGCCACAGGACTGGAAAAGGTCAGTTTTCATTCCAATCCCAAAGAAAGGCAATGCCAAAGAATGCTCAAACTACCAAACAATTGCACTCATCTCACATGCTAGCAAAGTAATGCTCAAAATTCTTCAAGCTAGGCTTCAACAGTACATGAACCATAAACTTCCAGATGTTCCAACTGGATTTAGAAAAGGCAGAGGAACCAGAGATCAAATTGCCAACATTCTCTGGATCATCAAAAAAGCAAGAGAGTTCCAGAAAAACATCTATTTCTGCTTTACTGACTATGCCAAAGCCTTTGACTATATGGATCACAACAAACTGTGGAAAATTCTGAAACACGTAGGAATACCAGGCAACCTGACCTACCTCCTGAGAAATCTGTATGCGGGTCAGGAAGCAACAGTTAGAATTGGACATGGAACAACAGGCTGATTCCAAATAGGAAAAGGAGTACGTCAAGGCTGTATATTGTCACCCTGCTTATTTAACTTATATGCAGAGCACATCATGCGAAATGCCGGGCTGGATGACGCACAAGCTGGAATCAAGATTGCTGGAAGAAATGTCAATAATCTCAGATATGCAGACGACACCACCCTTTTGGCAGAAAGCAAAGAACGAAAGAGTCTCTTGATGAAAGTGAAAGAGGAGAGTGAAAAAGTTGTCTTAAAACTCAGCATTCAGGAAACTAAGATCATGGCAACTGGTCCCGTCATTTCATGGCAAAAAGGGGAAATAATGGAAACAGTGACAGACTATATTCTTGGGCTCCAAAATCACTACAGATGGTGATTGCAGCCATGAAATTAAAAGACGCTTGCTCCCTGGAAGAAAAGCTATGACCAACCTAGACAGCATATTGAAAAGCAGAGACAGTACTTTACCAACAAAGGTCTGTCTAGTCAAAGCTATGATTTTTCCAGTGGTCATGTATGAATGTGAGAGTTGGACTATAAAGAGGGCTGAGTGTCAAAGAATTGATGCTTTTGAACTGTGGTGTTGGAGAAGACTTTGAGAGTCCCTTGGACTGCAAGGTGATCCAGCCAGTCCATCCTAAAAGAGATCAGTCCTGAATATTCATTGGAAGAACTGATGCTGAAGGTGAAGCTCCAATAGCTCGGCCACCTGATGCAAAGAGCTGACTCATTGGAAAAGACCCTGATGCTTGGAAAGATTGAAGGCAGAAGAAGAAGGGGATCACAGAGGATGAGATAGTTGGATGGCATCACCGACTCTATGGATATGAGTTTGACTAAGCTCTGGAAGTTTGTGATACACAGGGAAGCCTGGTGTGCTGCAGTCCATGCGGTCGCAAAGAGTCAGACATGACTGAGGGACTGAGCTGACTGTAAATAACCTTAAAAGGCAATTGGTTAAGCAGATTATGCATAACCACACAATGAAATACTACAAAAGATTAAGAAGAATGAGGCAGATCTGTCATTGCTAACGTGGACCAGCCTTAAGAGAAAACTATTAATTTAAAAAAGTGAGATAGATGACATCCCTTATATACAGAATCTAAAAAGAAATGATACAAATGAACTAACTTACAAAACAAAAAGATACTCACATACTTAGAGAACGATCTTATGGTTGCCCGGATGAAGGATGTGGGGGGCAGGGATAGTTACAGAGTTTAGGATGGACCTGCTGTATTTAAAATAGATAAGCAGCAAAGATCTATTGTATAGCGCATGAAACTGCTTAGCGTTATGTGGAAGCCTGGATGGGAGGGGAGTTTGGAGGAGAATGAATACATGCATATGTATGGCTGAGTACCTTTGCTGTCCACGTGAACTATCACAACATTGTTAATCAGCTATACACCAATGCAAAATAAAAAGTTAAAAAATAAAATTAAAAAAAAAAAAGATGGAAAATAGTATGTATGGTGTCCTAGCGGTTTTGCAAAGAAGGAAAAAAATGAGTATATATGTGTTTGCATAATCATAGACTATCTATGGAGAAATACACAAAAATCTGGTAACCATAGTTGCCGTAGTTTTCTCTGGGGAGGGGATCTGAGAAACTGGGGTTCAGAAGAAGGAGAGAGACTTTTCACCATATGCTCTTTCATACTGTTTGAATATTTTTTCAATGTGCAAATTACAGATATTGCCTCTAACATTAGTTGATTTTAAAAATTAAATCTCGTCAGTAAGATATATTCTATTATTTTAATTCTTCTAGAATATGCCACTGCTATCATATAGGCACAATTACATTTCTTTAACTTATACTCCAAAAAAATTCTGTCATCTTTTTATACATTAAGCAAACTGATAATGCTGTGGGTTTGTTAAAATGATCAGCTTTTGGGGGGATAGTTATCCAGTTTGATTCCATGAAATAGAACTATAGCTTATTAAGTCCTAATTGATTGGAGTAGATTGCTCCAGTTATGCTATAGGAACACAAAAGATGAAAGCTCTAACCACGGATTCTGGCATGTGCGAGGGCCTTGACTGGCTTTGCTGGATGATGAAATGATGTAGGTATGAATTATAGAGAAGAATAAGAAACAGAAACTTCAAAGACTTAACAGTGAAGCCTGCAAATTCATGCCAAAATTTCCACCAACTGACAGCAAAATGAGAAGAGCAAAGATATGAAACGGGTTTTTTGAAAGCTACATTTACTCAATTTAAATTCTGACTTTGGAAATTAGGATCTTCTATATTTTGTATGTGACAAGTCCTTTCTTTTATGAATAATGTGATAACAAATAGTAATTGTTGACTTTTATCTTTAAAGCTCTTATTTGATAAAATAAAAGGGACAAAACCTATGCTTAACTCCCAAATTTTGTTTTGTTTGGTAACTATGTTTGGTAACAACAAGAAGCCAGAAGTTATAGAGCTTTCAAAACAGACTATCAATGAAAAACAGACTTCCTAGCAATTGGCTACTTCTTATTAGACTTTTTATTTTTTATCAATAGTTCTATGTAAGACATTATTTCTAAAAGTACTACATAAAACAAGCATTGATATTAGTACATTCTCAATATGATTTGCTTTTTAAAAGACTTATCTAAAACTCTCACGTTATTTTTTTAAAAATTTTCACTTGGAAACAGTAACTCTTTCATAAAATAACAATTTTAAGAAAATTGAACATGACTCCTAAAATAGTAAGCTAAAGCACCATGAGAAAATGTTTTACATTTGATTAAAGCCTAACTGGGAAACATCAGCACCCTTAATTCTCAGTGACCACTTTCACCCTCCCTACCATGAAGGCCTGCTCATCATTAACCAAAAGGAAGAGAGTATTAGAGCTATGACAGCAACTTCAATCTGTTGACAAACTGTTGACCACAGATTTTTTTTTCCCTCAAGGATTCATTTTTTTGTCTTCCAGCCTTTTGGGGTCATTGTAAATCTGTATGGCAGCTTTGACGGGAACACATAGTCAAATCAATGACCCAGTACACTGGGAAATAAATGACCCTGGAATTGGGTTCAATTTAGGGAGCATCTATTGAGTGTCTGTGGCAGGCTGTCCTAGCATCTGAGCACAGAGCGCATGCTACCTGGCCCCTGTCTGATCTCAGATTGCTGTCTACCCAGAATTCTTGTATGTATGTCATTAACCATAATATGAAATCTGTGTTCTGCTATAAACAGAATAAAGTACTATGGAAAGAAAAAGGGTGTGGAAGTGGGTAATTCCACCTGTATCCGGGAAGCTTTTGAAGGGTTCTAGGAGATGACTGCTTTGAAACTAGATCTTAAAAAATGAATGGTGAAAAAGACCTTCTATGCTCTGATGGCAGCTATCACAGAGATTGAACTTAACCTATTTATGAGCTTGTTTTCCCCATTAAAATGTGAGCACTTTAAGACAAGAGCTCTGCTTCATTCTGCTTTGTAGATACACTAGCACTTAACCACCAGGGCTTCAGGCAGCAATAGCTCAGTACAGGAAAGGAGGAACTGACTAAGCAACAAAGTAAATTCTGAAAGGCAGAGTTTAAAGCAGAAGATTACAGGCTCCTGATCAGTAGTAAGCAAGATCAAGAGGGACACTTTGGAAGAAACTAATACATAATACATGGTCATGACTCCTCAACTACCCAATCATGTCTTGAGTAAACAGCTTTTTTTAAACTTTTTTTTTGGCGGGGGGAGGGGAACCGCAGTAGGTCTCTGTTGCTGCATGTGGGCTTTCTCTAGTTGGTGAGTCGGGGTTACTCTCTAATTTTGGTGCAAGGGCTTCTCACTGTGCTGGCTTCTTTTGTCGTGGAGCATGGGTTCAGGGTGTGTGGGCTTCAGTAGTTGTGGCACCGGGCTTTGTTGCACCACAGCTTGTGGGATCCTCCCAGACCAGGTATTGAACCAGTATCTCCTACACTGGTAGGTGAATTGTTAACCACAGGACCACCGGGGAAGTCCCTTGAGTAAAGCAGTTTTGAAACATGCTTTCTACCATGAATTTTTACAGAATTCATTTATTATATTCCCGTCCTTGGTGATGAGGTGTCAAACTTTTTAAATATCTGAATTCTGGACCTGATAGAGTTTGAGTATTTGACCTTACCTGAGGCTGATGACTTTGTACAACTTGAAAGAGGATGGAAAATGGATGCGCAATAAATGGGGTTGAAGAATGGCAGTATCTCTTGCTTAGAAAAGTTACAGCACGTCTCATGTAAAAGAAAATTCTTTGTTTTGCCTCCACACTGGGAAAGAGAGAAAAGATCACAGTTTCTTCCTCCTCCTCCTTTCTCTTCCCCTCCTGCTCCTCCTCCATCTCCTTCTCCTTCGTCTTTGTTTACTCAACTTGACAAAAATTATTCTTGTGGCTCTGGTTCATTTGTGCTTATTCTATGTTCCAATAGGTAGTTCTGAAATCTCCCCGGTGTAATGTCCATTTTCCATTTGATACTACCCACAGACCCACCTTCAGTCTCCTAAGAAGATGGATATTGAGTCTTTCCCCTCTCCTTATCATTTCCTTCCTCGGGTAACACCAGTAAATTCCTAAGTCCAGGGATTGCTGGTGCATACACTTATTTTTGTAGCTGAAACAAAAAACACACCACCTTCTTAATGCCCTCACTCCCAAACATGGTGAAGAAATGCGGTACGGGCAGAGAATGAAAGTACTTTTGAATTGGAGAGAGGGTAAGGCTTCAAAAAAGATACCTTAAACAAAGAGGTATTTACTTATTGGTAACATGATGAGGGACCAAAATATTCTGATACTGAACCAAAATAAACGTTATGGTTTCAAACGAGGTCAGGTCAGTTATAATTTTTGTGGCTAAGGAGAATCACTACCTGGACTGAGTTTCCATAGTACAGGCTCTGTGATACCATTTAATGTGATGTTTGGCTGCTCATTTGTGGTATCAGAGAGGTGCCAATATCTATATTTACACAATAGAACAGAAAAATTATTACTTCCTTTTAGCCAGATGTCCATTTTTTGAGTAACCTAATTCACTCTGTTCTGTAAAGAAGCAAAACATATTTACGGTTCAGGCTTCTGCAGATTCAAAAGCAACAGTAGTGGCTCTAAAGGAGCACTAATGGGCTATTGGATAATAAGCATGTACGTTTTATTAACTGCATAAACAAGCATTAGCATTGTAGATTTCACTGCAGGCTATATACAGCCCTTCTTTCAGGACTCCAGACATGGAGCCAATTATTAATTCTTTCACAAAGTAATTTACCCAACAAGGAACATGTTGAAAACTGATTCTTATGCCAACATTTTAGTCTTTTCTGAAGATGTTTCCCATTTAAAATAATGAAAATTTGGCCTGAGTTACTGGAAGGCCCTGGACAGCAGTGGTATATAATGAGAAAGCTTGTCATTTATTAATTTTACAATTGTTATTCACTTAAAGAAGGAACTAGGTAAAACTGTATACTTATGGAAACTTATTTTCTCAATCTTTGCAGCTACCCAATAGTTTAGCTAATAATACCATTCCCATTTCACAATTGAGAGGTAAACAGAGAGGCATGAGATAGAATTGAAGCCTGAGCTTTTCTGAGGATTTAACATTTAATTTTAAGGGTATCTCTTTCCAGGTGGTGCAGTGGTGATCTGCTTGCCAATGCACCAGAAACAGGAGACACAGGTCCCATCCTTGGATAGGGAAGATCCCCTGAAAGAAGAAATAGCACCCCACTCCAGTACTCTTGCCTAGAGGATCCCATGGACAGAGGAGCCTGATGGGCTAAGGTCCATAGGGTCTCTAGAGTCTGACACGTGTTAGCAACTGAGCACAGACACACACACACATACACACACTTCTAAACAAATAAGCCAAAACAGTTAATGAAGACCTACTGTGTGCCGAGCATGTTGATAGATACCTTCATTATGTGTTAAAATATTCAATTTTAAATAAAAAATGATGTCTCCACTTTTTATTATTACAAAAACAAGATAGATTTCAAACTAAGAAAAAGAAAAGAAAAGAAGCTAGTAGGAGAAAATACCTACAATCTTCTTCCTAAAGATGACTTACGTCTCCTTCTGGCCTCTCTTATTTTCTCTTCTTTTTGTTGAAAATCCTTCCTTACTTATACTTTAATATGGTCACGATACACATCCTGCTCTGTAATCTGCTTTTCTCACTTAAAAAATCTTAGGTATATTTCTATGAGAGTTCATATAGATTTTGTTTTGTTGTGAATCTTCCTTATGTCCTATCATATTTGTCAAATGTGAAAGGGCATGCCTTACTTTTATAAAAAGAAAGCACAAAATGTATATGCATATGCAGACACATACATTCTAAGTTGATTTTTCAGGCCATAGTTTTCCTGGTCCTATACCCAGAGAAGGGCTTACCTCCCTGAGGACTTTTAAAGTGGTTTTGCCTCTGAAAGTGAAAGTATTAGTTGCTCAGTTGTGTCTGACTCTTTGCAACCCCATGGACTGTAGCCCACCAGCCTTATCTGTCCATGGAATTCTCCAGGCAAGAATACTGGAGAGGGTTGCCATTTCCTTCGCCAGAACATCTTCCTGAGCCAGGAATTGAACTTGGATCTCCCGCATTGCAGGCAGGTTCTTTACGATCTGAGCCACCAGAGAAGGTCCATCTGACTCAGAGGACACTTACTAAATGTGTATAATCAATAACTCTGAGAATAATGCAGATAAGATTCTATCTGTGTCTTTATATCTCAACCAGCAGTGGGGAAAAATGGAAATTCAAAAGTTTGCTGCAGCATAACAATCCTTGGTGTTCCTTGGCCTCCAAACAAGTTTTGGGATTCAGTTTATCAACTGTCAATAGGCAAATGCATGTTTTTCTTTTCCCATGAGCTGATTAAAGTTGTGGTCTCTTGTAATTCATGGCATTCCATTGTATTTATTTCGGCTGGAATTTTCAGGCTGAATTACTGTAACTAATATACCACTAAGTCTGTGCTGCAAAATCCCTGACCTTTTGAATCTTCCTTTTTAGCAGAAAATTGGCATAAGAAATTTCAACACAATAAACACTTTAATTTTTTCTTAATCTTGATCCAGAATCCATATGGTTCAATTTAATTATGTCAGAGGATCTTTGCCATCAGTATCAATTTGGATTGAGAGGTTTTGAAGATTGTGGTGATAGAAGGAAAAAAAGATAGATGAGATAATTCTATTTGCAGTGGATTATTGGGGGGGAACAAAAATATGATATGTGAAATCCTTTGGTCTTTTCTAAAATAATTTGTGCCCACAGCTCATTTTGAGTAAATAGAGTTGTTGGCTTTTAAACCATGAGATCTGAGAATTACTTTCAATCTTTCATTTGTCATTGAAGAATCTCTATGTGTACCTATCAACAACACAATCATGGACTGTTCCTGCTCATGGATAGATATTCTTCAGTATAGAACTGGGAGAGATTTTTGAAGAGAGGACGCAGAAGCAGCAGCAGCAGAGGGTGGTATATTCAGGATTTGGCAGGGACATTGTGGGGTGTAGACTGATATTTCTACTATCTTAGGGGCTGACAAACTGTTTGTAAACCGCCAGATAGTAAATTATTTTAGATTTTGTGGATGACATATGGTCTCTGTCACTGCTGCTTCTTCATGTTGCTTTTGTTTTGTTTTATTTTTATAACTCTTTAAAAATGTAGAAATGACTCTCAGCTCATGGACTGATCCAAAATAGGCCATGGGTTGGATTTGGCCCACTGGACTTACTCTGCCAATGCCTTTATGGAATCATTGGAAGATAAAGTCACTCATAAACCATCAGAGTGTGAGATGCTGCTGAGGATAACTACAATCATACTTTCCTTTTTTATTGTTTTATGGTTTACCCAGTATTATCCTTGGACTTTGTCCCATTTGAGCCTCAAAATAATGCTTACGGCAAATGTCATTATTCCTATATTAGAGAAAAGAAAATAAGTTCAGAGGAGTAGTGACTTGCCCCAAACTACACAGATGATGAGGGGGGAAGCCAGAAATGAATGCATCTTGTGATTCACGTCTGTTGCTCTTTCTGTTAAACTCAAATTGAGTCAGAGAAAGCATTGGTAGAAATAAACCCAGGTGGAGGAAAATGCTGTGTGCACGCTTGCGTGCTCAGTCGTGTCTGACTCTTTGTGACTCCATGGACTATAGCCCACCAGGCTCCTCTATCCATGGAATTCTCCAGGCAACAATACTGGAGTGGGTTGCCCTTTCCTACTCCAAGGGATCTTCCCAACTCGGGGATCACACCCATGTCTCCTGCACTGGCAGACGGATTCTTTACCACTGAGCCACCTGGCAAGCCCAAGGAAGCTGCCAGCTCAGGATTAACATGTCTGTCCTCTGGGACTCCCAGCCTTAATGTGAACTAAAAACCCAAGAACACATATTCCCCACTTCTTCCACAGTGCAGCGGCTCTCGGGTTTTGATAAATCACCACATCAATTTGCAGCCAACTCAGGATTTGGGGAAATCTCTAGTTAGCTCATTATTCCCACCTACACTAATTTTTTTAAAAAAAAAGATGTGATTTGTGTTTTATTAATGCTTTAAAAGACTGAGCATGGGAGTGATAGTTTAGGTCCCAGGAACATAGTCCAAGTTCCTGTAGTTGGATTGGGGCAGTTAGGAGAACAACAACTGTTCGATTCATCAGCCTGCCAACAGGAGTCAAGCAGTGAAATATAACAGAATTGTTTGGAAAGACACGTTAACTCAACTTGTGTGGCCCGGAGGCTAATCAGCATCTACATCATAAAGACTCGGCAAAGGTACATATGGGACTCATTCCTGCATTTTTATGGGTTAGAGACATGAACTGTGTATCCCATTACACAGCAGAATAGCACCAGTATGGGGGAGATAAGGTCCAAAAAATACAGTAACTCTGTGGATTATATTGTGATATCATTTTCACTAAATATCATGGGCCAGAACTGTTCAGTGATATTTATTTCTTGATTTGGGTTTTTATTCATTGTTTCCTATATATAAAAGTGCATCTTTCTAAATAGCCTGTCACTCTGTTACACTTACTTATTAAATGAGTGTTACCAGAGTGCTGTGACCGCTTGTGGGTTCTGCAACTTGAAAATGTGGAAAGGTTGAAGAAGGTTCAGAAGAAACTCTGAAAAATAAAAGCACTAGAAAAACAAAGCCTGAGAGGCAAAGAGTAAAGGCATTTATTTTTGCTGAGTTTTGAAAAAGCTTAAGGGTGACTGATGCTGTGATTAGTGATCACATAGAAGACTTTTTTATGCAGAAGGTACAGAACAGTTATTTTCTCTTTCTGTTCAGAATGAGAATATTAAGAGCAGAATCTAGAACTTTGATTTCCAATTTGTGGACTTCAGAAAGAACGGGTGGGAAAGAGGGAGGGGGAGGTTACTACTGAATTATTTTTAAAGACTCTCAATTTATTTTATTTTATTAAATACTAAGTATAAAAATATGATGATTTTTTTATGGTGGGAAATGTTTGCCATTGAGAGGTGGCCTTTGTCTTTGAAAGGACTGAGAACCACTGATTTTGAATATAGCACTGGGATGTGAGTGTGGCGCAAAGTGAATTTCTTAGCAATAAGAATCATTCACTGACAAACATTGTAACATAATTTGCTGCTGCTGTTTGCCGTTTAGTCTCTGAGTCATGTCTGATCCTTTGAAACCCCGTGGACTGTAGGCTGCCAGACTCCTCTGTCCGTGGGATTTCCCAGGCAAGAATACTGGAGTGGTTGCCATGCCCTCCTCCAGGGGATCTTCCCAACCCAGGGATCAAACCCGAATTTCTTGCATCTCCTGCATTGGCAGGCAGATTCTTTATCACCGAGTTACTTTGCTAGACCAGTTAAATAATTGAGACGATTATTGTTTCAAGGTGACACAGGAACTTGTTCATCTATTTATTCCACTGTTATTCACTGAGCATTATCTGTGTACCGATGCATCAAGCACTCTGCTAGACCTGGAGCTGCAGTAGGGCCAAGGCAGTTAGTGTCCCTGGAATCAGGTCACTCACAGTCTCTCAGTGGCTAGTAGTACAATATATTAATTAATGCCCCACATGTGGGATCACTGCCATTTCTGTAGTTCTGTTACCTTCTATTGAACAGCAAGAATAACCGATTTTGAAAAATAAAGATGAATATTTACTTCTGAGGCTTATTTCTGCACTCAAAATAAAATTACAACTAGTAATTTAAAAAGAGAGTCTCCTTTCAAAATCCTAAATTTTATTTCCTAACGTGGAACAGCTAAGAATATTCACTTTTCCTGCCCAAATGTCAGATGAATGTTTCCTGTAGTCAGAAGTTACCTCACACCCCTCCTTCTGTTTGTTTTTTTCTCCAGGGTAAGGGTAAAGAGGGCTGAATCCTTTTAGTTGTAAATTGGCCTCATTCCATAGATGATGATTTAATCTCCAATTAACTCACTGAGCTTTCAATTCACTTAGAAGTCTTCATGATGATAACTTTTCTTTAAAGAAAAATCATACATTTATCTTACTGGACTGGCTACACAAAGTCTATGATTACAATATAGATAAGAGATACTCATCTCTTCTACTTAAGAGCTGGATCATAGTAAAATAATTTTACTTGAAGCTCATCTTTTTTCCTTTCTTTTTGGTCCATTTGGCATTATCTTTAACAGCGCAGACAGTACGAGAAAGAGATGAGAGCTGTCATCTTTTCTTCAGGAATTTTAGAAACAGTGCTTTTCTCATTAGCTCATTAATTGAAAAGTCTTAAAACAGTTTCCCTTACACACTTAAATCTGCAAAAACATCTAGACTTTGTTCCAAATCTCTGCCTCCTATGGTGGATAATTTTTACTGAGCACTTAAATATGAACCAGCCCTGTTCCAAATACTTTTCATGTATTTGCTCATTTAATTACTGTAACCTCTCTATGAGACAGATACTATTGTTATCCTCATGATACAGGTGAGGATGCTGAGGCTCAGAGAGGTTAAGTAATGAATCCAAAGTCACGCTGGTAAAGCCTTGGAAGTGGCTCTTCACCACATACCCTGTACTGTTTCTCAAGAAGGAAATGGTTGGGGGATTTGAAGCATTCTGACAGAGGATGAGACGGCTGGATGGCATTACTAACGCGATGGACGTGAGTCTGAGTGAACTCCGGGAGTTGGTGATGGACAGGGAGGCCTGGCGTGCTGCGATTCATGGGGTCGCAAAGAGTCGGACACGACTGAGCAACTGAACTGAACTGAACTGAACTGAACTTGAACACAATAAAGAAGCATTAATCAAAAGAAAAATTTTTTTAAACGTGACTTTATTTCCAAACTGCCTCTTGTGATATGTTTAATAATGAAGTGCGAAATGAGTAGCAGTGAAAAATGAACGAACCGCAGTTAACTATAGTTGTCCCCTTCTCATTTGCCATGCTGCTTTCCTTGGTTCAAAAATGTTAAATGGAAAATTCCAGAAGTAAACTAAAAATTCCGGAGAAGGCAATGGCAACCCACTCCAGTACTCTTGCCTGGAGAATCCCAGGGACGGGGGAGCCTGGTGGGCTGCCGTCTCTGGGGTCGCACAGAGTCGGGCATGACTGAAGCGACTTAGCAGCAGCAGCAGCAGCAGCAAACTAAAAATCCACAAGTTTTAAACTGCACCCTGCTCTGAGCAGCATGGTGAAATCTCACAAGGTCCTGCCTTGGTCGAGAATGCTACTGTCTGTCCCTCCTGCTTGTCACTTAGCAGCCATCTGTCTGGGTTCTGAGATCTCAGATGACCATCAGGGAATTACAGTGCTTCTGTTCAAGTCACCTTTATTTTGCTTTAACAGTAATGGCCCTAAAGCACAAGAGTTGTGACGCAGGCGATTCTGAGAGCCAAAGAGACGTCATTAAGTGCAAAGGTGAAAATACTCCATTTAATAAGGAAAGAAAAAACATCGTACACAGAGGTTGCTAAGATCTATGGTAAGAACAAATCTTCTAGCCATGAAATTGTGAAGGAAAAAGGAATTGCTAGTGTTGCTGTCTGCTGTCGCACCTCAGACTGCAAAAGTTACAGCCACAGTGCACAATCAGGGCTTAGTTAAGATGGAAAAGACATTAAACTTATACAATAAGATATTCTGAGAGAGGCCACATTCATATAACTCTTATGAAAATACATTGTCATAATTATACTATTTTATTACCAGTTATTGTTACTCTCTTACTGTACCGAATTTATAAATTGAACTTTAGCATGAGTATGTATGTTAGGAAAAATATAGTAAATATCAGGTGGAGTCCTATCTGAGGTTTAAAGGCTTTCACTGATAGCCTTGGACGTATACCCTGTAGATAAGAGACATGACAGTGTATCAGCAGAGCCAAACATCACAACATAGAGTTTTAAAAAGGACATAATGATTCAATTTATAAAAAGTTCAAAACTTCACAAGCCAAAAAGGATAACATTTAGGAACATTCCTATATGCTGAGACTTGAGGGAACCCTATACACAAAACTCAGGAGAAAGAAAGGGGAATATAATTTGGGAAAGCTATACAGGATTTCAAAGTATTGATAGTAGGTGCACAGATGTTTTTATTATTATTTTAGCCACTCATACGTGTTATGTATTTTATATGTATTATGCTTCATACTCACATATTTTAGGGAAATAATATTATACAAATACAAGGAAGTATTTTAATACAAAGCAGATTGCCCCAAGATTTCATCCAGTATCCTATAGCTAGGATAAATTTAGCGTGAATTTCTGCACACTAAAATGACTTTTTGTCATTGTTAGGACTGAAAAATCTTTTGAATTGTAAAAGAATAAATTATGCTATTATAATTGCCCCCTCCCCGCCCACGGGCATGGCTCAGCAGTGAGGCATCCACTTGCAATGCAGGGGTTTCAGGAGGTGGAGGTTGGATCCCTGGGTCAGGATCATTCCCCAGAGAAGGAAATGGCAACCCACTCCATATGCTTGCTTGGAGAATCTCATGGACAGAGGAGCCTTGTGGGCTACAGTCCGTGGAGTCACAAAGAGTTGGATGTGACTGAGGGATTAAGACTTTCACTTTCAATAAGAACAAAAGAACAGAAGAAGTAGTGTTCAGTTCAGTCGCTCAGGCGTGTCCGACTCTTTGCGATCTCATGAATTGCAGTACATCAGTCCTCCCTGTCGAGCACCAACTCCCGGAGTTCACTCAAACTCACGTCCATCGAGTCGGTGATGCCATCCAGCCATCTCATCCTCTGTCGTCCCCTTCTCCTCCTGCCCCCAATCCTTCCCAGCGTCAGTCTTTTCCAATGAGTCAACTCTTCGCATGAGGTGGCCAAAGTACTGGAGTTTCAGCTTTAGCATCATTCCTTCCAAAGAACACCCAGGACTGATCTCCTTCAGAATGGACTGGTTGGACCTCCTTGCAGTCCAAGGGACTCTCAAGAGTCTTCTCTAACAACACAGTTCAAAAGCACCAATTCTTTGGTGCTCAGCTTTCCTCACAGTCCAACTCTCATGTCCATACATGACCACTGGAAAAACCATAGCCTTGACTAGATGGACCTTCGTTGGCAAAGTAATGTCTCTGCTTTTGAATATGCTGTCTAGGTTGGTCATAACTTTTCTTCCAAGGAGTAAGGGTCTTTTAATTTCACGATGCAAGTAGGACTGTACTTTACATAAGATATACGCTTCCCAGGTGGCAATAGTGGTGGCACTTCCCAGGTGCCAATGCAGTAGACACAAGAGATGGGTTCAATCCCTGGGTCCGCCTGGGTTGGGAAGATCCCCTGGAGGAGCACATGGGAACCCCCTCCAGTATTCTTGCCTGGAGAATTCCATGGGCCGAGGGGAGTGGTGGGCTACTGGTCCATAGGGTCCCGAAGAGTCAGACAGGACTGAAGTGACTTAGCACAGCACATACATAAGACGTCCTGCCTCTTCCAGACTTCTAGACTCCTATTCAGTACCCAAGAAAAGAAGTTTTCAGATGCCATCAATTCTTAACTGTTACTTTTCAAGCATGAGTATGAATTTAATAGACATAGACTAACAACAGTGATTGAATCTTGCAAATGCCACACTGATGTTCATATATGATACCTGGTTCTCTACATGTGATCTGAATCTCAAGAGCAATCAGTCAATGGCAGGGGTTCCTAGAGCCCACTCCACTTGTCCCCATCTCTGACTTTTCAGCCACTCCCACTCATTTTCCCCTGGCTATTTTTTTTTTTAATGCATGGAGACAAAAGACTTGGATGTGGAAAAGGTAAAGAAGTTTTTTATTTTCTTCTCATTACTCTCCAAAGTCCAACCCTGAAATCATCGATGTTGAGGGACACTGAGAAACAGGAATTAGCTTATTCAGTCATTCCGTCGCAATCAGTGAGTGTGTTTATTGAGTTATCTGCTGTTGAGTTTTTGGGTCCTGGTAGCCGTGAATTGTGCTGGGTGCTGAGAGAAACACAAAAGCTAGGTTAAATGTGATTCCTGCTAAAAGATATATCATTTAATTGGGGGAGAAATGTTAAATAAATTCTGTAATTGAAAAACAATACAAACACAACATATATGTATGTATGCTTATGGAGTTGGGGTGGGGGGAGAAGAAGAAATTATAAAAAAACTGAAGCAAACATTTTACAAATCTGGATAGTTTACAGAAATCCCTTGTACTATTCTGCTAACTTTCTATAAGCTTAAAATAAAGAGTTACCCCCCCCAAAAAAAGGAAAAAAAATACACTACAATTGCTTAAAGAGTATACCACATACAATAAATGTTTTAGGAGTTCAACACTAGCTTTTATTTTAAAACAAAATTTTTTCTTGAAAAATTCTATGGATCCTACAGATTATTGCATTCTAAACCATTTGAGAGTTAACCAAGGCATAAATTTTAAGATAGTGCATTTTAACAAAATAACATCACATCATTTAAAGTAACAGTTATATTTTTGGTAAGTAAAATGTTATATATTTGCTTAATGCATCATGAGGATAATGAAAATGAATGAACTACACCTCCATACATTGTATCACTGTGGATAAATCTAATTATCATAGCTCTGAGTAAGGAGTACTTCAAGAATACCGAATATCACTTTTATAAAGTTTAGAAACATACAATAATTAATATATTATCTAGGGATATCAAGATTAAAAAGCATAAGAATGGTAAACACAAAATCAGAAGAATGGTTATCCTTGGGAGGAAGATGGTATCACTCAGAGGGGTGCCCAAGACTTATGTATAAAGATTTCTTTCCTAATCTAGTGAAGGTACACGGGTATTGGGTTTTTATTTCTACATAAAATATGGTATACTCTTTTATATGCATAAAACACCTTATAATAATTTTTTATTGTGGTAAACTATATGTATTCTTAAAATTTAGCATTTTAACCATTTTTAAGTACATTTGCGTTTCAGTGGTATGAAGTATATTCACACTGTTGTACAACTATCCACCTCTGAAACTGTTTTTAAAAAACAGTTTGTATTTTAGAGCAGTTTTAGGTACGAAGTAAAATTGAGTGGAAGATACAGAGATATCCCTTAACTCCTTACTCCCAAACATGCAAGCTTGACCATTATCAACATTTTCCACCAGAGAGGTGTATTTGTTATAACTGATGAATCTACATTCAGTTCAGTTCAGTCCAGTCGCTCAGTCAGTGTCCAGCTGTTTGCAACACCATGGACTGAAGCACAGCAGGGTTCCCTGTCTATCACCACCTCTTGGACTTGCTCAAACTCATGTCCACTGAGTCCATGATGCCATCCAACCATCTCGTCATCTGTCATCCTGTTCTCCTGCCCTCAATCTTTTCCAGCATCAGGGTCTTTTCTACTGTATCAGTTCTTCACATCAGGTGGCTAAAGTATTAGAGATTCTGCTTCAGCATCAGTTCTTCCAATGAATATTCAAGACTGATTTCCTTTAGAATTGATTGGTTTAATCTCTTGATTTCCTTGCAGTCCATGAGACTCTCAATGATGACCCTGTATGCAAGACAACAAAAAAGACAGATGTGTATAGCAGACTTTTGGACTCAGAGGGAGAGGGAGAGGGTGCGATGATTTGGGAGAATGGCATTGAAACATGTATACTATCATGTAAGAATCGAATCGCCAGTCTATGTCCGATGCAGGATACAGCATGCTTGGGGCTGGTACACGGGGATGATCCAGAGAGATGTTATGGGGAGGGAGGTGGGAGGGGGTTTTATGTTTGGGAACGCATGTACACCTGTGGTGGATTCATGTCAATGTATGGCAAAACCAATACAGTATTGTAAAGTAAAATAAAGTAAAAATTAAAATTAAAAAAAAAGAGTCTTCTCCAACACCACAGTTCAAAAGCAACAATTCTCTGGCAGTCATCTTTCTGTATAGTCTAACTCTCATATCCATGCATGACTACCGCATAAACCATAGCTTTGACTAGATGGACATTTGTTGGCAAAGCAATGTCTCTGCTTTTCAATATGCTGTCTAGGTTGGTCATAGCTCTTCTTCCAAGAAGCAAGCATCTTTTAATTTCATGGCTGCTGTCACCATCTGCAGTGATTTTTGGAGCTCAAGAAAATAAAGTCTCTCACTATTTTCATTGTTTCCCCATCTATTTGCCACAAAGTAAAGGGACTGCAGGCCATGATCTTAGTTCTTTGAATGCTGAGCTTTAAGCCAACTTTTGTTTCACTTTCATCAAGAGGCTCTTTAGTTTCTCCTCCCTTTCTGCCATAGGGGTGGTGTCATCTGCGTATCTGAGGCTATTGACATTTCTTCCAGCAATCTTAATTCCAGCTTGTGCTTCATCCAGCCCGGCATTTTGCATGATGTACTCTGCATATAAGTTAAATAACCAGGGTGAGAGTATACAGCCTTGACGTATTCCTTTCCCAATTTGGAACCAGTCCATTGTTCCATGTTTAATTCTAACTGTTGCTTCCTGACCTGCATACAATTTTCTCAGGAGGCAGGTCAGGTAGTCTGGTATTCCCATCTCTTTCAGAATTTTCCACAGTTTGTTGTGATCCACATAGTCAAAGTCTTTAGCGTAGTCAATGAAGCACAAGTAGACTTTTTTTCCGGAATTCTCTTGCTTTTTCGATGATCCCACAGATGCTGACAATTTGATCTCTGGTTCCTCTGCTTTTTCTAAATCCAGCTTGAACATCTGGAAGTTCACAGTTCATGTGCTGTTGAAACCTGGCTTGAAGAATTTTGAGCATTACTTTGCCATCGTGTGATATGAGTGCAATTATGTGGTAGTTTGAGCATTCTTTGGCATTGCCTTTCTTTGGGATTGGAATGAACACTGACCTTTTCCAGGTCTGTGGCCACTGCAAATTCAGTAAGGTGGTTGGTTAAAATAAATCACATTTCTATATATTAGCAACAACCAACCAGAACTTGAAACTAAATAGCAATACTACTTACAATAGCATCCAAAACATGAAATACTTAGAAAAAATAAATTTGACAATAGATTTGAGAGACCTGCACAGTAAAAGTGTACAACCTTGCTGAGTGAAATTACAGATGATCCAAATAAATGAAGAGATAAACCATATTCATGGGGTCAAAGACTCAGTGTTGCTGTAAAGATAAACAGATGTTTAGAACAGAAGAGAGCTCAGGAATAGATGAACACATGCATGAACAATTAACTTTTTTAAACCACAATGCAAATTAGAGATACCAAGGGAACATATCATGCAAAGATGGTCTCAATAAAGCACAGAAATGGTATGGACCTGACAGAAGCAGAAGATATTAAGAAGAGGTGGCAAGAATACACAGAAGAACTGTACAAAAAAGATCTTCATGACCCAGATAAACACAATAGTATGATCACTTACACTCACCTAGAGCCAGACATCCTGGAATGTGAAGTCAAGTGGGCCTTAGGAAGCATCACTACAAACAAAGCTAGTGGAGATGATGGAATTCCAGCTGAGCTATTTCAAATCCTGAAAGATGATGCTGTGAAAGTGCTATACTCAATATATCAGCAAATTTGGAAAACTCAGAAGTGGCCACAGGACTGGAAAAGGTCAGTTTTCATTCTAATTCCAAAGAAAGGCAATGCAAAAGAATGATCAAGCTACCACACAGTTGCACTCATCTCACACGCTAGTAAAGTTATGCTCAAAATTCTCCAAGCTAGGCTTCAGCAATATGTGAACCGTGAACTTCCAGATGTTCAAGCTGGTTTTAGAAAAGGCAGAGGAACAGAGATCAAATTGCCAACATATACTGGATCAACGAAAAAGCAAGAGAGTTCCAGAAAAACATCTATTTCTGCTTTATTGACTATACCAAAGCCTTTGACTGTGTGTGGATCACAGTAAACTGTGGAAAATTCTTAAACAGATGGGAATACCAGACCACCCGACCTGCCTCTTGAGAAACCTGTATGCAGGTCAGGAAGCAACAGTTAGAACTGGACATGGAACAACAGACTGGTTTCAAATAGGTAAAGGAATACATCAAAGTTGTATATTGTCACCCTGCTTATTTAACTTATATGCAGAGTACATCATGAGAAACGCTGGACTGGAGGAAGCACAACCTGGATTGTGCTTCAAGATTGCTAGGAGAAATATCAATAACCTCAGACGTGCAGATGACACCACCCTTATGGCAGAAAGTGAAGAAGAACTAAAGAGTCTCTTGATGAAAGTGAAAGACGAGAGTGAAAAAGTTGTCTTAAAGCTCAACATTCAGAAAACTAAGGCCATGGCATCTGGTCCCATCACTTCATGGCAAATAGATGGGGAAACAGTGGAAACAGTGGCTGACTTTATTTTGGGGGGCTCCAAAATCACTGCAGATGGTGATTGCAGCCATGAAATTAAAAGATGCTTACTCCTTGGAAGGAAAGTTATGACCAACCTAGACAGCATATTAAAAAGCAGAGACATTACTTTGTCCACAAAGGTCCATCTAGTCAAGGCTATGGTTTTTCCTGTGGTCATGTATGATGTGAGAGTTGGACTATAAACAAAGCTGAGCACCGAAGAATTGATGCTTTTGAACTGTGGCATTGGAGAAGACTCTTGAGAGTCCCTTGGACTGCAAGGAGATCCAACCAGTCCATCCAAAGAAGCTCAGTCCTCGGTGTTCATTGGAAGGACTGATGTTGAAGCTGAAACTCCAGTACTTTGGCCACCAAATACGAAGAGTTGACTCACTGGAAAAGACCCTGATGCTGGGAAAGATTGAGGGCAGGAGGAGAAGGGGACAACAGAGGATGAGATGGTTGGATGGCATCACCGACTCGATGGACGTGGGTTTGGGTGGACTCCGGGAGTTGGTGATGGACAGGGAAGCCTGGCGTGCTACAGTTCATGGGTTGCAAAGAGTCAGACATGACTGAGTGAACTGAACTGAATTGAATGTTTTCAGCAGGGAAAATGTAGTTTTTTCAGCAAATATAGCTGAAACAATCGAAAATTTATATGCAAAATAACGAATTTGTATCCAAATTCATACTATATAAAAAATTAATTGATGATGGACCTCAGACCCCTAAATGTAAAGCATAAAATTATAAAAACTTCTGGAAAAAATAACATTAAATTTTTTTTTGAATTTTTAGCTTGAAAAGTTTTCACCTTTGACCATGAATTAGTCAAAGATTTCTTAGGTATAACACCCAAAGCATGATCTATAGAAGAAGTAAGAGACAGGCATCCATAGTTGGGGCTACCAGGATCTAGAGCACAGGCTCAGTAGTGGTGCACAGGCTCAGTTGCTCCACAGCATGTGGGATTTTCCTGGACCAGGAACCGAACCCATGTCTCTTGCATTAGCAGGGGGATTCTCTACCACTGAGCCACCAAGAAGCCAAAGTACTTCTTTTTGAATGACACTATTAAAAGAATGAAAAGACAAACCTCAGGAAATATTTGCAAAGGATACATCTGACAAAGGACTTGTGTCCAGAATATTTAATGAAAAACATTCTCAAAGCTCAATAGTAAGAGAACAAGCATACCTGTTTTTAAAAATGGACAAAAGTATCAATCAGCCAGTCATCAGAAAACACATATGGATGGCAAGTAATCATGTGAGAAGACACTCAACATCATTAGCCATTAAGGAAATGTAAATTAAAACCAGAATGAGATATCACCATACACCAATAAAATGTCTAAAATTTAGAAGACTAACCATACCAAGTGCTGAGAATGAGGAGAAATTTGAACTCTCATGGACCGTGGTAGCAACATAAGATAGTACAACTATTTGGAAAACAGCTGGCCGATTTCTTAAAAATTTAAGCAGCCACCTACCATATGAATCATCTATGATATTCCTAACTATTTACCCCAAAGAAAATAAAGCATATATCCATATAGTGCTTTGTACATGGCTGTCTCAAGCAGTTTTATTTGTAAAAGCCCCAAACTGGAAATAATCCATATGTCCAGTAAGAGCTGAAAAGATATACTTACTGTGGTATATACACACAATGGAATAGCAATAAAAAGGGATGAGCTATTAATACATGAAACAACATGGATGTATCTCAGAATGCCTATGCTGAATGTTTGAAGCCAGAAAAAGAGTACATAATGTGTGATTTGATTCCATTTAAGTAAAACTGTGGAAAATGAAAACTAATCTATAGTGACAGCTGATAAGTTGTTACCTCAGGCAGAGTGTAGACAGGGATGCAAAAGAGGGATTCCAAGAAAGAAGTAGAAGAAAAATTGGGGAGTTATAACTACATTCACTATTTTGATTGTGATTGTGGTGATGGTTTTACTATGACGTATTTATGTATATACCATTTATTTATCAAATATATATACCCAAACTGAAAAGCAGAGACATTACTTTGTCCACAAAGGTCCATCTAGTCAAGGCTATGGTTTTTCCAGCGGTCATGTATGATGTGAGAGTTGGACTATAAAGAAAGCTGAGTGCCGAAGAATTGATGCTTTTGAACTGTGGTGTTGGAGAAGACTCTTGAGAGTCCCTTGGACTGCAAGGAGATCCAACCATTCCTTCCTAAAGGAGATCAGTCCTGGGTGTTCATTGGAAGGACTGATGCTGAGGCTGAAACTCCAGTACTTTGACCACCTGATGTGAAGAGCTGACTCATTTGAAAAGACCCTGATGCTGGGAAAGATTGAGGGCAGCAGGAGAAGGGGACGACAGAGGATGAGATGGTTGGGTGGCATCACCTTCTCAATGGACATGGGTTTGGGTGAGCTCCGGGAGTTGGTGATGGACAGGGAGGCCTGGCGTGCTGCAGTTCATGAGGTTGCAAAGAGTCGGACATGACTGAGCGACTGAACTGAACTGAACTGAGACTTATAAACGGGTGCAGTTTAAATAAATGCTCTTTATTACGTCAGTTATACATCATAAAATCACTAAAAAATTTTATATAGTTCCTATGACTTTGTGCCCTTAATCATTCAACCAAAGCCTCCAATCATGTTTCAAATGCTCACATTTTCATCTTAATGACACTAACCATAAGCGGAAAACTGAAAATTCATTAACTGCACTGTGAATTATTTTTAAGTACAGAGTGCAAATAAACAATTATTTATTTTAAAATGTCTTTAAATATATATATAAAATAATATATAGCCATACTATAAAAATCTAATAGGACTAGCAGTATGTGGAATTCAACCTAGAATATAAAGTGAAAATTATGTACCTGTCCAAAAATAAAATAAAGTACATTGGAGCTCTGTGTGAAATTCTGAAGGAGCTTTCTCTCTTGGTGTGGTTCTAACCCTGTGATGAAAAATATCTTTTTAAAAAAGTGTATAATTACCCTCTGTCACTCTTAAATCTCCTCTGGTGTGTAAGCTCACTTAATAATGGTGAACAGATGAGCAGAAATTAAAAATAAAGGACTTCAACCAATTTAGCACCCTGCACATAATGTACCCATAATGATAGTTTGATTGCCTGTGCCCATTATTTTGTTTCTGCCTTTTTTTTCTATTACTGCACGAAAACCCTGGGTTTACAAAAAGAATGCAGCCGTCTCTTCTATAAAATCAAAGCAATTTACATGAACATCAGCATTAGCCTGTATTAGAAAGATGCATAGAATAAAACAGAAAACATAATGTCATGCCACGTGGACCATTGAATGTCACTGGCACTCTTCACTTAAATATCATATTACATTTTGGTTAATTTATTTTCCAAAAAGTAAAAAGCATGAATTTTTTCCAGTGGAATAGGGAAGAAAATTGAAGTGTTTATGGATATTAAAATGAATAAGAAAAATATATTGAAATGAGGCTAGCAAGTCCCATACCATATTCCCCATAGTTTATATGGAGCAATGAAAAAAATAAAAAAAAGACTTTAAAGGTAAAACCAAAGAAATATGATTCAGCTCTGACACAAAGTTGAAGAGTCTTGAAATACCATTAAATTTTAAATTATTTTTGGAATCTGAGAAACTGTTTAAAACCGTTACCTTTAATTGCACGGTATCCAATCACTTTTGGCCTCTTATTCATATTCATGCTTTTCTCGGGGTGTCTACATGACCATAATACCTACTAACAATCTTAACTAATCAGTGCAGTAAAAATAAGTTGCTTTTTTAATAGCAAAGAAGATCTCCTTCACTTTCTAAAACTAAATCAATCAGTCTTTCTAGTAAAGGCAGACAGCCTTCAGCACCCCTGCCTCAGTTCTTTGGTCAGGAGAACATTCCTCTGAGGACGCTGTATTCCCAGCTGAAGTGTGAACAGGACTGTAAGGCTTTTGGGTGAATTGTGTTTGCGCAGTCAATGTGGGACGAGTGAGTGAGGAGGCCAGTGACATGACTTGATTAAAATTCAGCATATTCCAAGTTCTGTGAGAAAATCTGTTCAGTAAAACCCTACTCACCACAAAACACAGCGTCTTAGTGCAGAGCTGAGGGCTCAATTATCATGGCCCCTGCCGGGCAGACGTGGAAGATGTAAACAGCTTGTGTTAATACTAGGGCCCTATCTAGTGCTAGGAAAAGATCTCCCTCTCCACAGACCTAGGGAATTGCCCAGGAGAACTGTGGATGGTTTTCAGTTACCTTAAAAACATCCCGTACAGGCCCTTCTTGTAGGTGGACAAGTAGACTGTATGGGTCATTTGTCTTTCCGTGTACGCTTACTCCCACCCTACACCACCTGTACAAGCAACCCTAGCCCTCAGTGTGAATATCTTCAATCATTATAACCTTTTCCTCAGTCACTTCCTTGATTTTATAGCAAGCTTTGCTCCATTTTGCCCCTTAGATGTTCTGGGGTTTGAATAGGAAAGTGAATAGGAATTTGAATCAATTCTTTTGGGCTCTTTCCTGAAACCTGTTCTGTGTGGGGCCTTTGAGCGGCTTGTTGGTGTGTGAGCAGATGGAAGCCCCCTTGGCCCTCACGCTCCCTGGTCGCTTGGTGGTGTGGGGTCGGGGGTGTGGCAGAAAGCACTATTCTACACACATTAAGTGCCTCTGTGCACCGAGTCCTGTAGAGAACCAGCCCTCGACTTCCGCACGAAACAAGGGCACATAGACTGCAGCTGGCGGGGGGTTGAGAAGGGCCGTTTATTTGGGGGGCCTAGCACTGGTGGTAGCCCTGTCTCTATGGCTCTGAGGAGACCACCTTTAGGCTGCTGAGCCCAGCCCTGGTCTCTTTAGGACAGGTTCAACGTTAGCAAGCTGGAAGTCATGCAGAAGAAAAACAGCAGAAAGGAAGAAGGCTCAGGGGGAGTGCCTTGACTAGGCCAGCTGAGAGGGGACCGGCCTCTCTGCCTTGGCTCAGTAACAGCCAGTGGGGCATGCAGGCCCCTTGCAAAGATCTGCTGAGCTTCATCTCTGAGGAGCCAGGCCTTACCCAGGAGAAGCATTGAGCATAGGATGCGACCCATGAGAAGAAAATGTCCCAAACTTCAAGGTGGCCTGTGCATCTGTTGTGAACAAACAGCAAAGGACTCTTCAAGGAGAAGTTGGATTTCAACCTTTTGAAGAAGAACTGACAACTCCCACGTTAATAGTTGGTCAGTGGCTTGGACAAGGCCTTTCTGTTGCCGTAGTACATCTTGCTGTCTTCTTTTCTCTCCTCCTTGGCATTCATAGACCCACCAGAGAGCAAGAAGGGACAGATAACCCGCTTTTCAGGTGCTGGGAGACAGGGACATGCCAGGGTGTTGTCATAGCTGTCTTCCAGGCCCAGCAGGGAGCCGGCCTACATAGTGGAAAGGATGGTCGAGCTGACCTAATAAATATTTTCCATCCCTAACCTCAGTAATTATTTTCATGTGTCACAGCTCAGCAAGGAATGATGAAAAATAAAGTTTCCCTGATTAGACGAGACCCGCAGATCACTGGGAGCAGAATCTGAAACTGTTCTCTGGGTTGCTCAAGAAGCAACTCTCCACGCTCTTCAGGGCGGCGACGTCTCCACCTCTGCTCAGTTACAGAAAGTAAGTGAATTTGTTTCTTTTTCTGATTACACTTCTGTCTTTTCTTTGTCATCTACTCCTACCCTACTCAAAAATCTTCAGTAGAGATTTTTCCCTGCTCCGTTCTCCCTCCAAGATGTGAAAATACACCTATTTCACTCTGAGGACCTCAGACAGAATTCCCCTTGCAGCCACAGGGCTTCTCTGGTGGGGTGGGAAATGTGGTTAGATGAGTGGTAGGAAAATGCCTTTGGAAAATTGTTTGATTTGCTACAGTCTATTGAGTCCTAGTGGGAAGTCAGCATCCCTTTGCTATTTTGGAAAATTCTCGGAAATGATAGGCAAAAAAAAAAAAAAAAAAACATTCAGCTAAACATTTTCCATCTCAATAACTTTTCTAGATTGTCTCAAGGTAGGGGAAGAGGGCCCTGGGGGGAAGGGATCTGATGAACCAGCCCTCTCCCCTCTCGCCTCGCTGGTGCTGGGAAAATGCCATCACAAAACAAGGATCTCAGCTTAGGGGAGCTTTTGGCCCAGTGAGGGGTATGGTTAGCATAATAAAGGAAACCTCACTGAAACTATCTGCGTTTAATTTCTGTTCAGACCTCCTCAGTAGAATTTGGTTGGCAAAGGATGGTTGATAACCCCGGTTTATTAAGAGGTCAGATGCAGTAGGTAATCAAAAATCAAATGCTGTGTTTGGCAGCTTCAAGAACATAACCCACCTCAGAGCAGCCTACTGAGGTCTTTAAGGTTGATTGCTCACTTGCTCAGTTGTGACTCTTTGTGACCCCAGGAACAGGAGCCGGTCAGGCTCCTCTGTCATGGAATTTTCCAGGCAAGAATAATGGAGTGGGTTGCCATTGCCTTCTCCAGAGGATCTTCTTGACCCAGGAGTTTACCCGTATCTCTTGTGTCTCCTGCATTGGCAGGCGGATACTTTACCACCAGAGCCACCCAACTCTAATTTTTGCTTTAACCCTTCCTACTTCTTCTATTAGGGCTTCCCTGGTGCCTCAGACTATAAAGAACCCGCCTGCAGTGCAGGAGACCCGGGTTTGATCCCTGGGTCAGGAAGATGCCCTGGAGAAGGGAATGGCAATCCATTCCAGTATTCTTGCGTGGAGAATTCCATGGACAGAGGAGCCTGGAGGGCTATAGTCCATGGAGTTGCAAAGAGTCAGACATAACTGAGCAACTAACACTTTCACTTCTATTAGGATTAAGGATAAATTCTTTTTAGAGGATTATTTCTTGATGAAACCCAATACTGACAGAATACAGGCTACCAGGTCGGGGGTCAATAAAACATCTTTTTCTACAGATTTGTTCTAGTGTAGTTTTCCATCAAACTGCCTAAGAATCTATTTGAGGAAGAGGCAAACTTCACCTTTGGGAACACTTTAGAAACTGGGTTCTGCCTCCTATCCTGTCTAGACAGGCAACAGATTAGGTGGGAAGTACACTGGCTTGAAGGTCACTGCTTTTGTTAAAGCCAAGAGAAATCTTAGGGACCTCTGGTGACATCCTCTCTCTTTCAGAAGAGGAAAGTGAGGTCAAGAGGTCAAATGTTTTGATGGAACTCCGGTCTGTCGACCCTACTCCTCATGTTCTTATTCAGAAAACCAGCAGAATTAGCAAAGCATCTCTCCAAACTGTAGTCCACCTTTTTTGTACAAGAGACTGTTTTGTTCTGTTACATAAATTTTATTGAGATATAACACGTGTGTATGTGTGCTTAGCTGCTCAGTCGTGTTTGAGTCTTTGTGACCCAACAGGGTCCTTAGTCCATGGGGATTCTTCAGAGCAAGAATACTGGAGTGGGCTGTCATGCCCTTCTCCAGGGGATCTTCCCAACCCAGGGATCGAACCCAGGTCTTCCGCACTGGAGGGAGATTCTTTACCATCTAAGCCACCAAGGAAGCCCAAAATATAACATAAATGTACACTAAAATAAGTGTACACTTGATGCATTTTCACATAGGGTAACCCTGATGACCTACATAATCAAATACCTAGGTCAAGAAACAAAATAGTACCAAGCCCTCATCTGCCTTGTGTTCCTTTCTGGTCATTATTATACTAAGAGAGACCACCCTTCTGGCGTCTGGCTTCTGGCACCATAAATTAGCCTTGCCTGGTTTTGAACTTCAGGGAAGATGAGTCAGATGATGTGTGTGCTGTCTGCTTTCTGACTTCTTTCACTTAGGTATGTTCATGAAATTCATCTATCATGTTGTATATAGCAATACTTTTGGGGGCATGCAATATTTCATTTTATGAATACCACAAAATGAAGATCATGGCATCTGGTCCCATCACTTCATGGGAAATAGATGGGGAAACAGTGGAAACAGTGTCAGACTTTATTTTTGGGGGGCTCCAAAATCACTGCAGATGGTGATTGCAGCCATGAAATTAAAAGACACTTACTCCTTGGAAGGAAAGTTATGACCAACCTAGATAGCATGTTGATGTATGGCAAAACTAATACAATATTGTAAAGTAATTAGCTTCCAATTAAAATAAATAAATTTAAATTACAAAAATAAAAATAAAAGCTCAAAAAAAAATAAAGACAAAATCAAAATTAAAAAAAAAAAAAGAAAAGCTGAGACATTACTTTGCCAACAAAGGTCTGTCTAGTCAAGGCTATGTTTTTCCAGTGGTCATGCATGGATGTGAGAGTTGGACTGTGAAGAAAGCTGAGCACCAAAGAATTGATGCTTTTGAGCTGTGGTGTTGGAGAAGACTCTTGAGAGTCCCTTGGACTGCAAGGAGATCCAAACAGTCCATTCTAAAGGAGATCAGCTCTGGGTGTTCTTTGGAAGGAATGATGCTAAAGCTGAAACTCCAGTACTTTGGCCACCTCATGCGAAGAGCTGACTCATTGGAAAAGATTCTGATGCTGGGAGGGATTGTGGGCAGGAGGAGAAGGGGACGACAGAGGATGAGATGGCTGGATGGCATCACCGACTCGATGGACGTGAATCTGAGTGAACTCCGGGAGTTGGTGATGGACAGGGAGGCCTGATGTGCTGCAGTTCATGGGGTTGCAAAGAGTCGGACATGACTGAGCGACTGAACTGAACTGAACTGAACAATTTATTCATTCTACTGTTGACGGACATCTAAATTACTTTCCTTTTTATCTATTATGCATAAAGGAAACTTTTCTGTATGTGTTTCTGGTGGGCAGATGTATACCTTAGGGCTTCCCAGGTGGCTCAGTGGTAATGAATCCACTTGCCAAGGCAGGAGAAGCAGGAGATGTGGTTTCAATCCCTGGGTGGGGAAGATCCCCTGGAGAAGGAAATAGCAATCCACTCTAGTATTCTTTCCTGAAAAATCCCATGGACAGAGGAGCCTGGCAGTGCTACAGTCCATGGAGTTGCAAAGAGTTGGACATGACTTAGCAACTAAACGGCAAGAGCAGCTTGTGTACCTTATTGTTGGAGGAGAATTATTGGGTCATAAGGTATGTGTAGTCTAGTTTTAGCAGAAAATGCCCAACAATTTTCCAAGTGACTGTGCTAATTTATATCTCTACCACCCATATACAAGAGTTCCTATTGCTCTGTATGGTTGTCAACAATTGCCACTAATAATGCCTTTCTTAAGAAATGAGTTTAGTTACTTTTCTTCTATGTGTATAAGAGCTGGAAGGTCAGGAAAGAAGAGGGATTTGGTCCCCTATTTCTTTTATATCTTTAAGTGCCCCTGAGATTTTTCAGGCTTTCTGTTTGCATCAGTATTGCCATCCTTAGGTGGATTATCATAGCAGCAGCAGTCACATACCTTGAGGAACTGCCTAAAGGACCCTCAATTCTACTATAGCCTGCTATTCTACTATAGTCATCTAATCTAGGTTTGCTGCCAGTGAAGATGGCCTCTGTTGCCTCCTGAAGTCTTTGGCTCTTCAGGATGACTCTATTGAAATACAAAGACTTATTTTTTTCAGTTCCACCATAGCTGACAATTTAGGAATTACTTGATGGTTGAGGACTTGATTTTAATTCCAAAGAGAAGCACAGAAAAGATGTCAGGAGTAGGTCTGTAGAAGAACACCATCATCTCACTCTTGGGCTAACTGCCAGTCTGTGGCCTCAACATTTTATAGCTTATTTTTTCCTAGAATGTTTACTTGGCCTATCAAGGTGTGCTAAAGCCAGAAAGAAGACAGACTGTTAGAGAACTTAGACTTGAAATCAATCTTTTAAAAACAGAGTGAATTTTCTTGAAAACAGAACATCCAGCTGCTAGGTCCAAAAGTAAGGTTATACGGAAGAAGATAGAATCAGGTGGTTGCCAGAGAGGAGGGAGGTGAGAGGAGGAAAGAAATAAAGTGAGGGAAATTAAGAGGTACAGATTTCCAGTTGCAAAATAAATGAGTCATGGGTATGAAACACAGAGCATGGGGGATATAGTCAATAACTCTGCAAAATCTTTTTATGGTGATACTGTAACTAGACTTACTGTGGTGATTGGTTTGAAGTATATAGAAATATCAAATCACTGCGTTAGTTATCAGGAATGAACACGGTGGTGTAGGTTAATTATACTTCAAAAGCAAACAGACTCATAGAAAGAGATCAGATTTTTGGTTACCAAAGGAGAAAAGTGGAGGAAGGTGGTCAAAAGGTATAAACTTTCAGTTATAAGATAAATGAGTACTAGGAATGTAATGTACAACATGAGAAATATAATTAACACTGAAGGATGTTATGGAGAAGGCAATGGCACCCCACTCCAGTACTCTCGCCTGGAAAATCCCATGGATGGAAGAGCCTGGTAGGCTGCATCCATGGGGTCGCTGAGTTGGACACGACTAAACAACTTCACTTTCCCTTTTCACTTTCATACATTGGAGAAGGAAATGGCAACCCACTCCAGTGTTCTTGCCTGGAGAATCCCAGGGATGGGGGAGCCTGGTGGGCTGCCGTCTAAGGGGTTGCACAGAGTCAGACACGACTGAAGCGACTTAGCAGCAGCAGCAGCAGCAGCAGGATGTTATATATGAAAGTTGTTAAGAGAGAATTCCGAGTTCTCATCACAAGAAAAGGTTTTTCTATTTAATTTTATATTTCTGTGAGATGATAAATGTTCACTAAACTTGTGGTAATCACATCTCATGTAGGTAAATCAAATCATTATTCTGTATACTATAACCTTATATAGTACTGTAGTCAATTTTATTTCAATAAAACTGCAAGGGAAAAAATTAAGGCTATACCCCAGACAGAAAGCAATTAATCTAGTATTTTTATGCTATATTAACAGCACATTCTGGTAAGCCACATCTCTGTTTCTACCAAAATCAATATTTGGGCCAATATTCTATAAAAATAAGTAAATTTACACCCCCAATATCTGAGATAAAGGTAGACTCAATTAGCTTACATTTAACAGTATAAAGTTTTTCATAGTATCAACTTCAGTTGTGAAATAACCTCCTCATATGCAATACCTCGCGTGGTCCTGACCACATCCCTCTGGGGGAGTTGTGTTGTCCCCATTGTATGCATCAGAAAACGGACACGTGGAGAAGTTAAAGACCTTGCCCTTCTGTAAGTGGCCAACCAAGGATTCAAGGTAAAGTCTGCTGGATTTCAGGTCTCTGATACTAGCTCCTACCTTCAACTGGCTCCTGCAGGGAACGGTAAGAGGGCTTCAAGTTGGAAAGACCTTGAAGTTGTCACATCAGTCCTATGTTTATCCCCATCTCTCTCTTTGTCTGCACCTTGTTCCTCTCCCTCTCTTTCTCTCTTTCTTTCTCTCCCTCTTTCAGGACCCATCTACTCACCCAGTTACTCACAGGCAAGGTACGCCTGGTGCATTTGCTTCTCCTGATAAAACTCGACAGAGAAGGCCTCATAAACACGTTTCTGTTTTAGCAGACTGCCGAACACCATCTGCCAGCCCGATAAAGACAATCCTCCTTTAATTAGGAATGCTGAAATGTTGGAAATCCAGGCCAACTTCTAGCATTACAGAGAAAACTTAGGGCATGGAATCCTCAGAGGAGCAAACTGAGAGTCGGGCCCAGGTTTTCAGGGAAAACACACGACCTGCTGAAGTTCAGGAGAAATGGGGCCTTGTGCCCTGTTCTTGGTACGCTTCTCTGTGCCCTCTAAAGTAGCCTCAGTGGTTGCAGGGCCAGGAGCCAGACACACAGGGAAAACTTTTCAGTTATACTGCCGTGTTTCTAGCTTGTTTCTTTCCTTACATATGTGTGTGTGTTTCATAATAAGGGCTTAGTCAAAACTAAGATTCCTCTTTTTGGGTGTGCCACTATTGAGCAGATTCTAGACATTTCTCCAGCTCTCCTACCAAACTTAAATGCTCCAAAAACACATTTTTCTTTTTCCTGGAGATGGTTTTATTCAACATTTCAGACACGGGACATATTCTTTCTAAAAAGTAAAAATAAAAATTGATTGTACCTGAGAATAATTGCATATATAGTATATACAATATTTTAATTTGGCATCCATTATGGAGTTAAGACAATGCCATTTTCTATCATAGAAAGAGAATGTTTATTTGAATGTAGTGTGGTTTTCTTGTCAGCCATGCTCTCATTCACATGTTGTTCACAACTAGGTTTCTTTGTTTGTCGGTTTTTATTCGAACTATAGTTGATATACAATGTTGTGTTAGTTTCATATAGCAAGTGATTCAGTTATATACATATATGTATATCTCCTTTTTTTAAAACTAGTTTCCACTATGGCTTATTACAGGATATTAAATATAGTTCCTTTGTGTTATACAATAAGACCTTGTTGTTTATTTTATATATAGTAGTTTGTAGCTGCTAATCCCAAACTCCTAATTTATCCCTCCCCCACCCCTTCCCCTTTGGTAACCCTAAATTTGTTTTCTATGTCTGTGAGTCTATTTCTGCTTGGTAAATAAGTTGATTTGTGTTGCATTTTAGATTCCATATATAAGTGATATCATATGATATTTATCTTTCTCTGACTTACTTCACTTAGTTTGATAATCTCTAGGTCCATCTCTGTTGCTGCAAATAGAATTATTTCATTCTTTTTATGGCTGAGTAGTGTTCCATTGTATATATTTATATCCATTCATCTGTTGATGGACATTTAGTTTCCTTCAGTGTCTTGCCTATTGCAAACAGTGTTGCTGTGAATATTGGGGCGCATGTATCTTTCGGAATTTTAGTTTTCTCTGGGTATATGCCCAGGAGTGGGATTGCTGAATCATATGGCAAGTCTATTTTTAGTTTTATAAGAAAACTTCATACTGTTTTCCACAGTGGCTGCACCAATTTACATTCCCACCAACAGTGTGGGAGGTTTCCCTTTTCTCTACACCCTCTCCAGCATTTGTTATTTGAGACTTTTTAATGATGGCCATCCAGCCCTGTGTGAGGTGGTACTTTACCGCAGTTTTGACTTCCTTTTTCCTACTAACTAGCAATGTTGATTATCTTTTCATGTGCCTATTGGCCATCTGTATGTCTTTGGGGAAATATCTATTTAGGTCCTCTTTGATTGTGAATATAGTGTATTTACTAGAGCCAAACAGATTTTTTTTTTCCATTGTGTTAAATAAATTTCAATATATTCATGCCTTCGTGAAGAAAAAACAGTTTGGTACATCAAAATAACAGATGCAGTTGTTTCAGCTCTTAATACTCCTCAGTGGTTAAGGTTTTTTGTTGTTGCTGTTGTTGTTGCTATTGTTCCTAAATTTTAGCCTTTTTTGATTAATTTAGGGAATAATGTTACCTATTATTATAACCACCGTGTAGATGAAGTCTTTTTTTAAAAGAGTTTTTGTAGCATGATTTGATAGTAAGTGTCACTCAATTCTAAAAAGATCTGAGTCTTGGAATTTAAAATATGAGGCCATATGAAGTATTCTAATAATCAGAAGGGTAAATACATGGCAAGTTTTACCTTAGGGAAATTGTGGAATATCTCAGACAAAATTCTGTGAAAGGAAATCTGACAAGAACCTGAATATTTCAGCAATGCCACGCACCATTATTGCTTAATGTAAGATGTAGTCATTCATGTCTCTTTAGCTAAAATCACTGAAGACCTAGAAATAAGTTGAACAAACAAAATTAATTTCATTTTGACTGTAATGGACAATGTCACAAACACTCACACACACTCTCTCCTAAATGGGCTCATATACAGGAGGAATGAGGAGATAGTTCCCATCAATATGATGTAATATAATAATATGGGTAATATATTAAGTTTAACTGGTTAGAACATTGAGATGGAATTTTATTGATTTTTTTTAATCCTCTGCATGTTGTAGTCACAAGTACAAATGCCAGATCCTAATCCGAAAGGATTCAGTATCATGCTAGAAATAAACCACAATAAAAGGAAACCTCTGTAATGCATGTCTCCTTAAATCAGAGTCATGGCTGACATTTTTGCTTTTATGAGAAGTGCTGTATTAAAATGACCATCTAAGACCTTTGACCCTAATTACTTCTTGCTAATGACAGTATTCTGCTGTCCCTGGTGGAATCCATACTTCCCTGATTTGTCAATGGCAGGCTTTCATGGGAAACATGTTTAGTCACCAGCACTGTACCTCCATGAAACAGCTTGATATTTTGCTACCAATATTAATCTGTCTCTTAAAAAAAATCATTTAGGTAATAGCAACATAAAAAATTGGGGATACAAATCAGGAAATTTTCATTTATATGAACGTCACAGAAGAGATATTAGGGAAAACCTTGCACAGCCCACACCATAGATGTTGTTTTTATGTGTGCCTCTGGCGGGTTATAGTCCGTGGGGTCACAAAGAATCAGACATGACTGAAAGATTGATTACACATGCATATTTGGTTATTAGCCCATGTTATAAATTGTTTATAGAAATGACATCAGATATTTGTGCTAAGTTGCTTCAGTCATGTCCAACTCTTTGTGACCCTATGGACTATAGCTTGCCAGGCTCCTCTGTCCACGGGATTTTCCCAGGCAAGAATATGGGAGTGGATTGCTATTTCCTCCTCCAGGGGATTGTCCTGACCCAGGGATCAAACCCAAGCCTCTTAAGTCTCCTGCATTGGCAGGCAGGTTCTTTACCACTAGCACCATCTGGGAAGCCCTCAGATTTTTGTTGTGTACCCTGTCAAAAATCTATCTTATATTATAACTCCTACTTTTTATCCTTTTTATCTTGGTAATCACCAGCCCCTGTCAATTCTACCACCTATATCTTCTCTCTGAAATCTCTCCTTTTCATCTCCATTACCTCTGCCTTTTTCATGTTGCCTTTGCAACAGTATCCACACATATCTTCTATACCTTTTCCTCAGATACCTCTTCTAAGCTACTACCCACCACACTAAACCACACTAATCTGGTCATGCTAAACACCTTTAATGACTCTTAGCCAAGTAATAATGGTCACACACGCACCTTTAATTTTCTAGACATCAACCGTTAGTTAGTTGGATAGATAGATAGATAGAAAAGTCATGGATGATAGAGATTACAATGTAAATACTGAAATGCTGCAGACAGAACTTAGGTTTCATTTCACCAAATGACACCAGGTTCCAGAGTGAGTGAGAGAGGAGGTATGACTCTTCTCTTCCTTCACTTGAGGGTTTCTTCCTGCTTTCATGGGATGGGCATTTCACCACACTAAATGGAATGATGGTATTTAAATATATATATTTCTTGTGCAATGTGAATTCAAAACGTAAGCTACTTTTTTCACTTGGTGCTCAATAGGAAAGACAGCCACCTCTATGAATTTATGGATTTTATGTCTAGAATGATTTATTGAGAGATGGCACATGAGCACCAGCTTGGCACCTTTATAAAAGACCTCAAAGATGATGAAATCTATTGCGATTTTTGCCTTGCTTTCTGGCTCTCAGACTTAAACACGACTTTGGGCTAGGTTGAGATTCTCTTGCGATTCTTCTGAGTTGCCTCCTGTGATTTGCCTTTCCCTTCCAACATTCATTGTCTAGAACTTTGTGAACTATTTAGTGCCCTGTGTTCAGGCTCTTTTCAGTTTCTGTTTGAGTCAATACAAGGCCTGGGTTTCCCAGGTGGATCAGAGGTAAAGGATCTGCCTGCCAAAGAAGGAGGCGCTGGAGATGCGGGTTTAACCCCTGGATCGGGAAGATCCCCTAGAGGAGGAAATGGCAACCCACTCCAGTATTCTTGATTGGAAAATTTCATGAACAGAGGAGCCTGGTGGGCTATAGTCTATAGGCTCACAAAGAGTCAGACATGAGTGAGTAACTGAGCATGCAACAAAGCCTGGCCTGAAGTAGATGTTTAATAAACACGTGACAGTGTGGAAAAGACCAATTTTAGCTCTAGTGCTATGTCAATAATTTTTTCTTAGCATTATGACCATTATATGCATGTGCAGTTGGAACTGAAAAATCACTCGTTTGGCACCAAAGCATGACTAATACAATTTTGCAGGAAATGCCTCTAATTTCATTGAGTACCATGTGGAGGCCTCATGGGCCCAGAGTTCCGGACTGAGCTAAAGGACAACTGTAGGTGCAAAGAAAGGGAGCCGTATGATGGGGACTTACAGGGGGCTCTTTACCAGCTACAGATGAGATTTCCCTGACTGTTCTTTGCAGTGAATTGTCTTGCTGCAGCGTTAAGATGAGAAGAAGCATCTCCATTTCAGAAATACAAGGGAAAACAAACAATCTGTCTGCCTGCATAACATTCCTTTAAAGTCAGATGAGTTTATTTAAAGCATGGTAGCCCTGGGAGGGGTGTGTAGACTGGCCAACCATACCACAGAGCCTGCGGGAACCAGTGGCCTGGCTAACTTTCCACAGAAGTCTGTGTCAAGGTTTGTTGGGGTGGAGTAATGTTTCCTACCAAATAACTCAGACAGAGGATTAAACACATTTCTATGCAACTGTGGCAGATTTGGGTTTTATTTTTACCCTACAGTCCTTAAATTACAATACCTCTTTTGATGTGGCATATGCACATTGTGTATCCTTAACTGCTTATTTAGATACATTTGGGACTTTTAGAAGTCTTTTTTTTTTTTTTTTTGGTTCTGGATGCCAATAAATATGTTTGTAGGGGGAAAGGAATAAACTGTACTTTCATATTCCTGGTTTGGGGATCTTAATAAGGTTTTAGAAATTTATAACCTAATGGCGAGCCATGTCTACCGCAGCACCATATCAAAAGATTTTTCCTTAAAAGGAAAGATGCAAGGTTTTTTAGTCTAAAAATGACCTGCTGTAGTTTCCCATCTGGAAATTCTAACTGCCTTCATTGTTGGTATTCCCCTATTGTCTCTGCAAATTAAAACTATGGACAAGCACCAAGCACCAATTAAATGAGAGCACAAGATTCCTAGTTAAAGGACTTTTCCTTTTTCACTGATAGCTAAGCTCATCCTAACTCCACTACATCTTCGTTCCTTCTGATCCTTGACTTGCAGGTACAATATTATATTTCCTCTTTGACACGGTAGACATTAGTGATGTTTTTGCCATCTCAGTGATTCCTAAAAATGCTCTTCTTCAGATTAGGAGCCCTGAGCTCTGAGAGCCTACGTCTTTATCATGTTTGCACCCACAGAGACTATGAGAGAACATAAACAAGTGGGTAGGGCAATTGATGCTTAAGGGCACCCCACTCCAGTACTCTTGCCTGGAACATCCCATGGATGGAGGAGTCTGGTGGGCTGCAGTCCATGGGGTCACTACGAGTTGGACACAACTGAGCAATTTCATTTTCACTTTTCACCTTCATGCATTGGAGAAGAAAATGGCAACCCACTCCAGTGTTCTTGCCTCGAGAATCCCAGGGACAGGGGAGCCTGGTGGGCTGCCGTCTATGGGGTCACACAGAGTCGGACACAACTGAAGCAACGCTAAGTCGCAGCAGCAGCAGCAGCAGCAGCAGCAGCAGCTAGCCAGTGACTGAGGTTTCATCAGTTTTGAAGTTCAAATTTCTGACCATTGAGTTCATTGCCTAGTGCTTCCATTTCCTCCTTCATTTGAATTCCTACTGTTGTGGAGGCCATTTAAGTTAATTGATGACTTGGCATATTTTTAGCCTCTGGAGTTTTGCATGTGAGGGCAGAGGAGGGAGACTGGGATTGTGGTTGGGCCTCACTGCCAAGCATAGCATTGTGTGTTACCCTGACCTTTGTCTGGAGTTCTCAAGACCCTAATTGAGTAATCCTATTAGTGGTGTCTTTTAGGAGAAAATATAGTAGAGGAAAAAACAAATACTGTTTCATAACCATGTGCTGCTGCTGCTGCTAAGTTGCTTCAGTGGTGTCCGACCCTGTGCGACCCCATAGACAGCAGCCCACCAAGCTCCTCTTTCCCTGGGATTCTCCAGGCAATAATACTGGAGTGGGTTGCCATTTCCTTCTCCAATGCATGAGAGTGAAAAGTGAAAGTGAAGTCACTCAGTCGTGTCTGACTCTTCGAGACCCCATGGACTGCAGCCTACCAGGCTCCTCCATTCATGGGATTTTCCAGGCAAGAGTACTGGAGTGGGGTGCCATTGCCTTCTCCATAATCATGTAGAGTAAACTTAATATTATAATAATCTATTGTCAATCATTGTGTAAAAATGATATATCATACTGACTTGGAAAACAAATCACTTGAAAGTTTTATTCTTTTCATGTTTTGTTATTTGGAATTTTCTACTTCATGAATTTTAGTTAGATTTGAACTGTCTTTATTTTTTAAAATAAGATTTTGTCTTTTTTTTTTTTAGAAACTAATTTTCTACTATCTTTGAGCTCTTACAGGAATGATAGTAGTCATGGTAAGGACATATCCTTTCAAACCTTATCTGATTCGGCTAATTAGTCAGCTCCTGAATAAGAGAGTACGCTTTTGTTGATAAGTTTAGAAAAACATTTTATCCTTTCTCCAAAACCTTTTCACATTTTCAGACATGTCTGAATTCTGGAATAAGTAGACATTTCAGAAAAATAAAATAACAAGTGTATGGATTTATGGAGACAGGAGAATGCAATTTCTTAATCAACATTTGAGAGCATCAAATTCCAGAGAGGAAAGTCTACTTTGAATATTATTGTGTAGATTGAATGATCATATGTAAATTGCTTGGTATATTTTTCTGTTTATATGCAAGTATGTGTATGGACTCTGTGGGCTTTTTTGTGTGGGTGGATATGTGGTCAAATTATGTGGATGGGTTTGTTTGTGGGGAAGTATGGGGTGTATACAGGAAATTAGGAATCAGAAGCCCTTATGGTTTTACTTTAACAGAGGTAAGGATGGATCGAAGTGGCTTTCAATTTTCATATGAAATCATTTAAGCTGGCATTGGTCTCATAATATACATCAAACATGAATTAAAAACAGTTTTAAGGAATGAAATTCTCCCAAAGAAGGTAAGCTTACAAAACTACATGAGTGTGTGTATTTTTTTTAAATTGAAACTACCTGACCCAGCATGTAATAATTTTATGTCTAGAAAACTGACCCCCAGGTCATTAAAGAACAATTCTTCTATACCTTAAGTTATTGAAAACCAGTGTGAATAATTTAGCCCATTTCAGACAAATAGCTGTATAGCCATCTGCCTACATACGCTTTAACCCTAAGCCAATGAGCATGGTAACAGTGGAGAGCTCCAAAAAGAGTACAGTCTGCACATAGCGTAGAACTGAAAAAGGACACCAGCATCCACAGATGGATTTGCCTACCACATTGAAATCAACATGGCAAAGAGGAGAGGAAATGAAAAGTGTTTATTTCCTCAGGAAATCACATATATTCACTCTGATGGGAACACATCCATTCAACAAACATTTACTGAGAGCCTACTATGTGCCAGGCCCTGTTCTGTGTGCCAGAGAAGAGTCCTGAGAGAGCCCCTTCTGGTCTGTAAGGATAGCCTTATACCTGGGATGTGTTACCATAGAGTCTGGGCAGAGTCTGATTGTACCTCCTCAGGCAAGGTGAACCTCCCTAGGGACGAGTGACACTGGGGCTGGGTCCTGAAGGATGAGTAGGAGTTTACAAGAGAAGAGTGAGGAGGGCATTGCTGGCAGCAAGATCAACCCTGAAGAGGGGTTCGAAGCGTATGACACATTTGGGGGAATGGCAGGAAGTGTCATGTGTGTGGAGCAAAAGGCTAGGTAGATAACACTTTCTGGCTCTTCCCAAAGAGGTCACAGTCTTAGCTGGCAGAGATTTTTTTTTTTTTTTCTCTTTTGGCCCACACAGTGTTTTAAAAATATTTTGAATTAGTTGCCAAGATTTAAAAATTGGAAGATTTCTCATAAAATTCCAGATTTCTGGCTTCTCTTGGGAAAAAAAATCAGAAGATCTGGCAACACTGGGCCCACATTCCCACATGGCAACAAATGACTGGAGCTGAGTAGCAGCTCCTATGCCTCCTCCCTCTGCGAAAGAGGCACGAGCTTGCCAGTTCACCTCCCCCTCCCCCTTCCCCTTCCCCTTACTATCTCCACCCCCATCCTGCTCTCCTCTCCTTCCTGTTATGTACCTGGCCACCTCTGAACCTGCTGTTGTCCTGGGTGAACAAAATGGCCATGTTTCTTGCTTGCATGGAGCACAGACAATAGAAGGCTTCCTGGAGAAAAGTGAGAGGACAAAGGGCCTTGGATATCTTCCTAAGGAATGAGGGTTTCATCCTACAGGCCCACAGGGAGACAAGAAATATACTTAAAACAGTGATGTGATTAAGTCTGTCCTTTAGAACTCTGACAACAGAATGAAAGATGATGACATGGATAGACAGGATCCAAGGCCAGGAAACAAGTAAAAGGCCATCACAGCAGTCAAGAGAGATCCAAACTAGGAAATGATATTCTACTTATGACCCTAAAAAAGCTATAATCAAACTTTGAACTGTTAAAGCATTCTCCAAAGAGAAGTCTCATAAAACTTCAAATACAGTAAAATCTCAATGTATGTATTTTGAATGTTGATGTATAAAAAGGAAAAAGAAAGTTCACCAGAATAACATAGCAATAGCAAAGAAATGCCGACCTTTGAAGTTTTGTAATGAGTAGCAAACGTAAAGCCTCGGGCCTTCAGATCAGCCCCACTAAAGAGTCTGTAGGCAGCCCCATGGGTCTGTTTTTTTCAATTCATAGTTCACAATATACCATGATCTAGCCCCACATGCAGGGATTTATATATTAGGCCAAGTCAACCCAATTGCAAAAGGGAAGTTTTAAAATGATAGACATATTCCTTGTCCTTTTTCAAAGTTTCCCTCAACAAGAGAATATATACTCTTTAAATTAGCTAAACGTTTAGAAGCTGGAATTCTATCATCCTCAGAAACTTTTTAAGACACAAGTAATTTAAATCTCCACAAAGTGTGCTCAATTTCACTCATGTTTTATGGATGGAGGTTTTGCTTTCTTAGAGTTCTGCCTATTCACCTATAGCTGGAGTTGTCCTTTTATCATTCTCATCATATTCTTTTCCTCAAACTTCTCTAGAGTAGGGAAAAGGAAGAAGAAAGTTAGGAACAAGGAGAGATCATGATGCCTAAGGATCTTTTACTTTAAAAACTTTGAAGTTTTACACAAATGTACGATTGTGTGGTTGAAAGGGTAAACAGATTGCTGGAGGTCTTTCTTAAAATAATTAAGAATTCTTCAAATCTCTAGTGCTTCTACTCCAATGGGCTCATTGTCAAATAAAGTGGCTCATAAATGCCCAAATCCTCCACCCATTCTGCCAAACATTCCATCCTTTAAACAGCCTGGAACATGCTTCTTGCGTTTCCTGTCAATATTACCCACAGAAAGATACACAGAGTTCCATGCCTTCTGTATAGATGCTTGGATCCACCTTGAATGAATGAGATCTCAGAATATACAGCTGCCCTGAGACGAGGAGCAAAAATACCTTCCAAGGTGCCTTGTGATATTTATCATCAGCACTCTGTGTTCTTCTAATAAGATAGTAAAGTCTTAGAATGTTTAATTATAAAAAGTTATTAGTTCAACAGTCTTTCATGGACATGAAGCTCAACAGGGTATAATGCAAATAAGTGTTCCGATTCTTTTTCTAAACTGTTGTATGCAAAGAAGCTATATGAGGCTATTTAAAGTTGAAGTCTGGAGCATAATAATAACAAATGCTTTATACAAATCACTGATCTCAGTAATACATATATGTGTGCTTAGTTGCTCCGTCATATCTGACTCTTTGTGATCCCATGGACTGTAACCCACCAGGCTCCTCTGTCCATGGAATTTTCCAGGCAAGAATACTGAAGTGTGTTGCCATTTCCTCTTCCAGGGGATCTTCCTGGCCCAGGGACTGAACCTGCATCTCTTGCATCTCCTGCATTGGCAGGAGGATTCTGCTTTGGTAGGAGGATTAAACTTCACAACCTTATCAGATAAAGGTGTCCTTAATATCATGATCTCCTTTAGCAGTTGAGAAAACTGAGGCACAATGAGTTTTAAGTAGTTTCCCCAAAGTCTCTCAGCTGGGAGAACTAGGGTTTGAACCCTTGCTGTTTGACTTTCAAGTCGGGGCTTAATGTCACTGTTCTTAACTCCTATACTATACAGATGTGCTTGCTTAAACATCCAAGGATACTGATAATTTACAAATGGCAACTCCTTCCCCACCCTCAGGCTCCAAATCTCATCATTTTGGTTAATCTGGAGACAGTTTCAAGGTCCCTGTGTGCACGCTAAACCGCTTCAGTCTTGTCCGACTCTTTGCAACCCCATGGACTGTTGCCCATCAGGCTCCTCTAGCCATGGGATTCTCCAGGCAAGAATACTCAAGTGGGTTGCCATGCCCTCCTCCAGGGGATCTTCTTGACCCAGGGATCAAAGCCTCACCTCCTCTGCCTCCTACATCACAGTCGAATTTTTACCACTGAGCCATGGAGGGGAGGTCCCTAACATGTATCATATGAAGCTAAATTGCAAAACAGAGCAAAATTTCTTATAAAAACACAAGATAAAAACTGCTCCTCAAATATATCTGGCATTGGTGCAGATCTAGTACATGGTATATAGCCAAGAATAATCAGTGGAGAAAGGATAGCCCTTGAATAAATGATATTGGGAAAACTGGACCTCCACATGCAGAAAAATGACGCTGAATCCCAGTCTTACACCATTCACAAAAATAAACTCAAAATGAATTCGAAGTAAACATAAGAGCTGAAACTGCAAAATTCCTAGAAGAAAATATAGATAAAAGCTCCTTGACATTGGCCTTGACAGTGATTTCCTGCATAAAACACTAAAGCACAGGAAACAAACCTTATAGAACTAACACCCAAAAAAGATGTCCTTTTCATTATAGGGGACTGGCACGCAAAAGTAGGAAGTCAAGAAACACCTGGAGTAACAGGCAAATTTGGCCTTGGAGTACAGAATGAAGCAGTGCAAAGGCTAATAGAGTTCTGCCAAGAGAACGCACTGGTTGTAGCAAGCACCCTCTTCCAACAACACAAGAGAAGACATCACCAGATGGTCAACACTGAAATCAGATTGATTATATTCTTTGCAGCCAAAGATGGAGAAGCTCTATAAAGTCAGCAAAAACGAGACGAGGAGCTGACTGTTGCTCCAATCATGAACTCTTTATTGCCAAATTCAGACTTAAATTGAAGAAAGCAGGGAAAACCACTAGACCATTCAGGTATGACCTAAATCAAATCCCTTATGATTATACAGTGAAAGTGAGAAATAGATTTAAGGGACTAGATCTGATAGACAGAGTGCCTGATGAATTATGGACGGAGGTTTGTGACATTGTATAGGAGACAGGGATCAAGACCATCCTCAAGAAAAAGAAATGCAAAAAAGCAAAATGGCTGTCTGAGGAGGCCTTACAAATAGCTGTGAAAAGAAGAGAAGCAGAAAGCAAAGGAGAGAAGGAAAGATATACCCATTTGAATACAGAGTTCCAAAGAATAGCAAGAAGAGATAAGAAAGCCTTTTTCAGCGATCAATGCAAAGAGATAGAGGAAAACAATAGAATGGGAAAGACTAGAGATGTCTTCAAGAAAATAGATACCAAGGGAACATTTCATGCAAAGATGGGCTCAATAAAGCACAGAAATGGTATGGACCTAACAGAAGCAGAAGATATTAAGAAGAGGTGGCAAGAATACACAGAACTGTACAAAAAAGATCTTCATGACCCAGATAATCATGACGGTGTGATCACTTACCTAGAGCCAGACATCCTGGAATGTGAAGTCAAGTGGGCCTTAGGAAGCATCACTGTGAACAAAGCTAGTGGAGGTGATGGAATTCCAGTTGATCTGTTTCAAATCCTGAAAGATGATGCTATGAAAGTGCTACACTCAATATATCAGCAAATTTGGAAAACTCAGGAGTGGCCACAGGACTGGAAATTGTCAGTTTTCATTCTAATCCCAAAGAAAGGCAATGCCAAAGAATAGTCAAACTACCACACAAGTGCACTCATCTCACACGCTAGTAAAGTAATGCTCAAAATTCTCCAATTGCTAGGCTTCAGCAATATGTGAACCGTGAACTTCCAGATGTTCAAGCTGGTTTTAGAAAAGGCAGAGGAACCAGAGATCACATTGCCAACATTCACTGGATCATCAAAAAAGCAAGAGTTCCAGAAAGACATCTATTTCTGCTTTATTGACTATGCCAAAGCCTTTGACTGTGTGGATCACAATAAACTGTGGAAAATTCTTAAACAGATGGGAATACCAGAACACCTCACCTGCCTCTTGAGAAACCTGTATGGTAGGTCAGGAAGCAACAGTTAGAACTGGACATGGAACAACAGACTGGTTCCAAATAGGAAAAGCAGTACGTCAAGGCTGTATATTGTCATCTTGTTTATTTAACTTATATGCAGAATACATCATGAAAAAGGCTGGGCTGGAGGAAGCGCAAGCTGGAATCAAGATTGCCAGGAGAAATATCAATAATCTCAGATATGCAGATGACACCACCCTTATGGCAGAAAGTGAAGAACTAAAGAGCCTCTTGATGAAAGTGAAAGAGAAGAGTGAAAAAGTTGGCGTAAAGCTCAACATTCAGAAAACTAAGGTCATGGCATCCGGTCCCATCACTTCATGGCAAATAGATGGGGAAATAGTAGAAATAATGGCTGGCTTTATTTTTGGGGCTCCAAAATCACTGCAGATGATGACTGTAGCCATGAAATTAAAAGATGCTTACTCCTTGGAAGGAAAGTTATGACCAACCTAGACAGCATATTCAAAAGCAGAGACATTACTTTGTCCACAAAGGTCCGTCTAGTCGAGGCTATGGTTTTTCCTGTGGTCATGTATGGACGTGAGAGTTGGACTCTAAAGAAAGCTGAGTGCCGAAGAACTGATGCTTTTGAACTGTGGGTTGGAGAAGACTCTTGAGAGTCCCTTGGACTGCAAAGAGATCAAACCATTCCATCCAAAAGAACATCAGTCCTGACTATTCATTGGAAGGACTGATGTTGAAGCTGAAACTCCAACACTTTGGCCACCTGATACGAACAGCTGACTCATTTGAAAAGACCCTGATGCTGGGAAAGATTGAGGGCAGCAGGAGAAGGGGACGACAGAGGATGAGATGGCTGGATGGCATCACTGACTCAATGGATATGGGTTTGGGTGGACTCTGGGAATTGATGATGGACAGGGAGGCCTGGCGTGCTGCAGTTCATGAGATCGCAAAGAGACGGACACGACTGAGCCACCGAACTGAACTGAACAGGCAAGAAAAGCAAAAATAAATGAGTGAGACTATGTCAAATTGAGAAGCTTTTGTGCAGAAAAAGAAATGGTCTAAAAAATGAAAAAGCAACCTTTGAACTAAGAGAAAATATTTGTAAACCATTTATCTAAAGGTGGCTCAGAGGTTAAGGCATCTGCCTACAATGCGGGAGACCCGGGTTCTATCCCTGGGTCGGGAAGATCGCCTGGAGAAGGAAATGGTAACCCACTCCAGTATTCTTGCCTGGAGAATTCCATGGACGGAGAAGCCTGGTAGGTTACAGTCCAGGGGATTGCAATGAGTCAGACACGACTGAGCGACTTCACTTTCACTTTTTACTTTCATGCCTCGGAGAAGGAAATGGCAACCCACTCCAGTGTTCTTGCCTGGAGAATCCCAGGGACGGGGCAGCCTGGTGGGCTGCCGTCTATGGGGTCACACAGAGTCGGACATGACTGAAGCAACTTAGCAGCAGCAGCAGCATATGGATTTATAAACTTTGGAAATTAAAAAACAAACAAACAAGTGCTGCAGAGGATACGGAGAAAAGGGAAACCTTGTGTATTCTTGTTGGGAATGCAGCTTTGTACAACTGCTATGAAAAAAAGTAAAGTATTAAAATCACATTATCCCTATTCGGGTATGTATTCAATGGAAGTGAAATCAAGATCCTAAAGAGATACATGTGCCCCCTTGTTCATTCCAACTTTATCCACAACAGCCAAGATATGGAAACAACCTACATGGTCACCTGCAGGTGAATGAATAAAGATGTGATATATATGATATTATTCATATGAAAAAGACGGAAATCTTGACATTTAGAACAACATGGATTACCCTTGAGGATATTATACTGTGAAGTAAGTAACACAGAGAAAAGACAAATGCTGTGTGATCTCACTTTTATGTGGAATCTGAAAAAGTCAACCTCATAGAAACAAAAAGTAAAGTGGTAGTTACCAAGGGCTGGGGATAGGGGAAGTGGAGAGATGTTGGTTAAAGGATACAAAATTTCAGAAAAGATAAGTAAGTTCTGGAGAACCAATGTACAGCATGGTAACTACATTTATCACTACCACATTGTATACTTGCAAGTTGCTAGGAAAGCAGATCTTAAACATTCCCACCACTCTCACAAAAAGAAAATTACATGAGGTGATGGAGGTATTAGCTAACCCTCTTGTGGTAATCCTTTTACAATATATATTTGTATCAAATCTTCACACTGAATACCTTAAACTTACACAATGTTGCATGTCAATTATATCTCAACAAGGCTGGAAAAAACACAATAAAATAACTCACCTCAGCAATAGACATTCTTGTGTACCATCAAACATTGCAAATTAATATTTTAGTGACACTGGGACTCTGGTTTAAGATGGTGCCAACCTAAGTAGCCTCGGGTTCACAGCCCACAAACTGTCCATTTGAAAAACATATTAAGACAGCTAAAATTATGAAAAGTCATACTACAAAGAAAAATAAACTCAAAAGCTTTACCACATGCCAGAATCTTCATGGAATTTCCACAAGTAAGAGTGCTATGGAGCTGAATTCACAGACATCATGGCTTTCCCACTCTGTCCCACTTTTGAGTTACAATAACATCTTTGGCTATTGAATAGGGGTGTTGTGTGCATGCTCAGTCATGTCTGACTCTTTGCAACCCCATGGATAGTAGCCTACCAGGCTCCTCTGTCCATGGAATTTTCCAGGCAAGAATACTGGAAATACTGGAGTGGGTTACCAGTTCCTATTCCATGGGATCTTCCTGACCCAGGGATAGAAAATGTGTTGGCAGGCATTTTTTTTTTTTTACCACTGAGCTACCTGGGAAGCCCCATTAAATAGGTAGAAGAATGCTATTGTTAATCTCTCTTCAGTGATGCAGAAGCTAGTTCTATCAGAAAATAAGGCAAAGACTACTTTTTTTACAAGCAAAAAATTTCCTTTAAAAGACAAAGCTAAATTTTACCATTCCTCCTGGGTTTCCCAGGTTGCTCAGTGGTGAAGAATCCACCTGCCAATACAGGATACGTGGGTTAGATAGAGTCGAGGAGATCCCCTGGAGAAGGAAATGGCAACCCACTCCAGTATTCTTGCCTGGAAAAATCAAAGGACAAAGAAGTCTGTGGGCTTCAGTCCATGGAGGTCCCAGAAGGGTCGGACATTACTTAGTGGCTACACAACAATAACCAGCATCAGTGCATCACACTATGCCCATTCAGAGACCATTACATGGTTTTTGAGGGGAAAAAAAAAAAAACACAACGAAAACCAGGTTGGGGGAGTGATTAGGGTGCATCACCCTCTGAGAGGAATGTCCCTTTAGATGAAGTATCATAACAGGGTCAAGAAATGGTGTGTGTTCAAAGACGGCAATGCCCAGTATACTGACCTTTAGTCACATGTGAATGTTTAAATTTAAGTGAAGAAAAAGTATACAAAATTAAAACTTTATTTCCTTAGTCATACTAGCCATATTTCCAGTACCCAATGGTTACATGTGACTAGTAGCTACTGTGCTTGGCTGTGTAAATTATAAACCATCTCTATCATCAGAGAAAGTTCTCTTGGCAGTGCTACTCTAAGATAAGATCCTTCAATAAAATATGAAATATGGAACAGTAATAATACCAGTTTCATGAGGTTTTTTAAAGCCTACCAAGCAAAGACCATCAGGAACATATTTGAAGCCAATGTTTGTTGAGCTTGGTACATATAGAAGAAGTACTTCAGAGGAAACCCAGGGTACTTCAAGAGGGAGAAATTGAAGAAGAGTACCTGCAACATGTGGGGGGTTGAATTAATCAAAAGATGGCTTTGACAGAGTAAGCGGCTGAAACAGTCCATGGTCTTTAAACCCATGAGTCTGTGAGAAGTTACTGCTAGGTAAGTTTGTCTATGATCTTATCTCATTGTATGGGTCTGAATGACCTTGTGGTAAGAAAGTGTGAGCCTAGATACTCTGTGATGCACAAGATGATTTGGTGCAGCTTATTTGTTTTGCAGTTTTTTGAAGGTTGTACCTTCTGTCTCAGTTCTCAGTATCTTCCTCCCTCCAGTGCAGCCTAACTACCAGTAAGGACATTTTTCATTTTCTTGGTGATCATTTTCTTTTGGAAATATGATCAATTTAGTCCTGCACCTCTCTTGAAAGTATAGTATCTAACAAACTCTTGCTAAATAATGAATGAGTTTTGAGGATCTAATGTACAGCATGTTGGCTATAGTTAATAACACTGTATAGTATATTGGAAATTTGCCAAAAAAATAAAAAATTAATCAACTGTATTTCAAAAGAAAAGAAAGGAGAAATGAAATTTGCTAAGAGACTAAGAGAGTAGATAGATCTCAAATTTTCTCCAAAAAACAAAACAAACCTGTGATGTCTATAATTGACTTGATTGTGGTATGTGACTGTTCACTTGATACGTCACATGCAACTCTTTGTGACCCCATGGATTGCAGCACGCTAGGCTTCTCTGTCCCTCACTATCTTCTGGAGTTTACTCATACTCTTGTCCATTGAGTGGGTGATGCTATCTAACTATCTCATTCTCTGCTGCCTCCTTCTCCTTTTGTCTTCAATCTTTCCCAGCATCAGGATCTTTTCCAATAAGTAGGTGCTTTGCATCAGGTGGCCAATGTATTGGAGTTTCAGATTCAGCATCAGTCCTTCCAATGAATATTCAGGGTTGATTTCCTTTAGGATTGACTGGTTTAATCTCCTTTCTGTCCAAGGGACTCTCAAGAGTCTTCTCCAGCACCACCATTCAAAAGCATCAATTCTTCAGTGCTTAGCCTTCTTTATGGTCCAACTCTCACAACTGTACATGGCTATAGGTAAAACCCTATCTTTGACTATATGGATCTTTGTCAGCAAAGTGATGTCTCTGCTTTTTATTATGCTGTCTAGGTTTGTCATAGCTTTCCTTCCAAGGAGCAAATGTCTTTTCATTTCATGGCTGCAGTTACTGTCTGCAGTGATTTTGGAGCCCAAGAAAATAAAACCTATTACTGCTTCCACTTTTTCACCTTCTATTTGCCATGAAGTGATTGTAGTAATCAATTCACAACATACATACATGACAAATCATCACACTGTACATTTTAAACATATATAATTTTTTCAATTATATCTCAATTTTTAAAGAAAGAATGACAAAAAATAATTTAAATTAAAAAATGATAGAATGTATAGTATCTGAATCTATTAAAAAGGGTTGAATATTTGTAATGGCAGTTGTTTGGAAAACTGTAGGCATTATACCCCCTAGTTATTTTTTGTTGGGTAATTGTTTATTGACCCATCTGGCATGACAGTGACTATGCAGCAGTATTTGAGACTCTGGAGATTATGCACTTGGCAACTATAACAGAGAGAAACATGGACACAAGGATCATTATTAATGGTTGAAACATGTCCCAAGTGTCCCACAAACTATTTGGATCTTCCTTAGATGATCAAGTGCTTTGGGGTTTTTTTCTCTTTAATTTGAATATGGGTTGTTTAGTTTTTCCAGTAACTGAAGAAGTGGTCCAGTATCTGGAAATTATCAAGGATACAGTTGTTAAGGATAAGGTTGTTGAATAAGGGAGTAGAACCGGCAAGGGAGAAGGAAATGGTTTAGAGGGTAACGAAAGTGAAAAAGTGAAAGTGAAAGTCACTCAGTTGTGTCTGACTCTTTGCGACCCCATGGACTGTCCATGGAATTCTCTAGGCCAGAATACTGGAGTGGATAGCCTTTCCCTTCTCCAGGGGATCTTCCCAATCCAGGGATCGAACCCAGGTCTTCTGCATTGCAGGCGGATTCTTCACCAGCTGAGCCACAAGGGAACCCCCGAGGGTAAAGACGGAATGTGTGAAGCAACACAGTACTAGTGGCTTGTGGCCCCTGGTTTGGTGGGAAGGAATGGTTTTGAATCAAATATGCTTTTTCTAGAAATCTTGATCTAGCTAGCTGTTCTCACAAACCATCTGCTTTCAGAGATTCTTCAGCTTTACGTTTCCATTAAGCGTAGTTTTTAAAATTCTTAATGCTGGAGAATGGATAATGTTGTTTCCTCTGGAAAATCTATCATTGGAATCTTAATGCTGTGTTAGATGTTAATAGTACATGATAAGTTCTTTTCTGATGAAGTTTAAATGAAGTCGTTATCTGATGGTATTTCCAAAGATACCTAATCACCTTACCTAATATGTTGAAGCTGATTAGGTAGCTGGCAAGGAAGCCTGCTGACATATTTTGGTGATAAGAATGAAAAGTACACAATAATTTTTCATACACTACAGTATTTAAATGGAGGAGAGTAGAATTCTTGCTTGGGATAGTACACAAAATTGGGGATTTAGTCTTCTTCCTAGGAAGAAGAACATATGACAGTGATAAATGTCCAGTTGTTTTAAAGTGAAAGTCGCTCAGTTGTGTCTCTGCAACCCCATGGACTATAGTCCATGGAATTCTCCAGGCCAGAATACTGGTGTGGGTAGCTGTCCTCTTTTCCACTGGATCTTCCCAACCCGAGGATTGAACCCAGGTCTCCCGCTTTGCAGGTGGATTCTGTACCAGCTGAGCCACCAAGGAAACCCAAAATATATAGTATGAAAAGCACCAATTTACATTTCCTATGTAAATCTGACAAAAACTTTGTGTGGGCTGTTATTGTATCTACGTGTATCTATAGATACATATATTTATACTGTATCTATATGTTTTTTAATATGAAGAGTACACAGTAATTGATACATATTTAGAACAATTTCATTTATACATAACATAGAAATGCTGAACTTTTCTTTGAATTAGTCAACTTAAAAGAAATTTGCCCTAATTTTAAGAAAGAAAGGGCTTCCCTTGTGGCTCAGCTGGTAAACAATCTGCCTGTAATGTGGGAGACCTGGGTTCGATCCCTGGGTTGGGAAGATACCCTGGCTAAGGGAAAGGCTACCCACTCCAGTATTCTGGCCTGAAGAAAAGAGCCAGACACAACTGAGCAACTTTCACTTTCATTTCAAGAAAGAAAAAAGCTCTCAATAATCTTGAGTTAATTAAAACTGGCAAACAAATGGAGTTGTTCCTATTATCCTTACTTTTATAAAGGAGAAAATCTTTATGCTACCCTGTATCTATTTAGGAAATGCAAAGACATTTCAGGGATAAAAGCTATCATGATATTTTTATTATTCTAATTCGGTGCCTACATTTGAAAAAGACAAAATCAAAATGAGTTGTCATAGGAGACAAGATATGCCTAAGGCAAGTAATAGTTACAAGCAATACGTTCAGAACAGTGATTAGTGAAGGTCATCATTAAGAACTTAAACTTTTTCCAAAGTAAAAGGTTTTATATATAATATATATAAAATTCATTTGGTTTTGTCAGTTCTTAGTTGTGGCACACAGGACCGTCCATCATGTGGGATCTTTAATTACGGCACATAGACTCTGTAGTTGTGGCACAGGCTTAGTTGCCCCGCAGTGTATGAGATCACAGCTTCTGCCACCAGGGATCGAACCTGTGTTCCCTGCATTGCAAGACAGAGTCTTAACCACTGGACCACCAGGGAAGCCCCTAAAGCTTTTATTTAAAATATATCAAGCACAAAAAGAGTTCAGCTCAGTTCCATCACTCAGTTGTGTCTCACTTTGCAACCCCATGGACTGCAGCACTCCAGGCCTCCCTGTCCATCACCAACTCCCAGAGCTTGCTCAAAATCATGTCCATCGAGTCAGTGATGCCATCCAACCATCTCACCCTCTGTCATCCCCTTTCTCCTCCTGCCTTCAATCTTCCCCAGCATCAGGGTCTTTTCCAATGAGTCAGTTCTTCACATCAGGTGGCCAAAGTATTGGAGTTTCAGCTTCAGCATCAGCCCTTCCAACGAATATTCAGGACTGATTTCCTTTAGGATTGACTGGTGTGATCTCCTTATAGTCCAAGGGACTCTCAAGAGTCTTCAATGCTACCGTTCAAAATCATCAATTCTTTGGCACTCAGCTTTCTTCATGGTTCAACTCACATTCACACATAACCACTGGAAAAACGATAGCTTTGACTAGATGGACTTTTGACTAGGCATAGAATAATTTAGACATTTTTAACAGAAAGAAAATCCATTCTAGTTTGCTCTTTAAAAAATATCATCCATGATCAGATAAAGATCTGTAAATAGTTTTCTCTTTTGAATAAACTCATCAGTTTAAAGAGCTTGGTCAAAATTTTTAGCGCTTTTTTTCTGACTCTGTATTTATAGATATTCTAATCCCAAGCACATAGAGTTTACTCTTCAAGAGAGATTTTTTTATACTTTTAAAATATACTTAAAATCTGTCTTTATTATTTTTTCATTCTGACGTAACCAGATATTTTTTAGTTTAGAGCAAAATTATTTCTTTTTTTAAAAAGTAGTAAACTAAAATGTATCCATTACTCTGTGGAAACATCCTCCACCATCACATATTTTTACTTTAAAACAAACATGTATGTCAAAATAAATCAAACATATTCATGCATCTTTTTTAACCTCTTAATTGAAGACTGCTCTGCATGTATTAAATAATAACACAAATATGTCAAAATTATGTGCTTAAGTATATAAAGATTATTTCTCAGTAAAATCAAAATAATATTAAGAGTTTAAACTGAGAGTCTCAAGAAATCTTATGATTTGTAGCTTTATATAAATTTATATCTTTTCATACCTCTTCCTATTATGAAACAATGTACTTAAATACACAATATTCAATGTTATAATCTCAAAGGACTAACTAGAAAAACCAATAAAGGAAATTTAGAAAATTTAAATTAGACTTTATTTTTTGGCTGTGCTGGGTCTTAGTCGCAGCACATGGAATTTTTCAGTTGTGGCATTTGGGATATAGTTCCCTGACCAGGGATCGAAACTGGGCCCCCTGCTTTAGAAGCATAAAGCACTGGACCACCAGGAAAGTCCCTTATATTAGACTTTTTATGAAAAATAAAGTCTAGTATAAACTAGAATATTTTGCTAATGTTGTTTTTAATGAAATCGGGTAAAAACATTAAGCAGTTTTTAAACCTGAAATTATTAAATCAACTATAATAATTTTGATAGGAATATTACATGAAATTTTAAAATATAATTTACAAATGTGTACTTATAGCCAAAAATTTGAATATTATAAATCATAGTTAAACGCTCTTGGCATTTTACTTTCCTTCTTGTTACCCAGAAGCTAAGGCCATGTAGTTTGGGATTTTTTTCAAAACCTAAATATATCAAAATTGTTTTTAAAAGTCAATAAGAACTTAGTCCATTAAACCTAATTTCTAAAATCTTTCCCTTTTGATTAGATCCATTTAAGGTAAATATTCCTAGAGTGACAAACAATGACAATTTCTAAAAGTAATTAATGTTTAAAGTTTCCAAGGAGACAGGCAAAAAAATAAATGAGAGAGAGCCAGCTACAGACAAATATGGCAGAAATCATAGTATTGGAAGGAGGGGTCTGAATGGTTTAAAAGTCCCTATTACTTAAGTATGGCTTCCCAAGTGGCACAGTGGTAAAGAATCCGCCTGCCAATGCAGGAGATGCAAGAGACACAGGTTCAATCCCTGGGCTGGGAAGATTGACTTTAGCAACCCATTCCAGTATTCTTGCCTGAAAAATTCCATGGACAGAGGAGCATGGCAGGCTATAGTTTATGGGGTCACAAATAGTCAGACATGACTAAGTGACAGAACAACAGCAAAAAACAATATTAGCTAAGTATACAAGTTGAGGTTACAGGTATAGACATCACTGCAGGGCTTCTAGTTGAAAGTGCAGTGCCTGAATCTACTAAAAAGGTTTGCTTCTAAAAAAAAAAAAAAAAAAAAAAGGTTTGCTTCTGTTCTCCTATCATTAGAGATAATTCTCCTTCCTGGTTTAAGGGATTCCTTGGGAGATTGGGTGCTGGTCTTGCTTGAAGTCTCTTTATTTTCCCAGAGAAGTTTCAAGTTCCTTTTTCTCTTCTGTAGAGTTCAGAGCAGCTTTAAAATGTCTCCATGATAAGTCTAAACTTTTAAGTAAACTTTTCCTCTAAAATTTTGGCTATTGGAAAATCCTTTAGAGACAACTTCAGAATCCTAATTGCATTTGTAAGTTTTCCTATGTCAATTAAAAAAATAAAGACCTATAGGTAGTTAAGATTTTGTTTCCTTTTCTGTTCATGTCCAAACTTCTTCAATGTGGCACTGTAAGTACAAGTGATCTTTGATTGAATTATGCCATTTTAAGAAACACACATGAGTTAGAAACGTAATTCAAAAAATATTAAGTCAGACGTTTGACCCGAAGCGACCAGTGACTTAGATGGAGACCACCCCATGTGCACTGCAAGAGTCAGTGAGAACGGTGTTTCTACAATCTCAGGTTTCTGAAATGTAAACAAAGCCATCACTAGAGGTGAGATTGACAAACTCATAGCTCACAGATGAAGCTGAATAAAATAGTTCTCAGGGGCACAAAGACAAGACTGAAGAAGCCCTTATGAAGAATGACTCAAGGCAAAGTTTGTCCGAAGGGTGCCAATCTGATGACAGCTTCTGAACTCCTCAGCCTTGGAAGCATCTCAAATATGAACCCATTGGGCCTGTGTCTATCATGGTGGCTGGGCCTTATGTGGCTGACTCAATCCTAATAAATCAAAGACCTTTCTTCCTGGATAGCTAGAAAAGATTCATTCAGGAAAAAGTGATGATCAAATTTCTACTCAGGCATATTGACACTGGAAATTTGCCACTTGGGTTTATACTCCAAATGGCCAATATTTGAATTTCAATGTAACAACAGAGGAGAAATCCATTTGGTCTAAGAGTGAATTATATCCATAAATGGATATGAAAATCAGGGTCCCAAATTTTGCTTTTTAGACTACCTGAATAGCAGTTATTATGTTCTCTTGTTCTGAATTTGTCTGTTAGTCTTGGGTGGCATAAGATTCATTGTGCTCAATGTACGTGGAGGGAAGAATTGGAGTAAATCTTAGTATTTCAACCTAAAGATTTATGGAGCAATTATTTTATTAGAGTTCAAGTGCTATTGGAATTTACTCTTCGAAGAGCTGTTTTCATGTACCTGTGATCTATCCGGACCCTGGGTCATGTGGGCTTGCCTCTGACTCACATGCTAAGCCAGAAATCTCTGGATTCCCAGGGTAAGAATGGGAAAGTTAACTACTCTCCTAGCAGCACACATACAGCAGCCTGTGCCTGTGCCTGTTACCTGTTGTAAATCTAAGCTGGCAGTCTTTGAGAGCAGTTTTGGGCATCCTTGGCTGATCTGTTCTAGTTGGCTCAATGGACAGCCCTATGTCTACAGTGCTGCACGGAGGGTCAGGTCAGCGGAGTCCAGTCCCATTTCCTCTTCAGTCACAGTGATCTTGAAAATACCAAAGGGAAAAGAAAATAATCGTGCACCCTCATCAGGCCCCCACTTTATGACTGCTGGTGTCCCAAGTTTCCCAGCCTGGAGAGGCAAATTCTTCACCTTCCACCTTGGACTGTTGGGATGTTCATTCAGCAAGAATGAGACCAGCTTCCCAAAAGGCCATTAATTTTCTACAAAGGAGAAACATTTTTTTCTACAAAAGAGATAATTGATTAGGATGAATTATTAACCAACTGTCATAGATGATCTTAGGGTCAAAGAGAGAAACAGAGCTGTCAAAAATCAAAAGCAATTTGGACACTGGACCATTACGTAATCATAAAAAAGAATGAAACAGTGCCATTTGCAGCAACACAGATGGATCTAGAGAATATTAGACTTAGTAAGTCAGACAGAGAAAGACAAATTCTATATGATATCACTTTTTTGTGGAATCTAAAAAATAATACATGAATCTCTGTACAAAAGAGAAAAAGGTCCACAGACATAGAAAACAAATTTACCGTTACCGTAGGGGAAAGGGAACGAAAGAGAAACAAATTAAGAGTATGGCGCTAACAGATACAAACTACCATACGTAAAGTAGATAAGCAACAAGTATTTATAGTACAGGGAATTATATTCCATATCTTATAATAGCCTAAAGTCGAGTATAATCTGAAAATATATATATAACTGAATCACTTTACTGTATACCTAAAACTAATACAATGTTGTAAAACAACTATGATTCAATTTTTAAAAAAATCTAAGAAACCAAACACACCAAAAAAAAACACAAATCAAACCACTACCACCACCATCAAAAAAAAAACAAAAAACAAAAAACAAAAAACCAAAGAGCATTTCTTGCTCTGAAGCCAATGGTCTTCACTGTAATCTCCACTGTGGTCCCCCTCCATGTGCAGAAGGTATGGAGACCTAACTGAAGGTTATCTCTGGCTTCTCTTCTCTGTATCATGAAGGAAGAAGCACAGTCTTGGCACAGTGGATGAGTGACTTGCTGTTGAGTCAGGGAGCCTAACCTTGGCACCATCTCTACTTCCTCAGACTTTGGATTTGGTATTTAATCATTAAGCCTCAATTTTCCTATCTCTAAAATGGGCATTAAAAATAGGGTCAAATGGTCAAACTTGTAAATTTAGTCTATGAAATCAATGAAGAAATTTGAGTTTCCATCCTTGCATACAGAAAGTAGCTATCAAGTCTTTGCTATTATAAAGTTCAGGAGTTGCCAAGACATTCTCATTTTCAACACCAAGTGCAAGTTTGAGCATCCCTAGGACTACCCTTAGGTTCAATAATTCACTAGAAGGACTCACAGAACTCAGAAAAGATGTTATGCTCACAGTTTTCTACAGTGAAGGCTACAGATTAAAATCAGACAAGGGAAGAGATGCATAGCTTAGGGTCAAAGAGAGTCCAGGGTAAGAGTCCCAGCTGTCCTCTCCCAGTGGAGTTATACAACAGCACCTATTTCCTGCAGCAACTATATATGGCAATTGTTGTTGTTCAGTTGCCCAGTCATGTCCAACTCTTCGTGAACCCATGGGCTGCAGCACTCCAGGCCTCCCTGCCCCTCACCATCTCCCAGAGTCTGCCCAAGTTTATGTTCATTGCATCGGTGATGCCACTCATCTTCTGATGCCCTCTTCTCCTTCTGCACATATGGAAATACACATAGAATAATTGCCAACCAAAGAAGCTCAGTTGAGCTTTGATGTCCACAGATTTTATTAGGAATCAGTCACATAAACATGGTTGATTGGCTCCATCACTGACCTTAACCTCTAGCCTTTTCGGAGGTCGACCTGATACTGCCTGGCTAAAGGGCCCCCAATCATAAATTACTTTGTTAGAAGAGAATGTTGTGGCTCAAGGGACCAAATAAACAAAAACATTCATCAAGCAGGACATTCCAAGGCTAGAGGCTGCTTCCCAAGAGCTGCGTACAAAGGCCAAACCTCTCTTAGGACAGTTAATCCCTTACTACAGACTATTGATAACCAAATCTCTTTTGCGCTATCCATAAATCACTAAAATAAGACTTCAAATCTAAAATTGCTTAATAAATAGTTAATTCTGATAAAAATTATGTTTTTAGCACTTACTATGACCCATGCACCCTGATGGATCATGGAGATTGAAAAAAAAAACAACCTCACTAATCTGCTGCCTCCCTTAAAGAACTAGTGGGAGGAACAGATATCAAGACAAGTTGTTACAGTATAATCTACCAAAGTCTTCTAGGATCCCAAGGAAGAAAATGCTTACATTTGCTTGGAATTGCAGGGAAAAGCTAAATTATTTCCTCTTGGGAGAATTTTATGTTGAAGTTATAATCTTGGAAATTCACTCTTTGTGTTTTGCAAAACGGCTTAACTCTTAATTATATTCCTAATCTGTAAACAAGCACCGACCATAATACTCCAGTGATTGAAAGGGGTAGTCTCAACTGTTCAAAACTTCTCACTTCATTGATTCATCCATTCAAAACTCTCTAGCTAATTAATTTCCATGCTTCACTTCCCAATATTTTTGTCAATTGCTGCATCACAGTCCTTTGCTTCTGTTCCTTGGTAGTGGGTTGGGGAGAAAACAGGAAGAAAAAAGTATTTGTTACATGTTTAGGAGGATGTGATCCTTACACAATACAAACATTTGCTTATTTTTATAGGCTGACTAAGAAGATTTAAGCATTTTCTTCCTTGGGCTCCTAGAAGACTTTGGTAGCTGATACTGTAACCATTTGTCTTGACATCTGTTTCTCCCACTAGTTCATTAAAGGAGGCAGTAGACTACTGAGGTGTTTTGTTTTGTTTTGTTTAATCACCATCCTTATGATAGAAAGTGAAGAGGAACTAAAGAGCCTCTTGATGAAGGTGAAAGAGGAGAGTGAAAAAGCTGGCTTAAAACTCCACATTCAGAAAACTAAGATGATGGCATCCAGCCCCATCACTTCATGGCAAATAGATGGGGAAACGATGGAAACAGTGACAGACTTTATTTTCTTGGGTTCCAAAATCACTGCAGATGGTGACTTGCAGCCATGAAATTAAAAGACACTTGCTCCCTGGAAGAAAAGCTATGACAAACCAAGATAGCATATTAAAAAGCAGAGACACTACTTTACTGACAAAGGTCTGTATAGTCAAAGCTATGGTTTTTCCAGTAGTCGTGTATGGATGTGAGAGTTGGACCATAAAAAAAGCTGAATGCCGAAGAACTGATGTTTTTGAATTGTGGTATTGGAGATGACTCTTGAGAGTCTCTTGGACTGCGAGGAGATCAAACCAGTCGATCCTAAAGGAAATCAACCCTGAATATTCATTGGAAGGACTGGCTGAAGCTGAAGCTTTAATACTTTGGCCACCTGATGAGAAGAACTGACTCATTAGAAAAGACCCTGATGCTGGGAAAGATTGAAGGCAGGAGGAGAAGAGGATGACAGAGGATTAGATGGTTAGATGGCGTCACCGACTCGATGGACATGATTTTGAGCAAACTCTTGGAGTTGGTGATTGGTAGGGAAGCCTGCTCCATGGGGTTGCAAAGAGTTGGACATGACTAAGAGACTAAACTGAACTTATAGGTTGGCTATCTAGATCAAGAGTCAGCAAACTCTTTCAGTAAAGCACCACATAGTAGTATTTTGGGTTTCGCAAACCAGATCGTCTCTGTTGCAGGTACTCAGCTCTGCTCTGGCAGTATGAAACCAGCCATCTGCAAAACAGAAAGGAATGGGCACAGCTATGTTCTAAGAAAACACTGTTTACAAAAATGCAACTGGCCTGATTTAACTCTGGAGTCTAATTTGCAGACCCTTAATCTGTCTAGGTCATTCATTGCCACAAGAATACTGTGGATGTACCTGATGTAGAAGCACTGAGGGATAAAGGTTTTCTAGTAAATGCAGAAACATAAGTAGGCCAGAAATTAGGAGTATGTAGTTATCAGCTTTCCATATGTTGCACCAAATGAGATGGGATTCAAGCTGTAGAGTAAGAATGACTAAGACAAATGACCCAAAACCATCTTTTTGATCCATTCTGACAAGCTCTGCCTTTATTGCAAAGACCAAGACCAAGTGAAGTAGCTCAGTCATGTCCAACTCTTTGCGACCCCATGGACTGTAGCCTACCATGCTCCTCCATCCATGGGATTTTCCAGGCAAGAGTACTGGAGTGGGGTGCCATTTCCTTCTCCAGAGGATCTTCCCGACCCAAGGATCTAACCTGTTTGTCTCCTGCACTGTAGGCAGACTGAGCCTTGCAAACATCTGGAAGTGCCTGAGGCTGTGGCTAGGCTTATGAGAAAGAATGGAGGATTTGAGAGCCAAATGTGGTGTTGTGATATAAATAGTATTTTGGGTCTTCTGATTTTAGGAGAATATATTTGAGGCTGAATCTATACAACATTAGGTAAAGCCGAAAATGGATCATTTATTTGGTCAACATAATAAGCCACGTCAAGCACTCCTGCCTTCAAGCACTCTTACTTGTTGACTCAGTGTCTTTTTCCCTCCCTCATGCTTATCGGCGAAAAGCTGATTTTATTGGGGGAAGCAAAAGTACTCAACATAAATGAAGTTGATTTTTCAAGCTACCCTTTCCACTAGTGGTAGCCCATGTGAGACAATTCTGGACACTGAGATATAAGCAGAATTCTACTGGCAAACTTCTAGGAATGGTATGTTTTCCTTGTTAAAAATGGACAAACTCAGCTCGCATGCACTTACTTCTTCCAGCTAAGACCACAGATATGATGCCTAGAAAGGGAGCTACCATCTTGTTATCATGGGAATCAAATACCATGGAAGATGACACAGAGAGCTAGAAGGAGCCTCAGTCTTCAGTGATTCCTTTAATGCCTATAATGCTTCCTTCTGGACTTCTAATTTATATGAGAAACAAAGCTTTATTGATAAGCCACTGTTGGTCGATTTCTATTAAATTTAGCCAAATATAACTCTAATTGGATTAATTGGCTTCAAATTTTTCAAAGCTATGAAAATTAGTCCATTGCCAGTATTGAAATGCTATCAACCACGATGGATAAAATCTTGACCTCACTTTGTGTAGTATAAACAGTAGAGTTAAGAGCAGGATAGTACTGAATTGATCAATACTCTGGTTCACATTCTGTTACTCTCCATCAGCTCATTAGTTTCAGTTTCAGGATTTGTAGTGACTACTAAGAAAAGCATTTATGTTGGTGGAGTGTGGCCCATTAAGGAGTCTGGTTGGCTAAACACAGTCTAAGCTGTACGTGTTTAATACAAGCTGTTTCACCAAAACTTGGGGAAAAGTAGAAAATCTCAGTGCTTGAAAGTTAGTACATCACCCTCAGGAGTATTTTTGCTGTTATCTACGAGTTAACTATTTCATATAAAAGGAAAGCATTTCTTAAAAGTTTTAATTATTCATTCCTTTTTCTCTAAGCTTTATAAACAAATTCTATTGAAACCATGCTCATGGTGAGCAATTCTTTAAAAACTTTTTCTTAAAAGCCTTTTGCCATTAATATTTTAGTTTACTAAAAATGAGTTATGCCTTAATTCTTTGTTAAATGTATAACAATTAAACAGCATATAATATTGAAGTTGGAAGTTTCTTTGCAATTGAATGGTTGAGCTTACAATAGATGGCTTATTAATGTAAACTTAGTGGGGGGTAAGCCAATGAGCACTTCATGTTCTGATGTTTGAACAAGATCAAATTTACAAGGACATGATTTTTTCCTACTGAATTTCTAAATGTTACTATTAAAAGACATAGAATATGTGTAATACAAACATATGTATCCCAAGGGGCAGTTCAAAAAGATTGCTAAACATGGAAAGTTTGTGGAAGAATCCAAAATCAAATTAATATCCCAGAACTTGGATACTAACTTGGATTTTGAAAATGTTTTCCCAGATTAAAAAGGAGTTTTGGTGAGGGGCCCCATATGGAAAACATGCATAATTTATTTAAAAGACCAAAGCAAAAGTGAATTCACTGTATGAAATCTGGTGATTATGCTATAATTAAAGGACTACTTTGTTTTCTGTTTTAAAATTATTGTCTTCGAAGTTTCTACCCACCCCTTTTCCCGCTATTCAGGGATTCAAAAGTGTAGAAAGAATTTTCTTCATAGAACTGAAAGTTTTTAGCTTTTCACTATAGTACAATAATGAAAATCTTTTTATCCCCTCTCGAATTTTGACTTTCCACTTCGTAGATTATATTTAAATAAACCAGCGGGGCTTCCCTGGTGGCTCAGACAGTAAAGAATCTGCCTGCCATACAGGAGACCTGGTTTTGATCCCTGGGCCAGGAAGATCCCCTGTAGAAAGGAATGGATACCCGCTCCAGTATTCTTGCCTGGAGAATTCCAGGAACAAAGGAGCCGGGAGGAGGAGAGGGGGGTGGCTACAGTCCATGGGATCTCTGGACATAACTGAGAGACTAACACTTCTTTCACTTTTCACAAAATCAATGATATTGACTGGCTAAACTGATTTGGCTGGCTACTTAAGTAAATGAATCAATTCTATACAGAATCATTTATATAAAATCATTCATTCAAAAAATAGTTCTTATTTTAAATATAGCAATTTCATGTTTCAGCCAGGAACTTAAAAGAGAAAAGCAATGAGCAATGAACCATCCTGCCTCAGCCCCAGGGCACATGCCTGAATGCTTAAACTGCTTTTTCATCCACATTCAGAATACCCACATGGAGACCGAAAAGGTTGTCTGCCAAACTGCTTCATCCTGCAGTGTCAAGAAGTCTTCTCATAAGGGGAAAACCCCCTGTCTTTATATCTGAACAAGGAAAGTGGATTGCTGGTTGGGGGGTTGGGGGGTGGCGGTTGGGGGAGGTGGCTCAGAACTTGAGATAAGAGCCCAGGGTTAGATTAGGGTTGTATTATGTATCAAGCAAGGGTTCTGCCAAAAATCACCGAGGGAAAAGGAGGTCAGGAGGGAGACAAGGGGCAGAACAAGTGAAAAAGAGAACAAAAGGAAGAGAAACGGAAATTTGAGAAATTAAGAGGAAACAAGAAAAAAAATACAAACAGAGACAAAACAAGAAGTGAGGGAATGGATGCAGGGGCAGTGCGGAAACAAAGGAGATGAGGACAAGGAAAGGGAGGCGAGGAGGAGACGCTGAAGCAAACCAGTCCTGGACTATGAGCAGCAAGAGAAAGTGTCCTCAGAGCCTACCCTGTATGCACCCACTGAAATTAAATAGTTATTGCATTTGACCTTACTCCTTTCATATGACTACAGTTTGCTCCTATTATATTACTGTAATAATATAAAAAATAGTCAGAACTTAAATCATTTTTAAAGCTAATTTTAAACTTTCCTACATTTTCTGAATGCTGTTGCTTTCAGTTGCAGATTGGATTTTAAAAGCTATGTAAACCAGTGTTATAGGTCCTGCCAACATGAAAAACAAAAAACCGTACTAAACTAAAATACCCAACTTAAATATTTCACACATTATGTTCGTGGATCTAATTACATTTCTAGGCTCAGAAATATAAATGTCTAATACGCACGTGTCGATAGAATGATATAATCTTTATCATTTATCAAGCTTTGTGTAAAAACAACACTGGTAATATTATACTATAGTGTTTGTATTATAAATGGGGCATTGGCAAAGTAATTACAAATTGAAATTAAGAATAAGAACACTTTCAGATTGAAATGAGAAAGGATCAAATTGTAAAAGGTAAGCTGAGTCATTGATAACCCAGTCCCAGTGGAAATCAGTAAATATGTGATTAAGAAAGCATGCAGAGGGGCTTCCCTTGGTTGCTCAGTGGTAACGAACGTGCCTGCCAATGCAGGAGACACAGGTTCGATCCCTGGTCTGGGAGGATCCCACATGCCGTGGGGCAACTAAGACCATGCACCACAACTGTTGAGCCTGTGCTCTAGAGCCTGGGAGCTGCAACTACTGAGCCCATGTGCTGCACCTAGGGAAGTGGGTGTACCCTAGAGCCCACGCTCCACAGCAAGAGAAGCCACTGCAATAAGAAGCCTGTACACTGCAACTAGAGAGTAGCTAGCCCTCGCTCGCTACAACCAGAGAAAAGCCCGTGGAGCAGCGAAGACCCAGCACATCCAAAAGTGAATAAATAAAATTATTTTAGATAATAATAATAATAAGAGCATGCAGGGACTTCTCTGGCAGTCCAGCGGTTAAAACTCCATGATTCCATTGAAGGGGGTGTGGATTCAATCCCTGGTAGGGCAACTAAGATCCCACATTCTGCATGGCATGGCCAAAGAAACTAAAGAGATTAATTAGTTTCTTAAAAAGAGCATGTAAAACATAATCAAAGGGCCCTCCAAGAAGGCAGGACTAAAGTGCAGTTGTCATCAAGAAAGCTTGGGTCAAAATAATTGCATTATATTCTGAGTACAAGTAAGGTAATATGGTATATTAATGCACTGAATCTTGCAAATCTCTGTATTTTTATAAAGATGAAATTTCTGCAAAGCCCTCCTAGGAGGTTCCTCTCAGTTCTCTCAGGCACTTTCAGAAATAATTTTTGTTTGAAATATATGTTCACAGGTACCCTTCTGTTTGGTATTTTAATGAGTCTCGAACTGGAAATCAGGACCTAGGTTTCAGTCATATGTCCAAAGACAGACTCTCTATGCTTTCTGGACTCTATTTTCCATCTGTAGAATGGGCATGTAAAGCTAAAATCACAAAGACATCTTCCAGAGATGTTGACTCTCCCTCCTTCCTCTTTCTTCTCTGGACTCTTGAAGCTGACTTCCTTTCTTTACTGCCAACTTTTCTTTTATCCTATTTCCTGTCAGCTATGAATGCGTCTCATTAATTCACAACAAATGTGGCTCTTGAATATTAGATGAGTGCTTGCAAAGTGCCAAGACCACTTTGTCTGCTCTATTTCATTTAATCTTCCCAGTAGACCAATTACATTGTTTCATAGCAAAAAGTATTCACCTAAATCATTTCCTACAGTGTATCACAACAATATTCCATCATTCTTAAATATCCAAATGTTGACTAGTTAATCTGTTTTCAATATTATAGTTAGAAGAATAAATATTGATTTATATATGTTTTTGTGTGTATATATAGATATAGATATAAAAACAATGCCATAATAAATATATAGGTATAGGTATATATATATATACACACACACAATACATGTATATATATACACACATAGTTCATTCATTCAGTAATATTTATGTACCTGCTATGTGCCAAGCATTACAGTTATGATGATCAAAAAAATCCTATCTCCTGGCATCAAGACCTTATAGTGCATTGGAAAGTTTAAGTAAACAGACAATTATATAAAAAAGTATGTGCATAATTGGAGTACAAAAAAGGGATGACCAAGAAGTGCTTCTGGATTGGAGCCCTGAAAGATGAGAAACTACTGATAGAGATTTATGGCAAAAGGTTCCTGCAGAGGAGAAATAAAGGGTTTTCCAGAAGCTACAGTTAGAACTGGACACAGAACAACAGACAGGTTCCAAATAGGAAAAAGAGCACATCAAGGCTGTGTATTGTCACCCTGTTTATTTAACTTATATGCAGAGTACATCATGAGAAATGCTGGGCTTGATGAAGCACAAGCTGGAATCAAGATTGCCAGGAGAAATATCAATAACCTCACATATGCAGATGACACCACCCTTATGGCAGAAAGTGAAGAGGAACTAAAGAGCCTCTTGATGAAAGTGAAAGAGGAGAGTGAAAAAATTGGCTTAAAGCTCAAAATTCAGAAAACGAAGATCATGGCATCCCATCCCACCACTTCATGGCAAATAAGTGGGGAAACAGTGTAAACAGTGACAGACTTTATTTTGGGGGGCTCCAAAATCACTTCATATGGTGATTGCAGCCATGAAATTAAAAGATACTCTCCTTGGAAGGAAAGTTATGACCAGCCTAGATGGCATATTGAAAAGCAGACATTACTTAGCCAACAAAGGTCCATCTAGTCAAGGCTATGGTTTTTCCAGTGGTCATATATGGATGTGAGAGTTGGACTATAAAGAAAGCTGAGCGCCAAAGAATTGATGCTTTTGAACTGTGGTGTTGGAGACTTTTGAGAGTCGTTTGGACTTCAAGGAGATCCAACTAGTCCATCCTAAAGGAGATCAGTCCTGAGTGTTCATTGGAAGGACTGATGTTGAAACTGAAACTCCAATACTTTGGCCATCTTATGCGAAGAGCTGACTCATTTGAAAAGACCCTAATGCTGGTAAAGATTGAAGGCAGGAGGAGAAGGGGATAACAGAGGGTGAGATGGTTGAATGGAGTCACCGACTCAATGGACATGAGTTTGGTTAAACTCCAGGAGTTGGTGATGGACAGGGAGGCTTGGCGTGCTGCGGTCCATGGAGCTGCAAAGAGTCAGACGTGACTGAGCGACTGAATTGACTGACTGACTGACAGAAACTAGAAGAGGCTACAGTAGATAATGTGTTTTACAAACTGCTGGTGGCAACCCACTGGTTATGAAACCAATTTCTTTAGTCATTACCAAAATTTCATGTAAAGTGAGAGAGAATAAAACACAATGGGGAATACCAGAGTGGTTAACTGTAAAAAGGTTAAATCTTGTTTTAAAAACTTTTGTTTCATTATGTGTGGGAACCAAGTCAAAAATATTTGAGAAACACTGAACTATAATGTAAGGAATGTATAGGAGACACCATAAGAAGTGTTAAAGATGAGATCTGAAATAAATCTTACTTCATCCTAGAGACAATGGGAGCCGTTAAAGAGTAGTTCAGAGAATATTGTGATCACATTTGTGCTTTGTAAAGATCCTTCTAGAGAAAGATGAAAGAAGAGCTGGGAGACTGCTTAGGTGGCTACTGCAGTCATGCACAAGACATCCTGATGGGCTGGACTAGGAGAGTAGTGATGGGCATGGAGAGAGAGCCCACCTAAGGTTGGCCCTTGATATACAAAGGTACGAATCCTTCAGGGGTAAATAATAGGTGAGGTGGAAGGCAAAATGATTGATCTGCACTTGAGATTTGACCAAGAAGTAGGGATAAGATGACACTGGGTCTTGGGACTATCAAGAGACAAATGGAAGAGTTAGACAGTGAAATCTAATCTGAATTTTAAGAGAAATTAAATCCAGGAGCTGATTTAAATTTAAAATAATGAGAATAAGACATCTACCACAATAGTTTTAATTAAAAAGACTGGCATGGTAAGGATGTGGAACAAATGAAACTCTCATAGACTGCTGGTGGAGTAAAATTGGTCAGCAGTGTCCACTGAAGTTTATCATATGCAAACCTTATGACCCAGCTCTTCTCCTTGGTCCTCCTCTTCCCCAAAGAGAAAACATGATTTGTCCAAAAAGACACAGTCAAGAATGTTCACAGCAGTTTTCTTCATAATAATAAAAAAACAAAGAGCAACTTGAAGTTCATCAATAGTAGAAGGAATAACGTGATGTTTATACATTAAAATATTATAGCATCTCTTTCTAGTTATCAACTGACCACAATACACCCATCTGTAGTGCCTCAGTGCATGAACAGCAGAGGGTTGCTTTTTTAATATGAATAGTATAAGATTTCTATTCAATTTCTTTTGATGAGTTATTTTTGCCATTAAAAAGTTTTTTTATGGTACAGAAATGGTACAAAAGAAGTACCATCTATAGGAAGGTAAAACAGATGAAACTAATCTGTGAAAGAGATGAAACTAAACAGATGAAACAAAATAGTGGTTACATTTTCTTGTTTTTTGTTTGTTTCTTTGACCATGCTGTGCAGCATATGGGATCTCAGTTCCCAGACCAGGGATGAAACCCGCAAGCCTTGCATTGGAAGTGCAGAGACTTAACCCCTGAACCACCAGGGAAGGTCCAGTGGTTACCTTTGATGGAGGACACTAATGGTTCAAAAAACTTCTAGGAGTTGAAAATGTTCTATTTTTTAATTTGAGAGGTGATAACATGAGTGTGTTCACTGTGTGAAAAACCATCAAGCTTTGCATTTATGATTTTTGACTGTGAAATATGTTTTACTTCAGCTTTTTAAAAAGTATATTGTTAATTAGAATAAATTCTAGCAGAAGTACAATTTCTGGTTCTGGAGACAGGCATCTTAGCTGCCCCAAGTTGAATTTCTCACACACTTCAGTTCACGCCTTAGTAGTGCAAGTAAGACATCTCTTATATGTTAGTTCATGTTATTGTTATTCTCTTTACCTGCATCTTCCTCCCTCCTAGATCCCCCTCCTAGTGTATTTAATATCTTTCCTTTAAATTCACTGTCCCTTTTTCTGTGTAGAAATATGTGTATCTTTGAAAATTGTGGTGATGTGTATATGTGCTTTTAAGATATATAAGTGATGCTGTGCTAAAAATCTCATTTTGATTTTTACATGTTAGACTTCAATACTGTGAATCTGAGATATGATCATGTTATATGAAAATATAGCTAATTTATTATAATCACTGTATGGCATTCCACTGTATGCATGCATTTTACTTCTTCATTACACTAATAATAGACCTCCACATTGCTTCCCACTCTTCACTACCACAACTCTACTAGTTTCCTCATGGATCTGCATGAGAGTTAATGAAGCACATTGTACAGCTTTTTGTCTGTATCATCAATATTTTTTCCAGGAAGATTCAGTCACATTCCCATCAGCTTTTATAATTCTTTTGTATTTTTTCTCCAATCTGATAAGCAAAAAATTCTAAACATATCTCAATGTGCATTTAACTCCATCTAATAATTTGTATTGGAGCACAATTGTTTCACAGTGTTGTGTTGATTTCTGCTATATTTTTGTTGTGTTCAGTTGCTAAGTTGTGTCTCACTCTTTGCGACTTCATGGACTGTAGCACTCCAGGCTTCCCTATCACTATCTCCCAGAGTTTGCTCAAACTCATGTCCATTGTGTCTGTGATTCTATCCAACCATCTCATCCTTTGTGGCCCCCTTCTCCTTCTGCCCTCAGTCTTTCCCAGCATCTGGGTCTTTTCCAATAAGTCAGTTCTTTGCATCAGTGGCTCAGTGGGTAAAGCGTCTGCCTACAATGCAGGAGACCCAGGTTCGATCCCTGGGTCGGGAAGATCCCCTGGAGAAGGAAATGGCAACCCACTCCAGCACTCATGCATGGAAAATCCCATGGACTGAGAAGCCTGGTAGGCTACAGTCTATGGGGTCTCAAAGAGTCGGACACGACTGATCGACTTTCCCTTCCCTTGCATCAGATGGCCAAAGTATTGGGGCTTCAGCATCAGTCCTTCCAATGAATATTCAGGGTTAATTTCCTTTAGGATGGACTGGTTTGATCTCCTGGCTGTCCAAGGGACTCTCAAGAGTCTTCTCTAGCACCACAGTTCAAAAGTGTCAATTCTTTGGGCACTCAGATTTCTTTTTGGTCCTACTCTCACATCTGTACATGGCTACTGGAAAAGCTTTGACTGTACAGGCCTTCATTGGCAAATTGTGGCTTTGTTTTTTAATATGCTGTCTACGTTTGTCATAGCTTGAATCAGCTATATGTATACATATATCCCCTCCTTCTCGGACCACCCTCCCACCTACCACCTCCCATTCCCACCCATCTAGGTAGTCCCAAAGAACTGAGCCGAGCTTCATGTGATTTGTAGCAGGTTCTCACTAGCTATCTATTTAGATAAAAATAAGCAAAAAATAAAAAAATTTTTAAATGACTGGTAAGATTATATATTTTTTTATGTTTTTTATTCATTTATATTCTTATTAGTTAACTGCTTGTTCATGCCTTTAATTCATTTTTCTTATGGGATTATTATTTTTTCATTGACTCTTAAGAAAGCTTCATATATTAACAAAATTGACTGTGTTCATATATTGCAGATATTTTCTCATTTGATTTTGTCTAACTTTATTATGGTGCTGCTGGTGGCGATTGCAAGTTTGTTTTGTTTTTTTGTTGTTGTTGTTTGATCGGTTTGGGCTTACAGCTGACTTTTTGTTTCCTTTAAAAAAAATTTTTTTTTTAAATTTGTATCTAGCTGCCTTTTTATGGTTTTGGTTTCGAGGTAATATGCAATAAGAGCCAAAAAACCCTTCTAATTCAATTATATGTTTAGAGGTAAGAGAAATAGAAGTGAGGAGGACTAAGGTTAAGAGGAACATTAATCCTAACAAGATGTATCAGGGAAGAAAGTAGCCAACCAAACCAAAAGGAATTGTATTTGCAAAACAAATTTTTGATGTTAGAACCTACTTGGAATGTTTAAGATAAATCAAAATAGTGCTCGCTTCAGCAGCATATATACTAAAATTGGAATGATACAGAGATTAGCATGGCCCCTGTTCAAGGATGACGTGTAAATTTGTGAAGCATTCCATATTTGGGGGGAAGAAAGCATTTGGACCACAGTAAGAATTCAATAAATGGTAACAGTTGTTAAGATAGAAAAAGAGAAAAGATAAACCAAAATATATCCAGGATGTAGTTTTGATTGTAACCAGAAATATCAATAACCTCAGATATGCAGATGACACCACCCTTATGGCAGAAAGTGAAGAGGAGCTAAAAAGCCTCTTGATGAAACTGAAAGTGGAGAGTGAAAAAGTTGGCTTAAAGCTCAACATTCAGAAAACGAAGATCATGGCATCCGGTCCCATCACTTCATGGCAAATAGATGGGGAAACAGTGGAAACAGTGTCAGACTTTATTTTTTGGGGCTCCAGAATCACTGCAGATGGTGATTGCAGCCATGAAATCAAAAGACGCTTACTCCTTGGAAGAAAAGTTATGACCAACCTAGATAACATATTCAAAAGCAGAGACATTACTTTGCCGACTAAGTCTAGTCAAGTCAAGTCTAGTCCGTCTAGTCAAGGCTATGGTTTTTCCTGTGGTCATGTATGGATGTGAGAGTTGGACTGTGAAGAAAGCTGAACACCGAAGAATTGATGCTTTTGAACTGTGGTGTGGAGAAGACTCTTGAGAGTCTCTTGGACTGCAAGGAGATCCAACCAGTCCATTCTGAAGGAGATCAGCCCTGGGATTTCTTTGGAAGGAATGATGCTGAAGCTGAAACTCCAGTACTTTGGCCACCTCATGCGAAGAGTTGACTCATTGGAAAAGACTTTGATGCTGGGAGGGATTGAGGGCAGAAGGAGAAGGGGACGACCGAGGATGAGATGGCTGGATGGCATCACCGACTTGATGGACGTGAGTTTGAGTGAACTCCGGGAGTTGGTGATGGACAGGGAGGCCTGGTGTGCTGCGATTCATGGGGTCGCAAAGAGTCGGACACTACTGAGCAACTGAACTGAACTGACTCTTTTCACCTGTACCATGTGATATTCTTGTTAGGCACTGAAGTCAGGCTAGGTTCCAATGATTGTAAGTGAGATCCTGGGGCCTGTGTCAGGAAGCAGATGTGTCAGCCTGTCAGCCATGGTGACTGCCTAGCATTAGTGGGAATTTCAGACAACCAGGCTGATCCTGACTGCAGTGTGCTGCATGATGACGAAAGCAACGGTTCTTCTCTGGTCAGCATAGCTGCTGAAGAAATACAGCAGCTTCTTTTTCTAGACACTTTATTTAGAAATTTAAACCATGCCTTATCCAAAAGTGGACTTGAGAGTGTTTACATGCAAAAGAATATAGTGCAAGATTAAAAGAGTATAAATGAAGAAATTATGGAAAGGGAAAGATTCAGTTCAGTTCAGTTTAGTCGCTCAGTTGTGTCCGACTCTGCGATCCCATGAATAGCAGCACACCAGGCCTCCCTGTCCATCACCAACTCCCGGAGTTCACTCAAACTCACGTCCATCAAGTCGGTGATGCCATCAAGCCATCTCATCCTCGGTCGTCCCCTTCTCCTCCTGCCCTCAATCCCTCCCAGCATCAGAGTCTTTTCCAATGAGTCAGCTCTTCGCATGAGGTGGCCAAAATACTGGAGTTTCAGCTTCAGCATCATTCCTTCCAAAGAAATCCCAGGGCTGATCTCCTTCAGAATGGACTGGTTGGATCTCCTTGCAGTCCAAGGGACTCTCAAGAGTCTTCTCCACACCACAGTTCAAAAGCATCAATTCTTCGGCGCTCGGCTTTCTTCACAGTCCACCTCTCACATCCATACATGACTACTGGAAAAACCATAGCCTTGACTAGACAGACTTTTATTGGCAAAGTAATGTCTCTGCTTTTCAACATGCTATCTAGGTTGGTCATAACTTTTCTTCCAAGGAGTAAGCGTCTTTTAATTTCATGGCTGCAGTCACCATCTGCAGTGATTTTGGAGCCCCCAAAAATAAAGTCTGATACTGTTTCCACTGTTTCCCCATCTATTTCTCATGAAATGATGGGACCGGATGCCATGATCTTCGTTTTCTGAATGTTGAGCTTTAAGCCAACTTTTTCACTCTCCACTAGGATAAATAAGATAAAGCCAGAGATAACATTATTACACAAAATGCATACCAAAGGTTCAGTACAAGTTGTGAAATAAGGGTAGGAATGTTAGCTTCTTAGTAAAGAGAGCAAAAAGAGCGAAGCCTTTGCACTAAAGTTGTTCATGTAAATTATAATCACTCCTGATACTGAGTTCTAAGAGAAATTTCTCCACTGAGTAACATAAAGAGAACAATGCCCCATGACCTAGTTGATAAGGCCCTCAGCAACATGTAAACAGTCAGCAATACAAGCCTGCATGTGGGCAACTAAAGAACAGTACTTGGTATTTTTACATAAAGTGTTTCTCATACAAAAAGGATTGTAAATGTCTCCCCTTTCTTGATTAGCAAATTCTACTAGATAAGGAAGAAAGATGTTATGCATATTCTTAACATTCAGTTAGAAATCCATGAGGGAAGTTTTGGTTCCTTCGAATTTTTGTAGTCAAATGTTTAACGTTGCAGGGCAGGCGTAGATAGGAATTCTGTAGTAAAAAAGGACTTTCACATTAAACTGCGTAATTCCTTGCTGGATTTTTATTCCTACCCAATACAAACTATCCTTTTTATAACTCTGTGGGGTACTTACTCAACAATATTTTATTGTAATGATGATGTGAACTACACAGTTGATTTGTTACCCACACGACCACTTTTCCTTCTGTCAAGAGTGGTTTTGTCTGTGTTTTCAAATAAGTCGATTGGGCCATAAGAGTGATGAAGAAGGTACCTTAGAGGAAGAGCTAACTGGAACCAAACGGAGGAGGCAGCACGCATTTTTATGGCATCTTATTTTTGCCCTGGTGCACTTACAGACAGAAGTGGAGTGAACGCACCCTTTATAGAACACAATCGGCCTGGGCAAACACTGTCCTGTGTGTGGAATGAGTTTTGGAAGCAGAACAGAGGTGTGTTTTTCATTAGGCCACATTGGATTTTCGCATTCGAGAGTATAATTACCAAACCCAGCCCTCAAACCACTGCAAAAACATCACATGCTTCTTATACACATTTTTTCCCTTCAAACCAGCACTCAAGCGCCCACCAAGGGCCCTGCCCACAGTAGGGTTCATTTAAAATTCTTTTCAAACGCAGTTGTAACATGGCTCTCATCCACAAAACAAGTATTATCAGCAGTTAAATCATAGGATTATTCTTACGTTACAGATAACTAGGTACACTTAATGTATAATAGTTATTATATTAAGACCCTGGGCCAGACTCTCTCTGTATAAAATTGCCCTCCAGGAGTCAGGCTCTCAGCAGTGCGCCAGTATCTCTTTCAAGCTTATAATGAACCTGTGCTCTAAACTTGATGTTTAGAAGGTCAAATTCAGTTTGGAGTTTAACTTCTATTTAAGTTTTAGAAGTAGTGCTAAGGAGAAATGAACCCAAAAAGAGGTAGACATTTTATGCTTATTTTTTTCCCTGAGAGCTCTCTTGGGCCAGTGAGAAATTCCAAGCATCAAGTTCTCTTTCCCTCTCTGCTCCTCACTGCATATTGTAAACCCATGACTGTCCCCACTCACCCCTGCAGGCTTGGGGACAGCAGTTACTGAGCTTCCTCAGCAAGAGAACTTTCTAACTGAATTGTGTTCTAGCAACTTAAAAATCTAATGCAGCTTTTTATTTTTTGGCTGCACTGAGTCTTAGTTGCCATGTGCAGGCTCTTAGATGCGGACTGCAGAATCTTTAGTTGCAGCATGTAGGATCTAGTTCCTTGATCAGGGCTTGAACCTGGGCCTCTTGCATTGGGAGCGCAGAATCTTAACCAATAGGCCACCACGGAAAGTCCCTAGCACAACTTCTTGGAGAATCTCAATCTTCAAAAGGAGATGTATGGGGAAGGGAGTCATTTATCCCCTGTGTTAATGTGCAATATTTGTCGTTGTTCAGTCCCAAAGTTGTGTCCGACTCTTCATGACCCCATGGACTGCAGCACACCAGGTTCCCTGTTCTTCACCATCTCCAGGGTTTCCTCAAACTCATGTTCACTGAGTCGACGATGCCATCATCATGTACTGCAAGATGAGTTTAGGTGGACATAAACGAACATTTATCATTTTAATAGCTAACTGTTTACAATGTAGTAACTTGCATTTAAATAGTATTTACCATGTGCTAGATATTATGTCTTATCTCCATTAACTCATTTAGTCCTCATATCAGTTCTAGGGAGAGGGTAGGTAATATTATTGCCCCCTGTTACAGATGAGGAGACCAAGGTACAGGAAGTTCAAAAGATTTGTCCTGGCTTGTTTAGGAAGTTAAAGGTAAAGTCTGGATCTGAACTTATATAATCTAGCTTCAATGTCTACGCTGTTCAGCCCTCTCCAGCTCTTCTCTACCAGACTGCACAGAGAAAATCAAGCTGGTGCTCCAGGGCATCCATTGTGTGTAATGAATCACCTCCTCAGGTAAGCACCTAGACTTATAATAGCTATGTACCATCCTAGGTGCATAGTGTACATTAGTGACTTTAGGAGAACAGTCTCATGTCATTTTCTGCTTAATTCTCTTATATAACTCCAACTGGAAAAGGCCATTATCTGATATAATATAACATGCATTAGGGAAATACATAACTATCTGTATTAATCATTGCTATGTACTGAATAGTGGTTCCTCTTTGTATGTTGAAGCCTAACCCTTAATTTGACAGTGTTTGGATGTAGACCTATGGAAGGTAACTGGTTTGGATGAGATCATGGGGGTGCAGCCCCCATGGTGGTATTGGTGCTCTTATACTGAAGAGCCCAGAATGCTAGCTGTCTCTTTCTCTCTATCTCTGCCATGAGGACACAGCAAGAAGGTGACCACCTACGAAACACAGGTAGTCCTCACCAGATACCAAATTTGCTGGTATCTTGATCTCAGACTTGCCTCCAGAACTGTAAGAAATAAATTTGTTAAGCCACCAGCCTACAGTATTTCTGTTATAGCAATCCATACTAACAAAGACAATTATCTATATATATAGTATTAAAGATGATCTATTATCTATATATTTATTAAAGATTACTCCATAATTTGGTGACCAAAACAGCAAACATTTATTTATCTCATAATTTATATGTATCAGAAATAAAATCTTATGTTTACACAAAACCTATATACAAATGTTCCAAAAACTGGAAATAAATGTTCTTCAAAAGATGAATAGTTAAACAAATTGTGGTAAACCCATACTACTGAGTACTGTTGTTACTGTACAGTCGCTCAGTCATGTCCGACTCTTTGTGACCTCATGGACTGCAGCATGCCAGGCTTCCCTGTTCATCACCATCTCCCGGAACTTGCTCAAAATCATGTCCATTGAGTCGGTGATGCCATCCAACCATCTCATACTCTGCTGTCCCCTTCTCTTCCCACCTTAATCTTTCCCAGCATCAGGGTCTTTTCCAGTGAGTCAGTTCTTCACATCAGGTGGCCAAAGTATTGGAGCTTCAGCTTCAGTATCAGTCCTTCTAATGAATATTCAGGATTGGTTTCTTTTAGGACTGATAGGTTTGACCTCCTTTCAGTCCAAGGGACTCTCAAGAGTCTTTTCCAACACCACAGTTCAAAAGCATCAATTCTTTGGCACTCAGCTTTTTTCACAGTCCATCTCTCACATCCATACATGACCACAGGAAAAACCATAGCCTTGACTAGACGGACCTTTGTTGGCAAAGTAATGTCTCTGCTTTTTAATATGCTGTCTAGGTTGGTTATAACTTTCCTTCCAAGGAACAGGCATCTTTTAAATTCATGGCTGCTGTAGTCACCACCAGCAGTGATTTTGGAGCTCAAGAAAATAAAGTCTCTCACTCTTTCCATTGTTTCCCATCTATTTGCCATGAAGAGATGGAACTGGATGCCATGATCTTTGTTTTCTGAATGTTGAGTTTTAAGCCAGCTTTTTCACTCTATTTCACTTTCATCAAGAGGCTCTTTAGTTCTTCTTCACTTTCTGCCATAAGGATGGTGTCATCTGCATATCTGAGGTTATTGATATTTCTCCCGGCAATCTTGATTCCAGCTTCTGCTTCATTCGGCCTAGCATTTTCCACGATGTACTCTGCATATAAGTTAAATAAGCAGGATGACAACATACTGCCTTGAAGTACTCCTTTCCCAATTCAGAACCAATCCATTGTTCCATGTCTGCTTCCAGCTGTTGCTTCTTGACCTGCGTACAGATTTCTCAGGAGGCAGGAAGGTGGTCTGGTATTCCCTTCTCTTTAAGAATTTTCCACAGTTTGCTGCGATCCACATAGTCAAAGGCTTTAATGTAGTCAATGAAACATACATAGATGTTTTTCTGGAATCTGTTGACACGTGCAGCATCTAGGATATCAAGGAAGCTATGCTTTGAGAGTGGATACAATCCCCCCAGTCTTCTCCTCAGGTCAGTTTTACCTGATTGACTGCTTCTCCTCATCACTGTGTATTTTTCATTTTTTGCCACAGTTCAGTAACCTCACCTCTTCCTTTCAGCTATGTTTCATTTATCTATCATTGTATAACAAGCTGTCTCAAAACTTAGCGGTTTAAAAACAACATAAGTGTTTAATTTACCATTGTTTCGGCAATTTTGATGAGGCTTAGAAAGAATATCTCTTTGCTTTACAGTATCTGGGGACTCAAGATGACCTGAGGAATGGAGGTTGGAAGAACTGGGTGGGAGGTGGCTGGGTTTCTCTGTTTCTGTCTCCTTTTCTCTCTCTTCCTTTTCCACATGAATAGTTCAGATTTCCTAATAACATGTTGACCTCAGAGTGGTTGCACTTCTTACAGAGCAGTTGACTTCTCCCAGCAGCAGCATTTCCAAAGTCCATGGTAGGATCTCCAAGCTTTCTTAGTACCTAACCTCAGAAGAACAAGGACATCACTTTTGCAGCATTCTATGGGTCAAGCAAGTCACTAGGGCCAGCTCAGATTCCAGGAGAGAGAACTAGACTTTGCTTCTCAATGAGAGGAACAGCAAAAAAAATTGTAACCATCTTTTATCTACCTAGATCCCCTTTCATCAAAATTATTTGACTTTTAAAAAAAATTTAGATTTTCCACATTGACTATAACACTTGTTACTAGTAATCTTCATCTTTTTAAATTGGTCTAGTATATTCACTTTAAATTATGCTAGTTATTTATTTAGGTGGTGCTCTAATTGCCAAGTTTCAGAGATTTTGAGTGGTTTTTGCCAACTATATTTTATCCACAAGCTGTGTTGTTTTGAGTACAATTTCACAGAGTTCAACATTTTCAGAAATACATGTATCACGTATACCCCATTTAGCAAAAACATGTATAAATGCATGTACTTATCATCCTAGGGTCTTCACTGAGTGTTCCAGACCTCTACTTAGACCCAGAATTTCCTAAGAATCCCCAGTTTCTTGTTTCACTCCTTGATCCCAATGCAGAAGGACATCATTACATTAAACAGCACTCTTTCTTCAAGCAGAAACTGCCACAAAAAGGCAGCAATAAAGTTGATTTTTGGTGAGGAAGAGTAGATTAACGCTAAGGCAAAATTAGGAAAGTTATTTTTTCAGATTATTGTTGTTTCATTTTTAGTCATTTAGCACATAGGTTTGTATGTGGTATGACAGAGAATTTTATGCAAGTTTAGCTGAAGACATGTAAAACACTCAGTTGGCATAATGCACAAAGGAATTTGAGTGTGTGTGTGTGTATGTGTGTGTGAGAGAGAGAGAACACGAGAGAAAGACAGAGGGCGGGGAGGGGGGTGCCGCTGGCTGATCTGTCATTCAGAGGCTCTGCTGAATTCTTTCCATGCCTACTTCATCACCCTTTTATTAAGTACTTTTCAAAACACAGGAATACTGTAAGGAAATCGAATACCATTTACAACTGAAGCTAAGATTGACTTTTCTTCCGGCCACATTCTCTGTGGAAATAACACGTGTGCATACAAATGCGTGCACACACACACATACACAGAGCTTACAACCTGCTGTATATTAAGCACCATGTGAAGAGGATGTATGAAAAGAAATAAGATAATTCATTTCCTATTACTCAGTTGCTGAGACCAAAAACTTAAACTTCCCTTTGACTTGCCTTTTCAAAGCTCTCAGCAACTGCTATAAAATCTATATTCCTAACATGCTTAATGCCCCCTTCTTTCTCCTGTGTTGCCTTCTTAGTTCAAGCCACAACCTTCTCTTCCATGGGCTATAGGAGGATCATCCTAATTGTTCCTCTTTCTTCTCCCCCTGCCCCCAATATTACCTATTCTCCACACAGCAGCCAAGATGTCTTTCTTAAAAATGAAATCAGAAAACAACACTCAGACACTCCAACAGCACTCAGAATAAAATCCCAACTCCTAACCATGGCCTTCAAGACCTCTGTCTCTCTCTTCATCTTTTATACTTTGCTCCCAGCTCATTTCAACCCATTATGCTTTGAACACACCTAGTTCACATTCAGTTCAGGTCCTTTTCGCTAACTCTTTCTTCTGCTTGGAATCCTCCTTGCCCTGCCGCCAGACATTCACTTGATCTGAGTCTCTACTCAAATGTCACTTCCTCAGAGAGGCCTTTCCTGACTTAAAATATCATAGTAAAAATAGAAGACACTCTCAACTCCTCACTGTCTCCCCTTACCCTTGATTTTTTTTGTCCTCCTAGCCCTTCACATGAAATATTTATTTTTATTGTTGTTTTCCCTCCCCACTAAAATGAAATTCCAAGAGCTTTGTCTATCTTAACCGCTATCAATGCCTAAAACAGTGCCTGCCACATAGAAAACACTTAATAGACATCTGTTGAATGAATGCGCACGTGAATGCAGATCTATCCTGATGAAGCTCTGATCTGTGTTGGAAGGGAAGCATGGAGACAGCCATTGTCATACGCTGTGACTGTGCTGTGACAGCTGTGTGGGCAAAGTGTTTGGGGCACAGAAAGGACTGCGTCCCTGGCTGCTTAGGGAGAGAAGAGTCAGAGTTGTTTTACCTGGATCTTGAAGGATGAGTAAGGATTCACCAGATGGTGAAGTCTGCAGAGGACATCTCAAGCAGAAGAAAGAAATAGTGATGTCAAGGCCTGGCTGTAAAAGCATAACATGGAGGGGGATGCTCATCATTTCGCTGTACCTGGAAAATAGGACATGCAAACATGTTGCAGAGGGAGATGAGAGAGGAGAGTAGCAGAGGTGAGTTGATCAGCTCAGAGACAGAAATGACTTTGCAAGGAGCTTGCAAGAGCCATTGGATTTGAGGAAGGTTAAATCATCATCATGTGTGCGTAAGTGCTCAGTTGTGTCCGACTCTGTGACCCCATGGACTGTAGCCTGCCAGATTCCTCCGTCCATGGGATTCTCCAGGCAAGAATACTGGAGTGAGTTTCCACACCCTCCTGCAGGGGATCTTTTAGACCAACTGAGAGAACCCGCTTCTCTTCTGTCTCCTGCACTGACAGGTGGATTCTTTACCACTGCACCACCTGGGAAGCTCAGAAATCATCTTCAGTGCTTCAGAAAGTTTACTGACCTCTGTGTGGTGGACAGTGTGAAGCAAAACAATCATCTAGAGGAGAATGGATAGAAGGTGATGGATGGGAGGTGCATTTCAAGAGAGCATGGAGGGGGCCTGGTGACGTAGAGATGGGGAACATTGGAAAGGGAGAAACAGCCTGGCAGAATTTTAACCTTGGGTGATTTGATGACTTTATCCTGGTAAGGAAACCAGAAGGAAACTCAAGTCTGGAGAGGAAGAAAGAGAACTAGTCATGGGCCACACCTGGCCAGTGTTCTTCCTCTCCAAGCCCCTGGGTGGCCATTTGCTACCATTTCATCAGCTCGTGGGAGCCCACCTGCCCTGGTCCCACAGCAAACTGTGTAGTTCTGGCCTCATGACTGCTCCTCGCTCCACCCCTTGAGCCTTGGGGATTAGGTAACACATGTGTGCCTGCCTCTCTCTTCTCTTGAGACAAACCTCTCCCAGGTGGCTCTTCATCTAGAAAATAGATTCCCATCAATTCTGCCCAGCAAGACAGGCTCAGACACGCCAAATCCCAAAGGGATAAGACTAAAACTCAAGCCTAGACTCACCCAAACTACATGTATAATATCACTGAACTTTCGTTATTATTTTATATAGTTCTTAAATTACGTAGCTAATACATGAATACTTTCCCATTGCAAAAAATGCAACAATACAGAAGTACCCTAAGACTTGGGAGTTCCTTTCACAGCAACCCCTTGAAAAAGAAAAGAAGTACATTCCTCCTCCTAAGAGTAAGATTTGTCTCTTCACTGTCCTTTATTTCACACACACACATACATGCATATAGAAACAATATATAGTTCCATATGTTCTCTTAGGGCTCAAATCATTTTGAAAACTTTTTCCGCTTATATACCTATCTTCAAAGATTTTCACATCAGTGCATATAAATCTACTTCTTTCTTTTCAAACTGCTGAATAGTATTTCATGGCAGAGATGTGGATATTTGTCATTGACTCTTTCCCCTTCTCATGGATACTTGGGTTACTTCCAATTTTGCAAGATTTTTAAATGGTGCTACCGTGAATACCTTTGCACACTCTATTTTGTACATGTTTGCAAATGTTTCTCTAATGTGGACCCCTGGAAGCAGAATTGGTTGACCATCCTAAAGGTATTTCATTTTAATTTTGCTTGAAGCTGCCAGTTTTTCTATTCTATCTGATTAAGTGCTTCAAGATGTACTAAAACAGAAAAGTTTCCTGAAATTGTAATGTCAGTTATATTACAACAGGATCCCTACTAATATCAACCCAGGGACAAACCCAACACTCTGATACTTATGCAGTATTCCAGAAGAGTAGGAACGCTGGGCTGCAGGCACAGTTCTTAGGGCTGTCTAGCTTTTCTGGAACCTACTGAAATTTGAGATCTGAAAAAAATTGTTTGCTTCGACACATGAAAAGAAAAATAGAACACTAAAGTTAATACAGATTTATTAAATAATTATAAAATATAGCATATGTCAACTTCATTGCTATCTCGTTTAGTATTCATAAATGTTTCCTTATTGAGCAACCTGGTATTCTCCTGAATTCTTGCCCTGACCTTCTCTACTCCTTAGCTTGAGGGAACAGCACCAGCTTTCCTGGCTTGTCCTTCCCATATTCAGGGAAGACAATCATCCAGAACATATCATCAAGATTTCCTTTTTTCCCTTCTCTGGTTTGGAGGGTCTTTCCAAAAGGATTCTTTTGTGTTCCTCTTTAGAAAGGAGGCGAGTTTAACTTGGATAGCAGATTGAGAAGAGAGCTCCTTCTCCAGGAGGGTCAGTATTAGGGAAGGACGTGCATTTGTCAGATGTCAAACACTGGGGAGAATTCTTCTGGCAAGGAGGAGAGGAGATGAAAAGCAGTGAGGTCCTGGAGGGGCTAGTCCCAAGGACTGGGTGGGTGGCTAAGGCAGGGCCTCTGGGTCACACTCTCTGCTGTGGGGATGAAGAGGCAGGTGATAGTTGGGATCTCTCTCTGACCTCAGCTTTTATTCTGAATACCAAGTTCTTTTTCAATGAACTTATTTTCCTCTAGTGCTTAATTCCTAGTGTGGTGGTGACACTGCACCTTATTATTTTTCATCATTCAGTTCAGTTCAGTCCAGTTCAGTCGATCAGTAATGTCCGACTCTTTGTGACCCCATGAATCGCAGCACACCAGGCCTCCCTGTCCATCACCAACTCCCGGAGTTCACTCAGACTCACGTCCATCAAGTCAGTGATGTCATCCAGCCATCTCAACCTCTGTCGTCCCCTTCTCCTCCTGCCCCCAATCCCTCCCAGCATCAAAGTCTTTTCCAATGAGTCAACTCTTTGCATGAGGTGGCCAAACTACTGGAGCTTCAGCTTTAGAATCATTCCTTCCAAAGAACACCCAGGGCTGATCTCCTTTAGGATGGACTGGTTGGATCTCCTTGCAGTCCAAGGGACTCTCAAGAGTCTTCTCCAACACCACAGTTCAATAACATCAATTCTTTGGTGCTCAGCTTTCTTCACAGTCCAACTCTCATATCCATACATGATCACTGGAAAAACCATAGCCTTTACTAGATGGACCTTTGTTGGCAAAGTAATGTCTCTGCTTTTCAACATGCTATCTAGGTTGGTCATAACTTTTCTTCCAAGGAGTAAGTGTCTTTTAATTTCATGGCTGCAATCACCATCTGTATCACATCTCAGCAGCACTGTGAGCTAAACAGTCCTTGCAGGTTAACCTGGGGACCTTATCAGTTATAATATTTCTATGGGAAAACGCTTTGGGGATTTCACCAGTGGACTTACAAAGGAACCTCTGGAGGCCAATCCATTCCTAACTGAGCACTGTTCACGTGGACTGCCTATGCAATGACCAGAAGTTTCTGTTTTCCAAGGATGTTCCAGTTTGTGATTCCGTGGGAAATGTCCTGGGTCAGGAAGATTTTCTATTCAAGTTTCTCTGCAATAGACGACATAGTAAGGACTGTGATGTAAGATGCCCTGTAGCCTGACCTGGCTAAATTATGCTGTTTTTTAAGCTGGTGACTTTGTAGTTTACAAAATGACCCATGGAGTTTGGCATGCTTTGAAAGCTCAAGATACATTTCTAAGAATACAAACATTCCCTTTGGCCACGTGGACTATAAAACCCTGGTGGACTCTAATCCCCTGCTGGAGATTGTTGGTGGCCTTCCTTTCCTCTTTTTCTCTTACTCCTTTTTTTCTGTAGCCCAGCCTGGAGTTCTTGGGTCTTTAAAGATGTAGTGAACTAAGATCTGTTGAAATTCTAGCAATCGCCCAACTATTCCTCCTGATACTCTCCCCATCCTTCTCCCCAGGAAAATGACCTGATTATAAAACTTTCTATAGATACATTCACAATCTGGTGACCTCAGTTCCTCCCTTTGTTAGACAATGGAGGTAGAGTTGTGGTCTTCACCCTGGAATTCCCTCCCACACACACTCAAGAGAGTGCCACACAGAAGCGTGAAGGGTCCACTAATGAATTTCATGTTTGAGAAAGCCTCCCAAATGTTTAGTTATCTGAAGTAAAGCCACATAGGAAAATGAAAACATCAAATGTCTTTTGCTTTTGGCTGAAATTGTATAAACTTGCCAGTTGAGACATTGACCATACGGAGATGAGGAAGAGATGGTCCTATTTTCAGAGTTTCCACTGCCTAGCAAGATACTTGATAAGTATTCAGCACATGCTTGTTGAACTAAACTGAGAATCAAGACATACTGGAGGTGATTACATTCACCAACTCTGCTGTCCTGAAATTTCCAGAACCCTCAGTTATTCCTTGTCTTGGCCACTGTACTCAAAAGAACGTAGGTGACTTCTCCAATCTTTTGTTCTGAGGAGTCTTCCAAGGGCTTCTCAAACTTCCGGCATATCTACAATGGTCTCCCCACAACTTGACCTGAAATTCTCACACTAATACCACTTTGGGGGAGGGGCAGGAGGTTAACCCACTGTTGCCATTCAAATACCTACATTTTTAAGAAGAGAGAGAGGAACGTGCCTGGATCAAGAATGTGTAGGGATGCGTATGTGTGGTGTGTAGTGGTTATTAAGGGAAAAGGAAGAGTAGAGAGGCTGGATGCTTATAGTTCCCTCTTATTATCATTAACAAGAGTGTTCCTGGTGGCTTGGAACATTTCCCTTGTGGCTCAGATGGTAAAGAATCTGCCTGCAAGATGGGAGAACCTGGTTCAATCCCTGGGTTTGGAAGATTCCCTGGAGAAGGGAAAAGCAACCCACTTCAGTGTTATTTTCTGGAAAATTCAATGGATAGAGGAGCCTGGCAGGGTACAGTCCTCAGGGTCATAAAGAATCAGACACAACTTAGTGACTAACACACACACACACACACACACACAAACACACACACACACACACATTACCATTAAGTCACAAGCTATTTCTGTCAGGTTATCTCATTAGCCCTTTGGAAGTCTTAGAAATTTGGCTTTGAGGATATAGAAAATGAAATAGCATCAGATGATGCACTTAAGTGCTATATGATCCAACCCAGCAGCCACCAGCCACACATGGCTCTTGGGCCCTTGGAATTCTGGTCCATGTTGGAATGTGCTATAAAATATAAAATACACACTAGTTTTCAAAGACTTATCAAGGAAAAAAAATCTCACTAGTAATTTTTTATATTCATTACATATTGGAATTTAAAAATGGATATATTGGCTAAATAAAACCTATTGTTAAAATTAATGCTACTTGTTTAAAAAAAATTTAACTATGGCTACTAGAAAATTTTAAGTTATGTACATGGCATTGTATCTCTATTTCCTGGAGGAGATCATGACAACTCACTCCAGTATTCTTGCCTGGAGAATCCCACGGACAGAGAAGCCTGGGGGGGCTACAGTCCATAGGGTTACAAAGAGCCAGACAGGACTGAAGTAACTTAGCATGCACGCACATATCTTATTGGACAGCATTGCTCTAGTGGAGAAGGCGATGACACCCCACTCCAGTACTCTTGCCTGGAAAATCCCATGGGGGGAGGAGCCTGGTAGGCTGCAGTCCACGGGATCACGAAGAGTCGGACACTTACTGAGCGACTTCACTTTCACTTTTCACTTTCATGCACTGGAGAAGGAAATGGCAACCCACTCCAGTGTTCTTGCTTGGATAATCCCAGGGACGGGGGAGCCTGGTGGGCTGCCGTCTATGGGGTCACACAGAGTCAGACACGACTGAAGCAACTTAGCAGCAGCAGCAGCTCTAGTGGTAGGAAGAAAGATCCCACCCTAGAGGGCGCTGAAATCCAGGGCATAGGCAGAGGTGCCAGTGGAATGAGGCTGCAAAGGCAGAAATGTCACTGTGGGGAAAGGGTAGCCTGAAGGTAGGAGTGTGGGTCTGTTTGGCAGCCTGGCTAAGCACACGGGGACTCCCATCATCCTTTCTTATCTCAGTGTCTTTAAATCAGTTGGCTGATTTCCCTTATGCTGACTCCTGCGGCAGAGGAAGAGAGTAGGGAAGAGGGACAGATCCTTATGGTTCTAACATTTGGCTTGGGATTAGTTTCTGGGGTGATCCTTGCATTTTCTGGTCCCAGGTTCTACACTGTAGGTTACTGACATGATAGTAATGAGCTCAATATCCTAGTCAGCCTTGGGAAGGACAATAATTCTACTGATTTGGTTGATTTAAAATTTCCTGATAATACATTTTAACTGTAAGAACACATTTTACTGTTTTCCTAATCTGACTTTGTGGATCAGTGCATAGACATTGATATCAGAGCAGCAATAACTGGATTTTTCATAGCGGTTTACAGTTTTCAATGTCCTTTTCAGCAAATTATCACTTTTTATTGTCACAACATCTTGTGAGGCAGGCAAGGCATGTATAGATTTTTATCCATATGCTATAGCTAAGAAACCAAAAAAAAAAAAAACAAAAAAAACCCACATAAAAAGGTTGCCTTGACCAGGATTTGAAAGCTGTTAAGTGACAGAATTCGGAATATATCATGGATGATCTCACAGGAAACCTTGTCTTCTGATCTTTGGTGGCTTCTCCTGGTGCGTAGAGGATCACTGAGTGGGCCAGGGCATAAGCGGTCGACAGCTTCCTGAATTCAAGCAGTTCTGCCCCTTAAAGATCAGGAAAGTAATTTACAGGGTCTGCACAGCAAGATTTGGAAAACTGCCATTTGGGGAGCCAGAGAAGGAGCCTAATTGGAGCACCGCCTTCCACTCAGCAGGAATGCCTTTGAAGTCAGAGCCTCCGTTTAATTCCCTCAGGCGACCTCCCTGGTAGCTCTTGGAAAGGCCCAGCTGGTCCCTCAATGGAGAGAGCCTCTGAGCTGCAGGCAAAGCCCAGCAGAGGGTGCTGAGAGCTTACCACTTTAGGGTGAGATGGGGGGCTGGGGCGGACGACCATCTGCTTTGTCAGGGTGAACTCTGGAAAAGGAGGAAGCTTCAGGAAACAATGGTTATAAGAGCTTCCTGTCCAGCAGAGTGATGAAGATGAAGATGATCATGGTGACGATGCTCACGATAATGATATACGTGGTGGCCAGGTCTCACCTGGTGGGTGTGGTGTGATCTGGAAATGTTTTGACTGCACAGTTGTGATATTTTTAGAGATCACCGTGATCACTGACATATTGGGAAAATAGTTTCAGCTACTTGTCTAGATACTCACAAATCATTGCACAACCTGGGCTCTGACAATTGTTTGTTCTGTAATTTGGGCAGGTTATATAACTTCTCATCTTATGTTCCTCAATTGAGATTAAAAGATGAGATTAAAAAAAAAAAACTACCTCAAAAGTATCAAATGAGATAATAGGTGTGACATATTTACATAGTATATGCTATTGCAAACATTCAATAAAAAGTAACAGATATTATTCAATTCAATTTTTCTCACTTCCAGGCAGAATTCATTCTTTATTAAGCGGTCTGCCCCAGTCCTCCTAAGTTTTTGGCATGCTTGTACAGTTCCTTATTTATAAGTTCTGCTGTGATAACTTCATGGAAGATTGTTTGAAAGATATTAAAGAAGTTATTTGACTTAGTTCCCTTACAGACAATATAGGGGAAAATTATCTTGGCTTCAGTTCAGTTTAGTCGCTCAGTCATGTTCAACTCTTTGCGACCCCATGGACTGTAGCACATTTAGGTCAGCTGATGAAAGGGCTTCCCCCAGTGGTTCAGCAGTAAAGAATCCACTTGCCATGCAGGAGACACAGATCTGACCCCTGGGTCAGGAAGATCCCCTGGAGAAGGGAAGAGCAGCCCACTCCAGTATTCTTGCCTGAAAAATCCCATGGACAGAGGATCCTGGCGGGGTACAATCCATGGGGTCCAAAGAGCCGGACACAGCTGAAGTGACTGAGCATAGCCGATAAAACAAGAACATGTCTTCACAGAGTGTCTTAAGCAGAATAGGAGTTTGTTTCTCTTTTATGTAACAGTTTAGAGATAGGCTGATAGTGCAGTCTGCCATCCTCAACATTTGAATCTCACATTTAGCTTTAAAGTGACTGCTCCAGTTCTTATATTTTCTCAGGCACATGCCTGATGTTTTCAAATTAAGACCACGAGTAGCACCCATTTCTCTTATTTATTATTTTTTAAATTATAGTTGATTTATAATATTTTTTAGCTTCAGGTGCACAGCACAGTGATTTAGCTTTTTTACAGTTTATATATCACTAAAAATTAGTACAAGACAGTGGCTGTAATTCCCTGTGCCATGCAGTATATCCTTATTTTTTATCTATTTTATACATAGTAGTTTGTAACTGCTAATTCCCTACCCCTTTCTTGCTCCTCTTCCATGCCCTCTCCACACTGGTAACCACTGGTTTCTTTCCTTCCCTCACTTAAATGCTCCAAATTTAGTCATATGGTCTCAGTTCAGTTCAGTTCAGTTCAGTCGCTCAGTTGTTTCCGACTCTTTGAGACCCCATGAACTGCAGCACACCAGGCCTCCCTGTCCATCACCAACTCCCGGAGTTTACCCAAAATCATGTCCATTGAGTTGGTGATGCCATCCAGCCATCTCATCCTCTGTTGTCCCCTTCTCCTGCCTTCAATCTTTCCTAGCATTGGGGTCTTTTCAAATGAGTCAAGTGACAGAAGAACAAAAGAACAGTATTAGATGAAAATCTGAAAATTTTCACAAGGTCCTTACTGTTATAGCCTCAGAAATTGCTGTTAATACAAGTGCTGATATATCTGAAGATATATCTGCCCCACTTTTCACAGAAGAACCTAGAAAATACTCTTCTTTCAAAATCTTTTGATTCTGTGCTTGTGATTCAAAAGTAATTTAGGGGCAAGTTTGCTGGTGGTTCTAGAAAGAGTGATAGAGGATTACTAATGCAAAACAGAGCTGGAAAAGGAGTGGGGAAGTCTTGAAGCAAGTGGTGCTCTTGACGGAGTGGCAGAGAACAAACAAGGAAGTACTGTGCTGTATTATGAAATACAGATGCTGCTTGGACCATTTGGAGGTTTCATTCCCTCCCAGGAATGGGATGCCCATCAGTGCATGGTTGACCCAGAGATCATCAATATCTGCTCAGTCTGGAGATGGCTTCTGCAGGCCAGTCCAAGAGCCTGAATCCATGAAAATGTTTATGAAGTGCTGGAAAATAGTTTCCAATATCTCTCACAAGCAGATAATAGTTTCCAGAATTTTAGCATCCTCTTGATTTACTTTGGGACTTCCTTGGTGGCTTAGACGGTAAAGAAACTGCCTGCAATGCAGGAGACCCCAGGTTTGATCCTTGAGTGGGGAAGATCCTGCGGAGAAGGAAATGGCAACCCACTCCAGTATTCTTGCCTGGAGGATCCCATCTAACCAGCATCAGACCAGTTTGTGAGATGCTCTAGAGGAAAATGATTGGGATGGGAAAATCAGGCGACAATTCCAGAGGCGATGCCCTGCAGCTGAAACGCGGATAGGCTCAGGGAACTTGCTATGCCATCTAAGTTATCAGAAGAATGCCTGCTGGTGACCTCCTCTGGAAGGTCTCTCAGAATCAGACTTACCTTCCCACTCCCGCTGCTGCTGCTCTTGGCTTGGCCCTTGGAATTCTGTGACCAGCCTTGTTATCCTGTTTAACTTGTCTCTTTGCTACTTGCTGATTGTTCCTTAAAGACATCCTGCATATTGTTGCCATGATAATTCTCCAAAATCCTTTTCACGACGAGCCTTCTTTGCCTTAGAATTTACCTAATGAAGTTATTAGGGTTCTTTTATATTTCTCTCTTCTTCTTCTTTTTTTTTTTTTTCAGAGCTGGAGTTTTCCTTAAATGTACTTTTAAAAGCCTCTACAATAAACTTGTATGATTTCTATAACAATGAAAACACAATGGGTTTTAAATGCTTCAGAAGTTGGGAGGGGGCAGCTGGGAGCCACTGTGGCTCTCATTTCTTCTTCATCAAGTCTGAATCCTTTGGGACACTATTTGAGGCTTCCATAGATAGTCCTACCCTAGTGACCAAACATACTATCTCTCGATTCTTCAAATCTAGGCTGCTATACTTTCCTCATGGCGCATGACTTCTGTTCTTGTCGAACTCTGTCTTCTCAGCCCACTCAAGTTTTAGCCATCTTTCCAGACATAGTTAAATTTCACTTTCCTGGGCTATTTTAATTCTAAAACATATGTATCACTTCTCTGACATTTTATTTATGTCATTATCATGTTCCATAAAAAACTGATGATGCAGTTGATGTCAATACTTTTACCTGCATGAATTTTGTCTCCTAAGTGAATTCCAAGTTCTTTGAGGACAAGGGTGAACTCTTGTAAATTCCTTGCTTTCCTCTCACCCTCTGGCATAATTCTGAATACATAATAGGTAATCCATTGATAATTATATTTTGAGAACTTTATTCACCTTAGCTAAGTGATTTAACATGTGTCAGACCACTTCCTACAAAATATCTGAAGGAGGATTTCATAGGGATGGTAATCAGGAAAACAAAGAAGTCAAAAGCTAATGTAGGGATTTGGGGTATCAGTAACAGCATGATGGTGTGGCCTTGGAAGATATCACCTTTGCCCTGACTTGCCAGCCACTTGCTCTCCACATGCCTCCTGTTGGCTCTTCTGACCACTGTCCCGATAAGATCCTTAGCAGGTTGGGAACTTCACTGTCTACACTCAGTTCCTGACCCTGCAGATGGTGGACTGTGGTGGACACCTCCATTCATTTGTTGCAATTCCATCAGCATCTGAGGTACCCCTTTCTCTCCAAGAGGCAGGCTCTAAATGCTGTCAGTGAGCACAAGTCCTCTAGGCCTGGATTTCCAAGTAGGCTCTGCTATGCTGTGCTTAGTCACTCAATCATATCCAAGCAGGCTACTCTTCTGCAACTGCCAACTGAAAACAGGAACTTTTTTCAGTGTCCATTTGGCCATAAAAGCTGTTTGCTTACCTGTGTATTTTGTCCATCATCTGCATGGTCAAGCACGGTATGGTTCTATTAACAGTTGGTCTTAGACTCTCAGTTCTTACAGGATGTACAGAATGTATTTTTAAACATGCCTGGGGCATTTCCTGGCTTGAAAACACCCTTTCCAATGACTGGTAAACGGTGCCCTTAAAAAAAAAAAAAGTCATCTGCATAAAAGCTCACCTCTAGCTTTTCACTGTTAGGCTGATGATGACAGAAGCAGACAGAAAGTCTAAGCAGTGCAGATCTCTTCATTAAACACCACTCTCAGCAGTGTGTGTGCATGCTAAGTCACATCAGTCATGTTCGACTCTGCCATCTTATGGACTGTAGCTCTCCAGGCTCCTCTGTCCAGGGCATTCTCCAGGCAAGTATACTGAGTGGGTTGTCATGCCTTCCTCCAAGGGATCTTCCTGACCCAGGAATCGAACCCATGACACTTTTGTCCCCTGCTCGCAAGTGGGTTCTTTATCACGGACGCCACCTGGGAAGCTCCATTAGCAGTGTGACCTTGTGCCAATTATGTAACTTCTCCGAATTCACTTTTGAAAATGAAATGTGAATGATAACAGTACCTAGTCACAGTATTGTTTTAAGGATTAAATGAGATAATGCATGTAAAGTGCCTAGTAACATTCATAGGTCTTATTTTTGAAGTTGTTTCAGTGATTCCTTGAGGTAGAGATAGATGAGCATGGAATGTACAAACTAGTAGCTTCTCAGTATATTTTTTAAATTGAAATGGTTCTGAGCCCTGTGTTTCAAAGTTCCCAATGTCAGCAGAGGCCTGAGCCTTTCAGCCAATCCAGTTTGGTGGCTATTATCCAAATCCATCCCCTTTTGCTTCTCCTTCTCTTTTCTGGAGGACTGAAAATACAAACAATATGGAAGCAATAAAAACAAATGGCTGTTACACAGAACAGGAGGGAAAAGACTGGAGAGTCACTACTTCAAGCTCCATAGTTGGGCTTTAGTTTACAATAACCCAACCCACCCCAAGCAGCCTGAGGGTTTTCATCTTGGAATGAGCGTTCCCGGTGTGTTAGTGGTGTCTTCCCTTAAGCTGCAGTAGAGAATTGATTGGTAAAAAGCAATCAATTTGTGTTTGGTTTGTGGGAGTGAACACCGTCTGGAAGGTCATTGAAATTTTATTGTATGAATGTTTCAAACTGATGTAAATATCTAGGCAGAGCTCACAAAGGACCAAACATTGAATCAAAGAGAGAACCATACAGAACAGCGTCTTGGGGGTTTTCCTTCCAAAAGCCTCTTCCTGGGCCTCACGACTCTGCCTTTTAACACCTACATCTGAAGTCAAAGGCAATGGTAGGCCAGGTGTCTAATCAACTAGCCACAAGCTGATTTGGCTTAGTGTGTGGGCTTTGAGAAATCCTCAGGAAAAGAGTCAAGACACTACAGGACAGAGGAAGTGGATCTTTGACGGTAGGTCCTATACTCTGCTCTGCTTTTGCAAAAGACTGAAGAGGCTGCTTTGAAGGCTCCTTTGAGGCTTCAAGTACGGCCCCAGCAGTTTTGTGCCTGGTCTTCCAGGTGAGTGAAAAGAATTCTGATTTGGTGTTGCTGCTTTTGAATGCTCTGCTTTGTCGCTGCCCCCTGCTGGGGCTGCTGGTGGTCTCAGTATGGCTAACAGAACACAAGTTAGACAAAAATCTGACCACAGTGAGAATAGCATGGGAGTTTATAAACTGGATGGAGAATATTGCCTAACCCAATAAGGAACAACCATTTTCTTCCTGAAAAGCAGATGACTGTAATAAGGAGGAAAACGGCAATATTTTATTTGCCTACAGCAAACAGACAATACCAGTAGCCTGGGTTAATTTAATGTACAGGGCAAGAGAGATGCTTCTCAGAGTAAGCCTGCAAGTCTGCGCAGTTGAGTCTGACTCTTTGTGACCCCCATGGACTATAGCCCACAAGGCTCCTCTGTCCATGGGATTCTTCAGGCAAGGATACTGTAGTGGGTTGCTATTCCCTTCTCCAGGGGATGGAACCTGGGTCCCCAGAATTGCAGATGGATTCTTTACTATCTGAGCCACCAGGGAAAGCCCTCAGACTAAGCCTAGAGCTCACCACTTGGTATGACACCCTGTGCCCTTGTAGCAATAATCAAAGAATCTTACATTTCTTTTTCCATATCCTAAACCAATATAATGTCACATCTCTGGGGTCATATGATGAAAAGTTCTACCTGCCTGAACATAGTCCTCTGAACTGACCTCTCGGCAGATAGTCCTGCTAATCTCTGCCCATCTTGCCTGGCTGAGGAGCCTCCAGTATAGGTGGAGAAGGAGTACAAAACAGAGGCTACATACAAGTCAGAAAAATCTCATTGGTGATGGATGCAGTGATATAAAGGCCTTTGTGTTATTTTGTCTTTTAACAAAAAATGAATCTAAGAGAACAATGTGATCTAACTTTCAACTCCTTATTCATGCATCATCAATAATTTTTCAGTATGAATTAAAAGAGAATGACTGGATTAGAAATTCCCACACCATAATAATAGAGTGAAATTTTCAAAGTTTTTGCTGTATTCCAAAAACTTTCAAGCAACTTAGATGGAGTATTCCATTTCATCCTCTCAGTGTTATGAGATAGCTATTAGTATCATGTCCATTTGACAGATATAAAAAATGAGGCTCCGAGAGGTAGGTTAACCTCCCCAGGCTTACATTGCTAGTTAAGTGGGAATGGCGAGATTGATGTACACATAGGTTTAAAATTTTGAAATGTAATGCTTCATTTTCCCCAGTATTTACATTAATTTAAAGAATTTTTCATAGTCATTAAAGTTACTACTACAGGAAGATAGAAACTATTGTTTAAATACATTTAATTTTTTTAAAGAGAGACTTGTTCCCTGTACCAGCTCCCAGCACACACTGGCATAACCTCCCTAAGGGTGGTCAGAGTTTGCCTTTCCTTTTCATCATACTTCCTAGCCAATATCTTGTTCACCATCAGTCTTCTGGGTGAGGAGAGAGGTGCAGGAAGTATTCCAGATTCTTCTTCATAGGCATCTCCAATTTCTCTTGGAGGAAAGCATGCCTAAAGTCCAGCCTCGAGGAAGCAGGAGAGGGCACCACCAGGGTAAAATGAACCAACTGTTCTGGAAGCACCCTCCTCTGGTTGGGGGAGTGAGGGAAAGAAACTTTCTTCACCTCAGCCTGCCACCCACTCCTGCAGACACAGGTGGAGAAAAGTGGGCTCAGCTTAGTGAGCAGGGATTTCCCAGACCATGGTGCTAAACCCAGAGGATTGAGCTAAATGAATAGAGAGCTCTGGAAGGCAAAGAGGTTCAATTCTTCTTGGAGCCAGGGAGGGAACAGGAAAAACAAAGTTGCTAGTGTACAGTTGTGTTTAGAATGCATTATGGTAAATCTTCCCTGTTATTCAATGCAGCTCACCCATACGGAGAGCCAAGGGAGAGGAAGTCTGAGGTTTGTTTTTATTCATATATTTTCAGCTTCGCTGTAGATACTGTTGTGTGTGGTAATTCCTAGGCAGATGTTACAATGTAGAGTTTCTCCAGGCGGTTTAGTTGGCATTTTTAACAGGACTCGGATTAAAAGTCTTTCTCCTCAAAAGCCAGTTCAGTGATTGAGGCTGAAAGGAGCCTGGCTTTGAAATCCTCTCCTACAAAACCAAAGACAATCAGAGCAGCCTTATTTTCTTTATTGCCATGAGTCTGCTGTGAACCATCACAGGTTTAGGCCACAGGAAGCTCTCAGACCCCCCAGGTAGGAAGTTACTCCAGCCCATGGACCATGGAGACCCCTTGTGAGACCCACAGCAAGTGCCAGTCTTCAGTGATACAATGGAACTTACAGGGTCTTAGAGTAGGGCTAATTGGGTTATGTTGGAAAGCAAATGTGTCTCTTCTGTTTCCTTCTCAGTAAACCTCCTCTTTTTCTCTTGTTGCCATTGTTGTATGTAGGCTAACTGAAAACTTGATGCTTTTTGGCTTTTAAAAGGCTGAAACTGGAAGGACAAATAAAATGACTTGGTGGGGGTGAAGCAGGTTGATGAGCTGAGTGGCCTCAATGTCATTCCGTTATGAATTTATGTAAACAATGCTTCTGAATTGTCAATTTTATCAGCCAAACATAATTTTTGTATGTGTATGATAGAATAAGTATTGCACATCTCAGCCAACCAATGCTTTTCCTTTTTCTCCCCAATTCCCAAAGGACTTTAAAGAAGGGAGATCAATAAATCAATTGGTACCTTGTCCAATACCCATCTCAATGACATCACAGTGCCATTTGCTGAAGAGCAGAGATTAGCTACGGAAAGAGACCAAGACATTTCCATTTGATAATGTATCTCTTTGCCTTTGTGAACCAGATCCAAAAAAGTAATAGCGGCGTGTCCTTGTAAATAATTATTTTTGTGTTGACCTTATCAAAAATTAATAAGAGGGTAATTATGGAGAGAATGATGATAATCATTTATATCTCAGTTTATTATAAAATAGAAATGTTTTCTAGACTTTTCTGATAGTATTTCATTCAAGAGATGTCCCTACTGTAGCTAAATCAACTTTTTAGAAATTAGATTTTTATTTTTTCAAATCTGATTTTAGAAATGTATATATTCTTTCCTCCTGATCCTAAAAAATGACACCAGAATTTAACATTTAAAAATCTATAAGCAAACACTTAAATGCATTAAATTAGCTCTGAATTTTGGAGAAAAACAATACATCTTGAAAGAATGCCTTTATAATACTAAGAATCCCACATTTTTCTGTTTTGTTTATTCAGATATATATTTGCACATATCCAATGCTCTTAAATTGCGATAAAACAATACAACTAGTTTTGTTTAGTCTTTCTCCCAAATGCTTCAATCTATATGTGTAACTTCATTTTTAAAATTCAGCCTCTCTTTCAGCAATACTCTTTTCACACAGATGGTACAGATTTTGTTATTATTACACTATTATTAAAGGAGTATGCCTGACTAAGAACCCTAAAATTTGGGAGAACATAATAATTACAAAGATAATGAAAACAGTAAAATTCATATTAATGTCCCATAATCAAAACTGTACTGGAGTGAGGGTCAGAAGAGTTCCGGTTGCCACTGGGCACTCAGGCTTTCCCTTGTGACTCCGATGGTAAAGAATCTGCCTGCAATTTTGGAGAGTCTGGTTCCTTCCCTGGGTCAGGAAGATCCCCTGGAGAAGGAAATGGCAAACCACTCCAGTATTCTTGACTGGAGAATCCCATGGGCAGAGGAGCCTGGTGGGCTACAGCCCACGGGGTCACGAAAGAGTCCTACATGACTGAGCGGACTTTTACTTTCATGTGATACTTTGCCTTTATTCAGCTCAAGTTCCTCATCAGTAAATTACAGCTGTTAGAATAGATGGTCTTCATGTTTCCTTCTAAGCGTGAAATTCTTGCTGTTGTGAGTCCCTGGAGTGGGAGTGACTTGGATGACTCAGCATTAGGAGAGTTTTTCTGAATTGTAGGTTTCTTTGGGCAGGATGGGTTTTTGTGTAAGGAGGGCTTGCAGACTTTTATCTGTGGGAGTATTCACCAGGAGGTCTCTGACCCCTCAGCACTCTGTACAGTCACCCCAGGCACAGTGGGGTGGTCTGTGGGTTCATAGTCCAGCTGTTTTCCTCCTGACCCTGGATTAGGGTGGCTCTCTAAACATTGGTCATACCTTAAGATGAAAGCTTCTAAACCCATACTTAAGCATATGGAGTCAGAAAGAAAGAGAGTCTGTTGTGATAGTACCACAGCAAAGCTAGCGGTTGTCCTCTGAGTTCCTAGTTTATGCTGGGACCATCTAAAGCTCCTGGAAATAAAGGACTTGGAAACACAAAAGGGATTGATGTTACCTAGTCGTTAAGTCTTGTCGACTCTTTTGTGATCCCAAAGACTGTAGGACTGTAGCCCGCCAGGTTCCTCTGTCCATGGGATTTCCCAGTAAAGAATACTGGAGTGGGTTGCCATTTCCTTCTCCAGGGCATATTCCCAACCCAGGGATTCAACCGGAGTCTCTTGCACTGCAGGTGGATTCTTTATTGCTGAATACACCAGGGAAGCCCAACAGAAGAGATTAGATCACCTAAAAATTGTTAAATAAGTCTCAAAATTTGTGGAACTAAGAGCGGTCCTTAACCACTGGTGGTGGAGGGTGGAGGTGGAATATATATAATGAATATATTTCTCGCTGGATATGGGCAAGGTGGTAATCTTGTCACGAAGTTCCTTAACTATACCTGGATCTAAAGAATATACTTCGCTCTCGCCTATGTTCTGTGCTGTGTAACAACGCGGGGATCAGTGCGCCTGGCCCTGTGGCCCCTTCTCTGCTGGCAGTGCACACCTGGAGGGCAGGTGAGGAGGCCGCACGCGATCCGCGTTTCCTTTGTCGCAGGCGGCTGGGCCAACCTGAGGCCTGGACCCGAGCGGACCTAGCGCCTGAGGCGGCTCCCCCTACCGGGAATCCGGAGCAGCGCCGGTTGGCCGGGCACAGGGTGGCACAGCCGCCTCCCTGAAGCCGGTTCCTTCTTGGCTTCGCGGGTGGGATCGGCGAGCGGCCTCCGGCAGGGTCGGCCGACGCAGGGCGGAAGCGTTCGGCCCGGGTAACGAGCATTTTCCTGCATAAGCAATTAGTGCGAATAAACATCTGAGCTGATGGCTCCGTAAACCGAGGGACTGCCGCGCGCCTCTAACTGCTGTGGCCGCAGTGGGGCGGGGGTAGGGGTGGGAGTAAAGACAGGAGAGTGGAGGGAAAAGATGCGAGGCCAAGGAAGGAGGTGCGTGCGTGTGTGCGTGCGTGTGTGCAAAGAGGTGCCCCAACACGCGCTCCTGAAGTTACTAACCAAGTCAGGGCCGCTCCCTGGAGAGGTAGCCGACCGTCTCCGTTACACGGCGCCCTACTTTGCGGCCTGGAATCCGAGCGAGCTGCATGTAGTCAGCACAACCCACGCAGGCTCCTGACGCCCTTGGAGACCAGGACCCGAGGACAGAGGGCCTCCGCCCGGGCGCAGCCACCTTGCACTCATCGGCCCTTGATATCACCGATAGTTAATTTGGGCCTCCGAATATCTCAAGTTCAGGTGAGCAGGGGAGTTCCCAAGCTCCAGCCCTCGCCTTCGCCCTCGGAACTTCTCTCCCGGGTTTTGGGTTCTAGCAGTGGCCCGAAGGCAAAGCCGTTTGGAGTGAAGGACGAGGGGGCGAAGTCATTTCAAACTGGGAGAAGGCTTGCACGTGCTCGTGCTCGGGGGCCTGGCTTGTTTAGGGGAGGGCAGTGCTGGAGCTCCGACTATGGTACTTTCTGTGCGCGCAAATTTGAGCCATGCGCGCTCCGCTGGGCTAGCACCACCATCAGTTCTGCCCAAGTTAGAGCTGCCTGGGTATTCATGTGCGAGATGGGTGAGTCAAGGACAAAATCTTGAAGACTAGTCACCTGGGAAGTCCAAGCTGCTCATGTGCATGTGCTAAGTCGCTTCAGTCATGTCCGACTCTTTGTGACCCCATGGACTGTAGCCCGCCAGGCGCATCTGTCCATGGGATTCTCCAGGCAAGAATACTGGAGTGGGTTGCCATGTCTTTCTCCAAATTTGCTAAGCCTAGCCCAATGGGGGGGGGGGGGGCATTTTATGTAGGATAAGCCGTTGGAACATAGCAGCCATACACTTATCTTACAAAGATAGGGACATAGGGGGAAAATGATAGGAAATAAAAGCATTAAGGTACGACCCGGCGCGGGGCATCTTGCCCGTCCCTCTTTCTTCAGGGCCGTCCTGGAGGCAGCGCGAGGCGCAGTGGATGTCACCAGACATTGCTGAGGTCTTGACCTTACCCCCTCCCTGGGCCCCCACAGGCAAAAATCCGCCAGCCAGGGGTCTCCGTACCCCCACCTAGGCATCGGAGGCCAAGGCGGGGCCTAATCTTAAGAGCCCACCGCCCACCGAGTTTCAGGGAGTCTGAGGGAAGGAGGCCCAAGATCCGGGCGTTGCGGGCTGCTTCTCGGAAAGTCTCAGGCAGAGGGCTTCGACCCCTGAGTGGAGAAGCCGCCTCAAGTGCTTTATCCGCAGGAAGGTTTCCTGGGGCAAGGGTGCCGCAGATACTGTAATGCCCTTCGCCAGCCGCTCGCGCTTTCTTGCCCACCTGGGGCTGAGTCTGAGCCGGGAATGCTGACGGCAGAGCACACTCTCAGTTCTCCCCTCTGAATACCTAGGCTGAGGGCGTTGGGAGGGTGTTGGCGGGGCGCAGGGCCCCCATTTCCCGCCTGCTTCTCTTTTCGCTCTTCCTTTTCAGAATAAGCCAGTGATTTGGCGGTTAGGCTGTTACTGAGACTCATTTTCTAAACTCCCTTCCCCTCCTAGTTTTTCTTGAAGATGTTGCAATATCCACCACCTTCCTAACACACACACACACACTCTTTCTCTAACCTGCTCCTCCTCCCACTTTCTCTGAAAATGTAATATGTGTGGAAGATGTCCAGTGTCTGTTGCCGAGCTGAAAACTAAGTGCTTAGGGAAGGGGCTTCCCTAAAGGTTAGGTGTTTCTTTCTGAAGTTGCTGATATATACCTCTTACAGAGGAGCTTGGCTTGTTTTCGAGTAAAACTCGAGCCCCGAGGTGGATGGGGAGGGGTGGCTGTGTGCACCTCTCCAGAGCACCGTCTGACCTCCCTAGTCCCTGGGCTGGAGGCCCCTAGGCTCAGCCAGGGGCCAGGATCAGGTTCCCAAGGTAGCAGATGAAACTGACAAGTAATCTCGCTCCTTTTTCCTCCCCCGCCTCCCCTCACCCCACCACTTTTTTTTTTTTTTCTTTCTTTTCGTAGACGGGCTGAGAAATAGGCAGGTGGTCCGAAGCTGCAATGTAAGAGTGGTGAGCGGTCCCGGGGCTGGCACTGCCCTCCTGGATTTAGGAAACGCCTTGGGGAGGAGGAGGGTCAAAGGAGCATCCGGTTCTTTTGAACGAGGACTGCGCGTGCCAGGCAGAGCTCGGAGCAGAGGGCTCTCTGGATGGCTCCCTGAGCAGGTAAATCTGCGGCGGGGTTGAGAGCAGGTGACTGACACTCTCGGTGATGGCGACCAGGCAGGGCAGGGCCCTTGCCGGTTATCAAGGTGATTAACCTCTGGGCCTTGCCCCTGGTGAGATCTCTGCACCCCCTTCAGCTTCCCCCTCACAGGGATTAGGGGGCGCTCCTTCCAAAGGAGAGCCAGAGGGTCGCGGCCTGGGCCCTCCTTTACCTCCGAGCGGCCTCTTCTCTGAGCAAGGCTGGGAGAGAAGGGGGCGGCACGCAGACCCATACCTTCTCGTCGCCCACGTCTCCGAGTAGGGTTCATCGGGCCGGTCCCCCGTGGTCCCCCCGGGTCACCTCCCCCCAGCAACCACTTGTCTGAAACTTACCAGATTCCAACCTTTAGGCAGGAAAAAAAGTGTTTCATATACAAACCGATCAGGGTATTTGCAGATAATTGCGAATGTCAAATACTCGGGCGTGATGACAAAGTGCAGAGATTGCCAGGGCCCGAGCTCCGCCTGAGGGGCGGGGGCTGCTGGCGGGGCTCCCGGGCCACCTCACTCCTGCTCAGAGGAGGGGAGGGGGCAGTCGGCCGCAGCTGCCCGCAGCCCATTTAACCGAGACGGCTGTTCCTTCGACTTCTCCGCCGTGGAGCTGATTCGTGAATTCATTCGCTGCGTCGGTACTTTCCCCGCGCGGAAAGGCAGTGCTAGGCTGGGTACCGCACCAGCCCAGCTGCCCCCACGCCCACACGAACGCACACACACCCCAAGCAAGATGCACCCACGAGCCAGGCGACTGGGCCTCAGTTGGATGCTGAGGCCCAACGCCCTGCCAGATTGCGTTCCTAGAGCTGCTGCCAGACTGTCACCCCCTGCTGCCTGACACATGGGGAGGGGCGAGTCACAGGCCACTTTGGGGCGAACTGCTGCACACTTTTAGTGCTGGGATGAGTTCTCCATAGAAATAAAGACACATTAAAAAAATAATAAAAGAGCCCCTCTCCCCTCCCCCTATTCTACAACCCAGTCCTCCTACCAGGTTGCAAGAGGCCGTGGGGGTGGGGGGGGGGGGGGGTGGGGCTGGAGCCATAGCACCCAGCCCCCAGAGGTGACTTGTCAAGAACGTGGCTGGTCTCTTCGGCCTTCGGGACAGTTCCCCTGAGACCTTCTGCAGGCATGGTCAAATGTTTCAAGCGCCCTAAATCCTAAAATTGTTAGCCTTTGTTAAATCCCAAAGTTACTGAAAACAGAGAGGAGCTGATGAAGTTAGTAGCAGGTCTACCGCTTTCCGGGGATCTGAACAGGTACGGGGTGGGGTGGTGGGGATGTGGGCTCTGATCCCAGGGCCTGGGACGGAGAGGAGCTGCAAAAGTGGCACCTCAGGGAGCTGGCCCTTGGGTTCTAGGTCCTGGAACTAAGTGGGGGAGGGAAGAGACCGAGAGATCCAACCGGTCCCTTTCCTTTCTGAGGGTGGAAGAAGTGTTGGGGTACTTCCGCAGGTGGGGCAGAGAGGACGGAAGGGTGGACAAGGGAGTGTGCAGCTGGGTTACAGATGGAGTAAAGTCCAGGAGAGCAGGCTGGAGTGTCTGTCCTGGGCATCCCTGTCCCCCGACCCTCACCCTGCTCTTGCCCCTTCATTGAATGCCTGAAGTCAGTGTATCCTTGGAAGCCCTTGAAGTTTTACACATTTGTCTGAGGTTTCCAATGATGACAAATTAGAAAAATGCTTCGGCTGTAACCTCAGTCTGAGAGTTGGGGGGAGGAGCCGTTACTAGATGAAAAACTGGGGGAAAGGAGACACTGGCTTCCCTATCCTTCTCTGCCCCTAAAACTGCAGGGTTGGGATGAGGGAGGGTAGGGGACTAAGCGACTGGGAAAGCCAGATAGGAAGTCAGACACCTGACTCCTTTAGCCAAAGGCCACCAGGAATGCTCTGAGAGCTCAGCTTTTCATGCCCTTACCAGGAAGGCCTCGATCTTGCCAGAAGACTGGGCTGGAGGTCACCAGGGACAAACATGGTGGCAAGCTCTGCAGCGGACTCATCCAGGTCCAGTGAGGCAAATGTAGACAGACAATGGAGTCTGTCCCCAGCCTGGGTGGCCAACAGGGGCCCTATGAGTGTAAGATGTGATTCTATTTGACTTTCCAAATCAAAATGCATTGATTGGGGCCCAAAGAGTTCATGGCACATAACTATCTTAATTAAACCTACTATAAACAGACAAATCACTTCTCCTCTTGCACATAGAGCTCTGAGAGGTCACATGGGGTCTGGCAGAAGCCTCACTTGGGGGATGCTCTTTTTTAAAAAGGAGTATGAATGAATCAAAGAGAAAAAGGAATAAAAGTGGAGTTTCCACAGCCTCAGAAAACAGCTTAACTGGAACCAAAACACAGGATGGCAGGGAGGTAATGTGGGTGGGGAGGAGAACTGAAGCTTAGGGAGAGCTTGAGTTCACAGAGCAGCTCTGACAGAGACCCGCACCCCAAGGTGGGTCTGGAGTAGAAGGGCAGGAAGGGAAGGGGAGGCCCCAGGCTTTGGGGGAGAATTTAGGGGAGCAGCCCCACTTCCGAGGCTCTAAGTTACCCTATTCAGCTCTGCATTTTCCTTCCTAATCCTTCCATCTTTCCCTGTCATTGCTTTTGAATTCTTGTCACTTGGAGGACTGTACCAAGAGGACATGTTCTTCCGTAATTTAGTTCAGTCAGCTTGGGGGCCAAGGGGCAGCAGTCCGACATGTGCCCTGAACATTTGGCCATTGGAGCCTGGAGTTGGCAACCCTGGGGAGGATGAGTGGGAAGTGAGAGTAGCCCAGAGCAGACGGTAAGAGAAGTCCTCTGTAACCCTCTGGGAAACTGGGGAATGGGGTGTATACACCCAGGGCTCAAGGTTTGCTCCCTCTGCAGAGAAGCCCCAACACCTGGGGTGACCTGGAGAAGGTAGAACTGGGTCTCTGGTGCCCTGATGCTCTCAGTCTGTGGGTGCAGGGGAGAGCTTGGGGAGGTGATGTCTCTGAGAAGTGTCAGCAAGAAGCTCTTTTCCACTGGGACTGTGCAAAAGGCTGTATCTATCTCCAAATAACTCTGGATCTCTGGAAGTTACCTGGAAGAAGGCAACCTTCATTGGACTTTGTGTCTCACAGACCAGAACAAGTCAAGCTAAGGAAGGCTCATCAATTTTTAAACTGAAAGTGGAGAGCAAAATTTCTCCACAATCTGTAAACACTGAAGATATGAATGCACAGGTTGGGGTGTGTTCCTGGAACTTTGGAAGCCGATTTTCCCCTTCCCCCTTCCTGGTTTGCAAACGTGAATTCGTGTTGCTTTTCAATGACTAGTTTTTGACCTCTATAGTAATCTGGTTCAGAAATACTCTTCATTTCGTTTAGGCTGATATTGGTGGGTACTAGTTCTGTTGTGTCTATTAGGAAATTTAAATTCAGGTAAATTTTAGCATAACTCTTTTCTTGAAAGTACTTAAAAATATTTTTTTACTTCCATATAAAAGAGATGAAAAAATATATATCTCCATGATTATAGAGAAACATGCTTAGTTCGCCTTTAGATTTCTGAGATTTTGTGTAGGCGCCAACACCTCTGTGGACACTAACGAATGGGCTATTTGCAGTTATTCATGAAAGGTCTTTTATATTTTTAAATTGAGGCATGGTTCCCAGGTGGAAAAATTCCTTACCACTAAGAACATGCTTTCGAAAAGATTAGAAAATCAGAACAAAAAATTAGACGGCATTATAGTATAGAAATCTTTACTGAAAACAACAGATATTACAATCTAGGAGATGAACTTAAAATGTAGTGAGACTTAATTAAAATGCAAACTATTAAGGAAGCACACTGCAAATGTCTTTGTCACATGCAAAGAGAAATACCTTAAGGACCCTCTCCCTCCTTACTTGTATCCTGAACCTTGAATTTCTGTTAACATTTCCCGCCTGTGAAATAGCAACAGTTCACCTTTCAAAACTCTTCACCATAGAGCGACAATGATGATTGTTCTCCAGAGGAAGGACTTTTGAAACAAACAACTTCTTTCACACACTCGCACACCCGACACAAACGCACCCACAGTTGTCGGTTTTTTAAAAAATGTTACTTCTGAACGAGGGGGAGAAAGAGAAAGAGGGAGCGAGCGAGCGAGCGAGACTGGGAAACCCTCTGGCTTAGGTAACCAACAAACCCAATTACTAGGCTTTATTGATACTAAAAGGAAAAGTTCCCCTTGTAAAATTTCTCTGAGCTTATTAGTTATTTAAATCAGCCCCAGGGCTGGACGAGCGACGCCGCAGGCACCCGCCGTTGGCTCCTGGAGGAGAGCAGACGGCGTCCGCGCCCTGACCGGCCGCCCCTCGCTCGGTCCTTGGCACCGGTGGCAAAAGCAGGCGGCGCAAGCAGAGGTGAGCCACTTGGCAGGGGGTCCGGCCTGGCCGACTCGAGACAGCTCCGCGTTGCATATGGGGATTAGAATTCAGAAATTAAAATTTAGAGACAGGTCGCAGCCCGTGAAAAGGCGTGGAGGAGCAGGCCAGGCGGACACCCAGCGCCGGAACTCAGCGGGCCGGCCGGGCAGCTCCCCTCGGGCGCCGCTGGGCACCGGCCACGGCCGAAGCGCGCAAACCGGCGCGGCTGGCCAGGCACCCTGTGAGGGTGCGGCTTCTGGCCACCCGGCGAGCGGCCGCTTGGGCGTCCCGGGGCTCGCTCCTGTTTTGTGTGGGCCTGGGAACTTTGTAATGGGCTGGGCACCAGGTGGATTTCCACCTTTCTGCGACGATGTCCCTTTCCATAGCTGACTCTCAAAATATATGTGTGTATGTGCGCGTCCGCGCGCGCAGAAACAGTTGAATTTAAGATAAATCCCAGCCTACCCACTGAAATCCTCTAAGCCCGACGTGGAGGCTCTGGAGTCCTGACGCAGCGCCCAGGAAGCGCCAGGTGATGCCCAGTTCAGCCAGACTTGGCCCCTGGGCTCGGAGGCAAGGTGTCGCGGGGGTGGGGAAGAACTGAGTCCCAGGACACTGTGTCTATGCCGCCTGGGCCCCGGGGGTCAAGCCTTGCGGGTACTGAGGGTTTGCGTTGGGCTTCGTGAGACCGAGAGAACAGGCGAGTCGCCAACGCAGAAAACCCTCCAGGGTCCACGCCACTCCGGACGGCTTTGGGCCGCCATACAGACCAACACCTGCTTGGTCCTCGGTTCTAGTAAGTGCCCGGGCTCTCTCCGGCGCGGTTGGACATCACCCCACGCCGCAAAAAAGCTCGTGGAGCCGCTCGGGGCTTGGCCGCCTAGGGTCTGGGCTTCCTGGGCTCGCTTTGCCCCAGCTAGGGGTGGGCGCGGGTTTCACGACTTGAGCTGGCCTGTCTGAATTTGGGGGTGCTGGTGGGCCACCGTGGACTAGACTAGACTTTCCTGGTGTACTTTTCATTGCAAGGGGTTAGGGCAGACTGAGCGCGCCGATGTTCTGTCTGCCAGGGCGCGTTTTTAGGTTGGGTCGTCCGGTTGTGCCTGGGTCTGGGGACCTGCCCTTCCTTCCCACCGCATCCTGAACCCCCAAGGCGGACTTGGGGGCAACGCGAAAGGCCGGCCCCGGGACGCCGAGGATGGAGCCGGCGCAGCACGCTGGGGCCGCAGCCCACGCGGTGGCGCTGTCGGGAGACGACGCCCGCGCTCGGGGCTGGGACCCGGGCCGTGACCCCGGGCTTGGGGGAGAATGACTGGGCTGCCACGACGAGTCGAGCCCGCGAGTTTCTTCGCCGCCTCGGGATCGGGGTTCGGAGATGGGACCGACCGACCGACCAACTTCTCTTGGCTGGCTCGGTGTTTCCCGACAGAAAGAAAACGCGACTCTGGGCTCCAATCCCGGTCTCCCCGGGTGGGGACGCGGGGGCGTAGCGGTGACTCCTTTGGCGTTTCGTTTTCTTCCCCCCTTTGCCTCGTTACCCCGTGGTTGAAAATCGATTTCTATTTTTTTAAAGAAAAACTAGATCATGCCAGTAGTTGTCTCGCTTCGCGACTGCAGAAGGAGATCCAGCTATTATTAAGCGCTAGACTCTGAAAAAGAATGAAGGGATCCGGGAGCCCCAGGGGCGCTGTCCTTTGTCGCCTGAGCAGTGAGCGCTCGGTGCCCGCAGGCCTTCCGCCCTCCCCGGCTTCCCGGCCCGCGGCCGCAGCCAAAGCACACCGAACCAACTCTCCTTAGCTTCGAAACCTGTCTTCTAGTTTTCCTTGCTTAGGGCAGTCGGCGCTCCCACCCCCACCCTCCCGGCGCCCTCTCCCCTCCGTTCCATCTGCGACCCCGGAGCCGAAAGTTCCGCGTCTTCTCCCGAAGCAGTTCCAAGCTTCGCGAGTCCCCTCCCGCCCTTGGGACCTCTGCACTGTTTATTCCCCGGAACCCTCCCCTCCCACTGTCCGCCCCGACCCTCTGGCATCTTGGGTGTCCCGCCGCTCACCGTCTAACGCGCGCTGGTCGCCCACCAACTTTCCCCCATCAGCCGTCTAGGCCTCAGGGGTTTGTTCAGGTGAAGCTAGGAGCACACGTCCACTGCTCCTGCCTTGGGCGGCCCGACGTCCGCCTCACCGCTCCGCCCCTCCCAGGCCCCTGGAGCCGCTGCGGGAGCCAGGAGGGATTTATCTTTGCCTGGCGCGGGTTTGGGATTTGTCCGGCTCTGATGCCAACAAGCAAGGCGTGCGGATAACGAAGTAAGTGTCCCCCGCCCCTGCGCTCCGGCCAGTCCCCAGACGCCTTGGGGGCAGCCTAGGAAAGGGCAGGAGCCCACCCTGGTCGATCGATCCTTCTAGGCGCGTTCCCTGTGGAGCTTTCTGGCCCCAGGGGCCCTTATCCCCTCGGCGCATGCAGTTTCCAGTCCCAGCCCCGCGCAGTTAATGCAGTCTGCGAAAATGTTGGTCGCCCAACTCTCCTCGGACAGTCCGCGACGGAAACTGGCTTTAGAGCTGGTGTGGGCTTCAAGTGAAAGGAACGATTCCCTCCCGCCTCCTCTCGCCCCCAGCAGAGCAAGCCCCGGGCTGGAAGGGGGTGGGGGTGGGGGAGAGGCAGGCCCGCGTGGGTTCCTAGGAACCGTCGAAGGCAGTTGACGATGGCCATTTCCATAGAATTTCCCCTCTGTGCTTTCGGGAGTGGAAGGGGAACGCGGCACAATTTTCCCTTGTTCTCTAAGATGTGGCGCACCGCGGGGAAGGGCCTCTTTGCTAGGGTGACCGGACCTGAAATCCTGGGAGCCTGGTGATGGATGCTGGATGATGGTGGGGGCCACGGCGCCCGACCGGGAGCCAGAATCCCACGCCCGGCACCGGCACCCTGCGCTCGGGCAGTCGGGCCTAGTCATTCCCGCGCGGGCACTAGGGAAGGAAGGTTGGCCAGAGCGGAGAGCTAGCACAGCAGAACCCTCGGAAATCAAGAAATCACGAACTGTTGTAATTGAAAGTGCAGGCCATAAAAGAAAGGAGAAGAAAGGCCTGGCAAAAGATAGAGAGGGAGAGGGAGAACATGGAAATGAGAAAAAACATACATACTGAAGTCCAGCGTATAAAGACCCGTTGATTTTTAAAATAACAAATCTCAGTGTGATTATGAAAGACAGACGACCTTTGACTAGATGACATATGAAAAAAATTGGGAGTGGGGGAGGAAGAGGGGGAAATGTCTGAGTAGATTCCCTACGAAAACGTCAGTGAGAAGCAATCTGAGGGATAAAAATGTCCCTCAATGTGAACTTTATGCTTTGAGCACTGGAGCGAGCCATCCTGTAATGCGCAAAAATGCATTTGGGATCAAATTATTTTTTTTTAAGTAATCAAAACCAATTATTTTCTTAAGTGTGATTTTGTTTTGAAACTGGAAATAAACCACTTGAGGAATAGAAAACAAAACCAAACAAAACTTTTGAATCATCATTAATTTATTTACTGTTTTAAAAGTAGAATATCCTAGCAAAAGGTAAAAACATTATTTAAAATTTCTTATTGTCAAAATTAAACATGCTGGAAATAATCGCTTACTTCAGTTGAAATAAAGTCAATACAAAAGTTGTGCAGTAAAAAGCTCATGTAATTTGAAACAGAAAAGGCCTTTATTAGGGACAAAACTCAAGGGGGGGTACCCATTCTGGGCATATATCACAAAATTCCCTAAAATTCTTCCCTTTTAAATTGAAAGAAATTTGTAAAATCTAAACACCCATCTCCAAGCATTCAAAATACATTTCTGGTTATAACTCATAGTATTTGACATTTCCTTCTATGTTAAATGCAATTAAAATTTTTTTAGTTCTTTTGCCCAAAATGATCACTTTCTTCATTAAAAAAGGTCGAGTAAACGCCAACAAAGAGAAAATCAATGACTTTAAAAGAGTGTAGAATCTGAAAAAAAAAACTAGCCACAATGTACATTTAATTGTACTTAATTGTAAACTTTATTTAAATCGCCCTTCTCAGGGGTTTAATAATTTAGAATCAATAGTTCCTTTCAAAACATAATAAAATATTTACACTTTATAAAATATTAACCGATTAACAATGCAGCTGTGTTGTTCATAAGAGTGTAACTGAAGTCCCCATAATCATGCTGTTGACAGAAGCCTGTGCGAAGTGATTCTTCGCAAAATGTAAATGAAGATCTTCGGACAGTGGTGTTTATAAAATAGCTCATTAATGACTTAAGATTGAATCGCTCCAACCATTCGCATCATCAGATATAATAATAGTGACGAATCAGACAGGAAAGATCCTGGCTAAACGATTTGCATTTTTTTCCAGAAGTACTGAAGTCCTAATATCACCAATTCTTCTAAGTTCCTGGACATTGATCCGGAGGATTCTGAAGTTCAACATCAAGGTAAGGAAAGAACAGCATTATTATCGTTGTTAAGGTATTAATAAGAAATGCGCCTTTCCCCATTTTGAAAACGGGCTTAAACTTTGACAGTGGTAGTAGCTGGTTTTTGCAACACCCCCTTCCCATTCTGACTTGATAGTACAGATTTTTAAAAAAGTTTGTCGATCGAACTTACAGTTTTGTCTCTTTGCAGCCCCAAACCTACCACCACGAGTTGGTTTGCTTGAGCACTTTGTTCCAAACTGCGTTTTCTCGAACCCTTTCTTTTAGGGAGGTGGGAGGGGGATGAGGTTTGGAGGGGGTAGGAAACCGGGAAAAGAAAACGCAGCCTAAAACTCCCGGTGCCCCCCCAAAGGTTTACTGTCCATCTCGCTTCCTTTCTTCGCCCAGCTCCGACCGTCTCCGGGGTCGCCTCGGGCTCCTTTGGAACTCGGTGGGCGGCGACTGGGTGCGGGGTCCTCCGGATTCTGGGCTCTGAGACTTAGGCCGGGGGCAGGTTTCACTTCTGGGACCTTTTCTTTTACAGTCTCTCCCACCTTCTCGTTCCCTGTTTTTGAGGGGAGGCTAGGTGCACACTGAGCGCCGGTTGGGTGCGGCGAGTGGACGGCGACCTGGCTCTGGTACCCGAGGTTGAAGCGGCTTCCCGCTGCGGGTACACCGGACCAAAATTTCCATTAACAGCCCCCCGAGCGCGTTTCCCGAAATCGAAAATAGTTTGGCCCTCTGGCGCCGCCGTAGAGTCAGCGCTTCTTAAGGCGGACCGGTGACTTAGGCGACGAGATGTGGCGGGGAGATCTTGGGGTCCCCGGGGTTAGGAAGGAGAACCGAGGTGTGCGGGAGGACAAGAGGTACCGCCACCTCAGGAGGTTTCTCTGGCCTCGAGACGGGAGGGGACGCGTCCACATTTTCCCGCCGCAGGTCGGGAGCGCGAGTGTAAGCAGGCGCCCCCAGTGTCTCGCGGGGGCCGCGGCTTCTGCCCACGTGCTTTCTTTAAGGAGGTTCCGCGTCCAAGAGTGATCTTAGGGACAAAAGCGCGGCCAGACACCGGCCTGCTCAGCCAGTGCCGGCGCCACCTTAAATGAACACCGCGGCCAGAGCCGGGCTACGGGCGACTGCGGCCGCGGGAGTCCGCAAAAGTTTGTGGCTCAGTTATGCTTTCGCGAGACCTGCTGGGGACGCTCCCACACGGCCTCCCCCGGGGTGCGGAGGCCAGGTCCTCGCCGCACAGCTCTAGGGCTGCGCTCACAGCCTAGGGCCCGAGAGGCTTGGGGTCCCAGGAGTCCCAGCCCAGCAGCCAGAAGACTGGCAGCCCCACCGCCCTCGCTGCCACCGCGTCACGGCCTGCAGGCGGCCCGGGCTGTGCTGCTCGAAATGTCGCCGGCGCTGCGAGCGGTCCAGGGACGTCATCCAGGGATGACCCCCGCCCCGCGCACCCCTCTTCCCTGTGCCACCCGCAGCCCGGCGGGCAATGCCGGTGCGCCTGCCATTCGGGACACCCGGGCTATTGTTCTGGACCCACGGCCGTGCCAGCTCTGAGCGAGAGGCGGCCTTCCCCGCGCGTGCGGCGGCGCGGCGGGCCCGGACGGCTGGCTCCGCGCGGAGGGGGAGCTCGCAGACACCGGGAAAAGTTGTTCGGAGGGGCGGAGGCGGTGGGTGGTGGGCGGAGGCGGTGGGTGGGGGAGGCGATAGCCCTCCTATCTCCAAAGTCGAAAGTACTCCGCGTAGTTAGTAGAACCCGGAGCTGAGGCAGCCGCGGTTGCCTCCTGCGCGTGGGTCTGTGCCTTCGCCGGGAGACCAGGCAACCAGCACCAGTCTTGTCGCCGCCGCAGCCTCCGCGCCGGGACTAGTGCGCCTCTGGGCTGGGCGAGGCGGCCGCGCCCTGGACCCGCCACGAGGAGGAGGAGGAAGAGACCCCGGGCCGCAGCGCCCGCCTTCACCCGGGCGCACCCACCCACCAGCCTCGGCCACCGCCTCGCGCGGCACTCGGTTCCCTGCCATCGGTCCTCCGCCGTCTCGCGCGCGCGCGCGGTCCTCGCCACACGGCTCTCCCACCGCCGACTCTCTCTCTTCCTTCTTCTCCCTCCTCCCAGCTCTCCACCCGCCCCTCTTCAGTCCCTCTGCCTCCTCTGCAGCCCCGCTGCTGTTGGGTCGCCTGGCTCACAGCGATTGATTGATTGATGTTTAATTTCCTGCCAGGCGGGGCCCCCCTCCCCCCGCAACCTCCCCGGCCCTCCTCCCCGCCCCCCACTCTCCTTCAATGCGTTGGACCAGTCTGGCTCGGGTTTAGATCTCTCCCCCCCAACCCCCATCCCGAAATAACCCAGAGACTTCCCCTACCCCCACCCCAAATTATTATTTTGAAGGCGCTAGATCTGGGGACGGAAAGGGGGAGGGGGAGAAATCGGAAACCGAGGACAACCCAAAAGGACTCACTTTGCCTGATGACTCAACGCAACTAATAATCATCTCCCTCTCACTGTGTCTCCCTCTGCGGCTCGTCAGTGAGTCCGGCTCCGGCTGCTGGCGGCGGCGTCGGCCGAGAGGGGAGAGGCTGGAGGTGACAGCTGCGGCGGCCGCCGCTTTTGCTCCCGCGCGCGGTCCCAGGTCCCTGCGCCTTCTCGATTCCCAGTGGCACCGGCCCTACGGCTTCTTCGGCCGCGCCTCCTCGCGAGCTAGCGGCCCCGCGAAGCTGCAGCCCCGACCCGCCTCCGCCGCCTCCCAGTTCTCAGCCTTTTCTCTCCAGAAAGGGTCTCCTTCCCGAAGGTGTGAAAAGGCTTTTTCAGCCTCCTTCTCTCTTCTCCCCTCCTCCGTCGCCTCCTCCCGCGCTCGCTCGGGTGCCCCTTTAGAGGAGCCCTCCTTTCCCTCTACTCCTCCTCCCTCTTCCCCCCACCTAACGCCCCCCCTCCCCCCCATCATCATCATAACAACCATCATCGCCGCACTAAGAAGACACCCTGACCCAGGACCTTAAACGTTTGGACCTGGGAAAGAGGAAAGGGAAAAGAGTAAAGAGAAAGGAAGACTAGGAGAACACTGCAAAGCATATCACCAGAAACTTTCCACCCTGGATTCTCTACTTTTGCTCCATGGACAGAGCCCCAGCCAGCCAAGTTACAGACAGACTGTGAGCAGTAAGTACTCAGGGCGAAGGCGCCCGCGCCAAGCTCGGGAGTCCGGGGAAGCCCCGGGTCCGGCTAGGTTCCCTCTCCGCGGCTCCCGCTCTCTCGGACAGCGCAGCGGAGGGAGTGCGGGCGCAGCCTTCGCCCTCAGCGCTCGAGCTCAGCCTCTGCATCTCTCGCATCCCTCCTCTCACCTCCCCTTTGCCACCCCCACCTTGTCTGCTCGAGCCGTGGCGACGCGGCTTCTCCCACAACCTGAGCGCCCGCGAGGATTCCCAGCGCACTTTGTTGCGCCGGGTTCCAGCTTCTCCGGGAAGTCAGTGACAATGTGAGTGTCTTTTCATCAGGTGTTTCCTCCTGCGTCTCCACCCTCTCAAAAATCCAGGGGTGCGGAGATCTGCGGGCTCTGTGAGGAGCGCGCTGCCAGCCAAGCGACCCAGAAAAAAACTTTGGGAAATTTAAAAATTGGGGTTGATGCAGGCTGCTCCCTCCCGCACCTAATAATTCAACTGCTTTTTGCTTTTGTATTTTATCCTGAAGAGCTTTTGAAAACAAAACTCAGGATCGGATGAAGATAACGTTCCAAAATAATAACGATTGTAGCCCCCGCCCTTGAGGTGAAGGTTATTCAGAAGATTACTCTGATCAATATCTCCAAGTGTTTTGGAATGCTTATTAATGTGGAATTAGGGTTGATTTTGTACAAAGTGTGTATGTGTGTCCCAAGACGTGCTCGGGAAAGATAAACAGCAGGGATTCAAGGGTCTTTTTGCCAGGCCTTTGCCTACTGCCGGGCGATTCAGAGCGCCTTCACCGTGTGGTTAATTTGTTTTCTTATGGACTTGTGTGCACTCCCACCCCTCCTTGAGTGTGTGCGATGTCTTTTTATGAAGTTCATTTCTTCCGCAACCCTGACCCCTCCTCCCCCCGACAGCAAGGCCGTCGCACCCGAGAACGGGTCATGCCAACCCTGTCCTAATGAATGGATCACTTCTGGGCGGCCCTGGGCGAGGGGCCGGACTTCGTGACCGAGAGCTAACTTCTGGGGAGCAGCAGGGTCGCGGCACCCCAAGTTCTGAGTTTGCTGTGGGCCACCCAGTGTCAGGTTGGGTCCGGTTTCCCCGGCCAACCGAGGTTCGGGCCCCTCGGGCAGCGTGGGAGGAAGTTTGGGTGGCTTTGGTGCGGCGCGCTGCCCCACTGGCCTAAACGTCTATCACGTGTGTGAGCGGTTTTCCCTCTTTTTTTTTCTTTCCCTCCCCTTTCCCCCCCGCCCCCTCCCTAGGTCCCTGCGCGTTTTATTGCGACCTGCCGGTGGGAACTTTGTCTCCAAGTCGGAGCAGCATGGAGCGGCGGAGCGAGAGCCCGTGTCTGCGGGACAGCCCCGACCGGCGGAGCGGCAGTCCCGACGTCAAGGGTCCTCCCCCGGCGAAGGTGGCCCGGCTGGAGCAGAACGGCAGCCCCATGGGAGCCCGCGGGAGGCCCAACGGCGCCGTGGCCAAGGCCGTGGGAGGTAACAGCCCGGAGCGGGGAGGCGCGCGCAGCCCGCGGCCGGGGCGATCAAGGCCCGGGTGTCAGGGTTCAGGTTGATTAGGCGCTGTCGCGGTGTAGGGTTACAGGAAGTGAGTTCCAGGTTGCCAAATAATGCCCCCGTCGCCTCTATTCTGCAACTGGTAGCTTCATCTCGAGTTAAAACAAGAAAGTGGTTTACCCGGAGGGTGGCATTTTTTGGGCACTTTGCCACTATGTGCTGAGGTGTTGGCAGGTTTATGTCACAGCCAGCTAACTGTTTCTAGATTTTCCTAGAGAGCTTTTTAGTGATCTAACTCTTTTGCTTTGCCTCAAGAGTGTCTGTTGTAGGGATGGAGTTTAGGTGCGATCGCTTTTATGGATTAATCTTGAATGCTCAGGTTAGACCAGGAGCAAGGGTGTTGATATTACTTTATTAGTTAGGACAGTACTTAGACACAAATGATTAACACCTGGGAGTATTTCCAGCCACTTTATTTCAAGTGGGAAATAAAGAATCCCTGCGAATCTGTCAGGCCCTTAGAGACTTTAATGCTACTGTTTAAAAAAAATAAAGTTTAAAGTTATATGCATTTGTAACTTTGTTACGGAATGATATAGGACAACAGGTAAAAATGGTATAGTGATCTTATTGGCTACATGCTGTTTTTCTTTCCAAGAATTTAATGTTACTTAAAATCTTTTGCAGTGTTTACTACTTAAACAACCACTTTCTTTTAAAGTGGTTAGGGAAAGTAATTTTATGAAGTAAAGATATGAAAGAAATTTAAACACTATTAAAATATTTTGAGGTTTATAGGACATTTCCCTAGTTGTTTTATACATATAAATACACAGTTCTACATGACATGCAGTTTTTTTGTGTTTGGCATAAATTACTAATTAAAAATTTTTTTGCTTCTTAAAGTTTTTTCCCCCTAATATTTTCAGTATTAGCCTATTTAGTGTTACTTTTACATTAGCCTGCCTGAAATGAAACAAAACCCTAGGGAAAGTAAGTGATAAGTTCTCCTGCTCTAAACAGCCATTGTGTGTATTTCCAAGTAAAGACTTAATTTGAAATATCCAGTCCCTTTTGAAGAAATTTTATAAACAATGGACAGTTTATGAAAGAACAGGCTTTTGGTTTTACTTATTTTATTATTACTATTTCTTCATTGTAGACATTCAGGATGCTTTGCCTTAGTTCCTTATATTAATCATCTCCCTTGCAAAGTACTCATTTGCTCAATTTTTAAAGCTTTTTTGGCTATAGATTGTGGGCTTACGTACCTTTCATTTTAGGGACTTGAAGCAAAAGAAAACTTCATAGTTTTGTGACTCACTTTTTAGAAATAGTGTTTATTAATGTGCTGTCTTGAGACTGAAAGAATAACTTCGGACTTTTGATACCATTTTTTAGTATATGCATACAAGAAAGAAAAATATATAGTGAATATGGTGGGACCAAAGGTGAGATGACATGATAAGTGCTAGTGATGTTGGGTTGAAAAACTTTTGGAAATCCTTGGAGAGGATGTGTTCTCAAAGTGGCCTTATGCATAAGGAAAAAAAAAACCCCAAAAAGCCTGGACTGAAATTTTGGTTTCTTTTTAAACTCATTAAATTGAAAGAAGTCTCTAAACATTTTAGAATGTAATGATTAACAATTGTACCTTCCTAAAGCAAGTTTTTCTTTCCTTCCTATATCTTACTGAACTGTGAAAGAAACTACTTGATTTTGTTGACCAGGGATGCCTTCAGTGTAAAATAGCGGTTATTTTTCATATTTTTGGAGGTGATTATTCACATTTGACCACTTACTACAAATTTGATACAGACAAATATGAAGCCTTGGTGAGAAGTAAAAAATTTGTTTCAATTAGCTGGTTTAGTCACTTTTTCTGAGCTTTAACTTAATTCAGCAATATCAAAGGTCTCTGCTGCTTCCCAAATTGAAAATAAAAATGACACCATTTTGTCTCAGTAAGTACCATTTATGATATGTAATAGTAAAGTGGATAAAATAGTTTACATAGAGTGGATTTTTAAAGATTTTTTTACGATTTTACTCTGTAGAACATAATAGATTGGAAAATTTTTCATTTAGGAAGTTTTAAAATATAACAACTTAGAACATAACATTTCAATAGTGCAAAGTTTTCTTATTGAATGTTAATGATTATTTTGTGGGTTTAAGTTTATATATTGATAGTTTCCAAATGTACATTAAGATACATAATTTTACTTCATTATAACTTTTAATCATGTATATAGATTGGAGAAAAGCAAAGTGTTTTTAAAAATGCACATTCTAAATTTTAAAAATATTTAAGATAATATTTCTATTTAGTGGTTCTTTTATAATTGAAATGATTGGGGGAACAAGAGTATATGTAAAGTAGATTATATTTCTATTATCCTACCTCTTCTTGTTTAAATTTTCTTTATGAAGCAATATAATAACCCTAGACAACTACAAAAATATTTATAGCTCTGCATCATTTATTACCATTTTCAGATATACTGCAGTCTTGTCAATGTTGTAAAGATGGCTGTAATAATAAATAATAATAATAATAAAACAGAGCTCAAAATTTGGGAAAATGTGTTAGTAATGTTTAGTGATTCTCTTTCTTAAATAGTCTCCCCCTAAAAATAGGGGAAACCATTAAGTTAATTGGCTTCTCAATAAAATGGCAGTTTATCTTACTGCTTCTGATAAATAGGTAAATAACTGTTTCTGAATGCGTTGGTTGCCATAATAAATTCTGTTACTGTCACTACTTTTCTAGAGGGAGAGAGAGTTTGCTGTATTTTTTGATGAGAACTAAATTTTTTTTTTTCAAAAGAGAGATTATTTTAGTGTCTGGATTTGACTGGATGAGGTGGTAGAAACGCTATCACAGGATTCTGTTTTAATAAGGGACTTAGAAGTGTGTTGTTTACAGTATGGTTAGCTTTAGAAGATTATTAGAAAGTAGATCAATTTTGCTTTGTATTTCTAACACTTTCTAGGCTATATTTGCTCTTATCTAAGCAGTATGTTTTAAAGTGTGTATGTAATAAAATATAAGTGCTCAGATATATATGACAGTCAGCTTTTATAGAAGGTCCTTAGGAAAAAAAAGGCTAATATCTCTTTAAAAAACATATGAAGGCTGGGAGAGAGTTTAGAGCAAGCAAGAGCACCACGGTGTTGACAGCTTTATATCCCTGCTGGGTAACATTCACTTACTAGAATTGGCGTCCCCTCTCAGCTAGTAATTCACTCCATAAGGATTTTGAAAAAGAGTGATTAATGGTGGGGAAATTTATATTCGTGAAATTGTTGATTAAAACTTACAGATCTATTTGAAGATTTAGAAAAATAAAAGATTATTAAGGATGATGAATATAAGAATCAGATGATCCTTTTAACCACCATTAGCATAAGTACCTAAAATGTTCAGCTGTATGCAATGCTTCAGCCACGCAACCTACAGCATAAAATGAAAGTGATGCCAATCAAGTTTCCCGAGGAAGCAAGGCATTCTGCTTTCCTCCTGGACTGCTGAAAGGCGCTGGCCAGTTGTGCCTTAATAGCAATAAATTATTGTGCTTCATTCATTGTTAACACAAGTATTTTCATTTTTTAATGTTTGGCTTAAAGAAGAACTTTCAGACAGCTTTATTTAAACTGAATGAACAGCGCTTGAGTATACCAGATGGTGTATTTGCTGATAGGAGGCATTAAACATCAGAAATCTTTTTGATATTTTCCATTTTCCTTTGAATTTTGATGATTTTTTTGTTTTGTTTTGGTGTTAAATGTTCTAGAGTTCAAGGGAAAATGTTTAAACACTAGGAATATCTTGCCTTTTTTTTTTTGAAAAAATAATTAGCTTTTTTGGGGAAAAATTAGTTTTTAAAACAACCATTTAATTTTGGTGAAGAATTGTCTATTGAAGTTAAAACTCTTGGACCCCAAGTAGACCTTTTCTTCTTGCTACCGGTCAGCCTTTTTAAGAACACGACTGTCTTGTTGGAAGGGGAAAAATATCATTATGCAATACATGCTGATGTACTCAAATTGGGAAGCAAATGTGATCATGATTGTGGGGCAGGGCCTCATTTAGAGCTGAACACTGTCTACAGTGTTAATTATCTGCATGTGGAACATTTCCTTTTCGATTAAAAGAAATGCACTTCAGGTCAGGTGTAGTCACCATAGGAGCACTTATAGAGAGACATTTTACATTTTGAAAGGAGTGCAGATATGAAAGAGTATAGATACCGACTTATAGACATGTATAAAATACTTAGAAATTTGAAACATTGTCAACATAGGCAAAATGGAGAAAACTCATTAAATTCATTGTAACTAAGGATGTACAACACCATTATGCTTGTGAGGAAGACTCATGTTATTACTTTAAAAGTGAGAAGATTGTATTTCCCTCTTCTATTCCTTTTTTTTTTTTAAGGGTTTAAGTTGTTCTAAATAGAATGAACTTAGGCTTTGGGGTCATCCAACAGTCTTGTATGTCCTCTGTACTTTTGCTGAGGTAGAAAAATAGCCCTCTCTAAAGTGTTTTCTGTCCTTGGCCTGTTATTAAAATAAAGATATACTTGGTTAAAAAAAATATATATGCAATGAAACATACACATTAAACAGAACATAGGGTATCCGCCCCTCAAAGTCCTGAGCATAATTTGATGTTTCGAGTAGTTTTGGAAGCCTTATATTCCATTAGTAGAAACCCACTGACCATTATATATTCAAGATCATCTGAACAAAATATGTGTATGTGTGTGTATTGAAACTACATAGATATCCCTTAAGGCATCTGTTTTTTAACCCCTGCGGACAATAGGTAATATCCTCTTTTTCCAGGGGGTTGTGACTAAGAGTATCAGTCTGTACATACTATATATCCTATGTTACTTCTTCACTCCTATGAATGTATGTATATATTTTACCTACCTATCTGTAGGGAAGGAAACAGACTAATTATAATTTATTAAACATCTAAGAAAATTAATTTTGAGTTATTTTTAAAATGTGGAAATCAGTTTTATTCCAGGCAAGACATAATAATTATTTGGTGTATCTGACAAGGCAAATCTGGTAAGCAGTCAAACTTGGTACTACTTTGATAAATTAAAACTCTTTTTTTTCCCCTTTTTTATGATTTAGTGCAGAGACAGTTAATATGATATGTAAAAAAAACACAAATTGACAGAGTTAGATGAATTTCAAATTGTATTATTTTCTTTGGTCTTTTAAGGATTTTTAAGTTTCTATTGAGATAAAAATGACAATTTATCATCATTAAAGTTTCTTATAACTAGTAATCTCATATTAGATGCAAAAAAAATTTGTACATAGGTTTTTAATTTAACTTTTTATTTTGTGTTGGAGTGTAGCCGATGAACAATGTTGGCGATAGTTTCAGGTGAACAGTAAAGGGACTCAGCCATACGTATACGTGCAAAATGTATGTACATAATTTGCTTTATTTCAGGAAGCCAACATTTATCTTACATAGCATGTAAATAAATAAAAAGTTATTTATACTTTTATCTAATAAGTAGGCTTTTAAAAAAACTTGCATAACTTGTGTGTGGTCACATAGTAGTTTTACTATCTTCCTTACATGAATGCTGAGATACAATGGCATTTTGGAACATATTTAAGGATGGAGCATTTGACAAAAGTTGTATGTGTAACAGTTTGTCAGTGAAAAGTGACAAGTGGGAAATGACAAATGAAATGTTGGCATCATCACTCTTTATTTTGATAAAAATGTCTCAATTTGCAGTGATATAATACTGTTTCATATTATTTCATGAGTTGTGTGAGATGCATAACAGGAATTTAGATTTTGTGAACGGAAAATTAGCAGCCCAAACTCTCTTTTCTGAAGCTTTGGCAGTAAGATCCCCCTCCCCCCAACTCCCCAAGAATAAGAACAGCAGTGAAATGTTGGATCTAACCCATACATTTTAACTCATTTTTTGGAAAAAAGGAAAGAAAGAAAGGAAGGAGGGTGGGGAGAGAGAAAGAGAGAAAAGAAAAGAAAAGAAAAGAGAGAAGGAACTGAAAATGGTTTCAAGTAGGACACCTTTATGTTTAGCTCAAAAATGAAGAGGAGAGTTTGCCTTTTGTTTTCTTTATAATGACTTAAAAATGAATGATTTCCTTCTGCTGACTTTGATTGTATTGGAGCTTTCTCACTTCTAATCACCGCTGCTCTCCAGCATTAATTTAGGATGTCAATATGGAGAGCCGTGGATTCCTTTTATTTTAAAGTGGAGTAGAGGTTTGGAAATGTCTGTGTGTTAAAAATGGATTTTTTTATACAAAGGATTCATTATCCTACTACTTACGGGTAATGTGATAGATGCTTTAAAGTCAAAGTAGACTGCCCTGAGTGGAATTGAAGTATGAGTTAAAACAAAAGCCAGTTAAGGATTCACACATTTCCAAAAAAGTAGAGTTGTGGCCTCTATAGTGTGTTATTTTCTATATTTCTGAATTCAGTGATCAACCAAACATTTATTTTCTTCTTTTACATGAAACAAGCCCACAAGGACTTTATATTACAAAGTATTTATGTAAAAATGCTCTATCATGGAGTTTTCAAAATCATGGGACTCCATCTATACATGTAATATTTTTTGTTTTCAATTGACACAGTTATTTTGCTGTTTGATAGCAAATGATTTAAAAATTGTGGTAAAATCAATATAACTAAGAGGCAGTGAAAGGCTACATCAGAAATTGTTTCTGCAGCTTGTCTTTTGCTTCTCATTTGCAGAGTTTTTAATTATTTCAGATTTTTAATTAACCAGCCAAAAATGACTTAATATGGAGTAAATGTGCTGTAGATATATAATTATGATTAGGTTTTTGGTTATATTTTTTCCATTCTTAATGTGTATATCTTTAAAAATATTAAAAATAAGCTAGTGAATATGATAGCTATTAGTTGACAAATGCTTAAAATGGAAAAAAAATCCTTAATAGAAGTTTCCAGAATTTGAACCTTGCAGTAAAGTTATGAGCAAATTATGACAGTCTTATATTGTACTAGAAATATTCTTTATATGTGTTTAGGACACATTAGGATAATAAAACTGTCTGGGGGATGTATAGTTCAATTTTGATTGCTCTCAGTATTATTACTACTTGCTAGTATGGAAGACAGATTAGTTTCTACCCTTAACTAGTTGCCTTATCACTGGAATGAAGTTCTGTCTTAGCACAGTGGGCTGTTAAACTATAGCATAACGTAACAAAAAAGATTTTTAAAAAGTTAAGGAGAAATGCTGCAAGCTACTGTATATGTTCACAACAGAGTAACTTTTTGGTGCTTACTGATGGTTGCATGGTTATTGAAATGTGCCCAGTAGCTCAGTGACTTTCTTTGTTTTACTGAAGACTTCCGCAGATATGAACAAAATTAATAGACACTCTGGTTAGAGAAATTGTTTTTCAGAGCACTAAGATCTGACAGAGGTGATTTGCATCTTTCATAGAAACAATTTTAATTTCATAATATTAAGCATAGATATCTTATTTCTTTTAAAATTATTTTTTACTTCTTAAAAACAGTTTGTCTAGAAAGCAAGTATATCTGTTCTTTCATAACTGGATAAGATTGATTTTCAAATTTCCTGATTATTCCCCCGTATTAAAATTGTTTATTTTGGTTGTGCTTGTTCCAGTTATTTATATATGCATATATGAAAAGGAAAAACTGATTGCTTCCTAGGAAAATACATTCATATCAAAACTCTTAAAGTAGCAATGTTTTCAAAATATTATTATTATTATTATTTTTGGTTAACAGAACAAGAACTTTTTAAATTCATAACCCAGAGATGCTAACAGAGCAGCATGATAAATGTCTCTTTAAGTGTCGTAGTAAAAGAAAATGACTTGCCTTCTGAGGCAGTGGAGAGTTTATGTTGTTTTGGACCCATTTCCCAAGCAGTGATCGAAAACAGATTACAATAACAATTATACAGTCAGAAGATGCAATACCCATTTCTGCTTTAATTGAGTGAAAGAATAATAAAAACATCATTAAGAAAAATGAGGTGGACCTGTCACACAATGTACCAATTTTTAGTCTTGGAGAAGATGCAGAAAAACTGAAGTGCTTTTCACTTACTTTGCTGTGTTTACTAGCTAAATTCGGTTTTGGGGAGAGACTGTTTGGTTCTCCCTATGCCCTGGGAAGTTCCGAAAGAAGCTCCTGGGTGTAGTTGCTCAGGAGACATGGAAAGTGCTAATTGGTTTGTCTTCATATACAGTTGAAGATGGGGAATCACAATTTCTTATATTCTACCTGAAGGAGTAACTGCCTTCTCTCTTTCTCTCTCCCTCTCTCTCTTTCACCTGTGTAAATGGAAGTAAACAGTAATGAATGTTTCTCTTGTTACAAAGCCCTGCAAAGTAAGGGTTAGGTGTGGTCCCTGGGCCTGCTGTTCTTCCTCCTCGGGCTGATGGAAGAACAGCCAAGATGAGGGGAGAGAGTTGAAGATGAATAATGAACACCCTTATTTTTTCTTGGCATACGTGGCATTGTGGGGGAGACCCCGAGTTTCCACACGACATATCGCCTGATATTCACATAGGTGACATAGACTGTCCTCTGAGATGCATAGGCGTGGGCTGCTGTCTGCAGTCTTTGGAACCATTGCATTGATAATCCTTCACACTGCTGAGCCCTCATTCCCCAGGGCATCGCTTTCAGCAACTTGGAATGAGCTGACTGGCAGCCGCTGAAATCGGTGGCTACTGTTCTTTCACTGTAGGCTGTATTTCTTACTCTGTTCATAGAATTGTGTGTGCTTGGAAACTTGGGTGATGACAGTGGAGTTAGCCCAAACAGGGGAGTTAACCCCTGTCGTTGTGTGGATACTAAAACCACAAATGAGGTTGGCCATCAGAGCGGCTGGAGCCCAAGGTTGGGCTCAGTTGACAGAGTTAGAGGAGACTATTTCTTTGGTTTGTAGCTAAGAGTTTTCTTGGGTTCGATCTTTAAAAACCTTTCTGAGAGTAACAAAATGAAAGGAATAAGATAGGCAGTAAACCCTTCCTGGTGGAGGTCTCATAATCCCAGAACTGTCCAAAGCATAATCCCTTTCAGACTAGAATTTATGTCATACAGCTCAAAAAGCTTTTTTTTTTTCTTTTTAAAAAAATTTCAGTTTAGAGAGTCTAGTTAATAGTGCTTTCATTAAAATACTTTTTGTCAGCAAAAGGTTTTTCAGTTTTAACATTTACATAACCTAACATCATTGACGAATGCCACGAGCTTTAAGGGTCTATTAGTGGTTCCATTTTTTCTGGGCTTTATAATTTAAACCTAAACATTAATTCTGGGTGGAACTTGGCATAATGTCTTTTTGCCTTGGAGGGAATTTTTGTTGTACAATAAAAAAAAAAAAATACTGTTTTTTTTTCATCAGTCACCTTCTCCATGTCTCCCCTCCCCTAAGTAAATAGCAGTTAAATAGTCAAGGTTTTAAAAGGGCTTATTTAAATCAAAAAAAGAAGTGATTATTTTAGGTGAATTTAACAATTTTCCATTAGTTCATGTTGCAAACTAGTGCTTTTGATATTAACAAAAAAGATCTGTGAGGTTGATAATTCAGTGAAAATATTTTTCCTTTCTTTCTCTCATACTGAAGTCATGTGACAAGTTTTTTTAATAAAATATATTCGAGGACTCTTGAAACTTACAAATCACTTATGTGTCGTCTTTATTAGAAGCTGAAAGACTTAAAAAATTCTCTCTGTTGCCTGAAATGATAATATTGACTAGAAGGAAAGAAGTTGGGATCTCACTGTTAAGTAATAAAGGAGCGACATTTCCCAGTATTAGTTATTTTGGAAAGTAAACTTAAGCTAGGTTTCTTAAAATGATCTCTTATATATAATACTAATACTATGTTAAAGTTGAGTTATCATAGAAATCTGGTAACAAGGTGTTTGTGAAATTAAGAGACAAGTCAGGAAACCCTGGGATGATCAGTTTGTCATGATCTGCAAATGAGAAAGGGTTCAGAATGCTAGTGAGGATGCATGCCTGGAAGGAGCTCATGGAGGAGAGTGAGGCTAAACCAGGGTCCTCCTGAAGCTTTGCCAGCTTTCAGCTCACCAGGCTCCATTCAGATAAGATTTTGTCCTGTAGGCTTGGAAGATGTTGTACTAGAGGAATGAACGTCCTTTGTTATTTAGGGGGTATAAGTGGAGCAAATTGTTCACTGAAAGGGAAGTTATTACTCATTTAAGACTCAAGTAAAGGCACTTGATAATGATGAACAAGGTGATCCTGATTTTCTTTTTTCTTCTCAGATGCATCTCCAGTTAACATTCAGCATGACTTTCTCTATTTACAGGTCCATTCATATAGTGAGTTTGAGCCTTCAGCACGTTTTTACGGCTAACTTATTACCCCTCACCCCTCAACTGGAGCTTACTATTGAAAGTCTGCCAATGCCGTCACAAATGGTTGTTAGTTCCCAAGAGACTTGGAGGAGAAAAAGAACTGAAGGAGAATGCTGTGCCCTTAGTAAGAGCCATTTTGTTGCACACGCGTTTTTTTGCCGCCATGGTGAAACGATCTAGGCGCCGACCTTCATATTCAGGATTGATACCGCACGTTCTCCTGTGAAAATGTATAGAATTCCAATTAGCCCAGGGTCAGAGTATAAATGTACCTCTTTTCACACTGTTCCAAGTGGTTAGTGGAAAACAAACTGCAAAGTAATTCCCTCAGACCCCCAATAAAAAGATTTATAGCAAAATAATTCTCAGCCGGATAGTGGGACTGTTGTAGGTTTGCGTTTGATATTTCTAAGACTGAAATACAGTCCATGTACCCAAACTAAGCATTTATTGTAAACAAGTTAACTGCCGAGAGCTTATATTCTGTCAAACATAATTATATTGAAGATTGATGTATAGCTTGAAAGCGAGTTAGAGGGAGACAGTTCTTTTCAAGCCAGGAAGGCTTCTGAGATGCAGCTCTTTTCTTCCTTTGATGTGAGTCAGTGAAGTCGTCTTTCTCACAGCCAGCCTCTCATGTATATAATAAACACAGGCTTGCTCTCTGAAAACATATCTGGTTGTCGATCCTACTCCTGCTAGCAAAGGAAAGAAATGAACCCATATTCATGGAACCTGTTAGGTAGAGTTTCTTTTGTCATCTTTATCTAGATCTGGGTAGCGGTGGCGCTGAGAGAGTCTCTGTCAGTATGGCAGGCAAGTGAGGAGTGCACCCACAAGCCTACACCTAAACCTGCAGCTCTGGATTAACCTCCAAAACAACCGCTTTCTCCTTTAAGGCTGACTTCGAAACAGAGCCTTTGACTTGTCTTTCTAGTAGTTCGTTCTGAGCCTGTGAGATGAGAACTATTTTAAAATTGTGGCCTCTCAAGGGGCAGGGAGAAACTACATTAATATGCTTTGTTTTGTGGCTCAGAAATTGTTCTTGAGTTAATAACTTGTGAACTCAGGGAATCTAGGAAGAATGAAATCTTTTTGAAGTTGGGATATTCCATATCTACCCCAATCTAAAACAGTGCAGTGGTCTCCCAGGGTTTTTGTGCTTTAAGAAAGGTAGAAACATATATATTTTCTTTAGGATAAAGGTTTATGACTTTTTTTTTTTTTCCAGAAGACAAATCACTTTGGGCTTTTGTGATACTTTTCAAAGATAGTTAAAAATGGAAATACATTCCTCCTATGATTGGATGATACCCTTTGGATAACATTAAGAATGAGGATAAGAGTTTCAGTGGATTTACATTCAGGAGCTGAAATAGTCTCTTTGGTTTGGTTTTATAATATCAAAGTTAATATTGCCTTTGGGAAATGATGTAAATGATAAAGAGATGTCTTAGAATCATAAAATGAAAAATAATATACTAGTTTTTTCTGTTTTGTTTTTCTTATTTAAGTAACTACTATAAATTACACAGATACATATATGCTTAAAATATGTTGTGTGGGAAGTATTCCATCAGTGGGGACCTGAGTTTTCCCAGTCTGTATGCTGGGTTTTATTAACTTCATTTCAGTCACAATAATAATATCCTATGTACTGCAATCTAGAGCGCTGTGTCCCCTTAGGGAACTGCAGAATACACAGTATGATTTTGACTTCCTTGCTCTCTCCTCCTGTTCTTTTCTTTTTTACCTCCCAGTGTTAGCCATTTCAAGGACCTGGTTGCTATTACATCTCAGTGGAGGCATTTGTTAGGTACAAGAATGAGAATGGCTTTTAGTGGTTGGGAAAGGATGGTAATGGCTGCCTGTCTGTTTAAGCTCGGCTTTGTGAAATCTGCATTCATTTCATAGTGATGATCTTTACACACTTATTAAATACCTGTATACGTTTTGCTGTTTGAACCCTAAACACAGATATAGGGCAGCAGGATTTTTTTCTTGTAAGGAAGAAAGCCTTTTATTTTTCACTATAAAAACTTTACCTTTTCAGGTTTTCATTTGATAAAAATCTCTCCACTCTAGTATGATTTCCTTTGGGGCTTTGCACTAGTGTTTGATCTCAATTTTTAATAATTTTGGTGAGTTAAACTCCCCAAAGAAAACATGCTTGTGCTCTGGAATATTCCCACTAGAAATCTGGGTAGTCTTGTCTTATTGAGAGCCAAGTGCTTGATTCCTTTATTAATTCCTTGCTAGAGAACCTCAGTACAGTTAATCTTTCCTTAACACTACACTGGAGAAATTAATCAAGGGTTTTTTAATTGTTAAATTAGATAAAATAACATTTAGGCAGAGCTCAAAACCTGTGATGATGAAGCAAATGTTAGTTTGCTAACAAAGATAATTTTTACTGACTCCTTTTTTCATTCCTGGGGCTCTGAGTTGCAAATAGCTTTTCCAGAGAGGATAATAAGAATGAAGGGAGCGGCAAATACATCTCTAGTTCAATACTATTAAAAAAAATTACCTTCCCAGAAACCTCCAGAATAAAATTTTACTAAATGGAGCATGGAGATCCTGATGTTAATGAGTTGTGGCTCAGACAGTAAAGTGTCTGCCTGCAATTCGGGAGACTGGGGTTCGATTCCTGGGTCGGGAAGATCCCCCTGGAGAAGGAAATGGCAATCCACTCCAGCACTCTTGCCTGGAAAATCCCATGGATGGAGGAGCCTGATTGGCTACATACAGTCCAGGGGGTCGCAAAGAGTCGGACACGACTGAACAACTTCACTTTCACTTTCACAGTCATTTTAACATGCCATTGAGTCTCAAGACTTAACTAGTACATGCATCTCTAACCCAATATGAAAGGAACCTGAAGAATTTAGTTTTGAGCTGGGGGATCCTCACACAGTGTGCTATATGTTTGATCTGTGATACCCAAACTTGCATATTTGACTTTTTTTCTTTTCTTAAATTTTGTTTTGATTCTGAGATCGGTAAACATTTTTATCTCTCTGTAGCTACGCTTAGAAAAGATGCTGCTGTCCTTCAGTGCAGGACGTGGTAGGACTGCAGATAAGATGCCCTCTAGGCTCTAGGGTGTGTACAGTCACAGGGCAAGGTGCTGTGAGCCACAGAGTCCTGTGCCAGCCGACTGGGATGCCTTTGTGGTTGGTGATAAACCAACAGTTTCTGTCGGCAGTGGTTGTGCAGGCCCCCGTGATCTGGCGTGTTTCCCTGGAGAACATGGAGTAAGTTAACTCCTGGATCCATGTGTGCGGATCCTTTCCTAGAAAGTGTTCCTTGTCTGCTGAAGCTAAATGCCCTGCAGTAGGGCCAGAGTGATGTGGACCAGTTAGATGGCTGAGGAGTCGGGGGGTTTCCAGAACCGACACTGCCTATTAATGGTCGTTATTAATGTCTGGGTGCAATTAGCATTTTGCTAAAATGAACAAACATTTCTCTTGGGTCTGCTGCAGGTTAGTCTGGGGGTGGAAGGGGGAGTGGGAGGGTGAGGACTTATCTAAGACTGGTCTGTGTTGGAGAAGGAAATGGCCAGCTTCTCGTTCACTGTAATTGGATGTTCCTCACATCTGGGAATTTAGTTCCTTGGATCAGGCTTGCTGTGGCTGTGTTCCCAGGTGGCACTCAGAAGTTTTGGTTTAGATAAGTAGCTATACGGTGCCTCCTGCATGCCCATGAAGTCCTGTTTTGCAGACAGCCAGGCCAAGTTGATCCTGCCACCGCATTTCTGGAACTGAAGTGTATCGAGAGACCTGGTGTTTTCCTTTAGCCTTCAGATCTGATTTCAGGTTGAATTGTGGCCTCTCAGTTTGGGGACAGGCCTGGAATCACAGATCTGGAAGACTAGAAAACTCATCTCCCCTCCCTACCACTTTAAACCCAATATGAGCTTTTGAGGTGATAAGTGAGAGGACCAGAGCTTACTTGGCCAGCCCTACCCCCGGCTTATTTTTTGTTCTTATCTTCCAAAGTTAAGATCTGCCCCAGGGGCTATAATGTAGTGTCTGGTTTTACTAGAGAGAATTCTGAAAATAAAATACTTCTTGATAGTCTTACCTTCTCATCTCCACACAGGAAGTGGCACCAATGAGCTTTATAGGTGAAACTTTATTTGGAGGTCTAATTCTGAATTCTAAGCAGCTGGGTCATGGATGAACAGGTCATGCCCTTAGAGTAATTATTTTGCCTTCACCATAATTGTAGGAATGACTGGTCTTCTACCTGTGAATGACCAGAACTTTCAGCTGTCCCATTGCTGTCTTGCCTCCTGTTTCCTCTTCGGGAAGTGTTAAAAACAACACCAACAGCAAAAACAAATGAATTGATCCTTCTAAGAATCTGTAGTTGACAAGCAAAAGAGGAACTTTGGAAAGTGGAGCAGTTTAGGGGAGCCTAGAGGACCTCTGTGCCACCTACAGGTGGCTCCTTTTCCCCCAGATGATTTTACTTGCCCTCCTAATACTGGTTTCCAAGGTGACACTAGTCATAAAGAATCCACCTGCTAATGCAGGAGATGCAAGAGAAGTGGGTTCAATCTCTGGGTCTTGAAGATCCCCTGGAGGAGGGCATGGCAACCCACTCCAGTATTCTTGCCTCAAGAATCCCATGGACAGAGAAGCCTGGAGGGCTACAGTCCATAGCGTTGCAAAGAGTCGGACATGACTGAAGCAGTTTAGCACGCACATATGTTCATAGCATGCGCACTAATACTGGTGAAAACATGTTTTTCTTTATTACCTTACCTGAAGATCTTTCCACTGAAAGTTAATATGGGCTATAGTTTACTTCTTTAACAATGAAAATATATCTGAGGAGATTAAGAGACTACCAAACCATTTAAACTGTAAAGTGTTGCATCTTTTTATCTATTAATCTCTTTGGAATTTCAGCTCCTGGGGGAGTGGGCAGCTGGAGTGGAATGTGGAGCCTGGGGCCACCAGAGCTCAGGAGGTTGGTCCCTGGGAGTTGAGAGTAGGAGCAGAAAAGAGGGGAGGAGGGAAGACACACTTGATCCATTTTGAAATTTTTCCTGGGACCCCCAGAAGGTGGTGCAGGACACCCTCATCCTTTCTGTTTCTGTTTGCAGTTCTTTGCACTCAAACTTGCCTTTGTTGTTTCAGGGTGGAAGGAAGAATCTAGAGGTTAAAACTGGTGAGACTGTGTGTGCTTGTGCCTGTGTGAGAAACAAAGACAGAGAGGGGGAGGATATGAGGTTTTAGAGCAAGTAAACAGTAGTTTTGTGTTTCTGGTAAATTTGCAGTAAGAAAAGATAGTTGCCCCCACTCCCACCCTCCTTCCCAGTCTTCTGGAAGCCCCTGTGTTGTTTAGTCGGTTTCCTTGGTAGAATTTGTTTCTGCGGATCTGTGATTTATTGATTGTGGTAGTTGCTGAGGGTAATGCTTTACTCCTGGCTCAGTTTTATACAAAGAACAGATATAGATGCAAGGCTTTGCCCTAAAGCCTTTGTGATCTTCAATTAGCCCAGGGGCCTTCTCAGGTAATAGAACCTGATCTACTGCTGCCCCCAGGGAAGGAAGAAGGCCCTGTGGCTGCCTTTCTTCTGGAAAAGGATGGTTTCAGGAGCCCTTTGAAAGAGGGAAGGAAAAAGGCTGGCCTCCTATCATCTCAGACTGGCTCCTGTCATTCAGGGGGCAGGTTCAGGAATGAGGGTGGATCTAGCAGGTGAAGGGGCTGAGGAGGAGCCTGGAGCCTCTGCTCACCCACACTGGAGAAGGACACATTTTGTGAGCCTTTCTTTTGAGTGACTGTCTTCGGTTTCTCCTCTGCGCCCATGTCAATACCCTGACACGCACTAGGCTATTGAAAGTTGAAGTCAAGTCGCTCAGTCGTGTCAGACTCTTTGCTACCCCATGGACCGTCGCCTACCAGGCTCTTTAGTCCATGGAATTTTCCAGGCAAGAGTACTGGAGTGGATTGCCATTTCCTTCTCCAGGGGATCTTCCCAGCCCAGGGATCGAACCCGGGTCTCCCGCACTGCAGCCAGATGCTTTACCGTTCAGTTACAAATGACATGGGTTACTCATTGGACACAAGTGGTGAAGGGTCCTTTACTGAAAGGTTTTACATTTATAGTTCTGTGGGTGTGGGTTTTGGAGTGTTGTTTTTTGACACCCCTCCCGGCGCCCCCCAAGAATGCTGTGTGCTTGAGATTTAAAGTTGGCTAACTGAAACTGCTCTATTCTTGCTTCTCTTGGTTTCTTTGGACATCATACTTAATTTTCCTATAGTTTCAGCTTCCTCGCTTATCAGATGAGAGTAATAATAACCCTTTCACAGGGTAAACAGGGAAGAAACAAAGGTAAGAATGTATGTCAGAGTACGCGATGAGTTAAGAGTTGCCCTGCAGATGAGAGTATCATTTTGTGTCCCAGCTCTCCCAGGAGACGCTAGAATCCTGCTATCTAGACCTCTGCCTCTGGACCTTCTTTCACTTTTCACTGTTAGATCCAGCACATTAAACAGTACTTGTTCCTCACATTTATCTCTGTATCTTGTCATTTCCTGAGCACTTTAGATTTTGTTCTCTGAAATGAAGACAAAAAAAAGTCTTTCTTTTATTAAAGAAGTTGCGTTAATATAGTTAGGAGTGAAACAATAGCCTACAATTTGTTCAATGAAACAGGGAAGATATCACGTTAGATATTGGAGTTTAACCAAGAGTACATCGGTCCTCAAGTCTCTTAAGATCTGGAACACAGAGGAGAGATAAGTGACAATGGCACAATTGTCCTGCTAATCAGGTTGTGGTGTATTTATCCTGGGTCAGAAAAACCATTGTATATGTTGGTATTTGGCAGATTGCTTAGAGCAGTTTTGTCTGATCGAAATGTAATAAAAGCTGCATGTATAATTTTAAATTTCTTGTAGCTTCTTTTAAAAAAAATGGTTAAAGAAACAGATGAAATTAATTTTTAATAATACATTTTGTTTAACTCAGTGTACCCAAAATATTATTTCTATATTCAACTAATAATTTTTTTGAGTCAAATGTAGTTATTTTTTATTTTTTGATATTAAATTGTTGACAGTGTGTATGTCACACGGCACATCTCAGCTCAGGACTACTCAGCATTCAATTGCTCCGTCCCCGCATGTGGCTAGTGGTTCCTGTATTGGACAGGCAGTTTTAGCATATTAAAGTGAAAGTGAAAGTGAAGTTGCTCAGTTGTGTCGGACTCTGCGACACCATGGCCTGTAGCCTACTAGGTTTCTGGGATTTTCCAGGCAAGAATACTGGAGTGGATTACCATTTCCTTCTCCAGGAGATCTTCCCAACCCAGGGATCGAACCTGGGTCTCCCTCATTGTAGGCAGACACTTTACTGGCTGAGCCACCAGGGAAGTCCTTCGCATATTAAGTATGGTGCTTTTAACACTTTCACCCTTTTGCTGTGGGGCATGGTGAACATGTTAAGCCTTTAAGCATCTTAATTAGGTCATTCAGTAATTACTGGTATGATTTTCATTCTGAAGAAATGCTTTTCAGGAAGTATCTTGAGCCTTGATGGTGGAACCTGAAAAAAATTATTGGTCTCTTTTTTTCCTCTGTGAAGTGGTATTAATACTGATTTTGAAAAAAGACAACCCAATGGATTTCATTATTGGAGGGCTATTTGTCAGACCATTTAACTATGTTACATTGTTTAATTCTCACACCATTCTAGGATGTAGATATTATTATTTACATTTTAGCTAGGAGGAATTTAACTGAGAGGTCAAACAAATTACTCCCACAGGTTAGAAATGACAGTGGCAGGACTTCAGTCCATCCTGGCTCAAAGCAACCATCTCCCCACACGTCTGTGTTTGCAGGGCTGTGGTGGTGAAGATCAGGTTAACTCTTTATAATGATGCACACTTCCTCGGAAATCATGTCATGATAAAAATGGCAATTTTGGGAAAATGCATTTTTCTAGTAGAGAGAGTCCTCTTGCTTATTTTACCTCTCTGACAACAGAATTAGCCATTTATCCCAATTTGCCAGAAGAGCTCTTAATTTTTAGCAAATGGCTAGGGCTGTGTGCCTGTCCTCTAGATTAAACCACTTGCTTACCTCCTGCAATTATAAAAGGCTTAGCGAGGCTTATAATCAAAAGGTTCAAAGTTCTCTACTTGATCATCTGGAGATGGTCTGTGCTATAATAAAAGAAAAATAATGCCGTAAGCCCTAGGTATAGGGTGAAGACAGCAGTGTTTTTCTTTTTCTTCTTGATCATTTCTAAATTTTGTTATAAATGTATCTTAGTTTTACATTGCTATTTTTATTTTATTGGGACTTTTAATTCTTCCCAATTTTATTTTTTGAAGGGCTTGCCACATGCTCTCACTATCCTTTCATCTGTTGTCACTTTTTTCTTTTTTTTTTTTTTCCTCTTTTGCCTGGAGCAAGTGAGGTGATGAAATGAATAAATATATATGTTTTTGATGTATATATCTACTCATCCTTTCATAGTTTTCTCTCTTAGGAATTTGCTGTGTTTTAAATGTATACCTTAACTTTCTTCTTCCCTACACTTGACCTCAGTTGTACTGTTTTACTAGTTTTTGTTTCTCTTGTCATTGTCGCTAGTAACTGCATCTGTTTTTCCTGCCTTCCTCTTCTTTTGTAGAAATTGCATTTCAGTGTAAATATTTTATCATAATTTTGATTGATCTAACTCTACTAAAAGGGTACATTTTTTTCTAGTCGTTAAATATAACCTGTTTATGATAGCTTTTAGTATTACATGCATATGTGCTTTTAGAACAGATTCTGTTATCATATACTTCTGATTAATACTGTTTTGCTTTATAAATGTCCTTTTTTTTTTTTTTCTTCTTTTTTTGAAAGTAAGTGATGCCTGTGAGGGACAGGTACTTGCTTTTTGGTTGTGAGCAGTTATTGCTGTCATGTCAGATAACAATTTGCTTCCTTTAGTCACTGAAATAAAATATTTAGGAAATATTTTGATCATTGACATTTTCAAAAAATAAATCTCTATGTAGTATAAATCTTTGTGCTTTAGTATTGTATTTCATCTCTAACTCATGAACTCTTAATATTATTAAAAAATTACTGGGGTCTTAAGTTTTTTCAGGTGACCACCTACATGAGGAAGATTTATGGTTGCTAAAGCAATGGCTGCATGATAGGTTATGGAGCAACTGGATTCATTTAAAGGTCTTATCTCTGATTTCCAGATGTGTGACACATAGATGTTGACATTAGGAACTGCCCATGGATTTTCAGCATTGAAACTTATGTACACACAGGTATTAGTGATGAAGTAGCTTATGGCACCACTGACTACATGGCTCTATGTGTGCATATGCTTAAATCATTAAAAATAGAAATCAACCTGCTTCCTTGAACAAAGATCATTTACCAGTATGTAAGAGTTAAAAGGTCTAAATGGAGGCTACTCGGTGCTGGTAAGGACTCTCACGAATGGATCCTATAAAATGCCATTATGCTTGCTTAGGAAGATTTTACGACACTCTTCAGCTGCACTGAGGGTACGAGCAGGGGCACGCTTGTTTTCATTTGTATCACTAGAGCCATGGGGTATACCTGGCACACAGCAGGTATTCAGGGAACAAAAGTTGGATAAATGAATGACCACTGAGATAATTAGGAACAAATCTAATTTATATTGTTCACATGTCTTACAAGCAGTTGGGAATAAACTGGGCATAAGTAAATAAGCATTTAATATGACAGTGCTGATCATAATTTTAAAAAATATTATATAAGCCACCATGTGGCTAGGCTAAATTCTCTTCTTTGTCTAAAATAACGTCTGCCCCACCCTTATTTTCTATGTTCCATAAATTGATACCATGGATGGTATATGGGCAATGGACAATAATGCTGGTTTGTTGTTCTTAGGAATAAATACTAAGTTAATAGTTGTGTCAGGTATAGTGTGGTATGACTTGTTAGTCTGTTGTGCAGGCTTAATAATAATTACCATGATCTTTAATGATAACAATTCTTAATGAGTATTATTATTGTTAATAATGATTATATTTAATAATTACATCCGATACTTATTATCTTTAATAATAATAATTAGCACATGGGAACCAGTGTCACCATTGTATTATCTTTAGAAGAAAAATCTTAATCTATGACCTGGTAGTTTGCAGAATGTCTGCTCCCACCCTCTGCTTTCCAGATCAGAGTGAGTCAGGAAGCTTCCAGGGTCCAGGCAACAGGGAGGGGTTTCTAGAGAAACTCCTATGTATTCTGTGTGTCAGAGGTCATACTCACATATGTCATTTTACACAGAGGTCTTATTTTTATTGTGAAAGGCTGTCACCATGAGCGGCTGATCTCCTACCTCCCCCTTCATAACTTTTAATTTTTCTTGCAGATCCTTAACTCCGTAACATACTAATTTATGTGAATTACGTGGGGCAGAGTCCATGTTTATTACTTGTATGTTGGTAAAACTTTGATCTTTTGTCATAGCTGTGTTTTGATTTAAATGCCTCTATGACTTTTTTTTTAATAAAAAACAGTTTATAAAAAATCTTTAGTGAATTAAACACTTTTTAGCTTTTTACACATTGATACAAAGCAGAGAAATATTTCAGTGACAACAGATTTCAACAGATTTTCAACTACACTGATTTGCTTTACTCTTTAGGGTAATTTACTTCTTTGAAAACATAAGCCGAGGTATTCCTTTCCAGTGGTAACTGGTGTTAACATATAATATAGTAATTTTGTTTAAAAGACAAAGTTTCGTATTTGTATGCAGACTTTGACGTAAATTAAATGTCAGTTAAGACTTATGTGAGCAGAGTATTTTCAGGTTAGTTGATGGCCTATTTAAACAAGATTTAGAAACATAACAGATACAAGAGGGGTTTCTTTTAAATTCTTATTCATGTTCTTGTACATATTCACATAATAGCTTAGGGCCTCAAATCAAATATGCTTCCCTCCTAGGTGTCTTACAATATTTCTAGACGAAAGCACATCTGATCTGAAAATACTGGTCCCATTAACAGCTGACGATAAGACCATACATAAGGATGCTAGAGACAGAAGGTTTCCTTGATCTCACTTATGTGCTGTCTATAAACTTGAGGTTTCTCAGTCAGGAGATGTTGATTGGGACACTCCACTTTTTAGTGACTAGAATCTGAGGGCTTCTGTCACTGCTTGGGGCAGTTCTGATAGTAATAACGAAGGGGAAAAACAGCTTTCCCATTAGGCCTATCTGACTAAGAGGCCCGACTAAGAGGCTTGTTTAATCCAAGCCACTGTCAATTACAGATGAATGACTTTTACAACTGTCTCTTCCCTTCTTATGATGGTGACTGGGATTTGCTTTGTAATGTTTGTGTTTTGCTCTTGAATTTTGTCCCTGCAGGTTTGATGATTCCTGTCTTTTGTGTGGTGGAGCAGTTGGACGGCTCTCTTGAATATGACAACAGGGAAGAGCATGCCGAGTTCGTCCTGGTTCGCAAAGACGTGCTTTTCAGCCAGCTGGTGGAGACTGCGCTCCTGGCCCTGGGCTACTCCCACAGCTCAGCGGCGCAAGCACAAGGTATTCTCCCATCTCCTTCTTCTCCCCATGCTGCAGACGTGTCATGATTTGAGGAAGAGTATGTTCCCCGAAGTAATTCTCCAAACAGGGATTGGAGGAGACCGGTCACATTTAGCATCTTTCCCAAACAATAGACAGTAGAATGGTTCATGGAGAATCTTGTTCTCTGGTTGCTTTGGGACGCATTTGACCAGCACCTCTAGCGTCACCAAAATCATTTCATTTGCCATTTGCATTTCAAAGTGGTCATCATAGAGGTTTTTTTTTCTTTTTGCGTTGATAGCTCTCTTATTTTCTCTAAGTCCCCAAATCGGTATTCTCAGAGTACTCAGACATTTGACTCCTAACTTATCCAAACTTTAATATGTGATTTATAACCTTTCAATTTCCTAAGTTTATTCAGTGCTTTGGGCCTGCAGCTTTTGTACTTTATGATCAGTTTTTAAATAGAAAAAACAAAGTATGTCTCTCGTATACTGTACTTTCGCATCTTTGAAAACCTGTCTGTAGTTTTGTGGTCCAGTCATTTAAAAAATGCTCAGTGTCAAAAAAAAAAAAAAAAGCTCAGTGTCTCAGTGATCAATTCATTTTACTGATTTAATTAAATATTAAATTTGCTTCACTATTTCAGTGTGAATTGTACAGCACTGGGACCTCATTGTGAATTGGTGTTGCCCATTGTTCTTTTATGCCAAATAATTGACAAAACAAATAACAAAAATGCCCCCAAACCTGAAGAATAGAAAAATAAATTTTTGACCCAATAGAGTGATGTTTGTTTTGTAGCTGGAATGATCGAATTGTGTAGATTATGATAAAGGCTATAACTAAAGGACAGAAGCATATGACTGCCTGGTTTTATTCCATATATTAATTTCTATCCTTACTTAACATTTGTGTATGTGCTATCGATTTTTGCTACTTTTTCAAATTAATTCCTCCTCATATACTTCCTAAGAACTGTTAGTACAATCCTCTGTTTGTTTAGAGAAGGAAACGAGAGATTAAGCAGTTTATAAAAAGTTACAAATATGGTGACCAAGGACATGGGATTTAAATTCCCAAGCTCTTGACTCTGATTTTGTAAGAAGATTATTACTTTTAAAATTTTTTCAAAATTAAATATTCAAATTATATCTTGGTTCTACCGTCTGAAACCAACCCATCTACAGGAGATTAGGAATGTTTTCCCAAGACTCTGGGTTATTGTGAGTTGAAGTGCATGCTGAATCCCTCCACTTGGCCTGTCCGGGTGCAGTGATACATACTGCTGATTCGTAGAGTCCACTGCTTTCAAAGCAGCTTGATAAAGGATGATTCATTTCCTTCTTGTGTGAGGGATTCAAGATTTGATCCTGAGCAAATTGCACGCTGGGCACCATTGCTTTTCTTGCATGCTATGTGCCCAAATGAAAGAAAAGAATCCCCCCTTCTTCCCCCCCATAAACTTTTCATGCCATTTTAGGGATATTTTCTCTGAATGTAAAGGTCATTGTATCCCACTGCTTGCATCCTGGTGTGCCAGCTTCCTGTTTGACAGGGCTATCCATCTCAGTTAGCACGGCTGCTCAACGCGCCGTGAGCTCACATGTGGAGCACAGAGCACTAAGTGGCCAAGATTTGATTTTTGGCACATGCTCAGGGCAGGGGCTCTCAGGAAATTTGCACGAGGGAGCCACACGGTTCCATTCAGTGATGTGGACCGAGAGTTCTACTCACCAAGATGAGATCCACTAACAAGAAATATGGTCCATGGTGGAGGGTTAAAGAGGAAAAAAGCCAAAAGCGAATATTGGCTTCCCCAAAGTTTTTGAAAATGGTGATTAAAAATGACTAAATATTATATTTTGTAAAAGTTGAATCAGCATCCTGAAGGTGCTCTAGATTGCAGATATAATTTATTTTGTAGGTAAATGAAGGTATTATCTCTAGCTCCTATACTATAATTTCATAGAGGAGGAAAAAAAAATCACAGTTCATTTATTTTATTTTAAATTGGATTGCTGGTCTCTGTTTTGGGCAAATGGAAAAACTTAGAATTGTTTATTTTGAAATAAATGTATTAGATCTTTTTTGTCATTCAGATGATCACATGTGTGCAGTTTGTGGCACATTTATTAATATTATAGACCAAACAGTGCATGATAAGACAGATCACTCACGTGCTGGAGAAACAACAGAGCAGGAGGAAGCTAGAAAAGGAGGCAGAACAAAATGTGATTGGATATTCAAGGCCTGAGGTTTTAGATGTCTAGTTTTCCGTTTTGTTCTGGTTTTGTTTGTTTGTTAGTTTAGGTAATTCTCTCAAGATGGAGAAGTCATTGGGTGACCTCCTAGCAAATGCGTTTGTGGCAGAGAAACTGAGTGTTTCTGAACCTCTTCTTCCTGTGTTGGAGAAGTTGGGCCAAACTAAACTGCAGGGAGAGCTGGTTTCTTGAGCCTATTTTTACAAATTTAGATTCTTGAAACATGATTTTTCATTTTGACATGGCCAGAAAAGAGCTTCAGTAATTGAATTAGAACAGTATTCAGATTGTCTTGAAAAGAGAAAATGCATCAGCAATGTTGTTATTTTCAAGTGACACTCATGTTCCAGTGACAAGGCAGCATACCCATGCTCTTGCAAGCGTGGTGGTGGTGGTCTTTAGTCACTCAGTTGTGTCCAGCTCTTTGAGACCCTGTGCGCTGTAGACCACCAATCTCCTTGGTCCATGGGATTTCCCAGGCAGGAATGCTAGAGTGGGTTGCTCTTTCCTTCTCCAGGGCATCTTCCAGACCCAGGGATCAAATCTGTGTGTCCTGCATTGCAGGTGGATTCTTTACCACTGTGTCATCTGGGAAGCACTCTAGTGAGCATAGCATAGTCAGTTTCTTTTTCTGAGAGGTCATTCCCTCCAGGTGAGCTGAAGTTTTTTTTAATAAAGAATATTTTCTTATAAAGGATGATAGAAAATCTACTGAAATGTAATTCAAGGATTTCTAATCCAACCCCTCCCCTCCCCATTTTACAGTAACTGTTTTTATTTGAAGCCAGATATTTGGACCCAAGAGAGGATAAGAGCACAAGATAATGTCATAAACCATGGACATTAGGCTTTTTATTGACCCAAACCCTCCAGTTTCCCAAAACATATGCCATTAACTTTCTGTGATTCTCAAGGATATGAGATGCAGGATTCATCTGACCAGCTGTTTTGCATATGCAAAAAGCCTAAAGATGGCAAGCTCTTTGCTTTTCCCAGAATAGGTAGCCTTAAGAACAACCGGCACGTTTTATGTTATATGCTGAACTATGAGTCAATGCATGTGGATCAAAAGTAGCTTCCAGTCTTTTGGAAGAGGACTGTTAACCTAGGGAACGCTATGCAGTAACCCTCCCCCTCTAAACTCATCACTCCTTTCATTGGTCTTTCTTGTTCCTTTTCATCCTTTCAGTTTTGCTCCACAAGGCTTTTGGTAATAGCCATGGACCTCTCTACGTAGTCAAGAGAGTTCTTTATCCTACTGACTATGTAGCTATTCATACTTGCAAGGTAGACGGTGGACTCTGGGAAGTGGCAGTGATGGCAACATGATTCTTTACTGTGTACATTTGATTAACTTGTAAATGGATATCTTTTCTCTCTCCTGCTTCCTATTTAAAATTTATTTTTGAACTTTATAATAAAATTTATTTTTGACGAGAAAATTTTATTTAAGAACAAACATGCAGAAAAATAAATAAGCAAAAATCCTTTCTGGCTGGTATTTTTGGGAGGGTGGGTCATGAGTATGTAAAAGTTATGAGTTCAGAGGAAGTATATTAGTCACCATTTTTTCTTATGTGTATTAGAATAGTTAAATATATGTGCAGGTGTTTAGTTGCTCAGTTGTGTCCGACTCTTTGTGACTCCATATACTGTAGCCTGTCAGACTGCTCTGTCCATGGAATTTTCCAGGCAAGAAGAGTGGGTTGCCGTTTCCTACTACAGGGAAATTAAATGTATATGGCTGTTTAAAATGACATTTTTAAAAAGTGACACAAAAAATGCATTTAATGTAATTTGAATCAAGCAGAGTGCCAAATATAGTATCAATGATATAAAATTATACTTATATGTATAGGAAAAGACAAAGAAAATATGTGAAAATATCAATTGGGTGGGTTGTGGGATTATGTGGGATTTTCTTCTTTTTCTAGTCAGAAAATAATGTAAGTATGAAATTCTACTTCCTCTATGAATTCTTCTCTGAATAACTGGGAAGTTAATTTATCCATAGGTGTGAAAACTTATATATGATACAGATACATTATTTCTGTTGTCTTTTTCAGTTTAAGAAAGGAATAAGTCATTAATGGGCCCCTGTGGTGTATAAAACAAAGTTTTTTTTTTAAAAAATTCATTAAAGTATAGTTGATGTATCAAGGTTTCTTAGAGTTTTAATAGTACAAGGTAACATAAATTGAGCAATTACTGTTTGCCGGATACTATTCTAAGAGAGTTACATGTACTGACATTTAATTCTCGCAACAGCTCTTGAAGTAACTTAAATGTTTCCCATTTCATAGATGAGGAAACTGAGGCAAGTAAAGAGAGGGAAATAACTTTCCTTGGGGCACAGCACTAGTGGGTGAAAGAGCTGAAATCTGAAGCCTAGTTAAATACCTCCTGAATCAGAGGCCTTCACCATAGGATTGTCCAGTGACAGCCCTGATGACTGGAAATGTAGAGTTGGGGTGGGAGTCCATTCTTATTTAATTCTTGTTCGTTTACTTTTTGGACAGAAGGCGCAAAAGGCAAGACTTTTTGGATTTGGATTACTCTTATATAATGATTTTATTTATTTTGTAATGATTGCATATATTCAATAATGATAAAGTATACATACTTAACTTCCGTAATGAAATGTACAGAAATATTTTATCAAGATAACTGAAACAGATTTCATTAAAAACAGCCTCACAAAACTGTTTAATAACGCCAACTCCTAAAACTATAAAGAGGGCCTATAGTAGGTATGTGGACTTCCCAGGGGGCTGCAGTGCAAGAGATACCGGAGATGTGGGTTTGATCCCTGGGATCACGAAGGTTCCCTGGTGGAGGGCATGGCAACCCACTCCAGTGTTCTTGCCTGGAGAATCTCATGGACAGAGGAGCCTGGCGGGCTACAGTCCACAGGGTCACAAAGAGTTGGGCACAACTGAGGCAACTGAGCACACGTGTACATGGTAAGTTACATAATTCAAATATACGTTTCTTTCTTATGAAGTTAAAATGATTCCTGATATGCAAGTAAAGCATATTTCTCAGCAGTTCTCATCTTCAATTAATTCAGTAGCATGAAACACCTACTGTGTACCAGTCGTTCTAGGTTTTGGGGAAAAAGAACTGGAAAAAAACCATCTTGCTTTCATGGAGCTTATATAAGAAAAGTTTAGTATATGGATTTCTAGTTGATTTTTGCCTTCTGAGCTCAGAAACATTGGCTATTGAGGCTCGGAGAATAGAGATGCATATAAAATTTGTTTACTGGTTGGTGCTAATTTTTAACTAAATGTTTATTTTCTTCCTGAAAATCACGTGAGAGTATCTCTTCTTCTTGTTAGCTTTTGGAAATAGATGTTGAGGTGGGAAATATGGGTTACAATTTCTAGGAAATCCTTCAGTTCAGTTCAGTCGTTCAGTCGTGTCCAACTCTGACCCCATGAATTGCAGCACGCCAGGCCTCCCTGTCCATCACCAACTCCCGGAGTTCACTCAAACTCACGTGTCCAGCGAGTCAGTGATGCCATCCAGCCATCTCATCCTCTGTCGTCCCCTTCTCCTCCTGCCCACAATCCCTCCCAGCATCGGGGTCTTTTCCAAAGAGTCAACTCTTCACATCAGGTGGCCAAAGTACTGGAGTTTCAGCTTTAGCATCATTCCTTCCAAAGAAATCCCAGGGCTGATCTCCTTTAGAATGGACTAGTTGGAACTCCTTGCAGTCCAAGGGACTCTCAAGAGTCTTCTCCAACACCACAGTTCAAAAGCATCAATTCTTTGGCACTCAGCTTTCTTCACAGTCCAACTCTCACATCCATACATGACCACAGGAAAACCATAGCCTTGACGAGACGGACCTTAGTCGGCAAAGTAATGTCTCTGCTTTTCAGTATGCTATCTAGGTTGGTCATAACATTCCTTCCAAGGAGTAAGCGTCTTTTAATTTCATGGCTGCAGTCACCATCTGCAGTGATTTTGGAGCCCCCCAAAATAAAGTCTGACACTGTTTCCACTGTTTCCCCATCTATTTCCCATGAAGTGATGGGACCGGATGCCATGATCTTAGTTTTCTGAACGTTGAGCTTTAAGCTAACTTTTTCACTCTCCTCTTTCACTTTCATCAAGAGGCTTTTTAGTTCCTCTTCACTTTCTACCATAAGGGTGGTGTCATCTGCATATTTGAGGTTATTGCTGTTTCTCCCGGTAATCTTGATTCCAGCTTATGCTTCTCTCAGCCCAGCGTTTCTCATGATGTACTCTGCATTTAAGTTAAATAAGCAGGGTGACAATATACAGCCTCGACATACTCCTTTTCCTATTTGGAGCCAGTCTGTTGTTCCATGTCCAGTTCTAACTGTTGCTTCCTGACCTGCATACAGGTTTCTCAGGAGGCAGGTCAGGTGGTCTGGTATTCCTGTCTCTTTCAGAAATTTCCACAGTTTATTGTGATCCACACAGTCCTTACTTGGCTTTATTAAGGAAAGCTGTTTATTTGTCTCTTCTGTCCATTGTTGTCTTCATTTTAAAAACAGCCCTGTTGTTGGCTTTGCTTTTCATTTTGGCCGTACAGCCAAGTGTGTGGAATCTTAGTTCCCTGACTAGGAATTGAACTCATGCCCTTTGCAGTGGAAGTGCAGAGTCTCAACCACTGGGTCATCGGGGAAGTCCCTGGCTTTGATTTTTATTGGTGAAACTCTTCTGTTCTCACAGGCCCATTTCTTCAGAACACAAGGGTGGCACTAGTGGTAGGCGTTTAGTTAATGTTAGAAGAATGAACAAATGAAGATATTTATTACCCTGGAAAAACATGCATTCCTAAAAAGTATCAGTTTACTGTCTTTAATTATTAGGTTTGGACTCATGAACTGGAAATCATTTTGTTCTCTTATAACAGAGTGATACATAGCACAATGGGAAGTTGGTAGGACTGCCATAAATATTTTTTGAACATTTAATAAGCTTCATTTTTACTAAACATAAGGAATTTTTATGTGTATATGAAGTTGTGTGTGAAGTTGGTTCCCATTCATTAACTTGCTGTTTTCATCAGAAGTAAAGTATAATTTGACTCCTTGTGAAAATGTGAAAGGTTTAGCTGCTCAGTTGCCTGACTCTCTGCTATCCAGGGACTCTAGCCTACCAGGCTCCTCAGTCCATGGGATTTTCCAGGCAAGAATACTAGAGTGGGTATCCATTCCCTTCTCCAGGGCATCTTCCTAACCCATTGACTGAACCTGGGTCTTGTGCATTGTAGGCAGGGTTTTTACTGTCTGAGCCACCGGGGAAGCCCCCAGTTTGACTGCTTATTGTTCAGCTATTGCCATTTCCAGATTATCCCACGTCATCATTCCATAGTCAGTGATGTTTTGGCTATGCTTGGTGTGGCCAAACATTCCAGTCATAACTGTTAGACTCAAAGAGGTAGTTATTCAAAGGGTACTTAGGGGATTGCTGGCATCTAAATTATTCTGATCAAAACTTAGAGATATTGTGTCAGTGTTTACGTAGGCTTCATCTGTTTGAAGGCATTGTATGAAGGGAGAATAATTTCAGTTTACGAACGATAAACAATGATAAGAATATATAGAATAAGTTAAAACCAGAGCAGTGAGACTATTTATATAAAAAGGAATGGAATGGTATTACTTTATATTTTATGTTATATAAAATAAATGTTATTTTATGTATATTATATATATTATTCCTTTTTATCATATACTTTCTAGTGGGTTAGTTCTATAACATAGCACATATTGGGGAAACTTTACATAGAATACACTTTCATATATAACACATACAAAGTTGAGAGTCTATTAAATACTCATGAGCTCATCATCTAGGATCAACAATTAGCAATTTATGGTTGATTTTGTTTCATCTGTGCTTCTACCCATTCTTACCTCTCTCCCACTGGATTATTTAAAATAATTCTAGATGTAATATTTTGTCCATAAATATTTTACTGTCTCTTAAAGACTATTTTAAAAACATAACTACAATACAGTGTGATGCCTAAAAATAAAAGATAATAATTCCTTAATGTAAAATATCCAGTCAAGGTTCAAATTTTTCTAATTTTTAATATCTATATGTATATATTTTTAGTGTTTGTTTATTCAAATTAGAGCCATACAAATCTACATACTGTATTTGGTTGATGTGTATCTTAAGTCTTTGAATCTATGGGTTTCTCATTCTCTTAAATTAAAAAAAAATTCTAAACCTTACATTTGCTGTTTTAATTCAGAATAATTTTTATTTTGCTAAACTTAATGAAAACCCCAATTCTATAAATGCAAATATTATGATTTCAAATAAAAAATTAGTAAGCTTAATCATAACCTTGGACAGGAATTCAGAAAAATCACTTTTTTGAGACACAGAGAAAGAATGATTAAAAGACATATGTTGTCTAAAGCTGAAAGGTTTTTCATGCTCTGAAAGTTTGACATTCTCCCTACTGAAAATGTTTTAAATGATCTCTTGCCTTGTCTGTCTTAGTTTCTTTCTTTGGTTCACTCTCTCTCTTTTTTTCCCCCACTTTTTCTTCTTTAATTAAACTCTCATGTTTGGGAGACTCTCAGAAGTTTTTTCTTTATAAGGGCAATGTTGGAAAAATGGTGCATATTTAGAAATTTTAGGCCTTGGAGCAAACTTTTAACAAACAAGCTGCTTTTTTAAAATTCTGTGGCTCTCAAAAAAGAGCTAAGAAAGTTACCCAAAATTGCTGTTAACCATGTTTCAACCCTCATTAGAGCTGGATGGACCAAAATGTAAAACACTGGCTGGCTGACACAAATCTCTAACAAGCCCCCATGCTCTTCCCTCCTCTACTATATAAAATTAAGTATTCATGTATATGTGTGTACATTTATATTTATTCACCTGCACATAGCAGAACCTGAAGCACTACTTTTTCACTAAATGCCAGGGAGGAATAATGCTCATCTTACTTCTTTGTCTATTATATACTTAAAAACGAATATCTAATATGTGTTTATAGTTCTGTTTTTCTAATTTTTGTTTATATGGTCATAAATGTTATTTAAAATATATAAATATGTATTTATGGCTCATTTAAAGGTCAGCTGATGGAATTGTTGTGTGTATGTAAATTTGTAGAGAGTGAAGACCTTATCCAATTTGATTTGCAGAATGCCTAGCTATTAAGTAGGAAGTGTTTGATAAAAAGTGTTAAGGGCAGTGAATTGAAAAAAAAAAAATCTGATCTCACTTGACACATGACCTTGAAATTTTTGCCAGAATGTCCAGTGGAAAAAAATCATTATTAGTGGAAATAATTCATTAAAGACAAAACTAGCTCATTATTTTCTCTATTATGAGGGATGGGTTTAGCAGTGTTTGCAGTTATGTTTTGTTTGGGGCAGTTGGTCATGGTGACCATTAGCTTTGATGTATTTTTTAAACTGCTTAAACTCCTTCTTTTTGCAGTTTGGGCATTAATGCCTTTGACCTGGAGAGGAGTGATCATCTTAGTTCTGTGCTTTGGCATTCATATAAAATGATCCAGGTTAAAGAGATTGACCCACAGTGATATACAACTTTTATTTAATAATTAAAGTATGTCCCATTAAAAATATATAGCTTTTGAGGAGTTATGAGGAGGAAACTCCTACCATCTAAAATTGGTGATACTCTCATACAATTTATATTGTGTTTAATTTTTTATTCTATTCCCTTCAATAGTGTAACTGTCATTTACTAACGTATAGATTTAAAATACAGGGTAGTCATTTGCTGAAGACCCACTCTTTTCGTGCTTTAAGAAGATGCAGTAGCAATTCTGTGAAAGGAACTCATTTGGTAAAAAGCACATTCATAAATGATACAATAGACAGTGCTGTTCCCTTTTGTGTAAATGCTTTATATTTAATGCTTTTCATTGATAACAATTCTCAGTCTTGATGCTATACCAATCATATTTAATAAAGTCTATTTTGACGTTCATGATAGACAGTAAAAAATCCTTGGCCATAGACATTTTGTAATATTCAAATACTTTTCAAAAACTTTCTTTTTTCCCTTTTTAATCTGGGTAAGAGCTCTGTCATCTAATTCTTATAATTTCAGTTAATTCTTTGTGTAATTGTGCAATTTCAGAACTGTAGTTCCTTTTACTTCTAAAATTTGTATACATTTTACATTTATACTTTGTCCAAATTTTCTCAGATACAATTGTATTTAAAAATTTTTATGGGATATAAACTCTGCAACAAACTCTTCATTCATTGCGTACTGTCAGTTGGTGGGAAGTTTATTTGTAATGTATGTAGGCACCTTGGCACGGGAAAGGAGCCCTGCGGGGTCAGGGACCTCTTCTCTCTGCTGTGTGACAGAGCTCAGCAGTGGTTGTGGGAGGCAGGGTTGTAGAACAAGCATGCAGTTGACTGGTCACTCATGAGCTTCTTGGTTTGGTTTCTGAGGTGTCAGATTTCACATGATTGCGATGAACATCTAAAATTCAGTGCTTTGAAAAGCAATGTTTTTGTTGTTGTTGTTTTGGAGTTTTTTTGATAGTAGCTCTGAGAGCTCTAAAGAGTCTTATATCAAGGTACTACTTGCTCAAAAGCAGTAACTAGCAAGATTGTTTGTGTGTCAGTGAGGGAAAGGTTTTTCCCTGTCTGCCCCTGTTTGGTTTGAAGAAATATCACCCAGGACTGAAGAGCAAATCTGCACTATTGTTTTACAAGCTGTTTACTCAGGTTGGAAAAGATCGCTGCAGGCTATATGCAAATAGACAGTGCCCAAGGTTTCTGCAGCTTCCAGCTCCAGCTCATCGGAGAAATGCATCCTACATATTCTTTCCGTCAGTTTTGTAAATCAACGAATGAGATGCTGGAATGCTCCTAGCACAGTCAAGCCTCTGTCCTCAGTGACGTGGCTGTATAAGGCCTAATACTCTCCCAGGTGAAAATCTGGGCCCACCACCCTGGGAGCCAAGATGACAGTCTGTTCTTAATCAAACGCTTTCACCAGTTTTACTGATTTAAGCTGATGGTTCTTGAGAATATCTGCTCCAGAGACAGAGTAATAATACAAAATTCAAGGGTCATGTTTTATTATTATGAATACAGTGCTTCCTTAAGGGAAGGGGGAAGTTTCTTTGAAAGGGGGTCTCCTTTAGATACTCCACAAGCGAAAAGAGAGATTAGAATTATTTGGAAAGGAAGTACTTTATTAAGATCTTTAGTCTTTTAGAGCATGATTGGAAGAAGTATAGCTGAGTTTTACTGCTCGCCTTTTATGGAGAGGAACACAATGAAGAAATTTTTGTTTATTGTTGTTATTGTCATTTTTGTTATTTTGTTTAGTTGCTCAGTCGTGACCCCATGGACTGAAGCCCTGCCAGACTTCTCTGTCCATGGGATTTCCCAGGCAAGAATACTGGAGTGGGTAGCCATTCCCTTCTCCAGAGACAATGCAGACACTTTTGAAGATGATACCTTAATTTTGTGACTCTCTCTCACACTGTATCATTCATTCACTTAACAAATATTTCTTGAGTGCCGATTATGTGCCAGGCATTGTTCTAGGTGTTGAGGGCACAGCAGAAAACCAAACATATAATGCCTCTGCTGTCAAGATACATTCCAGTAAGGGAGATAGAAAACTATAAATATATAAAAAAATGTTAAGTAGGACCTGGCAATAAATTAATGCATATGTTGATCCTATTTTCCCCATCTTGTCTAGAAGGAAGTTTTGGCAAATTTAAGCTTGTGGAAAGTAGCCATTTGGCCAGAACAGAATTGAAGCTTTTGAATGGGGTTTGAGGATTAAAAATAAAATGATGTAGGTGCCTAAAAGGGTAAGCCTCAGTTTTCTGAAAAATTTACCTATTTGGACTATTCATGTTTGGAATAAGACAAATGAATACATCAAAATTAGCTTAGCTTAAGCCATAGTTTAGTTTTTGTGAGGGAAACTGAAACTTGTATAGAATGGACATGCTATGAATATATTTAATAAAAATATTATTAACTAATTAATTATTAACTAATGTGAGCCACTGCTGCTGCTGCTAAGTCGCTTTAGTCGTGTTCAACTCTGTGCGACCCCATAGACAATAGTCTACCAGGCTCCTCTGTCCCTGGGATTCTCTAGGCAAGAACACTGGAGTGGGTTGCCATTTCCTTCTCCAATGCATGAAAGCGAAAAGTGAAAGTGAAGTCGCCCAGTCACGTCCAACTCTTCGTGACCCCATGGACTGCAGCCTACCAGGCTCCTCCGTCCATGGGATTTTCCAGGCAAGAGTACTGGAGTGGGTTTCCATTGCCTTCTCCGATATGAAGCACTAATATTTATTTAATGCTTCTTATACACCAGATATAGTTCTAGGTGCTTCACATGTAGTCTTTCATTCAGTCCTCATAATAACTCCTATGAAGTACATGATATAATTGCCCACAATTTACCAGTGAGGAAACTGACATTCGAAGAGATAACTATCATGGCTGATGCCAAAAATTGGCTCCATAGAATGTGTACTTAACCAGTATCTCCCTCTGTGGCATTATATTTCTAGTCTGCCAATTTAGTTTTTAATTCAAACTAATAGTAACTCTATTTTACAGGCATAAACCAAAGATTGACATTTTGGAATTGGTAACTGAACATATACATGTTTAAATTGAGCAGGGAGCTTGTTATGAGTCTAAATAACAAAACTGAACTTGCTGTCTTGGGATGGCATTTTATGAGAACTTATTTGTGAGACTCCCATTTTTGTATATCTAAGCTCTTGCAGTTCAGTTCAGTTCAGTCACTCAGTCGTGTCCAACTCTTTGCGACCCCATGAATCGCAGCATGCCAGGCCTCCCTGGCCCATCACCAACTCCCAGAGTTCATTCAGACTCACGTCCATCGAGTCAGTGATGCCATCCAGCCATCTCATCCTCTGTTGTCCCCTTCGCCTCCTGCCCCCAGTCCCTCCCAGCATCAGAGTCCTTTCCAGTGAGTCAGCTCTTCGCATGAGATGGCCAGAGTACTGGAGTTTAGCTGCAGCATCATTCCTTCCAAAGAAATCCCAGGGCTGATCTCCTTCAGAATGGACTGGTTGGATCTCCTTGCAGTCCAAGGGACTCTCAAGAGTCTTCTCCAACACCACAGTTCAAAACAAACTTATAAATTAAAAAAAAACAACTTTTTCTAATAACAAACTAGTGCTTGTTAATTCTAGAAAACTAAAAAAATACAGAAAAAGGAAAAAAAAGACACCACCCACATGTCAGACCAGGGACCGAGAAATAAATGTAGGTGACATTTTAAGGCACTCTTCTTTAGTTATCTCTTCGGTCGCTAAGTCGTGTCTCACTCTTGTGACCCCCATGGACTGTAGCCTGCCAGTCTCCTCTGTCCATGGGATTCTCCAGGCAAGAGTATGGAGTGGGTTGCCATTTCCTTCTCCAGGGGATCTTTAGTTATAGTGCAGGGCATTTTTAAAAATAGTTGAGGTCACATATGTAATATTTTCATCTGTGGTTCATTTAATATTATATAATTTGTATATTCTTTATTATTATTTCTAATATTACATAGTAGTGACGTTTTGGTTTTCAAAGCGAATATGAAAGATTTATCTTCTTTTGATGATCTGGAAGGATTTAGGCATGGTCAGTAAATTAGGAGGTGTTAAGTAGAGATACTGCATCTAGGCCATGCTGGACCATCAGAGTGACCAGCTCCACTGTTCATGTGACAATGTAGTTACCCTTTGAGATGTTTTTTCTAGGTTACTTCATTGCAGTGACTTCTTTGGCAATCCAGTGGTTAAGATTCCACCCTTTGAATTTAGGGAGTGAGGGTTTGATTCTGGTCTGGGAGCTAAGATCCTGCATACTATGAGGCCAAAAAAAAAAAAGTTTATTGTAGGTGTTTTGGCATTGACCTCCTTTCTTTCTTACCTCTGCCTTATTGTAAAGAGTTAAGTTTTTTAATGTGGGAGAAAAGTTAAAAGACATTGTGTCATTCAGGAAACCTTAGTTAATTGATTGCATATTTTGTTTTTATAATAGTCTCGTTCTTACCACATTTTGGTCTTTCTCCTCTTTAAAAAACACATACACAGCATTGTGTGGGTTAGTTACTGAGTGCTTACCAGTTTCACAATGACAGTCCTGTGTTAACAATGTCCCTTGGCCCAGGCATTAATAACTGATGACAGTTTGTCTGTTTTTTAGCCTCTGGTTTTTGCTCTGTGCAGTAGATGGGAATGTTCTGAAAGAGTCATTGGGGGACACTCTTACGGAAGGTTTTTCTTGTGTTTGAATTGACTGATCATGGCTCACACTCGGAGGTAGAGAATTTGTCAGACAAATCATGAAAGCTTCTAGGCTTGCAGGAGCAATGGGTTGTAATCCCTTTTTGGTTTGTTTCTAGAGGACCTCAGATTCTACTGGGCATGGGAATGAGATGAACCTCTCTCTGTCTCCTTTCTGTATTTTATAGTTCTAAAACTGACCTGGCTTATTTTCATAGTGTTCTCTGTAGCTTAGCAGGTGTCAGATGGTCCTAGTTAGAAGTCAGATGGCCTCCTACCCTGCACCCTTTCCTAGCAGTGTCATTGATACTGTTTCCATCGTCTCCCTTTTGTGTCCTTTTCTGGAATCATTCAGCTCACACTGAGGTCTGTCCTTAGAGGTCGGGATCACTCTGTTCCTATATGATTATGTTGGTGGCCCTTGGATCAAGAGAAGTATTTGCATGTGTGTGTGCTAAGTCACTTCAGTCATGTCTGACTCTTTGTGACCCTATGGATTGTAACCCACCAGGCTTCTCTGTCCATGGGATTCTCCAGGCAAGAATACTGGAGTGGGTTGCCACCCCCTCCTCTAGGGCATCTTCCCAACCAAGGGATCCAATCTGCTTCTCTTATGTTTCTCTACCACTAGTGTCACCTGGGAAGCTCAGAGAGAAGTATTTGCTTTCAATAAATATTTAGGTGGGTTTTCATAATGGGCATAGCAATGATTGGTCAGGATTTATGTAACCCAGGTTATCTATAAAAATGTACTCCTGTGACCAAAAATATCGCTTCATATGAACAAAGAGTTTAGTTAAGAAACCAGTGTTTTCTTATATTTTACATAATACAGTGTTATAATTTGCTGTTATTTTCCTTTTTTTTTAACTTGTAACCCCTGGTAGATATTACAGTGTACCCATTTGCAGTTTAAACGAACAGAATTAAGATCAATAATGTTTTTCTGTCTTAACTTATCAAAGGGAAGTTTCCTGTTGTGACTAATAAGATTATAAATTTTGTCCAAGTCTCTCAGCAGAACTAATTCAGCCAGGTAAACAAACAAACAAAAAAAAAGTCCAACTCTGTTGTAACTCAGGGGGATTAAAACACCTGTGGGTGTGGTGTGTTCTCCCAGGAGAATGAGGTGTCATTTAACATTTGATAAGGGATATTGGCTGCATTGTCTTTAAGTTTACAAAAAATAACCAACTTATCATCCCCAAAGAACACACCAATAGAATATTTTTTTCTTGTCTCTCATTGGTATACCTCAGTATTAGTAAGACATAATTTTGTTATGTTTTCATGTAGGTTTAGTCTTTTAAAAAAATGGTGTGCATATTGTTGCTAATTATAATGCTAGGGAACATAGAGCTTACTGTGTGCCAGGCATGTGGTAATTCACTTAATGCTCACAAACCATGTGTGACGTAAGTACAATTACCTACATTTTACACCTAAAGAAACTAAGCACAGAGAGGTTAAGTGAATTACTCCAGGACGTCCAGAAAGAAAGTGATGGAGCCAGGATTCAGATGTTGCAACCCAGGTATGTGCTTCTTGAGACAGGGACTTAGTCACTGTACTCTGCCTCTCTAAGGCATGACCAGACATTGTTGTGATTGTTTATATAAATAAAAGGCTCTGCAAGGCCTAATATAACTAGACTAACTCTTTAAAATGCTACTTATTTCCCCTCTCTTTTTCCTTTATTTATCTTTTCTTCTTGTAGATTGGGAGACAAAAACTTCAAAGACATTATGAGTGTGTTCTACTTAATCTGAAATATTTTGATGCTTCTGGAAAAGTGAGATGATTTAATTTCATATATAATTGCATGAGGAAATATAAATTATGTTTTTTAAAGTACCTATGACACTAAACCACAAAATGAACAGATAAAACTGATTTGTTCTCTGACAAATCAAGATATATGGCAGTGTTTTCATTCCAAGTGCCGTTCGAGGGGATGGAGCAGCTGAGTGTGCTACGATATGACACAACTCTTCCCAGGCGGCACTGCTTTCACATGGCCTTCCTGAGGTAATTTACAACGCATACTAAAAATTTTCTTAAACCAGTGTGAGGCAAAGCCCAGGTTGAACTTCTGAAGTCATGGAATGCAGATATATCTTCCTAACTGACCTTCCTGAGCATTAATTTACTCTTCAGAAATAAGTCATTTTATCCTATAGAGAGAATGGGCCATTTTCAGGGCATGGGGTGGGGAGTGGCATTTAGAAAATTCTCTGTCTTAAGTGCATTTAATAGTTTCCTGGAAGGTATTTGTTGACTTCTTCTGGAGGGTAATTTATTCATAGTAAGACTGAGTAATAATTCTTTTTTCTTCCCACTGGACTAAAAACAGTGTGTTGTAGGTCTCTGTGTGGTGAAAGTCTAAAAACTAAAAAATGTGGATGTTGTGCATTCAAGCACTTCTCAAAGGACCTGTGTCCCCAAGCTGCCACAGTCATTTGTTTGTCCTGAATTTTAAAAGGGTTTTGAAATGTGTGGGACCAAAATAGTTCTGTTTGTAGTACTGGGGAATCTGGGAAAATAAACGTGTTGTCTTCCGTGTGGGAGAGTTTGATATGGCTTGATTGCTGGTGGCCGTGGTGGTTTAGTCACTAAGTCGTGTCCGACTCTTGTGATCCTGTGGACTGTGGCCTGCTGTGCTCCTCTGTCCTTGGGATTCTCAGGCAAGAATACTGGAGTGGGTTGGCATTTCCTTCTCCAGCAGATCTTCCTGTTCCAGGAATCAAACCCAGGTCTCCTGCATTGCGGGCAGATTCCTTGCCACCTGAGCCACCCCAGAAGCCCTATTAGATAAAATGATCCTTCTGCAGGTAGCACCTAATCATTGCCTTAATTTTGTTGGGCAGTGATGGACTTTTCATTGAGTCTGCCAAAATCACTCACCTGGTCCCTTTTGTGATCCATGACAGCTGATTTGTGATGGGTGGGCAAGAATGGGGGGCAGAGATTAAGTGTTTGGGTCAAAGACAAAAACAGAACTCCATAAAGCAGATCTTGGTTTGGTTTATTTTGTATTAGGTTCCAGAGTAATGGGTAAATTCAGACATGCAGGAGATGTTATTCTGTATCACTGGGTCTTGTATTAGCTGCTTTACTTAATTTTTTTTAGTGGTATATTTTCTATTATATGAAAAAAAATGGTTGAAAATGGCTATCTGATATAAATGTTGCGTGTGTGTGTTAGTCAGTCATGTCTGACTTTTTGCGACCTCATAGACTGTAGCCCGCCAGGCTCCTCTGTCCATGAGATTCTCCAGGCAAGAGCAGATTGCCATTCTCGTCTCCAGGAGATCTTCCTGACCCAGGAATCAAACTCGGTCTCCTGCATTGCAGGTAGATACATTTACTGTCTGAGCTACCAGGGAAACTAGAGTTTATTAAACAAATCAAATCAAACAAGAGATAGTATTGTACAACATTGTGACAGTGTAGAGGGAAACCAGGCCATTTTGAAAGTAGAAGTTCTCAGTTGTCCATTAGTTTTTTTTTTTTTAATTTAATTTCCAACTTAATGAATATAAATGGTTAGAAGCTTATGGATTTCTCAGTTTCTTTTCTTTAGGGCTTTGTTAGGAATTGCTCACGGTGAACAGTTGATCAGGTATCTCCTATCAGACCAGCTGAGAGCTATGTAACGTAGTGAGACAGGACCTTGGATCTCCAGGCCTGTGTTTCCTACGCTCCTGTTCTTGTTGAGGACAGGATAGTAGAGTGTGTTAGGTGCTGTGAACTCAAGAGGGTGACTGCTGGGCTTTTAGTCTTGTTGTTACCACTTTCCAGCTCTGTGACTCTCTGCCCCTCATCCTCATCTATAACATAGGGGTGAAAGGGAATTCCCTGATAGTCTAGTGGTTCACACTCGGTCCTTCCACTGCAGGAGTGCAGTATATAAGATTCCACACACTGCTGCTGCTGCTGCTGCAAAAATAGGGGTAGAAGTCATTGCTTTCCCTTCCTCACCTCCTTCCTAGGATTGTTAGGAAAATTAAATGAAACAGTCCAGATAAGGTGCTTTGATCAACCCTGGGATTTCTTTGGAAGGAATGATGCTAAAGCTGAAACTCCAGTACTTTGGCCACCTCATGCGAAGAGTTGACTCATTGGAAAAGACTCTGATGCTGGGAGGGATTGGGGGCAGGAGGAGAAGGGGACGACAGAGGACGAGATGGCTGGATGGCATCACTGACTCGATGGACGCGAATCTGAGTGAACTCCGGGAGTTGGTGATGGACAGGGAGGCCTGGCGTGCTGCGATTCATGGGGTCGCAAAGAGTCGGACACGACTGAGCGACTGAACTGAACTGAACTGAACTGAACACAGGGTAAGGGCTGGGTACATGTTAGTTGCTAGTATAGTTACTACTAATACTTTACAAAGCAAAAGCTAGATACAATATGTTAATTTCTTTGGTTTTCTGTAGTCTTCATTTATATATCCCCTCCTTCTGCAATACTGGATGTGAATTACTAATATTTTCTTAATCATTTTGATTTTCTTGCTGGATAGGAAGCATAGATCCTATGATATTCATTGTGTTTTGATCAACGAAATCCTATTCCATGGCTCTACATCAACTTGGGAAAAAGTTGATTTCTTTTTCTGTAGACAAAGTATTCTGTTCTATATTGACTCTACTTTTAAAGTAGAATTTAATCTATATTTTATATATGCTGACAGTATAATAAAATTTCTCCCAAGTTGTCTGGTTGAAATTGTGTATTTAAAAAAATGAAATAGTCTTTAGTAATAACAAATTTTAAAAGCTTTAAATTTCACTAATGGTTTTATAATAAAATGAGTTAGTTTTTTAGTCAGGTGACAAACACTTCGTATCTGTTCAATCTCCTCCTTCTATAACATTCTAAATATCCAGGTGCCGTGCCACGCTCAGTGGCTCTGTCGTGTCCATGTCCGACTCTTTGCCACCCTGTGAACTGTAGCCCACCAGGCTCCTTTGTCCATGGGATTTTCCAGGCAAGAATACTGGAGTGGGTTGCCATTTCTTACTCCAGGGGATCTTCCCGACCCAGGGATCGAACCGGCATCTCCTGCATTGGCAGGCAAATTCTTTACCACTGTGTCACCTGGGAAGCTCCCGAAATATCCAGTTATCTAAGTACAAATGTAGCTTGACTACAGTGAACCATCTAGTTTAACACAGCATTCCCACCGTTGGATTGAAAACCAGGCTATTTCCCATCTCATTCCTCTTCCAAAATAGTTGTTCATATCTTTTCTTCTTATGTTCCACTTATGGAACTGCCTCAAAGCAAATCTGGGGCTCTGTGGAGCAGAAGGAATGTAAATGTTTTTTCCCCTGGGGACACATTGTCAATAGGTATTTGTGACCTGGATAATTTGAATGTTATTTACCTTAATCACAGCTCCTCCTTTTCATTCTCCTTCCTGGAGCATCTCACAGGACATAGCTTAACTTTAGTACATCTTACCTGGACTAGATGATCACATCTTGAAGGAAAAAAAAAAGAAGTAGACAGTGGTATTTGTGTGACTGAAGAGCCCAACTAAATAGAGATATTAGGTCATGTTATGCTGCTTTCAGTTCCATTGCTGCATGGTGCTGTTAGCTTGTAAACAGGGCAATAAGGAATGAACGGACAGTGAATCCCAAAGTCGCAGTTTTATTCTAATTTTTTAACTTCTTTCCCCTCACTCCTGTAGTCTTCTTCCATTCTCACTATTTCTCTCCCTTTTCTCAGTATTTAAAATATTCCTGTCTCCCCCCTGCCCTTTTTTGAGCAATATTCTGTTATTAAAAAAGAAAAAATTAAGCATGAATTACCTGTGGGGAAACATAGCATTTGAAGACTTTTTTCCTGCCAGCTAGTAGATGTGTGGTCCCACTGTGTTTTGGTGTGTATTTATTTTAATATTAGAATTCCCAGCTGAAAGCTAATAATACTCTAAGAAAAGTATAATTATGAAGGTAAATCTGTATCAAAAATTGCATGGTGTACCTCAAAGTCAAATATAATTATTAGGGGATAGTCTCCTATTTGATAATTATCCATTCATAGATTTATACATAAAGTAGTGTTTTTAAAAATGTGTATTTTTAAAATTCATTGAATTTCCCACAAAGTATAATCCGCTGGATTTTAGGCAAAATAACCCACTTTGGTATAATAGAACCACACCTATATCAAAATAACTAAAACACACTAAAATAGAAATATAATGTTCCTTCTGCCAAATATTATGACGTGACTCCTGCCAAGCCCTGATGCCCACTCCCTTCTGAATCCAGTCATTCTATTTTTAACTTTCCCAGGCATTCACCCCTGCCAAGGCCCGCGCATGTGACAGCTACCCCTTTCCCCTGTGGCTGTGGGCAGTGGCAATGGGAGCAACGCTGATGCTGAAGGTCGGCAGACAGGCTCGGTGGGGCTGGGAGCAGTCTCGCAGAGAAGGATAGCTCACAGGGAGCGATGCTGGGCCCGGAGGCTGCCTGCAGAGCCTGTGGAGAGTAGGATGGAGCCTCACATCCTGAAGGAGACAGGCTAGACCAGAGGGACACAGTGCAGTGCCATGGGGCTAGCTCCTAATTGGAAAGGTTTACGGGGCCATCACAGACCTGTCGGGGAGGCACTAGCAAGCACAGTCTCATTTGGGGCGTGAGGGATGAATCTGTTTAATCAAATTTCTCACAAACGAAGGAATCCTCTTACCATCAAATCAAACAGCTTATTTACAGATTTTAACACAATTTGGATACTGATGCATGTTATTGGTGTTCATTCAGTTATTTATTTTTTTAACCAGCGTGCATCATTAGTATTAAATGCTTGCTAAAGCAATATCATTTTTAATTGTAATGTACCTCCTTCTGCATAGCACCATCAGTGATTCATATGGCTCATGATTAGCAACTTTTCTTAGAGATTTACAGTAATATTGATGAGTTAGTCTCTATTCCAGTTAATAGTGTCTGAAACAGTCACTTTGATTTAGCTTAGTTCGAACAGTTATTTGAGACCTCAGCCTTTGGGCAGATGACAACCTTAACTAGTCTGTTCCTGAAGATCACCTTTTCTTTTGAGACTTGCAGTCATGGAGCAAGTACTTGAGTTATAATAACCCTGTACTATGAAGAAGGACAGCGTGTTTCTCACTTCAGGCCCTGTATTTTAATATGTAAATTTTATGGCTCTCATTCTTATTTGAGTTATTTTGTTTTTTAGATTGTATTCAAATTGCACAGCCTCTCATCCTGTAGACTTTTCCTCCTTTTACGATTCCCAGCTTTTCACTTTCTCTGTATTGCCGTGGTTGCAGCCTTTCCTTAATCAGAACACGCTGCTCTTCTGCCCTTGGCCGTGGCGTCCTGCTCTTTACCCCTATCTTGCTTCCAGAGATCATTTCTGGGGGGACAGGTGTGTGCTGACGGATCCCATCGAGACCCTGCTCTTGCTGGAATCATTCTGATTTTTTTTTTTTTTTTTTTTGGTGATCCACGGGGAAAGGAGTGACCAGCTAGACGCATTTCTCAAGCAGAAGCCACATGGTGTTTCGAATAGAAGGCTTTTGCAGACTGGGGTTTGTGACAAGCAGGAGAGGCTGGCGCAGGAGTCTTGAGTGAGCGCTTTGACACACCGAGTAACAGCCCATTATCACTTGCGCTGGTGTCAAAACAATACCGCAGTTTGAACTGCAGCTCAGCGTATTCCTGCTGTCACACACGCTCCCTCCTAAGTCATTAGAGTGTTGGCGTGGACTCTTCCCGGGAGCAGTTAGAGATGCATTAGGAGAGGGGGAGGTGTTTATTAATTCAACTGAAGAAGTGCTATTAATCATCTGCTCTGTGTCAGGCGCTGTGCTGGGCGTGGGGGTGGGGCTCCCATGCCAGAATGACAAGGTTCTGCCCTCAAGGTGCCTCTTGCCCAGCAGACCCCGAGAATGCAGTGACTGTCATAAGGAGTAACCTTGGAGGGGGCAAACAAAATTACTTTGAGAGTTTAAAAGAGGGTAAGATCCCTCTTACCAGGTTGGAGGGATCCATTTAGACTGATGAGGGAAGTGATGTGTGAGAGGGGCCTTGACAAGACTGTAGGATTTTGATGGGCAGAGATGAGGTGAGAGAGACAGGTGGCAGGGAATTCTGCTTAGCTGGTAGGCAGGATGTGTTTAGGGGAGATACAAGGACTCAGGAACCTACTGTAAAGAGCTGTGAATGCCAGGTTAAAGAGTTAATGTTGCCTTAGTGGACTCCTGCTTGAGCCTTCCACTGAAAGGTTTTTGAGCAGGGCAGTAATATGTTAGGAATATGTCAGTGCATAGTAAGATATTAGTTTAGGTATTAATCAGTTAAGTTTGCAAGTGACTACATGTTGCAGAAACTCTGCAGAGGTAGTTTAACCAAATAGGGGCTTTATTTGCCTTGTTGGAGAAGGAAATGGCAACCTACTCCAGTGTTCTTGCCTGGAGAATCCCAGGGATGGGGGAGCCTGTTGGGCTGCCATCTATGGGGTCGCACAGAGTCAGACACGACTGAAGCGACTTAGCAGCAGCAGCAGTGACTGTTCCAGGATAGTACAGTATTTCCCAGTGCTGCCACAGACACAGGCTCTGGGTCTCTTCCTGGCTTCTCTTCTTATGGTTGCAAAATGGCTGCTGTACCTCCAGACATCCAGTGCAGATTCCATGCAGGAAGAGGGTGGGGAAAGAAGGAAAAAAGGCCAAATGCCTCTCCTCATGAAGCTCTATATTATTCTGGAAGGGATTTCATCCCGTAGGACTTTGTCATTTATCTCAGTTTCAGGTCTAGAGAGCCTGGGAAATCAATTTTTTAATTTGATACAATGCCTCTCAGAAAAAAATTGGGTTTCTTTTGGAAGAAAGAAAGGGAGAGTGGTTATCGGGTAGATCGTAGCAGTGTTGGCCATAGCTTGTTTGTGAATCTATCGTGGGAAATCAGGAAAGACAGAGAGCAGAGGGGCAGAAAGCTAATCATGCCAGCAGAGATTTCTGATTAGATTCAGAGAGAATAACTTCAGAGTTTGGTTTCAATTTTAGATTTGCTTAATGAAAGATGATGGGACAATCAGTTAGGAAAACTAGGCTTTAAATCTAGCACTATTATTAAAAATTCATATATTTTTTTTACGAAGTCACTTCTCTGAACCTCAGTTTTCTTATCTGTAAAGTTGAGGACTTCAAAACCTGTGAGCCAAAATTTGTGATGCTAAGAGATGATTGCATATGTGCTCTTGAATACTATTTTCAGATTAAACACTGAGTAAGTTATAAAAATAAACATACGGATTATGAGAAGATATAAATTTATTTAGAAATGTTTTCTGCTAATTTGAGGAACCCAAGAGCTAGCAAAAGTATTTCATGTATTAATTTAAAATAGATTTTTAAAAACAACACTGTAATATTCCTTGGCACTGGTGTTTTCTGTTATCAACTATACTTGCATTTCGTTACTGTAGGGAAGTAGGAGATAACAGATTCACTCCCGAGCCCCTGCTCTAACAGGATTATTTATAATGTGACAATTTATTACACGGTCTTTTCCTGATAAATAGCTCAATTACATTCTCCATGTATTTTACAGTTCCATCTGGGGCAGCTCGTACCATACAAAGCAAAGATGCACAGTTCTATTTTTCATCTGTGACTTGTTCCCGTTAGGAGAGGTGTTGTCTCTTTGTTCCATCCCTGATTTCTTCCCCGACCCGCCATGACAAGGCACATATGCCTAGCTCAGATGTGTCCACATTGTTTTAAGTAGGGAGGGAGATAAAAAGAAATAAAAAACTTGGCCGCTATCCTTGAGGGATTTATTATTTAGTTGGGAAGAGAAGACGAAGACACACAGAACAAATGGAGAATGGCACATAAGATGAACTAATGAAGTGCTGGAGCAGGTGCTGCTGTCTCTGTGCTGGGGTGGGGTGTGGGCCTCTCTTGGCTCACTCACTTGCTGATTCTCTCACCTTTTTTTGGGACATTTCTTCATCATTTATCCTCAGAATTCTTGTAGCTTCAATTTCTCCCTTGCTGTTAGCCCTTTCTGCTTGGTCTATAAACGTTCATTCAAGACTGTTCTAGGGATGTCCCTGGTGATCCAGTGATTTAAGAATCTGCACTTCCTCTAAGGGGCATGGGTTCAATCCCTGGTTAGGGAACAAAGTTCTGGATGCCTTGCACAATGTGACCAAAAATAAAAATAAATAAACTAAAATGGAGAAACAGCATCAAAAAACAAACTAAAACAACAAAAAACTGCCCCAGATTGAAACAGATTTTCCGTATTAATTCTGTGATTCAGGCAACCACCATATTCTTGTTAATTGTATTCAAAGTTTGCATCACTACATTCTTACAATCTAGCTCTCATCAGTCTCAAATTGCTTTTACATAGTGTTTTTCTAGTCACCGAATTTAGGAGCCCCACAATCTGGCTTGTCTTCCTTTCTGTTCGCTTCCAGTCATGGAACTGCTTACATTTTCTGACCTCGTTCAGAATTGCATTTCTTATTGGTCCTCAGATGTACTGTTTTCTTTCAGGAATCTTTGTCTGTATGCATTTTCTGTATGAAATGCTTGCCTTCTTTCCAGGTTACCTGGAACACTTTAAGACCCAATTACTGTTGGAGTTATCATCCTGGAAGGATTATCCGCGGTCCATCCACCAAATAGCATTAATTAGTTGCTTTCTTCTCTGCTCTTATGGTGCTTATCTTTGTAACAGCAGTTAACACAATAGATTATAGTTTATCTGCTTACCTATCTTTTCTCCCCTGGTCTGTGAGTTATTTTAGTCTAGAGACCATGTATTATCCGTACTCACTGCTTGCCACATAGTGGGTTATATGGCATAGTGCATTACAATCACTCTCGTTGCTGAAATACTGACTTTGGAGTCACATTACCGGAGTTCTTATATTGACTACCACTTGCTGGCTTTGTGACTTTGAGCAAATGTGTAAAACTCCATCAATCTCAGTTTATTTATCTGAGGTACTAAATAAAAATAGTACCTACCCTTATAATGTTATGTGGATAAGATGACATCCAAGTAAGGTTCTTAGCCTAGTGCCTAGAACATGGTACGTATTCATGTTAAAAGAATATTTGTTAAAAAATATATTAATAAATAGAACAATATTTGGTGGTAATACTATCTGTCTCCTCTTTCACTTTTTGTTTTAGGTGAATATAAGCAAGGAAAATTAAAGGGGGTTGTCATGCATAAATATGACAACTTGGTGAGCTTCTGGATGACAAACTACTCAATAAGGATGAGACCTTTATCATAAGAAGAAACAAACTATACAAGATCAGTAAATGCCATTTATTAGCAATTACCATTTGGGCTTCTTATTTAGAAAAAAGCCTCCAGACATCTAAGATCACTACTAAAGCTTTAAAAGTAAGAGGCACAAAGAACTTTTATGACTTTTTGAAAAGCTTTTTATTTTTGTATTTGTAAAGGTGAATGTAAATGTTTTACCAGGCCCTAAGTGTATGTTTTGATGTACTTTTACACTTATTAACTGCTTCGTTATAGTAGGAAAATTCATCATAGGTTTTAACACTTGCTTTTATGATAGCCTTATGATGTCATTCCTGTGTAGTACATTGCATTAAAACATAAAGTGACCACCCTGAGCAGCTGGCTAAAATAATGCAGCATTCATTCTTCTTGAACTGCAGCCTAAAATATTTCATAGTTAAAGTTACAGCAACGTATGCTGGGAGGTCAGTTTTTCAGAGTTGTAATCTCACTTCAAGATTGGAGATTGGTAAAGATGACAATCCCCGGCATTCTTTGTCCAGTTCTTTGGGAAGACGATACTGGAAAATACCGAGTTCTGATAAATGAGGCATTAATGGGTCCTATTCTAACTGTTGAGTTATTTGTGTTGAGGAACGGGTGGGTGGGTGATCAGTAATAGCAGTTTAACTCAGATACCAACTGAGATGAGAGTGTTCCGCCCGAGGAACAATGGCTCGTTTTACAATGTGGCCACAAAATTCAGCATGGTTGATCCTAGCTGCCTCAAATATCATTAAACTAATCTCAGAGCCCGGGATTAGGTTTGGCTGACCAAGTGTCCTTTCAGGTCAGAGTTCAAGGAGTCATGGTTAAGTTTCAGAGAGAAGGGAAGACAACATGCTCTTGATGTGTTTGCAGCTCAGATTTTCTTCTATGGTACTTTTCAAATCCGTCAAATACCCTTAACTGCTAAACTAACACAGAGAAAGGCAGTTCATAGTCTCTAAAATAGTCTGTTTACACAGGTTATTAATGACTCTGGCCTATAGAGTGTGTACAAACCAAAAAGAAAAGTCGATGAAGGGGGTTGGCAGTGATGAGAGAGAGGGAGCTGTGCTGACAAACTCCCTTTCTTTCTCATTCTTTACACTCCTGTGATTAAATCCAGACTTAGCAGTGGCATCATTACATTGGGAAGATGAGCTGGAGATTCTTTTGAGAATTTCTTAACATTACCCTCCCCCTGCAGTAGAAAGGGTATTCACACTGTGACCAATCTTTAAAAACAAACCCATGCTAAACAGCAGGCATATTCTAAGCAAAGATTCCTCCTTTATAAAAACTTGACATTTGTTGCAGGTGGTGTTATGACACCATGGTATAGAAAAATCTAGTCTTGATTTTTTAAGTAAGGTATTGAAAATATAAAGTAGGCAGCATTGTAGGGCACAGATTAATTTAACCATGATAAATATGTTAGTTCCCCATCTTTTCCATGGAAAAGGCTATTCCTCAGGGAAATGGTATTAACTATGCAGTATCTTATAGCTGAATAGTGCTCTATAAAATGTTGGAGGTTTATACATAACCTGAATTCAGCTTTCTACCTATTATTTTATTTAGTGCCATTTGTACATCAGTAAATTTACTGTAAATTCCCTCCTTCTCCAATTTCTGTGTAGACCACTGTGAAAAAAACACAACTGAGCAATGTATAGGGCTAGCTGTGAAAAGAGAAAAACTGGAACGAATTATTAGGACTGTGAAAAAAGTGAAAGTGTTAATCACTCATTGTGGGTGGGTGTCACTTCAGTTGTGTCGCGCTCTTTGCGACCCCTTGGACTGTAGCCCGCTAGGCTCCTCTGTCCATGGAATTCTCCAGGCAAGAGTACTGGAGTAGGTTGCCATTCCTTTCTCCAGGGGATCTTCCCTGGATAGAACCCAGGTCTCCTACATTGCAGGTAGATTCTTTACAGTCTGAGCCACCAGGGAAATAGTTGAGTCCAAAACATAGTTAGAGATCATCTCTTCCCACTCCTCCAGTACTTTTCTGGTTGAGTGTTACTAGCCTGTGCTTCTAGGGGTGGGGGACTCTCTTCTTTTTGAGGTTATCTGTGTTTGTCATATTGCTCTAGTTTTATAATTTCCTGAGAATTGTAAAAGAAAAAAAGGGAATAGTCTTCAGACAGTGTGTACCAGTACTACTTCCTTTGTGTGTAGGACAGTTCAGATATTTGGAAAGTACTGATTGTGCCCTAAGACTTCTTTTCTGTAGTCTAAACAACCACAGATGTCTACGTGAATATTTGGTCTCTTTTCTTATCCTCTCATGCTCTGTATCACTCTGTCTTTGGTTGCCCTCTAGTTGTCCATGGCCCTTTGAAACTACTCATTTCCTCACATGTAATCTTCACTTTCTAGAAATGCATTAGTTTTTTTTGGCAGATGTTTACAGTGGTGGCTCATGTTAAATCACCTTAATGTAATCAAGGTTTTTATTCTTTTTTTTTTTCACAAGAATTTATTATTATTTAGTTGCTAAGTGATATCCAACTCTTTTGTGACACCATGGATGGAGAGAGGAGCCCACCAGGCTCCTCTGTCCATGGGGATTTTCCAGGCAAGAATACTGGAGTGGGTTGCTGGTCCTTTCTTCAGGAGATTTTCCTGACCCAGGGATCAACCCCGTGACTCCTGCATTGGCAGGTGGATTCTTTACCACCGAGTCACAAGAATTTAGAGAAGGTCAAAATTTAGACACTAATGTATTAATTCTTGGTAGATTTAATTTTGCTTTATCTATTCACGTGTTAGTGGCCCATTGAGATAATTTTTAATCTAAATTATGTTATCAATTATATTGGCTTTGTGGGCTTTACACATTTTACAAGCATGTTCATCTAAATCATTAGCAAAATGTTGAATGGACTGGGCTGAACAGAGTGCTGCGCCATAACCCTGAAGACCACCCTGGAGGCTGCCTGTTTCCTTGGGCGCTCCATCACTTAGTCATGTCTGGCGCTTTGCGACCCGATGGACTGTAGCCCACCAAGCTCCTCTGTCCATGGAATTTTCTAGGCAAGAATACTGGAGTGGGTTGCCATTTCTTACTCCAGGGGATTTTCTCCAGGTCTCTTGCATCTCCTGCACTGGCAGGTGGATTCTTTACTGCTGCACCACTTGGGAAGCATGACCATTTACCTGGGGACTAATTATTACGGAACAAGACACAAACTACCTAACTGTACTGTCTGTCTGGTTCACTATGGTATAATGAAAGTTCTTCTCAGATATTTCTGCCATTCTTATAACCGTGGTCAAAGGACATTATTTTAATTTGGTTATCCTTTTCTGTGAACTGAACTTTTTTTTACTTCTTAGATTTTGAACTTCGGCATAACAATTTGACTTGTTCTGGAATTCTGTTTCTTCATGATTTCATGTATATATGTATGTATAATATTTTTAAATTTTTACTCTCGGATAACACGTCTGCAGATTCCTCCAATATACTAGGATGTGAGTTCTCTGGGCTAGGAGACTTATCCTCGTTTATAGAAGCTTGATGTTCTTTTATGGCTTTCTTTCCTGTATTAGCTTTCAGGGCCTTCTCAGCCATTGTTCTAGCGTTTCCAGTTTGAAGCTTCTTTTGCTTTAGCAGATAAAATGGGGATAGATGGATAATTGGGTAGATTTGCTTCCAGTGTTCTGGTCTTTTTACATGATATCATTTCCCTTAAACAGCTGTCGTATCTTTCCTTAGATCATCATTTGGTCCCTGATTTTATGGAACACCTTTGTGAATGTTAGCAGGTTTGGTTTCACTTGGTTCGGGTCTTTCTTGGTGGTAACCTCTTCATTAAGATTCTTTCAGAGATTCCTGCTTATATCTCCACTCTACTTCCCACGCTTTTTATGTAGTCTTCAAATTTTAAGTTCATAGGAGAACTTTTTAATTGGCCACACAAAGGGCTATTTAGTGTAGGGTCCTGATCCTGACCTCATTTCTTAGTAGGGGAGCTGACCTTGGGAGAGCTCCTAAAATTCTCTACACATCATCTGTGAAATGGACTCAGAGCCCTCCTTACACTAGACCAGTTTTAAAGATTAAGTGAGATTATTTTAATGACCAGTGAGTGGCATCGTATTCAATGAATGCTTTTCTTATTACTGTTATTTTTCATGATGATGCCCGCTCATATTTTTTCCCCATTTTTGTGACCATACAGGCCTTTTTATAGTTTGGCATCTCTTTTAAACCATCTCCCTTACAGCAGTGCTATCCATGGAATCACACCCATATTTTCTTTCAGCTTTTTGATGTCTGTTTTTCTAAACTATAGAATACATACCTCTTCTAAGAATGCCATTGCTTAACTATTGTTGAAGCAGACTTTTGTACTTCTAAAACTCCCATGGCTCCATATCTCTCAAGTTAATCCATTTGATTTAAGCCCAGGGTAGTTCAGCTTCATAAAGGTGTTCCCATATGCTTTCCATGGTGAATACCATAAGCAGGATGACTTATGGGGGCAGCCTGTGGCTCTCCCATAAGATACTAAGCTCTCAGAAGGCTTTGTGGATACCTCTATTCTTCGAGGGGTTAGATTGTCAGCTGAAGATGTTGGAATTTCCCTGGGTTTCCTTTCCTTTTCTCACAAAGGACTGCACATGGGGAAAACTAAACATGTTATTAGAATGTTGGACTGGGAATTTAATGGGCTTAGGGAAAATAAGTAAGAATTGTGGAAACATAATTATGAAAATATAGGGTTTCACCGTGTTTACATTTTAACATCCTACCTTGTTAGGTGTGTTAATTGTAGAGACTGCCTGCTTTTTATCTGTAGTATGCAGAGAGTAGATAATAGTACCATGGACCATGCGATATTCATATAATTAAGCATTCCTAAATTTTTGGAATTCCTAAGTAAGAATGAATTTGAGAGTGTTTGGCCCTGAGATCTTTCTTCTTCTTCTTCTTCTTTTTTTTTTCCTTTTTAAGAATATATATTTATATATAGAAATAAGCATGTGGAGTTTGATTTCTTTACCATGAATAATTGTACTAAAATATTTCTAGAACATGTTCTAAGTTTGCAGTTATATGTGCAAAGGTTCAGAGAATACTTTTGAGGAAACTCCTTTCATTTTCCCTGAAAAAGTGATAGTGGTAGAGTACTTAAAAAAAAAAAAAATGTGGCTCCCCTCTCCTGCTTGTCACTTGCATTTTCCCTCTGACCTTCTCACACTTCCCTGGGGAGAGGCACTCTATTCTAGCGTCTCCCTGACAGGCCTGATTGGTAGGGAGGTACTTCTATAAGAGCAGATTCCCGGGGCCCATCCCAGCCTATCACATCCAGTCCCATGCTGGCAGACCCCAGAATCTTCCTTTTCATAAAAATTTTTTTTTGGGGGGGGATCTCACATCCCCGAGTTTTGAGAACCATTTCTCTAGTTCAATTGTCGTTGGCTTCTATTATGTCAGATAAAACCAACATTATGCAGTGTTCCTTCCGAAATGCTTTGTTGTTGAAGAACAGGCTGCTAGTGGGCCAGAACAGATTGTCACCATGTAAATGGGGTGTCAAGGGACATAATTTTATGGGCTCACACCTATCTCTCAGCCAAAGACATTTCAGGTTAGTCGTGTGCCTGCACGGGTAAAGGAATAGAGTCTCATTTGAACTGGGACAACCCTAGTTCTGGGTACATTCTGTGGTATTATATTTGCCAACTCATATTCAGCCCATGCATTTATAATTACTCAACTGTTTCCATGCATTGAGTCACTGCAGAAAAGCCGCTTCTTTGTAGAACCTCATTAAGATTTCAGCTGCTAACAGATTTTATTTTACAGTTCCAGCTTTTATGATATTAAGATATGGAGATTTAGGCTTCTGGGAGGGGTTATTTACAAGTTTAAAGCTCTTAGCTATGGGAGCATCAGTTATTTTAAGGGCATAACCAAAATGGGAAAAAAAATGGGTTGTCCGGTATTCTAATTGACGTAATATAATACTTGGAAGGCAAAATTAAGAATGCCAAATTACTTTTTAAAAAAAATTTGCTTGTTTGGGATTTGCGTGATTTTATTTAAAATGTCTTTGAATTTAAAGCAGTGGTTTTATAAATGTTTAAAATTTGGGGGGTGGAGGTTAAAAAGACTCACATAGCAATAAAGCACTATTCACAGTGTTTGTATTTTTAAAAAATGAGTATACTTTCTTTATGCTAGCCAGGGCTTCCCTGGTGGCTCAGATGGTAAAGAGTCTGCTTGCAGTGTGGGAGGGTCGGGTTTAATCCCTAGGTTAGGAAGTTCCCCTGGAGAAGGAAATGGCATTCTTGCCCGGAAAATCCCATGGACAGAGGAACCTGGTAGGCTACAGCCTACAGCTACAGACATGACTGAGCGACTTCACTTTTCTTTATGCTAAGTATATGTGGTAAATGAATAATCTCTGGCTTAAATAACATATTTTTCTTTTGTGGTTTCACCCAAAATTGTACTGAGCCATTTTATATCCTATATTGCTCTTTACCATGGTGTATTAAAACTTTCTTCTAAATAATGTACACTATTTTAATTAAGGTAAGTAACCATTAACTGAGAGTTATTGGTTATGTCAATTAGAGCTGCCACTTATATTTTGTCTTCTATCTGGTAACATAATAATCATTCTTCAGGCAGCACACAGAGGAAGTGAGCTCAATCAGAGCAAGCAGGTCCAATCAAGAGTCAGGAGAGTGCTAGCCATTGGGATGGTTGTTTTTGTGTGAAAGTTCTTATCTCCCTCCTTATCATGGTGTTACCATCACTTTCACTGACTAGGCATTGGCTGCTTGTCCTGTTTGGCAATCCTCTTAATATTACCAAAGGGGAAGTCTTACTCATCCAGTGCTCAGGGGCATCTGCTCAGGGATCCTTTACTTGCGGTTTTGTCCCTGGTGCTACTGCCTTACCTACTCTTTCTCCAGCCAGGTGATAAGAAGCCCCTTGTTGACAAAGATTGTTTCCGACTTCTCTGACCCCCTGAAGGCACTGTGTGGCTGTTGCCTGAATAGATGATGAAGTCTAGGAGAGGAGTTAATTTCTGCTGACTGACCAGATTGATTTAATCTGTCAGTATTCCTATCCAGCCACTTTGAATATCAAGGCTTTCTTGCTTAATATCCTTTTAGGCAACATTGGAACTGTTCATGTTTCTATCTAAAGGTTTCTAAATTGGAGGATTTCTCATCTGAAAATAGTCAAGAATTTATAAAAGAACAGAGATTTCTGAATGCAAATAGCTTCCTTTCGTGTGTAGGTTGTTTTGCTTAATAATTTTCAAGGAAAGCATGCATTTTAACAGCAATAAATTCATCCCTTGTAGGAAGTTTGAAAAATACAAAACAATGTGAAGGGTAAAATAAAATTCCCTTTTGATATCACCTGTGGTCCAAGATATATTTTATCTTAAAAGTTTTGCCGATAAAGACTTTTCTGTATCCCTCTTAGTATCTTTTGCCTTCCCTCCTCATAGGCACAGGACTATATCTATATAACATGTTTTTTCTACTTAATGTAACACACATATTCCATGGCATTAATTTTTAATGATTCCCTAATGGTTGATGGTATGAGTTATACCATAATTTACTTAACTATCCCATGTCTTTTAGGTATTTAGGTTGTTTAGAATGTTTTATTTTTACAGATAACTCTGTAACAAACATCTTTGTATTTGATGTCCTTTTATGTTTATGACTTATTGGGATAATGGACAGTGCTTTTTAAAATTCTCGACTATATTCATGGTTAATTTTCACTGATACTTAAGATGTTAAATTGTCAGACTTTAAACTCAACTTAAAGCTTAATGAGTTTTCTTGTTATTATAGTTAACCTGGAGTTAGAAAATACTCATAAGAAGAATTTGGGCTGGTGAAGGGCATTGTACTGATTTAAGGGTCAAACTGAAGAATTTATAAAGCATGTCTGAAATTATAAGACAGCTACATCTGAGTATTCTAAGATATAGCAGTCATTTAAAATGCATAACATTCATAAACTTTAAATGTTTTAGTACGAAATATATCACACTTACACAAGAATACAAGTCATGTATATGCTTAACACTAAAGAGTAAATAAGTAAAGAGTAAATAAGACAACCACGCTGCTTAGAAAAGAGACTATTCTCAGCACCTTCGAAACGACTTCATGTTCTTAACATAATTGATATTTGTGTGTATGTGTGTGTGTTTCAGTGCCAAGAAGCTCAGTTATATTGGTTTGAGAAGATTCATAAATATTTAATTTTTTCCATTTCTACTGCTTTCACCTGGTCCAGTCTACCATCCCTTCTTACCTAACGTGTTGCAACAGCCTCCAAACTGGCTTCTTTGCCTTTCCCTTCTGATCCATTTCAGCTCAAGATCCCAGCACTTCCCTTGCCCCCTGCCCTCCACCCCTGTCCCAGTCCAAGTGATAGCTTAAATACAAAAACTGAATACTGCTATTCATCTGCCTAAAACTGTTCTCTGTTTTTTGTTGTTGTTGTTTAATTTAGAGTAAAATTCAAATACTCACTGTGACCTGCAAAACTCTTTCTAATCTGTCCTGGCCTCCATCCTTTACCACTTATTCCTCCCATTTCTGCTCCCAGCCACATGGACCTTCTTTAAGTAAGCCTAAGCCAGATCTTTCCTGCTTCATCACCATATACATTCTTTCCCTCACTTTTGCTTAGTACCCTATTTTTCATTACACTTTGATGAAAACTTGCCTTTTTATTTCTTGAGCCATTTTCCCTATCTGATTATTATTTCTCATAGCATCCTATTACTGTGTGCTTAACAGTTGTTAAATATTTAATACTGTCTTTGCTTATTGGTTAGACCTAATAGACTTAAATTTCATGAGTGTAGGCACCATGCCTATTGGTGACTACTTTGTGCTTCTATTCTAGTACTTTGGTAAACACTCCAAAAATGTTTAAACACATAAGTGAAAAAATTTAATGCTGCATTTGGAAGAGAATATTAACTTTTTAATGTTTGCCAGTGATGTATGTTATTTTGGGTCTAATAAAATAAAACTGATTCAGTTCATTGAATCAGTCCTATATCCCTCTACCTCTTTTTGTTTGCATACGTATATTATTTTTAATTCTAACTGACTGGTTTATTAAATGTGACCAATTTAGGTTTAAATACTCTATTAGAGATTTATTTTCTCTCAAGTGCTTATCATAAGTACATAAAATAGAAAGATTTAGGCAACATAATATTGTGGAAGGGATCTTGATATAATGGAAAGAATGTGGGCTTTGGAGTCATAAAAACTTGACTCTAAGTAGTATTTATGCTGTTTGTTAGTAATCTTAGGAAACTACTTAACTTTTTTGTCCCCTGGTGTTCTCATCTGCAAGATGTGATGATAAGTGAATATTAGAGTGTTAATCACTGAGTTGTGTCCAACTTGTGACCCCATAGGCTATAGCCTGCCAGGTTCCTCTGTCCATGGAATTCTCCAGGTAAGAATACTGGACTGGGTTCTCCAAGGTATCATCCTGACCCAGAGACTAAACCCACATCTCTTGCATTGCAGGCAGATTCTTTACCCTCTGAGCCACCAGGGAAGCCTGTGTGATAATAACATATGCTTTATTGATTTGTTGAGAAGATTGAAGGAAGTAATATATGTTAAACCTTAGCCCTGTGCTTTCTACAAAATAAACACTTAATTCATGATATTATTATTATATCATTATTATTAGGAACTATGTGCCTTTAAGTGGCTTAATCTTTTCCCGCTATTATTTCTTAATCTGTAAAATGAGGATGTGTGCATGCTAAGTCACTTCAGTCATGTCTGAGTCTTTGTGATCCCATGGACTATAGCCCACCAGGCTCCTCTTTCGTGGGATTCTCCAGGCAAGAATACTGGAGTGGATTGCCATGCCCTCCTCCAGGGCATCTTCCTGACCCAGGGATCAGACCCACATCTCTTATGTCTCCTGCGTTGGCAGGTGAGTTCTTTACCACTGGCACCACCTGGGAATCCCAAAATGGGGATCATTCTTACTTTATGGAAATAACTTGAGGATTGAATAATATCATGTATGAATGTATTGATGTAAGACATCTAGAGCATTTCTACTTGACTCATAATTGACCCTCAATCAACAAATAAAGGTGGTTGATAAAAAAAGACTTGGGATTAAGTTACTTGGTGGGGATTGGGAGTCTTTAAATTTCATTGATTCATTTAGTACATATTTATTGGATGTCTGTTTTGTGCAAGGTACTTAGCTCAGTGCTACAAGGATGACTAAGACGAAGCTTCATGGAGTAGGCTACAGTTTAGTGGGGAAAGAGAATATTACATGAATTATTTAGTAATTTACCTCATAAATAAATACCAGCAGAGTGAGATTCATTATCTTGAGAGTAATAGGGAAAGTGCTATTCCATCTGGGGATATTGTTGGAGTTGGATTTTAAAGGCTAAAGAGGAGTTCTCCAAAGGGTAAGAGGTGCCATGATATGGGGGGCTTCCCAGGTGGCTCAGTGGTAAAGAATCCACCTGCCATTACATGAGACACAGATTTGATCCCTGGGTTGGGAAGATCCCCTGAAGGAGAAAATGGTAACCCACTCCAGTATTCTTGCCTGGGAAAGCTAATGGACAGAGGATCCTGGTGGGGTATAGTCCATGGGGTCGCAAGGAGCCATATATTACTTAGTGACTGAAGCATGCAGGTGCACCATGATATGGGGAAAAAATATCAACTATGGAGTCAGGCAAACATGGCTTCCAGTCTCTGCTGTTTAACATCTTTATGATGTTAGGCAAGTTATTTGAAAGTGAAAATGAAAGTTGCCTAGTCGTGTCCAACTTTTTGTGACCCCATGGACTGTACAGTCCATGAAATTCTCCAGACCAGAATACTGGAGTGGATGGCCTTTCCCTTCTCCAGGGGATCTTTCCAACCCTGGGATCAAACCTAGGTCTCCTGCATTGCAGGTGGATTCTTAACCAGCTGAGCCACAAGGGAAGCCTAAGAATACTGGAGTGGGTAGCCTATCCTTTCTCCAGCAGGTCTTCCTGACCCAGGAATTGAACTAGGGTCTCGTGCATTGCAGGTGGATTCTTTACCAAGTGAGCTACGAGGGAAGTCTTATATTAAGCAAGTTGTTTAGCTTAATATAAATTGGAGCCTCTCATGTCTATGTCATAGGATTTTTGTGAAAATTAGTACAGTGAGAACATATTCAGCTCATAGTAAGTACTTATATATGTGGTTTTTTGTAGTCACCTGGAATTTTGTCCTCCAGGTACAGGAAATGGCAAGATGACCTCTACTCCCATGAGTCCATAGTTGTATGTCTTTACCTGGTCAAATATGAATTTTTTTCACTTGGTTAAATCTTTTTTTTTTTTTATCTTTTTTTTTTTTTGAAAGTTCAAAGACTGGCTATTCATCACCACTTCAAACTCAATTGGTTAGAACATTTGGATCTTTAGGAGTTTCACTCTCACTCACTGTCCAAGAAAACGTTGTCTGCCTTCTAGATTTCTAAATAAGAAATCAATCATTTAAAGCTCTTTGTCACCCTGCTTACTCTTTGTAACTTCAGTAACAATTGGCAGCTTATATTTGGTTAGCAGTTTAGAATTTACAGGGAACCTGAACTCATGTTACTTCATTTAATGCTTTCAACCTTTGAGATGAAGGCCATTATGGTCTTATTTACAGGCAAGGAGATAGAGAGGCACAGAGAGATAAGTGACTTGGTCTTCAGATTCTAATCCAGGACTTCTAACTTGATACCACACCTGTCTTTCTGTAGTTTGCCTGTCTTCCGAGCCTGGCATTCCTTCCAAGTTTGCCAGCATCCATTCTTTTTTTTTTTTTCCCTTTAGACTGCAGCAGTCTTGTTTAGTTCTGTATGACCCTGGATTATGCGGCGTCCTCTTATGACCTAGATTTTGTAGCTCGAGGGAAGCTTGTGCCTGCTTTTTGTTGATATTGATAGACTGGTATTTCTCTCTCATTTCTTGATGTTGTCCAGTGTCTTCTTATTGCCCTGTGAAGCAACTTCAGGATCCTCTTATCTTCTCCCTCAAAACTACCAGTCCTTCTTTACTTCTTGCCCATCCTTCCACTGTCTTGTTGAGGTATGGAGTATACTTAAGTTGTAAATTCTTTGCAGTGGAGCTACTTTTCCTGTAACGTCCTTGGGCTCCTCAGTACTCTGCTAAGCAACTTTTTCCATGTCTTTCTAAAACAGAAACCGAATTTTTCCATGATGGCTTTCTCTTGGGACTCCCATGTCTACATGAACTCCATTAAAAAATTATCTCATACACTTACCTTTATGAGTTTCTTCTTTTCTAGACTTTGTGTGGCTTACATTACCACTCATTATTGCTGAGTTATTTTTCAGAGTCACTCAGTCTTGAACTGAATGACTTAGATTATAAATTCTTAGCGTATAAAGAACACTGTTACTTTAAATTATTCTATGAGCAGCAGAAACTAGTGTTGAGATGATAATGGTGATACTTAATAAAATGTTTTTCTCTGTTAGATCACAGGTTTACAAATAATTATTAGACTTGGAATGTCTGCTAGCTGCAGCTTGTTTGCCACATTCAGGGTATATTTCAACTTAGCACATCTTTACAAAATATAAAAACACTAAGTTCAAATTCAAAGTGATTTAAAATTATACTGTAAGATGTGAAGATCTATTACAAGATATGACTTATTTTTTTTTAAGGATTTGTGATTCCTGCCCACTCCTTTTCCTAGCACCTTTTATTTTGTTATCTTTGCTTTAGTAAATAGTCATTCAGGAAGATGGTTTATACAAAAAGAATGAAAATAAAGGCATGAAGGAAAATGTATGCACTACCATTTCCTTGTCTCTCCCTCTGAGATTTTATGTATGCTCAGCTTCAAAAACTAGTTTAAAAATAAAAAAGATGAGGGCGGTTGCAATCTGCTCCATTTTATGCAGATTAGGTATGGCCCTCAGGCACCTGCCAAATTGTTAATATGGCCTTCTAGTTGGGTCTGATTAGTGTGAACCCAGATCTTCTTCTCTATTGAAACAGAAATGAATTTGCTGGGAATAAGTTAGCAGCGGAGTTGATATTTTCACACATAACCATGGTCAGGTTATACTTGGCCAGTTTCTAGATGAAGCAGACTGGCCTGGGCATTTACGATTTCCTTCATTTTCACTGGGTTTCTTCTCCCCAGGAACTTTGGAGTTTCCAGAGACCAGTGGGACCCTAACTTTCCTTTGTGCTGTCATGACTTTGAAAGCCATTTTCCTCTGCATTCCCAATGTGAAATATTATTGTCCTTTTAAAAATTATTATTTGGTAAAACACATCTGTAGGCCTTATATTTGCAAAAGCAAATACCTTAAATTGTCTAGAATGGATGTTTGTTTAAGGATACTCACTCTGGGCAGTTGAGTTTTAGGATTATTGCAACAGTTATTTTCAGTGCCTCAGGGTAAAAGATTAATTATCTTCCCAAAAGATAATAGAGACAGCAAATATAGAAATATTACACATCTCTCATGGCTCTATTAGAGTAGATTTTAAGAAAATATTTTGATACTGATGATTGCATTTTTGTGGGAAAAGGATAAAAGGTTTGCAAGACCAAATAGGGGTTGGAAATTCAGGAAGAAAAAAACTAGAGTCCTATCTCCAGATTTGGGTGCATGACGAGTTTTAAAAAATAGAGTCAGCTTTGTCGGTTGTCTAAACTAAGCCCATATTGAAAATTGTGGGATATTTAATGTGAGCAATATTTCCTTTGAGGTTATTTTATAACTTAAATCATTTTTTGCCAGTGAAGGAGCAAGAAACATACTAAATGGTTGACATAGTCTACATTGTCACGAATAGACCAGAGAGATAAATGGCTGTGTTCCAAACACCGTAACAAGTTCTTCACATGGGTTTGCTTCACATGGGATGGTTTATGGATGAATAAGGGCTTTCCCAGGGGCTCAAAGGTAAAGAATCCATCTGCAGTGCAGGAGCCTTCGGAGATTCAGGTTCAGTCCCTGAGTCAGGAAGATCCCCTGAAGCAGGGCCTGGTGATCCACTCCAGTATTATTGCCTGGAGAAGCCCATGGACGGAGGAACCTGGCAGGCTACAGTCCATAGAATCACAAAAAGACACAACTGAAGCAGCTTAGCATGCACCCATGCATGGATGAATAAAAATTTTGTTTTTAAGGTCTCATTCTGGTTTCTTGTAAGCATCATTACGTGTACCACTGAACCCAGTATTTTGAGTAATTACCGGAAAGTAACTCAGTAGCAGGAACAAGAATTACAAAGTTCTTATTTCTAATTTCTTTGAATGCTAAAATTAATAGTCACATAGATGTGATTGGGGAAGAAATTTGCAATCATTTTTGGACTCATAGTTCTTAGATATAATGATATTTCAGGAATGTAGTAATATTGTGCGAGCTTTTTTTTTTTTTGAGGCTGTACTGAGTGCCAGTCATCAGGTGAGGCATTCAGATGAATGAGATATATAATCACTGATTGATTGCAGCTAGTTCTGAAATGTTTCCAAGTGTGTAAAAACTACAGATTGATAAATGTCCAGGGGTGTTTTAACTTAAGTAAATTTAATGAACTATGAATGATATAGATAAGTGTTTTATCAGAACATAGTTATTCTTGTTGCTGATGCAAATTAATTTTAATGTGATATTGGATAACTTGGTTAACTACCTACTTCTAGTATAGCAGCCTAGCAATATCATGATATACATGAAATAAATGTCCAGTTTATTGGTGAATCATTATAAAGTGAATATGACAATACACTGTTGTTTCCTTTTTTTGAATGGGAGGAGCGGATCTTTGTTTCCTGACCAGGGATCAGATCCATGCCCCCTGCATTGGGAACAAAGAGTCTTAACTACTGGACTGTCAAGGAAGTCCTGATAATATACTGCTCATCAAGTTAAAATGAGCATAAAAGAAAAATTTGGGCCTATGAAGATACCTGCTGTTCATCAGTGTAAGAGATTCAGTTCAGTTCAGTCGCTCAGTCGTGTTCGACTTTTGTGACCCTGCGAACTGCAGCATGCCAGGCCTCCCTGTCCATCACCAACTCCTGGGGCTCACCCAAACTCATGTCCATTGAGTCAGTGATGCCATCCAACCATCTCATCCTCTGTCGTCCCTTTCTCCTCCTGCCCTCAATCTTTCCCAGCATCAGGGTCTTTTCAAATGAGTCAGCTCTTTGCATCAGGTGGCCAAAGTATTAGAGTTTCAGCTTTAACATCAGTCCTTCCAGTGAACACCCAGGACCAATCTCCTTTAGGATGGACTGGTTGGATCTCCTTGCAGTCCAAGGGACTCTCAAGAGTCTTCTCTAACACCACAATTCAAAAGCATCAATTCTTAGGCACTCAGCTTTCTTTATAGTCCAACTCTTACATCCGTACATGACTACTGAAAAAACCATAGCCAAGATTAGACATGAGGAAAATCAGTCTTGTAGTGAATATTTTTTATGTTCCTCCCATATATTGTAGAATATACATGTTAAAACAACAAAATAAAATAAAAACTGAAATAAGCTGATCTTTTTTTTTTTTTTTTTTCACATTTGGCTTACTGACCTGACTATGTTTTTAAGATTTGTGACTTTCCTTCCTTTTAGAGATGGGAAGTTGATGGTGACCTGATATTAGAATTAAAATGAAACACCACTCAAGCTGTTTTGAGAATGATTGAATTAAAAATCCACTTGATATCCTAGTCCCTTGTTTCTAATGGAACACAACAGAAATTTACAGTAGTAACTCTCATATAATTCCTGTCTTCTCCTTGTCTTCCTTACCAGCTTTTATTTTTAAATGCCCTGAATAAAAATAAAACTATTTACGTTTTGTGGGGCTTGTATATCAGTGATTCCTAGGAAATTTCATAGTATTTATAATTAGATAATTTAGAAACTTCAGCACCTTTCTCTTAATTTTCAGAATAATACTTCCTGAATTAGATTTATTTACTTAGGTGGTTTATTTACTTATGCTAGGGGCTTAGTTCATGTACAAAAACATCTTTAAGGAGAGGAAATCACTTATTTGTGGAGGCATATCAGCATTATATTCTGTTTGTCCTATGGAGATGCAAAATTGATCTGAGCGTATCTTACTTTTCTAATAATTGTGTTATTGTCTTTCATGCACATAAAAGAATCCCTGGGGAAAGCCACTGTTAGCTAATAATTTTAATGTAAAGGAAATTATGAAAACAAGTATATTTATTCAGGTAGTAGTCCGTTAGGAGTCTGTAGGCAGCAGCTTCTGTTATTTTAGTAAGAAGTGCAGTTGGCAGAATGATAATCAGTTAAAAAAATCCTGATTGAGCCATGTTCCCTTTTTTGGTTGATATGAAAGCCATTGTTTTGCTCCCCAACTGGCAGACCTTCAATTATCCTGAATTTAGAAGTTGTTTACTATACTTTGAAAGTTTAAAAATGAGCCCTCCCTGAGAAACAAAAAGCTGGGTGCTTGCCATTTTTTTAAAAAGAAAAGTAGAATTTTAATGAAAGAAAAATCAATCCACCAATTCAATGTTGAGTTTATTTTCACAGTTTTGAAGGCTTGCTGTGTTTTAAAAATGACAGTAATCAAAGCCACCATTATTAGGCCTCCAAAGTATTTAGGCAGTATTTTGATTTAGGGTGTCAGAACTGCAAGGGGGAGACCAGGAGTAAGTCTCTGGGAGTGGATGGATTCCTTGAGAAGATTTGGTTTGAGGGTTTCAACCCCTCAGGCCTTTCTCTGTGGCTTCAGCAGCTGTCTAGAATATCTTGTCTTCCTGGCTGTCTAGGGTGCTAAGAGTGTGGGGGCTCATTTCTCTATGTGTTGGGGGTTAACAGAGAGCCAGGGGATGGGGTCTGGGTAGAAAACATCAATTAAACCTAACAGGTGAGCTAGTTCTGCCCATGGCATGGCAGAGTGGCAGGCCCCCTTCCCTTTACCCTTTCCCTCCCTTCTTCCCTCCTCCCTCCTTCCATTCCCTTCTCTCCTCCTTCCATCTGCTTCCTCCCTTCCCCTCCTTCCCTTCTCCATTAGTTCATGTACAGATGCATCAAGGAGAGGAAATTACTTAATTCCCCTGTCTCCCCCTTTGCCTCCTTCCTCCCTTTTTCCTTCCTTCTTTTCCATCTTTTCTTCTTCCCCCCAACCCTGTTCCGTATTCCCTTCTCCTACCCCATTTAGCTTTCTTCCTTTTTCCTCCCCTCCTTCCCCATCCATTTTCCTTCCTTCCCTCCTCCTTCCTTGCTCTTCCTTCTCACTTCCTTCTGTCCTTCCTTCTCATATCTTTGTGCCTCTGCCATCTGCCAGGAACTGTGCTATTGAGGAGCTTGCAGTCCAGTGAGGAATAGAGACGATAAGTATTTACAGGTCCAGAGGGCCTCTGGGATGCTTTGCAGCAGAGGGTGCGGGTGAGATACAGTTCCTGATATCTCTCAGATTTCGGCCACAACAAAGATCAAGGATCCCACATGCCACAGATAAGGCTCTGAGCAGCCAAATGAATAAATAAGTAATCTTTTTTTTTTTTTTAAAGATGGTAAGATGGAGGCTCAAGGAAATTAAGTGACTTGCCTCAGTCACTGAGGACAGTTTTCAAGCCCAGGCGCTTTTGGCTATATCAGGTGACTTGCCATATTGGCCAGTGACATTTTAGGGGATTCACGTTTTTACTTAAGTAAAAACATTCTAAAAAAATGTAATGCTTACCTCTTTTATGGTAACTCACAATTCATGAATGCCAGCATATGTTTATACAGCACTTTATAATTTTCAGTGCCATTTAGCTCATGTTATTATAATTACCATTTTGTGAGTCAGGCAGGGGATTTTTTATTGGTGGTGATTTTATTCTGGTTTTGCTTTTAAATCCCCATTTTATAGAAGAAAAAAGAGGTATCCAGAGAGGTTAAGTGAGTTGCTTATAGGTGCAGAGCTCCAGCCAACAAATGGCAGCTCCAGGACCAGACCTGGATATCCTAATTCCCAGTTTGCCCTCTCTCAGATAAAGTGGCTTTCTTGTTTGTCATGCACACACTGTATTTTAGGCATCCTCATGCTTACAGGGCTGTAGTTGGGGTTGTATGAAACAGTTAAACTGGCACTGCCCTTGCCTTCTGGCAGCAAATAATCAAAGTAAGGTAAAAAGTTTTTGGAGTTGATGCCTATAGAGGAAACTGTTTTCTTCTGTTGTTAACATTACCTCTTCATCCCAGGGATGGGGGAGCCTGGTGGGCTGCTGTCTATGGGGTTGCACAGAGTCAGACATGACTGAAGTGACTTAGCAGCAGCAGCCCATGCCAAATCCTGCAAACTTAAGGAGAACTGTAACTTCATTATAATGCGCTCCTAACCCTATTTTCCTTCTCACACTCCAGCACTTTCTCCTTTCTCTTTGCTTATCGTCTTTAACATTTGCTGAAGTGAAGTGAAGTGAAGTCGCTCAGTCTTGTCCGACTCTTTGCGACCCCATGGACTACGAGGCTCCTCCCTCCATGGGATACTCCAGGCAACAGTACTAGTGAGTTGGAAAAAAGGAATCTGCGACTCTTGGTCTCTTCCCCTTCTTCTGAGGAGGATCAGTAGCTTGATCTTTTCCGTGCTCTAGCTTCTTATTTTTACCAGATACCTGGGCTGTGCTTCCCAAACATGGCTTATTCCCAGCACTTACAAAGATTTACCCTGGAGCTTCTGTTCTGCAAGCCCGGGTAGGCCTACAGCTGCTCTCAGGATGAACTTGATCTTGAATGCTCTAGCTATTTGCTTAATATGACCACTCTCAATAGCACAATCTTTACTAAACTACAAATTTCTGGGAATGGGGAGGAAAAAAAATCCATTTCTGGTCTTCCCCTGCTCTTCAGATCATCTGTAACTGTTCAGCCCAGCTACCATGGGATAACCAGACTTCCTGTCAGGAGGAGGAGAAGTCACTCAGTCATGTCCGACTCTTTGCGACCCCATGGACTTCTCCATCCATGGAATTCTCCAGGCAAGAATACTGGAGTGGATTGCCATTTCCTTCTCCAGGGGATCTTCCCGACCCAGGGATCGAACCCAGGTCTCCCACATTGCGGGCAGACGCTTTAACCTCTGAGCCACCAGGGAAGCCAATGCTGAATCTCTATCATGGTTCAGTTGCCTGTTGATTCCTGTGGCATTTTTCTGATGTGGATAAATATTTTACGGGGCTCAAATAAACCATTTTCATGATTCATCAAGTATGTTGTGACTATAGATCTACCTGCTATTCAATTCAAGAAACTGTTACCTACTGAGAACACACCTCATATGTACTAGGTCTTTCGCTTCTTTGTTATAGCCATTCGAGTGGGAGTGCCGTATGTAAAAGTTCGGTGTGCCACTTTTATGTATGACATTTCCAAAAGATGGAAATCAAGGTACCATCAGAACTTCTTTGAATATGAAATATCTGAAATCAGAAAGCCATGTACATTTTTAGATTTAACAGTAGAATATATGTGAAGATGTACTGAAAGTAAAAATTACTAAAATGTTCTTAAAGAACCCCCCAGGAATTTAAACCAAAGAAAAAACCTCCAAACTAGTTGCCATTTTGTAATCGTTATAGCCATATTTGCTTCCATGTCTTGTAGTTTCTTAACAAATTACTGTGAAATCAGGTTAGTTGGAACATGAATAAATGTAGAACATAAAATGAGTATACTTTTACCTCCCTATTATGCGGCAACATTTTCTTTGATAATCAACATGCCCTCATAATATTGCCCTTAAAATCAGATATTATGTAACCTTAAATTATAGGAAACAGAATATGCCTGAAGGACAATTCTGGAATATATAATTGGGAGCATACAGTCTATAGAATTTACAAGGGTGTTGAGCTCAGTGACATGGTACCTGGAGAACTAGGTCCTCAGTAAAACTTGTTGCAACATTTGAGCTTCTATCAGAAAAGAATACATGTAATAAATTAAGATGGGGAATATGTTCAAATGGTATTCTTTGATCTTCAGTGGATAGACTGCTTACCCCAGAGGATGCAGAAACACCGGCTAGACATAATTTATGAATAGCATCTGCTAGAATATAGCCAAACATGTTTAAAAGAATATATACATTTTCCCCTGTGTCTTTGATTATTGAAGATACTTTAGGAGGGCAAACACTAGGGAAAAATCTCTTTATGCAAATATATTTCTGAATAGAAAGGAGGAGAAGTTTGTTTGTGTTACCTGCCAAAATTAATCATTTGATTCTGAACTCTTTCAGATAATGATTAAACTGAGAACAATAATAAGAAAATATATACCAGATGAAATAATTTTATTCAGTGGCAGAAGCTCAGAACTGATCCCAAATAATTTCTCATAACGCTTTTCTTTCTCATTTGTCTTATTCCCCATGTAATAGTTTTAAATGGCATTCTTATGAAATAAATAACTAAACACCAACCATATTTTTTTCATATCCTGACCAATATTTTGGCTGTTTTTCAGAAGAGTCGGAATTTTGAAAATTAAATAAAGGTTTCTAAAATACCAACTTCAGAAAGTTTTATTTAATTTGTGGAATAATTTTGTTCTCTCTGTCTGTTTTTTTTTTTCATAGGGTCTTTATTAATTTAGTCTAGTTACTTAGTGCTTATATTAAATAATCTAATAAAAGTCAGGGTTATAGCATAACGTTTCCCAAATGTGAAGCAGCATCTATTACATGAGACAAAATCTTTATGCTCCAAAATGTAAAAACCATGTATAGAATTACAAGGCACGAAATGGTACTGTATGTATTTTTTAAAGTAGAACGTTTTTATAATGTAAGGGGGTAGTCAGCTCAAGAAAAGATTGTCAGACAGCTCTGTGTCACTGTCGTTTGTATCACTGTCAGAAAGTGCTCTAAAAATTCATATTTCAGGTTTTCAATACTAATAATATTCCTGATGATTATTTCTCTTTATACAGATAGGATTTAAGATTAAAGTGAGTGTTCTAAAGAGTAAGAACCTACCTTGTTTGTTTTTGTCAATAATATTTGAATTGTTACAGGCAGAGCTTTCTCTGTGAGTATGTGTGTGTGTGTATGTATTTTTAGATAAATTCATTTAACCAGTGCAGCCTCAGTATTTATTCTCAATTGCCAAAATATCTGTTTTTGTCCTATATTTTCTTTTGTATTGTTATCAATTCAGGATTAAGTGTATTGTAGGTTCCTGGACAAGTATGTTCTGAGATTTCATTAATTTTTGTAAGTTGTAATGGTACTTGAAAAATGTAAGAAATGCTGGAAGAATGCTATTTCATTTACCATTTACTTTTACATCAATGCAAGACATCTGAAATATGGATAGTCTTTAAAATCAAAGCTGAAAGTGTAGGAGAGTTTCACTAAGTTGTACTGGGGTACTGCTAAGCTATGTATTCAAAAGGAAAATGTGTACATTTCAAAAACCGTTTTTGTTTTGCCTTTTGTTCTCTTTCCTCATTGAAAAGTCATTCTTACCACAGGTTTAACAATAATAACTACAATTTATGCCTTTATGCTGCTACAGTTTGATGATATACTGCAGTCAGGCCACAGGTTAGAAACACAGGCTGAGTTACTGTATACTGCTGGGTAGTGATTTCCTGTGAACTGATTTATGGATAAATAATTCTGTGTTCTTATTATATAGGATAGACAGTTTTTAATTTCTTTAACAAAGCTTGGCTGAACAACGGAAAATTAGATGCTATAGCACAGGGACACAACCACTCTGAGGGGGATAAACAGATGCAGTCAATGTCATGAGTTCTCCTATTTTTAAAAGGGGCTTCATCAGCATTTGGTGTATTGAGGAAATAATACTGCCAGCCAGAAGCCCCAGGGCTTAGTTACTCTGAGGCTGGGGTTTTGTATTGATACTCTTTTGCTGAGATCTTTTCAGAGAGTTATGAAATATGTAAACCTTAGCCTTTAGATATTAAAGCTAATGTTTCATTTTTTTCCCAGGCTGAATTTTCGTTTTGTTTGAAAATTAATGGTAAAATGTACCTGGAATAAAAGAAAATTATTCATCAAGCTGTTCTATAAGAATACAGCTGATATCTTGCTGGGTTTCTGTATCTGTCTTACCGATTGATTTGTAGGCTTTATTCTTCAATACACCCAATATATATCTGTTTTATCAGCATCTATCTCTGTGCCACTGCAAACTGTGAGAATTATTCTCTTATAGGTGATCTGCTGCAGGTGTTCATGAAATAAACATTTCTTATATTTGAGGTACAGGGGGTAAAACTGTCATTTTGGTTTATTTTAAGAATGGTTTCACTTAGGTATGTGTTTAGCAATAATAAGCTACTCTACTCAACTGTGAGCTCCATAATTACAGGGATAATGTGTATTGGGTTATGTTTTCCTCTTAGTGACTTATGCTGGAGACACAAAAGAAAAATTTGTTAAATGAACGAATAACTAGTGCTTAACATAAACCCTTTTGATGTTTTATTGATTATATTGTATTATCCTCAGAAGTGATCAACTTTCTAAAAACTTGAGTCAAATATTGATTAACTCTAATATGTATTATCACCATGCTTGTTTTCACATAGTTAAATAATACTACTGATATGAATTATGCATTTACTGAGAAGAGTATTTGGTGTCTTTAAGACAGGTTATAAACTGATAAAAATAACAAATACAAATGAACACAAGCAAGTATTGATATTTCTTTTGTGATATGTTCACTGTTTGGCAGAAACTGCATTGAGAGAGTAAAAAACTGGTTTCCATTATGGCATCTTTTTAATTTTAGACAAAAATTGCTTCCATTTGCAACCTAATTTTATGTCACTAATGGGAAATTTACCTGCAATTGTATTTTGTTATTTGGTCTAAAGGCATCTCATGAAGAATGGATTGGTCCTCTGCATTTTAGTGAAAGATTTGTCTAGATATAAACAATTTTATTTATATTATGCTCAATTCAATCGTGTTAACATTTGTATGAATTTCAGCCCCCAAATAAAGGCCCATAATTTGCAACTCAAAGACCTTGAAAGTGCATCTGTAATAGTCCTCAGTACCAGGCATTTTGTAAATGTGTGCAGATGATAAATTCTTTGGAAATAGGAAAGATGATGTGGGAAACAGTGGTTATGTCTGAAATGGCACTGTTGAGGGAGATGATTTTTTTCTCAGAGAAGCTGGCTTTTTAGGCCCTGACACCTGTTTCCTTATTGGTCTCATATGTTCCTTTTTTAACATTAAATGTCAAGACCTTGCCCCATGTGTAACTCTGTGGTGGGGGCACAGCACACACGGGCAGAGCTGAGTGGGAAGGGAATTAGTCCTGTAGGTAGAAAACTTGTCAGATGAAGCTTAGAGCCTAGTCCTGGCCGTCATCCACTGATGTCCTAGAAAACTCACTCTTTTCTTATCTTCACCTCATTTTCAGGTATCATGCTGACTCTGCTCTCCTCTGAGGATGAACTCTAATGGTTTGGGGAAAAAAAACAAAAACACTAAGTAAAGTAATATAAAGGGATATTGTGATAAAATAAGCTCCTTCTAGGATACACAAACCAACCAGGAGTATTTACTGTGCAGATATATAGAGAAAGGAATTGCTTCAGGCTGGATTGACCAGAGTTGGAATTATTCTTGGTACATAATTTGAAGAATGCATACAATTTCCAGAAGTGAAGGCATGGGATGAGTACTCCAGACAAAGTGAGAGTGTGATACATATTCAGAAAAGAATTGGGAATTGCCATTTATTGAGCATGTACTGTGTGCCTGGCTGGCTGTGTGTGTGTGTGTGTGCTCAGTCACTCAGTTGTGTCCAGCTCTTTGTAGTCCCACAGACTGTAGCCTGCCAGGCTCCCCTGCCCATGGAATTTTCCAGGCAAGAATACTGGAATGGAGTGCTATTTCTTACCCTAGGGGATCTTCCTGACCCAGCGATCGAACTTGCATTGGCAGGCAGATTCTTTACCACTAGCGCCACCTGGATGTGTCTAGTACTATCTAATCATCATTAGTTTCCCTCATTTTTTGGACTGAGGCTTTAAAACCTACTCATGGCGTATAAGCATTAGAAAGAATTTTGTATACTTACACTGTTTATATTGAGATTTCTCCAATGCTGTGAGTCCGATATCCCCTGTGGGTATATACCCTTTCTTCTTTCTTTGTCCTCCTTCCCTGTACTGAGGCGTTTCTTGGGGGTCTGTATCTCTCCTTAGAGGGAGTCAGGAAGAGGCTGTTATGGTATAATTAGATACGCCTATCTGGATTATTTCAGCTGTTCCCCCCACCCCCCCCACAGAATACTTCCTTTTAGTCTATCTGAATTCTAGTCCAGGTTTTTAAAAAAAAATTATTGGAGTATAGTTGATTTACCTGGTGTTAGTTTCAGGTGTACAGCAAAGTGAGTCGATTATACATCTCCATCTAGCCAGTATAGCTTCATTGTCCTCAAGTTTTGCTTTGATGGTGTTACATCTATAACCAAGAGCTTTCAAATATCTGTCCTCTTCTCGTGTTTACTAGGCACTTAATCTGTGCCATCCGATGGCCACATTCTCATTCTCATTTTAAGCCTGGTGGCAACCCTAAAGAGCAGGCATTATTACTATCCCCATCTTACAGACAGTGGAAACTGAGTCTTGAAGAGACTAACTAAACAACTTGCCCAGAGGCTCACAGCTGACAAGAAGAGGGGACTGGGCATGGACTCACCTCTGACCCCAGGCCTTGCTTATGACCTCTGACCCATGCAGTGTGCTGCTGAGTTGGACATCCAGGCCTTCCAGAGTTGGAACCAAGCTCTTTCCAGTCTTGTCTTCTGTTGTGCTTCACACTTGAACCCATGTGGCTTGTAGGCTACATGGATGAATGAGCATAGGGTATTTGAAGTGAATCTCTGATTTCCTAGTGATGTTACTCAAGGTAACCCAGCCCTGCTTAATCTCCCTTTCCTCATGAAAGGAGCTGAAAATAGATATCTGGGGTGAAGTTCTGATGGAGAAATTGAAGAGGTTCACTTTCAGTCCATTTGATGGCACAGAAAAATGAGACACTGAGAGGTAAAGGGTTTTTGTACTGATTTTGTTAGTTTTAAAGTAGGAGAGATCTGAACTTGTAGGTAAAAGGAAGGCGACACTGCACGGCAAGGCTGTAAGAAATGAATAAGCAGGGGGGAGGGGCAAGAACAGGGATAAAAGGAGGGACATAATTGATGTATGCTCTTCCTTTGTGATTTAAAATAATGAGGGCCTTTTGTAGGCACTTGACTGAATTAAAGATTAAATGATATTGAAGTCATCCTTGAGTAAATATTTTTGAAATTAATTATATTTGCCTTTTAGGGAGCATTACATGCATGAGAAGACACTTCAGTTGTCTCTGACTGTGCGATGCTATGGACTGTAGCCCGCCAGACTCCTCTATCTGTGGGATTCTTGTCCATGGCAAGAATACTGTAGTGGGTTGCCACTACCTCCTCCAGGGGATCTTCCCGACCCAGAGATTGAAGCCGTGTCTCTTACATCTACTGCATTGCAGGCCGATTCTTTACCACTAGCTCCACCTGGGAAACCCTAGGAAGCATAAATGTGTCAAGATAATTACTGTAAATTGTTGGAATTAATGATATCCAGGCTCTGTACTGGGGCTTCTCTGGTGGTTCAGATGGTAAAGAATCCACCTGCCAGTGCAGGAGACATGGGTTTCATCCGTGGGTCAGGAAGATTGCCTGGAGAAGGGAATGGCAACCCACTCCAGTATTTGTGCCTGGAGAATTCCATGGACAGAGGAGCCTGGCGGGCTGCAGTCCATGGGGTCATAATGAGTTGGACATAACTGAGCAGCTGACACATACAACAGAGCTCTGTACTAAGGGCTCTATATTCAGGCTCACAATATCATGTGAGGTCAGTATTTTTATTGTTGCATTTTACAGATTAGAGGATTGAGGTACGGGGAAATGATGGAACTTGCTGTGGTTACATAGTTAGTTGGTAGAGGAGCCAGAATATGAGCAACAGCAGTTTGGCTTGGAAGCTGGAGTTCTTTGTCATTATGGTGTCTGCTTCCCAATTTGATTTCCGCAGGCAAGGGAGGTGGGAGGCATGTTCAAGTTGGGGGGGACATGGGTAAACCTATGGCTGATTGATATTGATGTTTGGTAGAAACCAACACAGTACTATAAAGCAATTGTCCTTCAATTAAAAGTTAATTAAAGAAAAAACCAATTCAATTTCCTCAATTAACACTTGATACCAGCCCTAGTAATATTTCTGTTTGTTTTATACCAAGGAAGGAGAACTGTATCTCAGGAAGGTATTTCCAAAGAAGGTTAATACTTTAGACAAGACCTTGTTTGGAGGAAAGGCTTGTTAAGAAGAGTTGCTCCAAGTCCCTCCCAGGCTGGAAGAGAGCAGCCTCTGGACATGGCAGTCCTAGCACTTCTAGCATCTGCAAACTCTGGCAGGTAGTTAAGCAAAGAGCATGACTTCTAGGTGCAGGTTAGTCAATATGGTGTGAAAAAGAAAAAGCACACACCACTTCCCATTGCCTGAAAATAGCGTGTGTCAACAGCTCTCTTCCAAGATGTAGAAACCAACCTGTAGCAGCTGCTCTCTGTGAAGGCATTAAGTGGTGAAGACACCTGTATGTGTCTAATTCCAGCCCAAACAAGTCTCCTTCCGGATCATCAAGGTAGGGAGAGAATTCATCTAAATGGAGATGAATAATTTCAATAGAGTGATTGTCTATCATTTCTGGTAGAGATTCCTCCTCCTCTACTTTTGTAAAAAATTGAGGTATAATTAAACACAATAAAATACAGGCATATTAGGTGTTCGGTTATATGGATTTTGACAATTTTTATACCCATGCAACCACCAGCCGAAACTAGAAATCCCTTTTATGTTCCTTTCCAGTCATGACTCTGCTCTCTTGAGGTCAGCACATTCTGACCTCTCTTCTCATAGAAGAGTCTTGCTTGTTCTTGTATTTTATATAAATGAAAGCATTAGGAGATATTCTGTTGTGTCTGGCTGCACTGTGGTATAAACTTGCAGCAGAACACTCCACAACAATAAAGAGGGATGAACGATGACACACACTAGCATGAATGAATCCCCTCTAGAGTTGTGCGTTAAAGTTTACAGGATTCCATGGCTTCGTGCTATCTCTGTATTCTTAGTAACCAAATGACCCACACAGTTGTCTTCTACTTGTTTAGGAGTTGCTGGCTTTGTTTTTTCTCCCTCTAATCTCTTATAATAAAATACCATCTTTAGGAGATGGTCAGGTTATACTCAGGCTTCCCAGGTGGCGTTAGTGGTAAAGACCCCACCAGCCAGTGCAGGAAATATGCAAGGGATGTGGGTTCAATCCCTGGCTCAGGAAGATCCCCTGGAGGAGGGCTCAGCAACCCACTTCAGTATTCTTGCCTGGAGAATCCCATGGACAGAGGAACCTGGTGGGCTCCAGTCCTTAGGGTTGCAAAGAGTCAGACACAACTGAAGCGACTTAGCATGCACACACAGTTTATACTCAACTTATGGGCTATCACGATAATGGATTTTTAAAGGGAATTTAAAACTGCGAAGTGGTTTTTTTTTTTTTAAAGGAAATATGTTAGGTCCCACGGTATCTTTTTAGTACTTTCAGAAGTCAGGAGCAGTAGAGGAAGCAAAGGAGCAGACCCGGCCTCTGCGGATGGCTGCCCAGTGGGCGCTGGATGTTCATTTCATGACTACTCCTTGCTGTGTGCTGTGCACTTTTCATTGTCATGAGAGAGAATGTTAGGAAAACTATCCCCACAAGAAAACAGCTTTTCTTGGCAAGTGAAATATGACTTAAGGAGCCAGAACTGGAGACATACGGTACTATGAATGAGAGCTGTGTTACTTTATTGGATCTGAGTCCAGGCACTATTTATACTGCAGCATATTCAGCACCAGATTGTTAAATCTTAATACTGAAACAGTGCATCATTTTAATATTTTTGTTCTGTTTATTCCCTGTTTTCAAGCATTATGTCAAGCATTGCGCATTCATTGATTTCATCTTGGACAGGACGTGCCCTGACCAGAAAGTTCATTTCCTATTATTGGAATTTTGCCCCATAGCTATAAAGCAGCATCTTATGAAGCTTTTAAAGGTTTACTTGGGTATACAGGTGTTATCTCTCTTTGATGATAAAATATATTTTTTGAAAGAAAAGTGTAACTGGAACTCACCTGTGTTGCCAAAAATAAAAATAAAAATGCTGTTCCTCGTCTATCACTGTAGCATGGCTGTGTGGGAGTGTGGCAGTTTTTGACATCTAGGGGACCTTTGGATTTTTTTGTAGCATACAAATAAAATGCTTGTTTCTCTGTGTTGCTTGTGCAATGAGTTTCTCCTTATATTTTGTTATCAGTGTATGGGTGCCCTGCGCTCCAGATAAGGTCCATCTTGTGACTAGCCTAGCATTTTCACCATGCCTTGCTGAAGCTGTCCTGTGAGTCTGTCCAGGTCTGACCAGGATTTTTATTGTCTCCATTGTCCTGAGTGTTTACCATATGTAGCAGAGGGGAAGGGTACCACTGTCACTGTAAAGAAAAGCTGAGGAACTATCAAAGGGGGGAAAAAAGGAAGTTGAAGGCATCTCTGCTATTTCTGATCTGTGGTCAGTCATTGTGCTATGGAACACAAGCCCTCCGCCTGGTGAAACGTGAATTTAGAAGTGAATTCTCATTGCTTCTTCAGCTCCAAATGCTATTCACACTGGGGTTCGCACCACAACCAGGATGTGACTGTGTGTGTGCTGAGCCCACACACAGGAATTTTCTTGTACAATTCAAAACTGAATCTTATATTTACTTAAGACTTGCTTTTTTTTTTTTTTTTTTTTGTCTATGAAATCAGCAGTTCGGTATATTTAGCATCAGTCTTAAGTTAGACTGTGAAATAAGACTTTGGGGGAAGGAAGTGTCCGTATGGTTTTCTAAGTAATTTAAGAAACAGGAAAACATAAAAAAAACTGATTGTCCGTGATTAAACCTCATCCTTTCATTCTCATCTTCCTGTATAGTTAACTCAATTGTCAGCCGGAGAGAAATAGGCTATTGCACTGGGTTGTAAAATATCTGAGTGGGCCTTGGATGTTGGCTATTGGATGACCTTCTTAACATTGAACAAACAACGAGAGGGTTTAATAAATAGCAGCTATGTGTTTATTATGTTTTTCTTCCCTGTGCAGGAATAATCAAGCTGGGGAGGTGGAACCCTCTCCCCCTCAGTTATGTGACAGATGCACCTGACGCGACAGTGGCCGACATGCTGCAAGATGTCTATCACGTCGTGACGTTGAAAATCCAATTACAAAGGTGGGTGTCTCTGAACATCTGCCCTTCCTTACTCTCGGAGCTGCTCCGTCGATCATAGACTCGCTGCAGAGATCAGCTCATCCTGTCTTTGTTAATTTCTTGACATCAGATGAAATGAAAAGAAAAAAAAAAAAAAGAAGAGGAGGGGAAGGGGGCCCTTCACCAGGCATCTTTATAGTCCACATTCCAACTGTTTTATGTTTTGTTTTCAGAAGCAGTGAAGTGGTAACCTAGGGGGAGCTTGATAAATCATTAAAAATCTGCAGCCTGTAAAGGGGCACTTTCCAAAGCGCCTAATTTAATGAGTCCTCTGGTTAAATGCTTAGTACATAATACTTGAAGAATCAACACCCCTGCTGTTTCAGGCTTGTGTTTGAGGAGTGAGTTGGGTGCCTGGGTAGCCTACTTACCCAGAGGGCACTGGCACTGGACTTCGCTTTCCTCTCTGGTAGCCTGCAGAAGTTCTGGGAATGGTTCCTTTTTTTCAGATACAGCACTCAAGACAAAGTATACCACTAAAGAATCAAGAGGGTCTCTGCCATATCTTGTGTTGTAAAGTACCTGCAAGTTATATCCCTTATATTGTCCTTTCCTCTCCTGCTGCTAAGTCACTTCAGTCGTGTCCGACTCTGTGCGACCCCATAGACGGCAGCCCACCTGGCTCCCCGTCCCTGGGATTCTCCAGGCAAGAACACTGGAGTGGGTTGCCATTTCCTTCTCCAATGCATGAAAGTGAAAAGTGAAAGTGAAGTTGCTCAGTCTTGTCCGACCCTCAGCGACCCCATGGACTATAGCCTACCAGATTCCTCTGTCCATGGGATTTTCTAGGCAAGAGTACTGGAGTGGGTTGCCATTGCCTTCTTAGGTTTTGAGTTTACCCCCTTTCAGAGAATTTGCACTTTAATAGGGACCTACCATTCCTGTCCTTGTCTAGGAATACTTTAATATCTTTAGTTAGTTTTTGGTTAGGTAAGTAACATCTCTAGATTGTTCTGTGAGGGTTAAGGGTGAAAGTGAAAGTAGGCCTTCAAATCTGATGAAGCTTATGTTACGTTTAACCTTAGGAATGTCCAATAATTAAATTTAAATTGCAGAAGTTTGTAAGCATACTGCCATGCCATTTCTATCAGCAGGTTGGAAAAATCATACTTTTAAAAATTGGCATTTCTTTCTCTGCAAAATGACTGTTTTTCTCAGGCTAGTGTGATGGCCAACTGAAAGAGGCCACAGTGGGCTCTGCTGAGGCCCTAGAGAAGCAGTTTTACTCCCTTTCCCTCATTTCGAGCCCAGGTTCGACCGTGTTCTTTGCTGCTTCTGCCTATGCTTTACAGAACGGGGGGTGACTGCTGTACTCTGCACTATTAGGGTTTGCACGTCATTCATTCTTCCTCTGTTTTCCAGTTGTTCGAAGTTGGAAGACTTGCCTGCAGAGCAGTGGAACCATGCCACGGTCCGCAATGCCTTAAAGGAATTGCTTAAAGAGATGAACCAGAGCACATTAGCCAAAGAATGCCCTCTCTCCCAGGTCAGTGTCTTCAGCGCAAATGAAGCAGCCATGGGTGTGCTGTCTAGCAGGAGGGGCACTCCCGCTCAGACAGTTGTCTTTATATTCACACTACATCATGTTGTTCAGTCGCCCAGTCATGTCCAGCTCTTTGTGATCCCATGGACTATAGCATGCCAGGCCTCCCTTGTCCCTCACTATCTCCCAGAGTTTGTCCAAGTTCATGTTCATAGCATCCATCCTCCTCATCCTCTGATGCCCTCTGATGTCCAGCCTTCTCATCCTCTGATGCCCTCTGATGTCCAGCCTTCTCATCCTCTGATGCCCTCTTCTTCTTCTGCCCTCAGTCTTTCCCAGCATCAGGAACTTTTGCAGTGAGTCCCTGGTGGCTCAGCTGGTAAAGAATCCGCCTGCAATGCAGGAGACCCCAGTTTGATTTCTGGGTCAGGAAGTTCCCCTGGAGAAGGGATGGGCTATCCATTCCAGTATTCTTGGGCTTCCCTGGTGGCTCAGACAGTAAAAAATCTGCCTGCAATGCAGGAGACCTGGGTTTGATCCCTGGGTGGGGAAGATCCCTTGGAAGGTGACACTACATCTTAGGTGGGCAAAAATATGGAGACTGTGATGCTTTTTGTTGTACAGGAGAACTTATCACTTACTAGAGCTCTGATGTAGGAGGAGTCACATGAAAACATTTTACACTCATTCTGTAACTTCTCATACATGTCATAGGAGGTGTGTATCAATATTTCTATTTTATAGGTCAAGAAAACAAGGCTTAGAGGCCCTTTACCTGCATAACCTTACTCAGCTGGTTAATTGCAACTCCAGTTGAGACCTCCCTTGCCAAAGTGCAGGCTCCAAGTTGCATTTCTTGGTCAATGAAATGGGTCAGCCATGCCAAATACATCTTAATTTGTTTATATTTGTTTATTGAGCCTTTTCTGGGTCTAGCAGAGAGAGATGATCTTTGCATCATATATGTTCTATAGAGATTTTGTGGTGAGTTCAGCATGTAAAAATGCACTGTGAGAAAAAGTGGTACTCTTTCTTTAATGAACTGATCATAAGCTATGCTGCTGCTGCTGCTGCTGCTGCTGCAAGTTGCTTCAGTCGTGTCGACTCTGTGCGACCCCATAGACGGCAGCCCACCAGGCTCCCCTGTCTCTGGGATTCTCCAGGCAAGAACACTAGAGTGGGTTGCCATTTCCTTCTCCAGTGCATGAAAGTGAAAAGTGAAAGTGAAGTCACTCAGTAAGTGTCCGATTCTTCGTGAACCCATGGACTGCAGCCTACCAGACTCTTCCATCCATGGGATTTTCCAGGCAAGAGTACTGGAGTGGGGTGCCATTGCCTTCTCCAGATCATAAGCTATGACAAGTCACAAAAGGAAGAGATCGAGAGGATGAAAGGGAGGAATGCAGAGGAAGGGCTTCTGTTACTGTTTGTGTTTATGGGTGAGGGCACCACTTTTTCTAATGATAAGATGTTTTGGTGGCTATAGGTAGTGGCTTAGAACAGCTGTGAAGTGAACTCAGGTTGGCATTATTTAAAGCTATGAATGGAAATCCATTTTCTGGTGTGAGTTGCTGTACTTGATATAAGACAGTAGGTTGACTGCATGTCTGTCAAGTTCAGGGGACGATAACAAGAACCATGGAAACTTGATATGTCCTGAGCTATGTTCTAGGATAACAGTCTTTGGGGGAATTAGGAAGCCTAGTGGTTAAGAATCTGCATTGAGAATCAGTCAGATCTGGCTTCAGGTCTTGGCTTACAAGCCTCTGTGATCTTATCTATTTCTTTGTAAGTAAAACCAGGAGAGTAATAGTTCTAAGTCATATAGTGAGGAGTAATGAGATAAATCACATAAATTCTTGGCCTAGTACTGGCATACAATGATACTCCATAAATAGTACCAGCTGTTATTATTGAGACATGATATTGTTGGTGTGAATTGAATATTTTTTATATGTGTCTTGGAGAGTGTTTTGGAATAGATCCTCTGAGACAAAGCCTACTATTAATATTTTTGATTCCAAAAAAATCAAGCCGGCAGGCACCTGAGTGATTGGTAGATGGAAAGGGACACTAGTGTTTCTTGACCATCAGTCATGTCCCTGCTTCTGTGCTTACAGCTTTTGTAGGCCATTTCAATACCTCCCTGTTGGTATGTTTTATCTAACTCTTTGTGACCTTTTTGAGTCACACTAGGTTCCTCTGTCTATGGGATTTTTCAGGCAGCAATACTGGAGTGGGTTGCTATTTCCTCCTCCAGAGGATGTACATAGTATTAAAGCTTGTTGCTAGAATTTTTATTTATTCCAATGTGATTACTTATGAAGTTCTAAAATATATATATTTTGAATTATTCTGATCATACATAGGGACTGGATAAAGAACAATTTAGAAAAACAATTCAGTCGTTTGTCTTAAATTTTACAGTTAGTCACAGTTAATTTTCTCTTGGATTTTACTTGAAAGTCAACTTGGGCTTTGCCTGGAAGTAGACAAGCTCCTAACCTAATATCACCAATTCGGAATTTTATCCAGGGTTTTTGAGGCCTGCAGGAATTTGGTCAGTGTTGATCTGTTGTGATTATTTGGTTTGGTTATAGCTGTAAGATGTGACTAGAGAGACAGCCTGCATGGAAGGAACCCACATGAGGAGCTGAGAGCCCTGAGCTCTACTCTTTTTCTCTCTCTCTTTTTGCTGGCTGAGCCGTGTGGCTTGTGGGATTGAACCTGGCCCTGGGCAGTGACAGGACCATGTCCTAACTATTGGACTACCAGGGAATTATTGAACCTCAGTTCTTTTGTGATCTGGGGCAAGCCTGTCCACTCTCAGAGCCTCATTAAGCTCGTCTGTAAACTGGGCATGATTGTGTCCACATGTGTCATGTAATTTGCAGGGTTGTCTTGAGCTTTGAATGAGAACATCTTTACCCTTGCTGTAAAAGTGCTTTTGCTCCCCCATTTTCTCTTCGCATCGCTTGCCCACCGAGTTGCCCAACCTCAAAAGTGTCTTTTCTGTCACTCTGATAGTAGATACTATGGGTTCTACCACCTCCATATTAAAATCTTCCTCCTTTGTGCCATTGCCCTGTTTAGACTTTCATCACCTCTCTTGTGAAACATTTTCAGTCATCCTGCGTCATAATCTTTCTTCTGGCACCTGCTTCTCCAACACTAACATTGTATCATTTCCTTGCCTATAAGCCTCCAGCGGCTCCCCCTGCTCAGCCTGTAGGGAGAGCAGACTGAATAGCCTGTGTATACTATGAAGATGACAGACACTAACCTGATTTCTATCCGTCACCTTCCTCCCTCTACCTACATCTGCTCAGTGCTCCAAATGTATGCAGCTGAAACATTTACCATTGCTCAGACTTCACCAAAATGTTCCCAAGGGTGGGAACAGTCTAACTACTACCCTTAGCATTTCCTCTACTCCATGCACCTGTGTTTTTGATATTTTTAAAATTTCTGTAGAAACCTCTTTACCTGTTCAATGACTAACCTCCCCTGTCTGCATGAGACTAGTCCTCAAGGGAGATGTGCCACGTTAATCTCTGGCTTTGGTGGCCCCTGTGCACAATGCTGGTGACCTTGGAGTCCTTCGGTGTGGCGCTGCTTTGCTTTTGCTGTGTGATTTCTCTTGGCTAGCATGCCCTACTCTCTTCTGCTTGATAAAATCCTTCAAATATCAGCTGGGAAGTCACTTCTGGTGAAGAACCCTGACCTTCTGATTAAAGTAGTTGCTTCTGCTTTTAGTAACCTTTTGGACACACCCCTGTCAGAGCACTTATCACAACCTGCTGTCAATGTTATCTGCCAGTTCTCATCACTTAATGGACTGCCTCACAATAGCAGAAGCCATCTCTTATCTTTTATCTCAGAGTTCTCAGCATTCAGCACAAAGAGTATCTTTAATGTAGTTGTTACTGTAATGCATGAGTTTTAAACTTTGGCCCAACTAAGCTTTTGGGTTGGATATTCTTTGTGATTGGGGAATGACCTGTGATCCGGTGTATTATAGGGTATTTAGAAACATCCTTGACCTCTACCTACTAGATGCCAGTAGCATTCCCCACCCAACTCGGTGCCAGCCAAAATGTCTCGACATTGCCAAATGTCCTTTGAAGGGAGGAAAATGATTCTTGGTTGAGAGCCACTGCTCTAAGGTGTTTAATTAATTTAATAATTAAAATGTTTAAGAAAGTTTTATAAAATATAAAGTTTTATTATTTTTACAGTGGTTTTGGCAGCTCTAAAATGTTTGGAATGAGAAACAATGAATATAGTACTCTGGGGGTTGATGCCCCCAGAACATTTTCAATCAAACGGAGGCTCTTTTCTATTGCTTAGATATGGGGGATATTTGATTTAGGCTTCTGGTATGTTGTGTGATTTTGGAAAACATCACTGGCGTAGTCCTTCTCAGCCAGCAAGGGCACATAGTATACGTGTCTACATTAATCCTATGGCTGTTACTCTGAAACATTCCGGATTATTCACTTAAATTGCATAGCTGGATTGAATTTCAATGTGGAGATAAGCTCACTCATTTTTTTGGTGGTTACCATAGAATAGGTGAATATATTTTTATTCAACCTGTGTAGTGTTAAAAAGAATGAATTTTTGTTTATAGAAGGTGAAACAGTAATTTAAAAATGTATTTTACCAGCTTGAATGGAGTCCCAGTTGACTCAGGTACTTTACAAAGGATTGGGGGTATAGTGGTGAAGATGAAAGAAACGAAACTTTCAGCCTAGGAAGAAGAGAGTGGAGCATCCAATAGTACTTCACAGGAGAACGGTAGATTATTGGGCTATTTAAAATATTCTCAGTTCATGAGTAAAAGACTGGTTTTGAAATAATTCTCCCTTATTACCCCCACGTCAATCCATTTTAGGTATTTCCTCACTTAAGTTTGGTAGTTGCATGAAAGAATAATTCAGTGGCTAGTATATTTTCAAGTAGTTTTCTTGAATATCCCAGTGGTCTACATTTCAAAAGAGCAGGCTTGAGGACAGAAGGAAAGAGTGGAAAAGTCCATAAAAGGGCAACAATTGCAGGCTGAGGCATATATATTTAAAGACAGGGAAGTCGTGATTTAGCTGTTTGTTCTCTGTCTGGCCAGATGCTTAGAAAGTATAGGTTATGTTTGTGTGTCTGTGTATTTATTTTTGATTTCACCTTTCAAAATATGTTTAAATGCTGACAGCTTCTTCCTTTTCCTCTGATGTCCTCCTGAGTCACCACTTCCAGCCTCTTCCATCAGCCCCATTGTCTGTCCCAAGCATCCTAATTTACTGTACCTTAGGCCTAGGTCTTCCTTATTCAATGGTCTCTAACTATTCCAATTTGAAAACATTATGAACATGTCTTTCTGTGGCTTACTAATTTTTTACTCAAGGAAAAGTTAAAAGACAAAACCCCAGATCCTTAGGGTTTTAAACAGTACCCACCTTAACTATCTCATAGGTTATTAGGATGATCAAATGGAAGGACAGTTTGCAAATGCCCCCTCCTCCCTTCCTAACATTATCTCTGCAACACTACACATGTTTAAAACTTTTTTCATGTATGTGGTAAAAAATGTATAACACGAAGTTTATCATTTTAACAATTTTTAAATTTATAATTTTATAATCCAGTATCATTGACTACATTTACAGGTCGTACAATCATAACCCCTCACCCCCATCTATTTTCCAAACTTTTTATCACTCCAGATGAAAGTTCTATAACTATTAAGCAATAATTGCCTATTCTTCTCTCTTCCAACAGCCCCTGGTTACCTCTGTTCTATTTTCTGTCCCTAGGAATTTACTTATTCTAGATGTCTCATAAAAGTAGAATCATAGAATATTTGTCCTTTTGTCTTGGCTTGTTTAGCTTAGCATATAGATATATTTTTAAAGCAGGTCTGCCCCATTCTCCTATTTGAGGTTTTATTGCCAAATATTTGAGGAACAAGATGACTGGTAGAAGTTACTAAACTGTGAAAATGTTATAGTATCGTGGTGGTGTTTATGTAGTCTTTTAGAGACATAGATTGTAGGATAATGATTTGTGTCATTTTAAGCAAGTCTTGCCCATTTGAGGGGTCAGTAAAGGACCAACCTAAATTGCAATATGCCAAAATAATCAGACAATGAAATCAAATAGCCAAATGGGTCAGTAGAAAATAGCAGATTGATCATGCCCTCATCTATAGACTAGTGACTGATCAAATGCCTGGATTGGTATTGTCTTAACTGTCCGTTTCATTTAATCTTAAATTCATGCATGTCCTGTGTTAACCAGGTGTTGACTGTCCCTTTCAGTTATTATCATGCAAAGTTGTATTAGTTCATGTGCAACCTCATGAATCTTGTTGATGGGGACGCACAAATGACAACTTCAAAGTAATTCCCAGCGGGTGACTGGGATGATGTCTGAGAAATGACTGCATGGAGGGAAGAAAGCTGACATTCACTGGCTCCATATCCTGTGTGTTAGGCCTTCTGCACAGATCTTCTCTCTGAATCCTTCCAGCCTCAGAGGCTAGTATCCATATTTCATTCTCACAGATGAGGGTGCCCCTGTCAGATAAGCAAGCCCTTCCATAGTCTTCTAGGTGAGGAGTTCTTGAATTGACTCATGTCAGACTCCACAGCCCAGGGGAAGTATTTCTATCAACTAGAATGGCAGAAAGTTTCCATTCTGATAGTATAACTCAGAAATGGTGATGGAAAAGGATGTTAGAAGGCTGACAAAAGTGAAAGTGAAGTAGCTCAGTCATGTCCGACCCTTTGCAACCCCATGGACTGTACAGCCTTCTAGGCTCCTCTGTCCATGGAGTTTTCCAGGCAAGAGTATTGAAGTGGTTTGCCATTTCCTTCTCCAAGAGATCTTCCCCACCCAGGGATCGAACCTGGGTCTCCCGCCTCACAGGCAGACAGACGCTTTACCGTCTGAGCCACCAGGGAAGCTTTTAGAAGGCTGACAAATAACATTAATTTTTCATGATAAAGTAATTCCTCCAAGTCATTTTTTCCCTATACTGTACCTTCCTGGTGGCTCAGACAGTAAAGAATCTACCTGCAGTACAGGAGACCTCGGTTCAATCCCGTGGTCAGAAAGATTCCCTGGAGAAGCGAATGGCAACCCTTTCTAGCATTCTTGCCTGGAGAATCCCATGGACAGAGGAGCCTGGTGGGCTACAGTCCATCAGATCGCAAAAAGTTGGACATGACTGAGTGACTAACAGTTTCACTTCATATCCTTAGTTGGAGTATTATTATGATCTCATGTTTAATAGTTATTTAGCATATCACAAAACATAATGACAAGGCTAAAAACAAGCAAAGAATGCATATGCCATTCATTGCCTGCATCGTGCTCTTTCCTCTATGCTAAGGTAGAAAGGATGGCCCTGAGATGCCAGCTTCCCCCCCCCACTTCTCTTGCTCTGACGGGGCATGCGTTCTCACCAGTGGAACATGTAACCATTCACTTTGGTTTTAAAATGTTCTTTTTAACAATGAGTGTATTATGTATCTGCAGCTTAGCTACTCTTAGTATAACGTTGCTGTTCAAACTAATCTCACTAAGCCAAAGGGAAAGTGGTGAAAAATACCCAATTATTTTATCTTTCCTTTTTGGGAAGGAGGAAAAGGCAATGCTCAGATCTCTGTCTTTCCCAGTATATGTACAAATCATCTTAACCTGTGTTTGCTGTTTTGCTTTTCCTATTAAGTTTTAAATTACCTTTAGGTCCCTTAACTTCCTCTGATTCTTAATTCCTTAGTTAGCTCATATAAAGGCCTGAAACTTTTTGTTTCATTTTTGTCACCTGGTTTCTTGCTTTGTCTAAAGAATTGGTTGCAGGATCCACTTTGGGCTTGTGTTCACTGATGGAGATGGTGGTGAAGATTTCCCAAGAAATAGTGTGGCCTAGTGGTAGCGTCTCTTTGTGCTGTTCCCTGCTGCTATTTGACTTTGAACAAGCTGCTTCTTTATTCTGAGTTTCTGAGTCTTTAGTCTGAAAAATGGAACCATACTTAAAATGATAGGTGACATCTCTTTTCTGGGATAGTCAAAAACAAACAAGTGAGTTTAAAATTTGTCTCAGGAAGCTAAAAGAAAATTTGTTTTTTTTAGTTGTATAATTTCTACTTAGCTATAATAAGCATTAATAATAATACCATAATGTTCTCTTGCAGTTGTCTTAGAGCAATTTCAAATTAATAAACTTTGCAGTAAGTAATTCTGGTATATTTTGAGTTCTCTTATTTTATTAAAAAACGGCTTCCAAATATAAGTGGCAGAAGTGTCAGAGTGGTTGCAAATAAGGGATTTTAATCCCTCATCTATGTTCTTTATATTTAAAATTTCACGATTGGTTACAAAGAAGCCCACAACTTTCAAAAATTTTTCTGTAGTTAGGAAGATGTGTTAAACCTTCCTATTTACTTCAGTGCATAATATTTTTCATAAATAGCTTTGTCTACAATCACTGTCTATATGTTGTTTATGGTTGTGAGTAAGTATCTGAGGGGGTTGCCTCAGTTGCCCATAACACAAGTCTTCCTCCTTTCTTTCTCACAGTCCCCCACTATGCAAAGTGAAGCATGTTTATTAAATGCAAAGTCAGTTTATTATTAGTCATTTAATATTGAGTGAGTGAGTGAAATCGCTCAGTCGTGTCTGACTCTTTGTGACCGCATGGACTGTAGCCCCCCAGACTCCTCTGTCCATGGGATTCTCCAGGCAAGAATACTGGAATGTGTTGCCATTTCCTTCTCCAGGACATTTAATATTAGTCTATTTAATTATATCCTATTTACATATATTTAATTATATTTTGATTTTAGTTGCTAAGTCACATTCTACTCTCTGCAACACCATGGACTGTAATCTACCATGCTTCTCTGTCCATGGGATTTCCCAAGCAAGAATACCGGAGTGGGTTGCTGTTTCTTTTGCCAGGAAATGTTCCCAACCCAGGGACTGAGCCTGGGTCTTGTGAATTGCAGGTAGTCTCCTGCACTGCAGGCAGTTTTCTTTACCAACTGAGTTACTAGGAAAGCCCTCTATTTAATTATAATATAAATATTAATATTTAATAAAGCATAGTCCCATAGTTTGTGTTAAAAGTAACAGCACACATATCTTTTGGGTTATTCATATCAGTATCACTTGATGTTAACATAAATACTCAGAAGTTGGTTGTATTCTGGATTGAAAAAGTAGACTCAGATCTTGTTCATTTGTCAAAAAAAAATGTGGGTATTCTAAAAGTCCAATTGTATGGTTGCTCTCAAATGATTGGAAAACATAAAAGAGCAGTGTAGACTACAAAATTATATACATATTTTTAAAAGCAGTGAATGGAAATTAGATGTTTTTTGGCAGGGTGGTAGGTGGGAGAAATTTTAATCATTACTCATCCCATTTTGCAGCAACTGTATCTCATCAGGTCCAAGACGCTGTTGATTGTAAGATGCATCTCAATTTCAGTGATATTAAAGTAGTGTCATCCCTTGGTATCCCTAGGACCCCCTTGCAGATAGCCAGGTTCTCAGATCTTTAAATAATGTGTATAAAATAATGTAGTATTTGCATATGCCCAGCGCACATGCTCCTGTGTACTTTAAGTCATCTCTAGATTAAATGCTGTGTTCATAGTTGCACACTGCATGTGCTGCAGTATGCACAGGAAATTCAAGTTTTGCTTTTTGGAACATTCTGGATTTTTTTTCCCAATATTTTCAATCTATAGTATGGATGCCTGGATGCAGAACCCATGGATACCGGGGCATGACTGTATGATGAAATGGGGTAAATAAAAATTCTTTGTGCCCCAGGGCTGCTGGAGAACACTCTTCCTTGTAAAGTAAAAGTCATCATGTGCTTGCTCTACATTATCCCCTTTCAATTTTGTTTATAATAAATTGTTTTGATGTTTTAAATATAAATTGACACCAGTAAACATTAAGATGACCTTGTTGTATGTGTCTAGAGTATTCCAGTGAGGTTAAGTGATTCAGACAAAGGCAATGAGAATATAGCAGTCTAATTTAGGGTTATAGAATGATTATAAGAAACTGGACTAATAAGACATAACATGATTTTTCATCTACAATATTCCCAAGAAATACCTCTTCTATTTTTAAAGCTTTCTCGGGTTGAATTATAAAGATTTGTATCAGTAGAGCTACTTTAAGTGTCAACTAAATGTAAAGAACTGCACAGAATTAATATAAATAAAAGGTGCCACAAATTTGAAGAGACTTTTCTGGTGACTAAAGTTTCTCATTATAGAGGAAATTGTTTTTATTTACTACCCAGTTCCTTTACTCAGTTCCTAGCGTAAACCTATTTTTTTGTTCTGTGGTTTGTAGAGCTGGAAACTCAAAATGATACAGGGAAGAGAACAAGCCTGACTGAATCTCAGGGTAGCCAACTCCTTTTTTTTCCCCTATTATCTTTTAATTATTATTATTATTTTAGTATATGTTTCAGATGTGCAGAATTTACTGTTTGACATCTGTGTACTCTACACAGTGATCACTGCCACAGGTCTAATTACCATCCATTACCATACAGTTGAGCTCCTTCACCAGTTTCACCCACCCTGCAACTCTCTTCCTCTCTGGTAACCACTAATCTGATATCTGTATCTCTGAGTTTGTTTTAATTTTGTTTGTTTTAATTTTTAGATTCCATATGAGTGAAATTATATAGCATTTGTGTTTCTCTTATTTATTTCACTTAACATAATACCTGCAAGGTCCATTCACATTTTTGCCAATGAGAGGATTTAATGCTTTGTTATGACTGAGTAGTATTCCACTGTGTTATATGCCACATTTGCCAACTCCTGCTTTTTAAATGAGTGTGAGCCCAACCCCAGTATAAGACCATCTTTGATGAAGCCAATAAAAGCCCTGATATTCATTTTCTTGTGACATCAGTTCAGTTCAGTTGCTTAGTTGTGTCCAACTCTTTGTGACCCCATGGACTGCAGCACACCAGGCCTCCCTGTCCATCACCAACTCCCGAAGTTCACCCAAATTCATGTCCATTGAGTCAGTGATGCCATCCAACCATCTCATCCTCTGTTGTCCCCTTCTCCCACCTTCAGTCTTTCTCAGCATCAAAGTCTTTTCCAGTTAGTCAGTTCTTCACATCAGGTGGCCAAAGTATTGGAGTTTCATCTTCAACATCAGTCCTTCCAGTGAATACTCAGGACTGATCTCCTTTAGGATAGACTGGTTGGATCTCCTTGCAGTCCAAGGGATTCTCAAGAGTCTTCTCCAACACCACAGTTGAAAAGCATCAATTCTTCAGTGCTCAGCTTTCCTTATAGTCCAGCTCACATCCATACATGACCACTGGAAAACCATAGTCTTGACTAGATGGACCTTTGTTGGCAAAGTAATGTCTCTGCTTTTGAATATGCTATCTAGGTGGGGCATAACTTTCCTTCCAAGGAGTAAGTGTCTATTAATTTCATGGCTGCAGTCACCATCTGCAGTGATTTTGGAGCCCCCAAAATAAAGTCAGACATTGCTTCCACTGTTTTCCCATCTATTTGCCATGAAGTGATGGGACCAGATGCCAAGATCTTAGTTTTCTGAATGTTGAACTTTAAGCCAACTTTTTCACTCTCCTCTTTCACTTTCATCAAGAGGCTCTTTAGTTATTCACTTTCTGCCATAAGGGTAGTGTCATCTGCATATCTGAGGTTATTTATATTTCTCCTGGAAATCTTGATTCCAGCTTGTGCTTCATCCAGCCCAGCGTTTCTCATGATGTACTCTGCATAGAAGTTAAATAAGCAGGGTGACAATATAGAGTTTTGACGTACTTCTTTTCCTATTTGGAACCAGTCTGTTGTTCCATGTCCAGTTCTAACTGTTGCTTCCTAACCTGCATATAGGTTTTTCAAGAGGCAGGTCAGGTGGTCTGGTATTCCTGTCTCTTTCAGAATTTTCCACAGTTTATTGTGATCCACATAGTCAAAGGCTTTGGCATAGTCAATAAAGCAGAAATAGATGTTTTTCTGGAACTCTTGCTTTTTCGATGTTCCAGTGGATGTTGGCAATTTGATCTCTGGTTCCTCTGCCTTTTCTAAAACCAGCTTGAACATCTGGAAGTTCATGGTTCACATATTGCTGAAGCCTGGCTTGGAGAATTTTGAGCATTATTTTACTAGTGTGTGATATGAGTGCAATTGTGCAGTGGTTTGAGCATTCTTTGGCATTGCCTTTCTTTGGGACTGGAATGAAAACTGACCTTTTTCCAGTCCCATGGACACTGCTGAGTTTTCCAAATTGGCTGGCATATTGAGTGCAGCACTTTCACAGCATCATCTTTCAGGATTTGAAATAGCTCAACTGGAATTCCATCACCTCCAGTAGCTTTGTTTGTAGTGATACTTTGTAAGGCCCACTTAACTTCACATTCCAGGATGTTTGGCTCTAGGTGAGTGATCACACCATTGTGTTTATCTGGGTCATGAAGATCTTTCTTGTACAGTTCTTCTGTGTACTCTTGCCACCTCTTCTTAATATCTTCTGCTTCTGTTAGGTCTATACCATTTCTGTCCTTTATTGAGTCCATCTTTGCATGAAATGTTCCCTTGGTATCTCTGATTTTCTTGAAGAGATCTCTAGTCTTTCCCATTCTGCTCTTTTCCTCTATTTCTTTGCATTGATTGCTGAAGAAGGCTTTCATATCTTTTCTTGCTATTCTTTGGAACTCTGCATTCAGATGCTTATATCTTTCCTTTTCTCCTTTGCTTTTCACTTCTCTTCTTTTCACAGCTATTTGTAAGGCCTCCTCAGCTAGCCATTTTGCTTTTTTGCATTTCTTTTTCTAGGGGATGGTCTACTCCCTGTCTCCTGTACAATGTCAAAAACCCCATCCATAGTTTCTCAGGCACTCTGTCTATCAGATCTAGTCCCTTAAATCTATTTCTCACTTTCACTGTATAATCATAAGGGATTTGATTTAGGTCATACTTGAATGGTCTAGTGGTTTTCCCCACTTTCTTCAATTTAAGTCTGAATTTGGCAGTAAGGAGTTTATGAGAGTCAGCTCCTGGTCTTGTTTTTGCTGACTGTGTAGAGCTTCTCCCTTTTTGTCTGCAAAGAATATAATCAACCTGATTTCGGTGTTGGCCATCTGGTGATGTCCACCTGTAGAGTCTTCTCTTGTGTTGTTGGAAGAGGGTGTTTGCTATGACCAGTGCATTTTCTTGGCAAAACTCTATTAGTCTTTGTCCTGCTTCATTCCGCATTCCAAGGCCAAATTTGCCTGTTACTCCAGGTGTTTCTTGACTTCCTACTTTTGCATTCCAGTCCCTTATAATGAAAAGGACATCTTTTGGGGGTGTTAGTTCTAAAAGGTCTTGTAGGTCTTCATAGAACCATTCAACTTCAGCTTCTTCAGTGTTAGTGGTTGGGGCATAGGCTTGGATTACTATGATATTGAATGGTTTGCCTGGAAATGAACAGAGATCATTCTGTCGTTTTTGAGATTGCAGACTATGATGGCTCCTCCATTTCTTCTAAGGGATTCCTGCCTACAGTAGTAGAAATAATGGTCATCTGAGTTAAATTCACCCATTCTAGTCCATTTTAGTTCGCTGATTCCTAAAATGTCGACATTCACTCTTGCCATCTCCTGTTTGACCGCTTCCAATTTGCCTTGATTCATGGACCTGACATTCCAGGTTCCTATGCCATATTGCTCTTACAGCATCGGACCTTGCTTCTATCACCAGTCACATCCACAACTGGGTGTTGTTTTTGCTTTGGCTCCATGCCTTCATTCTTTCTGGAGTTATTTCTCCACTGATCTCTAGTAGCATATTGGGCACCTAACTGACCTGGGGAGTTCATCTTTCAGTGTCCTATCTTTTACCTTTTCATACTGTTCATGGGGTTCTCAAGGCAAAAATATTGAAGTGGTTTGCCATTCCCTTTTCCAGTGGACCACATTTTGTCAGAACTCGCCACCATGACCCATCTGTCTTGGGTGGCCCTAGGTGGCATGCCTTAGTTTCATTGAGTTAGACAAGGCTTGGTTTATGTGATCAGATTGACTAGTTTTCTGTGATTGTGGTTTCAGTCTGTCTGCCCTTTGATGCCCTCTCTGAGTGCCTACTTTCTTAATGGCCTTTCTCTTAGCTTGGACATGGGGTATCTTCATGACTGCTCCAACAAAGCACAGCTGCTGCTCCTGACTTTGGACGTGGGTTATCTCCTTTCAGCCAAATAGATTGACACTGGCCACTAAGAAAAGAGTGTTAATGAAGATGCACCTGAAATAACAACAAAGTAGGGAGGCCAAGGAGCGGGAGAAATGTGGATTATTTGGGACCAGAGTGATATGGGTTTGTTTCCTGGTGTTATGGGCCAGGGAGAGTTGAGGGGAAGCTCCAGGCAGGACTTAAAACACTTTCCATTTTAATCAGCTTTCTGGGACACTTTGCAATGGAAGGTTTAGCTCTGACTACTGCCATAGCTATATGTCTTATGCCTTTCCAGAGGGTAAGATTCGTAACAACCAACAAAGAAAGATGACAAGTACATCTGTAATTATTCACATACACTAGAGTGGCTGGTGCATCTGTTATTAGACGGCTTTCATGTTAAATTTTTCATTATTATGACATTTCAGTTTGGCATTTTAAAATTTCATCTTTGTCCCTTTTCATCTGTTACATTTTGGTGCCTCAGATATCCCACATCAGAGCTGTGTTAGGCACAAGGGAGAAGAAAAAAGAGACATAGTCACTGTCCTCCAGGGTCTCATAGACTGGGACAGAGAGGAAAGCTCAGCCCAGAGAGGGAAGGAACTAGCCCAGCTAGCCAAGAGACTTCTATACTCCTTGTTAATAAGACACAAAGTAAAACCCTGCCTCAGGAAGATTAGGGTTCCGTTGATCCTCTAAAGTAGCATGCAAGGCTCGGAAGTTCTGTGATACACTCAGGTGTTACTAGCTCTTTGTGTTTCCCGGGCTGTGTTCAGAGCCTCAGATTAAGAGAGTTCTCTTTACTATCTCCCGATAGAGAACAGAATTGTCATTTAGAAATCAGCAACTGCAGGCAGGACAGCCATCTGCTGTATAGAAAGAACCAAAGAGATTTCTGTAAATTGAATTAGGAATCCCCACTCCCCTCATCAGTACTGTGTAGTGATTGAAAAAGAGGGAGCCTGTGAGCTCAGAGAGGAAACTGTCTTATATGGGAGTCTATGCAGGACTGTCTACTGGTGTTTGAACTTTCTGGTAGATAAGTTGCCAACGCCTTGATTTATTGTTATCCTTTTTATCTTGACTACTTTGTCAAAATGCCATTAGAAGTTCTAAGATTTCCTTCAACTGCTTCATATCTGGGGAAACCTTTTGTAAGAAAGATGAGATTTCAAGGCAGGATATAAAGCCTTACATAGGTCATTTGGATTTCCTGACTTGTTTATGTCCATTTGCTTTTTGACAGAATTTGCAGAAATAAAACCTGTGTGCAAAACATACACATATACTCTCACAGTCGTTCAGGTATAAGTGAACATCTGCCACGAATGTTGGTCCAGGCATGCCATATTGACTGGAAACGTATCTCTGTATGGAATTTAATTCAAGGTGTGCAGTTATAGGGCTTGCCTGGCGGCTCAGTGTAAAGAAGCGTCCTGCCAATGCAGGAGACACGGGTTTGATCCCTGGGTCAGGAAGATTCCCTAGAGAAGGAAATGGCAACCCACTCCAGTATTCTTGCCTGGGAAATCCCACGGAGAGAGGAGGCTGGTGGGCTACAGTCCATGGGGTCACAAACAGTCAGACACAGCTTTGCAACTGAGCACACACATGCAGCTGTAATTTTTAATTTTTCAGTGGTGAGTCAGGTTATGTTCCCCTTCTTTTTCCTTTTAACTGCAATTTCAAACAAATCAGCTAAGGCGTTGAGCTGAGGAGAGAAAGGAGTATGAAGAGTAAGAAGGAATCAGGTACTTTAGCACTCAGAAATTTTGATGCATTTTTGGTTGAAACACAGTACAAGTGTTATGTTTAGTTTCCCCTGCTCTAAAATAGCACTGTTAATTTTTTCATTTGGTGAATTTTCACACAAGTGCTAATCACACGTTTCTATAAATTATATTAATTTAACTTATTTTCCTAAATGTTGTTCTGCAGTGTGTAGCACGGATGTTCTCAGATTCTTGGCTGTGTAAGCTTGTTGCAGTTGGAAGCTGAACAGAAATATTTGAAAGGCATTATTTGGATTACAGATGCAGAAGCATCTGATCTCACCTTTTGCTGGGGTTCCTAAATCACAACTGTTCTTTGCCTTTGCAGTCAATCTACATGTCCTGTCCCCTCTTTTTGACATTGTCCCCCTGTTGTTTTTTTGGAGAAAGCACTGTCATCTGCAGGTTAAAGGGCTGGTAAATTTCGGTAATTGTGTTTAATAGTTTAGTTTGTAGGAGAATGACTTCTTCAAACTTAAAAGACAAAGGAGATTGGTATAGACTATAATGTCCCCTTTCTTGTCCATAAAAAGGAATACTCATATCAAAAATAACTTTTTTTTTCTTTGCAGAGTATGATTTCATCCATTGTAAATAGCACATATTATGCCAACGTGTCAGCAACCAAGTGCCAGGAGTTTGGGAGATGGTATAAAAAGTACAAGAAGATTAAAGGTAAATTGGCTTATATTTTTGAAGCTGATTTTCAGGTTTTTAGGTCAAGGAATTGTTGACTCTTGGGAATTTCTGCTGATTTAGATATAACTTTTTAATAAAAAATTTATATAATTTTTTTCTAAAGGTAGGATTTTTTACAATTGAAATATAGTTGATTTACAATATTGTGTTTCAGGTATACAGCAAAGTGATTCAGTTTTATTTTTTTCCAGATTCTTTTCCATTTTAGGTTATTAGAAAAAAGATACTGAATATAGTTCCCTGGACTATACAGTAAATCCTTGTTATTTATTTTACATATAGTAGTGTCTGTCTGTTAATTTCGTCCTCCTAATTTATCTCCCCTTCCCCCTTTGCCAACCACAAGTTTATTTTCTAAGTCTGTGAGTCTTTTCTGTTTTGTAAATAAGTTCATTTGTATTATTATTATTATTTTAGATTCAACAAAAAATAGATGATATCATATAATATTTGTTTTTCTCTGTCTGACTTCACTCAGTATGGTGATCTCTAGGTCCATCCATGTTGCTGCAAATGGCAATATTTCATTCTTTTTGTGTGACTGAGTAGTAATATTCTGTTGTATGTAAATATCATATCTTTATCTGTTCATTCATTGATGGACACTTAAGTTGCTTCCTTGTCTTGGCTGTTGTAAATAGTGCTGCTGTGAGCATTGGGGTACAAGAAAGGGTTCTCTTAATATTTTCGTTAAGAGATCCAAATTGGCTCCTTGAAAACTAAGATGGCATTAAAACTAAATTCTTAGCATAATGTATGAAGTTTAGAGTTTTCACAAGAGATGCATGTGAAGGCTGAAATCTTTAAAAATATTTTGAAGTGGTATGTTTTAGACAGGCATGTCTATTTTAAAAACTTAATAAATCATTTTCATTAATTTATTAATGTAATTTAAAAGCAGTCATTCTAGGTTAAATTAGCACTTATGGTTTAAGTACCAGTTAACAAACTGAAAGGAGTGTGTGGTATCAGGAAATCTTTGATCAGAAGTGGAGTTTTGATGTTGTGTTTACTTGGAGACAATTCCAAAATAGTGGTTAAAGCAAAGGGACTCTGTAGTCAGGAGAATTTGTATTCGGATCTTTGTCTTTTGTTTGCTAACTGTGTGAGTTTGATTAAATTATTTAACTCTACCAAGAATCAGTTTCCTCATCTGAAAATTGGAAGTAATAAAAGTAAATCGCTAACTAGCTACAAGGACTAAGTACCTTAATACCAGCACAAAGTAATCTCTTAATCATTGTTACAGTATTTTAGTTGTTGTTTATTAATAGTAGTAGTTCTACTAGCAGTAATATATTATATATGGAATTATATCTGGTACTGAATATACAGTTCTCTTATCATCAATATAATAAATGGCATATTATTTAGGCTATCCAGCCCTTTATATATCAATCATATTTGGCCTTTGCAAATTTGTCAATGTTGGAAAAATTCTATTCTTCCCATCCCAATTCAAAGGCTATTCAATTCAAATGCTACCAGCCCCTGTGGAAATTGGAATTTGGGGGAACAGAACAGATTGGTGTTTGAGGGTCCTTCTAGTCCATATTTTGCGTGACTATGACATCATCTGTTGCACCTTATTTGGGTATTCAGAGCCTTGCTAGAGGTTTACTGCCCCTATGGAGAGGGTTAAATGGCAATTTATGGTGGACAGGTAAAAGTAAAGGAAGAATTTGTTTGTTTTTATTACTCTGCAAGTTTTCTCTAGGGAAACAGTATCAAAGTAGTGCCTCTTGGCTGTTTTTGGGAGTTTGTTTACAAGGTTACCTTTTGAAGAAATGAACTTTATTTTCATTGGTGGCACATTTCTCCTTTCAAAGGAATGAGAGCATTTTATGCTAAATATATAATTTGTAAGGAAAGTCAAGAGGTTGAACTACCCAGTAGAAATTAAGTTCACTGAAAATTCAACTAAGATCCATTCCTTTTCAACATATTCTAAAATTCTTTAGACTTTCTAGTTTCTGGTTTGGGGACTTGCTTTAGAATGTTACTAATATTAACTCTTGTACAGGATAAGATGAATAACTCCTCATTCTAAGACATGATTGTGTAGTTCCGAAGTGTTTCTTTTCTGTAAGTGTTGTCTCCAAGTTTTTCCTTTAACATCAGGTTGTTAAAGTGTTTGAACAATATCCTCTTTGGCTAAAAAAATCAAAAGAATCATACTGCTTGAAGGTCATTTGTTAGATCTCATTTACTTGCTATTATGAGAGAAAGGAAGAGAATGTACACACTCTTTTAATAGTCTGGAGTATGATTCTAAATTCAGAAAGACTGGAAATTTCACTGTAGTGTTCTCAGAATTGCCACTGCAGAATGTGTGTGTGTGTGTGAGTCAGTGGTATGTGTATGTCTTCACATACACATTAATACTCACGTCTTCTACTTTTCTCTTTTCTTTCTTAGAGATTCAGTTCTTCAAGCTCTGTTTTTTCCCCTCAAGATAGTAAATGCACAGTTAATTCTTTAAGTGCCATAAAAGCAGACTGAGACCTCGGTTTCAGGAGGTCAAGGATCCACACCTGGAGAGGCGGCCAGACACTATGTACACATGCTATTCAAAGAGATGGCGCTAGTCATTGCTGTTGAGAGTGTGCGTGTGCATGTGTGTGTCAGTAGGAGGAGAAAAGGGAAGGTTAAGGTATGTGTGAAGTAAACACAAGCTGCCGTAAAACAGTTCAAGTGGTGTTGATTCATCAACCAAGGGAGTGGGAGGAAAAACAAAGAATTCATGACAGGTAGAATGGTGTGCAGAAAATAAACACTCCAGAGAAGTGCGTTTTATTAACCTTCAACCTTCGGAGAAAAGGAAGTGTTGGACCTATACAGGAACATTTCCACTCGGAAGCTTTATGCTATGAATAGGTGTCACTGTGGGGGTTCCTATCTGGTAGAATCCATTACTCGTGAGAAAGCAGTGATTTTGTTTGTGAAATTTCCAAACATCCAAACATGGAAATTTTGTGTCCATCCATTTTCAAAATGGAAAAACAAAACAAAAACAACAAACCTGGAATTTCAAGCCTGGAAATAAAGTAGCAAAACCAGAATTCTGCTTGCGACTCTTCCTTTGCTTAGTCGCTCAGTCATGTCTGACTCTTTGGTGACCCCATGGACTGTAGCCCACCATGCTCCTCTGTCCATGGGGATTCTCCAGGCAAGAATGCTGGAGTGGCTTGCCATGCCGTCCTCTTCCTGAGAACCCAGAAATCAGTCTTTTATTGTCTCCCCACCCCTTGCTTGTGTCCATCCGATAGTTACCAGCTTCCATGTATCATTGCTGATACTCAGTGTAGAAGAAAATCTGACGCTAACTTACTGATGGCCCAAACTAAATGCACTCTGCATTGTTGAATATGTTTCCTATTATCTTCTAATGTCTGTTTTAATAAAACAGTGGGAACTAAATGGTTGCTTCTTAATCAAAACCATGATTTCCTAAACATAAGCTATGTGATTCTGTTACAAATTGCCACATATAGATCTTGTAGGTCAAAATTTTTTTCTCTTCTCATAGAAGTAAATAAACAGTAAAATAATTATATACTTTGAAAGATCAAAGTAAATATGACTAAAACCTGGCAAAAATAAAAGTCTACTGAAAGGATTTGGAAAAAAAAAAAAGATCAGATTGCAAATTCTATAGTTAATGCTTAAATAAATATGAGAAAAATGAATAATCAATAATTTGATATCATTAAAAACAGATGTGAAGACTGTATACAAATAGAATTGTCTAAATTTTGAAGTAAACATTTTAATGTGCATTTTTTGAATTTGTTGTTATTATAGCTAAACGTTTACACTTACTCTTTAAAATGTCCTAAGTTGGTTTGGCTTAGCATGTTAACTTTATTTTCCTCAGTGATCATAGCAAAGCACATTCTGTTTACCTTTTTCCTTTAATTTCAAAGACAATCATAGTTGACACAGACGTATTTGAGTTAACATTAGTGTTAATTTAGGATAGATGGGGAGACAGTTTGTATACTATGGTTTTAAAGATCAGAACGATGAACCTACTCCCCAGGAGTTTTTGATACTGAAGAAAATGGAAGTGGGTGAATGGCATAGTTGGTTGGTTTAGATGACATTTTTTTAATTGCTGTTCATCTCATACTATAATTGCTTCTGGCCTAGTTTATACAATGTAGAGCTCATAAAAACTCCCAGGTTTAAGGGGGAAAAAAGTATACTTTGGAAAAACAGAGCAAAACAAAAAGAGCAATATTAACAGTTGTTTATGTAGGAATCTTAGTATTGGACACAAGATTAATCCACAGGGACCTAGAAACAGTCATGCTATTAATTATTTTCAAGAATTCTAGGGGTTGTGTGAGACTTATCTATGAATTTTTCTTTCTTAAGTGTTACACATTTTATTAAAACACTAAATTTTTTAACCTAAGTCATCTTATGTATTAAATCTATTTAGATATAAACTTGCCCCATCATTTTTATGAAGCTAAGTGGCAGTTATGTGCAATATTATTAGAAATTTTGTTATTCTGGCAATCTGCTTTCACAGGGGAGCTTATAAGAATATAAAAGTACGTTAACAAAGAAGGGATGATATACTTTAAATGTTGCCTAATTAAAACCTAATAAGTTAAAAAAAATAACTTTATATTTAAAATGTTTTCCATCTGGCACCAAAAGCAAAGTGAAGTATCATTTTTGGTTAGGTCAATCTCAAGTATTTAATATGTCACAAGAATTAAGGGGTCATTGAAAGTTTACACAAATCTAGTGGATCTCACAAAATTGTTTGTGTCATAAAATAATACCACTAGAGTGAGCAGACCTAACCAAACCCCATACTTTGGCCAGAAAGCAAAATTATCCCCATCACTTTCCTTTTCTCAATCATTGCTCAAGAACTCCTGATTGCTAGTTGTCTTAATTTTATTTGTTTATTTGAACTTGTTTTGCAAAATATTAAAAAGCTGGGAGAAATGAGGATTTTTAAAAACCAGTGTTACTTCCTCAAGCCTGGTTTATTCTAGTAATCAGTATTTTATCTGACCCTGTCTGATCTAGTCTTGCAAGATCAAACGTCCAGGCCAGCAAGCAGACAGTAAACAAAGCCCGTGAAGGGTTTCAGTAAACACAAAGATTAGATGTTGAATGAAAATTAAACTCCTTGAACTAGTCCTCTGTACTAAAGTGGTTAAGTGGGTTGTGATTAAAAGAAATAAGTAATTATGATCATTATAGCTGAAATGATATAATGTTACCACATTTAAAGCACCTCTTGTACCCAAAAATGATTGTGTCATTTACAAAGTGGCGCCTCAAAGTTGAATAGAGAAATGAGTGTCCTCTGACCTGGTTCCACAAGGCAGTCCTTGCTTAGCCTTGGTGGTCAGGACAATGCCTTTAATCAACTGCCGATACTTCTCCCTCTGCTGCCGTTTAGCTCTGATGAGGTCAAAGTAACTTAACTTTCGTCTACCTAATTCTTCTGAGTCATGAAAGAAATTTGCTTTCAGTTTTAAATCTAAATTAAGGTGTTTGGCAAGGAAGTTTGTCTGCCCTCTGCCTATAGTGTACCTCGCGTAAAATAATGACAACATCAAATCCTTGAATTTTATATGAATATTAGATTCACTGAAATAGAAACATCACTTCCGCAAACAAGCACTTTCCATCTTAGTAGTTCTCCAACGTTTGAAAGAGCCTTGTGCATTTACACTGGTAATCCCTGATGTTCATTCATTGATCACCTTATCCTTGCTGACCTTCAGACTAGGAGCTTGTCGGTAGTATCACTAAGTGGAAGGATGGTGCGTGGGAAATGCCATGGAACCTAACCTCAGATGTGGACTCATTTCTTAATTGGATTTTAAGAAGCTTATTCTAGCTGTACTGGTAACTGTTTCTTTAGCCTGGATGTATTTATTCATAAATGTTTAAAGAACGAAAACAATCATTTGTCAACAATGTGGTTTGTAGATGAAACAAACTTGCTATCTTCTCATACTTATACTACTTATAAGCCATTTGGATAGTAGCCACCACTGGTGGCTCAGATGGTAAAGAATCCTCCTTCAATGTGGGAGGCCTGGGTTTGATCTCTGGTTTGGGAAGATCTCCTGGAGGAGTGCCTGGCAACCCACTCCAGTATTCTTGCCTGGAGAATTCTATGGACAGGGGAGTCCATGGGGTTGCAAAGAGTTGGACACGACTGAGTGACTAAGCACCAGTACAGCATAAGCCATTTAAAAACATGTGTTAAAAAGAATGGAAAGGAAAAAAGGACCTACTTTTCTAATCTCTTCATTTTTTTCATCCATTCATCTATCCATTACAGTTTGAAAGAATTATAAGACATGGTTTCTGGTTTTTAAAAGCCTATATTCTCTATGAAATAATTAATAATATAACATCTTTTATTATCATTCAGAAAGACATCAACTACTTGGCAGGATTTTAAGTAGGGATCATTATATAGTCCTCCTTTGCAAGGAAGTTACAGTCACAATTAGATGATTAATTTTGATTAAATGTTTAGTGAATATCTCTACTATATCCCATATTCAGTGCTAGAAGCAGAGAGACATTCAGAAACATGTAAGATATGGTTCCTACCTCTAGTTGTGTTGCCTCATCCTAGCAAGGGAGGAGAACCCTATAAGTGTATCTGGCAAATATATAGCAGTGATATAAACTAGTGCAGTGGTAACATAGAAGAAGGTCTATAAATTATACCTGCTGGGTGTCAGGTTTGGTTGGGAGTGAGGGGTAATTTAAAAAGAAGTAGCACATGAGTTAAACCTTAGGACAAACAGAGCTTTTCTCCAAGAGGACAAGGAGAAGGAAGAACCTTTCAGGAAGCTGCAAGTTCATCAGTATAGGTGCAGAGGTGCAGAAGAGCATAATGTATTTAGGAAATTTCGGTGGTTGTACAGTGTGTCTATCATGATACTGTGAATATAACATGCCCAGAATGGCTAAGATTTTTGATTGGTAAAAAGGAAAAGATAGAGCATGGCTGGATGTGGGACTGACGGTGGCACCAGACATTGGTGAAAGAGCAAAAATGTTTGGGACTTGGCTGTGAGAAGCTTTTGTGTTATAGTAATGCAAAATAAAGTTGGAAAGCTAGTGAACACATCTTAGGGCACTCTGAAAGCCCATTTGAGACATTCTGAGAAGCATTAAAAGTTTTTCAACAATGAAGTGAAATAATGGTAATGACAGTTAAAAAAAAATCTTCTAGAAGCCATCTGAAACCATTGTATGGATGTGAGTGTATACGGCAGGGGAGGAGGCAAGTGAGAGGAAGAGGGGTGGTGTGCACACTCTGGAGAATACAGGCAAGCGAGGGAGGTGGGGCTTTGGCTTTGGTGGCAGGAATGGGAAAGAGAGAGGTGACTGATGCAATATGTGGGTGGCAAGAGAAAGGAAAATCAAAGTAGAGTCCAAGGTTTTGAGCTTAAGCGACTTTTGGATGGTTTTGACAGAAACGTATTGATATAAACTGAGAGGAAGTTGCTGGTGCTTCAGAGAGATGGTGAACTAGTGAGAAATATCCACTGGGCTGTTCAAGGTGTGGAGCCAGCTTACCAAAAGACAGGACTAGAGGATAGATTCTGTAGCCAATTTTTTGGATATAATAGTTGCAGTGGAGGATTCTCTGAAGGAGAAAGTTAGAACAAGCAGGGATTGGAAGCTTTGAGGCATAAAAGGGCCAGGGGTTAGAAGACATGATTAGAGAGAAAGTGAGGTTTCATGGAAGTCAAGGGAAGATGGGTTACCAGTGGAGAAACATTATCAAGGGGGATAGGGGCAAGAGAAGGAGAAGAGGAGATTGGAAGCCCTTGCTGTTGTTTAGTCACTTAGTCGTGTCCAACTCTTTTGTGACCCCCATGGACTGTAGCCCTCCAGGCTTCTCCGTCCATGGGATTCTTCAGGCAAGAGTACGGGAGTGGGTTGCCATCTTCTTCTCCAGGAGATCTTTTCAACACAGGGATCGAACTTATGTCTCTTGCATCTGCTGCTTTGGCAGGTAGATTCTTTACCATTCAGCTACCTAGGAAGCCCCTGGAAGCTCTTAGCTTTGGCAAAAAAGGGACCATAGTGACATTGGAGGGAGCTATTTCCTTGTCATGTGAAAATGAAGAGAAGTTATATACATCAGAGACGGAAGGTTATAAGGAAGTGAGGGCGCAGATAGCGACTGAGTGGTGAAAGGATGTAAGAGAAGCTAACTGCAGCATCAGGCGTGAGGGCAACACGAACTTCCACCCCTACTCTGATACTCAGGAGAAGGAGGATGGAGCCAGAGGAGGCCATTATGTTCTGATTATCTAGCAGTGAGGGAGAGAATGGTTGGGACGGGGGCTTGGTGGGGAACTCTGAAATAGGCTCTGGACCAAATATGTTTGGGAAACAGAGAAACAAGGAGTTGAATTGGGATGATGTGGTTAAAGGTTGTGGTTCTGGTCTCGAGTTCTTAGCTTTTCTTTTCACAAACTTTAGATTTTTCGTAGTTTCAGATTTCCATTTGTCTTGCCAAGAAACAAAAGCGAAAACAAAGATAGATCTGATGGTGCCTGATGAAGATACCACAGAGTTGTGAAATGAGAGCTATTGTATGCCGACTAGCAAATATCCAGATTTAAAATCTGTTATGAGTGTGGTGACATCCTCTTATTTTGGGGGAACCAGTAGGTTGAAGTCAGAATTCTCTTGGTCTCTTGATTGAGTAAATGAAAATTGTTATTTGTGTTTCCTCAGATGATTTACAGAGTTAAAACAGAAAAGTGCTTAGGTTTGCAAGGTGCTTGAAGCTCTTAAATACAGAATGCTAGGACCACCAACTGTCTATGGTAGATAGTTGTTGAACTCACTGTTCTTACCCTGTGCAAGAATTTGAAATTATCTGACCTTGAACTTCTGAACTCCCATAGGAATGGACATAAATCTAGAATCATCTGGAATACAAGTCAGGCTATGAGTTCTAACATTTGTCCTTTCAGGCTGTCACCTTCTAAGTTCCATGTTAGTAGTAAGTTCGGTTCTTGAATAGTCTCCCTCTTAGACCAAAAATTCCGTGAAAGAACATCTGTAGGACTCATCCATTTTGTTACCTTCTCCAAGCCCTGTGAACATAGGACTTTGAGTATTGTAGATACTTAGTAAATATTAATAGAATTTAATTTAATATAGATAAATTTATTTGAACATACACACTTAGAACAGTTTTATTTTTGCACATTATATTGTGACTAATTTATTTGCTATTGGATGTCTCAATTGAGAGAAAAAAGAAAATTTTTGCTTGTTTAATTCATATTACAAATATCCTTAGCAAATTAGTTATCAGTTAAGCTCATTCTCTTTTTCTGTTAATTACTTTTTGAGCTAAAGATTTAACAACTGTTAATTAATTCCACTGAAAGAGACAGTAACACCTTTATTAAATAAAAATTAGAGACCATTTATGTAGCCTAAGAAAATCATCCCTTGGAGGTATTTCCAGCTAGTTTATTGAATAGTTTACTAAAAATAACAGCCCCAAACATTTAAGTCCTATGAAATCAAAGAGAATGGCCAGTGGAAAAGAATGAATTATGGGTTGATAGGTTCTTTGATGAACATTTCCTTAATAGGTTAAAGTAAAGAAAAATACTCCTGAACAATACTGTTGAGTTTCTAAAATGTGATTTTTTTAATCATGTGTCAATTTACCCCTGAAATTATGGTTTCAGATTAAAACAAAGAGTGAAAATCAAAATATCATTATATATAGGTAACATTAACCTATTCAGAAAGCTGTAGGAATATTTGAAATGACCAGTGTTATCAAACTATGATAAAGCATCATTTGACACCAAAAGGAACAATAGTGTTCTGATGCAGTAAAGGTGGGCAATGCTCACTTTTTCCATGGAGCATAATGGGTCCTATATGGCCTTTTATTGTCAAAATACAAAGGTGTTCAGGTTCAAGTTGCTTTATGGTAGATATATATTTTTTTGTGGATCTTAGTATGATGGAAAAAGGAAGTTGATAATAAGGGGAAAATACACCTAAGAAAACCAATCATTTGGGGTATTATCACAATGCCGGCTGGTACACTTTGCTTATGGGCTGGAAGCATTTTCCTTCCAAGCCTTGTTTTATTAGGAGTTAACAAGTTGGCTCTGAATATCTTGCTCTAGGCAGAGACTTTGCAAGCGAATTCTCAATCCAGAGACAGATTCTCTTTAACAAATTTAGAGGAAAAAAAAAAAAACTTTAGGTTTCATAATCCTAAAAGACTTAGCTTTTTTTTTTTTTTTTTTTTTTGCCCTTCAGCCCTTTCAGACTCCTAATATTTTCTTTAATTATATTTAGTGAACTCTTCTGGTTATAGTTTTGTTTTTAATTTCCAGTGGTGTGGGATTTATATCTGGTATATATGGAATATTGGCTTTAGCTCTTGAAATTGTGTCTATGTTGGTGTTAACAAAAAAGCAGTTTTTATATAACAAATTGACTTTGGACCTACAGTTATTGACTAAGAATGAATCACAAGTATTTTCAGTGATTGGGCATGTTCCGTATTGGCAGACATGATGCTGTTCTGGTTTGTCAGGAAAATTAGTGTTATGTTTACATTAAAAAAAAATTAACTCAGTTAAAGACTTTGAGTAGACAGTAGGGCTTTTTAATGCTGATGTGTAGCCCAGTTCAGAGAGAGGAGTCTAAATAAATATCAGGTTGAATCAGATGTAATTGCCATTTACATAGGTTAGAATTGTATGTCACCAATTTCATATAGTAGTTCATTGATGTGAATTTATTGTGATTTCCTGAGATTCTCAAGTTATTACCATGTTATATGAGTGTGCATACCCCATTTTATTTTTTGTTTCAAATGAATACTTCATAGTTACAGAGCTTAAAAAGAGTACTTGCAAAAGCTCTCAGTTGTGTGATTCATGTGTCATCAGACAGGAGGGAATCCATGCTGATGGCACTCATTTGGGGATAAAGCTTTTTGGCAGCAACAAAAGTAAAAGAATGGGAGGATTCATGAAAATAAATATAGTGAGTGCAAATTTATATTACAGATGACTAGAATGAGTTGCTAATAACAACAAAATAGGGATTAAAGGAGCTATGTTTCATCATCAAATAGAAATGCATCTTATATCACAGGCAGTTGCTACAGGTCCATTTCTGTGTACCAAGCTGTTAAACTGTCTGAAGCAAATCTATAGATAGAGCTCTTTCAAGCTAGTATTATTCAGTACTATATCTGTAGGGGCTGTCATCATAACTGGTATATGTTGTTGTTTATTGCTAAGTCATGTCTGACTCTTTGTGACGTTCCAGACCTCCCTGTCCCTCACCAGCTCCTGGAGTTCCCCTAAGTTCATGTCCATTGAATTGGTGATGCTATCCAACCATCTTATCCTCTGCTACTCTCTTCTCCTTTTGTCTTCAGTCTTTTCCAGCATCAGGGTCTTTTCCAGTGAGTTGGCTGTTCATATCAGGTGGCCAAAGTATTGAAGCTTCAGCTTCAGCATCAGTCCCTTCAATGAATATTCAGGGTTGATTTCCTTTAGGATTGATTGGTTTGATCTCCTTGCAGTCCAAGGGACTCTCAAGGACCTGATACATAGTAGCTGACTAATAAATAAGTACAAAGTAGTTGATAGATTCTATCCTATGAATTAAAACAAAAAGCAAATGTGAATAATCCTATTTTAGTGATTAGCTCATGCAGTTGAAAAAAATCAGTCATTTCCTCACCGTTCAGAACTGACTGTCTTCTGCAGTCTGTCGCATCAGGAGGGTTTACAGGGTGCAGAGTGTAGCCTGCAGGGAGAGCCGCTACCATTCAGCTAACTCAGCCACTCATCCTGTCACCTCTGCGTGTATGGACCACATGCGCACCTGCACGCACATGTACAAACAGAAAGCAGGACTTGTCTGTTGGAAAGTTGATTAAGTCCTGACTTAAACCCCAAAATGAATAGCAGCCACATGCCCCAAGTTGGGCAGTTTAGCATAAGCAGTGGGACAGAGGCTTTAAGATCCTAAAGACATAGGTTTGAGTTCTGTTACTTGCTTTATTGTTGTTTTTCCTTTTTTTCCCCTGAGCTTCAACTTCTTCAATAAAATGGCGTAATAATATCTATGTGATATAATTTTTATTTGAGAATTAAATGACAGTGATGTGTTAAGGGTTAGCTCAGTACCTCAACTACTATATAAATGGTAGAAGGCTTGAAGTTATCTGCAATGCACTAAGAATAAAAATATTTTTCTCTAAAGGAAATACAACAAAAGTACTTATGAAACATTTAGTCCCTGAGAACTTCACTTTGAGTTATGCAGAAAAAGAGAAAAAACTAACAAACATTAGTTTTCACTGGCCCTGTGATTTGTTTATTATGCTTATAAGACCAAAGCCAGTAGCTCTAATCATTTTAATTTTTCCTAAAGATTTGTATACATTTGGACTATTTGACCTTGAACAAGTTATCTGACTTCTCTGGTATTAGACAGGATTGTTATCCTTAAAATTAGGATACAAGGTTTGGGGGTTAGGATTGAAGGAGCAAGAATCTTGGGGTGGAGGTTTGGAAATCCACAGCAGTGGTATGCTCAAGAATATCTTTTCCCTGTGCTCAAGATGTGAGGACCCATTCCAAACTATTGATTTGATTGGCAACTTTTCTACCAAGAGTGCCACATGGTCAGCCTTTGTCTTACCTTGTAGAATTGCTTCCAGAGTACTTTCTGAGGCTGAAGGAGTCACAGAGAAATGAATTATTCTTCACTCCCCCCACCCAAATTTTTATTTGGCTGTACTCTTCTATCCAGGGTTTCCAGGATTTGTTCTGGTGAGTACTTAGAGTGTTAGCTTATTATGGAATCCATTAGCACTCATTCTTGCTAATCTGTTTATATTTGCATAAGCACCTTAATGGTTTAAGGAAAAATCCATAGGCCAGAAATTCCAGAAATTTCTCAGTGCAAAGCCTTTTACCCAATTCATTGCTTTCTACTCATTATAAGTATGGACAAAACCCTAGGGCTTCTTTCTCAAAGGCAATTTTGTTAAGGTTTGCATTGAAACACTTGGTTCATGTTTCTGGAAAAAACTATCAGTCTTTTAAGCAGTGTTGACAAACTTGCAAGAGCAATACTACATCTGCTGTTATTACCAGTGTATAAACTACTAAACTACTGTTGTTGCATTGGGGAGTTTCCCAAAGAGAGATATCTTGAGTTAAGTCTTAATTTTTGCCAAGGAGTCAAAAAACAGAAGCAAATATTGCAAGAGAATTGCTTTGAAAATCCTAGCAACAATACTCTTTAATATGCTATTAGATGAGTAACCTGGAAGGTTGCTTTAAAACCAGTTTACAGGTAATCTTTCTCATTTTGCAGATCATCCCCAAATCCCCCAGCTAGTTAGAACTTAGGCTTTAAAAACCCCAGTTTGCTCTTCTTTGCACCTATCCTATGCCATCTCGCTTTGATTAGCAGATAACTCTGTGTATATGGCTTCACCTTTTGCTCATAAATCCTCTTCAGAGAGTATACTTTGGGGCATAAAGTCACTTGAGTATATTTGGAGACTAAAATTTTTCTGGGTTTACTCTTTATAGCATCTATAGCAGATAGAAGAAATAAAACAATGAAACCTAACAGAGAAGCAATAGGCTGAAGAAAAAAAAAAGCTATTGTGTGTGTTTGTGTGTTTCTTTTGCATGCATGCTCTTGCTCGGTCGTGTTGTGTCAGGTTCTTTGCCGCCCTTTGGATTGTAGCCTGCCAGGGTTCTCCATCCATGGGATTTTCCAGGCAAGAATACTGAGTGGGTTGCCATTTCCTCCTCCAGGGGATCTTCCTGACCCAGGGATCAAACCCACATCTCCTGCATCTCCTGCATTGCAGGCGAATTCTTTACTGCTGAGTCATCCAGGAAGCCCCTATGTTTCTTTTAGTTCTCTCTGTGTGTAAAACAACAAAGAGTTACTGTATAGTACAGAGAACTATATTCAACATCGTGTAATTAACTATAATGGAAAATAATTGGAAAAATAATATAGACATATACACATGTATGTATAAGTGATTCACTTTGTTGTATGCATCAAACCAACACAATATTGTAAATCAACTATTCTTCAGTTGGGGCTTTCCTCGTGGCTCAGGTGGTAAAGAGTGTGCCTGCAATGCTGGAGAGCCCGGTTCGATCACTGGGTTGGGAAGATCCCCTGAAGAAGGGAATGGCATCCCACTCTAGTGTTCTTGTCTGGAAAATCCCATAGACAGAGAAGCCTGGTGGGCTACAGTCCATGGGGTCACAAAGACTCAGACATGACTGAGTGACTATTACTTTCATTCTTCAATTAAAAAAAAATACTGTAGGACCCTTTTCTTCTTTTTTGTGTTTAATGTGAATATAACTTGTATATATTTAAAGCATGTTTTAGTCCTCAAGTTTTCTTTCCATTTTTTATTTATAGTAATTTTTGAAACTTAAAGCTGTATTTATATAGTATTCCTATAAATTTAATTTCCAGAGTTGGGAGGTTGTCATTTTATTTCCCATCTATTCTGCTGTCTCCTAATTTGAAAGTCAAGATATGAACTATTAAGCCTCATTTGGAGAAGCTAAATCTAACACATTCCTGCAAGTGCTATGAAGCATATGATTCTAAATTGACAATGAATTCTTTTAAGCTGTAGTGATTTGTTTTAAAAAGCAGTATGATGTAACATGCCATTGTTACCTAAACCAAAGGAAAAGTTGCAATTCTTCAGATGACCCTTGGGAAACAGCAGACACTGGTCAGAATGTCCTAATCAGGTCAGAATGGTCAGAATGTCCTAATTTTGAAATGGCAAAGCTAATCTGTTAATCATAATTATATAGACATTTTCTGAAATGTACAGTAACATTTAACAAAGACCTTTCATGTAGATACTGATCATCTAAAATTTACCCTTACAATTCTAAGATAATGATATTTTCCCTATAATAAAACTAAGATCCAGAAAAATCTCCAACTTGCTCAAAAGGAGGTCTCAGAGCTAGTAAGAATTAGAATGTAGATTTGAGTGCAGTTTTCTAATGTCAGGTCCAGTCAGTGCTTCTTTAGTATAATATGATCATCAACAAAAACTAAAGATGCATCATAGAGAAGAAAATTCAAAATGTTTTGATACATTTATAATATAGTGAGGGCTTTTCTGGTGATTCAGACTGTAAAGAATCTGCCTACAATGCAGGAGACCTGGGTTTGATCCCTGGATCGAGAAGATCCTCTGGAGAAGGGAATGGTTACCCACTTCAGTATTCTTGTCTGAAGAATTCCATGGACAGAGGAGCCTGGCGGGCTATAGTCCACAGGGTCACAAAGAGTCAGACACGATTAATACTTACCACTTAACTAACTTTAATAATATAGTGAAAATTCAGTAAGATTGAATCCTTAATGTCATTAGGGTTTAGAGAAAAAAAAGAAATATGACGGTTATAAATGTCTTGCATAATCTCAAAAGACAACGTAAAAGCCTGGACAATACAGAATAGGATTCTCAAATTTCAGAATACATAAAAATCACCTGGCAGCTGTATCTTGTGTACTCTCAAAAGACAGTAAGTAAAAGCAAAAATGATATAGGCACTGATTCTCAAACTTTACATAAGAATTGGAAATTTGGTATACATAAAAACTAGAAGAGATTCTGAATTTGTATTTCTAACAGTTTCCACGAAATATAAATTTTGATGTTTCATAGGACCATATTTTTAATATCTTTGACACAGACCCGAAATGTGCAATGTACAACACACACACACACACAGACAGACACACAAATAAGGTGGATATTAATAGTAATGATAAACACTACACAGTCCCAGGTACTGTTCTAAGTGTTGACATATATTAATTCATTTAATCTGCACAATAATCCTTCAAGGTAGGCATACTTTTGAACCCACAATAAATGTCCTAAGGCACAAGGAAGTTAAGTAACCTATCCATAGTCACATATCTACCAAATGGGCAAGCTGAGATTTAAGCCCTGGCAGTCTGACTTAGAAATCTCTGCTGTTAACTTTTATGCCGTACATCTTTCCCAATAGCTGAAAACATATTTACCCCAAACTGCAATAAAGACATTATAATAAAAAATTAAGTGCCAGATAGGAATATGACAAGATTTACATATAGACATATATTTTTTGAGCATTGAAAATGTTTCTGCAACCTTCTAAAATATATATGTATATGTCAGGGATTTGTGATTCTTAGACACTTGACTTCCTGGATGTACTGTGAAATTGCATGAAATAAAATGAGATTTTTTTTTTATTTTAACCAAATACCTTTTCATTGTAATGCAGATAAATCCCTGGGGAGGAGTGCAACTTTCTTGACTGTGAATAACCTATCATAGCCAGCAGTCTTGGGCATTGAATAGCTAATATTCATAGGGTGCTCTTGGTTAGGACATCTACTTGGAGTTGTATACAACCCCAGAAGCTCAGAGGATGGTTAGATAGTAGTTCCCAGTTTTTGTTATTTTCACTGAGTCCCAGGAAGTTCAAAGGAATTAGCAAGATCCTCCAGGAACTGTGAGTTTCTCAGAAACTTGAGCAGACTCCAGATCTGAACTACCCACCTGCAAGGCCCGAGGACTGGGACCCTTCTCCAGAGGTTAAAACAGCTACAGAAAGCTGCTCTGTTACTAAACATAGCAGCGTTTCAGCCCCACTTGCCACATGCTGGGGACTTGTACTTTAAGCTGGGAACATCATTTCTTCCCAGGCACTTCCCATTCCACAAATTACCTTTAGGGACTTTGGCAACAGTAGAATCAAATTCACTGTGAATTAAATTGCAGCTCTGATGTAAAACTCTGAAAGCAGTTGTATTTTTAATGTCTCTTTAATAAGTAAGCATTTTGGCTTTATTCAGGATATATTTTGTTATGAATGTGAGCATTGCTTTTGTCACGAGAGGCAGCACTCCATTGTATTCTTCATGTTTTTTAGGATTTCTGATCCATGGCTAAGTATTGTAAAGATAAGATGAGCCCTTAGAACCAGGGCTTACCTTTGGTCTTGGTTTAATTTAACACAGGCTTAACCTGATATTTCAGAGAAGGCAATGGCGACCCACTCCAGTACTCTTGCCTGGAAAATCCTATGGGTGGAGAAGCCTGATAGGCTGCAGACCATGGGGTCGCTAAGAGTTGGACACGACTGAGTGACTTCACTTTCACTCTTCACTTTCATGCGTTGGAGAAAGACATGGCAACCCACTCCAGTGTTCTTGCCTGGAGAATCCCAGGGACGGAGGAGCCTGGTGGGCTGCCGTCTATGGGGTCGCACAGAGTTGGACACGACTGAAGCGACTTAGCAGCAGCAGCAACAACCTGATACTTTCTATCAGGGTGAAAAAGCAAAATACAGAATCAGGCACTGCTGTTAGGTCTACATTTTAGTCACTATGATTATTTTCAAATAATTTAAAAAGAAAGAAAAGGGGAAGAAGAGAGGGAAGAAGGGAGAGAGGAATGAAAGGAAGGACGGAAGGGAGGTCAGAAAGAAGAGAGAAAAGTAATGAATGTTCAAGCTTACTTTTCAGGTTGTCTGGTACATTGTGATGCTCCTCTGACTTTTTTCTTTCAAGTATTTGTATTTCACCTGCTGTGACATAAGAGGCTAAAATATTATTCTGATATTATTTGTAAAAGAGTGGCAGCAGAAGAAAATGTTTTTCAGATTTGACAAAAGCTATGCAAACCACTCCTGAAACCATGAACTGCCTTGGTCAGTAAAAATGAAGCCTGTTGGGGATCACTTGATTTTCAGGCATTTTTAAAGTTGGTATGATGATTTTTTTTCTTTATTATTTGAGGTAAAGAATTTGACTTTTATTGATAGAGCTGTCAAGGCCCAGGAAATGTTGATGAAGCCTCATTCCTTGACCAGTTTAAGACAAGCTCTTGAACCTTTTCTTAGGCCCATCTGTGCACTTCCTTGTAAAATCCAGCTTTATGAGAACCCTGCTAAGTCAGTTTAGCCAGAACCCGCTTAATATCTGATCAGCCTCAATATCTCATTCTTATCGGGTTTCTCATCCTCTAACATCCCCTAGGTGATGTCTGATCACCCTGGCCTGTCTTCAGCAAAGAATCCTGTTAGGTCAGTTTAGCCAGAATCCCTCTTGATCATGACGTTTCCTTTTGGTTATTTTCCACCTCTGACTCCCAGTCTGTTCCTTGGCTGTAAATTCCCACTTTCTTATGCTGTTTATGGAGTTGGGCCCAGTCTCTTTCCCCGACTGTAATAGCCCATTGCAGTGGTCCATATACCTGTTGTGATGCTCCTGAATAAGGTCTGCCTTAACATCTTTAACAACATAGAGAGTATCTTTATTCTCATAGGTAAAATTTTAACACTGGTAACCTGTGGTATGGGCAGGACCTAGTTTTCAGAAGTATTTTGTTTGGCTTTTCTTGTGTTTTGAAAATGGAGTTATTTGCCAGTTCCTAAATTTAGGAGCTATCCTGCAAAAATCCAGATTTTAAAAAGATATATTATTTTTGGAAAAAACATCTAAAGAAATGACAATATGAGAAAGACAACCGGCTGAGTCAAGGTAGTGACTACTCTCTTTGGACTGGAAGACTTTCTCTCCTAGTATCTCTGTGGCTGGCTTTCTGGCTGTTGTGCTCTACCTGGCTGTGTAGACATTTGAATTTGCAATGCCTTCATTATGGTTTGCTAATGACTTAGTACTTCATGGTGTGCCCACATGTCACTAAAAAGATACTTCCTCAGTCACTGTTCTAAACTATATGAAATTATAAGGATCTGGGAACTCATTAGAAAAGGGGAATTATTATGTATAATCTTAAAGGATGCAAAGGAATCTTCGCATCTGATGCGAAGAACTTACTCATTAGAAAAGACCCTGGTGCTGGGAAAGATTGAAGGCAGGAGGAAAAGGGGATGACAGAGAATGAGATAGTTGGATGGCATCACCGACTCAATGCAGATGAGTTTGAGTAAACTCTGGGAGTTGGTAATGGACAGGGAAGCTGGCGTGTTGCAGTCCATGGGGTCTCAGAGAGTCGGACATGACTGAGCAACTGAATTGAACTGACTGAATCTTAAAGGAATATGGACTGGTATTATTCTGATTCTTATTGCACCAATTTCATAGAGATTTCACAGAGCTCAAGAAAGTAACTCAATGTAATTAAGTGCTGAAAAATGAAAATAGTGACATTTTGGAAAATTAGCTTTTGATCAAAGAATGTTTACATTAATAGGATATTTCTTTTTTTTTTTTTTAGTAGAAAAAGAAATGAATATAATGTCTACTTCTTAAGTACCTGAAAACATAATTTGCTAACTTGAAGTTACCTTTATTTTGGCTGAATTAAAAAGCAAGCAAACAAAAGTGAATTGAATGTCTGAGGGCAAGTATTTCTGCCTGAAAAGTATGACTTTGCTCTGGAAACTTTGTTCTTCATTTATTGATGTGGAGTATCACATTGATTAATTTGTGGATATTGAAAAATCCTTGCTTCCCAGGGATATATCCCACTTGATTGGATTCAGATTGCTAGTATTTTGTTGAGGACTTTTGCATCTATATTCATCAGTGATATTTGGCTTATAATCTTTTTTTTTTTTTTTTTTGGTAGTACCTTTGTCTGATTTTGGTATAAGGGTGATGGTGGCCTTGTAAAATGAGTTTGGGAGTTTTCCTTCCTCTGCAATTTATGGAACCTTTTCAGAAGGATGGGTGTTAGCCCTTCTCTAAATGTTTGATAGAATTCACCTGTGAAGCCATCCAGGACTTTTGTTTGTTGGGAGTTTCAGTGCTTGTGATTGGTCTGTTACTGTTTTCTATTTCTTCCTAATTCAGTCTTGGGAGCTTGTAACTTTCTAAGAATTTGTCCATTTCTTTCAGGTTGTCCATTTTATTGGCATACAGTTGCTTGTGGAAATCTCTTATGATCTTTTGTATTTCTGTGGTGTCAGTTGTAAAGTCTCCTTTTTCATGTCTAGTTTTATTCATTTTAGTCCTCTCTCTTTTTTTTCTTGATGAGTCTGGCTAAAGGTTTATCAATTTTGTTTAGCTTTTCAAAGAACCAACTTTTAGTTTCATTGCTCTTTGCTACTGTCTTCTTTCTGTTTCATTTATTTCTGCTCTGATCTTTATGCTTTTTTTTTTCTTTATGCTAACTTTAGGTTTTTTGTTTGTTTTTCTCTAGTTGCTTTAGGTGTAAGGTTTGGTTGTTATTTGAGATTTTTCTTGTTTCCTGAGGTAAGATTGTATTGCTTTACTTTCTTCTTAGAACTGCTTTTGCTGCATTCCATAGGTTTTGGATCATTGTGCTTTCATTTTCATTTGTTTCCAGATACTTTGTTTCCTCTTTGATTTCTTCAATGATTCATTAGCTGTTCCCTGCTGCTGCTAAGTTGCTTCAGTAGTATCCGACTCTGTGCGACCCCATAGACGGCAGCCCACCAGGCTCCTCCATCCCTGGGATACTCCAGGCAAGAACACTGGAGTGGGTTGCCATTTCCTTCTCCAATGCATAAAAGTGAAAAGTGAAAGTGAAGTCACTCAGTCTTGTCTGACTCTTAGCAACCCCATGGACTGCAGCCCACCAGGCTCCTCCGTCCATGGGATTTTCCAGGCAAGAGTACTGGTTGTTCAGTGATGTCTTATTTAGCCTTCACCTATTTGTGTGTGTGTGTTTTTTTTTTTAATAGTGGTTTTTTAAAAAATAGTGTTTTTTCTTGTAGTTTATTTCTAATCTCATAGCACATGGTCAGAAAAGATGCCTGATACAATTTTAATTTGCTTAAATTTACCAAGGCTTGCTTTGTGGCCCAGCACATGGTTGATCCTGGAGAATGAAATGTTCCATGTGCACTTGGGAAAAATGTGTATTCTGTTATTTTTCAATAGAATGGTCTATAAAACTCAGTTAAGTCCATCTGGTCTAATGTAACATTTAAGGCCTTTGTTTCCTTATTGAGTTTTTGTTTGGATGATCTGTCCATTGACAAAAGTGGAGTGTTAAAGTCACCCACTATTATTGTGCTAATTTCTCCTTTTGTGGCTGTTAGCATTTGCCGTATATATTGAGGTGCTACTATGTTGTATGTATATTTGAAAGTGAAAGTGAAATCGCTCAGTCGTGTCCGACTCTTTGCAACCCCGTGGACTGTAGCCCACCAGGCTCCTCCGTCCATGGGATTCTCCAGGCAAGAGTACTGGAGTGGGTTGCCGTTTCCTTCTCCAGGGGATCTTCCCAACCCAGGAATCGAACCCAGGGTAGACGCTTTAACCTCTGAGCCACCAGGGAAGCCCCTTACAACTATTATATCTTCTTTTTAGATTGATCTCTTGATCATTGTATAGTGTCCTTCTTTGTCTCTTATAACAGTCTTTATTTTAAAGACTATTTGTCTGATATGAGCATTGCTACTTTAGCTTTCTTTTGATTTCCCTTTGCATGGAATACCTTCTTCCATACCGTCTTCACTTCTTTCAGCGAGGAACTTACAATAGCAACTTCTGTCCTTTGAAAACTGTGTTAGATTACCTTGCTCAAAGGCTCTTAACTATTTGCTTGGTTTGATTTTAAGTGTGTCTTATTGCAATACCCGAAAAATGTTTGCCTTTAGAGGATAAGATTAAAATAATTTGTTTACCTTGAACTTTTTGAAGGAAAGGTGAATACAAAATATATTAGTTACATCGAAAGGATTAAGTTATAAATTGAAGTCTTAAAGAAGTTTGAAGTAAACTTTTGACTTATTTAGGAGTTCATAGGAAAGTTAAGCAATCATTCAGTTTTTTAAAAAATCATGAAAAAATATTGTATATGTCTGAATATAAGGTGCTCCCAAGATATGGATGTCTATGTGCTTTACCGGTTAGAAGTTTTAAATATACAAAGCCTTTAGACATGTAATAAAATGATCAGATATTACTTCCTTGTATGTATTTAAAAACCACATGTTATATAAAATATTAATTTAGAAATATTACTTTCTTGATTGACTTTTTTCAAATACTTTACGTATGATTTGATTCTAGGACTTTGTCATCTCTAAATTCCCTGTTTTGAGTCATCTCACCCGGTTTTCCAGAACACATCACTTTCGCCTAAATATTTTGAGATTCAGTACTTTTTCTTTTGAACTTGATTTCGTATTAGGGTATAGTGAGTTAGCAATGTTGTGATAGTTTCAGGCCAACAGTGAAGGAACTCTGCCATGCATATTCATGTATCCATTTTCCCCCAAGCCCCTCTCTCCATCCAGGCTATCACATAACATTGAGCAGAGTGCTTTGCAATAGGTCCTTGCTGGTTATCCATTTTAAACATAGCAGTGTATACACAATCATCCCAGACTCCCTAACTGTCCCTTTCCCCTGGCAGCTATAAGTTCGTTATCTTAGTATGTGAGACTCAGTACTTTTTTGATCAGTTATGACTCTATCACTGTAAGCCATGTCTCTATCACTGTAAGCCATGTGCCAATTTACAAGCACTGTCTGCATACTGAAAGGTGCAGTTATTTAAAAAATTTGTCTTACAGGTGAATACTTTTCTGCTCTCTAACATGCAATCATTCAAAGTAGTTTTATTTAAAGTTATATCAGACTTTTGCATAATCATGTACATTTCCAACTGAAAGAAAAAATTACCAAGTCCATGTAGAATTTTTGCTTTATCAGGGTTTTGGGGAATTCCCTGGCAGCCCCGTGGTCGGTATTACATGCTCTCACTGCCAGGGCCTGGGTTCAGGCCTGGGGAAATATTCATAGAGTAGCACAAGCAGAGTGTCAAAATAAAAGCAACAACCTAACACAGTTTTTGTTAGATTAGATCCGCAAGCATTTAAGGCTGGCACAGTCAGAGGTTGGTTCAGCCTAGTGTGTTTTCCCCAAACAAACCTTAGCTTCACATAATGATGTAATACAGAGATTTAGATAAGGATTTGATTTGATATGATGTGACTTTTTTTTTTTTTATGTGAGTTTTTCTTGAGAAATATTCCTGAGGGAAGAAAAGACTGCCTCATGTTTGAACATATATGATACTTTCCTTTTTCTCCCTTTCAAAGTTATTCCTTAAATCTTTACTAAAGTACAATAAAACATAGAAGGAAAATAACCTGGAGAAAGGGAGAATTTTATTTAATCATAAATCAGTTCACTTCAGTTCAGTCACTTAGTCACGCTTCCCTGTCCATCATCAACTCCCGGAGCTTACTCAGATTCATGTCCATTGAGTCGGTGATGCCATCCAACCATCTCATCCTCTGTCATCCCCTTCTCCTCCTGCCTTCAATCTTTCCCAGCATCAGGGTCTTTTCCAGTGAGTCAGTTCTTTGCATCAGGTGATCAAAGTATTGGAGTTTCAGCTTCAACATCAGTCCTTTCAATGAGTAGTCAGGATTGATTTCCTTTAGAATTGACTGATTGGATCTCCTTGCAGTCCAAGGGACTCTCAAGAGTCTTCTCTAACACCACAGTTCAAAAGCATCAATTCTTCAGCGCTCAGCTTTCTTTATAGTCCAACTCTCACATCCATACATGACTATTGGAAAAACCATAGCTTTGACTAGACAGGCCTTTGTTGGCAAAGTAATATCTCTGCTTTTTAACATGCCATCTAGGTTGGTCATAGCTTTTTTTTCCAAGGAGCAAATGCCCTTTAATTTCATGGCTTTAGTTACCATCTGCAGTGATTTTGGAGCCCAAGAAAATAGTCTCTCACTGTTCCCATTGTTTTCCGCATCTGTTTGCCATGAAGTGATGGGACCGGATGCCATGATCTTACTTTTTCACTCCTCTTTCACTTTCATCAAGAGGCTCTTTAGTTTCTTCGCTGTCTACCATAAGGGTGGTGTCATCTGCATATCTAAGATTATTGATATTTCTCCTGGCAATGTTGAAAGCAGATTAAAGGCTAACAGAGTTTTGCCAAGAGAATGCATTGGTCCTAGCAAACAAACGGCAAATCAAGGTGAAATTATTAATTTTGTGAGACTTTTTCTTATTCTAGTGCATATCACAATCATTAAAATATCCATGTCTTAAAGATACATTCCTACAGAAAAGATAGCAGGTGAGGAGTTGAAAGGATATACTATGAGATGGGCATTTTATATAAATGTCTCCATAGTATTTATGTGAGATTTTTATTCGGTTCAGTTCAGTGGCTCAGTCGTGTCCAACTCTTTGCGACCCCATGAATTGCAGCACACTAGGCTTTCCTGTCTATCACCATCTCCTGGAGTTCACTCAAACTCATGTCCATCAAGTCGGTGGTGCCATCCAGCCATCTCGTCTTCTGTCATCCCCTTCTCCCCCTGCCCCCAATCCCTCCCAGCATCAGGGTCTTTTCCAGTGAGTCAACTCTTCGCAAGAGGTGGCTGAAGAATTGGAGTTTCAGCTTCAGCATCAGTCCTTCCAGTGAACACCCAGGACTGATCTCCTTTAGGATGGACTGGTTGGATCTCGTTGCAGTCCAAAGGACTCTCAAGAGTCTTCTCCAACACCACAGCTCAAAAGCATCAATTCTTCAGCGTTCAGCTTTCTTCACAGTCGAGCTCTCACATCCATACATGACCACTGGAAAAACCATAGCTTTGACTAGATGGACCTTTGTTAGCAAAGTAATGTCTCTGCTTTTGAATATGCTATCTAGGTTGGTCATAACTTTTCTTCCAAGGAGTAAGCGTCTTTTAATTTCATGGCTGCAGTCACCGTCTGCAGTGATTTTGGAGCCCTCCCAAAATAAAGTCTGACACTGTTTCCACTGTTTCCCCATCTATTTCCCATGAAGTGATGGGACCAGATGCCATGATCTTAGTTTTCTGAATGCTGAGCTTTAAGCCAACTTTTTCACTGTCCTCTTTCACTTTCATCAAGAGGCTTTTTAGTTCCTTTTTACTTTCTGCTATAAGGGTGGTGTCATCTGCATATCTGAGGTTATTGATATTTCTCCCAGCAATCGATTCCAGCTTGTGCTTCTTTCAGCCCAGCGTTTTTCATGATGTACTCTGCATATGAGTTAAATAAGCAGGGTGACAATATACAGCCTTGACGTACTCCTTTTCCTATTTGGAACCAGTTGGTTGTTTCATGTCCGGTTCTAACTGTTGCTTCCTGATCTGCATATAGGTTTCTCAGGAGGCAGGTCAGGTGGTCTGGTGTTCCCATCTCTTTCAGAATTTTCCACAATTTATTGTCATCCACACAGTCAAAGGCTTTAGCATAGTCAATAAAGCAGAAATAAATGTTTTTCTGGAACTCTCTTGCTTTTTTGATGATCCAGTGGATGTTGGCAATTTGATCTCTGGTTCCTCTGCCTTTTCTAAAACCAGCTTGAACCTCTGGAAGTTCACGGTTCACATATTGCTGAAGCCTGGCTTGGAGAATTTTGAGCATTACTTTACTAGCATGTGAGATGAGTGCAATTGTGTGGTAGTTTGAGCACTCTTTGGCATTGCCTTTCTTTGGGATTGGAATGAAAACTGACCTTTTCCAGTCCTGTGGCCACTGCTGAGTTTTCCAAATTTGCTAGCATATTGAGTGCAGCACTTTCACAGCATCATCTTTCAGGATTTGAAATAGCTCAGCTGGAATTCCAGTTAAGATTTTTATTAGGAAATAGCAATTAATTTGGCAGAAGATGTTGTTGTCATTTCCTGATACCCATGAACTATACCATTAACCACAAACTACAGAAGATGAAAACAGATTTTTTTTTTTTTTTTTACCCACAGTGGATGATGAAGAGGTGATAGAGCTTGGAAACCTAAGAAGATTTAGAAGTTGTAGTAACCATTTCTGTCTTGGCTATTTAATAAAATGCCTACTTTTAGAAATTAAAAAAAGGCAAATATTTTTACTTTCATGTCATAACCTATGGAAAAATCCATTATTGAAACATTTTTTCAGGAAAAGATGACTCACTTTTACTCTGGGTCTTCCAGCTTTGTATGAAAAAAATCTTTTTCATTAATATACCAAAAATATAATTTAAAAGTACATGCAACAAATTATACTAATGATGATAATGACGAATTATCATTTTTATCTCTTAACAGTGGAAAGAGTGGAACGAGAAAACCTTTCAGACTATTGTGTTCTGGGCCAGCGTCCAATGCATTTACCAAATATGAACCAGCTGGCCTCCCTGGGGAAAACCAACGAACAGTCTCCTCATAGCCAAATCCACCACAGTACTCCAATCCGAAACCAAGTGCCCGCATTACAGCCCATCATGAGCCCTGGTCTTCTTTCTCCCCAGCTCAGTCCACAACTTGTCAGGCAACAAATTGCCATGGCCCATCTGATCAACCAACAGATTGCCGTTAGCCGGCTTCTGGCTCACCAGCATCCTCAAGCCATCAACCAGCAGTTCTTGAACCACCCACCCATTCCCAGAGCAGTTAAGCCGGAGCCAACCAACTCCTCTGTGGAGGTATCTCCAGATATCTACCAGCAAGTCAGAGATGAGTTGAAGAGAGCCAGTGTGTCCCAAGCTGTCTTTGCAAGAGTGGCATTCAATCGCACACAGGTATTAAACATCATAAGGTTTTAAACATCGTAATGTTTATATCATGTTAATGATATATCATGTATCATGTTAATACTGTGGACATATTGTGACAAATATTTTTTATCTCTTTAAAATTTGTCTGTGGATCTCAGAGCACATAGAATCAGATTAACTAATAATCTTTAGTTCATGAAATACTATCACCATTGATCTATGCTTGGCTATGATTAATTAATTTCAGTAATGTAACGAATATTGTGAACTCACTACCCAACTCAGCACCTGAAATGTTACTAGTGACGTGGGTCTCTTTATGTACTTCTTCTCTCCTCTTTTCCATTTACTTTCCCCAGATGTAACCCTGATCTTGAATTTTGTGATTACCATTCCTTGTTTTTATTTTTTAAAAAACTAGTTCTAAAACTTACCTTATCTTTGAACTTTACAAAAAATATTATGTTATCATTTTTATAATTTTTAATAAACCCTTCAAAATGTATAAGTTAGATTTAAGATATTAGTAAAATAGTATTGATAAAGGGGTTCCCAGGTGGTGCTAGCGGTAAATAACCCACCTGCCAGTGCAGGAGGCATAAGAGACACAGGTCGATTTCTGGGTTGGGAAGATTGCTTGGAGGAGGGCTTGGCAGCCTACTCCAGTATTCTTGCCCAGAGAATCCCCATGGACAGAGGAGCCTGGAGGTCTACAGTCCATAGGGTTACACAGAGTTGGACATGACTGAACTGACTTAGCACAAAGTAGTAATGGATAGCTGACTCGTATTTTTAGTGTTTCGAGAGAATTATATGCCAATATAATATTAAATGATAGACAGTGAACAGCTTAGCTATGTCTTATTTTATTGAAGGCTGCTTATAATCAAGAAGTTCTTTCCCACCAGTACTAAATGTGAGTGTGCATTAGAATCACTTGGAAGACTGTTCAAACATAGATTGCTGGCCCACTTCCTAGAGTTTCTGATTCACAGGTCTAGGGTGGGACCCAGAAATTTGCATGTCTAACAAGATCGCAGCTGGTCCTGATGCTGGTCTTGGGTCACCTTTTGGGAACTGCCAATCTAGCTCTTATGCCATTGTTCCTTTGGTGTCTGTAGGAATTTGGTTCCAGGACTCTCACAAATACCAAAACCCATAGATGCTCAAGTCCCTTATGTAAAATGGTGCAGTACAGTTGGTCTGCCCTATCTGTGGATTTTGCATCCACAGACACAGAGGACCAGTTGTATGAGTACCCAAAAAGTAAAAGTGCCTAATCTTAAAGAGCTAACAATCTGGTAGTGAAAAGTAGAATGTACTCAGATAACTAAAATAAAATGTGAAGTCAGGAGAATAATTTAAGGTAATGTGAGCAGTGACTGCAATGGGTGTTTGTGAGGAGCTGGGGTTAGGCGTACTTACAGTAGAGTAAATAAGTGAGTAAGCAAGTGAGTCTTAAGAGGACAGTGGGTCTAAGTTAGCCACCCTACTAAATGTAAGGCAGGAACCCAAGCTCTCTGCAGATGCAAAGATAAAAAAATTGTGAGTGAACACATATGTGAATAACTGACTTGAGTATGAAAGTTTCTGGATAGTTAGACCTTGAAGGATGAATAAAATTTAATGGGCAAACATGGAGAAGAAGGGTATTTTAGGTTAAAGAACACACAAGAAAAGGGTTGAGTCAGAAAAAGTCAGGACCAGCGGATAGTTGATAGCAAAGCTAGATAATGTAACTTAAAGGTAGAAGAACAGATCTGAAAAGGCCTTAGGTTCATGCCAAGAACTTTGAACGGTGTTTAATGAGCAGTGGAAACCATTGAAGGATTTATGTAGGGATATTCTTTCATCAAATGATCAGAATTGGATCTTAGGAATACTTTTTTTCCCTTTAATGATATCGAGAGTGTAGGAATTTTACTTAGGAGGCTGCCTTACATATGCAGCTGAAATGCATAGAAGTTTTGAACAAGACTGGTGGTAATGGAGTAGAGGGTACTATCAAAAAGCATTGTGAGAGTAAAGTTGACAGAAATTGCAACTACCTGGAGTAGAGATAATGCTAGGGTTTGAGCCTCATGACTACCAATGAAGCGTAATTATTTAGAGAATCAAGGAGGGCATTGAAAGAGATGGTTGAAATAAGGTTAAAGTGATTATTTTGGGCTGTTTTGACTTTGGGCTATTTGACTTTGAAGTGCTAGTAGACTGCTTAAGTGAAGATGTGTAGCAGTCATTGAAAATAAGAGTTTAGTGCTAAGAATAGTAGAGATAAGAAATTTATTCACAAAACCTGGAATTTAAAAAGACAGCAGAGGGAGGGGAGAAGCCACCAGCACTACTAACACCAAGGAAAAGAGACCATGAAATGCCAGGAGAGGTGGGGGCAGGTGAAGGTAGAAGAAAAGGGAGATGCTGATAAAGTATAGAGGATCTGGGCTGGGAGTCTCCAGAGGAGACTCTTCCATGTGGGGAAAACTAAGAAGTCTAGGGAGGGGAAGTTTGAAACCATGCCATGAGATTTGGTGTTTGGTTGGGAGAAATCCTTGGCAAGCTTTAGAGTATAATTTCATTAGAGTGGTAAGGGCAGGAGCCAGAATTTAGGAGTTAAGGAGTGATTAACTGTCAAGGATACAGAAGCAGTGGCTGTAAATTACTCTTTCCAAAATTTGGTGTTGAAAGGGAGACCAGAAATGGGTTGACAGTTCTGAAAGTGAGAGGCAGTCAGTTTGAGACAGAAGAATTAGCTCGGGCCTCAGCTGAAGTCAAACAGCATGAACGAGTGATGGAACCAGCCGCTGTGGTTTGGTAAGTCTTCAGCCACCGTGAAACTGCAGGAGTAGGATCAGGGAAGAAAGGCAGTGGTCTTGCTTGAGATTTGGTGCTGACAGATTAGGTATGGCAGGAGACCAAGAGGGGTGAAATCTCTTGCTGCCTTGACTCTTAGCTAACGTATACATTCTGTTATTGACAGAGCTTGTTGCATCATTTGAAAATGAGTTCAGAGGTTCACAGGGGGCTACACGTGTTCCAGACATCACTAAGCCACTATTCTCTTGCGGCTTAAAGTACTAGGGTAGCGTGTGTGTGTGTCCACAGTTATCTGGACTGAGCCCATAGGAGTGCTTACCTTCTTGAGCAAGTCTGTTTCATACTATTATAAAACACAAAGCAGAAGGAAGTGTCTTTAAGTCTACATTTCTCTGTGTGTCTGCGCGCTCTTTCATCTGTCATTCATGTGCATGAATAGGCATTTCAAGGCTAGTCAACATTTTATTGTTGGTTATTTATATAGCTCCTTTGGATAAGGATAAGCTTGAGAGCGTGGTTGTATTGCTTTGGATTTTAGAATCAATGTATGCAGTATACAGTTTATCTAAATAGCATGAAGCATGAGAGAAGACTCCCAATGAGGCTAGACCAAGGCAGGCCGTGTTGGTATGAAGAAATGCTCTGCCAAAGCCCTGGGCCCTGGAGGCCTGTCTTCTGCACAGTCCTTTTTGTCTGTTTTTTGGAATTAATGATTTTTCTTTGGCATTGCCATCTTTCAAGTGCCAAGTTATAAAAGGTCTAATTGAAGCCCAGAACACATTTTATTATTTTCCTCCTGCCATTAAATTTGTAAGATGGCTACACTCAGAAAGAAACATTCACTTTCAATCAACATGAGCTTGAGTTCATGGGGCCTTGAGGATATCAAGTGGAAACTGCGTAGGAATGTATGAGTATTTCATTTTAAATTTCTGCTTTTAATTTGGGAAAGCTTTTCATCCCTCTGGGATCATAACCTGTTGTGTATAAAGCCCAACCTAATCAAGGTAGATGGTATTGACAGAATGACATAGTTTGAACCTAAGCTGGAGGTCAACAGGCAGATTGTTTCTGCTGTATATGCTGCAGTCACTACAGCAAAGGTTGGACAGCTGGGTTTCACCAGCCACATTGTTAAATGGAAGATATGGTCTACTATGCCCCATGAAACCAGCCATGGATTTTTCAAATGATAGGCTGTCTTGAGTGGAATCAGAAATATGTGAGTGATAAAATAACTTGTTAACAAATAAAAATTAACTTTGTAGATAATAACATAAATGAGTTGTTAATCTGTGGACAGTGACGAATCTCAACATTTTTTTTTCCTCCAAGCAAACAGAATCAGAGCCATTTATTTTTGATGGACACCTAAGACGAGTTCTAGTCTTGTACTCAGTTGTTTTACTGATATGTAGTATATGCTTGGGCTTTTTCAATGGCTTGGTCGGTAAAAAAATCCACTTGCAGTGCAGGAGATGCAGGAGACATGGGTCTGATCCCTGGAGCATATTCTCAGTTTACTGAGTATTTTTTATAAATACTTCATGATATCTATTATTCACTTATTATCAAATTCAGTAAAAAACACTTTGATTTGTCACACTATAGTTTGTGTTCCTGGATTTGTTCTTGATGATTGGACCAAGAATAAATCTAGTAATTAATTTCTCTGTTTTGTATGTGTGTATATGTACATGTAGAACAAAAATCACATGCACAACATTCACAAATGAATTTAGAATTGTTAAAAAAAGTCTAGTTTTTCATGTTTAAGACTTCTAGATGAAAAACTTAAATTCATAATAAATAGCATTTGAAAAAGCAGTTCTTCAAGGGAAAACTGAATTACTTTGTATGTCTGATCCATTGTCACTATACCACTTGTTGATGTAAAATAACAAAATTAAGGGGAAAGGAACTGTATTTCCAAGAACTTGCTTTTTTACATTTTAATTCTTATCAGCATGTCTTTTAAAAACAGAAAATGCATTTGTTTGATGAAATGATTTCCTACCCATACTTCTTGACAAGGTCCTGACTTCTGCCAGAGTCAGAGATCGACAACCTTTTGCCATTCTGATTTTATTTATTATTATTTCTTACACTTCTCTGTTAGTTTGTTAATACTGTCTAAGCTAAGAACATAAATTAAGTCACGTGTTCCGGGCAAGGGAAGCAGCACATTTGAGATCGTGCAGTGCCAGGATATTGAATCTTCAGCCTGAGCATGAGACTAACTCCAGATACAGGGTGTGGCAGTGTGTTGCATAGTGTCTGTGCCATAAGCATGATTTGTTGTTGTTGTTCAGCTGCCGAGTTTTGTCTGACTCTTTGCTACCCCCTGGACTGTAGCCCACCAGTCTTCTCTGTCCATGAGATTTCCCAGGCAATAATACTGGAGTGGGTTGCCATTTCCTCCTTCAGGGGATCTTCCCCATCCAGGGATCAAACCCACATCTCCAGCATTGCAGGCAGATTCTTTACTACTGAGCCACCAGAGAAGCTCCATCTTACATGGTAGAAGCCTGTTTTTGCCATTCTGACCTTATATAAGATATACTCTGAGCACATTCACTTTCTCCTTTGCTAGTCTTTTGAAAGAAAAGGTTAGCCCTACTTCTGGAGACTTTTATGACAAATGGGAGCCTATGAGAATAGTAGGAGAAAAGTGACATTGTCTGACCTGGTCATTAATATTCTGGCAATCCTATGACACATTACTAAGCATTTCTGTTACCTGTGGTCACAGAGTGCTATGATACACCAGAGGAGGCTGAGGCAGATCACAAGCCTGCTCTGGTTTCCATCCTTCACTCCTCCAGCACCACCTCCCACCCTCCTGCCTCATGATTTACTTCTAAGTCATGGTGTCTGCTGGTTGGCTCTTCATTCAAAGGACTTTCCTCAGACTACTGTATTTTCCTTTGCTCACACTGACAGAGAGCTGGAAGCACTTAATAGATGTCTGATAGGCACAGGAGGATGAAAGCCCAGCTCCTTGCTGCTTGTCGCAGGGACAGTGCTGACCTGTGACTTTCACTCCAGAGCTGTCTGCAGACTGGGCTGAGGCTGAGGCTTTGCTTGCATTTCTTCCCTTCTCTGTCCTGCTTCTCCCACTCCCTAACAAGTTTCCCTCGGAAGCACTTCCTAAATAAATCATTTGTGTAGGAATCTCTATCTCAGGATGTGCTTTTTATCTTGGATTACAGATCAAGGTCATTGCTAGTCTAATTGACATTTGGTTATGCCATAGGATAGTAGTTTGAATAAAATATATCTTCACTTTTATACCTACCACCTTTAGAAATCTAAGGCTAGATGTTATTATGGAAATAGTATAGAGGTTTTTATGGTACTTTGGTACTATGGTACACTTTGTTTATTATCAGTGTTGTTTATAAATCATGAGCAAGATGTTATTAGGGCAATAGTATAGAATTATATAGATTTTTTTTTTTTTTTTACTGTACTACTCTCTCTTGAAAACATTATAATTATTGTGATTTTTAACTGAGTCCTCTGAATTCAATGGGCTGGTATGGCTATTAGCCAGATTTACTTATGGATGTTGAATGTGGAGGGATTGGTTAGAGAGAGGGGAGAGAAGGAGAAGGAATGAGACAGAAACAGACACTGGATATGAGGCCCTATGAGGTCATTCAGACTTGACATAAAGCCATCCTTACTGAGTCTCAAAGGTGCCTTATGTGATTTATGTGAGTTTCAGAGTAGCTTTGCTTCTCTGTCCTGCCCTATCTCCAGTGCTCTGTTAATGATGCAAATGGGTTCTGTTAGACAGACAATTTTGAGAAGTAAGAGGACCTCTGTAGGGTTTTATTTTTTTTGCATATTCATTTTCCCTTGCTTCTATCCCAAATTTATTTTAGCATTGGCACACTTAGCAGCGCTATGGACATGAAATAAGTTGCCTGGCTATTTACTGTGTTTACCTCTTTGCATTTTGACAATTTGGTTATGAATCCTAACCTATAGCATTCTTTTGTCCCTTGTCACTTTATGGACTTAAGAAAATCAGTAAGAGGCTTTTGAAGATACGAAAAGGTTTGTGACTATTTTACAAGACTTACTATTACCCAGGAATGGTTGTGGGATGTCCACTGACCTATAATAAGAATGGTTTCATGAAATATGTACAATGAATCTTCCTTAATAGATAAACTATTCTCTAATTTATTTAAAAGCCAATGACCTACATATTCACGTGTTCAGAAATTCCCCATTTACTAGCATTATTTCTCCTTTGAGACCTTCCATTTGAGCAAATCTGTTAAATGAAGTAGAGAGGAAGCTTTGATCCAAACTAGGCTAAATCCATTGGAACAAATGCCCTGCCACATGTGAATGGGAGCGTTAGAATGCCAGCAAAGGAAAGTAAAGGGTTATTCTCTGTCCCTCTTTGCACCTCTGTCCCCTTACCTCGAAGGTGGGGTTCAGGAAACAGCCATACACATGGAATTGGCAATAAAAAGTTTGTATCATTTGAACGAGACTCTTGCCACATTCAGTTTTGACGAAGTGTGGTTATCTTTCTTTTATCTCTAGCAGATTATATACCATAACTGGGAAAGTTCAGACTCATTTTGTGTCTAGGTAGCTCTTCTGAGTCAGTTCTTAGAAACATGTTTTCATTAGAAGTCTATATGTATTTTGCAAAATGTGTTAATCTTCTGTAAAAGAAATGCTTCTAATTTGGTATCTTTAGTTTGTGAAAAAGTCACAGAGTTACACAATTTGCAACATTTTATCAGAGGGTTTTTTTTTTTTTTTTTGAGAAAGCTGTTCATCTTACTTTTATCTGATATAGAAGAGAATTTTTAAAATCCTTTGTGAACTTATTTGGTTGATCGATCCTTAATTTGCATACTTTTAATTTTTTATGAGACTTTGCAAAAAAAAAAATTGTTGTTTATTTATTAAAGCCATATCATTTGAAGAAACTTAAGTTCAGGGTCATAAATACAATTTATGAAGTCACTCAGCAACCAGAGAATGTTTTCAACAGATTGGAAAATTAAATTGAGTGATGTATCAGAAAAATTGGCAGTAAGGTCAACAGCTAGAAATGTAAATGTCTTTGTGTGAAATGACATGGACTTTGCTTTTATGCTTTTTGGCACTGTGTTTATAGTATATTCCCACCCACATTATTAAGGTTAAAAATTGAAGTGGCACAATTAGGAAGAGATGTGTAGCAACAAAATGAAAATTCTAACAACCAAACTATTTGGAAGTCTGAGCTTTAGTATGTTACCTGTTGGTTTTTTCTGAGGGTGGGGAGAAATTTCTATGACTTCTTGTTTGATTTATACTTATAGCCCAAGGTAGGCATGATTTAGTTACACATACCATTTGTACATGTAGAAAACTTGACCTCCAAGATATTTAAAACTCTTTCTCAGCATTCAGTAAGATATAGGCACTTAGCAATATAGCAATAGAATAGTGTAAATCCAGGGGTCTTGACTCCATGGTCCAGTGAGCTGGTTATAAAATGACTAGGGAACCTGTGAGAAAAAGGAAGTCCAGCCACTGAAAGACGGGCTGTAAATATGAAATGCCACAGATCAGGCATGAACATGTTATTGAGTTTTGAAGCAAATAATATGCCCTCTTTTGATTTCAATGTTAAATTAATAAAGTAGGGAAAGAGGGTCCTGCAAGCTTCATAAAATAGGTACTCTTTCATTTCAGAATCACTGGCTTGAATTCATAGATTTAAAGATTATAATAATATTAATATCTCCAAAGACAGCAATGTCTCAAAGTTATTCAGTGACTTAAGGATGGCCCTCAAGATAGTGGTCTCAGTTTAGTCCCTCCTTACATATAAAGACTATCATTAATTAGCACCTTTTAGGCAATTTTGGGCAAAAAGCATGGGGAAGAAGCTGGGTCTGTTTGTGCTCTGGGTAAAGAGAAGTTTGACTCAATATACCAGCGTATTCCCACTCCTAAAGCTAATTGAAACAGAACATTTCATGTAAAAGAAAATATAAAGGCTCCTTTTGTCCCCCTCCTTCACAAAACTTGTACCAAAGAATCAAAGGATACAGATATGATAGTACAGTGTTCTATTCCTTTCATCCCTGATCAGTGTGAAAAATCCTTAAAAAATAGTTACTGAACGGTTACAAAGTGAAAGAAAGTGAAAATCGCTCAATTGTGTCCAACTCTCTGTGACCCCAATTCTACAGGGCAGAATACTGGAGTGGGTATCTGTTCCCTTCTCCAGGGGATCTTCCAAACCCAGGGATTGAACCCAGATCTCCCGCATTGCGGGCAGACTCTTTACCATCTGAGTTACAGAGAATTCAAGGGGAATTCCCTGACAGTCCAGTGGTTAGGACTGCATGCTCATTGCCAAGGGCAAGGGTTCAATTCCTGGTTAGGGAACTAAGAGTCCATAAACTATGGGCGTGGCCTAAATAAATAAAATTCAGGGCTTTTTATTTTTACTAAAAAAAAAAAAAGACAAAACCTGCCTTTCGATGATGGTTTTATAGTTTTATAATGTCACTATTCTCTAACAGGGAGGGATTGACTCATTTTGCACAGATGTGGAGTCTCTAACCTGAAATAAGATATTTCACTTCTAGTGAGTATGTCTCGGTAGAGACTGGCACTCTTAGTGGGAAAGCCTAGTTTTATTAGTTAACTAGTTTCTCCAAATCCTGGATGGTGTTTAAAGTAGGATTTTTATAGAAGAAATACAAGGCAACACTAGCTTTAGGTTCCATTATTTATATGCTTTTCACCTTTGCTTATTCAAAGTAATTAAAAAAATACATGGAGTGTTCCTTTCATGGCCATTGATGGAAATGATGACCATTTGGCCTGGGGTTAAGTGCATGTTTGTTCAACTAAAGTAAATTCAGTTTGAAGGCCAAAAATTGTGTGAGAAAAATACAACTAAATCAATTTGAAGTCAATTGGAAATTGACAGGGTAGTTTAAATTCTGTCTGCAAGTTTTGTGCCTAAAATTATTCCTGTAGACAGCAGTATTTACTTGCAAACTTCTCTGATCACCACACTCAGTAAGAAATAATTTTTACATTATGAGCTAGTATGTCTAAGTCGCACACACTTAGACATTAATGCATACATGTATGTGTGCCTAAGTTCCACCTTATTTCCAACTATATCTGTATATTTCTTCATGAAAGAAAAAGAAAAAAACCTTCATGAAACAATAGAGTATGAAGCACTATTTAACTATATTTTGTTATAAATAAACTACCTGTAATGTGCTAAATTAATTTTATTAGCCACTAATACTTATGAACATGTTTCAACAATGATGCAGATTAAAGCTGATTTTAAAAGTTACTTGGGGAAAGAAAGTGGTTTTACTTTTTTGAAGTATGAATAAATATTAGTTCAGTGCTGTCCTGAAATGTCCTTGTGGTCATTTTGCTTTATATAATTTATTAAATTTTTCTTCACACTCTCCTCTGTCCCAAATAATTTAAATTATTCTACTTCCTATAATTTTCTTGATTTATTTTAATTGTCTTCTTTATAGGAAGACATCTGTAAGTGGAGGGCTTTGAATATGTGAAGTTGCAAGTTGAAAATAAGAAATGTACTTTGAAAAAAAAGGAAATGTACTTTGATATTAGTTCTGTATTTATGCATTCATTTAACAAGGATTTATTAACCATTCAGAGACTACGCTAGGGTTATAATGAGGGCTAACATTTATTGAACATTTGACACATATTCAGTACAGTTGTAAGCTCTCTAGAGAACCCTATGAGGGAAGTGCAATCATTATCTCAATTTTGCTGATGAGGAAACTGTGCCATAGGGAGATTAATTAATCTTTGTCCACTTGAAACCCAATTTTGAACTCAGAAATTTTGACTTCAGAACTCATCCTCATAATCACTTTATTCTCAATCATTTGTTACCATTGACCAGATGATGAAAGACACAAACCCCCCCTCAAGGAGATACAGGAATAAACAGACTTTTAAAATTGGTATTCCCACTTTGGTATAATAAGTCCTGTGACATGTTCCATGTACTGTATGAGAACAGATGTTTTTAACCCTGGAGGTGATCAAAGCTAAAGCAGAAAATGCTCAGCAAGGAAAAAAAAAATAGTGCTTTATAATTATTTCAGGACAGAGGCAACTCATATGTTTGTAGACTGCTTTTCTACTTATATCTGAATGTATTTGATACATTTGAGATATAAATATGCAGTAGAATGTATGTTTTGTTTTGTTTTGTTTTTGAAAGTACTATTTTTGCCAATGTTTTGACAAAGTAGCCAAAGCTAGTAAATTTTTGGGGAAGTTTGCCAACAGTTGTTTCACAGAATACTCCTGGAAACTAGGAATAACAAGGGCCCAGCACTTTGTGAATACGGTACTCATGGTGCCAGGTACTTGAGGTGTTAGTGGAAACCATGTATGTGCCCAGAGCTGAGAACACCGCTGGCAAATGTTTGCAAAGGAACCTGTTCAGTTCTGTATTTGCTTTGCTTTTCGGTGCTAATGTGCTTAGAAAATTTTTACTTAGATTGTGCACAGCCCCCATTTCAGTTCCTAAGCCTTCCTAGAGACAAAGGTGGAAGGGTTGAGGAAGGAAATAAGATGGGACCATTTATTTAGTTGCTTCTATCACTGCATAGATGAGGTAGGTAGAAAGTAGCCAAGTTGTCAGGAATCTGGTTTGGGCTAAGTTCCTCCATGGTACATGCTCAAGTGTGGTTTGAACAAGGGGGTTACAGTTAAGAAAGCACAGACTGCTTTGGTTTCAAGAATGCTCCGTTGCAGGCCATGTTGTGTTGCCTGCTTACTATATTCTCATGTGGCAGGTGGCACAAGTGAAGTTTTACTGCATATACTAGAAGGAAAGCTGTCTGTGAGGGGACTGTTTCACTTAATAAATTGTAGATTTGGGGAACATGGAATATTTGTTCTAACACAGGGTTTGTAAGGCCTAAGTTTCAGTATTTATTATCTTATTTGTTTTCAATAGGTTGAAAGAGAAGATCTTGAGTGACTGTTGTGAGTTAGGCTTTTAACATGGTCCATCAGGCTAGCTGGGGCTTCCCTGGTGGCTCAGATGGCAAAGTGTCTGCCTACAATGCGGGAGACCTGGGTTTAGTCCCTGGGTTGGGAGGATCCCCTGGAGAAGGAAGTGGCAACCCACTCCAGTATTCTTGCCTGGAAAATTCCATGGAGGGAGGAGCCTGGTAGGCTACAGTCCATGGAATCTCAAAGAGTCGGACACGGCTGAGCAACTTCACTTTCAGGCTAGCTGCTGACTGTTTAGCAAATATGGGACTCCCACTTCCAGAAAACTGAAAAAAATATGGTGCCCTCTTAGGGCTCTATATTTCTGTATATCCCCAACTAACCACTAAGAGAGTTCCAGAAAAACATCTATTTCTGCTTTATTGACTATGCCAAAGCCTTTGACTGTGTGGATCACAATAAACTGTGGAAAATTCTGAGAAGAGATGGAAATACCAGACCACCTGACCTGCCTCTTGAGAAATCTGTATGCAGCTCAGGAAGTAACAGTTAGAACTGGATATGGAACAACAGACTGGTTTCAAATAGGAAAAGGAGTACGTCAAGGCTGTATTTTGTCACCCTGCTTATTTAACATCTATGCAGAGTACATCATGAGAAACGCTGGACTGGAAGAAACACAAGCTGGAATCAAGATTGCTGGGAGAAATACCAATAACCTCAGATATGCAGATGCCACCACCCTTATGGCAGAAAGTGAAGGGGAACTAAAAAGCCTCTTGATGAAAGTGAAAGGGGAGAGTGAAAAAGTTGGCTTAAAGCTCAGCATTCAGAAAATGAAGATCATGGCATCCGGTCCCATCACTTCATGGGAAATAGATGGGGAAACAGTGGAAACAGTGTCAGACTTTATTTTTTGGGCTCCAAACTCACTGCAGATGGTGATTGCAGCCATGAAATTAAAAGACGCTTACTCCTTGGAAGGAAAGTTATGACCAACCTAGATAGCATATTCAAAAGCAGAGACATTGCTGACTAAGGTCCGTCTAGTCAAGGCTATGGTTTTTCCTGTGGTCATGTATGGATGTGAGAGTTGGACTGTGAAGAAGGCTGAGCGCTGAAGAATTGATGCTTTTGAACTGTGGTGTTGGAGAAGACTCTTGAGAGTCCCTTGGACTGCAAGGAGATCCAACCAGTCCATTCTGAAGGAGATCAGCCCTGGGATTTCTTTGGAAGGAATGATGCTAAAACTTAAACTCCAGTACTTTGGCCACCTCATGCAAAGAGTTGACTCATTGGAAAAACCTCTGATGCTGGGAGGGATTGGGGGCAGGAGGAGAACGGGACGACAGAGGATGAGATGGCTTGATGGCATCACTGACTCGATGGACGTGAGTCTGAGTGAACTCCGGGAGTTGGTGATGGACAGGGAGGCCTGGCGTGCTGTGATTCATGGGGTCACAGAGAGTCGGACATGACTGAGTGACTGAACTGAACTGAACTGAACCACTAGGCACAAAATATACATATTTTACTCCCAAGGAGTTGACTATATGATGGGAGAAAGAGGTTTTATAGTTACACAATGTAAAAGATGCTAAGTGTCGTAAATATAAGATAGAACTAGTGCCATCTCCCTTCAGAGGAGGGAGAAAGTATTGCCAACTGCAGCATATATACATATACAGATATATGCATAGTCTTTTAGTGCATTGCAGAATACATCTCTACAGCCTGAACATTTGTCTGCAAATGTTACTTTTGTATATGCATTTATATTTGCAGAGTACATTGATTCCCTCTAAATGCTCAATTCTATCCACCCCCATCATATAAAAGTGCTATATGCATAGGCTGTCTTTGCTAATAAAGAAATATTATGATAAAAGAGAGGTTTTTATTAAACTAATGCAATAACGACATTTTCTTTGAGGATTTAACACATCATTTTTAATAATAAAAATCAAATTGTCATTGTTGTGCCCTGTATACCTTTTATTCAAATCACACTAAATACTCTGCCTTCATGTCTAAGCAGTGCTCTAGGGGGTGATGGGGGAGGTGAGTAGTTTTTAACATAATGCAAATGAATTTCAGCAGTCAGCTTTGTAGTGGGGTTGTAGAATATGGGAGCCAGGGAAACCTGTTTATATTTGTGAGCCAAGGGGAGAATGCCTCTCAGGAGTGTCTGGAAGGAAATGAGACTGGAGATTAGGAAAGAACCAATTCTATTAGGTCAGCTTTCAGTGGGGAGGATGTCAATACTCTGTTCAGTCAAGTAACTGAGTTCACAGCTTCAACTGACTGTACATTAACCACTGAAATTGAAGCATTCACTTTGTATGATTAGGCTAAGAATTTGGTATCACCTGGTTCTTATAAGAAGATACTAGTTCTTGGCTCATGTCAGCTGAAATCAGACATTTCAGAATTGTATTAGTTAAGACTAACTGATAGGCATGCAAAAGGGGAGGTGAAATGTGAAGAGCACCTTCTGAGGGAACTATGTGATAGGTCATGGTGGGTGGCAGGATATGTGGTTAGCCCATAAGGGTCCCAAGACCCCTTCCACCTCTGACTTTCTGTAACTTTAATCTGTAATATGGGGGTGTGTGTGCCTTTTAACCTTGTTCATTGGTTGTGGCATCATTTGTTTAGGTTGAAACCTAACATTTTCAAACTATAATATACTATGCATATGATATGATATCTGTGTTACATGATATATGAGTATTTTGGGGGTTGAATTACTTCAAAAGTTTATGTTATAACAAATATGTGAACAAAAATGTAGCTTACAGAAATGAAAATAGTCTCTGGCTAGTTTGAGGCTTTTTGCAAAGAGAAGCACTAGAGTTTGGCTGGGCCAGTTTTTTCGGCACACACCTGGTGTATATCACTTTAAAAAATAAATTATGCCTCATTAAATTACAATTAAATGGAATCATGATCATTTGTTTTTCTGGAAGGAAGATGTTTTGCATATTGAAAGCCTAATTTGTTGCAGGTGACAAAAAGGCTGAACAGATTATCTAATATCACTTCATTTGGGGGGTAATGTTCGCTGGTTAGTTTGTGTATACTCCAATAGTTCAGAATTCTTTTAATGTGGACTGTATTATTTTCACTTCAGAAAGTCTTCTACTGCTTTACCCATTTTTGTACTGTGTTTTTTTTTTTAAGCTTTTAAGGAAATAGAAACTTCTTTTGATATTCTGGATTAGTCATGCTCTTTCTTTTTGTTCAAATGTTCTAATACTGTCCAATCCTTCACTCAGTCTCCCTCTTTGCCTAGCCTCACCACTATGTCTATGGCTGCGTGTTAATATTATGTACATTTCAAATCCCAGCCAAGTTAAGTACCGCCTCTTCCAAAATGTTTTCCCTGAATCCAGCAGTTGGCAATACGTTCACCCTCTTTTGAACTGAAATGGTACTAGTTCTATCTGAAACTTATGACACTCATCATCTTTTACATTGTACTTCTATAAACCACCATATAGTAAACTCCTTGGCAGCAGAATCTACGTCTTGGGAATCCTCCCATTCCCTTATGAGCTTTATTCCAAGTTGTAAATGAGAAATGAATTAATAGACTGATCTGTCATTCCTTGGCAATATGTATATTGAATTTGGGGGTTCTCTAGGTAATCATTGGGAGATATAGCCTAATTGTTGAGAATAACTAATGTCTGAGAGGTATGAAAAAGAGGTATCTGTTAAAATCTAGTCAGTAATGACCTTTGGTGTCTTCTCCTGGAGTGGCTGAGAGGTCCGATGGGCTCAGGCTCAGATTTCCTAAAACCTGGCCCAGGCTTGGGTTTTCTTCTTGCTCTGAAAAGATTAAAGGCCCATCAAAGGTAATTTCTCACCTGTCCCAGACAAAGTTTCAAGGGCTAGTGCACAACCTTGGAAGTAAATTTTACAGAGCTAGTCATGGTAATGTTTCCCAAATATTTCTGAGCATGTATTTTGCACACTAGCAATTTGGAGCCAACTATATAAATTGCTGAAGGAATGTGAAAGTCATAATAATGTAAATAAGAAAGCACTTCAATAGAAATGGCAGATTCAGAAACTCTTAAGGTCATTTAACATCACAAATGGTATTATTAAAATACTAGAAATCATAAGCATATCGATTTTTCTGTTTAAAAATTAGCCCCAGTTTTTGTTGTTGTTATTGGTGGTGGTGGTGGTCACATTGTATGGCTTGCAGGATTTTAGTTCCCTAACCAGGGCTCAATCCTGTGCTCACCACAGTGAAAGCTCTAACAGTGGTTAAAGTCCTAACCACTGGACGACCAGGGAATTTCTGGCCCCAACTCTTTGTTTTGTCTTTAGAGATAACCTGTATTAGCAATGAAGCTAGATGGCATTATATTATCTCGTTTGCGCTTTGAATTATTTTGCTTTTATTGAATTTTCTGCCAGCCTCATGTATTGTTTGCTGGTGCTGGAAGTATTTTGGAGCTTACAAAACTCTCCATTAAAGGATGAGGGAGAAGGCCAGTGAGAGGCTCTTTTTGCCCAACTCCCTTCTTTTGTCAGTGACCTGTAACCCAAGAGCTCTGGTAGAAGGTGCCTTTCTCCGCTGTGCAGAGGCTTGTTCTACTCCTTTTCAGTCAACATGTTTCTTGGTCTTACACAACCTCAGCTAACACCACAGAGAGGATTGTTTATAATCTCTCCCTCGAGAAGGCTCTGCTGCCTATATGAGGAAAATAGTTAATGACCACTTTGCTCAATACTTACAATATGTTTTAATAAGATTACTGATATAAAATTTTAATAAGCAATATCCTGGTTAATTTATTAATTTCCCTCCATTTTCACATTCTCAATATTCATGACCTTTCTATTCATAAAAGTGTATTTTTATTTTCAGTGCCCAGGTGCCACGCCATGTTCTCTATAGCTCAGGCTGCATAATGGGAATGTCCAAGTGACACCTCCTCCCTGGCCGGTTGATAATTAAAATGCCAGACAACTGCGGGCAAGGGCTTTAGAAATATTTATGTAGGATAAATTATTAATTTATGTTCTATTCAAGACAGTTTCAATATGATAAGCATTTACTTAATAATTAGATGGGGTGATTTGTGGTATATTTAAGTCATGCCATACATTTTCTTCTGATTTTTTTTTTCCCCTTGATGATTTTAAACTAATTAAATAAAACATGCTTTACATTCATGTGCCTGCAGAATTTTGGATATATTTTTAAAAATCGCTGTTGAAATAGTTATAAGCATATAACTGAAACGAAGAAGGTTCAACAAAACAACTAAAACTCTTCTTGTGCCCACCAGTTAGCCACTTGTTATTGAAAATGTCTGAGGTAAAAGGAATCTGCTTTGGGACCAGGGCTACACAGATGAGACTTGAAGTAAATAATTTAGAACAGTGTTCTCATTCTCTGGGGCAATTCATGGAGGCGGCACTGGCCACCTTGTTGGTTTGAGACTTTATCTTCAATTAGGCGAATGAGACAGAGGCAACAGTATATCCAGCAACCCCTGAAAATACAAATATTGTGTCTCATTCACTTCGGAAATGATGCTGATGAGCAGTCATTTACAAGGATGCTTTGTCTTGATTTTTCTTAGAGATGAATTCATTTCCCTGTATGGTTGTCCAACATGTGAAAAATGCAGGGGTAGGAACTCCACAATTTCCATGTGGGGAGAAAAAGGTAAACCACGCTGAACAAAAAGTAAATAAAAGAACTCTGACCTTCAGAGTGATTTTGTTTTTTATTGATTAGGAATAAACAGACTTACAGTTTTGAACCTGGTCCATGAGAACAATATTTTTTTGTTGTTTCAGTATTTTACACACAAGATCTTTGCCATAATATCCTCCCCAATTTGTGAAAGTAATTTCGCAGAAGAAGTTTACAAACTTTGCCTTTGAGAGATCTTAACATATAATCATCATAACCAGGATGAAGAATATATCCATGCATATCCTAAAGCTTTTCTAAATTTGGTAGTCTGACATTTAGTAAAATGCTAAAGTTACTTATTTTTTTGGAGGGGGAGAGGTCAGAGAATAAAGAGTTTTAATTTTTCATCTCATTATTTATACTATTTATCTGTTATAAAAAACTTTTTATTTTGCATTGGTGTATAGCTGATTAACAATGTTGTGATAATTTCAGGTGAACAACAAAGGGACTCAGCCATGCATATATACATATCCATGAGAGAGCGAGAAAGAGAGAAGGGGAGCGAGTGCCAGTTTGTCCTTCAGATGTAGAGTTCATCATTAAAGAAAGCTCAGAAAATACCAATCTTAGTATCTTGTTAGTATTAGAAATTGGTATTGGTTGTATTTTATACTTTAATTTTTTATTTTATTGAAATATAATTGATTTACAGTGTGTTAGTTTATGGTATACAGCAAAATGATTCATATATATATACATACATATTTTCTGTTTTATATTCTTTTTCATCATGGCTTATTACAAGATACTGTGCTATACAGTAGGACCTTGTTGTTTGTCTATTTTATGTATAGCAGTTTGCATCTACCAATCTCAAACACCTAATTTAGCCCTCCCTTTCCCTTTCCCCTTTGGTAACCATAAATTTGTTTTCTATATCTGTGAGTCTGTTTCTGTTTTGTAAACAAGTTCATTTGTATCATATTTTAAATTCTACATATAAGTGGTATGACATTTGCCTTTCTCTGTTGGACTTAGTATGATCATCTCCAGGTCCATCTGTGTTGCTGCAAATGGTGGTATTTCATTCTTTTTCATGACTGAATAGTATTCCATTGTGTGTATAGGAAATTAGTGTTGAAAATTCTTATCCCTCTTGCTTCTGCATATATTAATTTGGAGATTTTTGTCTTAGAAGCAAGAAAGAAAAGTGAAAGTGACGTTGCTCAGTCGTCTCCGACTCTTTGCGACCCCATGGAGTGTAGCCTACCAGGTTCCTCTGTCCATGGAATTTTCCAGGCAGTAATCCTGGAGTGGGTTGCCATTTCCTTCTCCAGGGGATCTTCCCAACCCAGGGATCCAACCTGGGTCTCCTGAATTGTAGACAGACGCTTTACCATCTGAGCCACCAGGGAAGTCAAATCATTATTAATATTTCAGGTTGCTTAGTCCAAGTGGAAAGTAGGGTAACTTAAGGCAGAATTGACTTTTAATTTCAGAAAGAGAATTAATACCTAGATTGTACAACATTTTCTGGAAGACAGGTGTCTCACTTGTTGCTTCTTTCTGAAAACATGACAAGAAATCAGGATTTTCTTAGAATCATTTCACCAGTAGGGTAGTTTTATATACCTGCCCTATCTTGGCCTTTCCTTGGGCATGTATGCATGCAGACACACACTGGTTAACATTTTTTTCTAGCTTCATTGTATGGCATATTTTATTCCTATTTATAAAGACTTTTCTAATCAAAGTAATAACAACCAAATTGGCAGAACTATCAGATGGCATACCTTTTGTAAGTTTCTTATAGCAAAATTGTCTTAAATGGTGTTTTGGGTTGTGATTACCTCCTGGAGTGCTGGTAACTATGTGATGTATATTCCTGTGACATTTGGTTCACTATCTTATAATATATTACTTTCTAAAAACAAATTTGCTTACCTTACCCTGAGGATTGTTGACCAACTAGAGGTAGTAGTGTGTTTCTTTTATACCCAATGCCTTTTGGCCTATTGGCCAAACATGGCCTATTTAGCCAGAGATTACAAATCTGATAGTATTTCTTTGCATTAATATTCCCCTAAGTGGAAATATCTTTGGCATCTACTTTTTAGAATTTGGGGTTATCTCCATCTCTTGTAAGACTCAGAAGTTAACAGCTCAGCTCTTTCTGAGGTATCATCCTAGGGCCTGATCTCATATTGCCCTGAGAAGGGATGTTAGCTGGGAATGCCTTTACGTGATAATCTAACAAGTGTGCAGAATGGAGGGGCTTCCCAGGTGGCTCAGTGGTGAAGAATCCACCTGCCAATGCAGGAGACCCAAATTCAGTCCCTAGGTCAGGAAGATTCCCTGGAGAAGGAAATGGCAACTCCAGTATTCTTGCCTGGGAAATCCCATGGACAGAGGAGCCTGGCGGGCTGCAGGCCACAGGTTCCCAAAGAGTCAGCCACAACTGAGCAGCTGAGCACACCCACACATGCAGGATGGAAATGGATCAGCTTTTGCCTCAAGTACTGTGACGTCCAAACTCAGGTCTCTAGCCTTTTTCTTGAGTCCATACTACTTTTCTTTCGGCTTGTCAGCATTTGTCTTTTCTTTTGGAGTTCTCTGTGAGCGAAGCACACAAAAACATTAAGTTTCTATGTAAAGCATTCTGTTTGGATTTGTCACACAGTCAGAAGGTATCTGAGCCTATCATGGTGTTCTCTGAGGTGTGCTGTGGCCTTTCACCCGATTGCAGCCACACTTTCTGTCACTTCAGTGGTGGAATTGGAGTGTCCCCATGAGGGCATCTCATAAAAAGGTTTGGGTGCCCTCTGGTACACATGCAAGGAAAGCTATTAAGTATGTGGACTGGGAAGCTGATAGAGGGTTAACACAAGTTAGAGCCACTTGCTTTGTGTCTTTTTTTTTTTTCCCCCACAAGTAACATCTATATTGAAAACAGTGGCCGGTCACACAGAAATTCAGCCAAACTTTTTTTTTTTTAAGTCGATGTAAATCTCCCATGCTGTTTAAATGTCGGAACTAAATTTACCAAACTTGGCAGATTTGTAAAGCTGAGCAGGACTGCCAAGTGTTCCCAGTTTCAAGCAGAGAGAGTTCTAACAGTTCCTGAAATACTTGTAGGAGGCACCTGGTGGTAATTGCAGTTTCACAATTCTTCCCAAGCGCCTACCTTGCTAGCTGGCATCTCTGTACACTGCTGATTATTACAGTGATGATAAAGTGTCAGAATAGAATGGTCCAAAATAACGCAGAGCCCCCAGGAGCCAAGCACAATCCCTCCAAATCTTCTTGCTTGAGAACTGTCAGGAATTAGACCGAGGTTCTTGACATCACAGCCAGCTGGTTATACCAAACAAAGGGGAAGGGTGCAGGGGTGGGGTGCGCCAGACAGAAGCCGCACCACATACCTGCATATGTAACGTGGCCTACTTTTTTTTTTTTCCTTTTAATCAGGGGTTGTTGTCTGAGATTCTGCGGAAGGAAGAAGACCCTCGGACAGCATCTCAGTCTCTTTTAGTAAACCTGAGAGCCATGCAGAATTTCCTCAATCTGCCTGAAGTGGAGCGGGACCGCATATACCAGGATGAGAGAGAGCGGAGCATGAACCCCAATGTGAGCATGGTCTCGTCAGCCTCCAGCAGTCCCAGCTCCTCCCGAACCCCTCAGGTGAGATATTCCCTCCACTGACTTTTCACTCTTTGCCTTAGAAACATCTTGCCTTCACTGATACTTTGTTTTCCCTCAAAACCTAAGAGATATAATTATAGGACTTCTTAATCTGCTAAACATGTGGGTTAGAGAATGTGAACCTCTGACCCTATACTGGTGGTTATCCTTTACTGTATCATCCATGCCATTTCTCTCCCTTTAAAAAAGTCCCATTCTTCCATATGTGGCGGGGGTGGGTGGAAGGATAACCGCTAGATGTCTGCATACAGTTGGTTGGTTATCAAAGAAGGAACTAGGGGATTAGTGTTGAGGCTAAGTTTGCATAGGCAGCACACTGCTCTTCCTCCAATTATGTATTTATTTGGATGGAGATAGAGTAGTTGGGGGCTGGGGACAGCTAGAGTAGTCCGAGTTCTGCTTGATGGAACCTGAAAGAAACGAAATCCGTGAGGAACCTGTGTGACGGAAGCAGGCATATGCTGTGGCTAGATCACAATGACTGGGAGCTCATTCAGTGACTCTGTAGAAAAGGGTGGGAAGGTAGACCATGTTCTCTTTCCTGCAGTGATTCCCACAGGATCCTGGCTCAGCTTTCCATCCTTCTTTCATCCGCACTTTAACAGCACTCTGTCCTCAGGTCCTTCTGCAAATGCATGCATCTGTTAATAGTAGTGTGTGCTTTAAAGATGTTAACTGAAGGGTCAAGTTCTCAAGTAGCCAAGAGTCATCTCCAACTCAGATCTGAGCTCACTCCTTCTTAGCCCACTCCCTGCTTCCCTTCTAGGGCTTCCGTGGCGGCTCAGATAGTAAAGAATCCACCTGCAATGCAGGAGTCCTGTGTTTGATCCCTGGGTTGAGGAGATCCCCCTGGAGGAGGGCATGGCAACCCACTCCAGTATTCTTGCCTGGAGAATCCCCATGGACAGAGGAGCCTGATGGGCTACAGTCCACGGGGTTGCAAAGACTAGGACACGACTGAGAGACTAAGCACAGCACAGCTACTTCCCTTAGGCTTCTCAGGTGGATAAGTAGTAAAGAATCTGCCTGCCAGTGCAGGAGACACAAGAGACTCGTGTTCAGTCCCTGGGTCGGATAGATCTCCTTGAAAAGGATGGCAACTCCAGTATTCTTACCTGGGAAAGCCCATGGACAGAGAACCCTGGCGGGCTACAGTCCTGGGGTCACAGTAAGACACGACTTAGCGACTAAGCACGTACACACACAGTGCTTCCTGTAAACTTTTACTAATCAGCGGATTTATAGTAAAGTCATCTCATTTACTGCTGCTGGCATGGTTTCAAGTTCCTTCTTGAGTTATAGTTTTCAAACCAAATATTTAACAGTTGTACATTTGTACAAATCAGAAAATTGGGTATGCTGAAATGTGATTTTTTCTTTGGCTTAGATACATATAGTTTTGGGTTTAGGAGTTTGTTTTCTGGCAAGGTCTAAGGAACTGATTAAGCAGAATTTTATTCTAATAGAAATATTTGAGCTTTTTCAAGTACATTCATTTTTTTTTTCACACATCTTAACTCTCTTTACATTTTTACAATCTCTGCAATAGATTTTTAATTGAAGATCATTTTCTATCATGAACTGCCAAATTGTGATACTTAGACCTTAGTGAATTATGAATTTTAGTTACTGTTAAACCAAAACTAAGACGCTTGACTGCTTACTTTGGACCAGTGAAGCCAAGTTTTTTTACTTTTATTTTTTTAAATTTTGGGGCATGCATGTTGAGCTATTGAGTTGGGCGAGTTGTTAATTTGCACTAATATTTACTTCTATTAAATTCACCAACATTTTTGCCACTTTTGAAGCCCATTAAGCTATTACAGAAGAATCCAGCCATGCTTCATGGCCGTTTAACTGGGCAACTTTTCTCAGAAAGTCACTCCTTCTTGTTAGAAAATCACACATGTCTGTGTGTTTTGTTTTCCACTCCTTCATAATATTTTTCTAACAAGATTATATCTTAGGCATCTTTTCAAAGACCTGGTAGCTTTCAGAGCCAGACCAACTTACAAGGCTACACAGTTAAGGCCAATATTTTGGTTTTTTTTTGAGCAGAAGAAAATCCCATCTAGAAAATTCCTAGATAAAGGTGTCCTTTTAGAGACAAGTTTAACAGGGAAATTGATCATTTAATTTCACAGTTTGGAGATTTTTGAAAATAAATGTTGAGTATTTTTCTCAAAATATATTTGAGAACATGGTCATGGCACTGACATTTTTACATTGTCTGGAACATCCTTCTTTTTCTGCTGGTTAAGCACTGAGAGAATTATTAAAGATGTTTAAAACATTTCATGATTATCTACTTAAAATTCTTTACAGAACCATCTCAGTGGTGTAGATACAGATTACTGTAAGGCTTTCATTGTGCAAACAAATGTCAGAGAGGTACCACTGGTTCAGTCTTTGAGTTGGAGCCAGCATTCCAGGGCACACACACACAGGGTCTTGCATAGGTCCATGGAGATTATTTTCCAGACCCAATAGCACTTTATTACTGGTTTAAAACAAATTGAAGAAATTTCACATTCAACCCCTGCAGTCTCTTCTAATAATCCTTCAACTGGCCAGTATTCTTCAGTGCATTTATTGATAACAAAGCAACAGAAAAGGATAAGAATGGTCATTTATTGAGCACTTATTGTATCATGTGTTGTGAACATTTTGCATGGATTTGGATCCTCACCATTTTGCATTGTTGTTCCCATTTTACAGATAAGGAAACTGAGGTTTAGGTAGGTTAAATATCTCATATAAGGTAATATAAGTGATTGGTAGAGTTAGGATTTTAGTTCTGATTATTCTGATTCCAAGGTCTGGGGCCCTAAGCATATATTTCTGTGCTTTGACTTTAGCTGTCAGTGTTCCAGAAAAGATTTGATCAGTTAGTTAACATGATGTTAAGTCAGTGAGGCTAATAAAAAAAACCTGCATTGAGAAAGGCAGAAATGGTATGCTAAAACATGCACTCAGTAGGGAAAACACTCTGGATTAACTAGAAGTTTTAAGAAGAAAAAGGAGTCTTCTTGAAAAAGATGGGAGAGGATTAGAGTGTTATGGGAAGACCTCAAACTCCAGGGCAAGAAGAAAAGTATAAAAACAGCACCAGTGTAAACTGGAGGTTTTGGAGGCAGAGTAGCACAGTGGTCTATGAACTTGTGCTTTGGAGCCTGAGAGACTTGAGTTCAGATCATGGTTATTTCACTTGCTGCTGCCTATCCTTCCAGCAAATTATCTTCTTCTATTTTCAGTTGTCTTCATCTCTAAAGTGAAAATAATAATGTTTAACTCATTGTGTTCTTAAAAAGAATAAAATGTGATGACAAAGTAAAACACTTTCTAGAAAGCCTGGCACATAAAAAGCATGTGTATCAGTTATTCTTATTATTACTTTTCAGTAATTAGAAAACAATATGCGACAGGAAGGTCCCAGGAGAATGGCAGAAGTCACTGAGTGCTTGTAGGAACCCAAGCTTTCTGTTAAAGTTAGGATGTGACTCTGGCTTCAGGACATCCTTGAGAATGATCCCATGGTGTCCACACTGTATGCCATGTCTCTCAACCCTGCATACTATCAATCCAGTGCGGAAACAGCTCAGGACATCCACAGAGGGAAATTAGCGGTTTAGAGTTCTAGGGTGGGTGGGAACAAAAAGAAAAAAGCTCACTTTAGACCAAATCAGCTGGCAGTGCTCAGGAATCTGAGGGTGGGGGCAGACTGTTTCCTTGTCTGGTGGCCCTGGGTTCTGAGAAGGCTGCCCAGCCCCCGCGCCTTACACACCATAGTTTTCTGGATCAAGTAGGTTCAAACATTTTAGGGTTATCCTAACTCCAAGAAGTACAGACACCTTTTATATTGTCCTTCATTTGTCTCTGAAGCTGATGGGAAATCATTCAATTAAAACGAGCATGGCAGAATACATAAAACCACAATATGAGTTTAAGAAAATGAAAACAGCACTTCAAAGGCATTCTGAAGCCTATTTTTATGAAATGAAATTTTGTTTCATTTCCACTGATTTCCTAGGTGAAATTAGGTGACTGTCTGGGTAGCATAATGATGATAATGGGGGGAAGCCATACATACTCAAATGACATACGTAGAGCTTTAATAAAGAATGAGAGAGACTCAGGGGAGTGCATTAAATTGAGTAATAATTTATTATTTAGAGACCTCTACCCATTTACTCATTTTTTTTTTTTTTCCTGGAAGATTGACTCTTCCTCTAAGGTGTTCTGTTTTCAGAAGGAAAAAAGTAACCGTGTGTGTGTTCTGCATGTTTGTGTTGCAGTTAGGTGATGGCTTGAGTTTGGTACCCGGAGTAGCCATCCTACCTGTGAACCGTCTCGGCTACAGTGAGGGGAACAACAGGGTTGACAGGACTCTGCATGTCCTATAGGAATGCACTGCAATTATTTCCAATCACAATTAACCTGATTAGAATAATGGACAGGAAGTGTCCCTCTGTAGCTAATGCGGTTTGGCATCAGCTGACTGAAATCCTTTGATAATTTCTGCACAGATGGCTGGGCTGAATGCAGCACTTTTTAAATTATTATTTTCATGGTCTCTTGGTAGGCCAAAACCTCGACACCGACAACAGACCTCCCCATTAAGGTGGACGGCGCCAACGTCAACATCACAGCTGCCATTTATGATGAGATCCAACAAGAGATGAAAAGGGCCAAGGTGTCTCAAGCCCTGTTTGCCAAAGTGGCTGCAAATAAAAGTCAGGTGAGTGGATTTTTAAAGAGCAAAAGTGAGGCTGGAATTAGACTGTTCTCCTCCTCCCACCAATAAAAATACATCTGTTCCTATAATAATAATAACAATAATAATCCCTAGGGAACCTGTCACGTTCTTGCCTTTTGCGCTACAGTTTGCTTTTATTCCCATCAGAGTTCACAATAAAGACTAAGTCAAAACCCAGATTTTTTTCAAGTTTTTTTCATTTTTTCAGAAAGAATCAGCCTTGAGGGATATCTCTCCCAATTCTGAATATTGCTACGTATGCTTTTTTTCTTTCTTTTGGGTATTTGAGCAAAACTCGGTGTGTTCAGAACAGCATGTTCCTGAGAACAAGTTTTAGCCAGGTCTCGTCACCTCTCTTATTCCCACCAGGGGAATGGATGACTTTGTTATAATAACTGCTTTTCAACCTTGCCCCAGAGACACCTTGCGATGTCAGGTGTTTCTTTTATGTAGAGAATACAGTTGTTTTTCCAGGAGAAAACGCACATTGGGGACTGCAGAGTGAGTGCTGAGATCTTTAACAGAAAAACAGAGAAGCTTATCCAGTACAATTTTGCAGAGTGCTGCGATTGTGGGGAATGGAATGCTCCCGGGAGAAAGTAGACAGATGCTTAGGTTTTTTATTTCTGAAAGCAGCAACAGTTGAAGGGCTGTACTATCTGTTTCAATTTGTTTAAAGCGACAACTACTGCCCTATCCTAGAATGGGTTATGTTGAGGTGCCTACTTATTTATTTCTGGGTTGAACAATTACTCAGATGCAGGGTGAAGGAAACAAAAGTTAGTTAAAGCTTAATTTGAGAGTCCTTTGATTCAGAGCTTGATTTCCTCTGTGGGCTTGCATGACAAATGCTTTCATCCCTACATATGTAAATGGTAAAATGGTCCATCCTCTCCTGAACAGATCTGCTTTGTGCTGTAGAGAAAGGAAGTTACTGAATATGTTTTAAGCAAGATGGTTTTTAATGAAAATTAAGTTTTTAAAGTGATAGTTAAATGCTATATGTTTACTAATTATACAGTTTGGGGAATAGACTTTTTTTTACGTGTAGTTTTGCAGTAACCTAAATTACTTTTCAGATGTTAATAAAAAGAGAACAGTAGAATATTCAGCAATTTTGAGGAGGGTTGAGATATTTGTTTCCCCTATTCAATTTTGATGTCATGATTTTTCCAGGTTATTCTTTCTCTCGTCAATGAAATCACTGCAGTGTAGTTGGCTAAGATATCATGTCCAATCATAGTATGAAATACATGAAAAGAAAATACCATAGAGCCTTCTTAAACTGTTAAATGCATAAAATCCCATGTACCACATGGCAAAATATAATGAGAGTTGGAGCTGTTAAACGAATAAAGCTGTTAAATGCATAATGCCACTTGGCAAAACTACTGTGCATTTAATGGTTTTCCACTGTGTAATAAAGGACATATGTGGTGAATGTGCAGTAAGTATAAAACTACACAATTGCTTTTGCAAACCTGCCCCTTAGTCGTGACTTGATGTAAATATCAAAGTTGCACTCAGTCCTCTTTTTATAGCTGCTTTCTAGAAAACCTCAAGGCTATAGTCTAAGAACTTGATTCAGAATGCTTGTCATCTTCCTGTTGACTTGGCACTATTGCCTCTGAAAATAGTGTTGACTCCGGCCTCCCCAAGTAGTTCAGGTGGCTGATTGAAAACTGTGTTTGCCAGTTGGCACAAATGTAGCTCTCCAAATTTTTATTGCCTGCAGAACTCAGTAGCCCTGTTTCTGTAGAGCTTGGAGTGAAATATAGTTCTAGGACCTGATGTGCTAAAAGGTGAGATTGAGCCTAAATGGAGATAAGATGCTTTGTTTCCTGTTTGTTTTTCATTAGGGTGGTGATTTCATTCACATTTATGAATAAGGAACTTTATTTGTAAACAGCTGACAGAGATGTGCAAATCAGGTGTTAAGTGTCTTAAAAATGGCACTGTCAAACAAAATAAACTTAGCTGATAGTTTCAAAGGCAATTTAACGTAAGATATTCACTCTGCTTTGTAAGTACTACCAGCATTTGCTTGACAAAAAGCATCCTTAATTAAATCAATAGCATGATGTTGTACCTTGCACTTGTATTTGGTACATGTCCATAAGGGTTTTGTGTGTGTGTGTGTGTGTGTGTGTGTGTGTGTGTGTGTATGTGTGTGTGTGTGTATGGAGTGACTGAGGAGGTAAGGGTACTCCATTCTCTTGGAGGTAAAATTAGGAGAACCTTGAATAGGAACTCTTGTGAACTGGAGTGGGTTTGAGCCTGGAAGGCCCTGTTCAAACACACATACTAACCCCTCCTCTTCCGTTTTACATGTCTTAAAATAGAAAGGAACCCTCCATTAAATATCATTCATTCCTTGCTAGGAATTGCTGTCATCATGATAAAAATAGTAACCTGACACTGCCTGTGTGTTAGGCAAGCTTTGAATGAAGAGTAGGGAAAGGAGAGGACATTTTTAGAGATTGGAGTGGAGGGGCAAGAGGTTCCTCGAGGGCTGTAAGAGTTTAGAAAACAGGCATAGTTGGAGGAGGGGTTCAGAAAAGGAGCTAAGAGTGACAAACATTTGCAGTTATGCCTGTGGTCCTATTGGTGGAAACGATATTACTGGAAAGTGTGTGTTTCCTTAGTGTGTGGGTTACATCAGGGTGCATTTGTAGGGTCGAAGACCACCTGTTCATTTAACCGGTGTCCGGCTCCTTCGTCATGGCCAGGCCAGCCCATCATCCAATTCCACTGAGTGCCTCCTGTCTGATCCTTGGCCTTTTCTTCATGTGAGAGAAGCCAAAGAAAGAAAAGCAGGGGGGAAAGTATGCTTACATACATTTCACCTTTTACTTTTGTTTCATTTTCAATTTAGGATCAATTTTAGGTGTTGTGTGTGTGTGTGTGGATGTGGGTTCTGAAGACTCTCTTTTCTTACTGCAGAATATTCAGATTATTGGTCTTCATGGGATGGGATGAACTATGGTCAATGGTTTTTCTCTGTGAACTAGGAGTGGGGGTCCTCAGTAGGAACCATAGTGTAAAGGCATATGGCATTTCCCTCACAAGTTCAGTATGGCCCTATGTACAAAGGGCCCCCAGAGAATAAGCACCCCAGTGTGCAGTCTAAGTGACTAGAGGAACTCTGTGTCCTAGCCCCTCAGATTCTGTGGAGTTACTCTCCCACTGTCCCTTCCTCCCCAAGTGCAGTTTATCACATGTGATCTGGAAAATGGAAATCCAGCAGGGAGCAAACACAGTGACCTGTGTGGCACCCCCACTGCAGTGCTCCAGTGATGGCCATGCACTTCGTGACAGCATCTTTAGCTACATTTCTTTCTGTTGACATCAGCTGCCCCTTTCCCCAGATGTTAACTCACTGTTTCTCTTCTCTTCTGCCTGCTTCTCTTTTTTATATTGCTTTCAGTATTCAACTCATGGAATGCTGAGGTTGATCTGAGGTTGGCTTTATTTTGAAAGGAGAGTGAAACTTTATTATTTTACACCCAAAGAGCCAACTCTACATATGTCTTTTCCTGTTAGGTTTGGGTGGAAATAGAGTAGGTAGGGGAGAAGGCAATGGCACCCCACTCCAGTACTCTTGCCTGGAAAATCCCATGGATGGAGGAGCCTGGTAGGCTGAAGTCCATGGGGTCGCTAAGAGTCGGACACGACTGAGCGACTTCACTTTCACTTTTCATTTTCATGCATTGGAGAAGGAAATGGCAACCCACTCCATTGTTCTTGCCTGGAGAATCCCAGGGACGGGGTCGGGGGGTGGGGGAGCCTGATGGGCTGCCGTCTCTGGGGTCGCACAGAGTCGGACACGACTGAAGCAGCTTAGCCGCAGCAGCAGAGTAGGTAGAGGAATGGGAATGGACTTATTCCTGTTCTACTTTGCCTTCGTGGCACAAATAAAGCAAATGAATAAAAATGTTAGAAGGGCACTAGGTTTGTTTTCTTTTTTCCTTTTTTCTCTCTCTCTCTTCTCTTTTTTTTTTGGCGGGATAGGAGGGTCTTGCTTTCTATTATTAGGAAGTTAGAGAGAAGCTGAAACACTGCAAAAAAGGGAAATAGACAGCCTGGTTGTAAAGCTCAGTTGGTGGTAATGAAAGGGCCAACCCTAGAGTCTGCTGGTATAAAAGGGGGAGTGACCTGGGAATAAGGGGTAGTGGGGGGGACCTCTGAAGGAATGACATTGTAGGATGTCCTCATCATCGCCACCAGGATTTAAAAACCCCTGCCAGTCCTCGAGTTCTGCCCCACATACCTTCCAGGCCCACGAGCTGCAGGAGCGACTGCTAGGATCAGAAATGAAGGAGTCCTCATTCCTACTGCAGAAGAGGGAGGGAGGCACAACTGTGACCCCACCACAGTGGGGAAAAGGAGTTTCTGGCCTTCGGTATACAATTCTGAAATAATTTCCTCCATAGAGGATCTAATTTGACTAACAAATTAAATGATTTAAAATACACAGGACTCCATAGCAGATCCTTTTAAAGGTAAAAGTAAAGACAGACAACTGTACATAACGAAAAATAACTGGTATATCATTCTGTTTGTTTCCTTCCTTTTACTACTCTTTGCTATTGGAGTTTATATCACATTCAGTATAGTGCTAATGTGTTTTCTTCATTCAATCATGGGTTACCATATTAATTTTTGCTTTTGTATGTCTGGTAAAAATGTCCCAGGCACAAGTTAGTTGTACATATTTCCTTTTTAAAGAAATAACTTCTATTTTATGATTACTTAAGAAATAACATCCTCATTTTATTTTTATTCTTTAATTCAAAGGCATTTCTTTTCTTCTTTAATGCTATTTATTTTGAATAGGTAGCATATGTTCATTATATAAGCTTCAAAAGGGACAAAAGAGTATATAGTGAACAGTCTTCCTCCATCCCTCAGCCATCCTTAGAGGCAGCCACTGCCAACATTTCTCCTCTATCTTTGGATATACAAGTTTATAGGCTTTCTTTGTCCCTATGCACAAATGACTAGCATACTTTACATACGATTTTTTCTTTACAAATCCTAAAGATCTTTCCATATCAGCACACTTAGTCCTCTTATTCTCTTAAGCTGCTATGTCATATTGGATGGATTGGATGCACCACAATTTGACTCTCTTCCCTTCATGGATATGTAAATCATTTCTAGTCCTACCATATTGAAAATAATGATAGGATTTACATTCCAGTGATGTCCTTGCCAGCGATGCTTGAGGGTCGCTGCCTCTATACCTTCACCTAAGGCATTTTGAATGATTCAGCTGACTACAGTTTTGGCCAATATAAAATGTTTATAATTAACGAAAGCAAAACAAAACCCTGAACAACTGGAAATTTCCACATCTCCCTCTTCCACCAGGTGGGCTCAGCATATGGCTCCACATATGATCCCCAGCTAGCGGTCCTGTGCCCTTGTACCTGCTGCAGCATCTGGGGTCAAAGCTGCATGCTGCCTAACTGCTCCCTGCAGGCCCACCTCCTGCCTGGGGCCTGCAGGTTCTGCGATTGCTACAAAGGCCCATCAAGATGAGGGCCGTGTGTCCTTATGGGTTGTCAGGTGGTAGGAGAGATTGCATACCCCCTGAAATGTCACCTGCAATGCCCCATCCTCATTTTAAAAAATAAAATGAAAAAAGTATAAAGGCAAAATATGAATCACCCATAATTCCACAATCCGGAGGTAGTTGCTGTTAACCTTTTAGTCTTCTAACGTGTAAGTATTTGTTTGCACATGCGTGTTTATATCCTGGTTGGAATTATACTGTAATAAGACAGTTATAAATAGTAAATTTTTAAACCACCTTTTCTCATGGGAGAGTATATTTATGAATTGTAAAGTATCTTCAGTCTCATTATTTAGTTTCCTAGCCTTTAGAAAATATTACACAAGGATCAATTTTGCCACTTTGCCCTGAAAGTGGTTTGACAGTTACCTTATTTTTTATGTTTCCTTATGGAGATGGCTTTATCGGGACTAGGACTGCTCAGGCTATTGGGGCTTCCCTGGTGGTTCAGTTGGTAAAGAATCTGTGTACAATGCAGGAGACCTGGGTTCAATCCCTGGCTCAGAAAGGTCCCCTGAAGAAGGAAATGGCAACCCACTCCAGCATTCTTACCTGGAGAATCCCATGGACAGAGGAACTTGGTGGGCTACCGTCCATGGGGTCACAAGAGTCGGACATGACTTAGCATCTAAACCACCACATTGGAAGTAAATGTTTGACTGCCCTGATCTCTGGGATAAAGAGTGACAGGAAAAACTGGCCGTATGATGCCACATGTAGAATGAGGTGGTGGTCTCGTCTCACTTGGAAGAGTGCTTTTGCTTCCGCCATCTTGTCTTCAGTGTATAAGGCAGACTAAAATGAGGTGTGTGGCCTTGCCTGCCCCTTCCTGATGGGGAGATTTTTTTGAGCACATTTTGACAGCCTGTCAAAAAGCAGCTTCTACTCTTGTCAACTGGGGCATGTATACTACAATGTCAGTGCTGTCCACGAAGCTTACATGAAACAAATTAACATATTTACCTTATAATTGCCATTTGAAAAAAATTATTACAGCAAGTAGTAAAGAAATTAGGCTTCTCAGTATTCTCAAATGCCAAATTAAGTGCCTAAGCATCAAGTCAAACCCTTCACTTTCTTCCTTTTTCTCTCAGCATAATTCAAAGGATTAGATTCTTTTGAGAAATGATCAGCAGAAATTCCCTGAAGATCTCAATTTTTACATCACCCCTATAGTGAGGAATTGGGCTCTTCACAGTTGATTATGTTTATGTTTCATACCCTAAATCTAGCCTTTATGGGAACCCTTAGTTAGATATCAGTGAAGGTTAATATGTAGAGTTCATATGCAGTTCATTAAGTGTCAGGTACCTTTACCCATTGTGAAAATTTCTTTGCTGGGTCTAAGCACATCTTGATCTATTGCAGAAACCTTTGAGTTGCATTCTTTTGCCTGTTCATGACACAACACTTTTAGAAACTTGCATATGACTTTGAAGCAGATCAGGTTAACATATTAAAAGCCATCTTTCTGAACTCTCCCAGCCTTCTTCTGGAGATGATACTGAGTTAAACCATAGTTCTTACAGTTGGAGAATGTTGGTGCTGTGACTAGTTCCTACTATTTTGTCATAGGGACCATTTAGTCATCTTGCTTTCACAGGCCGAAGACTAGGATTAGACACACTAGGTCTTAGGGTACAGTCCAAGGAGGCACGCCCTTTCAGAGTACATTTCTTAATTTTTGCACCTTAGTTGCTTGCATGCCTCACTTTGGTCCCAGTCCTAATCTTTCAAACAAGTTTTATTCCTGGTTTTCTGCTGTGTCTATTTTCCACCCCCCCCACACACTTATGAGTTCTTGAGGCAGTGTTCATAATATTAATATATAGTACCTTGTATATAATAATATATATTAATATATATACTTTGTATCATATATATATGTGTGTATATATACCTTGTATCATGTATATGTGTGTGTTTGTATATATATATGTGTGTGTATATATATATGTACCTTGTATTATAAGTATATATGTTATGTATCATAGGTATATTATGGTATATATATATTATAATATATATACCTTATATCACAGGTATCCTGGAATTTGAATCTGAAGTGTGGGACTAGAAATATTTTGGTTGTTTTCTTCCTGATATTTTAGTCTAGTACATTCTAATGTTAATATGTTTTTAATATTTAGGTGGAGAAGACTCCAGATTCATTCTTCTTTTTGACGGATATAGATTTTTTTCTTAGATGCATGTTCCCATGTATGTGTTTAAGTATGTGTGTACATACTTGTATAAAGTCATCCCAAATCTCTATACTATTATATAGCTATGCATATCCCATATTTCCATGATAAGGAAGGCAACAAGATTTTATGAAATCCCTTCTTAACTTGAGCCCTTTATAACAGAGGTTAAGGAGTTGTTCTGAAATAAAATTTTCATTACTCTCAATTACAGATTCAATCTTTATAAACACATCCATAGAAATGTGAGACACATGCCCAGAGACAGCTGAAAATTAGTCCCCGTGAAAATACAGTTTAGAACTTAGTGTACAATTTTGAGGAATAAAAAAAGCAGCAGATCATTTTTACTTATTACATTCAAGGTATACAATAATTAACCTTGAACTGTAACCAAATGCGCAGCACAAATCTTTTTTCAGGTTTAGATGACCTCCTTGTCAGGGATTCACTGAAGCCCTTGACAAGTCTCCCTTGCAGTTTAGCCTTTTATCCATTTCAGTTTTCTTGATTAGGTTATCTTGAATCATTAGGGGGTTTATTTATTTTAATAGACACTTATTGGATTCATGAAAAGAGAATTCAGTGACTAAGAAACAAGAGCTGAATATTATCTGGCTCATTTCACACTTCAGAAGAGTCTCAACCAGCTGAAGAGAAATTTTTTCACAGTTACAAAAGTTTGTTTGGGGACTTTATGTGCTTCCATGTAGAAAGCGAACTGTCTGTGGTTAATAATACGAATTTTCTTTTGAGACACTCGGAAAATGTTTCCTTTTGGTTACATATGCTGACATTTTCTGTATTGAAGATGTGGGTGAGTAAATGGCCTTTTACATGTCTGTTGCAAGAAGCCTTGAGTCATTCTGAAGAGAGCTGTTCATTTGTCAACTTATTCATTCATTGGAGTTCCTAGATGGGCAAAGAGGGTGGGGGCTTCTTACTATTTGTAGACGGAGTTCACTCATCAGCTCTGTGCTAGGTTCCTCAGGGCAAACAGTACTGACTGATAAGACCTTGGTCTACAAAGTGAGTACAACCTTACTTAAGAAGAACAAATTTATTTATTGTATCTCTTTTTGGAGACCAAATCAGTCTGTGGACTTACATGTGTTTCTTAGCAAGTCCTGGTTTGTATTTGTTCAGAAATGCTTTAAAAACTAGGAAATGTGTCACCTACACAGATTTTTTTTCTTTTCTTTTTTTTTTTTAAGGAAAAAAAATGTGGAAACAGGCAGAGGTTGGAGTGATTACCTGTGTCTTGGTGTAGGAAAACAAGTTACTTAGTACACAGTGAAATTTCAGTACCACGGACAGGAACCCCACTCGTCCCATCTCCTTCCCCTCCCCCATCAGTTAAACCTAAGGCATGGAGCTAGGATTAAAACCCATATCTGATGGGCTCCAAATTCAGACACTAGTCTGTATTATTGTTTTCTGAAAGACCTCCCTGGTCATTTGAAGATTCTCAGCATTTGGTGTGTAGCGTGGAAAGTATGTCACATTTATTGTATATTTGAAAATTTTAAACCTTTCTTTTTTTTTATAAAGATAATAGATATTGTTCTTCCTCATTCATTTTCAATGTGATAGAGCTTTAAAAATTCTCATTTGAGCAACAGCAGCACACACACACACACACGCGTGTACATACACACAGGTGATTAAAATAATGAGAGTTAAATGATATGGTTTAGTGTTTAGGATACATGTCATTTTTTATTGAACAAAAACTGGAGGATAAAGCCTATGCTGTGTATAATTTACTACTAGCAGGCCATTGTAGGGCCTGATTAATACCCAGCAACATGATTTTACTATGAAAAAGAAAATATATCTAGGCTAAGTGGAGTTCTTAACTTTATCATAGTTTTTTCTCCAAGGACTTCAGGAAGAGAGGAAGGGAGGAATGGAGGAAGGAAATTAAAAATGGAAAGAATATTCCATATATGTGTGTTAGAATACGATATTTCTCTTTCTGACTCACTTCACTCTGTATAATAGGTTCTAGGAAAATGGTACTGAAGAATTTATTTACAGGGCAGCAGGGGAGAAACAGACATAGAGAATAGACTTATGGACATGGGGAGAGGGGAGGAGAGGGTGAGATGTATGGAGACAGTAACATGGAAACTTACATTACCACATGTAAAATAGATAGCCAACGGGAATTTGCTGTATGGCTCAGGAAACTCAAACAGGGGCTCTGTTTCAACCTAGAGAGGTGGGATGGGGAGGGAGATGGGAGGGAGGTTCAAAAGGGAGGGGATATATGTATACTTGTGGCTGATTCATGTTGAGGTTTGACAGAACACAACAAAATTCTGTAAAGCAATTATCCTTCAATAAAAAGATAAAAAGAAAAAAAATGTAAAGAAGAAATCAAAGAGTTCTTTGTCATATCAGTTAAAAAGCCTTCAGTGACTCCCATGGCCAATATGATTAAGATGAAATTTCTTTGCATGTTATTCTTTCTAATCTGCCACCCACCTCCATTTCTAGACTGTGCTTTAGCTGCACAAAGTTGCTTCTGATTACCAAATGTGTTATTTTTATAAGCCCCTGCATTTGCTGATACTGCTTTCTCTGCTTAGAATGTTATTCCAGTCACTTACTCTCCCCACCTGGCGAAACTCATCTTTATCTTTTGAGACCCACATTATGAATCTCTTAACCTGTAGTGACATTTTCCTTGAATTTCATGGTCGGAATTATATACTTTCCTGTTGGTGATCTCAACTAACCTTTTAAGTAAACAGTAACAATGAAAATTAAATGAATTACAACTTCTCATAGAGGGGATAGAGAATTGAGTCAAGTTTCCCAGCAAAGGAAGTAACATGAGCAAAAGCATGAGGATGAAAATGTATCAAGCCTACTCAGGGATTGTGAGTAATTCACAGTGGCCAAAGCACAAAGTCCATGGGAGAATTGATGGGAGATGAGACCATGAGGGAAAAATAAGAGCAAATTGTGGTTCTTATTGCTGCTGCTTCTAATGTTCCTAAATTGTGAACTAGAGGTGTCTCGTTTAAGTAAATCCTCAGTAAAACTATCAGTTTACTAAAGGATAAACTGTGGGGCCATTATTCATCTTTCAAAAAGGAATAATAATACATTTCTTCAAGTAGTAAGGATTCTTGATACATTTACAACTTTATTTACTTTGTAAATTTAGATTGATATACAACTTTTTAGGAACATGTGGGTTGTAAATAAACTATCTCTTGACTGGTGTGAGTGTCACCTCACCTGCATAGTTGGGAAAAGGTGGTCAGAGTTGTTTTCTCTACTGAGGGAAATATATTTGTTTAAGAGGCCGATGAGATGATTAAAATGAAATGTTAATAAGTGTTATTTGCTTATGGCCTGAATGCTTGGAACTCTTTAACCATTGATCAAAAGGATGTAGCCTTTGAACTTATATGCTTGCTTTGGGTTCAGAGTTTGAAGGTAAAAGTGTTTAAATTGTAAATTTCTTGGCATCATTATACTTAAGTTCCATGTACATTTTCCTATGTAAGTTCCAGGTATTCTCTATATTTTTTCAAACTTCTTGTTTTGAACATATTTTAGACTTGCAGAGACTTTGCAAAATGTTACAGTTTCCATATATTTCTAACCTAGCTTCCCCTGATGTACACTGTATTACCACAGTGCAGTTATCAAAAGTAGGAAACTACCAGTGTTTTAATACTACCAACTAAAAACGTTATTCTAATTTCACTATTTTAAAATTAATATGCTAAATATTAATAGTATTTCCACTAATTACCTTTTTTGGTGCCAGGACCCCAATCAGGAACCACATTACATTTAGTTATTATTCTTAGCTTTCTGCAGTTTGTGACCATTGCTCAGTCTCTTCTTTCCTTTTTTTTTTTTTTAATGACCTTGTCACTTTTAAAGAGTACTGATGGGTTATTTTGTTGAAAAAAGTCTCTCAGTTAGGGTTTGCCATGATTTGACTGAGATTATGCATTTTGGGCAAGTCTACCTCAGATACTATGTTGTGTCCTTTGCAGTGAATCATATCACAGAGTTCTTAGTGTGAGTATGTCCTCACTGGTGATGTTGACCTTGATCACTTAACCAAGGTGGTTTTTATTCTTTGTACTTTGACCTGGTGGCTAATCATTATCTGTTGTTTCTGACAAATAACCAGGAAACAGATCACAGATTGTGGAGCTGGAAGGGAACTTAGAGATCATCTTTTGTAAACTCCTTCTTTTATAGTTAAGCTTCCAGAAGATCTAAGACCTTATCCAAAGGTCACCCAGTAATTTATTGTCATAGCAGGAACCTAGCAGTTCAGTCCCCAAACTGAATATTCTATGCTTCCTAGCCATGCTCAGGTACACATAATTCAGCCTCAGTTTTCCCATATTAAAAAAGCTAAACTGATTTTATGAATATTCAGCCAACCTTTGATCAAAGCTTATTTCCAGGCTAAAAGAGTAATTACAGCTAGGTATATATTCCACAGTTCCTGGTGCCTGCTCACAAGGCTGGCCAAGGCTGGAAATCAGATGAACTTCTGCATCAGCATCTATAAAATGAAAATAATTCTCCTGGAATGCTCCACATAACACATAGGGAACAACAACAAAAAACCTACTTGAGATTTTTAACAGAAAAAGGAGATTTGTTTATTAATAATTCATGAGTTCCCATTGAACATGCACGACAGAAACAGTGCTATTCAATAGAGAATACTGTCATCTGTCACTGTTTTATTTGACATTTACACTTTTTTTTTTTTTTTTTTGCCTGATACTGCAAAACTTTCTTGGATGGCATGCAAAAATTATATAAATGAAAAAAATCCCAACGTGGGACTCTTTATCTCTTCTGTGATGGGTTCACTCACAATACATACGTGTGTGTGCAGGCAACAGCATGGCCCTTTCTGGCAAATTCATTAGCCACCAAACAAACTAATAACAGACCCTTTTGAGAAAACAGAGATAAGCTTCCCAAATGGGCTGGTGGAGGGATCATGTGAATCCAAAGATGGAGGGTGAGATGGGAAGTGAGGTGGAAGAATAGATTTCCGGAAGATAAGCACCCAAATCCGTGGAGCGAGCAAGTGAGTCAGAGTGAGGGGAAAGCGAATCATGGCTGCCGTGAAGAAAACTGACAAAAATACACTGCCATTTCAGACACAGGATAAATATTTATAGATGGCATTGCAGGAGCTCCTCTAGTAGGGAATATCGGCATTTAGTAGATGAGCAAGTTAGGAACTCCTTGTGGTTTTGTGTTACTGTAAGGCTCTTCACAATGTTTCTGCTCTGTAGGTTAGTTATTATTTATAAAAATCACAGAACCAGCTGATACATTCATAAGCTAATTATTGAAGCAGCTGGGTACACATGGTGCAATATGTCCAAGGCTGTGAAGTATCACAGATTTCTTGGGGCCTGCTGTGGTGGGGGTGCACTGTTGAAGGCTCCATCCCTTAATCTGATCAGCCAAGCAAACACTTTGTGGGGAAACTAGATTAATAACCCTCTAAATACCATGAATGTGCTTCATCTTCAAAACTGGGTTCCCTTAAACATGCTATTAGCTCAGCTCCATCAGGGATTTGAGGAAGTTCTCCGGTGCCCTAAGAACAGGGTCTTGCTGGCTACCTCCCTGTGCCAGAAATTAATTTGGTTTGCTTATGTCTGCACACATGATCACACTTGTGTCTAATCCACTCCCTAATAGCTTCAAGGTCAGGACCTTGCTTGTCAGTGGGCAAATTGAGCACTACACTTCTTAAAGACTGATGGCAGACAGCGCCCAGTCCATAACGAGGCCTGTAGTTTGTTCTAAGTGATTGTAATGAGTGCAGATTATAACAGCGCATATAAATCAAATGCAGCAATGAATGTTGTGCGAGACATTCCAAGTATGTAAGTGGAGATACCACTCAGCTGTCACCTGTCTCCTTTCAAGCTGTGGCTTCCCACAATGCAGCTCACTCCTCATGCAGAACAGCAGGTGCTGTCCTCCTTAAGGTCTGGATATCTCAGAACTTCATCTTTTAACAGATGCAGATTTTTGTTTTTATTTTCTGTTCAAGGATTGGTCTCCATGCTGTAGCCTCCCCTGGGAGATGTTAAACATACCTGTTTGAAACATTTGAAAGAGTTCAGTTGGAGACTTATTCAGATCTGTGAAAAGACAGAGAAATAGCTTATTTTTTTCCCCACAGATGGTTTATATTCCATTTCAAGAATTTTTTGCTTTGTACAAAGAAACCCTTAAGGAAACACTTTGGGACTAGGAGTGTTTTTAAAAAATATAATTGACTTTTTGATAGGGATAAAAAATTGAATCATCTTCAATTTTCATGTATGTTACACCTTGAAAATCAACCATTACCTGTCTCTCAACTGGCAAAAAAAAAAAAATCTTTGAAAATACTTGGAAGCACATTTCCAAGCAAATGATTAGATATCTTGTTTTCATTCTTCCTAGCCCTCTAACTCTCCCCAGCTCCCAGTTTATTGCAAGAAAAGATCAGGTCTGCGCAAATGTGGACTCTCACTTGTAAAAACAAGGCAGTGTTGTGTTACAGATTAGTTTATAAATCCCCAGTGGCTTCACAGTTCAGTGCCTACAGCTGCTGCAGATGGGTCTGGGTTTTTGTCTCTTCGCAGTGCTGCAGCCGGCAGTTGAAGGAGAAAATGGAATGATCAGGTTATTAACATGGAGGCCGCGAGGAAGAGGCTGCACAATGAGAACAGCTGGTGTTGCTGTCTTGGCTGATGCAGCGGAGATAATCAAATCTTGCCTTTTTTTGGGTAAAGGCAGAAGACACAGTGGAGTTAGACAAACAACAGCTTATGATATTATGAGGGGTTTTTATAATGCATGTCAGGAACTTTCATTAGTTTACAAGTTATGAGATAGAATTTGTGGAGGTTTCCAGATTTCTTACAAAGTCATGTGTGTTTGCTTATGCACCTTTTAAGAAAAATTCTTATTCTTGCAGGAGGCGTGATATGGGACAGTCCTTGTATTTAAAATGAGCGACGTAGATTGGAAATGATGGGTTAGAAAGCTACTGGGTAAAATATTTTGACATGAGTCAGTGAGCGATGTTGACAGCATCCTCTGTATTATTTTCATATAATCCATCATTATTTGCATTACATTTTCTTTCTCGTGCAGTTGCGAGCAAGAGAACATCCGGATGCCAGAGTTGGGAGGCAGACATTTGCAGGTGTGACCCATCCAACTGCTTACCTTCCTGCAGGTGTGGCTGAGGCAGGAAGGTGATGGTTACAAGGGCCTGGAGCCCAAGGCATTCAGAGGTTGAGCAGATATACACTTTTCTCATTCTAGCAAAGAGTGTTACAGAGGAGTTATTGATCTTTGTGAGACTATTTCCTCCCTAGAGAGGAAATATTTCTATTTCTATTTATACCTAGGTATTTCCTCTTCAGAATTTGCCATTTTGTAATACATATTTGTTCATTTTCATTTTTTTCTTGGAATGGAGTAGTATCCAACTGGGTGGGTAATTTTAAAATTTGTAGCTGACTAACATGAATGACTTTTGCTGAGAACTGGAGAGGTACACGCGTCCTTGAGTTTCTTTTACAAAGGGACTGTAAATTAATTGAGAATGTATTCAGTAGGAAGGGGGATAAGGCAATTAGCAAGACTGAAGATTCTCAGGTATTGGTGTAACTATATGTGTGGTCCTTTGTTGGTTTTCAGAGTTTCCAGGCTGTTTCAGTGTCTCCCCAGTTTGGTGGGAACGGCTTTGTTGTAGAAATATGATAAGCCGGTACGGTGCTTGACTGCACTCAAGCCCCCTCTGCGGCTGTGTGCTCTACAGGTTCATTCAGTGGCCTTCTCTGCTTCTAGGGCTGGCTGTGTGAACTGCTCCGCTGGAAGGAGAACCCCAGCCCAGAAAACCGCACTCTCTGGGAGAACCTCTGTACCATCCGCCGTTTCCTGAACCTTCCCCAGCATGAGAGGGATGTGATTTATGAAGAGGAATCAAGGCACCATCACAGCGAGCGCATGCAGCACGTGGTTCAGCTTCCCCCGGAGCCAGTGCAGGTGGGCGTCCCCTTCTCCCCTAAACCTGGACAGGGCTCTCGGTGTCGGCAGCTGTTGAAGGTCAAAGGGGCAGACCATGTCCCCTGCCCTCGGGAGGGGTCTCATTCCATGTCCCCCGAAACAGAGAGCCCTGTTCTCACATAGCGTGGGCATAGCGTGTATATGTGCATGTGCACACGTGCTGTCTCTCTCTCACACATACAAACACACCTGTGACCGAGAAGTCAAATCCAAAGGCAGCTACTCTGGCTCAGACAGCGAAGAATCTGCCTGCAGTGCCAGAGACCCGAGTTGGATCACCAGGTTGGGAAGATCCCCTGGAGAATGGCATGGCTACCTATTCCCAGTATTCTTGCCTGGAGAAGTCCATGGACAGAGGAGCCTTGTGGGCTACATTCCATGGGGTCACAAAGAGTCGGACATGACTGATTGACTAACACTTCACACTTCCTGGGAGTATTTTATTGATACTTGTGGGACTGTGAAGCCAGAGCGCTGGTGAAGAATTAAATCTCCTAACTAGAAATCATAGTTTCCATCAGTGCACTTTCTAGAGGAAAAAACTCTGAAACAGCCAATGAATTGAATCAAAATTCCTCAAGAAATGTTTCATTAGGCTGAGAGAAATATCCACATGAGCTAGGGAATACCACTGAGCTCAGCTGAGCCTGAGAGAAGTTGTGATAGACTCTTAGTGTTTTTAGGTGAGTTCCTGCTGTCTTCGGTTTCCTCTCTTAGAAATCTACCTTCATTGGTTTGCATGTTTTGTTTGCTTAGATTTTAGTCTTATTGAGATAAATTATATTCTTTCTGAGAGTCACAGAGTTTAGCTACTGAGCCTTGCTGTTATCTAAAATCAGTTACTTTGGGGAAGAAATATCAGTGAAGGTTTCTATGGTTTCTCCCCTTCGAGTTGTGCCACAAAGTGTTTGGGTAGACTGTGAGATTTGTCCTCCTGCTCAATGCCGTCAGTCCCAACTGCCGTGAAAGAGGATCACCTGCATTTCCTTGCGTGTAGCAAGAAGGGGACAGTGGAGGCAGGTGTGAAGGAAGAAGAGGGTGAAGGAAGGGTGGGGTGTGGTTTCTTGATCAGATAGCATGAGAGAGGTGTGAAGGATGGGTTCTGAAATGCTCTGCCTGAGGCCTCCTGTCTCCTTTCCCCTTGCTCCACCCTCACATGCCTGGGGAAGAAGCCAGAAGCCACTGGAGCCATTATGTCACTTGGCCTCCAAATATTGACATCTCAGTCAGTGCTCTTGTGCTCTCATTGGTCACTTTCCAAAGTCACAGAATGAGCTGCCCGGATCATTAGACTCATGAGTTCACAAAGCTACAAGCACCTGCAGGAACCTCTTCTAATATCCGCAGTACACTCAGAGAAGGGTGGTCACAAGGGGTACCTGGTTAATAAGTGGCAGAGCCGGTTCTCCTGGCTCTGGACTAGTGTGTAAGTGACTCATTCCCCAGCGATGATCCCCAGGTCTTACCTTTCAGGACCAGCCTCTCCCTTCCCTCCACTGTCCTTTCCTGCTGGGGCCTTGTCCAAACACCAGGGCACTTCCCTAGAGATGATTATTCCAGCTTGCTGAGTCACATGAAGCAGTGGTTTGTAGATTTTGAGAGTCAGTTGAAATTAAAAAGGGGCCCATCATAATTACCTACCTTTTATCTTAGAAAATAAATTTATTCAAAAAATTCAAGGGATACTCCTATTTATTATTCATATGTTTATACAATAAATACTCATTAAATAACAAATTAATGGAAAGGATAGCTTCAGGCAAAAGATCTTAAAAATGTATACATTTAATCATATGAAAAACTCACCGTCACCCTTATTTTTCTCATTTTAATGTGAATTGATTCAAACTTCTGTGTTGAACCTATGACCAGCTTCAGGAAACCACTCACTTTGTGTGGACTTTTCATTCAGAGTTTATCTTAGTCAATCCAGGCAAGGTAAAAGGCTCCTCTGTCCTTGGGGATTCTCCAGGCAAGAACACTGGCGTGGGCTACCCTGCCCTCCTTTAGGACATCTTCCTGAATAGAAGTGAAAAATTGATTTATTATAAACATTAGTAGCATTTCTTTTTTATCATAGGATGATGGCAAAGTTGAAAATTTGGAGACGTTTGGGATAAGAAAAGTAATACCTATTCTCCATTAAAATGAGGACCTCCCTTCATTTGGATGATGGTTCCTGCATATTCCTGTCTCTACTCTTCCTGTCCGGAAATTCTCCTCCTTAGAGGTCCCTGTGTTTAGGTAGCTAGAAGGGATATTTAGCATCATATTTTGTATTTTAACTGACCAGTCTGAGTCAAGTAAATCTTAGAAGCAGACAGCCAATCTATTTGTGAGTTTTATTCCCTTTTATGCTAGTGTATCAGAACTAGAGTGTGCTAACAACATTTAATGGCTAACAAAGAGTCGGTCTGCAGTTTCCTTCAGTTTTAAGCACATTGTGGCTATTAACATTAACTTCTGATGTCGCTAAGATAATTCACTTATTTTATAAAACGTTATTCCTATCACTCAGCTCTTAGCTAAAGAGTTTACAAATAAGGTAATTTTTTCTACATTGACTTTTTCTCAGCCGTTGACCTTGATCTCGTAACTGTAGAACTCTTCAATATATCAGTGTGTGTGTATGTGTGTGTGTGTGTGTGTGTGTGTGTGTGTGTGTGTGTGTGTGAGTGAGATTTCTCTCTCAGTGACACTGCTTTCAACACTGCATTCATGTTTTGTGGCAAAATAGAAAGCACTTGATTAATTGTTTATTACCGTCGTGATAGGAAAAATGAAGAGAACTTGAACTAGACAACAGAACTCTTGAAACTGGAGAATAAATTTAGCACAGCTACTATGACTTTGGACAGATTGTATTCAGAAAGATTCCAGACTACTAAAAAGTGTCTGTGATTGTCCAAAAGTTAAGCCATTGGATTCAGGGTTGAGATTCACTGGTGCCCTTGTATCAATTAAAATTTTAGAGAAACATAATTGCTTACACATTTTAGGGATTAAAAAATTTGTACATTGGTAGTATTAGGTGATGTTGCATTTTGTCTAATTAGGCAGAAAATGCACTGCTATTAAATTGTTAAGTATGAGTGAAATCAGGGATTATTAAGAGTCTCTGATTATGCAGCATATTAAAATGCACACAGAAATCCACCCTACTTGTGGTTATGGAAGAGTGCCATCTAAATTTCTTTAAGTAGTTAGGGTACACTATTCCCCAGTTTTTCTTAAATTATAAAGATATGAAGTAGTGACCTTTGTACATAATTACCCACTAGAGGAGTCTGTCGAATTAGGGCTCCACAGATGTATTGGATAAAAGAAGAAGCTTGGAATAAGCCCCTCCCCATTCAGTGAATTCTGTGAAGTCCCTTAGAGTCAGAGCCTCTTTCCTTCAGGAAGGGAGGAAATTTTTCTTGCCTTTTGTTTGCAAATAGTTTACTAATTGGTAGTCTTATATTGCATGCAGATGTGTTTCTTTTTTTAAGCCTATGAAAGATTTTTAAAAATTCAAGCCCCCATTTAGAAGTTGAGAAATTTCACTTCGAAATCCAGATTTCACAATCCAGAAATTCAGGAGATCTGACCCAGTGGGCCACATGGCTGGAGCTGGTGGTCTCCATTCTGGGCACACACAGGATAGCAGTCTCTATCCTGCTGCACAGGCCCCACAGCCCACACGCTGTCTGCCATGCACACACATCCAATTCACTTTGTTCATTTAGGCTGCTCCTGTCCCATCACCGCGTCCCTGTGAGGCCTGCTTGCCCCAAGAGTCCTAAAGCCACATGTGCCTTGCCCTGCGGTTCTTCCATGGTAGCCATTGTGCGCCATTTATTCTTCTAATTCTAACACCTCAGAGTCTCTTGAAATGCATATTTGATGGAATTTCCCTTCTGGGACGAACCTGGGTTATAGTTGGGCTTGGGGCCATTGAGGGGTATAGTCAGCCCCAGAGACTTGGGGGTCCTGGGAGAACAAGATTCTTTTCCTTAGAAATTCGGATCTCTCCAGGCGATATAGATGTGATGTCATATGGAGTTATCTGATTTCTCCAGTTTTCTTGTTGGCATTCTTTTTTGAAACCCCCATTTAAGTTCCTACTGTCTAGAAGGTGACCTTCCAGTCTCTGAATACACTTTGTAAACTAGATTCACCTACACTTATGGCCTTTCAGTGGAGGCAGTATTGCCCCAGGGAGTAAAAATTGATTCTTGGGGTGCATAAAAGTCTTCAGTTTACAATTGTTTATTGCTCTCCAAAGGGACATAGTACATAAAGAGATATTCTATATACCTGGTATTAAAATTTCATGACGCGGTGGGGAGATGATTAGGAAAAAATGCCTAAAAAGGCTCCTGTGGGGAATAATGAAAAATGTTGCGAAATGCTAACATACATAATGCTTATAGTTTATGTATGGATAGCACAAAGACCAACACAGATGAAATGAGATGGTATGACAAACAAAAACATCCCATGAAAAAGAGAAAATAAATTCCTTTTTTTTTTCCCACACCAAAAGATTGGAGACAAAATTATTTCTTGTGGTTGTAGTGATATTCCCCCTAGTGGTTATTACAACCTGAGGCCCTATAGGGAATGGGTATCCTCACCTTAGAATCAAAAACTAGTTAGGCCAGGGTATTCATTATTACCAACCCTATTTTACAATTGGAAAAACTGGAGCAAAGACGGAGGGCCTTGCCTGCAGCCAGAATCGCCAGCTGAATGAAAACACAGGCGCTTTTGGCATCCAGTCTTCCCTCTGACCACACTTCTCCCTTAATGCAGCAGAGAAGAAAGGACATTGCTCATGTTATGACTAGGTCACTGAGTGGGGCTGATTGGAGAGCATTTGCCAAATTGTTCGTGTCTGTGTAGTTTGTGCTTTATTGTTTTATTATATTTCCACCACAGTGTTTCCAGGGGTTATTTTGTAAGTTCAGGAATTCTGAGCTTGCTGCTATGTGGTTTCCTGACAAGTCCTTGTTTTAAAATTCCATGCCGTACGCTGAGTAAGAATGTGAGACCTGGTGGAGGACAGCCGACTCCAGCCTCACACCTTGGCTCGTCTGGGTTGCTGCCCACTCAGGGGATTCTCAGTATTTTCTCAGCTATTGAATCCTTGTGCTAATGTTAACCAGTGCTGACTTTGCCCTCATGGATATGCGGCAATGTCTGGAGATATTTTTGATTATTATAACTTGGGGATGCTACTGGCATCTGCTGGGTGGAGGCCAGGGATGCTGTCAAATGTCCCATAATGCAGACAGCAACCTCCCCTACCCTCTAAACAAAGATATATCTGTTCTACACTTTTGATAGTGCTAGGGCTAAGAAACCTGTATAGAAACCCCATCAAGGTTGAGGGCGGGGGGTAGGTTATCTACTTTCACATGTGAGACACTGAAGCTTAGAGAAGTTTAGTAACCTGCTCAAAGTGGGACCTTAAATCTTCATTTGTCTACCTTCGGTGTTTGACTTTTTCCTCTGAACTAGAAAGAACTGCTAAACATGCAACAGCCAGCCTTTCCCAAATACTTGCTATTAGATATTAGGCAAAGCTGTTTATGTACATCCATCATTCTACTGAACAGATCTAGTTTTGTTAGCTTCTTTTTTATAGAGTATTCAGTGCTCTTTGGTGTGATGTCAAGGAACTGATGTGACTGAAAATTTCACTTTTCATTAAGCTTCTCTGGCATTTTTGAGATAGCTTTGGAATGTGACTCTCATTGCAAAGTTTAAGGATACTTGAAGTCTCTGATTAAGCACTGAGAATTTGATCATGCCTTTTTGCCTCAGCTGTAGGTTTTATTTATTATTTATTTTTTCAATCTTTTGGCTGCACCATGCGGTGTGTAGGATCTTAGTTCCCAGACCAGGGATCTAACCCATGCCCCCTGCAATGAAAACAGAGTCTTTAACCGCTGGCCTGCCAAGGAAGTCCAAGCTGTAGGTGTATTTTGATTTGTGAATTTGCTTTCAGAAGGACAGTGTATAAGAAAATAAATAAGCTAATTAATTAATTAAGGATGTTTGCAAATTCTTTGATCAGGTTACTAGAATCTCTCCCATCTTGGATTCATTCCAAGCTCCTCTTCAAAACCTGCTGTGTGAATATGGCTCTAGAGGTTTGAAACTCTACCTGAGTCATGAGGAAATGTGCAGAGAGATGCTTGCCGTTTTAGATGAAAGATTACAGCAGTTGGGTATAAGGAAGTCCTCACTGGGGTAAACTTTGAGAGGCCCTGACCATCAGTCAAGAGCCACACTAGCCTTTTCCATATTCACATAATGTTATCCTGCAGGCATTTATTTAACTTGGAGAGGTTCTTCATTTCTTTGTTACTAGTTAGCCTTTCAGCACATCCAAACTTTTAAATTTGTCACTGGGAATATAGAAGGATTTGGAGGTTATTTAGAATGAACTCTTTATTCTAGAACATAGACATTTCTATCTCAGGTTCAGCTTCTTCCAAAGTATAGCGAACAGGTTTCTCACGGTGGTGATGTCGAATAGTTGAACAATTTCCTTAAAGTTGGTACCTGGTAGATTGGACGTTAGCTGTGGCTTTGCTTTCTTTAGAGATTTCAGCAAGTTGTTTGTCTACTTTTTAAATTTTAAAGTTTCTTAAAGTATTTTTTGGACACAACGTAGAAATCCCAGCTTAAATATTGGATATATATGAAAAGAAATTGAGGGAAATAGAACTTGATGAAAATCCACCTGTAGCACTATGAATATTTGTAGGTTTCTCTGAACCTGGGACTTGGAATTTGTGTAGTTCACGGATTCACCCTCTCCTTTGCTATCCTGGGTATAACATATCTTCTTCCATTGCCAGCTTCTTCCTGCTATCATCGTTTTCTTTCTTCTATTATCTTATTTACCTTTTGCTCGATATTTTCTCTACCACATGACTTCTGCTTACTACTCATAGCATCTTTGAACTGTAATTCCAAGCTTCCCAAAGCCTTGGCCTGCCCATCACCTCTGCTCTACTTCACAACTTTTCTGTATGCTTTTATCAAATCCAGCTTAAGTTATCCACTCCTTATTTACAACTTTAGATTCTTGTAAGAGAGAAATTGACTGGCCCACCTTATCCCCATGAAGGCAAACTTTCTTGACACTTAATTCCCAACCAGTAATGTGAATGCTCAATTTGGAGGTCACTGCATTTTAGAGGAAGAGCTTTGTTGGGCACATGGTTAGAATAAGCTCCTGGAGAATGGGGAATGGAAAGCTAGCTGGCTGCACACCATCTGCAGGTAACCTGCGAATGGTCTGTCTTTGGGCTGGAAAGTTAAGGCCATTTAGTAGTCCTGTATCTGTCACGGTAGATAGTAGCAGATATGATTAACAAGTCTAATATAAAATTCTCATGTCAAAGATTTATGTGACTTGTTCAATATAAAAAGTGCTGTGGACATGTAAGCAGTAGGAATCCAATACCTAAGAGCGATTTCAAGTTTGTGTGTATCCAAAGTGTAATGCCTTTATAGTTCATTATAATTTTTCTAACATTTATCATGGATGGCCATGCTTTCAGGCACTGTGTTATAGATCCAGATAGGAATTAAAATTTTATAGTAATCTGTTCTGGGTCTATCTATTTACTGCTTTAAAGTGGGGTCACTGATTTGCTAGGTTTATTATTTTAATAGTTGGAGTTAGCTTTCTACTTCTCATTCTTCATGGGGTTGTTCCAGTGTGGGTGTTTTTTTTTTTTTTTAGTTTTTTATTTTTTAAATTTTAAAATCTTTAATTCTTACATGCGTTCCCAAACATGAACCCCCCTCCCACCTCCCTCCCCATAACATCTCTCTGTGTTTTTGCTGAGCAGAACTCGCCCTATGAGTGACGAAAACTTCACAACACACCACCTTCCAAATTAAAAATCTAGGGTTAGCTACTGGTTGGAAGTGAAATGTCAGGCAGCTGGGTTCCACTTCTCCCAGGCTTTTCCTGTCCCAGGGAGCACAAAGAACCCTGTTTTCCTGAGTAACTTGCTCTTCCATAATTGTTGTGTTCCTTAAATAACAGTTTAATTGCATTTTCAAGAGGCAGTACAATCTCTTCAGGTCCTGCTGTGGGTTACTGGTAGACCCCTTGTTTTTCAGCTCCTAAAACTGAGTAGAAGGTGCTTTGCCTAGTGCTACTCTGTGGATGAAGGGAAGAAGCAGGATTAACTCTGTTACTTACATCAGGACCAGTACTTCTCACTGATGGAAGCTTCTGCACTGCTCAGTGCTTGGAAACCACTAACATCGCTAATATAAATGACATTTCTTTATGGCTATTTGAGAGATTGGGGGCAGGAGAAGAAGGGCACAACAGAGGATGAGATGGCTGGATGGCATCACTGACTCGATGGACGTGAGTCTGAGTGAACTCCGGGAGATGGTGATGGACAGGGAGGCCTGGCGTGCTGCGATTCATGGGGTCGCAAAGAGTTGGACACGACTGAGTGACTGAACTGAACTGAACTGATGCCTATTTTTAAAGGTTTAGGGACAGCAGGGTATTCCTCATGTACATTGTCATATTCTTTTCCTTCTGCTGAAATTAAATAAAGATAGGAACATTATAAAACCTTTAGCACCTTGGCCTTTTCTTGATGTTCTGATAGGAAAATGATACTAAACGTAATATTTTTGAACATAAAGTTTAGTTGTCTTTAAAAAAAATGGATCAGCATATTGCTATGGAATTGTTAGTGTATCTTCTTGCCATTGTTCTATTAGCCAACTCAGTGTGGCTATTTTCTTCCTCCTTCTCTACTTTCTTCTTTCCTTGCACTCTTTTTTTTCAGTAATCTGAAACACTTTTTTTCAAGCTGAAATAATTTAGGGCATTAGCTAATAAATTTTGTGTCGGGGAAAACTGATTAAATATGAGCAATGTGGAGCAAGTTGAGGGAAGCAAAATAGACTGAGTCAGTGCCTTCCGCATGCATCGTGCCTTCTCTCTCACCCACAAAAAAACAGCAATAAACTTAAATGAAGACACTGTGGACATTGAGGTGTCATTGTTTTAATGAAGTTCCTTGTCATATTTCATCTGTGAGAAGGAAATACCTTTCTTTATACTTTTATAGGCATCTAGCAAAGTCTGGCTTTTGGTAAAGATGATTAAAATTAACTGATAAAACTGGGACTTCCCTGTGGTCCAGGGGTTAAGGCTATATGCTTCCACTGCAGGGGTGCTACTTATTTATTCAACAAATATTGGTTGGGCTCCCTCAGTGTGCCAGGTATTGGTCTAGGCACTATGTATATAATAGTAAATAAAACAGAATTTCATACATATATAGAGCAGCTTTCCCTTTTACTCACATAGATTACGTTTTTAAACAGACTTCATTTTCCCTCCGCCTTGCCTTAATCTAGAATTCGGACTATGGTTTAGTAGAGTCCATAAGCCTATTCAGTTGTCTTGGGTGGCGCTAGTAGAGAACTCACCTCCCAGTGTAGGAGATGTGGGTTTGATCCCTGGGTCAGGAAGAAGATCCCCTGGAGGAGGGCATGGCAACCCACTCCAGTATTCTTGCCTGGAGAATCCCATGGACGGAGGAGCCTGGAGGACTACAGTCCATAGGGTCACAAGGGGTCAGACACAACTGAAGCGACTTAGCATGCACACATGCAAGCCTTTCTATTCACTGTTTCAGGAACCAGAGTATCTTGTAAAGAAAGAAGCCACTTTCTATTTCTATTTTCAATGAATCTTTGACCAAATGGGAAAAAGATGATAGAGTAAAGAAAAGGGCCTGGAAGTGACCTTGACTCCAGTCACAGGGCTGGTTGTGTGACTTTGGACAGGAGTTTTATCCTTTAGAGTTTCCTTTTGCTGTTTTGTAAACTCATGCATTGGAGAAGGAAATGGCAACCCACTCCAGTGTTCTTGCCTGGAGAATCCCAGGGACGGGGGAGCCTGTCCTCTGGGGTCGCACAGAGTCAGACACAACTGAAGTGACTTAGCAGCAGCAGGTTATGGATTAGGTGATCTCCATCTGAAACACTGATTCTGTAAATTGGTTCATCTGTTTCTGATCCTCAGGATTTTAATCCTGATCCTTGAGGATTTAATGCAAATGAAAAAAACAAAAAATAAAATACATTGCCCCTGGGAGGTTTAAGTGCATTTCAGAAAAACAAATTAGCAACAAAGTAACAAATTATGAACACCTTATATGGGCTCAGAGAGATACAGTTGATTTTCTTATGACTGATAGTTATGACAATTACAAGAGAAAGCCAGCCACTGAGTTTTAAACTATCATAGCCAAACCTACCTACTGTGGCTTCTCAGATGTTTCTGGTTAGTGTGGAAATCTAATGTAGCTGAAAACTACTGCTGATTTTTATTAAGTCAAAGTCTGGAACTTCCCCTTGTAATGATAGACAAACTTACTTTCAATGAAAGGAAAACTGCCAGAGTTCTGAAATTCATTTATTTTATTATTACTCGGTTTAACCCTAGAAATGGGAGATCAAGAAAACTAGATAGATTTGACAGTTCTGAGGTCACAAGTTCAATTTCCTCACAAGTTGTTTCTAGATTGAATTCACTGCAAATCATATAACCCTTCACCTCTTGACATGGAATCTTTTAGGGAATTGTGTATCACATCAAGGTCATCCTGATCACTCTGGGGCTGGGAAAATGACAGGTAAGTTGGATCAGGTGAAGGAATTCCAGTGACCAAGTCTGGAAAGCCTAGGAGGTATGAGTATCACTTTCTATAACAGATCAGGGTGTACTGGAGTAAGCTTACACAGTGAGCAGGAATTGATGTTTTTAGGAATTTTGGAAGCTGGTTTTAACATTGTTAGTAGAATGGAACTGGCGTTGGTCAGATTATTCACACTACAAGAACTGGCAAATGATTCAGTTGGTACTTTTTTTTTCTCTAGAGAGCCAGTTGTTAAATATTTACCAGCATAACACTGAATAGACTCCAGTTAGATTTTTTTTTAAAGCCTTGTGGATATCCATGTACTTACTTTTCATAAGTAAGATATGCTAAAAACCATTGTATAAAAGAAAGGTTAGGTGTTTCCAGAACTGAATGGCTGATTGGTATTGCCGCTCACTTGTTCACTCAGGTGTCAAAGTAAGTGTTAGTACCTCAGCTGTGTTCGATTCTGTGACCCTGTGGATTGTAGCCTCTGTCCATGGAATTCTCCAGCAAGGATCCTGGAGTGGGTAGCCGTTCCCTTCTCCAGGGCATCTTCTTGACCCAGGGATCACACCTAGGTCTCCCACATTGCAGACAGATTGTCTACTGTCTGAATCATCAAAAATAGTTATATATTTAAGCAGTAGTTGTTTCTACTCTTTCCCCTTCATGCTTTCCTTTAGTTTAAATCCGTTTCTTCATGTTCATGGCGCTTGTCTTTGTATTGCCTTCTGTATGTGGTATAAAAGGCTAACTTGAGTATCTGGTTGGATTCATTTTGCAGAATCAGAACCATGTACATAATGAGTTCATAGTCTGGGATTCCCTGGTGCCAAACACCCAACAGATTTGGGTGAAAACGGGAAGTTATTTTAATAGAGTACTTTCTTAGATTTGATGAAGTGAACCCTCACAGTGCACTTCAAAATGAGGAGTCAATTATTTTTTTTAAAGTACTCTAAACTTAGGGAGCTAAAATCTATGATATGAATGCTTAAATATATGTGGATATGGAAAGGCCTTCCTATTTCTATTACGATCTGAATGAACAGAATGTGCCAAAGTGAGCATATACTGTTTAAGTACAATATATACATGCAAATGGTTTCTTAAATATAGTTTTTCTCATTTCAGCTTTTTTGACAATTCATGTCAACAGTGTACTCATAAGTGTGGTGCTAGAAGAGCAAACAGGGAATTGTGGTCGACAAATGTCAAGCATTTCCATGTAGGTGTAATTTTAGGAGTACTTTTGAGAGAAATCCTTATTTGAGTTTGTGCTTCATGAGAAATGAAAACCTCCCAAAGAGATAGAGCTAAAGTAGTCAAACAGTGTGTGTAGTACTTTAATACAGTTGTTTCCTTAGTAATGAAAGGAGAGAACCAAATTGACGGATTCTTTTGCTTGTAAAACATAATCTGGATCAAATGCATCAGTATGTTCTATCAGTCGACAATTCTTTGATATATCTGTGTTTTAGAACTACTGATGTACCAAGGGAGAAGTTTTCTTGTCACTTTACTTGCAAGATATCAACTAGTTTATTTGGAGCTCCTAGAAATAGATATGCTAAGGATGGCACTCTGTACTCCAATAGTCTCTTTGTATTTGCATATTTGAAGCAGCATTGTCCAGTACACTCTATGAACGTGTAACGTCCTCTGTGTTGCCATCACTCACATGTAGAACGTGCCTGTAATCAGCTTTTATTTTATGTCACATTCATCTGCATTTGCAGCATTTCAAAGACTAGTCTGCAACATCTTGGCACAGATGGGGAAAGCAGAGTTGCTTATAAGTTCCAGAACTACAAAGACACAGATCAAACATACGATATTAATAAATAGCTTGGATGGGGGATGGGGAGAGGGGAAGGATTAAAAATTAGGTTATTTATTTAGAAAGTTGAAAGTCTCCATTTGTGATCATTACTCTGTTCTTGAAAGGAAATAGGTGCTGGATTTTATGTTTTGTTTTTTGCTTCAGTCCTCACGTTTCCCTCCTCCCCCTTCCTCCTGTTTTAAATTAAAATCTAAAGACAGCCCGAAAGAGTATATATAACTGCAAAAAGGATGTGGTAAGTCATGGCAGAGGTTTGTGATCTCACAGACGTGGTGGTGTCAGGGATGAAGACCAAAGGCGAATCCTTAGCTTCCAGTGGATTTACTTGAAATCCCTCACCCTTGTAGCCTATCATGGATAATAGCATATCATGGATAATTACATTTTTACAAACGGTAGAGAAAATCATTTTGACACACACATAGTATTTTCCAGCCAGACCAGCTTTTCAATCTTTTACAGCTTTCATGCATTAAGGCTCACATATTCTTTGTTTATTTTTAAGATATTATCATTAATAATAGGTTTGTTCTGTGGTCAACCTCTGAGTAGAAGACACTGAGGAAGACCCATTTTTCTCTGTTTTCCTCAAGTCAAACATTTGATACCTTTTCCTTTGGAGAAGTTTGTGCTACTCATGTTTTTCATTTAAAAAGTTATGGCAACCAAATTTTCATGGAGATTTTTAGGAGCTTTGGTCATTTTTTCAGCTTATTGCTATGTGAAAGAGAGTGAATTATGTTTAGTGGCAAAGCACCGGGTGGGGAGGGAAACAGAAGAAGAAATCATAGAAGAAATATTGTCATTGATTTGTTTGCAGTACTGTGCAATGATGTGAATTCTGGCTGGGTGAACTTAGGGAAGGTTGTTTCCATAGCCACTCAGCTGCATCAAAATTCCAGGGCCCAGGAAAAACTGGGGGACAGTATTCATATTTCTTAACCCTTTCTGATCAGATGTGGTATTTCATTTTGAAAATGAAATTAATTCTCCTGAGGCCTTTGAAAACTTTAATAATGCACAATAAATAAAATCATATCTAATAACTCAACAGTTTCATTTGGCACCATCATCATCTTTTAGATGTACTGCAATGGCAGAAACATAAATACTTGCAGGCTTCGAAAGCCCAGCTTCTATTTGCTAAATAAACTTGGCTGCTTTAAATTCCTCTGTGTACAGTCATTAATACAATCCACTCTGACAGCATTTAATTAAAGTGCTTTTCTCTATTAAATTCATTAAAAATTCTGCCCCCCCACCCCCCACATCGTGTATAACTGCTTTCCAGATGCTGAGTGGCAGGGACCTATGAGGCTCACTTTAAATAACTTCTGATTTCTCTTTGTAAAGTGTTTATTACATTCAATTTAGAAACTGTTAAATATGACTTAGAAGAAAAGTCAGATTCCAAGACATATTCCCCATCCCTTCAGCAGTTTCTTTAAAAAAATAATTTAACTCATCTGAATAAACATTTATTATCTGTTTTTCTTATAATGTTTCAATCCTCCTAGGCACTTAAACTGGGAGGTAATAAAGATATGATTTCCATATCGGATTGGTGAATTTGCATTAGTTCTCAGCAGACCCTTGGCTTGAATACCTTTGCCTGCAGATTCAGGAAAAGCGAACAGAACAGTCCAGTATTAATAGATTATTGACAGTTTAATGTCTTGGCACCTACTTAGTCCATGAAGTATAATAACCAAGAAGCTGTCTGATATGAAAGTAGTCAATAAGATTTTCAGTGAAAACCTTTCAGTTAATTGCTGGTTGACCTTAGAGATTTCCTTTAGACAATACTGAATACAATACTGTCTTCAGTTTAGACCAAAAGGACCATATTGATTGATAGAGTTTATTCAGAGATGATTATTTAATATCCATAGCTCCAGTATATGTGGTAAAATTTGCCTTTTCTATGTCTACCAAATGAATTGTCTTTTTGGCAGTGCTTTTCGTAAATACTCCCTTTACCAGCTCTACTTTGAAAATATCTCATTAAATCTGTTCTCTTCTCAGAAATAGAAAGTTGGGAATCTTGAGGGAACACATGATCAAGTGTTTTAATATGATAATAGAGTTTTGATAGAATTCTTTGCTCAGTCTGGAATTATAATTCCAACAGAGAATCTGACAAAGCTAAAAAGTGTGCTCTCAGTAAGAGTAATTATATAATACCTTAAAAGCATTGCACCTTAAAACGAAAATGTTTTTTAATGCCAAAATGCTTTTTTGGTTTCCATAAGTATAAATCAGATGGCTTATATTTAGTTTCTAGATTTTTTTTCCATGGATTTTTTTTTTCTTCTCTGTGATTTATTTAGTTTTAGTTGCGTGGAAACAAAACACATATTGATAACAAATGAGTTTTAATAAAATCTAAATAAGCTACAAAGGTGGCCACGGAGCAGCCAAGACTGTTTCTGGCCCTAACTTGAAACTATTGACTTCACTTACTCTGGACTGTGTGGTGTTGGAGCTGCAGTGATTGGCTCAAAGTGCAGGCAAAAATACTTGAATTAATTTTGTTACTTTTCTTTCCTTGTTGGTTCTTAAACACAAGTTAACATCATCCTTTCTACTCTAAGGATGATCATTTTGGCATTTAATATTTGTTTTGGAAAAGACCTACAGTGCTCTCCATACACAATCTCCAGCATTGTGTAGGTAAGCAGCATCCATTCACATTTCACTGCCATTACTGTCTTGGGCTTTTATTGTGATACATAGGACCCCTTTTTAACCAGACATCTAGTTTTTATAATTTAATTTTCTTAAAGGTTTCTTTCTTTGTGTTATATGGATTCTCTCATTGTTATTTGTTGTTTTACCTCCAGCAGCTTTTCTTGTCATAGAAACTGTCTGTTGCAGGCCTTCTGAATGCTGTTGATAGTAGAAATATTTCTGGAGACTGGGGAGGGGCAAGAAGGAAGCAAGCTGATGAATATTTCAGTTTTTATCCCTGACAACTGTGAGACCCTAAATGTACTTCTCCAAATGTCAATAATTTTCAATCAGATAATTTCAGAGTTGGGGGTGGAATTAGAGAACTGCTTGAGCCACTGAATAGTGTTATTGCTCTATGAAAAGTATGTGTGTGTCTGTGAATCTAATGAATTACCGTGAACTAGTATAACTTAGTCCTTCTCAGTACTAGGTGTATTTTTTTTAATGAGAGCCTATATGAACTGCCACTTTCTCCCCTCTTACAGCTATTAGACATGTTCTAATTTCTCAGAAGACTTTTTGGTCTATATTATATGACTGTTGGAGTAGGAAATGGCAACCCACTCCAGTATTTGTGCCTGGAGAGTCTCATGGACGGAGGAGCCTGGCGGGCTGTGGACCATGTGGTTGCAAGGAGTCAAACACGACTGAGCGACTAACGCACAGTGCAACGCAATATGACTACTGGGCTTCCCAGATGGTGCTAGTGGTAAAAAGTCCACTTGCCAATGCAGGAGATGCAAGATATGCAGGTTCAATCCCTGGGTCTGGAAGATCCCCTGGAGAACCAAGTGGCAACCTGCTCCAGTATTCTTGCCTGGAGAATCCCATGGATAGAGGAGCCCGGTGGGCTACAGTCCACGGGGCTGCAAAGAGTTGAGCATGACTGAGCTTGCACACACCTTGGATATGGCTATTACCAATACAGATGTATTCTGAAAATTTTAGGATAAATTTTAAGAATTTTAAGCTTCAACTATTCATGTAAAACACAGTGCCTGACCCTATGCTAAGTGCAGAGTGTGTGAATGTAACACAGAATCTAACTCTAAGGAACTCTCAGATTTGTGGAGAGATGGGTATGTGGACAGATGACGATAATACAGCATGTAAGTAAGTTCAGAGAAAGAAAAGAATGACACCTAAATCCTGGTGGGCTGGAGGACCCAGGAGGCTTCCAGGAAGTAGTGCTGCTCTGGGTCCCTTCCAGAATTCCTCACTAGAGGCACTTTCCAGACAAAGGGGACAGGGGAGGCAAAGGCATTGAGATTAGAGTACAGGTGTGAGGCCTGGAGCTGGAGCACAGCCTGAAAGGCTGCGTTGAAGAGCACAGACAGGGCTGGGGCACACGCTGCAGACAGGGCACCCAGCTTTCCGGAATGTGCAAGAGGCCTTGAAGACCTTGGCAAGATGTTGTGTTGGCTGTGGCAGGGAGGCCTGTTGGGAAGTAAACTAACTCAAGCAAGAGATTATAAAGGTCTATATAACAGCAGTGAGAGTAGGATGGAGAGGGGGAAATTAACCCAGCAACTATTTAAAAGGGATAATCAGCAGCAGGTGGGATGGGCTAGATGTGGAGGTTCAGGTGGGGGGAAGGAGTCAGTGAGAACTCTCAGATCATAGCTAGGGCAATTTGAGGGTCTTGGAATACCAGTCAAGAGCGTTAATGATTGATTCCCTGATAATGTCAGTTGTAAGTGTGTTTGTTTTGTACTGAGTTTTCAGCTATTAAATTAAATCCACCCCTAAGCAGCTTCACATTTGAAAGTATAATGACTTGACAGTTCTAGTTTCTGAGGACGACCTACACAGGATAAGCAAATATGCTTAGAAAAGCCAAGGCAACGTGGCACAGAGACAAAATCGGACTTGCTTTGTGAAGCTGGGTAGATAAGGATGCTGCATGACTGGTCTCATGGGGATATAATGGTTCATCTGCAACTTGGAAACTGAAATCTTTCTTGTGGGAAAAGGAATTGCCGATCCAGTTACTTTGCCCCAGGGAGTCAGGAACTGGGATTTCTCTTCCTAGTGACCATCCTTGGTACCCTGGGAGACAAAGATTTATTTTCTTGAGTAAACCACAGTCTGAATAAGACTGCGTCACCCTGTCTGCTTTCCACCTCTCACCTGGTGTACTTACCACGAATTTTAGAAGCAGAAGTTTCTCCATACCTGGTTACTGTTAATAAGATCATTAAGGTGGAGAATGTAAAACCACTATCCTCATAATGAATTAAATGTGGTTTCAAATTTAAATGAATACTCTAGAATTAACCTTTTGGATGTTTTACTTCACATCCAGTATTTATTTTACTTAAATAAAAAGGATTTAATTTTTCCATATATTTTTTTTTTCTTGAAAGAAAATAATACCAAGGAAGCCAGTCTCTGATGAAATTAAGTGAAGTTGAAAACTAAGGGCTATATTTGATAAGCTCTCCTTTGACACCTTTTCTTTGCTAAGCCATGAGGACTCTTTGCTGACACTCTCTAGATCGGTGGCTTTTACCTCACTGTCTGAGGAGAAAACTCTTCTTTGATCATTTGACTTTGTTTACCCGGTTTGGACGTTACGATATAATAAACCATACTATGTCCGTGGTATGGTAATTCTAGATACTTTGTCTTTTACCAGAGTGGTTGATTATAATGCACTGCTCAAGACTTGCTTTCTATAAAAGGAATATTTGTACTTTTATGTGTTTGATTCACGCAGTGCAGTTTTCTCAAGTCCTGTTATTAAGTGGTTACATCCAGAAAGCAAAAATATGCTGAGGTAGTGTTTTATGGGTGAACATCTAATATTTTCACTAACCATAACTGTCAGATTGTTCTGACTTCTGAGTGCCCCAGCTGTAAAAATCATACAGAAAATGTGGCCTATCATAGGATTCTAAACAGCCCCATGTGAGACCTCAAATACATGGATTACCTTCTTTTTTCTTTTTGCCCTGAAGTAAAGAATCTAATCTAAACACCCTTTTTCCTTAAATAATTTAAGCCCTCTCCTTTGAGAAGCTGGAATGCAGCATAACTGTCGTGTCACTCATGCCGTTACAATTATGGGGAATTTTCATCTGAAGCTGAGTCTTGGCTGAGTTCTGTCAGGATGAAAATCTCCTTCTTCTGCTGCAGATTTTGACAGAATTGGGTATATATTTTTTTTTAATGATATCCAAAGATAGAAAAAGTAAAAATTAAAAATTAACATTTGGGAGAGGAGCTTCTCCATGATATAATTGTTCCCTGTGTGTCTTCACTTTTAATCATAAACTGCAAACACTGAATTGTCCCCTCTGTCACTTCTGGTGTTATTTTTATATTTTAATTGGAAGATGTTTATTCACACTAAAGTGAATTTTTGTTCAAAGCTTTTAAACAGAATAATTTTTGTGTTTTCCAGCTAACAGCAGCAAGACCGTGTTTGCTATGTGTTAGACAGGGATTTGTAATATGTAGATCAGAGTTCAATTTTGTGTATGCGTTTTCTCATCTGATGAATAAATACAACAGAATCCATTGTTATTGTGAGGTTAGTTTGTTATCATTTTTAAGAAACTAGCCCAAAGGATAGAGAACCACTTCAAATATATACTAACTGTAGGATCTGAATAATTAAATTTATCATATGATCCCCAAGTCACATCATACAATCTGTGTAAATCAGGAAGGATGATGCTTTAGTTCAAGAAGCCTATATAATTTATTGAGATCCTTTAAGTGTACATATCCTTTTCCTCCATGTCCTCTTTGTTTCTAAGTCATTCTTTACCAATAGGTGTTTTCAAGTTATTTTTGTCACCAGATTTCTAAATAGTAAGATATTTGAAAGTGGTTTGAATTTTGACTCTAGTACTTTTCCTCAGGAATCATTATTTTAGGTCTTCATTGATAGAGCTCTTGGCTGGCTACATGATGTCTGCTCTTGTAAAATATATCTATTTTCTACCTTCTCTAACTTAACGTGTTTTCACTTAAAAGTAATTGAAACTCTGCTCTGATTAAACTTGTTAGATGAAATTTCTTTACCTGAAACAGTTGATGTACAAGCATAACTCAGAGGTATTGCCAGTTCAGTTCCAGACCACCATGATAAAGCAAATGTCACAACAAAGTGAGTCCCACAAATTTGTTTGGTTCCCCAGTGTGTATGAAAATGATGTTTACACCATACTGTAGTCTGTGAAGCATGCATTTGGATTTTGTCTAAAAAAATGTACATACCTTAATTTAAAAATATAGCTAAAAAATTCTATCCATCATCTGACAATGTGGGGTTGCCACAAGCCTTCAATCTGTTTTTTTAAAAAAATGTGATATCTGAGAAATGCAATAAAGCTGAGCTCAATAATGCATTCTATTCTTTTAAGCTTGAATCTGTTTTAAAAACTCAAAGTCCAGAGCTCACTGTTCAGGTATCACTGCCTTTTCAAAAGGTTGTTTTCATTTGATTTACATTTTACTTCACTTGACAATTATTTAGCTAACTGGATTAACTGTTTAATAATTCTAATAGATCGTTCTTATTCTGAACCTTTGCACGTCTTTCTCTCTTGCCCTTTTGCTATTGATGATATGTCATGAATTTCTAGTTTGGTTCTTTTAATGACATTATGAATTCCAGGTACTCAGTTCATCCTAGCATTTTATACTCTTCATTGTCTTTAACTTAAGAGCTCTTCTTTCATCCACGTTGGTGCAAAAGCCACTCAGCTATACCAATGAACACACCATGCAGGCATTTAGAAATCAGAATACCATAGGTAACTGTCAGCTCTGGTCATGTCTTGTTACTCTTGACTCATTTTCACTCAAATATAAGGTCTTTAAGGCTTTCCTGGTGGCTCAGCTGGTAAAGAATCCATCTGCAATGCAGGAGACCTGGTTCAATCCCTGTGTTGGAAAGATCCCCTGGAGAAGGGAAAGGCTACCCAATCAGTATTCTGGCCTGGAGAATTTCACGGACTGTATAAGTCCATGGGGTCACAAACAGCTGGACACGACTGAGCGATTTTCACTTTCAAAGACACTTTAACATTACCTGTAACTTGAATCTGATCTTCAGAAGATAGGCTTTCCCTGTTAATTTTTAGGCAGAGTTTTGTGTTTTGAGATGACGTTGTGAACGGTGGTAGAAGTATAGGGAACGGGGGTAAATGAACACTCATGGGTGTCAGGCAAATGGGGCTTGGGTGGATGGGCTGAGGGATGATTTCTCCTAGGAAGAAAGACACAGGTTGTAGCCTGGACCATCCTGAAGAATCTGCTCTTCCTGGATTATCCCATGAACAGTTTGTGGAATGATTTTGGTCATATTAGGTCCTAAATTATCAAATAAACCTATGTATCGTGACACTGATGAAGGAAAAGTTTTCATTGCCTATAGGTTCAGTATATGCCTATGATTTATCTCTTTTGCATTCTAATAGGAGAGAGATTTGCTTTTTATGTGTCATGGAGTCTATTTGTTGGAAATACAGCTCCTCATCTTGACCCTGCTTAATTTGCTATCAGCTCATCTCCTTGTATTAGAAAAGCAGCTCACTCAGCTACCTCTAGAGTCTGCAGACTGGCCACTCAATATAGTCAGATTAAGGACTACAACACATTTTTTTTTTAACCCAAACCATACCAAAGTTGTTGGTATAGTTGTTCTCAATTTGTTACTAAAGAGGAAATGATATAAGCCAAAGGCTGTTTTAAGAACTATGCTTCCTCTAAACCCCCAAGTTTGTTTTAACAGATTATTGTGTCATAGTGTTTTTATGCTTTTATCTCTGACCAAAGTGTTTATTTTGAGAAACAATCATTAAACTGCATTAAAAACATACACGATGTTCCAATGCCATCTTGGTTACAATATTAAAGGAAACTCAGACTAAGGCTGGATGAAATTGAACACATATTTCCATGTCAGACTTCCTACCATTTTGCTTGTTTGTATTGATTTCTCTTGACATGGTCTTCTTTTATTGAGCACTACTCTTTTTTTTTTTTTTTTGGTTCTTATTCTCTCTCTCCCCGCTTCCTCCCCTCCCCAAATCCCCTTCCCATAGCTGTCTGTGCTAAGAGCAATTGTAAAAGGAGACCAACTTAAATTAAACTTGCCTGGAGTCAAAATGTAATCTAACACCTGTAGTCTGCAATTTGTCATCACTTCATGGATACTTTTTTTTTTTTAATAACAGATTTCCTGAGTTTTGACCTTAGGATACTGTATAATCCAAAAAAAAAAAAAAAAAAAAAGCAACAAAACTAAATCATAGTTTTTAATAAGTCTTATAATGTTAGAATGTGAAATTACAACCATAAGAACCAACTCAAGTAACACCATTTGAAGTTAGAAATAGTGCTGAGTTGTACATCTAGGCAGATATATTTTGCCTGTGAAAATGTCTCTGAATGATCAAGTCAAGAGGCAAATCATAATGCTGGGTACTTTCTCCTACGCTCGTTCTCTAATACCTTCCTAGGTGACTGAATTCAAGTAAGGATGTTTTTAACTCTAAGATCCATTTTGAGTTTCATAGTAAATGGTTTAGTTGTCATTAGGGCTAAGACAGAGCTATATATTCAGTATGATTTATGTGGTATAGAGTTTTCAAACATCTTAGTATTGGGATCTCCTTTCACTATTCCTATTAAGGACTCCAATAATGTGCATATCAATACTTAACATATTAGAAATTAGTTCTGAGAAAACTTAAATGTTTATTTTTTTGAAACTAACTAGAAATAATAGGTATATAAATGATATATTTTAATGAAGACCACTGTATCCCCCCCGAAAAAAATATAAGAAGGGTACCATTGTTTTAAATATATTTTTGCAAATATTTTTAATGTCTAAGTGGAAGACCTCTGGATTATCATAATTGCTTCTGTATTCATTCTGATACAAAGTGTAGCTTATAGTTTGGTTGAAGTAAATGAAGAAAAGCAAGCCTCACACAGACATGTAATTAGAAAAGGAAGGCATATTTTGCTAGCTTTTCCAGGAAATTATGATTTTCTTTTTTTGATACAAAACTCTACAAGTGGTCATTTCTTAAAGGTTAGTTGCAGAGTGGAATCTAAAATTATATCAGTGAACTTCATATTTTTTTACATTATAATTCATTTGTCTGCCTGTTACTTTGAATAAGTATTTTACCTATTCATAATTTTATAATATCAATATTTATAAAATATTGATGTAGTGAGTTATGTAGATCTTCTAAATATTGACACATTTCATTGTATGACATATTTTTAAAAAATTCTTAAATTATCACCAGTATCATCAGGGAGGTATTTAAGTATAGGGGAAGTAAGTTTTTAGTGGAAGCTACAAGTTTTCCAAATTTTTTAGTTTTGCTGGGAAGGTAGAATTTAATCATTGGCAATAAATTGTACAGATTTTTTTTTTTTAATCAACAGGCTTACTTCATTTTTAAGAGAATGTTTGCCACAAACCTAAGTCTGAATAACTATAGTATGCCTGTTGTTTGTTATTTCAAATAAAAATGATATTTATTTCATTACAAAGGTGCTAGTTCAGCTCTCAACTCACACAGTTGCACAAATGCTCTTTGCTCAGACAGTAAAGAATCTGCCTGCAATGCAAGAGACCCAGGTTCTATCCATGGGTTGGGAAAATCCCCTGGAGAAGGGAATGGCTATGTACCCCACCCAGTATTCTTGTCTGGAGAATTCCATGAACAGAGGAGCCTGGCAGACTCCAGTCCATGGGATTGCAAAGAGTTCGACATTTCTGAGTGACTTTCACTTCACTTCTTTCTCATGAGAACTATTTTACTTAGGTATGCCACAGAAGTGTATTATCTCTCTTAATCCTTATAAAACTGCAAGGAAGATATTATAGATTAATAAACACTGTGGGTCTGAGAAAGTAACTTGCTCAGAGTTGCACGGCTAGTAAGCAGATATGCTTTTTAGGATAAAGACTGGATTCAAAACCAGAACTTTGTAACCTCACAACTCCTGCTAACAACTTTTATATAAAAGCAACCTTAAGGCTTATACAGTGCCCTGGAGCTGATTTTAACACAAAAAAAAATGGTGAAAAACAAACAAATGCCACAAACTATTAGATAAAAGTTCCTGTAATGAGTGATGGTTTCTTTATTTTAAAGCATAGTTTTGCTAAAGATGAATAATAGCAAGAAAAAGTAAGTGGCAGAGAACAAAAATAATAACCGGCTTGCAGTTAAAGGAAGAAAGAATATGGATTAATCTAGTATAGCAGAAGAAAGATGTACTGAGCACTTAGGTGTGCCAGTGTGTAGCTCACAGTCCAACAGATGAGAGAGAGGTATGATAGTTACATTAATTATTAATTACTAATGCTGAATTCTCCCCATTGAGTTTTGAGCCAAAATTTAAAGTCTTAGATGCTGATTTTGAAAAAAAAGGAAAAATTAGAGGGTAGAGCTAGGCTGTTGGAATTTAAGAAAAATATCTCAGTTATATTTTAAGACAAATATCTCAGTTATATTCTATTTTTTATATATAGTATATTTTAAAAACAGCAGCACTGACTCATTCATTTAACAAATTCTAATTGAGTTATGCATGAGGGCTTTCCAGTTGTTCTAACCAGTTTTTCTTATTGCCTGTTAAGTATACTTTCTCAGAATTTTTAGTAGAAGAATGCTTTCCTTCTTTGGATAAACTATTTTACCTTCTGTTATTTTGTTAACATTCTGTTATTGTAGATGAGGTAAAATTAAACGAGTAAAAAGAATTCTGTTATTGACTCAAATGCAGTTAGAAGTCATCTCCTATTGATGTTCACCACCATGGAGAACCTGACGCTCTGGTGACACTGACTCACTGCTGCGGGTGAGGCTTGTCGGAGAGAGAGAGGGATGCAGCCACCTGGGAGCCGATTTTAACCCATTACCTATTACCCCACTAGATCAACCAGCCTCTATAGTCACCTCCTTAATAATTTCTCATTTTCTCTATATAAAAAAGACCACAAAGTCTTGGCATATTATAAGTAATCCAGTTCACCCCATAATGATACAGTGAATTATATACTTTCCTAAACTTAATCATTCAGGATCTCACTTCCTTCCCTGCAGGCAAAAGCCATTATATTTTACACATGGCTCCCAGCTGGTTTTCATTGAGGCCTTCAAAATCTATTTGAACACTGAGCAGTTTAAGAAGAGCTGCTTTATCTTTCTTAGTCAGTCTTTGTCATGGTACCATTTTGTCCTTGTGTTTTTAAAATTTTCCATCTCTTAGGCAGGAAAACAACATATATCCTTGCGCTTCATTACTGGGCAAGGAGGTGTTGGGTTTTATTTTGAAGTTGATGTCTCTTTTGAATATATTCACAGCCTTTCTTTCTTCATCGCTATGTTCCTGTTCATTTATACACATGTATGTCATATTTCAGCCCAAAGAGATTTCAGTGAATAAATAAGAACACACTTATTAAACTTTCAAGTTTCTATTTGATTATATTCTACTCATAACTTATTCATCAACACTTGACTGTTGGAGACAGGACTCCTTATTAGAAAGCTTTGTAGACTGCTAGGTCCAGTTATTATAGGCATTCCAAAAATATTTGATAAATGAATTCTTTTTTTTACTTTTTTAACCCAAGGTCTACGGTTTTAAACATAATTTCTTTTAGACATGATAAACACTTCTGATGAAGAAGGCAGTCATCAGTTAAATGTAAGTTAACCATCTTTTTAGGATAGCAGTGCCAATGCATCCTTCTGATTGTTTTGATGATAGTATTGCTATTTGTGATACTGTATTGAAAGTCCAGTTATATATGTGAGCTGAGTTTCTTACTATATATATATATATATATGTATATATACACACAGGAATATTTCTCTTCTCTCTAGTGATAGTCGTACTTTCAAGTCCTGCTGTGTTTTGGGGTAGATAAGATGATATGATTATAGATCACAGTCAGGGTTTCCCTCACCCTGATAGTAGAATGCCAGGGCCCCGCTGCTCCGGCTCTCGCCCTGACCACCCCTCACTTGTCATTTCTGTCCAGCGGAGGGCTGTCTGATGCCATGTCCTGTGATGGCAGTGACAGTGCTGCCGTTGGAAATGTGCTATATCTGTGCTGTCCAGTGTGGTGGTGTGCAGTGTGGATATCCAGCACTGGAAAGAAGGCTCATGTACCTGAGAGAGCTAAGTGTTTTTTCTTCTTCCAGTTTTAATGAATTTAGATGTCAGTAGCTGTGTGTGGCTAGTAAGCTGCTGTATTAGGTGGCACAGATTTAACTTGCTGCCTCCCTCGATGTTCTTCAAATATATTGAGTGTACTTCTTCCTCCTAGCTTGTTCATTTGCTATTTTCCTCTGTCTGGGATGCCCTTCTTCATGGCTGGGTCCTCACTTCCTTCAGGCTTCTGCTCAAATGCCACCTCCTTAGGGAGCCTTCCTTGAATCACTGAATCTAAAAGAACGTCATCTCCCCCCAGTTCTTCTCTGTATGCTTTGCTCTATTTTTGCTGATAGTATTTATTACTGCCTGATATCTTTCTTACGGTCTATCTCCTCTACTCTGGAGCCTTTGCTCAGTTTTCCCATGTGATCTTGCTCATAGAAGACAGGAGAACAGCATGGTTACAGACATGGGATTTGAAACCAGATATGTTTTAGATTCCCAGTCCTGCTAATTAGAATCTATGAGACCTCTCATAAATTACCTATACTCTCTGAATCCCAGTTTTCTCATCATGAATGGAGTAAAAATACCTAGTCCAGGATTATTGTGAAAATAAAATGCATTTATAGATTTAGGCTGGTGTTTAGGTTCATAATAAACTGTACGTTAATGCCACCATCTATTATTAATATTATTATTACTATTGAAGCTGCCTAGATATTTTACTGCTGTGAACCCTCATCGTTATATTTAAAAAATAACAATAGAAGCTACAAAAAAAGAAATAGAAGAAGACTTTCAAATAAACCTTTTAAAACTCTCTTTGTAGAAATTATCAGAAATGAATTGCTGACCAGATTAAGCTCAATCGTGATGGAGAAAAATCCAAACCAAAATGAACTGGGATGAATTGTCAGGCTTCAGTTTGCAAAGGTCATGAAGAAAGGGATGGATAGCTATCTTTACAGAATGATATATTCTGTTATTTGGGAAAATCATGTGAAGAGAGATGATGGACTTTAGGAGTACAAAGGTCAGCTTCTGGGCCCATTTTGAAAAAGGGGAAAAAGGATGAGGCTGGAAAATGTGCAGACTTGGGCAGATTTATGTAACTATCTGGGTAGCTGCTCTATCATACTTACCTTTTTAAAAAAATATCAGAAAACAATCATCTGGGTTTGGAAAGAACTTGTTAGGAAAGAGCATATCTCTGTTTAGTTGGCAGGGCATTCTCTGTCTTGGTTGAAGTAACTGTAAATTTTGTGGTTTCAAAAAGTCAATCATCCAGAAATATATGCCTGCACTGTCAGATGATCTGAGGAACAGGATGGTGTGTAGTCCATCCGGCAGGAATCAGTGACAACCTCAGGCTAGAGTTACTCAGGGTGCTGGCTGGGGACAGGAACCAAACTTGAGTCATTCTAGTTAACGCACAAGGAATTTCAAATATTTCTGAAAAGTTCAGACAGAAAAACCAAAATTTAGTAAAGTGGAAGTTCAGAAATCAGTCCTATGAAGTGACTTGATCCTGCTGTTTAGATGGAGGATTTGGGAAGAGAGTTTGGACTGCCATCTCTGTTTTTTGGCTCTACTCTACTTTTGTTCAGAGTATTCACACCATTGGAAGAAGTGCTGCACGACAGTAAGAATTCCCTGATTGTCATAATAATAAGCTACTACAAGTGGCTAGTGAGGAAATGTAGGCAGTTGTTTTTGCTAAGAATTATCTACAGACAATAAGCAACTCTCTGCCTGGAGTAATCAGAACATTTCAGGAGAGTAAAGATAGCTGAGACTTGGGGGACTCTTTTTGTCTCAGATATTATGCGCATTGTACTCTTTACTGTCTGGTCAAAGATGCTAGAAATATCATTTAACCTTCATGCAAATACTGTTATGCCTTCTAACTCAGTATAGAATATTGAACTAACCCAGGATCTCTCACTTTGTAGATCATTTCTATTGCTGTTATTTCTCTGAAAAAGATCTTCCTCTCCTATGAGGGCAGCGACATTGTCATTGTTCCTTGGAAACCTACTTTCTTAAGACTGACTGCTCCCTGTGTTTAAAGTTTCCAACTTTGAGGGTGTTCTTGAAATGCTACATGTTTCCAGGTTGTTATTGATTCAAGTAGCACCTTCACAATGAGTTAATCCATGTAAAGTTCTTAGAAATGCCTGGCACAGAGTAAGCCTTCAGTTAGTGGTAGCTACTATGATCATTGTTTTCCCATTCCATGTGTGGCTTCTCTCTATTCCTGTGTTATTGCTGCTAGGTTCAAAGTTAGAAAGGGAGGGAAAATAGGCCAATTGCTGGGACCTCAGGAGAAGAACAAACCCTATCATGCAGAAAGATTATAGTAACTTCAAAGTATAGTTTTGGAAAATCTCTTTAAATCTAACCGATGCACAGTGGAAAACCCCTAAAGAACCAATCTAATTATTTAATTAAATGGAACCGTTATGCTGACTTTTACTACAGAAGGCAAGCATAATTTAGAAAATGGGGCATTTTAATTCTCTTTTGTTTTCCAATTAACGCAATTGCTCTAAAAGGAGGTCCTGTGCTTGAGTGTACATGTTCTATGAGTACATATTCCCTGCATAATTTCAGTCTCTCTCTTATTCTTTCTCATCCAAAAAAAAAAAAAAAAGCAACCAAACAAAAAACCCTCACCTGTTGACATGGAGGTTTATTTATTACAGTGCTCAGGCTACCCAGATTACAACCTTGGAGCAAATATCTTCCTGCCGTCAAAGCTGCCCTGAACACGCAGGCCCACCACGCAGCTTTCCTCTCCCTGTGGCTATAATTAGGACATTGAAGTAATGGAGCTCTCACTTTTTTGCTGATGCCAGCTCACCACAGCAGACCACATGAGTTTACTCTTAGTTGAAAGTGGTAAAGAAAATGCCAAGAACATTCATTTTAATTGGTCAACATTATATGGGCCTTTAGTGCCACCGTTTTATGGTCCTCTGTTTTAGATTTCTTTCTGCCACCAGCCATCAGCCTATTATGATGGGTGTTCTTATGTGCATTTGATTATCCTTTTATTGTTATTTGTTTATGAATGATTAAAAATTTCATCCTCTTTTTTTTTCTACCTAAGTAACAATTTCATCTGCCCTAATAACTATTAAATTCTATAGAAAAGACTGACGTATTCACATCAGTGAAAAATTAGTTTTTCATCAAATAGTCCCTGAGACTAGGAGAGATGGCAGAGATTTTTTTCTTAAATGCTTGCTCTGATGCTGATATTTTCTAGTCTGAAAAATGGGTCATTAGGGTAATGTGTGGGGAGAGTGGCAGTGATGGTACCAGTGATACTCTAGTGTAACCAGACATGGTTCTTATGCATTGATTGGACTGAGTTCACTTGAACTCTGGAAAATGTTTAATTTGTTACTCTAACATGGAAAACACCATGTAAAATAGGAGAGAATGGTAAAAGAGAAACATGTGTTTTTTAAAAAATGCACTCACTATTCTTAAAGGTCTTGGGGCGGGGGTGATCCAGGAAGTTAGACACTGATCTGAGCGGAGGAAATACAGTGTTTGCCTTTGACATTGATAGAATACTTTGTCATGGGGACCTTCATGGTAGCCTTTTAATTACATAGCACTGCTGCTAATGTTGCAAGATGTGAAGATTAGTCAGATTGAAGAAGTTCGTAAGTAAATATTAAAATGGGAAACTATTTCATGCAGAGAGGACATTGTAAAAGCAGTTACGAAGATCAAGAATAAGTTTGCCCAGATGGTGTCAAATGTGGCTTCCCTGATGGCTCAGCCATAAAGAATCTGCCTGCAATGCAGGAGACACAGGAGACTTTGTTTGATCTCTGGGTTGGGAAGATCCCTTGGAGGAAATGGCAACCCATTCCAGTATTCTTGCATGGACAATCCCATGGACAGAGGAGCCTGGCAGGCAATAGTCCAAAGGGTCACAAAGAGTTGGACACTACTGAGTGACTGACCACAACCAGTGTCAAATGACAAAACTAATGCAATGTAGCAATGAGTTTGATATCCTTTATTTAAGGGAGACAATCCATGGATGGGGGCTACAATTCCTCACAAGCAGTGGAGCAATCGTGTGGAGGGATTTGGGGCATCATTTTAGAGCATTAGAAGTGGCAACACAGAGGACCGGGCATGATTGGTGGGGATTGCATATCTGACTTTATTTAGAAAGATCAAAGAACAAGGAAGTAAGTATAGAGCCCAGAGCTGGCTTTGCGTTTGGGGCTGGGCTGAATGGATACTGTGATTCTGGTCAAGCAGAGCATTTACAGCCAGCCACATGAAAGTTCAGTCTGCTGATGTGGCACCAGGCAGGAGTGGCCCCAACTTGGGTCTAGAAAATTTTTTTAAATACTAGTTTTGCTTTATCTTTGAGTGAGGAATAGGTAGAAATGAAAGAGAAATTTAAATTAATTACAACTAGAAAGCCTTGACATGAAGGATAACAACAACAGCAAAAAAGGAAGTGAGCTGCAAAACAAAGGATGACTAGTTTGTTCTCTAGCCTCCATGGTGGACTAGTGGCTAGGATTCTTGGTTTTCACCCAGGCTAACCAGCTGCAGTTCCTGGGTAGGAAACCAAGGTCTCACTTCAAGACACCAGGCATTGCTGTCTCCTTGACATTAGTGATATTGAGAAGGTCCATTTATGAGTATAAAGTAGTCATCTAAAGTTCATAATTTAATAAAAAGTTGTAAGTTTTTATATATATATATAAAAAACATTATTGTTTAAGGATTAAGATCAGGGTTAAAAGAAAATAAATTTAAGTTGTTCCTAATTTTATGGAGTATTGATTTTTTGACTCAAATACTATTCCTCTGTTACACTTCAGGAATAATTTATGAGGCTGATATAATAATGACTTATCATTTATTGGATGTTTGGTCTAAGCCAGAGGTGAACAAACTCTGGCCCATGAACCAATTCAAGCTACCTCTTGTTTTTATAAATAAAGTTTATGGCAACATAGCCATGCTCATTTGTGTGTGTTCACATTATGAAGATAGAATTGAACCATGAGATGGTGAGGCAGCAGAGATGGTGAGGCCCTGCTAAGGCTAAATAAAATATTTCCCACCTGGCCCTGTGCTGAAAAAGTTTGTCAACCTCTGGTTTAAGGCAGACACTGTTCTTTACATGCAGTATGTCATTTAATCCTTACAACATCCCTAGGAAGCTAGTGTCTTATCCTTCTTTCATATATGATGAAATTGAGGCTTAAAGATGTTTAGTGTCTTGCACAGAGACACCCAGCTGTGTGGAAGAATCGGGACGTGAATTCATGTGATCTCATTTGCAGAGCCTGCACTTTTCCTTTGGGTCCAGTTTCTTTGTCACTGGGCTCCAGAGAGGTGGCACATCATACCGGTTAACAGCAAGAGCCTAGAGCCAGGTCCTTTGAATCTGAATAACCTTGGGCAACATGGGACTTAACTTCTTTGTGCCTCAGAATGGAAACATTACTATTATTAACCTCTTGTTTTGTAGATGAGATTCTGAGTCTCCAGAAATTCAGTTAAGTTTTCAGAAGACCTGAACTTACAATGACTATGCATCACTAAAATGCTAAGCAGACAACGTGTATTTTAGAAGAATGATGGCTTTTGAAAGGTGAAATAGTGAATCAAATGTTATTTATTATTTTTTTTAAATTATCAGGTCCTTCACAGACAGCAGTCTCAGCCAGCCAAGGAGAGTTCTCCTCCCAGAGAAGAAGCACCCCCACCACCTCCTCCAACCGAAGACAGTTGTGCCAAAAAGCCTCGGTCTCGTACAAAGATCTCTTTGGAAGCCCTTGGAATCCTCCAGAGCTTCATTCATGATGTGGGCCTCTACCCTGATCAGGAAGCTATCCATACTCTTTCTGCTCAGCTGGATCTCCCCAAACACACCATCATCAAGTTCTTCCAGAACCAGCGGTACCACGTGAAACATCATGGGAAGCTCAAGGAACACCTGGGCTCGGCGGTAGATGTGGCCGAGTATAAGGACGAGGAGCTGCTGACGGAGTCAGAAGAGAATGACAGTGAGGAAGGCTCGGAGGAGATGTACAAAGTGGAGGCTGAGGAGGAGAATGCGGAGAAAAGTAAGGCCGCGCCCGCTGAAATTGACCAGAGATAATGTGAACTCCAATCAGGTGAAGCAATACACCAGTCCAAGGATTTTCTGTTTTAGTTTCTCTGAAAACTTTTTTTTTTTTTTTTGCCTTATTTTATTTTTGTCTTTTTTGGTCTTTTTGTTCTCCTTCCTTTTTTTTTTTTTTTTGACATTTCTTTGTTTCACAGGATACACCTGTAGACTGAATAAGTTCAGTATTTCCGAATCAGACATCGCCTTGGCAAAGACACTAAAGTGTTACGCTTTACAATGGACTGGATCGTAGTCATTATAATCACAGGAGACTCTGCCTTCATTATCCTTGCACTTATGGAAGAGACACCAGGCAAGTTCCCAGATGAAAAGACCTACGAAATGAAGGAAGCTACAAGTGTGTGTGTATATGTATATGTATATATCTATATATTTACATATATATATTAAATTGCATGGGACAGAGAACTTTACAATCTGAAAGAATAGACTGTGAAATGAGTTCTTAAAGAAGAGACTTGTTTATGTATTAAAAAAAAAAACCACTTCACAGTGAGTCGCTTTGGCTTTTTGATAAACTGCGGCCTGCTCTCAGGGTGGGGTGACTTATTTTTGAATTCCTATTTATTTTCTGTGTTTGTCCCTGATTTTTTTTTTGTTTTAATTCTATGGCTTCCTATCTGGCAGCTTGATGGGTAATTTTTGAGGTATGTATTTAACTAAATAAATCAACACTGCCAAAAAAAGTAAAAGAAAGAAAGAAGAATAAAGTGGAAAAAAAAATCAGGGCACCTTAAAATGATACCAGTCACATTAATCTTAAAGACACAATGCACACTTAAATGACTCGATGTGTTCCGTTCCTCAACTTGTCGTTACTATAGTGGACAGGTGCATTTCTGTGGAATTCCAAATGAATGAAGCTGAAACTCAGTGCAGAGAAAACTCATTTATTAGTGCAGCCTCGATAAAATGACATTTTGACATCAGACAAATGGAATTCACAGTATGAGCCACATTTTATTGTGAAATTTATTTACCTGCTCGTGGCTCCAGATCTTAAAATTAATAAGCCTGCTCATTTTAACTTGTTTATTGTTGCTGTTTTCTTTTACTTTTCTTATTTTAAAAATAGAAAATAGTTCAATGTAATGTTAAGTTAGAAAAGAAGTTGCTGCCCAGGTAAAGGGGCTCCTTCTCAAATAAATCCCCGTCCCTCCAGCTCCCGAGAGACGCTTCTCATTTCTGTTTTACATTGGGCGTCTTCTTCTTCGTACACATTCCATCCACTTAACTAACCAGACATTTTTAGTCCTTGCTCTCATGCACCTCATCCCTTCCCTGCTATGGGAGCAGCCCTAACGAAAACCTGTTTTTAAATCATTGTGTAGCTCCAAGCAATAGAGTAAGCAAAGCAATTTCAGTGGAATCACCTACTTGTCATAAACTAAAACATTTTCCCAGTTACCTACATAGCAGTTACCTTAAGTAAAGCAGAACTAATGCCGACTGGCTGTTTAAGGGAATGAGCATTAAAGCTGCAATCTACTATAGTTCTCCCACCGCCTTTAGCTTCCCATCAGAAACCATTACTTGCTACTTCTACTTCTAGTCATTGCAAGAGGAGACCTCACCTTCAGGACTGGCCAATCAAACCTAACCCATACTTCAAGGTGGCCATCAGACAGTCCCACATGGTTGGATTTTTTTTAAGAGTTGTGCTCTCATGCAACCTTGTCAAAGACCTCATGCAATATCACTTTGAAAGTTATTTTCTGTTTACTACACAAACATTGTAATATAACTGTTAATACTATTTATATATTTGAAAGGTATAAAAGGTCGGAGTTAAAAAAAAACCTCTATTTGTAGATATTAACTCAGAACTTACGATATACAGGGAGAAGACATGTTGCAATACAAGCTAATTCTAGCTGCTCAGTAACCTCTGGAGTTTTTAAAGGGACATTTTCCTGTACTTTTTCAAATAATGATGTTTAAGAAATTATCTTGACACGAGCGTCATATACCTTTGCAAAAGGATGGTGGTTTGCAGTCAAGCCCTGGGCCCATCATTCCTATTTCTGTAGTATGCTGCAGCTTTAATCAGAAAGTCCGTGGTTGCTGCTTCCTGATCTCCGAGTTACTCTTTTCCAAATTGTCTTCTTACACTGTTGCTGAAGGTCACTCTGTACAGGTAATGGAAACTGATTTTGCCAAGCTCTTACAAGGTGGTTCATCTCTCGATGGCATCCGCATTTGGTATCTTTTACACTTCAACCAAAAATTTATTAGGTATTTTTCAATGCTAAGTCTTGCCTTTTATTTTTTAATTTCACTGCCAAGTTTGCAGTGGTTCTAAGTGAATCTGTGGGCATTTTAGCCTGTGGTCTTGCCAGATCTTTGCGAATTACAATGCATATATGTCTATTTATTCAATATCTGTCATATAATATCTATTTGGAAGAAGAAACTTTCTCTTGTAGTGCCTCTTGACAAAGCACAATTTCCTGCCCCACCCCTTTTTTTTTTTTTTTTTGTGAAATGAAAAAACAAATTGTGTTTTATTGCGGTATCAACAATGTGAATAAGGATTAACATATTGTAAATGTTCTTTTTTCCATGTAAATCAACTATCTTTGTTATCACTAAGTGATAATTAATTTTTAACTTATGTGCATTGTTAGGCTGTTAGAATTTTTTGGTTGTTAAAATAAAACGCATTCAAAAAATATGACTTTGTCTGTCAGGTGTTTTATTGGGTATTGCCTTCTTTCCCACTGAAGTTTTCATATGGGATGAGACCTGGTGAGTGTAAGGAAGCTCCATTCTCTTATTTACAAGACAGCTGTACCTGCAATGACAGACGTTTGAGTCCTACCAAGGCAAGATTTTAATCGTACCTATAAATGTATGTGCATCTCTGTGTGTTTGTAAACGTATGCATGCTCACATCCTGAAGTTGGCAGCTGGGGGAGTCATTTGCCTAAACATTTTGTGGTATACAAACAAAACTCAGTGCATAAAGATATATTTATGGGCTTGCTTCTTTATTTTTCTAGTGAATATTTTCTGTTTATAATTAAAAACCCACAAATGACTGCATGTCAGGAAACTTTTGGAGCACATATGTCCATGGTTAATGGACATAATAAAAGTCTTTTATATTTAGAGCTGGGTACCATAATGTGAGCATAGAGGAATGCCGGAAGGATTGATGCTTCTGAGAAATGTGTGAAAATGATTTTTTAGAAAGTGCTCACAATGGAAAAAATTGCTCAAAAGACCAAAGTTAATAAGGAAGGAGCAAGTGCTTAGCATCAGAACTGACAAAGAGAAAGTCAATTAAAAAGTGATTTTTTTTTCTTTTGATACTGCAAATTGTGTTTCCTGTCTTTTTTTCTTCTTCTTTCTTTCGTCTTTGGCACATGGTTGACATGCAGATGTAATTTTTCTTTCCTTTTTCCCTTGAATTCACTTTCCTTTTTCCCCTGATTTCACTTTCCTTTTCCCCCATGATTGTTGATAGCCATGTAGTTCAAAACCGTGTAGATAAGTTTTGAGGACAGTTTGTGGAAACTGGGTGTTTATAGAAAGGCAGATAGCCCCATAGTATAGAGCACTAAAGATTTTTAAGGAAAAATTAGAGGTTCAATCGAGGATGAAACATGTCTATGCAAATGTACATGAATTCTGCCTTTGGGGTAAAGACATGGAAGTAAAGCGTGTGTGAGATACTCTGCCTTTTAGCACAAATGCTTTCCACCTTCATGAGGTTGTATTTTCGGGGGTCATACTTCATCCAAAGTGACAAACTCAAAGCTGGGAGGCTCTGCCCAAGGATGAGTTGGCTTTTGTCTTTTAGAAGGGAGTCTGTGCTAACAACTTTTATTTCCAATAATACAAAGTCAGAGGTTCTTGACTATATGTTAAGTCATGTCATCTCAGAGCTATCACTTTTTGGGTTGAGGCGTTTTTTTCCCTTAGAGAAGATATTTTCCTTTACACTGTTATTTCCCTTTCTGCAAAGGCTTAAACAAAGATTTTAAAGTCCTCACACTTTTTCTAAAGGACAATCACGGCATCATCACAGTAAACATTTATTAAACATACACTCTAAACCAAATAATTTGCTAATAACTGAGTTGACAAAGAAAACTGTATAATTTAATGCTCTCCCCTCAAAGAGCTTGTAACTTAATGGAAATGTATATCAATCCAGGAAAACTGAAGTTGTCATCCAATGGTTGTCCTCAGACAGATATGTATTTGTTCAGTGAGTGGTACAAGCATGTGCTATAATTTAGAAAATAAGAATTGTCATTATTTGTGAGCTAGAATGGCCTTAGGATTGGCTGCATATCATTTTTAAAATTACAGAGTAGTAACAAGTGAAGAATTTACCTATTTCTTACATAAAAGAAATTGCTAGGATAATCTGACTTCACAATTTGTCAGGGACTCAAACTCCTTCCAGTTCCACTTCTCCCTATGTTCCTGTGTCCCCTTTTCCTTACGGTCCAGGGTGATTGCTAGAGCCTTGCCATCACACCCACCTTGCAGACATCAGGATGGAAGAAGTAAAGAAAGGCATACTCCCTTTCTTTTGTGCGATGTTTTCAAGTCCTATGCTTAAATACAAGGGAGAGTGGTAAATGTTCCTAGCTGTTCTGTTAATTCCAGACAGAAGGGGAGAGTGGATATTTGGTGAGCAACTCGCAGCCTCTGCCAGTTCAGTTCAGTTCAGTCACTCAGTCGTGTCCAACACTTTGTGACCCATGAATCGCAGCACGCCAGGCTCCCTGTCCATCACGAACTCCCGGAGTTCACTCAAACTCATGTCCATCGAGTTGGTGATGCCATCTAGCCATCTCATCCTGTCGTCCCCTTCTCCTCCTGCCCTCAATCCCTCTCCGCATCAGGGTCTTTTCCAATGAGTCAACTCTTCTCATGAGGTGGCCAAAGTATTTGAGTTTTAGCTTCAGCATCAGTCCTTCCAATGAACACCCAGGACTGATCTCATTTAGGATGGATTGGTTGGACCTCCTTGCAGTCCAAGGGACTCTCAAGAGTCTTCTCCAACACCACAGTTCAAAAGCATCAATTCTTCGGCACTCAGTTTTCTTCACAGTCCAACTCTCACGTCCATACATGACCACTGGAAAAACCATAGCCTTGACTAGACAGACCTTTGTTGGCAAAGTAATATCTCTGCTTTTGAATATGCTATCTAGGTTGGTCATAACTTTCCTTCCAAGGAATAAGTGTCTTTTAATGTCATGGCTGCAATCACCATCTGCAGTGATTTTGGAGCCCCCCAAAATAAGGTCTGACACTGTTTCCACTGTTTTCCCATCTATTTCCCATGAAGTGATGGGACCAGATGCCATGATCTTCATTTTCTGAATGTTGAGCTTTAAGCCAACTTTTTCACTCCTCTTTCACTTTCATCAAGAGGCTTTTTAGTTCCTCTTCACTTTCTGCCATAAGGGTGGTGTCATCTGCATATCTGAGGTTATTGATATTTCTCCCGGCAATCTTGATTCCAGCTTGTGCTTCTTCCAGCCCAGTGTTTCTCATGATGTACTCTGCATAGAAGTTAAATAAGCAGGGTGACAATATACAGCCTTGACGTACTCCTTTTCCTATTTGGAACCAGTCTGTTGTTCCATGTCCAGTTCTAACTGTTGCTTCCTGACCTGCATATAGGTTTCTCAAGAGGCAGGTCAGGTGGCCTCTGCCAGAGAAGGTATCAAAAAGAATGTCGAAGATAATAGATAAGAGGAAGATAAGTACAAAGACGCATTTGTCCTGCTGCTACTTCTAGTACCTTGACCCCCTTCTTCCTTTCCATCCTGTATTCTTTTCCTTGCTAACTTTAAGAATCAGTTAGAGCACCACTTCTTCCAGGAAGCCTTTCTGATCTGCCGTCAGTTCAGTTCAGTCACTCAGTCATGTCCAACTCTTTGTGACCCCATGGACTGCAGCACACCAGCCTTCCCTGTCCATCACCAACTCTTAGAGCCACTCAAACTCATGTCCATCATGTCAGTGATGCCATCCAACCATCTTATCCTCTGTCATCCCCTTCTCCTCCCATCTTCAGTCTTTCCCAGCATCAGGGTCTTTTCCAATGAGTCAGTTCTTCACATCAGGTGGCCAAAGTATTGGAGTTTCAGTTTCAGGATTAGTCTTTCCAGTGAATATTCAGGACTGATCTCCTTTAGGATTGACTGGTTGGATCTCCTTATAGTCCAAGGGACTCTCAAGAGTATTCTTCAACACCACAGCTCAAAAGCATTAATTCTTTGGCACTCAGGTTTCTTTATAGTCCAACTCTCACATCCATACATGACCACCGGAAAAACCATAGCTTTGACTAGGTGGACTTTTGTTGGTAATGTTTCTGCTTTTTAATATGCTGTCTAGGTTGGTCATAACTTTTCTACCAAGGAACAAGCATCTTTTAATTTCATGGCTTTAGTCATCATCTGCAGTGATTTTGGAGCCCAAGAAAATAAATTCTCTCACTGTTTCCCCATCTATTTGCCATGAAGTGATGGGACCAGATGCCATGATCTTCGTTTTCTGAATGTTGAGCTTTAAGCCAACTTTTTCACTCTCCTCTTTCACTTTCATCAAGAGGCTCTTTAGTTCTTCTTTGCTGTCTACCATAAGGGTGGTGTCATCTGCATAGCTGAGGTTATTGATATTTCTCCCGGCAATCTTGATTCCAGCTTGTGCTTCCTCCAGCCCAGCATTTCTCATGATGTACTCTGCATATAAGTTAAATAAGCAGGATGACAATATACACCTTTGATGTACTCCTTTCCTGATTTGGAATCAGTCTGTTGTTCCATGTCTGGTTCTAACTGTTGCTTCCTGACCTGCATACAGATTTCTCAAGAGGCAGGTCAGGTGGTCTGGTATTCCCATCTGTTAAAGAATTTTCCACAGTTTGTTGTGATCCACACAGTCAAAGGCTTTGGCATAGTCAATAAAGCAGAAGTAGATGTTTTTTTTGGAACTCTCTTCCTTTTTTGATGATCTGCCCTGCCAGTGTGGTTACAAATCCTCCTATTCTCACATAGCATCCAGAATATTCCACCATTACAGGTCTGTCCCAAGTTTTGTGGCAAAACGTGGTTGCTGTATTTGCTCAGTGGGAAGGTATGAAGTTTTTCTTTGCATTTATCCATGCACAAAAGTGGGGTAGGCTGGTGGAAATAGCAGCAGCCCCGGGGAAATAGGTATGACAATGTTTCCTCTGGCTGAGCATGTCCAGGAGTGACACAGAGTCAGAGACAGAAGTGAAGAATGAAAAGTGCAGCAAGGGCCAGATGATTTAGAACCCTGCCAGCTCAACAGAGCAAGGTGATGATAGAGTCAGGACCTAAAGTCTCCAAAGCTTGCATTTTCTCCCCAGTAACACCACTATCCTAGAAAGGCTGTGTGAACTGCATGTCAGTTTGTTGGTTGACATGTTTTGTATGAGATGACCTTTTGACTTCACCCACTTTTTCATCATCTTGTCTGAGTATGACATTTCTGAAGGAAAGACCTATTAAAAAAACACCATACTATGCTAGTAAAACTGTCCCAGAAGAATCTAGAAGTTGTTTCTTTGGTAACATTTTAAGAGGTTTAAAGTGTTACCTTCACATATGAAGAAATAATTACAAAAATATTCCATCAGCACTGTAATGAATGGTGCAGAGCAATGATTAATTAAAGACAGAACCATAATTTATTCACTATCCATTAACAAGCATAATCCCATTTTAACACAAAACAGTACAGACTAAGGGAGTCCCGGGAGGCTCTGTAGCAACTTTGGACTATAGTCCTAGGGATCCTCCTCATCCACTGCAAGAAAAAGATGAGAAAATTCTAGATTTACTCTCTCAAGTTGATTGTGAAAAGGCAGTGAGCTATCCTAGTGTCTATTTCTTACCAGTTTGGCAGCTTGTTATTTTTCAGATCCTCAGTTTCGTTATCTGCAAAATGGGGTTAATAATTCATAGATCTCAGATCTGTTGCCATGATTAAATAAGATAGGTAGAAGCATCTAGAACAAATCCTTCCTTTCTTTCTCACTTCCAAAAGTGAAAGAGAAGCAGGATATAAGATGTTATAAATGATTTTAAACACTTCAGATGGGTTTTAGAGTAGGATTAAGTCTGATGTTATTAGACGTGGTTTTACATGATTTATAGCCTGAAGGGCTACTGTGCTATTTATCTTTTGCTTTTGTATCCCGCCCCTTCCTATCTTCCATTCTATCTCATTACAATCTCTTTCTGCCCCTCCCTCCCTTCTTCTCTTTCCTTCTTCCTGTCAAGAGCTATAATATGGTTTTCTTTCTAAATGAGAAGAGAAAATGAAAGAGAAAGCTTAGTAGCCTCCTGAAGTTTTCAAAATTAGCTGTTTAAACATGAATGGCATCCCACTCCCCTGTTTTTCTCCTGCTTCACTCTCACTCAGTCCCAGTGTGTTCTGTAGATTCTGTCTTTTCGCTCAGGTGTGGTAGGCATCTTCTTTGCTCCCCCTATTCCCAGATCCATACTCCTTCCTCATCTGCTATGAAGATACCGAGTGTCCCCTGAGCTGGCGACCTCCCCTTTCTACCTGTAGCCTGGACCTTTGCTGGATCTCCAAATTGTCCTGTTGCGCTGCCTGCTCACCACATCCACCGAACATGTCCCCAACCAACTTATCTTCTTCCCCAAATTTGATCCACCAGCTGATGACAACTCCGGCCTTCCAGTTGCTTGGACCTAAAATCTTGACTGAATCCTTGATTCTTCGTCTGTCGGCAAAGTTCTTCAAAATACATTCACTATATGACAACCTCTCCCCTTCGATACTGCCACCAGCTTGGTGAGAGGCACCATCATCTCTTACCTGATCTGACTCTCTGACCTCCTTCCCTTCCACTTTCTCCCTGCTTCCTGGGCTCCAGCCAAGTTAGGCCACCTGGCTGTCCCCGGAATGCAGGGCTCATTCTTGCCTTAGGGCCCTTACTCTTTTCCCTCTTCATTTTGCCAGGAAAGCTTTTCCCCCCGAGGCTGCAAGGCTCATTCCTCAAATCCCCCCAGTCTGCTCACATGTCACCTCCTCAGTGACAGCTACTCTGACCACCTTATTTAAAATTGCAAAAAGATCCCACCCTTGCCTTCTGGATCCCTTTTATCCTACCCTAGTTTAATTTTTTCATGGCTTCTAACATAATCTATACTTTACTTATTTTTCCTGTTTTTCTTTACTTGTTAGGTCCTGTAGCCCAATGAAAACACCAGGAGGGCACAAAGTCTGTGTTTCTGTCTTTCTTTTTTTTTAACCAATACATATTTAAGTGAACTACCTTTCCTAACAGTTTTCACCTAGTGAGATTTTTCAATTTTCCAAACTTCAGTCTAGATGAAGGATTTAACTTACTTTCTAGAGATGAACTTCACCTGAATATTTCTTTAGTGCGTATCCCAGGTACCCGAGGCCTCAGGAACTTCCAAGGCTGACATTTGTAAGCTCACATTTGTTTAATTAATGGTCTGTGAGTCTATGCTCTCTTGGAAGACAGAATCACTGAATCATGGATTCTGTTGTCTAGCACATCCTCTATTCAAAGCAGAAAACCCTTTTCAGGTTGGAGGCGTCCTTGGCTGGAGGCCAGGCAGTCTTTGTCCCTCCATAACTAAGAGCTTATGGCTTTGGAACTCAGCCCAGTCCACCTTGGGTCAGCTCTGAACTGAACTCTTGTGAATGCCACCTAAGACTGCATGGGCTCTTCCAGTAATCGCCTCACATGTTTGAACTCACATTGGATTTTGACCATTAAATCTTGTAAGTTCTTAGGTTTCTTTTACTAACCATGCAATGCAGTCATAAAGAGAGCTTATGTCACTCAGACTCAATGAACAGAAAGACACAGCTTAGGCTAAAGGAAGTGATCTCCTTGTACTTTTCAAACCTATCAGGCCACATTACAGCATTACTGTCAGTTCTCATGACATGTTTTGGAAATGTATCAGTAAACTGCAGTATATTCAGAAGTCACAGGGTGATCAGGATGGTAAAGGACCTTGAAAGTTTGTGTGTATGTGTGTGCTAAGTCTGACTCTTTGCAACCCTATGGACTGTAGCCCACCAGTCTCCTCTGTCCGTGGGATTCTGCAGGCAAGAATACTGGAGTTGCCATGCCCTCCTCCAGGGGATCTTCCTAAGCCAGGGATCGGACCTGCATTGCTTACATCTCCTGAATTGGCAGGTGGGTTCTTTACCACTGGTGCTACCCGGGAAGCCCATTGAAAGTTTACCTTCTACTGATTTATTCAATGTAATAATTTTCTTATTCATCAACCAACAAACCAAATTTATGAAATATCTATTGGATTTAAATCACTGTAAGGGAAATGAATTTCCACAGCTCATTGTGATCCACACAGTCAAAGGCTTTGGCATAGTCAATAAAGTAGAAATAGATGTTTTCTGGAACTCTCTTGCTTTTTCCATGATCCAGCGGATGTTGGCAATTTGATCTCTGGTTCCTCTGCCTTTTCTAAAACCAGCTTGAACATCAGGAAGTTCACGGTACACGTATTGCTGAAGCCTGACTTGGAGAATTTTGAGCATTACTTTACTAACATGTGAGATTAGTGCAATTGTGCGGTAGTTTGAGCATTCTTTGGCATTGTCTTTCTTTGGGATTGGAATGAAAACTGACCTTTTCCAGTCCTGTGGCCACTGCTGAGTTTTCCAAATGTGCTGGCATATTGAGTGCAGCACTTTCACAGCATCATCTTTCAGGATTTGAAATAGCTCAACTGGAATTCCATCACCTCCACTAGCTTTGTTCGTAGTGATGCTTTCTAAGGCCCACTTGACTTCACATTCCAGGATGTCTGGCTCTAGATGAGTGATCACACCATCGTGATTATCTAGGTCATGAAAATCTTTTTTGTACAGTTCTTCTGTGTATTCTTGCCACCTCTTCTTAATATCTTCTGCTTCTGTTAGGTCCATACCATTTCTGTCCTTTATCGAGTCCATCTTTGCATGAAATGTCCCCTTGGTATGTCTCATTTTCTTGAAGAGATCTCTAGTCTTTCCCATTCTGTTGTTGTCCTCTATTTCTTTGTATTGATTGCTGAGGAAGGCTTTTTTGTCTCTCCTTGCTATTCTTTGGAACTCTGCACTCAGATGTTTATATCTTTCCTTTTCTCCTTTGTTTTTCACCTCTCTTCTTTTCACAGCTATTTGTAAGGCCTCCCCAGATAGCCATTTTGCTTTTTTGCATTTCTTTTCCATGGGGATGGTGTTGATCCCTGACTCCTGTACAATGTCACGAATCTCATTCCATAGTTCATCAGGCACTCTATCTATCAGATCTAGGCCCTTAAATCTATTTCTCACTTCCACTGTATAATCATAAGGGATGTGATTTAGGTCATACCTGAATGGTCTAGCAGTTTTCCCCACTGTGGCTCATGATTTGAGCCACAGTCAGATCCTGGTCTTGTTTTTGTTGACTGTATAGAGCTTCTCCATCTTTGGCTCCACCTGACCTGTCTCTTGAGAAATCTGTATGCAGGTCAGGAAGCAACAGTTAGAACTGGACATGGAACAACAGACTGGTTCCAAATAGGAAAAAGAGTACATCAAGGCTGTATATTGTCACCCTGCTTATTTAACTTCTATGCAGAGTACATCATGAGAAATGCTGGACTGGAAGAAACACAGGCTGGAATTAAGATTGCCGGGAGAAATACCAATAACCTCAGATATGCAGATGACACCACCCTTATGGCAGAAAGTGAAGAGGAACTAAAAAGCCTCTTGATGAAAGTGAAAGAGGAGAGTGAAAAAGTTGGCTTAAAGCTCAACATTCAGAAAACGAAGGTCATGGCATCTGGTCCCATCACTTCATGGGAAATAGATGGGAAACCGTGGAAACAGTGTCAGACTTTAGTTTTGGGGGCTTCAAAATCACTGCAGATGGTGATTGCAGCCATGAAATTAAAAGACGCTTACTCCTTGTAAGGAAAGTTATGACCAACCTAGATTGCATATTCAAAAGCAGAGACATTACTTTGCCAACTAAGGTCCGTCTAGTCAAGGCTATGGTTTTTCCAGTGGTCATGTATGGATGTGAGAGTTGGACTGTGAAGAAGGGTGAGCGCTGAAGAATTGATGCTTTTGAACTGTGGTGTTGGAGAAGACTCTTGAGAGTCCCTTGGCCTGCAGGGAGATCCAACCAGTCCATTCTGAAGGAGATCAACTCTGGGATTTCTTTGGAAGGAATGATGCTAAAGCTGAAACTCCAGTACTCTGGCTACCTCATGCGAAGAGTTGACTCATTGGAAAAGACTCTGATGCTGGGAGGGATTCCGGGCAGGAGGAGAAGGGGACGACAGAGGATGAGATGGCTGGATGGCATCACTGACTCGATGGACGTGAGTCTGAGTGAACTCCGGGAGTTGGTGATGGACAGGAAGGCCTGGCGTGCTGCGATTTATGGGGTCGCAAAGAGTTGGACATGACTGAGCGACTGAACTGAACTGAAGGGAAATGAAGCCAGGATTGTTAGCTGACAACAACAGAACTAGGTCTAGTTAGTTAAGTAGAAAAAGGAATTTACTAATAGCCATGAGAGCCCTCAGAGAATTTGGAGAAGGGTCAAGAAATCAAGTTTAGAGGTGAAGGTCAAGATCTGAGACCACTCCAGTGGAGACTACGCTCCTGTCCCATGAGGTGTGGGCATCCAAACTTGGCCCCTGATCCAGGGCATGGATACTCCCTATATAACCTCTCCCCCTGCTGCCTCTGAAGGGTGGGGCTCTGCTACTGCCCTTATCAGAATGAAATCTATGAGGCACATTTTTGTTCATTCCACTTCCTTCCAAAACAACATCTCATGCAGATGCGACTGAATGAAATAGTCTAATCATAGGCAAGGAAGGTTGGGAAAGCATAGGAAATTCTCTAAACATAGGAGAAATAGTTAGAAGTATTCAGAGACCCAAAGCATGTCAAATGCCAGCAGCAATGGGATTACTTGTGAGATCGTTGAGGAAAGACACTGTGTTTTATTTAAATAACATGGTGTTTGGTCTGAAATCAGAAAGATAGAGTATGAATTCTGACTACTCCACTTCTTAGCTCTCTATGACTTTGAGCTATTGTTTAACCTAGATCTCAACTTCCACAAGTTGAAAATAATACCTATCGTGCAGTGCTTTTGTATTTGAGAATAGTGGTTAAAGCTTCTAAAGCACAGTGTGTGTATGTGTGCACATACTCAGTCTTGTCTGGCTCTTTGTGACCCATGAATTGCAGACCACCAGGATCCTCTGTCCATGGAATTTTCCAGGCAAAAATCCTGGAATGGGCTGCCATTTTCTACTCCAGAGGATTTTCGTGATGCAGGGATTGAACCTGTGTCTCTTGCATCTCCTGTGTCTCCTGCGTTGGCAGGCAGATTCTTCACCACTGCGACACTTGGGAAGCCCTTCTAAAGCACAATGCCTGCCTACAAATGCACCTTTACCCTCATTGTCTTTATATCCCCATTACCAAGGATGGAGCCTGGTACACAGTATTCAATTTTTTTTAAATGTAGGAATGTTTGTGGATATCATGGTATTTGGCTTCAAGAAAAATATATCAGTGGATAGGTAACATGTAAACCCCAAGTATTAAAACCCAAGATGCGACAAATTAGATCCACTGTGGATGGGAGGAAGGTCAGTGTTGTCCAAAATACTGGTGCCTGCTTTATTAGCTGGAGAAGGCAATGACCACCCACTCCAGTACTCTTGCCTGGAAAATCCCATGGATGGAGGAGCCTGATAAGCCACAGTCCATGGGGTCGCAAAGAGTAGGACATGACTGAGTGACTTTACTTTCACTTTTCACTTTCAGGCATTGGAGAAGGAAATGGCAACCTACTCTAGTGTTCTTGCCTGGAGAATCCCAGGGATGAGGGAGCCTGGTGGGCTGCCATTTATGGGGTCGCACAGAGTAGGACACGACTGAAGTGATTTAGCAGCAGCAGCAGCTTTATTAGCAGAAACTCAAATCATTCTTTGTCTTGCTATCTTACTCATGTCAAAGGTAAAATTACCTCCATTAATTCTTCTTTATTCAATTGGATCTACTAAATATTTCCTGATGGCAGGTCAACTCATTAGATTATCTGGGGATACGTTTTATAACTGAGTCCATGGTGGGCAAGCATCAAGTTGGGGTGCTTAATATCAGAAGGATGGGCAAAACATAGAAGAACATTTTCTACATCACAGACAGGTCACAGATGAAGCAGATTTGAAAGCCTCCAGACTCAAATCATGGAGGGAATTCCCTGGAAGTCCAGTGGTTAGGACTTGGCAATTTCACTGCCAGGCCAGGGTTCAGTCCCTGGTAGGGGAACTAAGATCCTGCCAGCTGCACCATGTGACCAAAAACTCCAAAACTGTGGAACAATTGGATTTCAATCACTGTGTGTCAAGATGCCTACAAGTATACCTTGTTGCTTCCTGCAGGTGACCTTCAGGCCCAGGTCTGGTGGCATTGAAGAGGTCCAGCCTGGGAATAGTTGGAAGACTTTGCAATATTCAGCATCAGTGTAGAAAGGTGCACTTACACCCAGCCCTCTTCACCAAGTGTGACTTTCAAATATTCGCCAGTTTAGGAAATCCTATGTTGGGAAGATAATCCATGGTAATCACTCCAGACACTGAGATTTCAGAGAGAGGGATAGCCACCCCTTCAGACGTAGTCGCCAATAGTGTTGTCAAATTCATATTGGCAAAAAAGGCAATCAACAGACAATAAAAATGCTAAAACTACCATCTGCTCTACCACTATTACATCAGATAAAGGATCTTTAATCACGCCCAAAGTTAGGAGACATACTCTTGCAGTGAAGTATACTCCTAACTATGTGTCAAAAGTTAGCCAGTCTGCAATGAAATGTACGTGTCCTGTTCTTCTTTTTCTCCTTTTCATGGGGAGCATTGAAAACTTGGTCACCACCCTGAAGTTATTGCAGATGGATATCTGGGAATCACTGGTCTGAGAATTAGGCTATTTATTTCCTAGATACTCTTATCTAGGAATATAAGATTGATGTGATTGAATCAGGCAACAAAAGATCAACACTGAAGCCAAAACTAGTTCAGCCTTCTCAGAACTGACTCAACTGTGGTGTTGAGTTTTGTTACAAGGAACCACTCATGTGGCCCTCATGTTGCACTTGCTGTTGCTTTAGCTGTTGCCTATAATGTCTCTCAATGTCTCCCATGTGAAATTCCACCTGAGAAGTTTCTTTTCCAGTTGAAAGTGAAAAAAGATCATTGTCTCTCCAGTGGAATGGAGATGCTATTTGCTTTTCCTGATAATGAGAATGACTGAACTTCTTGAGTTCCCTTTTTCGCCTGGGCCACTGGGAAGCTCAGTGTTAATTCGAATGTGTACTCATAGCTGCTGAATTACCCTGTACTTCTAAATGGGAAAGAAATGACATGTCAGATTACCTAGAAAGCTGAGTTTGGACAGTACAGAGTTTTCAGTAGTAGGTCACTAAAAATTTCAACCTAGTAAAATTTCTTCATACAGACAAATCCATTCTTTTAAAGAAATCAAGGAGCTCCCCGGGGTTCATACTCAGGCCACCTTCTACACATGTGCAGTTCTTTATAGCACAGGTGTGCAGGTAAAGGGTTGAATGGAGGCTTACCAAATCATGTGCTCTGGTGTGGGATCTGCTTCTGATCAGAGAAGGGGCCCTTCTCTGTAGTTAACACTAAGGTGTGGAATAGGCCTCTGCCCACGCTCATGCACAGTCCATTTGCATATATGTGTCTCCTTCCAGCATTTTCTCCTTTAATGTCAGAATGCCTATAGTAAGGATCTCATGATCTTTGAACAGGATGTTCTCTGAGGCTGTCTTGGGTATCACACTGTGTGGGGCCAAGCTACATCTCTGCTTCAGTGGACTTTGAAATAACAGAGCTTTGCCTCAGTGAAATCTCCAACTTTCCCCCCCCTCATCTAGACTCTGGTAGAGAGGCCAAGACAAGAAACAAGAGAGTTACCAAAAGCAATGAAAAATTGTTAGTCAGAACTTTTGACTGATTGGTGCCTCCAATTTCCCGCAACATGCCAGATGTACAGCTTCTTACTGTATGTAGTTACATATGTGTCCTTTGCATAAAGCCTCTCTGGCTAAACCTCAATCCCTGACTATTATATATTCTGAATAAAAGCGAAACATCTCAGCATTTGCAAAAATTCAAGATTTATCAACATATTGAGCTTTTACTAAGTCATGAATTCTTGATTTGTATTCATAGTACTTTTGCATATTCATGGCCCTCTTTAGCCAAAGATCTTCAATATTCATTTACTATGGAGTGGTAAGTATATATTATTCAACTGCATGTACCAGTGGGTAAACTGATGCCCAACACAAGGTCTGATCAGAGAAGACGAATAAAGAGCAAGATGCTCTTAGCCCCACAGAGAGGGCTCACTCCAGCTGTCTCCCTCCAGAAATAAAGGCCCACGGCCTGCTTGTGATTCTCACTTCTCAAGCATCAGGGGACTCAGGATTTTTCCTTCTGGATTTGTTGGAAGGTCCTGGGTAGAGTTTTCTCTTAAAGTGCATGGGACAAAAAGGATAGCTTGGGAAAATGAAAAATAGCCTTCTTCCAAATTGCTTTGAATCCATGATGCCAAAGGTTAATTGACCAGATTAATTCCCCCCAAACCTGGAGGAGAACAGGTAGAGAGAATCATTCGTTTGCTCCAATAACCAATTAATGGCATTGATTGGGCTGTAAGGATCTTGTCTCTCCCATTTTTATGAGATTAACAGAGGTCAATTTTCTTAATACCTTCCTTTCATACAATCTATTCCTTTATTTTCTGAGTCATTTATTGAGGATTTTAACTACAAATTTTTTCAGGAGCTGATTAAAGAGGAGTTCACAACATAAAAAAAAGAATATTTCTGGCTAAATTTAGAAAATTGGGAGGAAATAAATCAAAATGATTCCTTGAAAGTAACCAGCCTCTGACATACATGACAAAAGAATGTAGAATTTCTTAAAGTGCATGGGACATGCATATAATTTGTTTTTTTTTTTTTTTTTTGGCCATGCCACGTGGCATGCAAAATCTTAGTTCTCCAACCAGGGATCGAACTAAAGCACCTGCAGTGAAAGCACTGTCTCTTAACCACAGGACCACCAGGGAAGTCAATTTATGATTATTTTTGAAACTGTCCAAATATGTATTAAACATTTATCTATGAAGACAGTATTTTTCCATAAAAGATTTTTTTTAAAAGGAATTTCTTTTGTGATATTGAAAGGAAGACTATCTCAAAGGGAAAAATGACTAACCGGCTCTCTAAAATGTTAATGTGAAAGTTGGTGTCAGAAGACTTGATCTCTATTTTCTCTCAAAAACAAATAAAATAAATGTAAATGCTCAGAATTTCAACCATACAAATGCCTATTTTTATCCAAATACGTTGCCCTTTAGACAAGAGTGCGATGACTGGCATTATTATTGATTTTTATTACTACTGAGTTTGTAATAGTCTAGAACAAAGCACTCCAATAGACTTTTCTTTAATAATGGAAATGTTCTACATCTGTGTTGCCTCATAACCCCTCACACATGTGTAGAGTTGCCACATTTAGCAAAACAAAGCCCCTAAATTTAAAGAAGCCAGTGTGGGTACTAAGCCACTTCATTCATGTCCGACTGTGCGAGCCTGTGAATTGTAGCTCACCAGGCTCCTCTGTCCATGGGGTTCTCTAGGCAAGAATACTGGAGTGGGTTGCTGTGCCCTCCTCCAGGAGATCTTCCTGACCCAGGGATCGAACCTGCATCTCTTATATCAATCTGCATTTGCAAGCGAGTTCCTTACTCTAGCGACAACTGGGAAGGCCGAAGAAACAGAGAAGTGAAAGTGAAAGTCACTGAGTCGTGTCCGATTCTTCGAGACCTCATGGACTATACAGTACAATGGGATTCTCCAGGCCAAAATACTGGAGTGGGTAGCCTTTCCCTTCTCCAGGGGATCTTCTCAACCCAGGGATTGAACCCAGGTCTCCTGCACTACAGGTGGATTCTTTACCAGTTGAGCCAAGAGACCTAGTAAATTTGAATTTCAGATAATCAGCAGACAATTTTTAGTATACATATGCCCTATGCTTATAGCAGTTTAGCTTACAAAATGTTAGCTATTATTGCTATTGAAAATTATTGATTTATTTGTTTGTGTTTGACTGGAAGGAAGCTATACAGTGCAAAAGGCAGCAGAGTCAAGTTCTTTGAAGTGACTGAAAAACAAAACTGTGAAATCAAAGCCCTTCAACTTGGAATAGAATGGATCTTATTTTCTTTTGGACTCTGTCGGCTTTCACTATTTAGTAGCCAAAACCATGGGTAGAAATCAACGTGTATCTTTAAACATTTCTTCAACACCAAACAACAACTTCCAGGATGCCTCAATTTATGCAAACAGGTGTGTCTCCTAAAAAGTTGCTTTAAGTCAATTTTACCTGAATCAAATAATTCAGGGCTTACTCTCTGTTTAAAAGAATATAGAGGGAAGGTAGTTTGTAGAAAGAAATGACACGTTATCATATATAACAAATAATCAACCCCATCATTCAGAACATTTTTGATATACATATTCTTTTAAAGCGTGATATTTCTATGAATGTCTGGGAGGCAACAGATGGCAGATGCAAAGTATTTAACCAAAATGAAGTTGATGAAGGGCCTGTCTATAAAGATGTGGCTATCATTAAAGGAATCAGGAAAGCATGTTGGGCACCCAAGGGATTAGCAACACTGGAAGCTGTTACTGCACGCTGGTCTGAAGGAGCCAGGAGATGGAAAGGTAAGAGGGGCTGCCTGAGAGGCTCCATGGCCTCAGAATATTGAGGTCTTTCAGACACCACATCAAAGTAAGGGCATAAAACCATTTCTTCCCTCCATTCTCCAGTCTCCTGTCAATTCCTCCCGTTGGCCCCAAACAACCTAAAGCCAGAGGGCAGTGTCTTGGGTGATGAAAATATCTGAGATGAACCTCCAGGACAGGGAATGGAGGGTGAAGGATAGACTCACGGGCCGTATAGAGAATAACCAGCACCCTGGGTACACATTATCTTTCTTTAAAACTCAAATCACATTGTCATGAACATTATGGAAAAAGACTACCTTTTCTTCTTGTGTATGAATTTTCATTATTGAGTTAGTTTGGAAAATTTTCTGCAAAATTAAGTCAGTCTTAGAATGTCTAATCAGTCTGGTACATATAAGAAGGGTTGAACGTTGGAGTCAAATTAAGTATATGGAACACAGACAAGAATTTTGCCCTAAAGTTGTATTGTGTGTGATATGAGTATTAACCACACTAAAAGCAATTATTTTCAATACATCAAGATAACAGTTCTCTATCTTGATCTCAGGCTCATGTGCATACATTTTCTGTTCAGAAGAAACAGATGGTTAAGATGAAGATAATTCTCACAGTAATTGGTGGTTTCTTATAAGATTTTATTGGGGGGTAAGGGAATATCTAATTTGTGGAAGTTGTGTTACTGAATGCTGCCATCTTTCTCATTGTATAGTAAGGGATTATTTTAAAAATGAATGAACTATTTCTTTTGTCAGGAGCTATCATAGACATTAGATTTTAAAAGGAAGGGACCACTGTTGTTGTTCAGTTGCTAAGTCGTGTCTGAATCTTTGCGACCCCATGAACTGCAGCACACCAGGCTTCCCTGCCATTTACTGTCTCCCAGAGTTTGCTCAGGCTCATGTCCATTGAGTCAGTGATGCTATATAACCATCTCATCCTCTGCTGCCCCCTTCTCCTTTTTCCTTCAATCGTTCCCAGTTATGTGTCTTTTCCAATCACATCTTCTCATCAGGTGGCCAAAGTAGCAGAGCTTCAGCTTCAGCATCAGTTCTTCCAGTGAATACTCAAGGTTGATTTCCTTTAGGATGGACAGGTTTGATATTCTTGCAGTCCAAGGGACTGTCAAGAATTGTCTCTGGCACCACAGTTCAAAAGCATCAATTCTTTGCAGGCGCTCATGTATCATTGTAATAAACTTTTCAAAATTTGAGTCATTACAAAATTACCCTGAAAAAAGTTACTCTGGAAAAACAAGACATTTATTTTGCATGTTTTCTTCAGAGACATACTTCATTTTACCAGGTTTTCTTTCAGAAATCATAATCCCAAATAGTCCCCAAAAAATGCCTCCTCCATAATGGAAACGCTATGGTTCACTTAGAGTTCAGTTCAGTTCATTTCAGTTGCTCAGTCGTGTCCGACTCTTTGCGACCCCATGAATTGCAGCACACCAGGCCTCCCTGTCCATCACCAACTCCCGGAGTTCACTCAGACTCACGTCCATCGAGTCAGTGATGCCATCAAGCCATCTCATCCTCTGTCGTCCCCTTCTCCTCCTGCCCCCAGTCCCTCCCAGCATCAGAGTCTTTTCCAATGAGTCAACTCTTCACATGAGGTGGCCAAAGTACTGGAGTTTCAGCTTTAGCATCATTCCTTCCAAAGAAATCCCAGGGTTGATCTCCTTCAGAATGGACTGGTTGGATCTCCTTGCAGTCCAAGGGACTCTCAAGAGTCTTCTCCAACACCACAGTTCAAAAGCATCAATTCTTCAGCGCTCAGGTTTTTTCACAGTCCAACTCTCACATCCATACATGACCACTGGAAAACCATAGCCTTGACTAGATGGACCTTAGTTGGCAAAGTAATGTCTCTGCTTTTGAATATGCTATCTAGGTTGGTCATAACTTTCCTTCCAAGGAGTAAGCGTCTTTTAATTTCATGGCTGCAGTCACCATCTGCAGTGATTTTGGAGCCCAAAAAACTAAAGTCTGACACTGTTTCCACGGTTTCCCCATCTATTTGCCATGAAGTGATGGGACCGGATGCCATGACCTTCATTTTCTGAATGTTGAGCTTTAAGCCAACTTTTTCACTCTCCTCTTTCACTTTCATCAAGAGGCTTTTTAGTTTCTCTTCACTTTCTGCCATAAGGGTGGTGTCATTTGCATATCTGAGGTTATTGGTATTTCTGCCGGCAATCTCAATTCCAGCCTGTGTTTCTTCCAGTCCAGTGTTTCTCATGATGTACTCTGCATAGAAGTTAAATAAGTGGGGTGACAATATACAGCCTTGATGTACTCCTTTTCCTATTTGGAACCAGTCTGTTGTTCCATGTCCAGCTCTAACTGTTGCTTCCTGACCTGCATACAGATATCTCAAGAGGCAGGTCAGGTGGTCTGGTATTCCCAACTCTTTCAGAATTTTCCAGTTGATTGTGATCCACACAGTCAAAGGCTTTGGCATAGTCAATAAAGCAGAAACAGATATTTTCCTGGAACTCTCTTGCTTTTTTGATGATCCAGTGGATGTTGGCAATTTGATCTCTGGTTCCTCTGCCTTTTCTAAAACCAGCTTGAACATCTGGAAGTTCACTGTTCACATCTTGCTGAAGCCTGGCTTGGAGAATTTTGAGCATTACTTTACTAACATGTGAGATGAGTGCAATTGTGCGGTAGTTTGGGCATTCTTTGGCATTGCCTTTCTTTGGGATTGGAATGAAAACTGACCTTTTCCAGTCCTGTGGCCACTGCTGAGTTTTCCAAATTTGCTAGCATATTGACTGCAGCACTTTCACAGCATCATCTTTCAGGATTTGAAATAGCTCAACTGGAATTCCATCACCTCCACTAGCTTTGTTCGTAGTGATGCTTTCTAAGGCCCACTTGACTTCACATTCCAGGATGTCTGGCTCTAGATGAGTGATCACACCATCATGATTATCTTAGTCATGAAGATCTTTTTGTACAGTTCTTCTGTGTATTCTTGCCACCTCTTCTTAATATCTTCTGCTTCTGTTAGGTCCATACCATTTCTGTCCTTTATCGAGCCCATCTTTGCATGAAATATTCCCTTGGTGTCTCTCATTTTCTTGAAGTGATCTCTAGTCTTTCCCATTCTGTTGTTGTCCTCTATTTCTTTGTATTGATTGCTGAGGAAGGCTTTCTTGTCTCTCCTTGCTATTCTTTGGAACTCTGCACTCAGATGTTTTTATCTTTCCTTTTCTCCTTTGTTTTTCACCTCTCTTCTTTTCACAGCTATTTGTAAGGCCTCCGCAGACAGCCATTTTGCTTTTTTGCATTTCTTTTCCATGGGGATGGTGTTGATCCCTGACTCCTGTACAATGTCACGAACCTCATTCCATAGTTCATCAGGCACTCTATCTATCAGATCTAGGCCCTTAAATCTATTTCTCACTTCCACTGTATAATCATAAGGGATGTGATTTAGGTCATACCTGAATGGTCTAGCGGTTTTCCTACTTTCTTCAATTTAAGTCTGAATTTGGTAATAAGGAGTTCATGATCTGAGCCACAGTCAGATCCTGGTCTTGTTTTTGTTGACTGTATAGAACTACCCCATCTTTGGCTGCAAAGAATATAATCAATCTGATTTCGGTATTAACCATCTGGTGATGTCCATGTGTAGAGTCTTCTCTTGTGTTGTTTGAAGAGGGTGTTTGCTATGACCAGTGCATTTTCTTGGCAAAACTGTATTAGTCTTTGCCCTGCTTCATTCTGCATTCCAAGGCCAAATTTGCCTGTTACTCCAGGTGTTTCTTGACATCCTGCTTTTGCATTCCAGTCCCCTATAATGAAAAGGACATCTTTTTCAGGTGTTAGTTCTAAAAGATCTTGTAGGTCTTCATAGAACCATTCAACTTCAGCTTCTTCAGCATTACTGGTTGGGGCATAGACTTGGATTACTGTGATATTGAATGGTGTGCCTGGAAATGAACAGAGATCTTTCTGTCGTTTTTGAGATTGCATCCAAGTACTGCATTTCGGATTCTTTTGTTGACCATGATGGCTATTCCATATCTTCTGAGGGATTCCTGCCTGCAGTAGTAGATATAGTGGTCATCTGAGTTAAATTCACCCATTCCAGTCCATTTTAGTTCACTGATTCCTAGAATGTTGACGTTTACTCTTGCCATCTCTTGTTTGACCACTTCCAATTTGCCTTGATTCATGGACCTGACATTCCAGGTTCCTATGCAATATTGCTCTTTACAGCATCGGACCTTGCTTCTATCACCAGTCACATCCACAGCTGGGTATTGTTTTTGCTTTGGCTCCATCCCTTCAATCTTTCTGGAGTTATTTCTCCACTGATCTCCAGTAGCGTGTTGGGCACCTACTGACCTGGGGAGTTCCTCTTTCAGTATCCTATCATTTTGCCTTTTCATACTGTTCATGGGGTTCTCAAGGCAAGAATACTGAAGTGGTTTGCCATTCCCTTCTCCAGCGGACCACATTCTGTCAGACCTCTCCACCATGACCAGCCCATCTTGGGTTGCCCCGCGGGCATGGCTTAGTTTCACTGAGTTAGACAAGGCTGTGGTCCTAGTGTGATTAGATTGACTAGTTTTCTGTGAGTAAGGTTTCAGTGTGTCTGCCCTCTGATGCCCTCTTGCAACACCTACCATCTTACTTGGGTTTCTCTTACCTGGGCATGGGGTATCTCTTCATGGTTGCTCCAGCAAAGCACAGCCGCTGCTCCTTACCTTGGACGAAGGGTATCTCCTCACCACCGCCCTTCTTGACCTCAACATGGGATACCTCTAGGCCCTCCTGTGCCTGCACAGCCACAGCTCCTTGGCTGCTGCCCCTGGCCTCAGGTGTTGGGGTGGCTCCTCCCGGCCCCCTGACCTCCAGTGCGCAGTAGCTCCTCTCGGCCGTTGCTGTGCTGTCGCAGCCTGGCACTGTCAGCTGCTGCCCCGACCTCGGATGTGGGGTAACTCCTCTTGGCAGCCACCCTTCGGGCATGGGGTCCTCCCGGCTTCTGCCCCTGACCTCGGACGTGGGGTAGCTCCTCTCGGCTGCATTTAGTGTGCCGGTTGCCGCCCATGCTTAGTCACTTAGACTGGAAGGATTAAATACAAGGCAGCTAGATGTAAGACCCTCAGCAATTTATCTTACCTCTCAGTGCATTCATTTACCCATCTTTGAAATGGTAATAGTCATAGTATCCATCTCATTAAGTGAGGATTTAATAAATTAATATGCTCCTGACAAATGGTATATGTTCAATAAGTGTTAGCTATTATTATTGAAAAATTATTCATTTATTTAATGTCCTTGGGTAGAAAGGAATCTATGAGTATCAAATGCAAAGGGCAACAGAGTTCTTTGAGGTAACAATAGAAATAGCAGCAATTCAGAGCCCTGCAATTTGAATAGGATCTATTTTAAGAGATTACCTAGTCTAGCCACTAAAGCCAGAAAAGTTCAGCAGGTCACCTACAGTCTTTTAACCAAAATCCACGGCACTTCTTATTGCAATGCTTGTTTTATTCCTCCACCATGCTGCCTGTCCAGAGTATGCTTGCTGATCATTAACATTTTGGGGAATATTATGAGCTAATTTTTAAAAATTCTGTAAACTTAGAATTTAATGAATTATATTAAAATGAAGATTTTCAAATACTCCAGACTTATCACCACATAGTTATTTTTCAGCCAGTTACTGTCATTTCTGCTCTTAAGGTTATTTACGCTTGTACATGATGGAAACACTCTAGAATTATGTGCTTCTCTGCATCTCTTCCCAACTCCATGTTTGATGTCATCATGTTGGTGACAGCTCAAAACTAGCCATGGTGGCAGTATTTGTAGCCTTGTTGTTCAGTTGCCCTGTCGTGTCTAACTCTTTGTGAACCCATGGACTGCAGCACACCAGACCTCCCTGTCCCTCATCATCTCCCAGAGTTTGCCCAAGTTCATGTTCATTGCATCGGTGATGCTGTTCAGCCATCTCATCCTCTGATGCCTTCTTCTTCTTCTGCCCTCAGTCTTTCTCAGCATCAGGGACTTTTCCAATGAGTCATCTGTTGGCATCAGATCACCAAAGTATTGGAGCTTCACCTGCAGCATCAGTCCTTCCAGTAAATACTCATGGTTGATTTCCCTTAAGATTGAATGGTTTGATCTCCTTGATGTCCAGGGGACTTTCAGGAGTCTTCTCCAGCACCACAGTTCAAAGGCATCAATTCTTTGGTGTTCTACTTTAGGATCCAACTCTCACAACCGTATATGACAACTGGAAAGATCATAGCCTTGACTATAAGGACCTTCATCAGTAGAGTAATATCTCTGCTTTTCAACATACTGTAGCCCTGAAATCAGAAGACTGATTTCTTCTTGGCAGGAAAGTGATTTGTAGCCTACAAATTGGCAAATTCTACAAATCAGCATACCTTCTCTTTTGCAGGGAGTTGATTGTTAAACACTCACCAAATAAATCAGGGTGGTAGATATTAAGTTGAGCCTAACTTGTTAAAAAGCTAGATGTTTTCAGGGCAGTAAAATGCACAGAATGGGAAATTGATTTTAGCTGTTAATGAATTCTAATGAACAGCAATGGTAGAATACTGATTTCCTGATATAAATTGATCTCTTATAGAGGGCTGTTTAGATCAATGCGAGGTATTAATGGGGACAATCAGGGGCTTTTTATTCTTTGTTTGAGGGTGTAGGGTTTGTCAGGACTCTCCCTAAAGATAGCACACACAGAGAGAGTTGACAAGGAAGGTTTGGAGTGAACACAGAATCCCTTAACACCATTCACTCCTGTAGTTCCCATGGAAGAATGATACATAGAAATTCTGTGCCACCCACTAGGATAGAAGCAACAAAATGGCTCAGACCACTAGGTCTGTGGGCCTGAGCAGCTGGTCCCAGAGAAGGACTTGTTTCTCACTGTCACCTGGGGCCTCTCCTGAACTGCGGAAAGGAGATCGGCTTTAACTAGCCAGGAACTCTGAGACCCTTAATTTAACGCTATGGTGGTGGTTTAGTCGCTCAGTCATGTCCAACTTTTTGTGATCCCCTGGATTGTAGCCCTCCAGGCAACAGTATTGGAGTGGGTAGCCATTCCCTTCTCAAGGGGATGTTCCCAACCCAGGGATCAAACTCCAGTCCTCTGTATTGCAGCTGGATTCTTTACTGATTGCGCCACAGGGGAAGCCCTCTAGGTCAAATTAATTACCTAGTTTGTCTCTTTTCACATTCTGTCATTTCTGGCCCCAGGAAAGCTGTGACTGAACAGTGCATTCAAATCTCTTATCACCCTCCTTGTTAGGATCTCTGAGAACCATTCACAGACTTTGACTCTGTTAATCCACAAGCAAACATTTTTGTTGTGGTTTGTTTGCAACTCATCTTTTAAATGTTTTTCTTCAAATTTTCTATCTGTAACATGAGGTCAGGATGGGAACTCTAAAGCATCAGTCAAGGGTGTGAGGCAGACTAGGGGCCAGATGTGCCTGGTAGGCAGATCTAGAAAGGCTAGTGAATTAGAATAATCCAATGGCTTCAAGGCCGTCAACTGAGAAGCTACACAGAGTCAAAGAGATCTACCTGCAACAGCAGGATTTCAGCCATGAGATGGTGGAGATGTCTGAGTCCAGCCCCTTGTATAAGAGGTCAGCATAAGACAAGGTCTGTGTTGGGACTTATTTGGGGGAGGGGGGTTGATTATGCCAGTCTATGTCCTAAAACTTGACTTTTCAGGCTTGAATCCTTGTTGAGGTATAAAAGCTCCATATACCTCAGTTTCCACAAGTAGTAGAATGGAAATAAAATTTTTGCCTATATTATAGGTTTGTTGGGCCTCCCTGGTGGCTCAGATGGTAAAGAATCTGTCTGCAATGCAGGAGACCTGGGTTCAATCCCTGGGTTGGGGAGATCCCCTGGATAAAGTTATGGCAACCCACTCCAGTATTCTTGCCTGGAGAATTCCCATGGACAGAGGGGCCTACAGTCCATGGGGTCACAAATAGTAGGACACGACTGAGCAACTAAGCATAGCATAGATTTATTCTGAGAATTAATACATGTAAAGTATTTCTGAGAGTCATTGATTTTCAACAAGACTGCACACAATGGGGAAGAGAGAGCCAGTTTTCCCAATACTACTTATTGAAGAGATTATCTACATGCAAAAGAAAAACTGGACCCTTTTCTTGCACTGTACATGTTGTTGTTTTTCAGTCACCAGTTGTGTCCAGCTCTGCGACCTCATGGACTGCAGCATGCCGTGCCTCCCTCCCTCATGCGACCTCATGGACTGCAGCATGCCGTGCCTCCCTCCCTCACCATCTCCTAGAGTTTGCCAAAGTTCATGTTTGTTGCATCAATGGTGCAATGTACATAGAATCAACTTAAAATGGATTAAAGACTTAAATAAACATAAAACCTGAAACCAGACATAAAACTCCTAGAAGAAAAGCAGAAAGAAACTTCTTGATATTGGCCTTGGCAATTTCAATTTCTTGAATGTAGCACCAAAATCATAGGCAGCAAAAGCAGAAAAAGACAAATGGGGTTACATCAAACTAAATAGCATTTGCACAGCAAAGGTACATAACAACAAAATGAAAAGGCAACCTATAGGATAGGAGAAAATGTTTGCAAATCATATATCTGATAAAAGGTTAATATCTTAAAAATATAAGAAACTTCTACAGTTCAATAGCAAAAAGACAACTCAATTTTAAAAATTGACAAAAGAATTGGATAGACATTTCTCCAAAGGCATACATGGCCAACAGGGATAAAAGGAGCTCAACAATACAGATCAACAAGAAATGCAAATTAAAGCCATAATGAGATATTGCTTCATACTTGTTGGGATGGCTATTACCAAAACAAACAAACAAAAATAAACAAAACCCAAGAGATAACATATATAGGCAAGGATGTGGTAGGGAAGCAAATTGGTGTGGCCATTATAGATAACAGTGTGAAGTTTTCTTAAAAAATGAAAAATAGCAATCCCACTTCTGGGAACATGCATCAGAAAGAATTTAAATAATAATCTCAAAGATATCTGTACTTCTGTGGTCACTGCAGCATTATTTACAATTGCCAAGACATCAAAGCAACCTAAATGTCCATGAATGAATGGATAAAGAATGGGTCTGTATGTACAATTGGATATTATGCAATCTTAAGAGTGAAGGAAATCTTGCCATTGAAACATCAATGACTGGAGGACTTTATGCTAACTGAAATAAACCAGACACAGAAAAACAAACACTATAAACACCTATATGATGATTCTAAGACAGTTAAATGCATTTAAGCAGAGAGTGGAATGGTTGCTACCAGGGAATGAGGGAGGGGAAAGCAAGGAGATATTAGCTAAAGGGTATAAAATTTCACTTACACAAGATGAATATGTCTTAGACATCTACAGCATAGGGTAGTGCCTATAGTTCACAATACTGTATGTCTAAAAGATGGTAAGAGGGTTGATCTTATGTTATGTGTTCTCATTACAAATAATGAGGCAGAGGGAGAAAACTTTTGAAAGTGATGGATAGATTTTTGGCCTGGATTGTGGTGATGGTTTCACGGGTATATTGTTGTTTGCTGTTTAGTCACTGAGTTGTGTCTGACTCTTTATGACCCCATAGCCTGCCAGGCTCCTCTGTCCGCGGGATTTCCCAGGCAGGAATACTGGAGTGGGTTGCCATTTCCTTCTGCAGGGGATCTTCCTGACCCAGGTATCGAACCCATGTCTCCTGCATTGACAGGTAGATTCACGGGTGTTTGCTTATCTCTAAACTCACTATGTGGTACACATTAAATATATGTACCTTTCTGGATGTCAATCATGCCTAAATAAAATATTTGAAAAAAAAATGACCTCAATGAGTGGAAAGATGTTCCATGCTCATGCTTAGGAAGTTTCAGTATTGTCAGGATGTCTGTTCTCCATCACTTACTTTGTAGATTCAACACAATCCCAGTCAAAATCCTAGAAACTTATTTTGTAGATATTGACAGATTGATTCTAAGGCCCAGAATAGGCAACACAACACTGAAGGAGGAGAACAAAGTTGGAGGAGTAACACTACTTGAATTCAAGGCTCACTATAAACCTATGGTAATCAAGCAGACTTCCCAGGTGGCTCAGTGGTAAAGAACCTGCCTGTCAACGCGGGTGACGTGACGCAGGAGATGTGGGTTTGATCCCCGGGTTGGGAAGATTCCCTGGAAGAGGAAATGGAAACCCATTCCATGAGTTTGCAAACAGTCAGACATGACTGAGCACACACACACACAGTGATCAACACCCTTAGATGGTGATGAAACAATAGATGAATAAATAGATCAATGGAGCAGACTACAGATCCCAGACACAGATTTACATGAATGCAGTCAACCGATCTTCGACAAAGAAGAAAAGCCAAGTTAATGGAGAAAGGACAGTGTTTTCCAGCAAATTGGACATTCAACATGCAAAAGAGAAAAAAAGAGGTTCCAACCATAAGACATCCTAACAAAGGCAAAACTATGAAGATAGTGAAAAGATTAGTGGTTGTTAGGGATTCATAAGAAGGAAAGTAGGAAGCAATAGGTGGACATTTTTAGCATAGTAAAACTATTCTGTTCGACACTGTAATGGTGGGTCAGGACAGTAGACATTTCTCTAACCCCACAAAACTGTGCAATGTGAAGAATGAACTTTAAAGTAAACTATGAACTTCACAATAATATATCAATACTTACTCCTTAATTATAACAAATGTACCTCACTAATGCAAGATGTTAAAAACAGGGGAAATTGTTTTGGGGGGATAGTATATAGAGACATTGGAGAAGGCAATGGCACCCCACTCCAGTACTCTTGCCTGGAAAATCCCATGGACGGAGGAGCCTGGTAGGCTGCAGTCCATGGGGTTGCAAAGAGTCGGACACGACTGAGTGACTTCTTTCACTTTTCACTTTCATGCATTGGAGAAGGAAATGACAACCCACTCCAGTGTTCTTGCCTGGAGAATCCCAGGGATGGTGGAGCCTGGTGGGCTGCCATCTCTGGGGTCGCACAGGGTCAGACATGACTGAAGCGACTTAGCATATAGAGACATAGCTGCTCAATTTTTCTGTATATATGCTTGAAAAAAATCTATTTCTTTTCAAAGAAATGTCTCCATTTCATGGATGATAATTCTGAAGCTCAGGACAAAGAGAAAGTAAGTAGCTTGATAAAGCCACTCTAGGAGCGATTACATTGGGAGTAGGTTATTCAGAGGAGAACTCAGGAGCAGAGACTCAAAACTAGGAATCAGTTTTTCTAATCTAAGAGCAAACTCAGGGCTTAGGTAAAGAGACTAAATGAGGCTCTTTCATTAAACAGGTATATGCTATTGTGACACGAATGTGGGGTCCCAGCAACTGTATTTTTAAAAAACTTTTTTGCCACACCACACAGCATATGGGATCTAGTTCCCCGGCTGGGGATTGAACCTGCATCTCTCACACTGGAAGTGTGGAGTCTTAACCACTGGAGCACCAGAGAAGTCCCCCAAAACTATTTTAACAAGTGCCCTAGATGATCCCGACAGGCATTAATGTTAAAGGACTGTCCTGGGCTATTGATGGGGAGTCAGGAATCAAGGCAGTGCTGGAGCCAGGCTTGATGGAATGAGGAGCAAGCCGGAGCTCGGTGTGGATGCCTGTCTATACCCTCTTGGATGTTACTTAGAGCTTGCCTGGGCTGGGAGTGACAACCTACAGAAGGTGTTAGGATAGAATGTTTTCCTTTCCAGCTATAACAACTTATCCATGGAGCTTAGTAGAAAAACAGTCATTTTAATCCTGTTTCTGTGCTTTGAGACTAAGAAGAAAAATACATTGTACTTTTTTTCATTTTCCTGACTTTATTTGAAGGAGGAATCTTTCATTCATTTAACAGGTATTTAATGAGTGTCTACTGTATGCCAGGCATTAGTTAGGCTCAGGGATACAGTGTGAACAGATTGTACTGGTCTCATGGAGCCTTCATTCTCAAAGGGGCAGACAGGCAAATAATAAACAGATTTTTTTTTTCTTAAATAGGGTATTTCTAGGTTCCTTGCCTCTCATAAAGCTTGTGTTTTTGCATCTCACAGGAGACTTCCTCCCTCAGTTACTCCGTGTAAATGTACCACATTGTTCTGTAGATCTGGGATGAGCAGATGTCCAGCATCTTCCATGCAGAGAAGAATTATGTGCTTGAGTTGTTGCTGAATTCATTCTTCATGTGATGAAGAATGTACATTTCACATTATTTTGAATATTAAATGACAAAAAATGGGGAAAAGAAAATAAACCATGCAAAAACAACTGCATAACATTAGGCTAAGGATTTAAATTCACCAAAAGAAGGAAATTCCGAATTAAGTCCAAATATTTAGGACCACACTGCCTTTTGAACCACACTGATGTGTTACCAGGATTCTTTCTTCACCTGGTGTTTTCTTGGCTTGTCACTTTGACACTCAGCGAGTTGGTCACTGCTCAGGGAGAAATGATCTCCACGCTCTCAGGTTGTCCTGTTTTCTTTGCTGGAATTGGCATTTAGGATTCTGACTAAGCAACTTCAAACAGAAGGGTCTGTTTGTTTCAACTTTGTCTGAAAGCCGATCCTCTTTATTAAAAGTTGCGGCATTGCAAAAGTAAGATCATAATCAATTTCAATACTGTTTTTAAAAAATGCTTCCACTCCAAATTAAAAAAAAAATCAAAGAAAGCTAAGGAGTAAACTCCAAAGGAAAAGAGGCTCCTGGGGAAATTGTAGGGGGAGTTTAAACCTTTGAACTTTGCACCAGTACATTCTGGCTTCCCAGGTGGCGCTAGTGGTAAAGAACATGAATGTGGGAGACATGAGGTGTGGGTTCTATCTCTGGGTCAGGAAGATCCCCTGGAGGAGAAAATGGCAACCCACCCCAGTATTCTTGCCTGGAGAATCCCATGGAGAGAGGAGCCTGGTGGGCTACAGTCCATAGGATATGGAGCTGGATATGGCTGAATACCAAGAACTGCCCGTTGTAAGGCTGCTTTACCAAAGAGAAATCAACATATCTTTAGCTCTATTTTTTATAATTTTCTACCCTTGACTTGCTAAATCTACTGAAACTACCCTTTTCAAAGCTCTAAATCAGTAGCTTTCAAAGTTGACTGCATTTAGAACCCCTCAGGGAGCTTTAAAAAAATCCCAGTGTTCAGGCCACAATCCAGATGAATTATATCAGAATTTCTGAGGATGGGATCTGGGTATTAGCATTTTTAAAGCTCTCCAAATGATGCCAGTGGGCAGCCAAGTTTGAGAGCAAGTGTTCTAAGTAACTGGTTAATAAGCCCTGTGTTAGGCAGCCATTTGCCAATAATAAAATAATTGTTCTGTGGCTGAGAGGAATGCGTGAAAGAATATAACAACTGATTCAGCTTTTCTTACATTCCTATCTGAGAGAGAGAGACAAAAAAAGAGAGAGAGAGAGAGAGAGGGAAAAGAAGACTCCAGAGAGATTTGACACTATCAAGAAAAAAGACACTAATTTTAATGTACTTAATAAATCTTGAGCAGTAAGTAAGCAAACTGGATTTTTTTTTTCTTAATAAGAATGTATGTCAGTCAAACTAAATGGAAGCAATGAGGAGGCTGTGAAGATGAATGAAAATTCAGGACAAAAATATTATTTAGCAAGACAAGAATGACAGCGTTTGAACATATCCTATGTCTATTACAAGCACAATCTTTTACCAGGTAGACAAGGTGGAGCTGGGGAAAGGGGTAGTATCTTGTCAATGGATGGCTCTGTGCCTGATGTTCACAAGTTCAGGGTGAAGATCCAGAGAAAATCCAATGCCTGAGTTTTTTCTAACTGAGGTCTTAATGGAAGTAAGTGAGAGAATATTTGTGTAAACAGTAGCTTTCCTAGTATTTGGTGATGGGAAGTGAAGTGAAGTCACCCAGTCATGTCCAATTCTGCTATCCCACGGACTGTAGACTAGCAGGATCCTCCATCCATGGGATTTTCTAGGCAGGAGTAATGGAGTGGGCTGCTATATGCTTCTCCAGGGGATCTTCCCAACCCAGGGATCAAACCTGGGTCTCCCACACTGCAGACAGACACTTTATCATCTGAGCCACCAGGGAAGCTGCATCAGATTGTGTAGTGCTTGATATTTCTAACAGGCAGAAATTGTTTTCACTGTATTCCCAATTGGTAGATGGGCACGGAGACACTTGGGGTCTTTTCAGGGTAGCACCTGGTAGGAAATAACTGAGTGACTCTGAGTTCAGGGGCATTCACAAAATAACATGAGCAGGCATTATGTGGTTATGGCACCAAAGACCACTTCGGAGTGACTTCTTTTAAAAAAGATCGATTTTATTTTGGGTTGTGCTGGGTCTTCGTTGCTGTGCATGGGCTCTCTCTAGTTGCAGCCAGCAGGGACTTCTCTTCGATTTGGTGCTCAGGCTTCTCATTGCAGTGGCCTTTCTTGTGGCAGAGCTCAGGCTGTAGGTGCGCAGGCTTCTAGAGTTATGGCTCGCTGGCTTTAGGGTCCTTGCTCAGTAGCTGTGGCCAATGAGCTTTGTTCTCTGCACCATGGGATCTTCCCAGACCAGGGATCAAACCTGTGCCCTTGGCATTGCAAGGCAGATTCTTAACCACTGGACCACCAGGGAAACCCAGAGTAAGTTTGTTTTTGACTCATCGAAATATTACTTCTAATATGTTACCTAAGAGATGAGCACTACTAGTCCCTTAAAATGATAGTTCTCTTTTGTGCTTAGAGGTGATGATGAATGAAAAGTGAGTGATTTTCTGGTCTTTTTGGATAATCTGGATTTAAAACTTGCAGATTCTCCAAAGGCAGGATTATTTAATCAGAGTTGGCTTAATGGATAGTAATTCTTTCTTCATTTTTTTCTCCAGAAAGAAATGTCTCCAGGTAGAAAAAGTGATTTAAATAGAGTCAGAGGCAGGACTCCAGACTCTGCCCAAGTCACCGCCTACTCTTCTTAGCTGTCTTCCAGGTCAACACACCGATAATGTGCCTAGAGAGTCAGGGCAGTGAGATAGTTGAGACTTGGGCTGTTCCCTGTTGGAATCCTAGTGCTTCCTTTCACCAGCTGTGAGGCCACCAGCAAGTTCTGACATTAAGCATCAGTTTCTTCATCCATTAAATGAGGAATTTATGATAGGTTTGGACACAAGAGTGTCCAGTATTGGGTCTGGCATGATGCTTGAGTAGGCAGTCAACCAATGCCAGGTGTTCCTGTTTCATTGGATTATTTGTTCCTATTTAAAGAATCCTTCATCAAGGTTTACTGCCAATATGTGTAGTATTTCTCTGTGACAGAGTTAAATAGACCCAGATTTGACCTGATGTCTTAAATCACCCGAGAGATGGAATTGTGAGATATTTGTTATGCAACTGTATATTTGTTGTAAGTTTCATTTTGAGTCCTTTATCATAAAGAGAAGGTAGTTTGACTAATAGCTGTAGTTGACCTGAAGTTAAAATCAACTCTCTGGGTGCTTCTAAGTATATATAAATTATCAAATGATGCTGAAAATAACCTCTGACAGGCTCACTAGAAGTTTAAAAATGAACTGTTTCAAATCAACAGAGAAAGTATAGACACCATGGGATGACGAGCAGGATTTTTGTTGGTATTTAAATACATGTGGGCTGACTGGTCAACCCACAGTGCTCAAGCTCCCTGGTTGAGGATGGGAGCTACCAGTATCATCAGAAGAGATCCAGGCATCTTTGTCACATTGTTTAACCTTATCTTAAATTGCACACAAGGAAAAGTCCAGCAGAGGGGGAGCTGTACGGAATTCCAGATTCTACAAACCACGGCTCAAGCTCTGCCCCTCTCACTCAACCTCTTATCTTGAGCAACTGAGTTATATCTTCTGATTTTGTCTGTTCATCTCCAAAAATAATAGTACCTGCCCCAACAGACCAATGTGAGGCTTACATAAAATAAAAGGTTTGGTACAGTGGGTGGCATAGAGTACATACTAGCTGTTACTGTTGTTATAATCATCATTATTGTTAGATTCAGGGACTCTTTCCAGAGCAGAGGAAGTTCAGGGGAAAGGAAGTTAAACCTTATTCAAAAAGAAGAAAACTGAGCTGCATGTGTATGGGAACACACTCTGACAAGCTTAGTGCAGTCATTTGGCCTAGGTTGTGATGTGTATGTGTGGCTTCAGGTATTTTGACCACATTCTCCATTTGTCATTTTTTATTTTTTTTAACTAAGAACTATTGACATCTTAGAAAATTATGTTAAGTTTCACCATCACAGAAAGATCAAAGACCTACCTAAGTGATCTCTTCTAACTCTGTCATCGCTAATTACTGATGTAACTGAAATCAACATGTAATAGTAGATGTTGCCTCCTTTCTTTGCTTTTCTTTTGGAGCTTTATTTTGTAATGAACACAAATTGTTCCTTGAGATGTCTATTGCTCCTCATGTGCCCAGCATGAGAAACCATTAAGTACACTGAAGACAACTTCCAGGCTAGTTGCTGAAACTGGGTTAACTATTGACTGGAATTCTTATGTGTAACCTCATGTGTCTAAGGGGAGGGGGCCTGAGGTCAGTAATGAATTAGGGGCAAAAGACCATGGTAGTTGCCAGTAACATCTTCCATTCCAAGCTGTATTAGTTTCCAAGGGCTACCTAACAAATATTGCAAGACTAAGTGGCTTAAGACAACAGAACTCTGACACCAAGGTGTCCGCAGGGCCGCACTCCCTCTAACCCTGACCGGGGAGCCCTCCTTGACTCTTCCCAGCTTCCGGGGGCCTTGCCAACAATCTTTGGTGGCCCTTTACTTGCACATGCCTCATCCAATCCTCTGTCCTCACATAACATTTTCCCTGTGTCTCTCTGCAGTCTTCCCTCTGTGTGAATCTTCACTTGATTTCTGTAAAGATCCTATTTCTAAATAAGGTCACATTCTGAGGTATTGAGGGTTAAGGCTTTAGCTTATCTGTTTAAAAATGATTTTCATGGAAAGAGTTTACACCATGATACCAGGGATCCTTATATTTAGACTCCATGGGTCTCTGAGGCTCTACATCTAGTTATGGCAATTGAGGGAGTATGGCAGACGTCAGACACATTTGAATGTCTCTCCAACTACAGTGCCATACGTTTCAATCTCTTAAAAGTAAACTTTGCCATTATGTTGTGAATACACTGCATTGTATTTGTGTGTGTGTGTGTCTGTTAAAATTATAAATTTGCAAAAGATAAACATTTAGAATTTACTGTGTAAATTTTGCAATCTTGTTATGGCATTTCTATTTCATTGGGAGCCTCAACATATAAAAGTAGCCAAGGCTTCTGAGTATGAGTTGTGTGTCTTCATGGCTTAACATGATTTGAATCTCTTTTTGGAGGATTTATCCCAAGGAGGCAACTATATTCCTTTATTATTTGCTTTCCAGCAAAGAAACATTCAGACCAGGAAAATCTGTGACATATTCCATTGTTAAAATCAATTTCAGGAAAAGGAAATAACAGTTAATAAAAATCACAGGTTCTTAGATGAACTAGGCACTGTGCTAAGGGCTTTCCTTATATTATAAGGTGCTATATTGATAGTTATAAAATTTATTGGAATTTAATAACATTTAGCAATGAGAAACATTTAACCCATAACTTTATTGACTGCGTAACTTTGAGAAAAAATATGGAAAGATCTCGCCTTTTAAATCCTGATTTACTTATTCTGATTTTCCCCCACTCTTGCTGCTTTACTTGATTATTTTGTATAATGTATTATTCCCAAAGTTTCTCTACTTCTTGTTTTAAGAATGCAAAAACAGCATTTAAAAGGAAGTAGGTTTCTACCCTCTTGACATCTGACATGCATTGAATAATAGCCAATTGGCTTTCATAAATGATGAATACACTAGTTGTGCATTTTATTGAAATATATACGTATTTAACCACTGTGTGAAAATGTCCTCGTGTATCCTATTTTTACATTTACTTTGAAACTTCCTAGTCCTTGAGGTATTTTTATGGTCAGGCACAGATGCAGGCAGTGATTGTATGACCACCCTTGGATTATGTATTGCATCTAATGAAATTAGCTTTTTTACTCACCCCTGGGCAACCTTTGGAAATAAGACAATAGTCTCAGTTGTTTGTTTCCTGGAGAAATGTTAATGATTAACTTAAAAAAGGAAGAATTTCTTTTATTCCACTGGCTAATTTTTCATAATTCCATACAATTGCTGTGTACCTTATCTTTGTTTAATACATCCCATGCAAGATATTAACTTCTATAATGCTAGTGTACATTTATTTTTGGCTAAGAAGAAAGCACTACCGTACCTAAAGACTTTAGTTCTTTCCAGTTGGGGTGATTGTTTTTTTATATTAAGCCTTGTCTGCAGCCAGAAAATGTTGCATTCAGGCTTTGCTTTAGTGGTGGTTAGATAAAGCATCAATCTGATTTATTTGGATACTACCTTTTGCCTGAATCCACATAATAACTAATGTTTTCCACATGTACCAGCAAATTTTTATGGGTGTACTCCAGCACGATGTAAAATACTAAAGAAATGTGAGTTACTACTACTGGCTGAAGAGTTTGCAGCCTCTGAGGAGTGTTCTTCAGGGTATGCTTAGGTGGACAACTCAGTGTAACATGTGGTACGTGATTTATTAATCTGAGGTGGATGAAGCATCTGCAGGGTATTTAGTGGAGGGTTGGGTTATCCGTTAGGGTTGAGAGAATGGTATCTGGGCTAACCCAGAAGTCCTGCCTGATGGGCTGGGCTGAAGAGAGAAACCAATTTGCTTGCCTGATGACCTGACATCTGAGTGTCTGGATCCGGGCATGAAGCTAGAGGCATAGCCCTGAACCTTGTATGTTAACTACCTCTTCTCATTTACGTATAGTACCTTAGTGGTTCAGATAGTAAAGAATCTGCCTGCCACGCAGGAGACTTGGGTTCCACCCCTGGGTTGGGAAGATCCCCTGGAGAAGGGAATGGCTACCTGCTCCAGTATTCTTATCTGGAGAATGCCATGGACAGAGAGAGGAGCCTGGTGGGCTACAGTCCCTGGGGTCACAAAGAGTCGGACATGACTGAGCGATTAACACACACACACACATACACACACTGCTTCATAGGTACTAATATTTGTCCCTACTGTATTCTGAGGGACGTGATATTCTGAGGAAACTAAGGCTAGACTCTCCTCCGTCTTGGTCACAGATAGTGAAAGATTGAGCAGATATTTGAACCCTGACAGGTTGATTCCAGGTACCCCTTTGTTTGGAGTTAGCTCTTTATGATTCCCTAAGGAGGTTATATGATAGAATTCAAAGTTTTGGGTCTTATGTGTAGACAGCCCAGGGTTCAAATCCCAGTTCTACACTTAATAGGTGAAGGTTTTTGAGTTCATTACTAAAACCTTTTTGGGATTCAGTTTCATCATCTGTACCTGAGAGAGAGTGAAAATGTTAGTCACTCAGTTGTATCCGATTCTTTGCAACCCCATAGACTATAGCCCATCAGTCTCCTCTGTCCATGGGATTTCCTAAGCAAGAATAGTGGAGTGGGTTGCCGTTTCCTTCTCCAGGAGATCTTTCTGACCCAGGGATTGAACCAGGGTCTCCTGTACTGCAGGCAGATTCTTTACCAGCTGAGCCACCAGGAAAGGCCAATACCCAGCCTGATAATTATTAAGTGTTCAAAAATAGCAGTGATTTCCCTTTGAACTGCCGACTTATATTCCATCCAGCCCCTCAAGTGGATCTCACAGCACTTGCTGTGCTGAGAATGGCACCATTGCCACACTGGTAACCTGCCACTGCTCCCATAGATGCTTCTCAGATTTAGGGCCTTAGCTAAATTTCCAGGAGTTTTGTTTCCCTTAAAGCAGAGGTAAATCCATCCAGACATCCTCCTTTTAAGTACCAAAGGCTGCATCTGTTTTAAACCAAAAATAATACCTTGTGATTGGAAATGTTTCAGTAAAATTATTTGTGTGTTTTATTGAAGCAGAGGTTACAATTATTAGCGACACCAGGAATTTCAGACATTTAAACACAGTCTTGACTTCTCCAGAGCAAACCACATCCCTGTGCAATTATTAGTTTATCTAAATACCTTCCATCCAAACTTTAAACTGGAGCCAGCCACTGTGGGAGGTGATTCCTCTGAGGACACTCTCTCTACCATGCTTCAGTGGCAAGCAAACGTGGAGCTCAGCTGGGGGTTGCGATAAAGGTGACTTGGTTCTATTAACTAGTAATTTGCTACCTGGCTAGGGTCACTTCCTGCTGCTGCTGCTGCTGCTACTAAGTCGCTTTAGTCGTGTCCAAATCTGTGAGACCCCATAGAGGGCAACCCACCAGGCTCCCCCGTCCCTGGGATTCTCCAGGCAAGAACACTGGAGTGGGTTGCCATTTCCTTCTCCAATGCATGAAAGTGAAAAGGGAAAGTGAAGTCACTCGGCCATGTCCAACTCTTATCGACCCCGTGGACTGCAGCCTACCAGGCTCCTCCGTCCATGTGATTTTCCAGGCAAGAGTACTGGAGTGGGGTGCCATTGCCTTCTCTGGGTCACTTCCTAGTCACTGCAAGTTTGGCCAAGTTATTCCGGCTCCCTATTTGGAGCTGACCTTAAGGATTTAAAAGAATTAAAAACCGGGTTTCCTTCCCTTGGAGTTCCCTCCTTCTGTCACATGACCTCCTTATAACATCAATTTCAGCCTGTCTCTCACATCCCAGCATCCCAAGAAGAGAAGGGAACTCAAACAAATAAAAAAAAACAGCCTATCCTTCAGAGCCTTAAAATCTTCCCTCCAGTTGAAGGCTAAACATTTTTGTTGTTATTTTTGCTTACTTATTTCATTTTAATAATAGCTTGCAGTAGAAAGAAGCTATAATTTCTTTTAAATTTGAGGTAAGTTATCAGAATGGGTCGGCTTATTGTATTACTAAGAGAAGATGAGTTTGGTCTCTTTTTAAAAGAGCAAGTGTGTTAAAAGTGTTAGTCACTTTAGTCAAGTCTGACTCTTTGCGATCCCATGGATTGTAGCCCACCAGGCTCCTCTGTCTATGGGATTTTCTAGGCAAGAATACTGGAGTGGGTTGTCATTCCCTTCTCTAGGGGATCTTCCCGACCCATTGAAATTAGGTCGTTTGAAATTAGGTCTCCTACATTGCACGTGGATTCTTTACCTCCTGAGTCACTAGGGAAGACTTATCACCAAAATTACTAAGATATAGGAATTACGATCTCCACCTATAGGCAAGTAACCAAAGCTTAGAGAGAGTAAGGCATTTGTGCATGATCATACCGTGGCTCAGTGTTAAAGAATCTGCCTGCCAATGCAGGAGATCCAGGAGACACGGGATTTATCCCTGGGTCGGGAAGATCCCCTAGAGGAGGGCATGCCAACCCACTCTAGTATTCTTGCCTGGAGAATCCCATGGACAGAGGAGTCTGGCAGGCTATAGTCCATGGGGGTTGCAAAGAATCAGACACAGCTGAAGAGACTGAGCATCAGGAACAGCAGCAGTATACATAGGTGGGGCCAGAATTTGAACCATGCTATCGAAAGCCAATAGTTTCCCAGTCACTCCCTGATGCTTAAATTTGGGAGAGCAAAGATGCAAGGCCTGCAACCTTCACCACATGCCCCAAACTCATGTCACCTGAGTGATGGCCTCCAACAGGCTGATGCTTGCTGTTGCTGTTTTAAACCCATCTGTTCTCCCTTAACCATTAAACATTTAGTCATCCCGATCTGCAATTTGCTAATACTTATATCCAACAGGAAGTTGTGAATTGTGCCATGCCTTACACTGGGGGAAGAATCCTTGAATTCAGGATTCAAGAACCAGGTAGAAGAAGGGGAGCTACTGAAGACTTTAAGTAGGGCTTTGATGTGAACCTATTTGAGTTTGAGGAAATTCATTGACAGTAGTGTGGAGAATGGATTAGGAGAAGGATGGAAGGCAAGACAGTTCAGAAAGTATTTTGCTGGTCCAAGCAAGAAATCATAAGGGTCTGACCGACACTTTCTCATGGCAAAATTTTAGAAGCACTTAGACCTTTTGTGAGTTAGTGTACCAGGTGAAGTTTTTTAGCAAGCAGTCCCAATATTGTCTGAGTGCCTCTCTTTGAGTACCTCTGTCATTCCAACACTTTAGGGGAGATGATTGAGTTCAGTCTTATCCCATGAGACAGTGGGGATGTTTTAAGCCAAGCTGTGTGGCGAGGTGGGGGTAATGTGCACATTTTCATTTTATAAAGATCACCCAGGCAAAACTGGAAGCAGGGAAACCAGCGAGAGACTTGCAATAATCCCAGTGAAGATAATTAAAGCCTTAACTGAGTTAGTAGTTATAGCAAAAAAAGAGGAGAGGATGAGTGAGAGAGAGGTTAAGGGTTTAGAATCCACTGGGATTGGTGGTGTGGTGTGGGAGGTGAAGTCTGAGAGGGATGTTGGGTATCTCTAGATTTCTGGATTGGCTGATGTTGGTGCCTTGTTCATTGGGGTGGAAGGCGGGGGAGGAAGAGCTCACTCGGCTGGGTGTTCCGGAGTTCAGTTTGGGACTGCTGCATTTAAGGGTCTGTGGGACCCCCAGGTGGAGCTAGAGGTCTAGGAAGCAGTTATATAGAAGAGCCCCGTCTCACAAGAGAGCCCTAGGGTGAGGGTCTTCTGAGCACAGGTATCAGTGGAAGAAAGCGGAATAGATGAGACTGGCAGGAAGAGAGTGAGGAGGAAGAACCTGTGATTAACAGTTGGTTTTAGAGGAAAGGAGGTGAATTCTCACCTACCTGCCATTTAAAACATTTCTTTGTCAGATGTGGCATGTAAAATGAGCATTCCATTCAAACAGCAAATGTGCCTGTTTTGTTCATTCTTATTGCAATATTTTTTTTAAAAAAATTAAATCTGGAACCAAAATGTACCAAAACTAAAAGTTAAAAAAAAATAACTTAATTACTCTCATTACCCAACTTCACTCAATCTCTTCTATCACAATCTCTGCAAAAATTTTGATAAGTCACAATAAAGGACAGAGACTATGGACCTAACAGAAGCAGAAGATATTAAGAATAGGTGGCAAGAATATACAGGAGAACTATATAAAAAAGATCTTCATGACCCAGGTAACCACGATGGTATGATCACTCACCTAGAGTCAGACATCTTGGAGGGCAAAGTCAAGTGGGCCTTAGGAAGCATCACTATGAACAAAGCTAGTGGAGGTGATGGAATTCCAGCTGAGATATTTCAAATCCTAAAAGAGGATGCTGTTAAAGTGCTGCACTCAACGCATCAGCAAATTTGGAAAACTCAGCAGTGGCCATAGGACTGGAAAAGGTCAGTTTTCATTCCCATCCCAAAGAAAGTCAGTGACAAAGAATGTTCAAACTACCACACAATTGCACTCATCTCACACGCTAGTAAAGTAATGCTCAAAATTATCCAAACTAGGCTTCAACAATATGTGAACCGAGAACTTCCAGATGTTCAAGCTGGATTTAGAAAAGGCAAAGGAACCAGAGATCGAATTGCCAACATCTGTTGGATCATAGAAAAAGAAAGAGAGTTCCAGAAAAACATCTACTTCTGCTTCATTGACTATGCTAAAGCCTTTGATTGTGTGGATCACAACAAACTGCAAAATTCTTCAAGAGATGGGAATACCAGACCACCTCTTCTGCCTCCTGAGAAATCTCTATGCAGATCAAGAAGCAACAGTTGAACTGGATTTGGAACAACGTACTGGTTCCAAATTGGAAAGGAGTACTTCAAGGCTGTATATTGTCATCCTGCTTATTTAACTTATATGCAGACTACATCATGCAAAACGCCAGGCTGGATGAAGCACAAGCTGGAATTAAGATTGCCAGGAGAAATATTAATAACCTCAGGTATACAAATGATACCACCCTTATGGCAGAAAGTGAAGAGGAACTAAAGTGACTCTCGATGAAAGTGAAAGAGGAGAGTTATGTGCGCCCGTGGCTGATTCATGTCGGTGTATGGCAAAAACCATTACAATATTGTACAGTAGTTAGCCTCCAATTAAAATAAATTAACTAATTTTTTTAAAAAAGCTGACTTAAAACTCAACATTCAAAAACTAAGATAATGGCATCCGGTCCCATCACTTCATGGCGACTAAATGAGGAAACGATGGAGACAGTGACAGACTTTCTTTTCTTGGGTTCCAAAGTCACTGACGGACAAGGAAGCCTGGTGTGCTGCAGCCCATGGGGTCGCAAAGAGTCGGACATGACAGCGACTGAACTGAACTGAATTGATGTCATAAGACATTCAGTGCTTTCTCTAGATGTCGTTCATTCATTCATTCCTTTTTGCATTTATTTGTCCAGTTTTCCACTAAATGTTTATTGAGCATCTCTTACATGCCAATTGTTGTTCAGGCCCTGGAATTCCAGTTTTGTATAAGACACATGAAGACCCCTAGTGTCATGAAATTTACATGATACTTAGGGGTGACATTTGGAAAACATGGAAATATTTATAAGGAAGAAAACTTTAGCATGTCCATGGAAACATTGCCATATACTTACATTATCTCATGAATCTAATTTAAAAGAAAATATTGGTAAAATTTTGACATGCATGCAAGTAGTAACGGACTTCCTGATGCCTTTGTTTTCCATTGTTACATTTCCTGAAATCTGGTGATCTCTAGGATGCACACTCAGGCATTTTTTTTTTTTTTTTATGGCTTTGAATAGACTACACCATCTCCTATCCTGTTAATTCTTTGCCTCTGAATCTGGACAGTGAAAAAACCAGGTACCATGACTGCTCAGACCTTCCTTCCATGAATGATGAGGAAGACTCCCGGGCAGTCTTTGGAATCTGTGGGTGTGAAATTACTCTTGATCCCCAGGAACACCATCCTCAGAGCACTGGGAGCCTGGGATGCAAAATTGACTTGGCTTGCTCACCCAGGTGTATTTAAACAATCTCTTCTTTAGTAATATCTGCGAAAATGAAGTTCTTCAAGCCACAGAATTAGGTGATCGTACAGTGAAGCAGTTGGACCAGTCAAAACTGTACTTGATGAATGAATAATTCGAGAGCTTTTTTATGAAAGTGACAGGTTTTTAAATGGCCACCATATGGGGGCAGGCAGGTGGCTGGCAAAGGTTTCTGTCCTTCTTTTGCTAGACAGGCTGCCCTCCAGCGTGCTGTCAATGAAGGGCACTGATACAAAGTGATTCCTGAAGGCTCTTGCCAGGCAGGGTCTTGACAGAGGCCACTCCTGCCTGAGCAGGTGGCAGGTGCGGGACTGGGCTGAGCCCCGAGCTCGCCCGCAGTTATGCTGTCAGCCTCTTTCAGCTCTAATGCTTCATGACAACTGCCTACCTGGACTATGATAATGGCAGAACACCTCTGCAAAATTGATGGGGGAATTTCACACAGAAGAGTGGCTTCTCGTGTTATGTGAGGCAGAATGCTCTGGTTCCCTTTGCCAGTGGGAGACAGAAGGTTAGGGTCAAGACCTGGGCAATGGTGTAGATTTGAAAATCCAAATTTCCTGTTGCCTCAAACTCCTCCCTGGTTCTGCATGTCAGACACATTTATTTTCTCTCAAATGCATGAGCCTGGACTGTTTTTTCTTTTTTTTTAATGTTATCAAAAGACTATCTTTGAACTGGATTCCATATGACATTATGTAACATAGAAGGCTGACAGTGAATGTAATGAGTCAGTGCTTCCACTCCGGATCAAGTAGGATAAATACTATGTTGTCCTTGGTTGTCTGGATCAAGCTGAATGTTTTGTGTGAATTATACAGCTGATTGAAGCTTGTTCAGCAGTTCATAGTTGATCATTTATACTGAACTGTTTAACATCCCTCTCAGCACAGATCAAAACCACATTTTTATCCCAAACCTTTGTTTTCATTTGGGGCTTCCCTGATAGCTCAGCGATAAAGAATCCGCCAGCAATGCAGGCTTCTCTGGTGAGTCAGATGTTAAAGAGTCTGCCTGCATTGCAGGAGACCTGGGTTCAGTCCCTGGGTCAGAAAGATCCCCTGGATAAGGAAATGGCAACCCACTCCAGTATTTTTATCTGGAAAATCCTGTTGAGGGAGGAACCTGGCGTGCTACAGTCCATGGAGTTGCAAAGAGTCAGACACAACTGAGTGACTAACACACACAAAGAATCCGCCTGTAGTGCAGGAGATTCAGGAGACACAGGTTTGATGCCTGAGTCAGGAAGATCCCCTGGAAGAGGGCATGGCAACCCACTTAAGTATCCTTGCCTGGAGAATCCCATGGACAGAGAAGCCTGGCGGGCTACGGTCCAGAGGATCTCAAAGAGTTGGATGTAACTGAGCGACTGAGCACATAACTTGTTGTCATTTAGCTTCCCTTGTAGCTCAGTTGGTAAAGAGTCTGCCTGCAGTGCAGGAAACCCAGGTTCGATCCCTGGGTTGGGAAGATCCCCTGGAGAAGGAAATGGCAACCCACTCCAGTATCCTTGCCTGGAAAATCTCATGGTCAGAGGGGCCTGGAGGGCTGCAGTCCATGGGGTTGCAAAGAGTCGGGCATGACTGAGCGACTAACACTAACACACTTATCAAAATTATGAAGACTGAATTAAATGGACTTAGTTGCTTTGTTTCCTGGTTTTTAGGAATAGGATCGATACAGTCACCCCAAGAGGCTATAAAGAGCTAAGTGGTAATCAGAGAAGTAAAGTATTAAACCCTACTTATTAGAAAATTAAATGAAATCCTGCATGTAACATGCTCATCAAGACACCTCAATAAACATTAGCCTTTATTCTTGTTGTTAGACAATGATTTAATCACCAGGACGCTTGGTGTTTCTGTCAGTGTTCAAATTCTGATGTTTTCCTCTCATCTTTGTGGCTGGAGAATTGGAACCGGACAGCAAGGTGGTTCATTTGTGTGTACACTTCTGTCAGAATCTAACAGAGCAACTGCATGAATGTGTGTGAAAAAGTGAAAGTGTTAATCACTCAGCCGTGTCCACCTCTTTGCCACCCCATGGCGTGTAGCCCACCAGGCTCCTCTGTCCATGGAATTCTCCAGGCAAGAATACTGAAGTGGGTAGCTTCTTCTCCAGAGGATCTTCCCTATCCAGGGATCGAACCCGGGTCTCCTGCATTGCAGGCAGATTCTTCACTGCCTGAGCCACTGCTTGTAAATGGGCAGCTGGACAATTCACCTGTGCGTGTCTCCAGAGCATGCCGATCTCTACAACATGTGAAACTTGAGGCCATTTCTAATATTATCTAAGTAATAAATGTACTGGTATCCTACTGTAAAGTCGAAAATGGACTATAGCAAAAACATATGCCTTGAGGAAAACAATGTAAAATAGAAGTTTCCACTTCTTTCCTCTCATTGGAAACTAGGCATTCCAGGACTGTCTGTGCCTTAAGTATGGTTGCTTCTCTCAGAGAATCATTTTTGAACAGGCAGTGGTAAACCCACTTGTCGGGGCAGATATTTTTAAAAAATAAAAAAATGAATGATGTCCCAGATGTCAAACATTTCCTATAGTGTTCACAGGTTTAAATATTAATCTTGGACTTATTATGTTTTATCTTATTTTAGTTTAACAAACACTTTTACAGCATTTATTATATACCAATGCTATTCTAAACAAATATTAACTGCGCATGACTGTATGAGGCGATTACTATTATTAGCCCCCGTCTGACGGGTGATGAAACAGGCAGTGAGGATATGTGACCTACCCTGAGTTTATGCTCTTCATCACCAGGCTGCCGCTCTCTTCAGCGTTTGGGGCAGCCATGCTATATTTCAAAGAGTACATCAAGCTTCAAGCTAATTTTTCCCATATGAACTTGGATGTCTTTACAGGATATCTTACTAAACTTCAGAGAAGCTTAATTTTGTAGTTTTCTCTCAGAAATTGGAAATTGCCACTAATTGGTTGTTTCAGCTTTAAGCATGTCAACTTTTCTGAGTGTCAAAACTTTTTCTATATAAAAGCCTTTGTCGTAGCCCTTTTCTACCCTCCTCCCCTCAGATAACTTTAAAAAGAAAAAATGGGAAATGGTAGCCTGAACACACACTCACAACTGCCAAGTGCCTCGGAGAACCCTGAAGGATATACTCAGGTTGGAAGAACTCAGTCTTCCAAGATCGGAAATCCTTAAGGTCAAGATCTGGGGGTCTCGGGGTTGCAGGTGCTGAGTGCTGACGTTTCCACTGCCATTGGCGTTTGTGTGTGTGTGTGCATGCGCACGATGTGTGTGGAGGGGGAGTTTTGCTGTTGGAGCCTAGAGGGGAGAAAGCAGATCCTATAGAAGTTGGGTGAGGCCTGAGCTCTCAGTGCAGAGCTCCTTAGCTGGCCGTTGGCATTTCATGATCAATCTCCAAGAGAAGAAACTTCAACGTTTTTGCTCAGTCGGTGAGCACTGCCCCGGACTCCAGAATCCCGAGCTGCTTGGTACTCATGTACCCACCCCATGATGTGAGCTGACAGGAGGAAGCAAAGGGAACTCAGTTACTTGAAAGATAGAGATGGAGTAGCCGTGAATGGAGGAAGAGTTAAAGAAGAGCACTTGAATAATGAAATGAAGAAAGAAAAACAAAGAATTTAGAATGCTCTAGCAATGCTTTCAAAAATGATGAGAAGAGTAAAACCATAATTTTCAAATGAAAGCAATTAATTAGTGGAAGGGAAGAAGAGAATTCTTACCACTGAAAACAAAATTAGTGATCTGGAAGTTCAAATAGAGGAATGATTTTAAATGCATAGCAAAAAAAAATGAAGTGAAAGAAATTAAAATCATGAGTGAAAGATAGCATAAGAGACAAGGAAGACAAATCCAGGATATATAATAAACCAATAATAAGCATTACTTAAAGAGAAAAAGGAAGAAGTAGAAATGAAGCAATACTGGTAGAATATGCATATGTGCTTCCCTGGTGGCTCAGATGGTAAAGAATCTGCCTGCAATGTGGGAGACCTGGGTTTGATGCCAGGGTCAGGAAGATCCCCTGGAGAAGGGAATGGCTACCCACTCCATTATTTTGGTCTGGGTCGCAAAGAGTCAGACATGACTGAGCAACTTTCACTTTGGTCTTCCCTGGTGGCTCAGATGGTAAAGAATCTACCTGCACGGCAGGAGACCTGGGTTTGGTCCCTGGGTTGGGAAGAACCCCTGGAGGAGGACACGGTAACTCATTCCAGTATTCTTGTCTGGAGGATCCTCATGGACAGAGGAGCCTGGTGGGTTACAGTCCATGGAGTTAAAGGAGTCAGACATGGCTGAGCGACTAAGCACACACGTATACGTGTTACCTGCATGGGTGTATGTGTATGAGTAAATCCATAAGCTGCAGGAACACATGAATTTTCAGATTGAGAGAGTTCATCAAATTTCAAGATGGAATAAAATTTAAAAATGCTCTCCAGTAAGTATATAATTCTCCCCCACCTCCTCTACATTATTATCTATTACAGATGGGTACACTGAAGGAGGAAGAGTTTTTTTTCTGCTTTGCAAAGAAAAAAAGAATCCAGGCAATTCCAGTGCAAAGTACTTTTTTACAAGGTGGGATTGCAATAATGAACAAGGTAGATACAATCCTTCATTCGGAAATTAGAGTCCAGTGGAGGCACACCAATTAGTGTTAAAATGGTGTGTTATACACTATAATAGGAAACCCAGGGAGCTCACATAGGTGAGGACCATGGATCTCAGGCTGGAGGGAGTGGATGAGTTAGCTGGGAGAGAAGAAAATGCTCCCAGAGAGGTAAGAGGACTCATTTTGGAAGACTTGGAAGCAATTTTGCTGGCAAAATTCAGGAAAAAAGAGTTAGGGGTGGGGAGGCAGAGAGAGATGAAGCAGAGAGTTTAAGGTAGGGCCAGATCAATTAGCAGGCTGTTTTGATGGCTGGGCACCATTCTGGATGTTTTCATCTTCATGATGATCATATGGCACACATATCCCCATTTTTCAGATGAGGAAGTTGAGGCAAGGAGAGGTTAACTAACTTGCCCAATGTCACCCAGCTAGTTAAACAGTGGAGCCAGGCAGTCTGGCTCCAGAGCCCACACCCTACAAATGTTGACAAAGGAAGGATTTTATTTTGCAGGATTGGTGGACCTTAGGGACCGTATCTAGTGGTTTCAGACATACGAGGATAGTCTTGGCTAAGCAACCCTCACGTAGCCCCATTGCAGTAGCTGACACACATGCCCGCTTGTTGCATCTGTGGACTTATCTGAGTGCTCTTAAACCGTGGGTAAATGATCCCCAGGCTGTCTTTAAGATAATTAGAAACAAATGGAAAATAGTTCGCCTGTATTATCAACAGCATATCAGCAAAACTTGTGTCTTAAAATGTGCATTCAATTTCTAATATTAAAAAATGTAGTTAAAGCCATATGTTGTATATTATCACGCATCTTTGTGAAATTAGGAAGGGACCCATTTGAATAACCATTTTGTTTAGATCAAACTTACTGGAGGTTTTTTTTTTTTTTTTGTCTTTCCTCTCTTTTCCCTTTGACCCTTCTGTAAATCCAAATATGAAAGAAAAACTGTGTGTGTTGTGTGTGTGTATGTGTGAATGTATGTACATATGTGAGTGCCTGCAATGGGGATGAATTGTCAAAAGCCAGCACCATAGGTTTGGAAGATCATTATTTGGAGAGATGGGTAGAAGGTGGGAAGGTAAGCCATCGTTCAAGAAGTACATAGGTTGTTGGAAGTGAATACATGGTGGTCCCCAAAAGGCTCTTTCTTTTTCTTTTCTTTTTTTTTTTTGGCCTAGAACTTCAGTGAGAGGTAGGGGGGCTGGTAGATGAGTGCTGGCCTGCTTTGTCTAATCTTTTAGTTATTCCCCTAAATGCCTAATGACCATATCATGTAGCTCTGGGAGAAAGCCTTTTAAAATCTCTGCCCCAACCAGTACTTGGGAAACTTTAATCATTGTTGTCTCGCTAATTTCCCCATTTAAGGTCATCATACATAAGTAAACACAGGATTGTCTGGATTTCCTGAAATGAGCAATCCTATGAAAGATATGCCTTCAATATTCCGTTCTGTTTCTAGAGAATGAGAATCATGAAAGGAATTATACTGGTATATTTGGGAATACAAAATGTTAAACAACCACTTTGTACCAACCAGTGAGCCATTTCCATCCATGCTGCGCAGACGTGAAGTCACAATAGGCCCTAATCAATGCTGGCGGAAGTCCATCAGTGTCATCACCTGGAATGTTCGAAGGCAAGGGTTCTATGGATTCCTACAAATGAAAAAAAAATCATGTTGTATAACAAATTAGTTGGTTTTCCAGGGAGACATAAGCAAAGGGGTAAATGGCTTAAAAGAATAAAAGTGTATTTCTGATCCCTGAAACTGAAAGGGCCTTGTAAAACACAGAGTTTAGCCAAGGTAAGAAAAACAAAAATCAAGAATAAACATGAAATCAGTTGATTTAGTCTGCCTTAAGTAAAATTGAACAACAACAAAATCTCTTGATTGTAGCAGCTGAATCAGCAAATAGAAGAAAAAATCTTCCAAAGAATCAACCCTATATTTACAACCCACTTGAGGTTTTTCACTCTGACAGACTAGTCACTAAGTATAGACGGTCCTCCCACTGTTGGTTTGTACAACTTTAAATTTGTCTCTTTCTTTGGTCTGGGCCCCAGGATATATTCTAAGTTCAGACTGTGTCACTTTGTGCTTTTGAATTGATGCTTCGTCTATAACAAAGAGGCTAAGATTTTCCATGAAAATTTTCCCGTGCAAAAATCTTGGGGACAACTCACCTCAATGCCTAATAACGGGGAAAAAACAAGGAAGGCCATTGGGATTCAGTGTCATTCACTTTGGTAAATATGTATAGAGTATCTACTTTGGGCAAGATGACTGGTTAAATGTATCAAGATCAGCAAAACTTAGTCCTCATTTTTAGGGCTGTGTATTTTCTAGTGAGAAGGTAAGATAGGTGAAGATTCCAGTTTGAGACAGCCAGGATTAGAAAAGAAATGGTTAAAAAGATACAGAAAAGTGTTGTCTGTGTTCAAAGGATGGAACAAAAGCACTTCCAGATGTGGGAATTGGGGAAATGGCACTTTCCTTAGACTCTGAGGAATGGAGAAGACTTTGAAAGGCTGAAGGCAGATAGTTTCAGAGGGAGAAAAGTGTGGGAAGACACATGTGGGGAGTCAGCTACTGGTGGGACCTGAGAGAGGGAGAGCAGCTGAGGAATGGCGGGCTGGAGCCACTGGTTCAGAGTCTTGGCTGTCAAGCAGAGGCAGGTTTGGTAGCCATTTGAGAGCTAAGCTGTGGAGAAAGCAGTGCTAGAAAAGTTATCCATCTTGGTTCAGAGAAGACAGCTATGTCAGTGAAGCAGTGTTAACAGCCAGAATGTAATTTTAAACGATTGCCAAACTTTGCTCTACTTACAAAAGGAAATTAAACAGATCAGAGTCACAATCCCAGCCACTTTTCTCCTACCTTGGTTTTTTTCTCTTCAATTTCCTCATATTCAAGCTTTCAGCACCTCCCATCACTTCTCCTTCTCAGCCCCCACACCCAGCCGATGTGGATTTTGTCTCTCTCATCCTCTCTAGGCCTAGCTCCTTCCAGGAAGGCTGTTGTAATCTTCCCTCTTCTGGCCCCTCTGTCCTGTCCATCTTTGTTTATTGGGGACTGGAAACTTAATCTGATGGTGGTTCTCAAGTCCAAAGGGCATGGATGAGAACTGAAAAATGACAATGGAGAGGAAGGCATAGATGGAGAGAACTTTGGTGGCAGAATGAACAATAGAATTCAGCAGCAGATACCTGGAAAGGAAGAGGAGTCAAAGGCAGCATCAGGATTTAAAGTGAATGGTGAGTGGTTGGCAGGTGGACAGAGAACTCTGGGAGAGGCAGTTTTGAGGCAAGACGATGATTTCAGTCTCAGGAGTTGACCTACAAAGTCTGGCATCAGTCAGAATTTTCAAGAGAGACAACATTTCTCTAAGTGAAATGCTCAGATCAGTGTTTGACAGACAGGCTTTCACAAAGAGATGGGCCATTCAGATTGGCCAAGGTTTTAACAGGTGGTATGATGAGTAAAGATATTGTGAGATGGCAGTTTATGACATTTTGTCTTTATCCTACAGGCAATGAGAAGTCACAGAAAGTATGTGAGCTAAGGAATGATTTTTTTTTTTTCAAAGATGAGATGAAAAAAGACATGTTGGAAGGAGGGACAAGCATTGGAGAGAAATACAAGACTTTTGCTGTAATAAAAGGGTGAGGGATTAGGAAACTTAGGCTGGTAACAGTGGGAATGGAAAGGAAGAAACAAAAATGAGAGATGTTTTAAAGGAGGGAATGTGTCATTGAAGGCTGTGGTTTAGGGCTCAGGAAGATCTGGTCCCAGTCTCTGCCCTGACACTTCATCACTATGTGACCTTGGGCAAATACAGTCATTTGATATCTCTCTGAGCCTCAATTTCCTGACCTGTAAAATGAATATGAATAGCATGCCATCTCATTGCACTGTTATAAATATTAAAAATAAAAAACCACATGAAGTTCTTAGTATAATGTCATGAAACTAGTTAAGAATGCTTTTTAGTACTAAATGGACAAAAACATATCTTCACCACAGAATGATTGTGAAGAATGAATCAACAGGAACAGGTCCTAATTAAGTATGAATAAAAGGAAAGGAGTAATTGATGCTATGTTTTGAACTTGGGTTACTGGAAGTGAGACTAGAGAAACAGAAGTTGGGAGCAGGAAGCTGAGAATGACAGTGAGGCTAGCTTTCCCACGTTGAAAGGAGGAGGTGGCCCTGCCTCTGGAACTAAGAAGTCAGTTCTACCCCCAAGCCTGTCCTGTGGGCCCTTGGTGGCAGTGACCACTAGCCTCTGAACAGCCTTCAAGGTCACTCTTCTCTTTCTTGAACACTAAGACATGTTTGCAGCCAAATCACTCTATTAGTTCATTTCTTGCTTGGAGAATCCCAGAAATTTGATAGCCTGCCTTCCTTTCGTCCTGGTTCTGTCCCTGTCAGTCCAGATTGGAAGTGTTTCTAGTGAGATGGTTGCTTGGATCCACAAGTCCCATACTTCATCTCTTCTGTAAGTAGTTGTCTAGCCATGAAATTGAAAGATGCTTACTCCTTGGAAGAAAAGTTATGATCAACCTAGACAGCATATTAAAAAACAGAGACATTACTTTGTCAACAAAGGTCCGTCTAGTCACGGCTATGGTTTTTCCAGTAGTCATGTATGGATGTGAGTTGGACTATAAAGAAAGCTGAGCACAGAATTGATGCTTTTGAACTGTGGTGTTGGAGAAGACTCTTGAGAGTCCCTTGGACTTCAAGGAGATCAAATCAGTCCATCCTAAAGGAAATCAGTCCTGAATATTCATTGGAAGGACTGGTGCTGAAGCTGAAACTCCAATACTTTGGCCACCTGATGCGATGAGCTGACTCACTGGAAAAGACCCTGATGCTGGGAAAGATTGAAGGTGGGAGGAGAAGGAGATGACAGAGGATGAGATGGTTGGATGGCATCACTGACTCAATGGACATGAGTTTGAGTAAACTCTGTGAGTTGGTGATGGACAGGGAGGCCTGGCGTGCTCAGTCCATGGGGCTGCAAAGAGTCGGACACGACTCAGCGACTGAACTGAAGTGAATTGTCTAGCCACACCCTTGACATTTCTCCAGAGTGTCCTGGTTTTTTTGTTTTTGTTTTTTTTTTTTTTTTTTTCCAACATGAATGGAAGGCTATTTTCCCAATCAAGTTGTGGTTTCTTCTCCCTTTTCAATTTATCTTTTTCCTCTTGAGTTTTACTAGAAGCAGCAAGGAGAAACCAATCTGAGCCTTCAGCACTTTGCTTAGCAATCTCTTCAACTAATTATCCAGGTTCATCACTTATAAGCTCTACTTTCTGTTGCACAGAATACAATTCAGTCAAGTCTACTGCTTTATAACAAGATCCTTCCAAAAACATGTTCCTCATTTCCTCCTGTGAAAAAGTGAAAGTGTTAGCTGCTCAATTATGTCCAACTTTCGTGTTGTGACCCCATGGACTGTAGCCCACCAGGCTCCTCTGTCCATGGAATTCTCAAGGCAAAAATACTGGAGTGGGTAGCCATTTCCTTCTCCAGGGGATCTTCCTGACCCAGCGATCAAACTCAGGTCTCCCACATTGCGGGCAGATTCTTCACCATCTGACCCACAAGGAAAGCCCCTGAAACTTCACCAAAGCACTTTTAACATTCACATTTCTAACAACTTTCTCTTCAAGACATTTTAGGTTCTTCCTATCGCGTGCCTCAGAACTCTCCCCCCTTCCGTGTATACCCTATTCCAAAGCATGTATACATTTTATTTGTTATAGTAGTAGTCTACTTCCTCAAAGCAAAATCTACATTGATTTATTAGAGCTCTGATAACAAAGTGCCACAGATTGAGTGGTTTGAACAATAGAAATTTATTGTCTCATGGTTCTGAAGTTTAGAAATCTGAAGTCGGGGTGTTGGCAGTATTGATTCTTTCAGGGCTGTGAGGGAAAGAGCTCTTGAAAGCCTCTATCCTTGGCCAATAGCTAATCGTGTCTCTCTGTGTCTCTTCATATGACAGCCTTTCTATGTGATACTTCTTTCTGTCCAAATTCTCCTTTTTATAAGTCATTCTAGATTGGGATCCATCCTAAGGACCTCATTTAAACTTGATCACCTCTGTAAAAACCCTATCTCCAAATGAGGATACATGCTGAGGTACTGGGGTTGAGACAGGGTTGAGACTCCATCCTTTTCTTTTTCTTTCTTTTTTTTTTTTTTCTTTTAGGGACACAACTCATAAAACTTGAATTACAAGGGTTGAATCAAGAAGGTTTTACAATCAAATTTTTCACATGTGGATTTTCTAAATCAGTCTTGTGCTTTCAGAGGATTGCAGCTTTTGACACTTCTCATCTATTTTGATGAGCACCTTCAAATCCAGGAGAAAACAGATAACATTTTGCCTTTTGCTGAATGATAGTAGCTTAATGGCAGTAGGGGTAGGGTGGGGTAGGGAGAGCAATGAAATGGTAAAATTGATTCATTTTCCAGCTTTGCCATATATGGGTCTCTTGGCTCTCAAGAAAATGAGCTTCCTTTGATGAACTGCTTTTCCATTTTAGTCTTTTCTCTGCCAAAGTAGAAACTCCTTCTGCATAAAGCTCTTATTAAGGATGTATAGAATTTATACCTCTTAATAGAACTTAATCATAAGACTGGCTAGTAATCTGCTTCAGATTCTTTCATGTGCAAAAATTATTTTTTATGGCTATTTGAGAGTTTACATTGGAGACAACCTTACAGAAACTGCAAAATAGACTCTTGACAGTAGAACTCTAAAATCATACTACAACTCAATGCAGTATGATTTTAAAGAAGGATCCAATCTATAGAAAAATCCTGAAATTCCAGTGTTATTTGCACTCTAGGAATTACGTTAGAAACATTAACTTATAAAGCATTTCCCCCCTCACAACATTATATTATACCCTGTGGACTCCAAATTCTCAGGGCTTCTGTGTACTAACTTGTTTGCTTCTCCTTTATTTTTGACCCTCCTTCTTGCCTCCTTCCATTTTGTTTTTCGCTGTGATATACTTCCTGTTCTATGCAAAAAGGAGGCACTTGACCAGAAATATTCAAATCTATGCGCATGCACACGGAAAAGAGCCTGCTTATTATCTGTGAGATCTGGATCAGACGCTTCCTGATTGTCTGCAGCATTTTGTCAGACTCTCCGTGAGTCCTGTCATCTGGCATAGATTCTCTCCCTCGCGGAAGGCCTTCCCAAGCCCGTGTCTGGTTTGTCAGTTCCTCTCTTCTGACTGACAGAGCCAACTTACTCTGCGTTGATCGTCACCCCCTTCGCCATGCCAAGGAAGCAGATGGAATGAAAGAAATAGGAATCAATAAGATTAAAAAAGTTTAATTTCTTTGGTCTTCCCACAGCATGCCACCTTCAGTTCCAAAGCTGGAGTTTTCAGAGAAATGAATATAGCTCCTTTGAAGAAAAGTAGAGGCTTAGAAGCCTCCTGATTGCTTCTGAGTTTGCTTTGCCACAGCCTGTTTCCTTCTTTTTCTTCTCTTTATAATTACAACATTTATTCTGAGTATAATTTTCTCTCACATTCACTTTTGTTTTGATTATATGTTAGTTATTAAAAATGAGAACTATGAAGAAGCCCCATTTCAGTGTGTGACTATATAGGCTTTGGTTGTGAAATATAATAGGAAGGATACAGACTTTGAAGCCAGACAGTCTACGGTTCAAATCGTGGCTCCATTATTCACAGGCTCTTATTTTTTGGCAATTTGTTGAACCTCTATGGCTCAGTTTTCTCATCTTTAGGAGTATCAGTCTTGCTGTGTTTGTTGGTGGGGTTTGAGGGGAAGCGCATGGAGTGTCTTTTTTTTTTTTAGGACTTTATTTTTATTTATTTTTGACTGCGCTGGGTCTTCATTGGTAGATGCAGACTTTCTCTGATGGCAGCAAGCAGAGGCTACTCTCTAGTTGGGGAGCACAAGCTCTGGAGCACGTGTGATTCTGTAGTTGAGGTGCCTGGGCTCCGTAGTTGCGGTTCATGGGCACGGGCTTGGTTGTTGTGGCACACGGGCAGCATGTAGAGTCTTCCCAGACCAGGGATTGAACCTGTGTCCCCGACATTGCCAGGTGGATTCCTAACCACAGGACCACTGGGGAATCTCTCATGGAATGTCTTTAACAGAGCCTCACACTCTGTTAGTACCCAGTGATAGTAGCCATTGTCACTCTTTACTCGTGTACTGCTAAAACACAGAGGCAGATATAGACAACAATGAATATTTAAAATATGGAAAGCTTTTTAAAAAGTGGTCATGGGATTTGGTACTTTTTCAATTGGAACCCATGATATACTTTTCGGTAAGTATAATACATATATAAAGTTGGATTATATATCAACCAAAAGATTGATAATAAAGTTTTAGGCACATGCCCAAAGATCTTGTAATTTTTAATGGCCTATGAGATTTTGTGCTTTGCATATTGTTGGTTAACATGTTATTCAAATTATAACTGTATATAAGCCTGATGCTTCTGTTGGGATGTAAGCAAAATAGTACTGAACCATATAGAAAATGCCAGTCATTTGATACCATGGTCATAAACACCCTTTAGAAGCAGATTAGAATTAATTTTGTTAGAATATTTGGTTCACTAATATTAGCTAAAATGGTGGAGAAGATAGGATAAGCTTCTGTCAAAGGTGAGTGTAGTTAGACCCTAGTTAAAGTGGTAGGAACAATTTTAATCAGTAACATACCATCACAACAGGAAAGAGGGTCCAGTGTGAACTGGACTCCACTTGTATGGAGGTGACTTGGTGTTTTAAAGAAAGAATGAGAGAGTAGTGATGGGGGTGAGTGGGAGCTCTAAAGCATAGCAAAAATGAAAAATTACAAAGAGTTGATCAGTGTAAATGTTGATTGGCCCAGCCATATGTTAGCTGGCAAATTTGGTGGCTCATTGGTGAAAGATCTGCCTGGCAATGCAGGAGACATTGGTTCTATCCCTGGGTTGGGAAGATGTCCTGGAGAAAGAAATGGCAACTCACTCCAGTATTCTTGCCTGGAGAATTCCATGAACAGAGGAGCCTGGCAGGCTACAGTCCATGGGGTTGCAAAAGATTTGGACACCACTGAGTGACTAAACAACAGACTGAAGCTAGGATTCAGTCCTGCAGTGGCTGAGACACACAGGACACAGGCCTTGGGTTACATTTTAAAGGAAAGGCTTTCAGGTCCTTGAGAAACACACTCCTGGATTATAGGAGAAATATATACATTTCAAAGAGATAGAAAATGTATTAACAATTGTAAGACCCTTTTCAGTAAGTGTTCTAAGGATATCTAGTTAGGGGACTACTATCAGGTGCTGGCTAGAACAAAACTGTCAATTCTATTGGCAGCCTTGAGCTTTCTTAGGCAGGTAATTTAAGGGGTTTGGGATCATTCTAGGGGTGCAGCCCTGAACTGTTAGAAACTATTTTAGTGTTTGTTTTAAGTAATTTAATGTTAGCAGAGGGGGATAGATAAAATCATTTGTGTTGAGAATGTGTCATTTCTCAGTATTAAGGCCTAGTCAAGAAGAGAGCTCAGAGGAGCCTGACTAGAGTCTGATCAAAGATAGAAACTTTGTCATTTCAAGTCAAGCAAAAATACTGATAAACAAAAGTAGATGTTAATAAAATACATCATTTATGCACCCACTGAATAATTTTGACCACTAGCTATGTACCAGGCTCCGTGCTAGACTCACACAGGCATGGAGACTTGTCCTCATAGTAGTGGTAGAGTATGGCTGGTAGGCTATAGGGGAAGATAGACCAAAAAAAAAAAAAAAAAGGCAACATAAGAATCTCATCATAAATTAATTATAAATATAACTTACTTTTTACATTTATAACATTTTTAACAAATGGGCCAAAGAAAACCACAACCTATATATTTTTTCTTTTCTTTTTTTTTTTTGCTTCTTGTTTTGGCAGAAATTTTAAGAACTGATAAGACTGAGGAAACTATAAGGCTAAATAGTCTCATACCCTACTGAGGAAAGCATGCATTGGTACTTTATTTCTTGGCAACTATTTCAGAAATATATGGCGGAGAGATGTAAACATATTCATACCTTGTAGTCCCCCATTTCCATTTTTAGAAATTACTCCTGAAGAAATAATCAGAGATAGGTATAGTTATATATATAATATATGTTTGCTGCTGCTGTTGCTGCTAAGTCTCTTCAGTCGTGTCCTACTCTGTGCGACCCCATAGATGGCAGCCTACCAGGTTCCCCCGTCCCTGGGATTCTCCAGGCAAGAACACTGGAGTGGGTTGCCATTTCCTTCTCCAATGCGTGAAAGTGAAAAGTGAAAGTGAAGTCTCTCAGTTGTGTCTGACTCTTAGTGGCCCCATGGACTGTAGCCCACCAGGCTCCTCTGTCCATGTGATTTTCTAGGCAAGAGTACTGGAGTGGTGTGCCATTGCCTTCTCCGAGTATATGTTTATCCCAGTATTATTTAAATAGCAAGTAATTAGAAACAGTCTAAACACTCATTATGATGGACTATTAAATAATCAGAGTATATATTGTATGTTTTATAAGAGATATATTTTATATTATCCAATATACCTGAAAAGAAATTTATCAACATTTTATTGTCAGTTTGTGTGTGTGATAGTAAAGTGCTCTTTGCCATTTAAATTTTTCCATATTATTTTTTCACAGGAAGGATGTCTTTTTTATCAATAGAGGTAATTATTATGAAATTTTGTAAAACTTCTTCAAACATTGTTATTTAAATGAAACTCACTGTCTTCCCAAAGTGCTTTAAAAATTGAATTGTATAGTGTGATAAAAATGGAAGGGGTTCCCATTATTGCTACTGGAATTGTCAGTTATGTGTTTGGTGGGCTGTGTGTCAAGTCATAAAAACGTAGGGTTACGCTTGACTTGCATTCAAGTTTTGTCCTGGCGTGTACATTTTTTTGAAGGAAGATTGTAATTCTATTATCATTAACCTACTTTGTATCCTTCAGAAATAAAACATTACATGTTATTCAAGATGGAAACAGACTACATGTGGTAAAGAATGAATTAGATGTGCTTCAAGTGCATCTGAGGGAATGCAAACAGCCAGAAGGTCAGTCTCTGATAAACTGTCAGGATTTTCTTTCCTTCTTCCTCCCTCCTTCCCCTTCCTTCCTTCTTTTCTTTGAAGTTGTTGCTCTAGTTGGATACTCCAACTAGAAGTTTTTAAGGATGCTTAAGAAGTGTATCTGAATATTACCTGCGCTTTGTGATGTTCTTAGAATCACAAATTCTTCCTGCTGAGATAGCTAATTAGAGGAAACTATGCTCTGTGTAGATAAATGGGGTCACTTGTCTCAATCCCTTGTAAAAGTGCTGTCTTATAGTTTCCTTCTCTCTCAAGAGCCTCCCTGTCTCGCTCCAGCATTCTGTTCTTTGAGTCTTCATTCTTTTGATGCCCTTTGGTCTTCATGTTGCATCTTGGGCTATACTATGAATAGCTATTTCTCTGAACCTTTTCCTTAGCTGCTGATGGCTCAGCTGTGCATAATTTAGGGTTGTGCAGGATATTAGAAGGTGGATAGCATCTTTAGAATGGTTCATGGACCTTGTCACAAGTAACAATAAGCGTGTAAGGAGGGAGTCTGGAGTTGGGTTCCACAGGAATCTTCACTGGGTGGCAGGTGTTAAGAGGCCTGTAGAGGTAGATGAGGACTTTTATTATTATCTTACAAGGCTTTATGTTGCGTGGTTGAGCTTCCATAGAAATGCTCACAATGCTCTTATTGCTTGAATCAAGGTTAAATAGACAAATGCATAGTAATGTCCCTGGCCCCTTAGGTAAAGCTCTCTTAGGTCTTTTCTAACAACCTGCCACATAGAACAATATGATTTTCCTGGATTTATAATGGTCAGTGGCTATTGAATTCATGAAAGAATTTTGACTGGGATATTGTCTGCTAAATATTTACAATATATGCGGAAAGAAGGATTTATGTATTCTGATCTTCAAATATACATACATATATACATACACAGATATACATACATATGGTTAAAATTAAAACAATGGAATCCCTAAACTGAACAACAGAAAAGCACCAACTGAAAACCCAAAGATCTGACTTGTATACAAAGCAAGAAGAAAAGGTTTTAAAAAATTGTCAAACTTTGCAAGATATGGATACTAATTTGTCAATATAGAATATAAAAGAAAGATGTCAAACTGATACTTATAAGGTGGTCAAATTGAAGATTTTTAAATTAAAAGACAAAACAATTTAAAGAGGAAGATAAAATAATTAATAGGCCTCATTGAGTTTGCGATACTAAAAGCAAACAGGACAAATATAAATCTATTCAACATAAATTTGCTTGCCACACCTGTATACTAGGCACCATGTGAGGTATATGGGGAATGCAAGGTTGAATCACGCACATCGCTTGTCTTAAAGAGGAACAGAAGGAAGACCATGTGAAGACCTGAGGAGAAGATAACCAACCATAAGCTGTTGAACCTTTGAACCTTCTGGACAGTTGTGTAGGATTACTGAGGTCATTTTATTCACCTGACATTACACTATATGTGCCTGCCATGTCAAGATGGGATTTTGCTGTAGAAGTTGAATCAAAGATGCATTAATGAATCAAGATGCAGAGTATCAACATATTTGAAATAAACCATATTCTCTAGTTGAGATGTGGTCACAAGAAAGAACATAATGCTTAGGAGTTCTCTGGCAGACACCTTAAAGAAGAAAAAACGGATTAAAAAAACTAAATAAAATAAGTAGAAGATGGAAAAGAGTAACAAGAGTAAGAAAAGTAGAGACGGGAAAGGGGATTTTAGCTTATGAGTACTACCTCAAATAGCACTGGGTTTTGTGGTTTGATTATTCCAAGACTAAAAAAGTTGTAGTTTCAATAAGGTTTCCTGTTTTCTAGATTTCTCAGATATTTCAAAATATCCCACTATAAGTAACCACAGCACATTAACCAGAGAATGCATTGTTCCACAGTTGTTGCAGTATTTGGCTTTTAATCACCTTTAAGTGTAGAGGACATTTAAAATTAAATAATCCATGAAGTCATCTAGAAAATAAGAAAACATGTGATTACCATGCATTTATTAGTGAGCCACAGATTCCTTGCTGTTTCAAGCCAGTATGACTACATGAAAAGAAGCTTTTCGTAATAATTCAGCTGTAATAACATGCCTCATTTAGAATGTATTAGGAATATACTTCTCTTACTGCTGATTTAAAAAGAAAGACTATATCAGGAAATTATCTCTTCATTTGGGTTTATTAGGAAATTATGTATCAATTATGTTCAGTTGCAATTAAATTCCTCCAATTCATTATGATATACCTTCTATGAGGTATCAAAGAGGCATAGTATAAAATGCATACTACAGGGATAGTTTGAGTCATATGGTGGAGTGCCTGTATCACAAGATAGGAAGAACCTTGCATTAATGATTCGTGCAGCTAGGAGACCTTGTATTATAACGCATGGTGTAATCTCTTGTCCTGCATTGTGTGTTAGGAATTGTTTGTGAAAGAATTCTTCCATTTTGTAGCTTCCTTTATCTTGGCTCTGCGCAGAGCATCTATACAGTATGATTTTTCACTTTGTTTATCTTGTGCAGCTGTTTGCTATAGAAACATAAGGAGGGGTTTTGAAAACAATTGATTTTTTAAAAGAGATTGGGGGTTAGGAATGCTTTGGAGATGTTTGTTAGTCTTCCCATTTGAATTTAAAGCAGCTCTGAACAGCCAGTTCATTGTTAGGTGTTGTGATTATGAATGGGGCACCTCTGTGTGAAACTATCAAGTTCTTCTTACAAGACCTTCCAAGCAGAAAATAACCTTTCATTTCCTGGCCTTTACCTCCCAGAAGGAGGGGAGGAGGGTTGCAAATAAACCCAGCTTTATGCAAACCCAAGGATATAGGGTGTAATTGGTTCTTTGGATTGACCAGCTCTTACTACAGGCAGAGTGATCTCTTGGCCAAATCATCTAGAGTTCATTAGCAAACGGCTCTTTCATAAATTTAAATGATCCAATCATATCATTTGACTTTAATTCTTACTGTATTAAACACAGCATGAAATACTATAAACAAGTGATAACAGTATTGATAGGCTTTTTAAAAATACCATTGTTTAATAGACACCCTTGTCTCAGTCTTTTTGTCTTCCCCCTGAGTATACCTGCATCATTTACTTCTACTGAAGGAATTCCTTGGAAGTACTTTCTCATGATGATCTTGTTTTTGAGTTTTGCTGCTTCTGTTTGGTTGCAGTCTATATTCTAGCATCTATTAGTTTTCTGTGTTGAAACTGTAGGGAGAGCCTTGTATAAGTTCAGTAAATTCTAGATATTATTTGTAAATTTGATAGATTTAGATATAGTTACCAGATTTAATAAACATGGCTAGAATGGTCCAATTTGTAGTCATTTAACCCACTCCAGTGTTCTTGCCTGGAGAATCCCAGGGACGGGGAGCCTGGTGGGCTGCTGTCTATGGGGTTGCACAGTCGGACATGACTGAAGTGACTTAGCAGCAGCAGCAGCAAAAAGATGCTAGTTTTTTTTTTTTTTTTTTTTTTTTACTATTTTTGTGAGGTATAACTTACGTACAATAAAATGTATAGGTACTAATTATAGAGTTTAAAGAGTCTGACAAATGTATATCCATAAAGCAACCAATCTATTATGACTTATAACATTTCCATAATCCCAGTGAGTTCCTCCATCACCTTTTCCCATCACTCTATATATTTCTTTCCAGCCAGCCCATGCAACCGTTATTCTGAATTCTATCACCAGATTTTTGCTTTACCTCTTTTAGAATTTTAGATAAATGGAATTGTACTTTGTGTTTGACTTTTTTTTTACATGACTTTGAGATTCATCTACATTACTGGTAACTACAAATTGGCGCTTGCCATTGGTACTTGCTGTCTACCTCTACAAGGATTAAATCATGTGCTGCTGCAGCTGCTGATTTTCAAGACCCCTGGAGGGAGTCTAGAGTCGAGAGCAGAAATGAGGCACTCTGTGCTTGGGGAATAAAACAGGCAGAACAAGTCTTCAGATAGTTAGGTATTTTCAGGAATTGATTTTATGAGCCCAGTTCTTATATCTCCTCCTATCTGTGCATGCTTAGTCGCTTCGTTCCAACTTTTTGCAACCCCATGGACTGTAGCCCGCCAAGTTCCTCTGCCCGTGGGATTCTCCAGGCAAGAATGCTGGAGTGGGTTACCATGCTCTCCTCCAGGGGGTCAGCTATCTGGACTAATTCAGCTATTTGGACTAGGTTTTAATAAGGTCAAAGTTGAGAGCAGAATGTGTGCATAGCCTACAGAGTCAGAGCCTGTACTCCTGAGGTGCTCAGCTCCATTTCAAAATCATGGCGAATGTGTGTTACATGGTCCCCACCCTGCAGAGTGCTAGCACTTTAAGTTTGTTAGTTGCTCAGTCATGTCCAACTCTTTGTGACCCCATGGATTTGTAGCCCATCAGGCCCCTCTGTCCATGGAATTCTCCAGGCAAGAATACTGGAGTGGGTTGCCATGCCCTCCTCCAGGGGATCTTCCTGATCCAGGCATTGAACCCATGTCTCCTCTGTGTCTCCTGTAATACAGGTGGATTCTTTACTCACTGAGCTACCTGGGAAGTCCCCTCATATCTAGAAAAACAATAAAACTCTTCAGGATGATAACTCCTCCTCATGACTAGTAGAAACCTTCTGCAAAAACATATGCGCTTGATTGCATATATTCCCCCCTTCAGCAAAATCTAGTTTATACCCACCTTCCCCACTGTCTCTTTGGAGCAGTTTCTCAGAGCTATCTGAGCTGCTGTCTCCAGGGCTATAGTCCTCATTTTGCCCCAAGTAAAACTTAGCTTGTAACATTCATGTTGTGCATTTTTTTTTAAGTCAACATACTGTGATTTGTTTCTTTTTATTGCCAAGTTATATTCCACAGCATGAATATATCAACTTGTTTAACCATTCACTTGCTGATAGACAGTTTAGATCAGGCCTATTGTAAATAGAGTTTCTGTGAACATTCTTCTACAATCTTTTGTAGAAATAAGTTTTCGTTTCTTTTGGGTGAATACCTAGAAGTGATATTTCTGGCTTATAGAGTTGTATATATTTAACTTCACAAGTAACTAGTAAAAAGTTTTGCAAAATGGCTGTACCATTTCACATTCTACCTGTAACATATGAGTATTGGGTATTCCATATCATCACCAACACTTGTTAGAGGAACCTTTTTTTTTTCTTTTGGCCACTATAGCATGTGGGTGGGTAGCTTTAATTTGCATTTTCCTGAATGAGTACTTTGAGCACTTTTGATGCACTTTGGTCATTTTTATATTTTTTTACATGAGATGTCTTTTTTTCTACTATTTTTATTAGTTATCCATCTTACCATTAAATTAGTTCTTTAAATATTCTGGATAGAGTCCTTCACAGATGTATATATTGTGAATGCTTTTATCCAGTTGGCCTCTTCATATTACTAGTGGTGTTTGCTTGATGAGCAGGTTTGAGTTCTGATGATATTTATCAGTTTTTACTTTTATGGTCTATAGTTTCTGAATCTCATGTAAAAATTGATATCTGCCTTATGTTTGTGAAGATATATTGCAATATATTTTGAGAAGTGTTGCAGTTTTTCTTTTTATGTTGGATCAGTGATTTATCTCAAATTAATTTGTGTGTATTAATTTGAGGTAGGAATTAAGGTTCAATTTTTTTCCATCAGATATCCACTTGTTTCAGCATCATTTGTAGAGAAGATTTTCCTGGGTTTGCCCAATAGATTGCTTTGGTACATTTGTAAAAACAGTACTACTTATAAGGGTGAGCTGATTTCTGGACTTTTTCTGTTCCATTGAGTATTCTTACGTATTTGTCCCTTAGGCATATTTCCTTATGTATTCTTATCCTGACGTCACACTTACTTGATATTACAGCTTTATAGTAAGTATAAGTCCTCCAACTTTGTTCTATTTTTCAAGTGTTTTGGCTATTCTAGTCATTTTTATGTAAATTTAAAAAAATCAGTTTGTCAATTTCTATAAAAACAAGATTTTTCAAAGAATTAAGACTTTTTAGAGGAGTTTAGGATTCACAACAAATTGAGGGAAGCCACAGAGATTTCTCAGATAACTCCTGCCCCTGTATGTGCATAGACTTCCTCGTTATCAACATCCCCTATCAAAGTGGTACAGTTATTGCAACTGATGAATCTACACTGACACATTATATTCACACAAAATCCATAATTTACATTAGAGTTCACTCCTGGTGTTATACATTCTGTGATTTGGACAGTTTATGATAGGTATCTGTCATTATGCTATCATACAGAGTATTTTCACTGCCCTAAATAACCTCTGTGTTCTATGTAGTCATTTCTCCCTCCTCTCCAGTCCCTGGCAACCATGATTGTTTACTGTCTCTATGGTTTTATCTTTTCCATAACGTCGTATATTTGGACTCATACAGTATGTAGTCTATTCAAACTGGCTTCTTTTACTTAGAAATATGCATTTAAGATTCTTTGTGTCTTTTCATGATCTGATAGCCCTTTTGGGTGTGTATGTGTGCTGAAAAATATTCAGTTGTCTGACTGTATCAGTTTATCCATTCAGCTACTGAAGGACATTTTGGTGGCCTGTAATGGCTGTTATAATGAATGCTGCTATCAACATCTGTGTGCACATTTTTGTGTAGATATAAGTTTTCAGGTCTTTAAATACTAAGGAGAACAATTGCTGAATTATATTGTAAGAGTATGTTTAGTTTTATAAGTGCTGGTCAAACTGTCTTCCAAAGTAGTGGTGCCATTTTGCATTCCTGCCAGCAATGAATGGGAGTTCAATGTTCATTTTTTTTTCTACTTTGTTTCTCTCTGTGTGCTGTCTTCAAGTTCATCTATGTATTCTGTTCAATGGTTATTAATATCACTCAAGATTATTTTGTCTCAGATATTACATTTTTGTTATAATTGTTTTTTTACTTTCAAATAGCTCCTGAGACTCTCCATAGTTTCATTCATTATATAATACCCTGTGTATTCTTTAACATGTCATAAGTTATTTAAACTTTGTTCATTATTGGTAAAATTTCTTTTGACTAACTTTTCCCTTGACTACAGGTCACATTATCTGGTGAAGTGATTCTTAGTTTGGATAGTCATGGTAATAGATTATTTAGGTGGTGTATTCTGCTATCTTCTCTTAAGGTGTTATATGCAGTTAAATTAACTGGCAAGTAACCTTGGAGGCTTGGATTTTCTTTTTTAGAGTGGGTCTATTTTAAGTATTTTCTTCATCTTACAATTAATCTTAGTTTTAGGAAGTGACTTTTATTCTAAGACATGGTCCTTCTGGGGTTTCCATAGAAAGGCTGAGATGCTTATCTAGTCCCTCTCGGGTAGAAACATGTGAAGCTAAGCTTTGGCTCCCCTGTGCTGGGCAGCACCTGAAAATTCTGCTCACATCTTTCAATCTTTCAGATACTGTTTTCCTCTCAAATTCTTTGGAGTTTTAACTGTGCATGCACAGCTTAGGGGTCAGCCAAGATTTGAGGAAAATTTATAGGCAGATTTTAAAATTTCCCCTCTCTGTGCATTGCTTATTTATACAATTTCCTACCTCTTTTACAGCTGCTCTTAAAGTACCATTCACCTTTTTTTGACTCCTTTACATTTAAAAACCTGAATGTCTCTGCTTTATTTCTAGACCTCATATAATATAGACTGAAGAGTATCCCCTGATGATAAATCTAATATGTATGTATTTCCCTCCATTTTTTTCAAGGATCAAACTGTCTCCAATTTATACGTTCTTTTGGCTACTCTCTATTATTGTCCAAAAGAATTTTTAAGAACTTATCTAGAGGTCATAAGGGTTAACTGTAAAGGGTTAGTCCTCTATAAGCTACCAAAACTGTAACTCCAAAGAAACATTTTGGAGTTCATGTCTTTAGATTATCCTTGGAAATCAAGTAAAATATTATAGTTAAATTTATAATGATATCCATAAGACCTTTATCATTATACCAAAACAGGACTTCCTCAGTTTAATCATGCATAGTTGGGTTTCTTCCTAAAGTTGTGATAAATATGTTCATCTCTGTTTTGTTTATGGCTGAGCTTACTATTTTTCTTTAAAACATGGTTGTCCCCTAATGTTTTTATTTCAGTAAATAGTATCCAGTTGTTTAGCCCAGAAACCAAGGACTTATCCTTGTATCCTACTTTTTCTTTAGTCTTATCATCCAAGAGGCAGTAACAACAGTGACTTAGAGATAGGCTCTGCCTGGCTTTAAACCCTGTTCTTTCTCTTAGCTGTGTGATCTTATATTAAGTCTTTTAAAATGTTTAGGCTAGTTCCTGGCCCAAAGTAAGTGCTAAATAAATGTGTAATTTTATACCATCAATAAAAAATTAGTCAATCAATTGAAATCATTCATTATATGAAAGTGAAAGTCACTTAGTCATGTCCCCCTCGCAATCGCATGGACTATACAGTCCATGGAGTTCTCCAGGCCAGAATACTGGAGTAGGTATCCTTTTCTCTTCTCCAGGGGATCTTCCCAACTCAGGGATCAAATCGAGGTCTCCCGCATTGCAGGTGGATTCTTTACCAGCTGAGCCACCAGGGAAGCCCTGGTGATGAGATATATATATATATATATATATATATATATATGTGTGTGTGTGTGTGTGTGTGTGTGTGTGTGTGTTTATGCACACACATATATATACATATGATATTCATTATATATCATCATTAAAATTTTTCCATTTCTCTGCCATTTCCTAGCCTAAGCCCCTACTCCCACCTGAACTGTTGTAATAGCCACCTAATTGTTCTCTTGATTCTACTCCCCATCCCAGTTTATTCTCCATACTATAGCCAGATGGAGCTTTTCAGAACAAACTGACCATGTCACTCTGCTATGAAATACCCTCCAGTGGCTTCCATTTGTTTTTGGCATAAAGTCCCATATAAATCCTTACAATGACTATGTGGCTTTTGTTATATAACCTCTGCTTTTCTCTTAAGCACACTCTAACCACACTGGCTTTTTTTAAGAAAAAATGTTAATCCTAGAACTCAACTACCTCCCATTTACTCTGAGATACTTGTAGTCAGTACTCATCATCTCTTTCAAGTCTCAGAATCATTGTTACTTCTCCAGGATAAACTGTCTTTTCAACCCTCCCTTCTAACATGGGTGGGTGTGCATGCTAAGTTGCTTCAGTCATGTCCAACTCTACGAGACTCTATGGACTGTAGCTCATACACAAACTATCTTTTTCAACCCTCCCTTCTAACATCTCCTGGCTCTGTTAATCTAAAAGCTGGTTTTTGAGATGTATAAAATTGACAAGGCAGACCATGAAAAAAAGAGAAAAGACCCAAATTACCAAAACCAGAAATTAAAAACAGAGTATCACTATAGACCTTGAAGTCGTTAAAGGATAAAAAGAAATTTATAAGGAATATTGTGGCCATAAATTGGACAAATCAGATGCAACACACTCATTTCTTGACAGACACAAATTACCAAATCTCACTCGGAGAAATTGGTAACATGAATAGTTGTGTGTATATATATATATATATATATTTTTTTTTTTCAATGGAATTCATGTAAACCTTTTGACAAAGGACATTCCTGGCCCACATGGCTTCACTGGTGAATCTGCCAAACATTTAAAAGAAGTAATACCACTCCTGCACAAATCTTTCCACAAAATACAAGAGGTGGAAATACTTTGCAACTCATTCTATGAGGCTTGCATAGTTTCTGACAGCAGAGATTTTGCAATTTTTATTTTTATTCTTCTATAGGTAATAGATCTTTTTTTTTTTTCTGACTACCTTCAAGATTGTCTCTGCATCCTTTTCTTTCCCAGCTGTTTGAATATGATGTGTTCAGGTGTGTGGTGTTTGGGGGGTGCTGGTGGTGGTGTACACCATATTTAGTGTTCTCTGAGCTTGGATCTGTGTTTTGAAGTTTTTCATTATTTTTTGGAAAATTCTTGGTCACTATTAAAATATTTCTCTTATCCTATCCTTTCTTACTTACACTGTGATTCCAGTTACATGTATATTAGACCTCTGAATATTGTTCTGCAGGTCTTAGGTTCTTTGCTCTGTATTTTCTTTCTTTTGCTTTAATGTTTCAAATTGGGTAACTTCTATTGACCCATCTTTAAGTGCACTCTGTTTTCCTGGGCTCAGCAGTGTTGAGGGCTGATTGAAAGCATTCTTTATCTCTCACCATAATTTTTATTTGTAGCATTTCCATTTGCTTTTTTTCTTTTTTTAGTTTTCATCTCTCTGCTGAAATTCCCCATCTGTTCATGCATGTTGTCCACATTTTCTACTAGAGCCTTTAACATAATAATAGTTATTTCAAATTCCTTGTCTGATGGTTCCAACAAATGAGTCATATCTGAGTCTTGTTCTGTTGTTTCTTTGTCCCTTAACAGTGATTTTAAAAAACATCTTATAATTTTTAGTTGATTGAAATAAGACATTAGAGGTCAGAGAGTAGAGACCATGGTGAATAGTACTCATACCTGATACATAGGCACGCATCCTCTTTTATTAGGTCTTGATTTTGGAGTGGGGTGGGTTGAGTCAGCCTGGTCAGGAAGGCTTGGCTCTTCCTTTTGCTGTGATATCCTCATTGCATTATAGTCTTCAGTGTCCTTCAAGGCTATCTTGTAGGAGCTTAAGTGTTCTACACTGACTTCTGGCTTTTCCCTTTTTACCTGCCTTATATAGTGGGTTTCTCTCTATGCTCTTGTCCCCTCCTCCAATGACAGACTGCTTTAACTTGATACTTGCTAGCTCTTTGTTGGGGGCTGAGGCAGAAGGTGATTTCCTATTGTCCTTTTTCTATCCCAGATTTAGGCAGGTCCCATGTCCTAGGGTCTCAGGTATGATCCTTTCCAAGTGATTGCACCCCTCCATCATATGGTGTTCTCACTTTACCCTATACCTTTGGTGGGTCTTCTGGGGAGAGTTTCCTGCCGCTCTCCCAGTTGCAGGGAATTTCTACTGCTCCTGAGCCAGGATGTGTTCTTCTTCCTTCCCTGGGGCTTGGGGTTTTCCTCCCCCTGCCCCCATTCTCTTCTCTGAGCTGTAGTGGGCCTTTACCTGTGTCTTGGTGGTCCCAGGGATGTCTGCCTTTCCCCCAGGGTCTTAAACTTACATGTCATAAGAGAAGTAGGGAAAAAGGATGTGGATGGTGCTTTTCGCCTTTCTTGCAGCGAAGGCTACTCTTCTCTCTCAGGCATACACACAGGGAAGTTTTCTGGTCCAGGCAGTGATGTTTATGGAGAAGATTCTGTAACTTGGCACAAACTTCCCTTGTGCATGTGGCTCCCAGGAGTTCTATACTTGTACTTTCATATTAGTTTACATTGGACCTTTACTAATTCACCATAAACTTTAAGCTGGCATCTTTTTATCTACTTCTGTGGCATCCCATTTCCTCCCATGCTCAGCTTCAGGTAACCAGTGCTCTGCCTCAGAGGCATCTATCTTTCCTGAACTTTCAGTCTGGTTTGTCACCTTGAGACCATGGCTCTTTTATAGAGTCAAGAAAAGTTACTGTTGTTTAGATAACACAATTTTTTCTTGTTGTTGAAATGATAGTGACACTTCAGCATTCTACACCCTAAGTGGCAGCTAGAAACCTTCCTCATCAGTCTATTTTTTAGGTATTATGTAATGAAAAGAACGTGTTTTTAGGTTCATAGAGCTTTCAAGTTTTTACATTTTCCCAAATTATTTCCATGTTCTTATTTCTTTTCATTCTTTTTCACATTTTTCCTCTACTAAGTGTCTGTTTTGGCCTATGTTTTTAGTTCCTAGTCCTTTCATCTCTGTTATTTTCTTAATACCAATGGCTCTTTCCTTTGAGTCAATTCCTTTGTTATTATTCTTTTCCAATTTTCTTCACATACTCTTCCTGTTATTTATTTTCTCTAAGTTTGTGGCTCTCATATAAAGAGAAAGACATTTATATTAGTGAATTAGTAGGAGAACTTGATAGGATTACTTTAGTAGATTCTTAGGGTACATTCCTGTCTTTAAAAATATCTCTAATTATTGAGTGTCTAATATTTCTCTAGATGATTTCATGAACTTCAATGTTTCCATAGACCATACATCTATTTTTGGCTCTGCCATGTTTCCTGAATTTGGGTCTATATTTCCAGAAGGTAGTTAGACCTCTCCACTTGGAATTTCAATTGACCTCAAGTCCAGTATGTCCCAAACAACATTGTCCACCATCATTTTCCTGTCTCTGCTTGTATCATCACACCAGCCACCACGTTAGGATTTTCACTGTTGTCGTCATCTCTGCACTCACACCCCTTATTATGTTTGCTCTATCATTTAAGTTTTCCTGGAATCTGCTTACGCCACCACTCCCTCAAGTCCTAAGCTAAACATCATCTCTTATTAATAATTTTATCCCTGACACACTGCTGAGGCTGCCACATCAGAGAGGAGGTCACCAGAGTTCCTGCAGTGCCAGGTTTATCTCCTGATCCTCAGTCTTTCCATCCTGCTTAAGCATTTTTCAGCCTCTGGTACTATTCTTTTTAAGAGGCACTTTTAACAGTTGAATAATATTACATGGAAATGATTTACCATGAGTTCAATTTTCTTTTGATTTTAATAAAAATAGATATTATCAAAAACTCTACTGTAATTGTTGCCTTTTGTGCCTTTGGGATTATTTTTAAGCATAAGTCCCTGTGACACTTGATTGTTGTTGAACAGTCTCTCAGTCATGGTCAACTCTCTGCGACCACATGGACTGCAGCATGTCTGCCTTCCCTGTCTTTCACCATCTCCTGGAGTTTGCTCAAACTCGTCCGTTGAATCGATGATGCCTTCCAACCATCTCATCCTCTGTCATCCCTTTCTCCTCCTGCCCTCAATCCTTCCCAACATCAGGCTCTTTTCCAATGAGTTGGCTCTTCACATCAGGTTGCCAAAGTACTGGAGCTTCAGCTTCAGCATCAGTCCTTCCAATGACTATCCTTCCAATGACTGATTTCATTTAGGATTGACTGCTTTGAAACTTATTGATAAGTTAAAAAGTATTAAGACTTTTGAGGCAAATTGCCAAGTGTTCTACAAAGGGTTGTTGCAATTTATGTAGCCATCAGCAATGACCGAGTCTACTAGATACTGCTCCATCATCAGAATTTTGGTATTATCACTAAAAGGAAACTTAAAGCAGCATTTCTTTTTTATTTATAATGAATTCTAAACTCATGTACAATATAGTCCCCATACTGCTGCTAGAGCTATTATTTACAAGTAAAATCCATGTTTCATTGTGTTCAAAATCCTTTTCTCAAAGACTTCTCCTGCCTACAGTAGTAATCATGGCATTTAAAACCTTTTATTACCTGGGGCATCTATCCTCCCAATCTCAACTCATACTCTGTAATCCTATTCAAAAACCTGAGGTGGCTTCAGTTGTATACAGACAAAAGAGCAAATTCTTTATCATGACATTAAATACCTTTCATCACACAACTGAGCATTGGTTTGTGTGCTCAACAAATGGTTGTGTTCAGCTGAACATTACCATGTTCTTGGTGTTAATACTGTTGATTAGGTGTTTGCTTCTTTTAGGCTATTTAGCCTTTTATGTGGGACTGTCTTTGCATTCCTTGAACACACAGTCTCCCTTCTTACCACAGTATCTCACCACATACTGTTCTCTGGGCCTACAATATTCCTTCTGCTCCCCTCCCCCCGCACCCTCCAACTATCCTTCCTTTCTGAATCCTCAGAAATTACCAGAGCTTTTCGCACTTAGTTGATGTTTCGTACATGTTTATTGAATGAATAAATAGATAATTCTCCAACCAAACGGGGGCAGTTTTAAAATTTTGTATTTAGTAGCAAAAAAGTCCTTCTTACTTGGGACCCCAATGCATAAATAAGAAAAAGCAGAGTGCTCTAGCTGCAGCTTGGAGGGAGAGTGCTGGCAGGGATGGGATGAGTACCCATAAATCTTAGAGCTCAGCATGCCTGCCGAGTCTTGAGTCTTTAGTCTAAATCCAAGGAGTCTTTTGGACCCTAAGGTACTTTAGAAGAATCAGCAAGCTTCATGAATGCAGCTGGAACAGCTCTGCTCCATACAATTATTCTGAGAAAAAAGGGGTGTGTGTGTGTGATACATACCTGATGACCCAATAGTGAATTCAGAAAGCTTTCTCTGCATTAATCAAAGTGAAGGTAGTTACCATTTTCAGGCATATTTCTATCCTGGATTTTTAATCATAAAATATTTATGTAAAAGTCAACAGAGAAGACCCTTTCCCTTTTGCCAACTCTTGTTTTATCTCCCCTTGGTCAGGAGCACTTAAGAGGCAAATTCATAAAATGATTATTGAGGGTAATTTCCTATTCTGCATTCAAAACAAGGCAACTACCTCATGAAATGGTGTTATTTTTGGGCAGTAATATACATATTGTAGCATTTCATTAAATCCTTTTCATTTATGCTCTTCACAGTGTGAAGGTTACTGACAGTGGATTTAAAATATGTATTACTTTAGCGGATAAGAGTACATAAAATCACTAAATCAAATTTGCCATGAACATCAACTCAGAAAAATTAAACATGTGGATGGTCACCGAGGACAAAAGGCCAGCACACTCCCATATATTTTCCCTTCCCAGAGTTTGTGTTAAGTGACTAATTCTTCTTGCTTTAAGCATGACTGTGAAATTTCTATTGGATCATCTCTCATTTTTAGTAGCTGCTACTTTGTGCATCCAAGGGATCAGAGTGAATGTTATAGAAAAACAAGTGTTTAAAACCTCTTTTTAAAAGGTACAGGGAAATCAAAAGTGTATTTTAAAACAAACAAAAACTCAATGGACTTCTTGTGTCTTTTTGTGTATCCTGCTTGAGCCAGCACATTTTACTTCTGACAAGAGTCCTTGGCAGTACTTGGTTCTGTCAGAAGGGATGCCAATATTCACAAATTGACAAATTGTGAAATATCCTTTTCATCCTTGCTTTTTTCCTATGCCACTTCCTTACTTTTTACCTTTATAATGTTTGCCATTTCATTGCACAGACTCCAAGTGTAGGTGATTGAATGTGCTTGTAAAAAGCAACCCCCCAAAATAAAAGTTTATTTCTCTTCCATGATTCTATATTTTGTAGTGGCCCATGGCCCATGTATGAAAACCCAGGTGGCTTCCCAGGTGGCTCAGTGGTAAAGAATCTGCCTGCCAGTGCAGGAGCCACCAGAGATATAGGTTTGATCCCTGGGTTGGGAAGATCCCCTGGAGTAGGAAATGGCAGCCTACTCCTTTATTCTTGCCTGGAGAATCCCATGGACAGAGGAGCCTGGCAGGCTACACAGTCCATGGGGTCACATAGAGTCAGATACAACTGAAGTGACTGAGCATGCATAAGTATGAAAAAGGGAGAGAATATACAAGGGCTTGTAGATTTTTTTAAATAAATGAAGTAGTTAAGATGATTGCTTAATTTGAATGGTGACGTATCAATATCAGTCTATTTAAAAGATACTAACATGCTTATTTTTCAGGACAGTGCAAACTTTCCATGTGCTAGATCTTGTACTAAGTAGTGAGGTTACAGAATAGCCTCTGTCTTTAGGATACTCTGCTGGGAGAGAGAGGCAGGCAGATGACCCAGTACAGTGCCCTGTGGTTTTACTATGATAGAGATTATACACAGGGCACTACTGGTTAGGGTTATTTCAGGGTGTGCAGGCCCCCTGCATGTATTTGTTCAGGGATCCCAGTCAATATAAGCAATTGGACTGAAAAATATATATTATGATGGTGATCATTTTGTAATGTATAGAAACACTGAATCACTATGTTGTGTACCCTGGAACTAACACAGTGTTACAATTATACTGCAATTTAAAAAATATTAATATCATGAGCCCATACAAGGTATACTGACTTACTGATGAAGATCTAGAATAGTAGGAAGAGAAGTACCTTGGTATTTGTTTTGTGCCCACTTGAGGATTTTTGCGGTGTTCAGGCACTATTTCTTGATTTTTAAAAATTGTCAAATGTACCATTTCTGACTGTCTTACTAGGAGGAAAAGATGGATAGCTACATTGTTATTACTCACAATGCCATGGCTATTAGGGGCTTTTTCTATTAAAACAATATAGATCTTTTGGCTTCTATAGTTTTGTAAAATTATTTAGTAATCATTACAATAGTAACCATGATGGTCTATCAATTACAAGGTCACCCATGAGGACTGATAATAACAACAAATTCAAATCTTATCAAGAATCTGCATGAAAATGTGAATAATGACTCTTTTTATGATCTTAAGTTTATTGTTTATGATTTCATAGTGTAAACATAGAAAAACACATCTTCCAAACATATCTTTTTTTAGGCCACCATCATTCCTTTTCTAGAATATGACCTCTTTCAGTGTTAGTTGGACTCATGACTTCTGTGTATCGCCATTTTTGGAATAAAGAAGCAGGGGCCCAAGGGTAAGTGAAAGAATGATCTAGTTAGCATAAGGCATGTCTGTTCCTCATTCAAAAACCTTGGTGGTGGTGGTTTAGTCACTAAATCAGGTCTGACTCTTGTGACCCCATTGAGAAGACCCCAAACAGCATGATGTTGACACATTGATGAGAGAGCACTGAGGAGGACCTGTTTCCACTGCAAAGCCCTCAGAGATGATAGGTTCTGGGGGACTATCTGACACAAGGTATAAAGTTCTGGGAGTGAAGTGATCTCCTTAGGTGCCAGTAGTGGGGGCGGTGTAGGATAAAGAATGCCTGATGCTACTCTCTGCAACCCTCAGGTGGTTAGAAGTTAGATGAATGGCAACAGAAACAAGAGCCTACACAGAGGGCTAAAGCATAAAGACTGGGGGTGGATCATCAAAATTCCAGACGCACAGACTTGTCTTGGGTTCCACATGAGTGGGGTTTCCCTGGTGGGTCAACTGGTAAAGAATCTGCCTGCAATGTGGGAGATCTGGGTTCAATTCCTGGGTTGGGAAGATCCCCTTGAGAGGGGAATGGCTACCCACTCCAGCCTGGGGAATTCCATGGACTGTATAGTCCATGGGGTTGCAAAGAGTTGGACACGAATGAGTGACTTTCACTTTCCATGTGAGTGAGAGTCACCCCAAATCTGCATGTCAGCATCATGCTGGTTGCTGCTTTGCATGCTGCCCTGTGAAATAGTGCAGTGGAGAATAGGAGCATTTTGTTCACTAGGCCGCCTTCTTGCCATCAGAACACAGCCATGGGGCCCTCCAGAGTAACTTGGGGGATGTGGTCAATCCCACCTGTCGGACAGTGGGTGGGAGAGTGCCTTGAAGGGAAAACGACAGGGACAAAGCCCCATGCACATCCAAGTCTGGCCTCAGAGCATCACATCTAGATGGTATTGCTGGCCCTAGCTCATTCCAGGTGCTGGAAGGCAATATGGAAAATTTCAGGGAAGATTTAAATTTCAGGCCCCTAGAGATGCAGGGCCTGGGATGCAATCCTGCTTGTCTGAGTCTAAAATTGGTACTGACTGATACAAGAGCAAAGATGTAGGCATCCAATTAGCTTTTCTGGGGGAAAGGAATACCAGGCAGGCTTTTTGAAGGAGTTCTGTTTTAGTTGTGTGGTGAAGGACAATGTGATAGTAGGTAGCTAGAAAGAGGAGGGAAGAACAATGTGACACTATGTAGCTGGAAAGGGGAGGAAAGGCATTGTGAAACCATAAGTTATATGGGGAAAATATAAGTAAATTATTGTAGCTGCAGTGAAGAAGGCATGAAGGGCCTTGTTATTCCAAATGAGGTCTGCACTAACCCACTAGAAGCACTAGTACCACTCAGGAGCTTGTTAGATTGCAGAATTTTGGGTCCCATCCTAGACTTAGTGATAGAATCTCTGTTTTAACAAGATCTCTTTACCTTTCATTCATATGAAATTTTATGTTTGAAAAGCTTCTAGGTTCCTGAAAATGGGAATGCAATAGTAAGTCAAAGTTAGATACCAGAGTTTGGATTTACTCTATAAATAAAAAGGACTTGTATTTCAAGCGAAGGATTAAAACAATGATATTCAGGTTTTGAAAGGGTCTGTGGCTGCACTGTAAAGAAACCGCAGATGGGTAGGCTATGGGAATGAGCTGATTGAGAAGTCTACTGCCATAGCCTAGGCAAGACAAGAACAGAGGACAAATCACAGTGGTGGGATGGAGAAGTGGGAAACAGAATTGTAAAATACGCTGCAGGTAAAGGTGAGGCAGGCTGAGGAGACTAGGATGCAGTAATCTAATCTGAGTGACTGGGTAGAGAGCAAGAAAGAAGATGTAAGATGAAGAGATTTTGTGGAAGTTTGTGGTAGGTGAGGGATATCCAAGAAGGAATGTCCAGAAGAGATGGATATGGGGGTAGAACTTGGAGAGTGTGGCCTGGAAGTTTTAGGCCTGAGAGTCATTAGCACAAAGGTGATAGTGTCAAGGAAGAGGATAAGATCACCAGGAAGAAGATAATGGTGGTTTAGAACAAAGCATTGTGAAATACCAATATTTAGTGGTAGATAAAAAACAACCTACAAGTAAGAGCTCAGAAAAGTAGGAGCAAAGCTAAGAAAGACTGGACACAGGAACTGTGGGAAAAGCTTTAAAGAGGTTTCATATGTCAAATGCCATAGACAGTAGGGGAGAAACTGAAAGAGTTACTGAAACTGGCTCGTGGGGACATTGGAGAGCATAGTTTCAGTGGTATATTGAGAATGGAAGATGGTATGTATGGGCCAAGAGAAGTGAGAAAGTGGTGAGAACCAGTGTAGATGAACTTGAAAACTATAGCTCTCAAATATGGGCCCCTTAGCCAGCAACATCAGCATCACCATCTTCTAGGAAATCCAAATAGCAGAATAGCAGAGAAAAAGGCTTTTGAGTTGCAAAATCTAGAGCTTTTTATTTGCAGAATTCTGGATGTCTTTTTACATATAACTATATTTAATTATATATAGTGCATGCTAAGTCTCTTCAGTTGTGTCTGACTCTGCAATCCTGTGGACTGCAGACTGTCAGGATACTCTGTTCATGGTCCAGGGAAGAATACTGGAGTGGGTTGCCATGATCTCTTCCAGAGGATCTTCCTGACTCAGGGACTGAACCTATGTCTCATTAAGTTTCCTGCAGTGGCAGGTGAATTCTTTACCTCTAGCGTCACCTGCAAAGCCCCCTAATTATAGGAAATATAAAAATGAAGTTTAAGCTGAATAAAATTTTCATGAAGGAAACACACCTTTGTAAACAGCACCTAGATCAAGAAGCAGAATATCACTAGTTCCTCAGAAGCCACTTCCTTCCCCATCTTCCCAAGGGTAACCATTATAACGACTTCTAACACTGTAGATTAATTTGCCTATTAGTTTATGTCAGTAAAAACATATATAATGTACCTTTTGAAACTAGCTCAAAATGATTCAATATTATATTAGCTGTAAGTACCCATTTGTGTTGGGTTTCAGCTCATTCATTCTCATGGCTGCAGAGCATGCCATTGTACAGTCTGCTATGACATCCATTCCACTGTACATGGCTCTTTGGGTGGTTTCCAGTTTGGGGCTATTGTAAATAGGGCTGCTGATAACATTCCATACGTGTCTTTTGGTAAACATAGGTCCATGTTCTTGGGGGATTATGCCTGAAATTCTGTGTTATAGGGTAATATGTTCAGTTTAGTAGGTGTTGTCAATTTTCCAAGCAATTATACCAGTGTATACTACCACCAACAGAATACAGGAGCTCTAGTTTCTATATATTATCATTAACACTTAGTACTGTCATTTTTCTTGAATAGCCATGCTGGTGAGTGTGCAATGACATTGAATTTCCTTGATGACTTGTGAAGTTGATCAACTTTTTCTCTATTTATTGACTATTTGGATAATATCCTCTTTGAAGTTTCTGTTCAAGTCTTTTGCCCACTGTTCAATTGGGCTGTCTGCCTTTTTTCTTACAGGGCCTAGATTTTTTTTCCAAAAATCTTAGCCTTCTACAACTTAGAGCATATACTGTGTAGCTACACAAAATGTGTCCAAGAATAATAGAAGAGACAAGCTATGTAACTGAGATCTAGTCATCTGAAACAAAGGCTAGCTGAAAATGTCAAATACAACAAAGAAAACAACAATTATAATAGTAACAATGGTAGAAGCTACAATTTAAGATGCACCTACTCTAAGACACTTCACTTTCTGAGAAAAACATCCTAACATGATGAAAAGATTTAGGAGGGAAAGTCGATGGTTAGGAGAGATGAAAACAATCACATTTACCCTTAGACAAACTGAGGGCTACATAGGACACGCACAGAAAGAGAATATGTGGTTATTTAAATATAAACGTTAATTTTAAAAATGCCACTGTTATAGAAAAACAGATAAACAGCATTATTTAAGTTTTAAAGTAATGAATGTGCCCATGTTGTCCCCAATTTACTAATTATCTTCTTGCATCATAGCTTAATTGTTCCCTAATGAATGCCTTGCCATTTTCAAATACTGATTAATTACATTAAAAAATTCATAATTTTCTGACTTCTTGTGTAGATTGATTTAGATACACAGACTCCAGTTACACATTCTGGGTGGGGCACCCCAAAAATCTAATAAGGACATTGTTAATGAAACTATTACCCAATCCATGTTAATTTTGAGAAGAGATGCAGGAAAGAATTATAAACTCAGTGAATAAAAAACAAATATCCCACATTTACATGTTTACCCTTGAATTTTTTATATTAAAAGATAATTAAAAAAGAGACAGTAAGTCTCTTTAATAACTTACTCCAGTTCCCTTAATATTGAATGTTTAGCTCATTGTGCTGGAGTGTCATCAACTGCTGAAGGATCATTTTGTTTGCAGTATTTACAGGTATATTTTCTCCTAGTTGTATAGAAGTATTTTTTATGAAGACAAGTTTATTTTAGGAACCTATATTCCTGTCCTCTATCTGTCTGAATCATATAGCTTTGCATGGGATTCACTTGTACTTGTTTGTCCTTAAGCATGTAGTGGGTACCTAAAGTTAGAGAGGGAAGATGGTAAAGATTCCATTCCCTGGTGGCTCAGATGGTAAAGATTCCACCTGCAATGCAGGAGACCCAGGTTTGATTCCTGGGTTGGGATGATCTCCTAGAAAAGGGAATAGCTACCCACTTCAGTATTCTTACCTGGAGAATTCCATGGACAGAGGGGCCTGATGGGCTACAAATCCACGGGGTCACAAAGAGTTGGACATGACTGAGCAACTAACAAACTTAAAGTGCTAGCTCTCTGCAGGGTGGGGACCATGTAACCCATATTTGCCATGAATTTGAAATGGAGCTGAGCACCTCAGGAGTACAGGCTCTGACTCTGTGGGCTATGCACACATTCTGCTCTCAACTTTGACCTTATTAGCACCTGGTCCAAATAGCTGAATTCCATTACTGATGGACTAGTTGATTGACTGATAAATGATTCACCTAGTATTGCTCTTTGGCAGCCTCAGGTTGGAATTTGTTATCCCTCTTGAAAGAAAAATAATTTTTAAAACCAGATTACCTCTTTCTTTTTTACATCATCATCAGTCCTTCCAAGAGAGCATGCTCAGTACCTCCTTTGGAGCTCAGCAGACACTGATCTGAATCCATCCTCTGCCATCCACTTAGCAGCAGTGTGACCGGGACATGTTATTCACAGAAACTGGGCCTCAAGGAAGCTCTGCGTATTGGAGAAGATTGGAAACTAGTTAATAGGTACAGAATACTTGTACAGGGTATGTCACGTGGTAAATATTGAAAAAATGGTGGATAGCATTATTATTATTATCACTATTATTACTATACTCATAATAATCTTAGAATGAAATTATAGCACTTTAAAGTGGAAGCAAAAAGATCATGTGGAGAAAGAATCTGAGGCCTGGAGACAAGAAGTGAATTTTTTCAAGGTCACACAGTTTGTGAATAGCTGAACTGTAAGTGGAACCAAAGTTTCCTGATTCTTCTTACCAAAGCCTTTCCCATGTTGGCAGGTGGCTTTCCTGTGTAACATGTCTGAGGTGTTCCATAGTGAGGAGCAACACCTAAAGTGAAGCAAAGTCGCTCAGACGTGTCCGACTCTTTGCAACCCCATGGACTGTATGTAGGCTACCAGGTTCCTCCATTCGTGGGATTTTCCAGGCAAGAGTACTAGAGTGGGTTGCCATTTCCTTCTCCAGGGGATCTTCCCGACCCAGGGATTGAACTCAGGTCTTCTGCATTGTAGGCAGATGCTTTACCATCTGAGCCACAAGCGAAGCTCACACCTAAAAGCTGCTGCTGCTCCTGCTTCTAAGTCGTTTCAGTCGTGTCCAACCCTGTGCGACCCCATAGATGGCAGCCCACCAGGCTCCCCCATCCCTGGGATTCTCTAGGCAAGAACACTGGAGTGGGTTGCCATTTCCTTCTCCAATGCATGAAAGTGAAAAGTCAAAGTGAAGTCACTCAGTCATGTTTGACTCTTAGCGACCCCATGGACTGCAGCCCACCAGGCACCTTCGTCCATGGGATTTTCCAGGTAAGAGTACTGGAGTGGGGTGCCATTGCCTTCTCCAACACCTAAAAACACATGCTATTAAATGAAGAAGATGCATCAGAAAAGCTAAGTGTTAAAAACACAGCTTTTGGCAAAGAGATGGAGAGATGGGATGAGATGAGATGAAAGCTCAAAGAAAGAAGTGCCTTGTGGGGCTTGAAAAACAGGGGAGCCCAATAATAGAAATAGGATGATTTAAATACCTCCTTATGAAGGTAATTTATTCATTACATAGAAATGCCTATCTCACTGTCAATGACCATCACCTGATCACACCTAATTATCTTTCTGCTATGATTTCTTTATCTTTTAAAAAATACTACTTGAGACATGCTACTATACTCATTTCTACATTAGTCTGTTCCCTTGGAGCAACTGAGTTGTAACCCCTCTCCCTGGGAAAACAAAGTTGACATTTTCTCTCTTTCTAATGCCCAAGCATAATACTACATACAGATTTATACATTTAGCCTGGGCTTAAATCCTGAGATGCTCTAGCCAGCACTGTAAGTTAGGAAATTGTCTATTATGGATGCTGAATGGCAAAAGGTCAGAGATAGTATAAGACTGTGATGAGTTCCTTATTTAAAAGTAATGTGAAGCATACCATACTTGACTTGCATTACTTAGATCACCAATATAAACATTTTAGACAATTGATGCTTTTGAAACTATGTCCATACTGAGTATACTACTAATTTCCATGAATAAATCTCAATAAATAAAAAAAAGTTGAGTGCTGAAGAATTGATGCTTGTGAACTGTGGTGCTGGAGAAGACTCCTGAGAGTCTCTTGGACAGCAAAGAGATCAAACCAGTCAATCCTAAAGGAAATCAATCTTGAATATTCATTGGAAGGACTGATGCTGAAGCTCCAATACTTTGGCCAACTGATGCAAAGAGCTGACTCATTGGAAAAGACCCTGATGCTGGGAAAGCTTGAAGGCAGGAGAAGGGCTTAACAGAGGAAGAGATGGTTGGATGGCATCACTGACACAATGGACATGAGTTTGAACAAACTCCAGGAGATCGTGAAGGAAAGCCTGGCATGCTGTAGTTCGCAGGGTTGCAAAGCATTGGACACAACTTAGCAACTGAACAGCAACTTCAGTTATTGGCACACGTATTTTTTAGCATCTGGAATATTCATTAAATCTATAGAATATATCTATTATGTATATTTATATTTTGGCTGTACTGTGTGGTTTGCAGGATCTTCCCCAACCAGGGACTGAACCTGTGGCCATGGCATTAAAAAGTGCAGAACCGCAACCACTGGATGGCCAGGGAAATCCTAAAATACATTCTTCCCCTTTAAATTCCAAATAAACATACGTGCTCCTTGACCTCCTCGGCTCTCACAAACTATTATGTACTAATCTATTTCCAAATATGTAGATTGAGATTAAAATAACATCAACAAAAGCTATTCATTTTACTTATGTATCAATAGCTTTAAATGGTACTTTCTGTGTGCCAGGTATTGTTATAAACATTTTGTAAGTATAAATGTACATAATCTGCATCACAAATTTATGTAAAGGTGCTATCATCATGTGATTGTACAGATAGGAAATCAGAGGTATAGAGGGGATAAATAGTGTACCAATAGTACACAGCTCATAAATGGAAGAAGCAATATTCAAATTTAGCAGTGTAATTCCAGCGTCTCTGCTCTTAAAGATGAACTTGAGAAAGGAAGAAGTGAAGCAAACAGGCTAATGTTACAAAAGTAAGGGGCAAAGTCAGCAATAAGAATCACCAAGTCATACCAGCACAAATAGGTACCATTGACCACTGCAGCATGCTTTTGCCACCTAATCACTGTGGTGGTGGTTTAGTCACTAAGTCATGTCCTACTCTTGTGACCCCATGGACTGTAGCCCACCAGGCTCCTCTGTCCACGGGATTCTCCCAGAAGAATACTGGAGTGGGTTGCCATTTTCTCTCCAGGGGATCCTCCCGACTCAGGAATCGAACGCGGGTCTCCTGCATTGCAGGCAGATGCTTTACTGACTGAGCTATGAGGAGGCCCATAATCACTGTGCTCTCAAAAGCAATATGACATATGGAATATAAGACAAGTTATGTTCCTCATTCTACGAGCATTTATTTATTGCCCTGGGAATTGAAGGATGAATAAGATTTGACCTTCTTCTGAGAGTCCCCAGTCTTCTATAGAGGATAAAGGAACAAAAGAACTTAGCAGGAGGCGTGATGGGTAAGTGCCACAAAAGGAAGGGAATGATTCATGTTGATGTGTGGCAGAGCCAATACAATCTTGTAAAGTAATTAGCCTCCAATTAAAATAAATAAATTTAAATTAAAAAAATATAAAAATAATAAAATAAAGTGAAAAAAAAAAAGGAAGGGAATGAAGAAGCAGGGATAATTTTGATTAGAAGGAAAAAAGGGAGGAACCTTCAGAGATGGTGCTATTCCTGTTTGACTTTAATGGATGAGGAATAATATTTGTACAATATTAACTGATGTTCCTTCCTGATATTTTCTAACCTAGCTCCTCGCCTTCACCCTTAATCTGGGGCATTCTGTGCTTATACTTCAGGGAAAGTATGTATTAACAGAAAGAAGAAAAAAAGAATCTTCTCCTGGTTTCCGTTTTTCAGAATCTTGGTTCTTAGATTCCAAGAATAAGGGATTTCCAAGATTACTTCGTCTCCTAACCCTAACACCTCTCTGCCACCCCAAACATATTTGGCAGGGGGGAATTAGTGGGAAGAGAGAGAGGCTTGTAGGGGGAAGTAAGGGTGATGAGGGGAGGAGAGAGACATGAGACGTGTCCTGGCACTCCCAGTCTGAGCGCGATGAAGGTCAAACAATTCTGCAGAATCTAAGAGCAGAGGAATCATCTTTTGTTTTTTTGGTTCAAGCTCTTTGGTATTAAAAGGCTCAAGGAAAATGTCTGTCTGGTGTGTGTCAGAAGGGGCCCAACATAGCTTCAGCAAGAAAATGTCCTGACCTCAGTGTAGCATAGAAAGATAGGAAAACACTGCCATTTCCTCATTCCCAAGAAAGGCCTGAGCATGGTGGAGAATCCCACCAGAAGAGAGGCGTATGGGATGGGAATGAGAACATCAAGGAGCAGGTACAAATAAGGACTGAGCACAGGGACCACGTGGAATGAGGAATATGTCAGCAAATGGTGTGTAGACACACTGCTTCTCTCTCCTCTCCCATCAATGTACTGGTGCTATTTTAGACTCTTAGAATTTAGCATGATCTCAGCAAAAGGGGAGAGCCCCAAACCAACATGACATTTCAGTTTCCAAAAACCCAGTGGAAGTTGGAGGTGGGTGGATCTTGAAACAGAGATTAATAGGTATAGACAGATAAGGATAATTACATTTTTATATAGTTCAACTTATGGATTGACATTCATACTTGTTATAGACATATTTCTTTCCTGTTGGATCATCTATTCATTTTTTGAGCAATAGTTTATGAAGGATCTCTGGTTGCCAGTCTTTGGCCCAAGATGGATGTGAGAAAATGATCATGAATGTAGGATGCTCCCAAGAACAAGTTTAATTCAGACACTATAAAATTACTTTTTGGTATGAATAAAACACCATTACCTTGGTGTTTAAACTCTCGTTCTTTAAAGGGAAACCTTTGGCATTTTTGAGGCTTCTGGGAGAAAACCAGAGGTTAATAGAACTTGTTAAAAGAAAGCAAAGTTTCTTTCTTTGTACCATCTCACTGTTATTTATTAATCTATTCTTATTAAGTGTTAACTTGAAAAATTAACAATCCAGTGTATTAGTGGGAAAAGGGACAAGAAGGTTGAAAACTGAGTGCTTAAACTGCTAGTGGAAATTTTTTATTGGAATCATTAACTGGATTGCAATCGAAACTGATATTATACTAGCCACTTTTATATAATTTACTTCTGAAACTTTTTTGTTATGGTACCATTTTGGAAAACTGCTTTGTGTCCTATTTAGATTCTGTAACTCTAAGCAATATTTATTCAGGCTTCCTCTTCCTGCACCTCTATTTCTGTACATAGAGAGAACTACCCTCACCTGTATTCCACTACGCCAGCTCCCTGGAATTCTATCCATTTTTCAGCACAGCAGCCACTTCCTGGGCTCCAGCTACTCAGAAAGTTAATGTTTCAAGTTGAGTTCCCTATAAGCAGACCTTGACATAAGGGTCTGTGTAAAAATTATTTTCTTTTCTTGGGCTCTAAAATCACTGCAGACAGTGACTGCAGCCATGAACTTAAAAGATGCTTGCTTCTTGGAAGGAAAACTATGATAAACTTAGACTGTATTAGAAATCAGAGATATCACTTTGCTGACAAATGTCTGTATAGTTAAAACTATGGGTATTTTTTTTTTCAGTAGTCATGTACAGGTATGAGAGTTGTACCATAAAGAAAGCTGAGCGCCGAAGAATGGAAGCTTTTGAATTGTGGTGCTGGAGAAGACTCTTGAGAGTCCCTTGAACTGCAAGGAGATCAAACCAGTCAGTCCTAAAGGAAATCACGCCTGAATATTCATTGGATGAACTGTTGCTGAAGCTGACACTCCTAATACTTTTGCCACTTGATACAAAGGGCAACTCACTGGAAAAGACCCTGATGCTGGGAAAGATTGAAAGCAAAAGAAGGTGGTGACAGAGGATGAGATGGTTAGATAACATCACTGACTCAGTGGACATGAATTTGAGCAAACTCCAGGAGATAGTGAGGACAGAGGAGCTTGACATGTTGCAGTTCATGGGGCTGCAAAGAGTTGGACATGGCTTATCAACTAACAACAACATCCCCTTTCCCCTTGGGTAATCATAAGTTTCTTTTCTATATCTGTGAGTCTGTTTCTATTTTGTAAGCAAATTCATTTGTGTCATATTTTAGATTTCACGTAAAAGTGATATCATATGTCATTTTTCTTTCTCTTTTTGACATACTTAGTTGCTAATCGCTAGGGCCATCCATGTCACTGCGAATGACATTATTTCATTATTTTAAATGGCTGAGTTATATTCCACTGTATGTATGTACCATATATTTTTTTATTCATTCACCTATCAGTGGACATTTAGGCTGCTTCTATGTGTTGGTGTTGTAATTAGTGCTGCAATGAACATTGGCATGCATGTATCTTTTGGAAATATAGCTTTTGTCAGATATATGACAAGGAATGGGACAGTTAGATCACAGGGCAACTCTAATTTTTCAAGGAACCTCAATATTGTTTTCCTTAGTGGCTGCATCAATTTATACTCTATCAACAGCATAGGAGGGCTCCCTTTCCTCCATACCCTCTCCAGCATTGGTTATTTGTATACTTTCTAATGATGGTTATTCTCAACTGTGTGAGGTAGCACCTCATTGTAGTTTTGATTTGCATTTCTCTAATAATTAGCCACGTTTTGCATCTTTTCATGTGCTGATTGGCACGTCGTCTCTGGAAAAATGTCTCTTTAGGTTTTCTGTTCATTTTTTGACCGAGTAGTTTGTTTTTGCTGTTGTTATTGTTATTATTGAGTTGTGTGAGTTGTTTGCATATTTTGGAAATTCAGTCCATTTTGCTGTGCAAAAGCTTCTAAGTTTTATTAGTTTCCATTTATTTATTTTTGCTTTTATTTCTATTGCTTTGGGAGACTGACCTAAGAAAACATTGGCATGATTTATATCAGAGAATGTTTTGGTGTTATATTTAAGTCTTTAAGCCATCGTGAGTTTATTTTTGTGGATGGTGTGAGGGTGTGTGTTCTGACTTCACGGATTTACATGTGGCTGTCCATCTTTCTGAACATCACCTGCTGAAGACTGTCTTTTCTCCATGCTTTATTCTTGCCTCCTCTGTGGAAGCCTAGTTGACTATAGCTATGTGAGTTTATTTCGAGGCTCCGTATTCTGTTCCATTGAGCCATATGTTTGCTTTTGTGCGAGTACCATGCTGTTTTGGTTACTATAGCTTTATAGTGATGTCTGAAGTCTGGGAGGGTTGTGCCTCCAGCTTTATTCTTTCTCCTCAGGACTGCTTTGGCAATTTTGGGTTATTTATGCTTTCATAAAAAAATGTAGTGGGTAATTTGATAGGGATCACATTAAATCTTTAAATTGCTTTGGGTAGTATGACCATTTTAACAATATTGATTTTTCCAATCCAAGAGCATGAAGTATTTTCCAGTTCTTTGAACCATTTTCAGTTTCTTTTATCAATGTTTTATAGTTCTCAGCATATAATTCTCTCACTTCCTTGTCATGTTTATTACTATTTTATTACTTTTGATATGATTTTCAAAGGGATTTTTTTTTAACTTTCCCATTCTGATATTTCTTTCCAAGTCTAGAGAAATGCAACAGATTTCTGTATGTTAAGCTTGTATCCTGCTACCTTGCTGAATTTGGTTATCAGTTCTAGTAGTTTTTGTGTCGAGTAGTTAAGGTTTTCTAAGTATCACATAATCTGTATAAAATGACAATTTTACCTCTTCCCTTCCAGTTTTAATACCTTTTCTTTTTCTTGTCTGAGGCTAGAATTTCCAATAGTATGTTAAATAGAAGTGATGAGAGTAGGTATCCTTATCTAGTTTCAGACTTTAGTGGGAAGTCTTTCAGTTTTTCACCATTGAGCACTATGTTGGCTGTGGGAAAGAGGTTTCATCATGAATAGGTATTGAATTTTATCAGGTTTTTTTTACATCTATTGTGATAATCATGATTTTTTTTTGTCTTTTGTTGATGTGGCGTATCACATTGATATGTGTATATTGAACCATCCTTGTGACCCTACGATGAATCCAACTTGATTGTGGTGTATAATTTTTTTTGTGTGTGTGTGTATGATCCAGTGGTCATGTATGGATGTGAGAGTTGGACTGTGAAGAGGGCTGAGTGCTGAAGAATTGATGCTTTTGAACTATGGTGTTGGAGAAGACTCTTGAGAGTCCCTTGGACTGCAAGGAGATCCAACCAGTCCATTCTAAAGGAGATCAACCCTTGGATTTGTTTGGAAGGAATGATGCTAAAGCTGAAACTCCAGTACTTTGGCCACCTTATGCAAAGAGTTGACTCATTGGAAAAGACTCTGATGCTGGGAGAGCTTGGGGGCAGGAGGAGAAGGGGACAACCGCGGATGAGATGGCTGGATGGCATCACTGACTCTATGGATGTAAGTCTGAGTGAATTCTGGGAGTTGGTGATGGACAGAGAGGCCTGGCATGCTTCAATTCATGGGGTCGCAAAGAGTCGGACATGACTGAGCGACTGAACTGAACTGATGATCTTTCTCAATGTATTCTGGTATTCAGTCTGCTAATATTTTTCTGAGAATTTTTGCATCTATATGCATTAAAGATGTTGGTCTGTAATTTTCTGTTTTGGTATTGTCTTCATCTGGTTTTGGTATCAGCGTGATTGTGGCTTCATAGAATGGTTTTGGGAGTGTTCACTCCTCTTCAGTCTCTTGGAAGAGCTTGAGAAGATCAGTATAAGTTCATCTTTGTTTGGTAGAATTCTTCAGTGAAGTATCTGGACTTGGACTTCTATTTGTAGGGAACTTTTTTTCTTTCTAATTTTTATTGAAGTATAGTTGATTTACAACTATTGGGAGCTGTTGTGCACAAGCATTTTAAAGAGTTCAGGGAGAATATGGGTGGAGCACTGACAGCAACTTACACTGCCATATATTTATAAGCATTTATTACCAGGTTCACATAGCATTCTTACAGAAGAGAATATATTTCTCAATGTATTGTCCCTTACACCATTTATATTATTTTTTAAATAGTTAACTACCTTTATAATAAACTTAATTTTGTATCACTTAAGTGTGTTTTTCTTATAAGTCAAATTTTGTTGTAATGAGTAGTCTACATAAGACTATAATACTACGTGAAATGATTGTGGATTGATTAAGAACAGAATTGACCCTCATATGTTTCCCATTGAATTGCTGAGTAAAAATTATACTCCAAGATGGTTAAGAGAGAAGGGTCAGGGACACATCTTCAAACCCATCTCTTCTCTCTGCTAAATAGGTAGGTCTTTGGTAGAGTCTGCCAGTTAAAGTATGGCATTTCATTGGGAGAATAAAATTATGTTGTAAATACTGCATTCAAATGATCTCTTATGTTATATGAAAACCATGTTTGTAATATGAAAACACTACCTCATATTTTGAAAGTTTTGATTCAAATAGCATCTTTTCTTAAAAGGGAGACATTTTTCTGAAAAAATAAAAGGTAAAGATTTCAGCCTACTAGTTTGAATGAGACTTTGGGTGTAAATAAGTCATTAGAGCTAATGAGAAGTATGCTTACAACTATATATTACTGTTTCTCTGAATTATATTATTTGACCATGTCATTGCTCCTGGCCTAGAGTAAGTACAAATAAAGTGGACAATCATGGTAATGGTGATGGTTAGATGTCAATTTGCACAGATCCATCTTTCTCATCCTTTTCTACTTTTATATTTAAATAGGCATTGTAAATATCATATCTTCAACCTGGATAAAAGAGATTTTCATTCTGAGCTGGTGCAGTAAGTTGTCTTTTGGGTTAAAACAAAACCATCTGCTCCTTGTTTTGATTTTCAATCAAACGTATACCTTGTTACATAAATATAATCTATGCATGTATTCTTAATAAAATAATACCCTATTTATTTAAAGGAAATTTAGAAGGTGATAGATAAATGGCCAGTCACATGATCAAAAGAATGCTTTTCATTTGGTTTAAAGCTCTTTTTTCATGTCTAGAACTTAGCTTTTCAATTTACCTATGAAGAAATGTAATGAAATTGGTTTTTTTTTTGCTAATCCAGAAATAGAAAATGGAAGGTTTCAGTAATTAATTTTTGAAAGAGTAGTTATCTAATGTTATTTCTTTTACTTCCTGCTTAAGGAATTTCACAAAGATGCACTCACACAATAAACTACATGAAAAAACACATGGAAGATTTATTCTATTGGAAAGCACACCATTCCTTATCAGACTAAAAGTTTTGTCAGTGTTTTACAGGTCAGTCAGTCAGTTCAGTCTCTCAGTCGTGTCCAACTCTTCATGACCCTATGAATCGCAGCAAGCCAGGCCTCCCTGTCCATCACCAACTCCCGGAGTTCACTCAAACTCAAGTCCATCGAGTCAGTGATGCCATCGAGCCATCTCATCCTCTGTCATCCCCTTTTCCTCCTGCCCCCAATCCCTCCCAGCATCAGAGTCTTTTCCAATGCGTCAACCCTTCGCATGAGGTGGCCAAAGTATTGGAGTTTCAGCTTTAGCATCATTCCTTCCAAAGAACCCCCAGGGTTGATCTCCTTTAGAATGGACTGGTGGGATCTCCTTGCAGTCCAAGGGACTCTCAAGAGTCTTCTCCAACACCACAGTTCAAAAGCATCAATTCTTCAGTGCTCAGCTTTCTTCACAGTCCAACTCTCACATCCATACATGACCACTGGAAAAACCATAGCCTTGACGAGATGGACCTTTGTTGGCAAAGTAATGTCTCTGCTTTTCAATATGCTATCTAGGTTGGTCATAACTTTTCTTCCAAGGAGTAAGCGTCTTTTAATTTCATGGCTGCAGTCACCATCTGCAGTGATTTTGGAGTCCCCAAAAATAGAGTCTGACACTGTTTCTACTGTTTCCCTGTCTATTTCCCATAAAGTGATGGGACCAGATGCCATGATCTTTATTTTCTGAATGTTGAGGTTTAAGCCAATTTTTTCACTCTCCTCTTTCACTTTCATCAAGAGGCCTTTTAGTTCCTCTTCACTTTCTGCCATAAGGGTGGTGTCATCTGCATATGTGAGGTTATTGATATTTCTCCCGGCAATCTTGATTACAGGTAGTAAGCATATTATTGACAAAAATATTTTAAATAGTTGTATAATTTTTTGTTATGTTTAACACAGCTATTTGAAATTGTGATTTTATCCATGTAGTAATTTAATAAATTATTTTATGAGATCATATACTTAACCAACACATTCTCTTAGGTTATTTCTACATTACATGACTAGATTGTAATGACTTATATAAATGACTAGGGTATTTAATTTAAACTTTGTTGTCTCTCCTCAGGTTTTCTAGTTCCATAGCACTATTTAGATCCTTAGTTTAACTCTACATGGGAAAACTAACCCTTTCTAAATATTCTTCTCACTCTATTCTCAGTTTTTTCTAGCCCTTCCCAGTGCTTTTTTCTGATGTTTCTCAGAAATTCTCCTGTGCCAAGTAAACATAAGGTTATTCTTAGTATATTAACAGTTATTATCTTGGGAGAAGAATTATTTTAATATTAATAAAAATAATTTCTACTTACTGCTGGAAGAAATTAGCTTTTTTAAAAAAGTTGGTTCAATGATTGATATTTTTAGAATGTTAATTTAAAAAAAACAGCAACTCTGTGTGGAGTCAGTCAGTTTTTGGCATCTTTGCCTACTCTTCACAATAAGAACCCAGAAGTCATTATGCATATCAAATGGAAACCCAATCTCATGAAGCTAAATGATGAGGCCCTAGTACTGATGGTCTATTATTCTTCTCAGAGTCAAATCACTTAAAAATAATTAAGAAATAAAATCTTCAAGACTCCTCTGAGGTAGGTAAATGTTTTCTTGCTTATTTTTTTAGAGACCACATCTCAGTTTACTTGCTAAATCTGAATGGTCCTTGTTGTGGATTCCAGCAGTGCCAAGAATCTTCTGGTTGTTAGTTCAGTCCTTAGAAGATTATAATTAGAGATTGATATAAATGACACCTAGTTCTGCATTTGGTTCAAACTGACACTGAAGTTTCTTGACCCATGTATTTTAGAGTTAATAGAATTGGAAAGTTGGAAAACTCCTTGGCGATGATCTAGTCCAAATTTTATTTTATGAATGCTGAAAATGGAAGCTCAGAGATGTAAAACCCTGTTCGAGTCTCAGTCTTCTCTTCAACAGACAGGACTGGTGTGCAAAGATCAGATAACCACAGCTCGATACTGAAATTTCTTGGTAGTTCAACAGATTTTCCAAGAGACGCTATGAGATCTATAGAGGAATGGGCATGGCAAAAAAAATGGCAGAGGGTGGGGGGCATTTTAGAGAGAGAAAGGATTTTGAGGGGGTTTTGCTTTGTTCTGTTTTATTTCTGAACAAGTTTCTTTCGGTGCTGAATGACACCATGCCCCAGGAAGTCCAAGTTCTATTTTTTAGAAAAATGCCTCGGCTAGGAGCCATCACCACAGGCCTTCTCAGACACCCAAAATGGGCAAAGAATACTTGCTTGAAAGAATATTTGTAATATTTTCCTTGAAAAGTTGAGGGTGGTAAAAGGCGAGGGAAAAGGGAGAGGTTGTGAGGGGAAAAATATGAGTGCAGATGTAGCAAATAAGGGGCAGATGCCACATGAAAATGAGTTCTGGCTTCCCAAATACGGCATGTCCTGTGCTGCTTATGAGAGCTGCATCCTATGAACCCAAGCAGAACTCTGGAAATCTCCCTGTATTTCTGTGATGACATATCAAGCAACTTACAAACTTCTGTATTCCCGTGCTCATTCCAATTGCCCATTTGAAAGATTTTGGTATCAATTAGGTATCCTGAAAGTAACATAGTCAAAACTCGATTTCTGATCCTTTTAAAAACTTTCAATGTCCTTCCTAACCTAGAGAATAATGCCATTCTTTTAGATAATCAGTTCAGTTCAGTTCATTTCAGTTGCTCAGTCATGTCTGACTCTTTGCGATCCCATGAATCACAGCACGCCAGGCCTCCCCGTCCATCACCAACTCCTGGAGTTCACTCAAGCTCACGTCTATCGAGTCAGTGATGCCATCCAGCCATCTCATCCTCTGTCGTCCCCTTCTCCTCCTGCCCCCAATCCCTCCCAGCATCAGAGTCTTTTCCAATGAGTCAACTCTTCGCATGAGGTGGCCAAAGTACTGGAGTTTCAGCTTTAGCATCATTCCTTCCAAAGAAATCCCAGGGCTGATCTCCTTCAGAATGGACTGGTTGGATCTCCTTGCAGTCCAAGGGACTCTCAAGTGTCTTCTCCAACACCACAGTTCAAACGCATCAATTCTTTGGTGCTCAGCTTTCTTCACAGTCCAACTCTTACATCCATACATGACCACTGGAAAACCATAGCCTTGACTAGACGGACCTTTGTTGGCAAAGTAATGTCTCAGCTTTTCAACATGCCATCTAGGTTGGTCATAACTTTTCTTCCAGTAAGCATCTTTTAATTTCATGGCTTCAGTTACCATCTGCAGTGATTTTGAAGTCCAAAACAATAAAGTCTGACACTGTTTCCACTGTTTCCCCATCTATTTCCCATGAAGTGATGGGACCGGATGTCATGATCTTTGTTTTCTGAATGTTGAGCTTTAAGCCAACTTTTTCACTCTCTACTTTCACTTTCATCAAGATGCTTTTTAGTGCTTCTTCACTTTCTGCCATAAGGGTGGTGTCATTTGCATATCTGAGGTTATTGATATTTCTCCCGGCAATCTTGATTCTAGCTTGTGCTTCTTCCAGCCCAGCATTTCTCATGATGTACTTTGCATATAAGTTAAATAAGCAGGGTAACAATATACAGCCTTGACGTACTCCTTTTCCTATTTGTAACCAGTCTATTGTTCCATGTCCAGTTCTAACTGTTGCTTGCTGACCTGCATACAGGTTTTTCAAGAGGCAGGTCAGGTGGTCTGGTATTCCCATCTCTTTCAGAATTTTTCACAGTTTATTGTGATCCACATAGTCAAAGGCTTTGGCACAGTTGATAAAGCAGAAATAGATGTTTTTCTGGAATTCTCTTGCTTTTTTGATGATCCAATGGATGTTGGTAATTTGATCTCTGGTTCCTCTGCCTTTTCTAAAACCAGCTTGAACATCAGGAAGTTCACAGTTTATGTATTGCTAAAGCCTGGCTTGGAGAATTTTGAGCATTTTTACTAGCATGTGAGATGAGTGCAGTGTGCGGTAGTTTGAGCATTCTTTGGCATTGCCTTTCTTTGGGATTGGAATGAAAACTGACCTTTTCCAGTCCTGTGGCCACTGCTGAGTTTTCCAAATGTGCTGGCATAGTGAGTGCACCACTTTCACAGCATCATCTTTCAGGATTTGAAATAGCTCAACTGGAATGCCATCACCTCTGCTAGCTTTGTTCATAGTGATGCTTTCTAAGGCCCACTTGACTTCACATTCCAGGATGTCTGGCTCTAGGTGAGTGATCACACCATTGTGATTATCTTGGTCTTGAAGATCATTTTTATACAGTTCTCCTGTGTATTCTTGCCACCTCTTCTTAATATCTTCTGCTTCTGTTAGGTCCAGACCATTTCTGTCCTTTATTGAGCCCATCTTTGCATGAAATAGTCCCTTGGTGTCTCTAATTTTCTTGAAGAGGTCTCTAGTCTTTCCCATTCTGTTGTTTTCCTCTATTTCTTTGCATTGATCACCGAGAAAGGCTTTCATATCTCTTCTTGCTATTCTTTGGAACTCTGCATTCAGATGCTTATTAGGCCAGAAAATTTGCAACTATCTTTAAATCTTCTCTTTTCATACTTTACATCCAATTAATCACTGAATCCTATTGTTCTTCCCTTGTGGCTCAGCTGGTAAAGAATCTGCGTGCAATGCGGGTGACCTGGGTTTGATCCTCGGGTTGGGAATATCCCCTGGAGAAGGGAAAGGCTACCCACCCCAGTTTTCTGGCCTGGAGAATTCCATGGACTGTATAGTTCATGGGGCACAAAGAGCCAGACAGGATTGAGTGACTTTCACTTTCACTTTCTTTCTTCCTATTGTTCTATGTTCTTATCCCTGAGGAATCTTGAGCCCCTGGTAACATTGCCCTCCTAAGACTATGGCTGCTATTTTAGTTTTTCATCTTCTGTGAATATTGGATAGAGGAGTACCAGGAGTACATGTATGCATACTCTGTCATGTCCAACTCTTTGAGACCCCATGAACTGTATCTGCCAGGCTCATCTGTCCATGGGATTTTCCTGACAAGAATACTGGAGTGAATAGCCATTTCTCCTTCCAGGGGATCTCCCAACCCAGGGATCAAACCCACATCTCCTGCATTGGCAGGCAGATTCTTTACCATTGAGCCACCTAGGAATCCCACCAAGTGTGGTCCCAATGAATAATGTTTGCCAAGTGAATTCTTCCACACCTATAGTGTATAAAGAGCAGTCTTGCTCCTCTTGATAATCATGGCCTATAACACCAGGATGGTGTTGACTTTCTTTGAATGATGTTTGTTTCATACAGGAACCCAAAATAATAGGATGGGAGCCATAGCTTAAATATTTAATGATTTTTGCAATGTACCTTGGTAGAAAGAGTCTGCTATCTCCTAAAGCTGCAGGTCTCAGGGTTGGAGGAGGAGAGGCCAAAATTCCCCAAATGGGTCAGCAAGAGTAACATTAAGCAGAGCAACTTCTGTTTCTATCCCTTGTCTCCTAAACTCATCTATTCTATTTATTGAAGATAAAGCACCATATGATGACTACTGATTTAGATGTATGCTGTACCCAGAAGGATGGTACTTCAAACTTATAGGATATTATCTTCAAGCTTGAGCTTCAGCTACACCTTTGAAAAGTTGCTCTAGCTTCCGCTTCTGGCAAGAGGGAGTAAAAAAACCCATATTTACCTTCTCTATGAAACAAAAACTATCAAACAAAATACAAGAAACTACTGCAGGGAGATGCAACCAGTCCATCCTAAAGAAGATCAATCAGTCCTGGGTGTTCACTGGAAGGACTGATGTTGAAGCTGAAGCTCCAATACTTTGGCCACCTGATGCGAAGAGCTGACTCATTTGAAAACCCTGATGCTGGGAGGGATTGGGGGCAGGAGGCGAAGGGGACGACAGAGGATGAGATGGCTGGATGGTATCACTGACTCGATGGACGTGAGTGTGAGTGAACGCTGGGAGTTGGTGTTGGACAGGGAGGCCTGGCGTGCTGCAATTCATAGGGTCACAAAGAGTCAGACACAACTGAGCGACTGAACTGAACTGAACTGACAGTTGTCAAGACACTGATGCCAAGCAGTGAAGGACAGTGATTCCCTGAGAGACAGGAAACAAATATGATTATGCTTGAAAGTGAAAGTGAAGTCACTCAGTTGTGTCCGACTCTTTTCGACCCCATGGACTGTAGCCTACCATGCTCCTCCATCCATGGGATTTTCCAAGCAAGAGTCCTGGAGTGGGTTGCCATTTCCTTCTCCATAGGATCTTCCCAACTCGGGGATCGAACGTGGGTCTCTTGCATTGTTAGGCAGACACTTTACCATCTGAGCCACCAGGGAAGTTATGCTTATATGTAAAGAATATGATTCCTTCAATTTACTCCCTTTCAAGATTATTGCGCATGGAGAGGGTGCTAAGAAACACGCCTGAAAACTCTGAGATTAAGCGTTGGAGCTAAGAGTTCAGGCAGACCAAGGCAGTTGGAATTGATAGGACAGTAGACCCAAGAGGAGAATACATCAAAGAGAGAGAACAGGGGAGAACTTCAGAAGGTCCTCTTTGAATCTTTAGTAGATCACTCAGCAGTGCATGCACATGCTGGGAAATGTATCAGAAAACAATGTCTGGTCCTCTTGTGGGGCCAGGAACAGTGCTTCCTCCCCCTAGCCAGACTAAAAAAACTCATGATTAACAGGGAATTAAGTTGAGTATTCAAGAAAATATTGCTCTAGTGGTAGAGAATAATTAGTTATAGACTGACCACTGCTCTGGACCTGCTAACAAGTCATAAAAGGAATACTTGAAAGGATCAAGCTGCTTCCAGGTAACTATAGCCCAGAACGAAGCTCAAGACAACTTACAGAAATTCAAAATTATCCAGCACCCACCTAAGTAAAAATCATTATATCAGACATCCAAAAGGAGATTATTAGGTATATACCAAGAAGCAATAAAATGTATCCCCACCAAGAGAAAAATTGATCAGACCCAACCCAGAAGACATACAGATGTTAGAATTTGCAGATGAGAATATTAAAAGTTATTGTAACTATATTCCTTCTATAGATATGGAAATTTATTTAAAAATTCATAGAAAACTTGTAAAGATGAAAACTACAATGTTTGAGAAGAAAAGTAACCAGGATGAGAGTAAGAAAAGATTACACATAGCAGAGAAAAATGAATAAACTTGTAGGTAGAGCAATAGGAATTCTCCAAAAAATAAGAGAAAAAAAATTTTAATGTAAAGATGAGAGAGTTATGGAACAATGTCAAGGGGCCTAACGTAGAAATAATTGGAAAGCAGGATAAGGGCAGAGAGGAAGTCAAACTGAGATGCAGTTGCAACAGAAGACTTAGTTGATTACACAGGAGTCAAAAGCTGGGATGGCTTTTCAGAGCTGTCACAGTGATCTGATGCAGGCTGTCCCCAGGGAGGGAGCAGACTTGGAGCATTATCATGAGCAGTATCTCAGTGAGTCACTTTCCTTCAGCCTAGGGCAATTTGTGTGGAGGACCTTAACTATGAGACTTAAGCAGGCACCCACCCCAGCCAGCTCAGGGAATAGAAATCTTGGTCCTGAAGTGTGGTACCTAGATGATACACCACAGCATCCGTTAGTAACATTGTAGGACCTTTAGCCCCAATAGAAACTTTGCTTAGTATTGACAATTTCTAGGCCGTCAGTATTCTCTGTGAAGTGTTCAGTTCAGTTCAGTTGCTCAGTCGTGTCTGACTCTCTGTGACCCCATGAATCGCAGCATGCCAGGCTTCCCTGTCCATCACCAACTCCTGGAGTTTACTCAGACTCATGTCCATTGAATTGGTGATGCCATCCAGTCATCTCATCCTCTGTCATCCCCTTCTCCTCCTGCCTCCAAGCCCTCCCAGCATCAGAGTCTTTTCCAATGAGTCAACTCTTCGCATGAGGTGGCCAAAGTACTGGAGTTTCAGCTTTAGCATCATTCCTTCCAAAGAAATCCCAGGGCTGATCTCCTTTAGGATGGACTGGTTGGACCTCCTTGAAGTCCAAGGGACTCTCAAGAGTCTTCTCCAACACCACAGTTCAAAATCATCAATTCCTCGGTGATCAGCTTTCTTCACAGTCCAACTCTCACATCCATACATGACCACTGGAAAAACCATAGCCTTGACTAGATGGACCTTTGTTGGCAAATAATGTCTCTGCTTTTGAATATGCTGTCTAGGTTGGTCATAACTTTCCTTCCAAAGAGTAGGCGTCTTTTAATTTCATGGCTGCAGTCACCATCTGCAGTGATTTTGGAGCCCAGAAAATAAAGTCTGATACTGTTTCCACTGTTTCTCCCTCTATTTGACATCAAGTGATGGGACTGGATGCCATGATCTTAGTTTTATGAATGTTGAGCTTTAAGTCAACTTTTTCACTCTCCTCTTTAACTTTTATCAAGAGGCTCTTTAGTTCTTCTTCACTTGCTGCCATAAGGGTGGTGTCATCTGCATGTCTGAGGTTATTGATATTTCTCCCAGTGATCTTGATTCCAGCCTGTGCTTCTTCCAGTCCAGCATTTCTCATGATGTACTCTGCATAGAAGTGAAATAAGCAGGGTGACAATATACAGCCTTGACACACTCCTTTTCCTATTTGGAACCAGTCTGTTGTTCCATGTCCAGTTCTAACTCTTGCTTCCTGACCGCATACAGATTTCTCAAGAGGCAAGTCAGGTGGTCTGGTATTCCCATCTCTTTCAGAATTTTCCGCAGTTTATTGTGATCCACACAGTTAAAGGCTTTGGCATAGTCGATAAAGCAGAAATAGATGTTTTCTGGAACTCTCTTGCTTTTTTTGATGATCCAGCGGATGTTGGCAATTTGATCCCTGTTCCTCTGCCTTTTCTAAAACCTACTTGAACATCTGGATGTTCACTACCAGCTATAAACTCAGATATCATGCATCCAAGTTATCTTACACGTCTAGGATATAACGAAAGACTTATAATTGTAATCTGGGGGCCAAATGCCTTGGTGAAATAAAAAGGGTGTCTGTCTGCCATTTCTCCATTGTCTCTGTGTATAAGCTACAGTGAGCAAAAGAATGTCATTAGTATGCATTAAGTTATCATAACTCAAACACTCTGGATCCTCCTAAATTCATCATGAACTATCTGTTGAATAATGTAGTCTGGATTTTGTTTTTTTCCAGGAATCGGTCTCACTCTTGTTGATTCTCAATTTCCAGGATCCTGTCTCATGCTGTGTCTAAGTGGAGTGTTGTTAGTCTTGTCAGACTCTTTGTAATCCATTGACTGTAGCCCGCCAGACTCCTCTGTCCATGGAATTTTCCAGGTAAGAATACTGGAGTGGGTAGCCATTCCCTTCTTCAAGGGATCTTCCCTACCTAGAGATCAAAGCTGGGTCTCCTGCACTGCGGGCAGATTCTTTACTGTCTGAGCCATCAGGGAAGCTCAAGCGGAGTGTACTTTATTTCATTTCACTTTTCTTCTTTAAAATTCCTTAACAGATTCTTTTGATGTCCTTATACCAGTGCTAAGACTTTCTTCCTTCTCTCCTCTTTTCATCAGCAGAGTCAAGTGTATTCTGTTAAAAGAGCTTCCCAGCATCCTCCACTTCTCTCATTGCTTAACCAATTTTCAGTAGTGGGATTCTTACCATTCCTACTTAATATTTGGAAGAGAAAAAGGAAAGAACTTATCACTTTTTGGGATATTGAAGTGATGCATCTTAACTCTGTTAGTAAATAAGCCATTTATATTTTGTTATATTAGTATGAACACATGGAGGAAAGCAGATTATTTCCAGAAATGCCAATGGCAAGCCCAGTACTAATAGAGGACTCATCCTTGAGGAGGATGGCAAGTGGTAAACATACATCTATGCAGCAGTCATGAGAGATTTCTCTGAATGAGCACATTAAGAATTTGCATGTTGCTTGGATATAGAAATTATTATTAGCTTTTATTAATCCTTGAAGTATGGTATGAATGTGAGAGTGATTACACTTCTGAAAAGTTCAGATAAAACATTATGAGAAATTAAGTGGCTAATAAACTAGAATATGTGATATGACAAAGCTCAGTGGGTCACACTTTTTATAAATGGCACTACTGAAAAATGATTATTTATGAAATTATGAGAAGTACACCGTTTAACCTACCATTTTGTCCAAAGCTCTTGAGGGACTTAATATTATTTTGTACGCCAGACTGGTCTAATAGAATAATAAGCTTAGCCCCATAACATCTATTTCAAGATAATACTTATCAGCTAAAAATCAGCTACAAATTGTGAGTGTTTTATAACTATAATTATTTTCTTCCATTTTCAATTACTGACTTTGATAGGAACTCTCAAAGACATCTAAGTTACCTGGTATTTCTAGCTGTAGTCAGCAAGTCTACAGAGTTCCTGGACTTGTTCTAACAGAGCAAGAAAATTTGAGTCTCTCTCTTTCTTTACTCTGACTTCAGTTCTATAGGGACTAAAAAACCGCTTGAATTAGATGAATGTGTCTTGCATACAGCTGTGAAAATTTTCACACATCAGGAGAAATCAGCAACATGCACTGCTGAAAGAAGGGAAAAAAAATGTTACTGCTAAGTGAAGCTTAAAGGAAACATAACTTGATGTTTGTGTAGGCAAATGAGTGGGTGCAGATCCTAGAGTCCCTAACACATCACTTTTGTGAATTATTATGCATGATTTGTCCATACAGGCAAAATGATTAACTGTTTTGCATCTGTAAATTCATGACCCCAAACAGATGGAAAGTAAAAATAAAAAGGTAAATTTTATACTTGATTATATAATTCTGATATAAATAAAGGCATCATAAGAAAAAAAATCTGTGTGGGAAAAATTCATGTCAATTTTCTTATCAGCCACCAGAACAACCTTGCTATTCTTTCAAAAACTGATATTATGATATTAATTATCTGTGAAGATACATGAGGAAGATATTTAGGGGCAGAATTTTTGGTTGAAAGAAATGGGTAATAAGAAGTTATAGAGGGGCCCAGCCTCAGGAAAGAAGAGCTTTAAATAGAGCTCATCTAATCACCTACAAAGTGGGTGAGCAGGGAAATGATTCTTAATACTTAAGGGAACCTTCCAATATATTCTGGCTTTAAAGAAACTTGCAGGTTCTTCGCATTTTATGTTTCCGACCTCAGAGAGGAAAATATGGAATACAAAAATCTGAACTGATATTTCTCAAACAGATGCTACTATGAATAATTCCCTTTCTTATTTATCATTGTAGGCAAAACAAAAAAAATCCTAGGAAATTTATTTAAGGTGATATTTAAGATAGTGTAATTCTGGAAATGTGGGTACATTTAAAACTGTAGAAACCTAGATAATAAAACTGAAAACAAACAGACAAACCTGAAAGGTGAGGACACATAGAGAATGGAGTGGATCTTGCCTCAGCAGTCTTAGATGTGTTTTACCGACAACACCATAAACATTTTCTAAAGATAATAATAGAAACATGGAAATTCCGGGTTTAATACTTGATTCAAAAGTGATTATAGTATAGTTCTTAGTTCTAGTTATTTAAATGATATCCAGACCAGTGTCTCCCACTTTAGATGTATATGAGTGATTATCGAGGGTCTTGTGAAAAAGGACTTTCTAATTCAGTAGGCCTGAGAGTCTGTATTTCTAACAAGTTTCCAGATGACACTGATGTGGAAAGTCCAAGGGCCTTGAGAGGCATAGATTTAGAAAATTGCATTGTTCCTTGGAACAGTTCAGAAGAGCATCTAAGGGATGTGCTTTGCTGTGCTGTGTTTAGACAGTCATGTCTGAGTCTTTGCCACCCCATGGACTGTAGCCTGCCAGGCTCCTCTGTTTATGAGATTCTTCAGGCAAAAATACTGGAGTGGGTTGCCATGCCCTCCTCCAGGGCATCTTCCCAACCCAGGGATCAAACCCAGGCCTTCAACATTGCAGGCGAATTCTTTACTGGCTGAGGTAGCAGGGAAGCCCCATCTAAGGAATATTAATTAACAATTGATCAATTAGATCTCTGAGAAAAGGTGATGGCTTTTGGGAAAAATAATAAATGTATGAAAAGAAAGAATCATGTATAATAAGAGGGTCAAAGAAAATAAATGGCTGTTAGCAGAGTTTTCTTATTCTATAAGAAGCAGGACTACAAGTGAGTTTCCTGATAACAAGTCTATGCAATATCTGGAAAAAATTTATGACAGCGAGAGGTGCTAAATATAAAATAGTTTACTCAGAAAGGTCAATCTCCTATGAAGAGTTTGGGGTGATTTAAGAGCTGTTGTTCTTCCAGAAAGATGGATTTTCATCATTACTTTTGAAAAACCTCTTCTTGGTTAATGTGTGTAGAACAATCATATCAGTTTGGTAATTTTAATAAGACAGGTGTATTTAAAAGTGATTTGGAAGCCAATTCTAAATATCAGAACTAAGAGCAATTCTCATCTACAGAACGATGCTTGGTTATTTGATTTATTTTGGTGGTATTGGAAGATTTCTCTCAGAGGAAGGCATTTATTAGATCACTTTACATTGCATGCAAAAGTCTCTGCATTGGCTTCATTCTCTTGTTTTACCAATGGCTTACTAGAGGAAAAGTGAAAAGATGTACTACTTGAATTTATATCATTTTTAAAATAGAACTGCACAATTGATGAATGAAAGATGCAAAAATAATGTCTAAACTTTAAAAAAATGTAATAGTAGAAGACAGAGTGGCAGACACAGAAAGAAGAAAGAAAAATAAAGATGAAAGAAAGGGGAAGAGAGAAAAAGAAAGGAAGGGCAATTTTGAGAGTGAATACTTGGTTAAATCATTATGTTCATTTTCCCATCCTTCACAGAAAACCTTTTTCTGTTTTCAAAAAAGCTTTGTGTTCAAATGGTGCTTTGAGAGTTGTGAAAAGGAATAAGAAGTCATTATATTGTGTTTTTTTCACAATTTTTCACAGACATCTCTTATGATCTTTTCTAACACTAGGCTTCATGAGCTTAGTACTATAGTAGAAAGCCAAAAAGGAAAATATAGGTAATAAGAGCTAATGTTCAGCAACAAGGATAGACCTGGAGATTATCATACTAAGTGAAGTAAGTCAGACAGAGAAAGACATTATGATACGTCATTTATATGTGGAATCTAAAAAGATTAAGCAAATGGACTTATTTACAAAGCAGAAATAGAGACACAGAAACTATGGCTATCAAAGGGTCAGGGGGAGGGGATTATTTTAGGAGTTTGGGATGAAAAGATACACACTACTATACATAAAATATATAACCAACAAGGACCTACTGTGAGCACAGAGGGCTATACTCTATATCTTATACTAATTTTAATAGAGAATGTAAAGAAAGATGTATATTAATATATGTATGTATTAATATATGTAACTGAATCACTTTACATGCATCTGAAACTAATACAACATTGTTAATCAGTTATATTTCAATAAAAATTTAGAAACTAATGTATACAGTGCTCTTTTTGCTAGACCCTATTCTATGTGCTTCTTTTATATTGTTTAATAGATATAATGATATGGGCAAGCTTCAGTAACAAAAGAAAAAATAATCATATGCAACATAAATAAATATGTGCTTCAAAAAAATGGAAAGAAGAATGTGAGGAGTACTTGGGATAGCTTTTTATACATCTGATGAACTTCAATGACATTGGCAGCTAGAAGGAACTGAACACAGGGATGTGATAGACGAACTGAAGGCAGAGGAGTCTGAAGTGAATTCAAGTGTTTCCAAGCACATTCCAGCAATGAATTATTAACATCTCTGACCACAGATCCCAAGGTAAATGCTGGCTGGCACAATGGACCTCACTAGAAACTTACTCAAATTATTCTGTGTATATTTTTACCTCTATGATTCCACAAAGGGATGAATATATTTTTGGAAAATTTAAAAATGTCTGTTGACCCTTAGAGCAGAGAGTAACTCCTCTTTCTTGCCTTCACTTTCTCCTGAACCCTAGTGTTACATACCACAGCAAATTATTAAAGGTTAAATTCTAGTCGTGATACTTCTTATTCAAAGGTTTGTGAATAAGTCTTACACGATAAACCCATTTGAATGCAGAGTTCCGAAGAATAGGAAGGAGAGATAAGAAAACCTTCCTTAGCAAACAATGCAAAGAAATAGAGGAAAACAACAGAATGGGAAAGACTAAAGATCTCTTTAAGAAAATTAGAGATACCAAGGGAACATTTCATGCAAAGATGGGCTCGAAAAAGGACAGACATGGTCTGGACCTAACAGAAGCAGAAGATATTAAGAAGAGGTGGCAAGAATACACAGAAGAACTGTACAAAACAGATCTTCATGACCCAGATAATCATGATGGTATGATCACTCACACTCACCTAGAGCCAAACATCCTGGAATGTGAAGTCAAGTGGGCCTTACAAAGCATCACTATGAACAAAGCTAGTGGAGGTGATGGAATTCCAGTGGAGCTATTTCAAATCCTAAAAGATGATGCTGTGCAAGTGCTGACTCAATATGCCAGCAAATTAGGAAAACTCTGAAGTGGCCACAGGACTGGAAAAGGTCAGTTTTCATTCCAATCCCAAAGAAAGGCAATGCCAAAGAATGCTCAATCTACCACACGATTGCACTCATCTCACATGCCAGTAAAGTAATGCTCAAAATTCTCCAAGCCAGGCTTCAGCAAGACTTGAACCATGAAGTTCCAGATGTTCAAGCTGGTTTTAGAAAAGGCAGAGGAACCAGAGATCAAATTGCCAACATCCACTGGATCATTGAAAAAGAAGAAGAGTTTCAGAAAAACATCTGTTTCTGCTTTATGGACTATGCAAAAGACTTTGTGTGGACCACAATAAACTGTGGAAAATTCTGAAAGAGATGGGAATATCAGACCACCTGACCTGCCTCTTGAGAAACCTGTATGCAGGTCAGGAAGCGACAGTTAGAGCTAGACATGGAACAACAGACTGGTTCCAAATAGGAAAAGGAGTACGTCAAGGCTGTATATTGTCGTCCTGCTTATTTAACTTATATGCAAAATACATCATGAGAAATGCTGGGCTGGAAGAAGCACAAGCTGGAATCAAGATTGCCGGAAGAAATATCAATAACCTCAGATACTCAGATGACACCACTCATGGCAGAAAGTGAAGAAGAACTAAAGAGCCTCTTGATGAAAGTGAAAGTGGAGAGTGAAAAAGTTGGCTTAAAGCTCAACATTCAGAAAACGAAGATCATGGCATCCAGTCCCATCACTTCATGGGAAGTAGATGGGGAAACAGTGGAAACAGTGGCTGACTTTATTTTTCTGGGCTCCAAAATCACTGCAGATGGTGATTGCAGCCTTAAAATTAAAAGACGCTTACTCCTTGAAAGGAAAGTTATGGGCAACCTAGACAGCATATTAAAAAGTAGAGACATTACTTTGCCTACAATGGTCCATCTAGTCTAGGCTATGGTTTTTCCAGTAGTCATGTATGGATGTGAGAGTTGGACTATAAAGAAACCCGAGCACCAAAGAATTGATTCTTTTGAACTGTGGTGTTGGAGAAGACTCTTGAGAGTTCTTTGGACTGCAAGGAGACCAAGCAGTCCATCCTAAAGGAGATCAGTCTTAGGTGTTCATTGGAAGGAATGATGTTGAAGCTGAAGCTCCAATACTTCGGCCACCTGATGCAAAGAGCTGACTCATTTGAAAAGACCCTGATGCTGGGAAAGATTGAGGGCAGGAGGAGAAGGAGATGACAGAGGATGAGATGGATGGATGGCATCACTGACTCAATGGACACAGGTTTGGGTAGACTCCAGCAGTTGGTGATGGACAGGGAGGCCTGGCATGTTGCAGTTCATGGGGTTGCAAAGAGTCAGACACGACTGAGTGACTGAACTGAACTGAACATGTATCCATGTGTGCTTAGTTGCTATATCATGTTTGACTCTTTGTGACCCCATGGACTATAGCCTGTCAGGATCCTCTGTCCTTGGAATTCTCCAGGCAAGAATGCTGGAGTGGGAGTTGCCATTTCCTCCTCCAGGGGATGTTCCCAACCCAGGGATCCCACCCAGGTCACCCAGGGATCCCACCCAGGTCACCCAGGGATCCAACCCAGGTCTCCCACATTGCAGGCAGATTCTTTACCATATGAGCCACCAGGGAAGCCCAAGAATACTGGAGTGAGTAGAACATCCCTTCTCCAGGGGAACTTCTCAACCCAGGGTTTGAGCCAGGGTCTCCTGCATTGCAGGTGAATTCTTTACCAGATGAGTTCCATGGGAAGTCCTCATGTTTCCTTATATATCTATAAAGCAAAGCTATACTATGGTTGGGTAAAAATTAAACTGATCAGAGAAAAATTCCATTGTCTTGAAAAGCAGGAGTAAGAAGTATTGAGGAAGTACTTTGGGCCTTGTAAGTTGTCAAGAAAGGAAATCCATCACAACTTGGGGTTTTCAATTCTCTTTTAATGCCAGGGACAGTAGCACATATTCTCTTTTCAATGGAGTTAGAGATGTTGAGGGGAGGGGGATAGGCATGGAGAGACATCTGCTCTCAAAAGGCACTTGAAATGTACCCAGGCTAGAGTATGGGGGAGTTGGGGGAGGCATGTGTGCAAAGAGAGGCAGATGACAGACAGACATGCAGACAGCCTGACTGGAGGGAGATGGAGAACTAGTAATAAGTCAAAATCCAACAGCTTGGCTAGAGGTGCCCTGATCTCTGCTCTTTGGCTTTTTGCTTTTGGACAGCTGGGAATGCGATTCAGAATTTAAAGAAATGCCAAAAGCCATCTTCCAGGTGTCAATATCCAGCCATCCCAGAGCATGCTGGGTGCTTAGATAAACATTTCAATTATAAGGCTCTATCTCTAATTTAGAACTATTTAATTTTAACATATAAAACATGAATTTCTAAACCAAATTAAAAAAAAAAAGATCCTGCTGAAAAAGCTTATTTGACAAGTTAGTAAATTAGTTCAAAACTCCCACTTTGGGAAGAAAAAGTAATTTCTCACAATTAACATTATTAATAATTCCTTAGCTGTGAGACTTCCATGCCTGCTCAATTAAAGGGATTCAGAATCTTCCAAATATATAGTCTCTGTGTTAAAAATAATAGAGACTACTTTGCCACCAGTATGTGGGTGGCAGGAGGAAGTGGAAAAAAATTCACAATGCCTAATGATTTATTAATGAGTTTCATCTTTTCTTTGGAATGTGGACCACTAATTACATGTGTGTCTAATTACCTAGTGGTGGATGGAAAGTTTTCAGTCATCAGCTCCAGAGACAGACACACTTCATTATTTGAAAAAGGGAAACTTTGCAAGTGACACCCCTTTATCCATGCTCAAGCCTCCACATTTGCAGTCATGCTGGCAAACAAAAATTGTCCTTCAGGCTTTCCATCTGGGCCCACTAACTTAGATGAGTAATTGAAAGCAGGGTTTGTTTGTTTGTTTGTTGCTTTAGAATTTAAGAGCAACCCAGTTTTATGCTAATAATGATGTATCATTATTTTGCTGAGTAAAAGGGTCCAGAATAAGCCTGTTGCTATCTTATCATCATCCCAGAGATGAAGGGAAAAATCCACCATCCCCTGAATTTCTAACCAATTAATTAAAGAATTTATTCATTCAATAAATGTGGAATTAATGAAGAACTGGATAATTTTAGCATTTAATATTGTAAGGATCCCCAAGAAGTAATATTTTCTTCAAACAGGCCCATGCTTTACTGTCTGTGTCAATGGTTATGGACCTCCAAGAAATAATTTAAAGATATAGTTGCTCAGAAAAATTACACCAGTTCTTTCTTGTTGATGTTTTAAACCTCTTAACAAATTCTGTATTAGGTGCTTCAATCCCTTTCATTTCTCTTCCCCAATTATCTTCATTTTTCATTACTGTCTAGTGGAATCATCACTGCTATTAGACATGTATATTTATTTGCCTGTTCACCCAACTTTCAAACTGTTCCTATGGAATGTAACCAGTAGCCCTCACTTCTGCAAGTACTTAAAAACATGTCAGGCACAGCTCTAGATGCTAGGGAGATTGTTGTTGTTCAGTCATTCAGTTGTATCTGACTCTTTGCAACCCCATGGACTGCAGTATGCTATGCCAGGCTTCCCTGTCCTTCACCATCTCCTGGAGCTTGCTCAAACTTATGTCCATTAAGTTGGTGATGCCATCCAATCATCTCATCCTCTGTTATCCCCTTCTCCTCCTGTCTTCAATCTTTCTTAGCATCAGGGTCTTTTCTAAAGAGTTGGCTCTTTGCATTAGGTGGCCAAAGTCTTGGAGCTTCAGCTTCAGCATCAGTCCTTCCAATGAATATTCACTGATTTTCTTTAAGATTGACTAGTTTGATCTCCTTGCAGTCCAAGGGACTCTCAGGAGTCTTCTCCAACACCACAGTTCCAAAGCATCTATCCTTTGGCACTCAGCCTTCTTTATGGTCCAACTCTCATATCTGTACATGACTGCTGGAAAAATCATAGCTCTGACCATACAGATGTTTGCTGGCAAAGCGATGTCTCTGCTTTTAATATACTGCGTAGGTTTGTCATAGCTTTTCTTCCAAGGATCAAGCATCTTTTAACTTCATGGCTGCAATCACTGTCCACAGTGATTTCGGAGCCCAGGAAAATAGTCTCTCACTATTTCCATTGTTTCCCCATCTATTTGCCGTGAAGTGATGGGACTGGATGCCATGATCTTCATTTTTTGAATGTTGAGTTTTAAGCCAGCTTTTTCACTCTTCTGTTTCACCATCGTAGGATTGAATAAGACAAGGCTTTTGCCCTTGGCTATTTGGATTCTACTGTATGGAGCTTACAGTATCCTGCTCTTTACCAAAATGGGTTAGTCTCTTCAGAATTCTGGTTGCCTTGTTCCTCCACTGAAGTCTTTCAGGATCAAGTCCAAACAGTGGACTACGGGATGGCAGAAGTCATTTGTTTTTGTATCCAGTGTGTGTGTGTGGGGGGAAATGGTTGGCACATGGTAAGTGCTCTGTGTTTGTAGGAGGAATAAATGATTCTATCCAATCTAGCCACTCCCTGAGCTTGTGTATGTAGCTGTACCTTCTCTCATTTGACCCTCTTTATTTTTCTACTGAAGTAAGTGAAGCAGTTATAACCACCACAGAAACTGGAGCTCAGCAAGACTAAATAACTTGCCTAAGCTCAGAAAGCTATTGAGCAAGGAAGCCAGGATTTTAGAACACTCCGTATCACGTGTCTTATTTGTGTAACTTTGTTAATATTTGTTGTTTTCTTTCCTCCAATCAGTGATTCTCACATTTTGTTCATTATAATCAGATTTTGGACCCCAACTCTAGAGTTTCTATTCAGTAGATCTGGAGGGGGACCTGATACTTTGCCTATTTTAACAAGCTCCCAGCTATCTTTGTGCTTTGAAAACCACTAGCTTAGGCTATAAACTCCTTAAGAACAACCATTCTTTTCTCTTTTTTCAGTCAGCTGTCCTCACTCAGTTACTGTCACACAACTGCTTTGTTGTGCCACCTTTAACAACTAACTCAGTCAGGGAGTTCTTTTTTCAGTCTGGAACCATGTCTCATGCAGTTTAAATGGATTTCACTTGTTTTGTGGCAGAGATTCAGAACAGCTGTGTGGGCTCCTCTTATACTTATTTAGTAAGCATTTCTCAACTTGTTTTTCAACAAGTGTGGTCCAGGAACCACATGCAATAGCATCATCATGGTGCTTAACAGAATTATCCATTCCTGAGTCTGAATTCAGAACCACCGAGTCAGAGTGTGTGGAGTTGGAGTGTGTTAACAAGTGCCCAAGGTAAGTCGCTTCCATACCAGAGTTGCAAATCTCTGCATTAAAATGATTTTAAGATTCCCTTTTCACTTGTATCTCCTGCTAAATGAAAAACTTGGGTTTCTTTAAGTTTCCCTCCTAAAGTTAATTTTCCAGATTTTCTCTGAACCCTCTCCAACTTGTTTGAGTAGCAGGGGATGAATTTTTGGGCATGTTTTCAAAGAGTTCTGCATGCCGTTCCCATGTGTGGGTTTCTGCCCAGTATTTACAGAGAAGTTTTTTAATAGGCAGTGTTTGGAAAGTGACTACTGAAGATGTGAAATGGACTAGGCAAGGAAAATGAAAAAGTTGCTTTAACTTTCACATAAGACTCTTTTGAATTTTCTATTTAATCTTCAGCCTGAAACTTTGTTCTTCATAATAATTATCTGAATGAACCTGATTCTATAAATACTGCTTAAAAATATGTAATTTATTTATTCACTTTAGATCTCAAAGTCCTCCAAATTCCCTTCATTACTGACTATGATTCATGAATTTTAATTGGAAAAATAACATTGTTTCAGGGAATATATATGTACTTTCAGAGTAAGCCATTAGACATTAGACTAAGTCTATGAGTTTGTTTTATTGTTTTTCCAAGCCAGTGTTTTCAAAAGTGTGGGAATTACCTACTTAGTGAGGAAATGTTCTTTAAGGTGTCTTGGGAATTCCAAAGTGACTATAGTGAAAGATCATTAATTGGTCTGGAGTAGCTGATCTTACCAGTTTCTTCCTAGGACTTAAGACCTTGAAAGTAAAAATTTTTTGGCTTATTCCAATGATAAATATTTTATTTGACTTAGTAGAGAGTTGGTAGACCTCTCATATGATCCTCTGCCTCCTTCTTCCACGTTTAAGGACCCTTATGATTACATTGGACCCACCTGAATAATCCAGACTAGTCTCCTTATCTCAAGGTCAGTTGACAAGCAACTTTATTTTCTTTTGCAACTTTAATTGCCCTGTACCTTGTATTATAACATATTCATAGGTTTCAGATCTTAGGATGTGGCCATCTTTCAGTTCAGTTCAGTCACTCAGTCATGTCTGACTCTTTGCGACCCCATGAATTGCAGCACGCCAGGCCTCCCTGTCCATCACCAACTCCCGGAGTTCACTCAAACTCACATCCATCGAGTTGGTGATGCCATCCAGTCATCTCATCCTCTGTCGTCCCTTTCTCCTCCTGCCCCCAATCCCTCCCAGCATCAGAGTCTTTTCCAGTGAGTCAACTCTTAGCATGAGGTGGCCAAAGTACTGGAGTTTCAGCTTTAGCATCATTCCTTCCAAAGAAATCCCAGGGCTGATCTTCTTTAGAATGGACTGGTTGGATCTCCTCGCAGTTCAAGGGACTCTCAAGAGTCTTCTCCAACACCACAGTTCAAAAGCATCAATTCTTTGGTGCTCAGCTTTCTTCACAGCCCAACTCTCACATCCATACATGACTACTGGAGAAACCATAGCCTTGACTTTAAGGGGTGGTTATTCTGCCTGCCATAGATCCTGTTAGAGAAACAGTTAATAATTATAACTTAACTTCTTGAAGAATGATCCCCGAGCTAGGAGCATCAACATTACCTGGGAACTTGTTAGATATGCAAATCTCAGGTTGTACCTCAGATCTACCAACTCAAAAACTGGGACTGAGGTCTGGCAATGTGTATTTTAATAAGCCCTTCAAATGTTTCTGGTGCACACCAATATTTGAGAATCACTGTTTTAAGTACTACCTGCTGGTGGCTCAGATGGTGAAGAATCTGCCTGCAGTGTGGGAGACCTGGGTTCGATTCTTGGGTTGGGAAGGTCCCCTGGAGGAGGGCATGGCAACCCACTCCAGTATTCTTGTTTGGAGAATCCCCATGGACAGAGGAGCTGGCAGGCTACAATCCATGGGGTTGCAAAGAATCGGACATGACTGAGTGACTAACACTTTCAGTTTTCACTAAAAAATTCAAGTGAACTCTTTATTGTGACTTAACACTGTCAGTTGATTAAGGACTTCACATTTTACTTAGTATTTTTTACTTGAGATTTAAGGTTCCAGGAACCCAAAGAATTCAGGAGATGACTTGGGATCTCTGAAGATGAATGCATGACATCTCCATCTTCTCCATACCACATTGATTATTATTATTATTTTCTTCTTGGTGGAGGGTGAGGGCAATTGTATATAATTTCATTTGGAAAAAGTTAACATGGCAGATTTTTTTCTGAAAACAGCTACATGTATTGAATGTTATTTACAACTTCATGATTTAAGTCCAGCTGAGTTACTCTCACATTTTTGCTGTTGACTTTTGCTGTAGGTCTAGCTGAATAAGGTAAAACACAGAAGAACTTAGAACCTTTTATTAACATACTTAGATAAGGAAAAACAATTTGAGGAGCCATCAACTTATCATTTGTGGCAGATTGTGATATCTGAATGAAAAGATGATCCACTAAAAAAAAAAAAGAAACTCCAAACCCCAAAACACCCAAATAAACAAAAACCTTGTCCAACCACTGTTTGCCTGAAGCTGGCATCTGAGAAGAATTTTCCCAGGAACAGGCAGCACCTGAAATTACCAAGTGTAAATATGATGGGAAGAAATGAGCATGAAAGAAGTTTGAAAAATCCATGGTTTTCGTGTTTGCTTCCTACAGCTTTTCATGAGGGCCTGGTTTCCTCTTTAACCTGCAGAGCTCTTCAAAATAAAAGCAGTAAGTGGACCTCTCTAGGACTCTTATACCTTCTCAGACTTCTTCCTGTCCACTCAATATCTGCAAGGTGACTATCTTAAATTTGTTGAGTTTTTCCTTCTTTCTGTTTATCATTTAGGCCTCTTTGACTTATATCAAGTCTTCAAAGTTTTCCTCAATTAACTCAAAATTTAAAAAATATTAATTGAAATATTATGTGATGCTCTTAGCTCTATCCTGGGGTTACAGGGATGAGCCAAACGGACATAATGCCTGCTCTTACTAAGCTGAAATAAGGTCATCTATTTCCCTGTCATCTGCTATTGGATTATGCTCTCCGGTAGTCAGCTGCTCTAACCATTGTGTGTTGTAACATGTTTGTTGCTTTCACGTTTATCTCTGATGTACACACATTTTCAAAGCTCACATTATAGTAGTCTGAAATTATATGGTATTTTTAGAAAGATTATTTACCTTATATTTCTGTCTTCAGGCTATTTCCATTTAATGTGAGCTTCTTCCTTTCCTTTGTTTTCTGAACTGAATTAGGCTTGAGAGGCATCGTGAAATAGATCAAATGGGTTTGGATTTGAGTCCCAGGTCTCTCTCATATATGTATATGTATATATGTTTATATTTTGTTATGTTTAAGTTTATATGCATATATATATAAACAATTTAAATGTAATATTTCTCAGCTTCCATTTTCTCAGTTAAAATAGGGATTATGTATGACCCTGTAAGGTAGTTGTGAAGACTAAAATATATGTACATGTGTAAAGTACATATATGTGTGTAGATATTGCTTCCCTGGTGGCTCAGTGGATAAAGTCTCCACCTGCAATGCATGAGACACAGGTTCAATCCCTGGGTTGGGAAGATCCCCTGGAGAAGGAAATGGCTATCCACTCCAGTATTCTTGCCTGGGAATTCCCATGGACAGAAGAGCCTGGTGGGCCCCAGTCCATGGGGTTTTAAGAGTTGGACATGACAACGACTAAACCACAATTGCCACCATATTCTACTTTAAAATGGAGAGAGATTTATGACTTATATATAATGTAATAAGCATCATTTCTCACATCCCCACTGCCTCCCAATTAATTATGAAATATGAACTCTTTTGGTTCTTTCTTCTCAATCCCATCACTATAAGTCAACTGTAGAGATCCCTACATTGACTTCCTATTCTTTTTCTTTCTAATCCTTCACCTGTAATTTTTCTAAAATGTTATTTTCACCACATTACTCCCTTGCTTCAGTGTGCACTGTAAACACTGCCCCTTGAAGGACTCTGGTGTTCTTCATGCTTTACTTTCCTTTTATCGTTGATAAAACTGCTTTGTCACCTCCATTGCAAAAATCTGTTCACCCTGGTGATACTTGCTGCTTTTCTCCCCTTAAATGTACTATGCTCAGTTTTACCTCTGCCTCTGCTTGTATTGTAGCTTCCCTACTGGCTCAGACAGTAGAGAATCTGCCCATAATGCCGGAGACCTGGGTTCAATCCCTGGGCTGGAAAGATACCCTGGAGAAGGGCAAGGCAACCCAATCCAGTATTTTTGCCTGGAGAATTCCATGGACAGAGGAGCCTGGAGAGCTACAATCCACGGGGTCACAAAGAGTCAGACACAGCTGAGCAACTAACACACACGCAAACTGCTTATATTGTGCTTGAAATTTAAATTGTATGTAAGTCCATCTGAAGTTTGAAAGAAAATACTTGAAAGTTCACTTACAGGCTACATATACTTAATAAGATTTATTAGGGCTCTTTGATTATAAACTATAGAAATCAAGCTAGCTTTAGGCCAGAAAGGTATTATTATTATTTCATGGAATCCAAGTACAATTTGTACAACTAAACTAGGAGAATGAGAATTCAATAGAGTCATAGGAGCAGCTAGAACCAGAGACCAGACATACCTCAGGACTCATTCTGTTTCTCATCACTGCTTCTTCTCTGCCTTTTGGTTTTGCATACTCTCCCTGCAGGCTTGGTTCTTCCAAGTTTTTGGCCCCTCACCAAAGGCCCTTCCAAAGCAGGAAGCTGACTTTCTTTTAAGGACTCTGATTGGTCTAGCTAAGGTCGAGTGTCTACTCCTGGGCTATTTAACTCTAGCAGCAGAGTCATATAGAGGTATGGAAGTTCCCATACACTGTGTATGCGTGTATACGATGGTGTATGCCTGGGAGCATTTCCCAGCTTCAGAGAGGAAAGAATGCTAGATGTCAATACTATAGATGTATTATTATTAACAAAGCTCCTGGATACTTCAGGGTGGATTCACTGTGCTCTTTTGAGTTTGTCATCATGGAAGGTGATGTTATCTTCCACAACATCTCCTTTGATGTAAATAAGAGAGATGTTATACTGATCTTGATAGTCCACTGGCATGACTAAAAATACATTTATTATACCTCTGCTTGCAAGTGCTTTATGTGATGAGGTTGCAAATATAATTAATTATTATTTATTTTTTAGATGTAATCATTGGGCTTCCTCCATGGCTCAGTGATGAAGAATCCCCCTGCCCATGCAGGAGGCACAGGAGGTGTGGGTTCAATCCCTGGGTCGGGAAGATCTCCTGGAGTAAGAAAGGACAAACCACCCCAGTATTCTTGCCTGGAAAATTCCATGGACAGAGGAGCCTGACAGGCTACAGTCCATGGGGTCTCAAAGAGTTGGACATGACTGAAGAGACTTAATACACACCAGTTCTATAATATTTATAATAGTGTCACATAGTTTAAACCTAAGGTTTCACTTGTTCTGAACATATACTTCTACAGCAAAGTAACATGTGAAGTCATCTATATTCACTGTCGATTATACCTAGGCCACTGCTAAATACCAAATGACCCAATGAATAAATACAATATTTTAATAACTGCCAGTATTTAAAAAACTATATCAGTCTTTATTTTAGATAATGTCTTTTTTTTAATAGAATTTTTGAAAAGCTTTTTACTTTGTATTGAGGTATAGCTGATTAACAAACAATGCTGTGATAGTTTAGGTGAAACAGCAAAGGGACTCAGCCATACATATACATGTATCCATTCTCCCCCAAACTCCCCTCCCATCCAGGCTGCCACATAACAGGATAATGTCTTTTGATACATTAAAAATATTGCAAAGAACAGGAGTGGTAGTTTGGGACCAAATATTTATTTTCCAAAATGGAATCATTCACTTGATAAAGTTGATTCTAGTCACATACGGAACTTTAATTTAGCTTTGCAATCTTTTCCATTTTGATGAGACCCTTGAAATGTAAGAAAATCTTTGTTTGCATCTATCAAAATTAAAAAAGCAAACAAAAGAAATGTAGGCATCTAATATAAACTTTAGGTTTCTAATGATCCTGTGGTTTTTCTCTACCTGTAAGTAAGTTTGATAACTGAAGTGAAATGTTAGTACTTAACAGTTGGAATCCTCTTTGATTTTGGTTACCTTACTAAATAAGCTGCTGACACAGCATGAGCGCTTGTAAAAGATAAAAAAAGATCGTCTCTAGTATGAACTGAAACACCCTCTCCTACTGCTTTGCCTTGCATATGTCTGTATGGGGCTAAACATCTGGTGGACCACTTATTATTTGTGAATGAGGGCAATTATCCATGGCACAGGTGTGTTATCCTCTGAAAGATCTTATTTCATTCTAATATAGACATGTCTGCAAATAATTTATGAGGTGCTCTTAATTTATAGTCATTTTTCCCATGGAGAATAATTGCTAAGCTGCTTTTCTTCACTTTACCTTTCATTTTTCTAAATGAAGGATTGGACTATGACATTTTTAAGCTAGGATGGTTATTGTAGCATATTTGATGAACACATAAGTGCTAAATAAGACACTGAATTTTCCATATAAACCTTAGAGGAGTTGCTATAATTTTCAAAATTATCTATGTCAAGATCACATTACCTTTGCAGTCAATAGGTTCTTGGTAGAAGCTCTTGGTAGCACTTTCCTGTAATTTTGGCCATTCTCTCTTTTTACTCTCAATGTTGGATATAGAGATCTAGTGCCCAGCAATGCACTCATTCATTTCTTTTTTAAATGTGCATATTCTGTTAGCTTCACTTTTGTTCCACTCTATTGTACATAGCTTGATTCTGTGACTGTTTCCTTGAAAGTCAAGGAGCTTCTAATTATTTGAAATTCAAAAATTATTATTTGTATTTCACATGTTCACAAATAAATAATATTATTCATTAACAGACAGAGAAGACTTTTGACTCTTTCCCTAACAGGCTACATTCTTCTTAAAGTCCATTCTGAATTATTTGAAATTAAAAACAATGGAATCTTTCCTCTCTACCGAAGCTGTGTTTTTCTATACAGAGTATCTTCAATAGATATTTATAAATGGAATCAGAAATTATGGATCAAAACTGGTGCTTAGTAGCCAGATAACTCTGGACAAATAATCTTTCAGAATTTAGCAAACTTTTTAAGCATATGGACTCTAAAAACACAGACCTAGGTTCAAATCCTGGCTCTGTTCCTTCACTCACTATGTGACCTCTCTTAAATGTCAGTTTTCTAAATATAAAATGGGGATAAAAATCATGCTAATGTAAGATTTGTCTACAATGCTTAGCATAGTGCTCTACAGAGGAAGTATCTGTGCTTACTAACCATTGCCATTAGGAAATACGAAAGGAGAATACCTGCTCTGCCTGTCTCAGAGAGTCTTGTAACTGTCAAATGGTGACATATGTATAAAGAATTACATAAATGTAAGATACTATTTTAATATTTTGTAAGATATATCTACCCTGTGTAAAAGAATCCTTGGTTTTAGCAGTGCCAAAATTTTGAAGATTCCGTCTTGTTCACTGTTGTATCCATGGCACTTAGCATGGTGCCAGGCACATTATATAGTAGTTCCAGAAATTCTTGTTGAATGAGTGATTGTGCTGCTTACTTTGCCACTTTCTGAAGCTTGAAACAAATTCTTATCCTCTCTTCTACCAGTGAGGTTTTTAAGTTTCACTTTGTTGGAAATCACTGGGAAATTTTTGAGGTTAAATCTTGGGTTTTTCTATTTGAAGGTCTGGAGAAGCAATATAATACAGTATCGTTGAAGGTGAAACAAAAGCAAATCAGAAGGCAGCTTCATTCTTACCTTCTCCAGCTTATCAATTAGTTTTGAGCAGACTTGACTGGTAAGGGGAATAAGAGTAGAGAGCCTTCTGTGACTGAGTAATCAGGTAGAACAGGAGAGCTGGCTAAGTCAGGCTTAAGGTAAAGACTTAAGCTGCTTTGTATTAGAAAACATTAAGAAGAAAGACATAACATTTTAAAGACTACCTTTCTCTCACTTTTACTGAATAGAGCACAAAAACGTTATTACAAAATCAAATGAAAATAGGTGACAGGAAAAGAGAGAAACCATTTTTGAATAGTTGAAGAACATATGATCTTTAATTTGTTGCAACAAGTTTAAACATGTTTGGAATTTGGTTTCTTATGGGCCTAGAATATTCTTCCAAAAATATGGTCACCCGTCCTCTCCATAAATTTTAATTTTCCTCTATATCAAACCACAGCCATGTCTCCTATGATATTTATCTGGAGGGGCTGAATAGAGAGTGATACAATGACCATTTTTGGCTTCTCTATCGGGCATTGTTTTTGTTGAATGAAGAAGCCTAGAGATTGTCTAATTTAGATTAAATAACAATATTGATTAAGTAATCCAGTGGTTTTCAACCTGAGTTGGGCATCATAATTACTTGGGAAACTCCTTAAAAATAGATTCCTTTTCAGACTTCCTTATTCAGTAAGTTGAGGAGTTGAGAGTGAAAGAGGCATTGTATTTTGAAAAGATTCTAATGCACGAGATTTTGATTGTGGAAACCAATGATCTAGCTCAATATAGCCTTTTTTTTTTTTTTTTTTTTTAAAACAAAGAATTTTGAACCAAGGGAAGGGAACTGATTTCTAAGAGTTGAAGAGTTGCCAGTGCTCTAAAATAAGGTTAGGAGAATGCACAGCATAAAGAGGATGAATTTTTAAGGTCAATAAGAGATTTTGTCTCCTACCAGAGGCCAGAGTCACTAGCAGATAATGAGTAAATCCTCAAAACTGAACTTTTTCTCTCTTCATTCAGATTCCCAGCCATTGGCTCCCACCCAGCATGTGACAACATTGTTGGAATAGATAGGAGCTCAAGCATAGTGAAAAAGAAATTAATACCTCACCTGCTGGAAACAAATGCAGGAAACTGCGAGATTCTCATGTCTCCTTATGTAACCTGTGTTCTTATTAGTTAGGATTTTGAGGGCAAATCTAAATATTAGTTATCTTTCTCCCATTAATTATTGTCACACAGATTTAAAGGGTCAGAGACTTCGAAGTTAATGCCTGGTTCAGTGTGGGAAAAGTAACACTATGCACTTTGGCTGCTGTTTTTCTTTCTGGCTGACTGCAGGCCAATTGTTTCTGCCCCATCTCAGCTGGCTGGCAAAATGCTAATTTGTATAGAGCAGCAATTTTCGTGGTGGGAAGGGGCAACATCAAACTCACTCTTGATTTCAGGTGAGACTCTGGATCTCAGAACTTATACGCAAAGTATCCATCATGTTTTATGCCCACCCTTTTTCTCTATAGAAGACATCTCTGGGTGTTCCTTTACTATGGCTATTCTAGATTTCTTTTATGGCAAACAATTTTCTTTCCTGCAAACTAATTAAAGAAGTCCAAAGTACTTGTGTCATTTTATTTAGAGGCAGGTGATACAGCATGGGGTTAGCAAGTTAAAACAAACAAACAAAAATCTAGGCTGCAGTGTTAGTTAGCAGTGAGTTTTGAGCCTATTGATTATGCTTTCATTGTCTTGGATTCCTCATAGAATGAGAACAACAGTAGCTGCTTCTCTTATCACATAGGTTAACTGAGGATTTTGAAGGTGAAATGGTAAAGCAAGCAATTTTCTGTACTAAAAACTCTGTACTCAATCTTGATCATCCCATCATTGATTGCTCTTCACAATGGGGTTGAATTTTCCTAAGGATTCCTTTAGAGAAATGATACTTCTATGCAGCACATTAAAATCCAGTTCAAAGTGAAGAATACACTTGAAAGAGTTGAGGAGTCAGTTCTTAACAGGTGGTAAGATCTTATGAAGATACCACCAAACATGTGGACAGATCAGCAGGAGAGCATCATCTGGCAGTCAGGAGGAACAGTGGCTGGATATGCTCACCTGGCAGGAGACAGGTGGAGAGGCAGCAGGAGAGCCACACCATTGGCTCCAATGCTTGACATTAATCACATTCCTATGGAAATGCTGTGATTTTTATAGTATGCTCATGGAAGAAAACTGTCAAGTTCTATTGGATATTCACTTACACTTTATCTAAGAATAAGACAAACAAACACGGTAAATCACCAAATAAGTTTGTCCCAGCAAAATACTGAAACAGAATGGAAATAATATTAAGTTTATCACAGTGGCCAAACCTTGAGAATCCTATAATGTTTTGAAGGCATAGACTTCTCTTTTGTGGTAAAAAAGATTTTTGCCAGAAAAATACTGGCTAGTATGCAGTTTATTTCTTTCTTTGAATGCCCTCTTAGTTGCAGGATGGAGTTTAATATCCCCCTAGAAGCACTGGACAGTGTTGCTTCTAGCCAGCAGGATTTTACTTCTTTGCCTGTTGAGGGAGCAAAGTGGTAACCATGAATAGAATAACAGAATAATTTGCTCAGGCAGTGCAACTCCTTGGTTTGCTCCTACACCTCTTGGTTCACATTTTGCCGTAAAAGAAAGATAGATTCATTTGACTATGGAGGTTGCCTGGATACATGTTTAATAAAAGTTTATCACTGAATGAAGGAATGAGTAGTATTTCTATTGCCTACTTACTGATACAACCATTTGCTTTAGACTTCTATCCCAGTAGTCTTAACACCTTGTTAGTGAATGACAAGTCTCCAGCAGAAGGGCCTAGATTTGCTTTGCAATTCAATGAAACCACCAAGGATCTGAGCTTCTTGCTTTGTCATACTCAGTGAGTTGATAGTATCTCCCCTCGCAGTCTCAAGATGAACTATTGCAGCTCCAAGCATAATTTTGGAGCAGAAAACAAGGTTGGAGGAAGAGAGGCTGTTCTTATCATGGACGAAAATTGTTCCCAGAAGTCTTCCAAGGCTACTTAAATCTCACTATGATGAGATTCCATGTCTATCTCAGGAGTCATTGGCAAAGGGGAATGGGATTCTTAACCATTGTCTTACATAGTCATGATTCATACTGGGGTTAGGTAAATTCTCTCTTCCACAAAAAATTGGGATTTTATTCAAAATGAAGAAGTAGAAAATAGCTACCATCACTGTCTATCATATTTCTAGATGGTAGAATCTGCATCATATTGTCTAGCTATACGTAAGCATCTACCATAGTGTTTGGTCAATAGTAGAGTTTCAAGAAGTCAAGTGAATAGTAAATGGATGAATCCAGAAAGTGAAAGTGAAGTTGCTCAGTCATGTCCAACTCTTTGTGACCCCATGGACTGTAGCCTACCAGGCTTCACCATCCACGGGATTTTCCAGGCAAGAATGAGAGCTAATCAATTGAAAAAAAGTCCAATAATATGTTGTGTTTATTGAGCAACTAGTATATTCTAGGCAGTAAGATATATAATGTCTAATTTTTATAGATATTCTATAAGGTGGATTTTAAAATCTTCATTTTATTTACAGAGAAACTAAGGCAAAGAGAGCTTGAATAATTTGCCTAAGTTCATATAGCTAGAAAGTTGTGAGTCTATGTGGTTCTAAAATCCAGTCTTCTTCCATAATATCATAGTGTCTATATTTGGATATAATTTTTGGTTCTTGGCCTGCCTGATATAATTATCTCTAAGACTAGAGAATCTCTGATAGAAACTGAAGTCTTAGCTTATATCTTCTCTAAGCAACCATATCTGTAAATCAAGCTGAATGGGAAAGTAGTAGGCAAAAATCAAATATAGGTAATATACCAGTTTCTAGAGTAATTTTCCTATTCACCTTTTCAATTTGTTCAACTCAGCTGCTTAGTTGAAAAACAAGCCACCTTAGTTAGGAGAGAGAATATATAGAATAAGACTTCTTATTCCTGGCCAATAGAGATATGAGTAATTTTGGATTTCATGAGAAAACTAGTCAGTTCTTACTTAGACCACTGCAAGGGCTGGGCTGTGTAATTGGTACCCTATATCCACTTGGGTCTTTTTCCAAATGGCAGCCTAAATGATTTTTCAATCAATGTGCCACTCACTAGCTTAAAATTTTCAGTGGCTTCTTAGTGCACTTAGAATTAAAACTATAAGTCATGTCCAACTCTTGTGATCCCATGGACTGTAGCCTGCCAAGCTCCTCTGTCCATGGGATCTCCCAGGCAAGAATACCGACATACATTGCCATTTCCTTCTCCAGGGAATCTTTCCAACCCAGAGGTGAAACCCAAGTCTCCTGCATGGCAGGCAGATTCTTTACCACTGAGCCATCAGGGAAGCCCTAATGAGACTTTAATTCTCTGATGCTCCATTAGAACTGGCCTCACCTTGCACTACTCCTTCCTTTTTGCCTTTCAGCCACTTCAGTCTCAGTTTATTCCCCACACTCACCAGACTTCCTCCTCCCAAAGAGTTTTCATACACTGATCCCTGACTGGAAAGTTCTTCCCTGATGCCACGTTAAGTTACACTCAGGTTTCATGGCTTAAGTGACATTTCTCTGACAGCTAACCCCTCCACCCCCAACCCCAAGGTAAGACTTCTTTATCCTGTGTTCTCTTTGAACTCCATTTCCTTTCTTTTCTAGCAGTTATCTCACTTTGTGATTATACACTGATTTACATAATCATAGGATTGATGTCTGCCTCTCCTCATAATGCACTAAGGGTGAAGAGCATGGGTGATGGAGCCAAGTGACCTGTGTTCAAAGTGCAGTTCTAACATTTAAACTAGCTATCTGACATTGAACAAGTTACTTTCCATGCCTCAGTTTCCTTAACTGTAAGATGGGGACTATAATATCTACTTCTCAAAAGTAGTGACGATTTAATAGCTTAAAGTGAAAGTATTAGTTGCTTAGTCATGTCTGACTTTTTGTGACCCCAGGGACTATAGCCCACCAGGCTCCTCTGTCCATGGAATTCTCCAGACAAGAATACTGGAGTGGGTTACCTTCTCCAGGGTATCTTCCCAACTAAGGGACTTTAACCCAGGTCTCCTGCATTGCAGGTAGATTCTTTAATGTCTGAGCCACCGGGGAAGCCTGTAATAGCTTAATACATATATAGAGTATTTAGAGCAGTACCTACTACATTTTAAGCATTATTTAACATGATTAGCTCTGTAACAAAAGAACCCCGTCCACCCAGCTCACCATTGTAACCTTACTATATAATCTCACCAGAAAGCACAGTGTCTTCATATAGTAAATGCACAGGAACCATTTGTTAGGTGAATGGATGAAGATGGGTACAGCTACTTAAACATAAATATCACTTCATTTTTTTCAGTCATCCTTACAGCTTTTCCATAGGATGTAATAAAAAAGACATGGTATTTTTTGTTGTTTGAGAAGGTCAGACCTTAATATCCATCCATCCAGGCTATTTGGAACCCAATTAAATCTTTAAAATTTGCCTCACTACTGAAATACATTGGTGTTTGAAATGGGATAGGCTTCCAGTCCATGTGGACAAGGTTATCTCTGAATTCCCTTACAGTTCTAAAATAGAGCCGATTTACTTCACTGTATTTTAACAGACTTGTCAATAACATTTGACTTTCTAGGTGAATCTCTTTCTTTTCTGTTGGAGAGCCCCCAAATTTGCATGGTCTAATTGGTTGACCTTCAGAAATTGACTGAATTTTCTGGCAAGACTGTTGATGAAGCAAGATAGATTTTTTTTTCAGCATTTTCATTTACTTCATCTTTGACTTTATTCTTTTCCTTTATAATATGTATGGTCTCTACCCACAGACCCTTTGAGCATCTGTATAAAGGGGATGGGTCACTAACGTCATCAATTTGCCTATCAATCAGCAGGTAGAATGGATTGGGCTGTTGGTTCATTTGTTGTTCATTCATTCGTTTTAATTTTATCCATATGGAATCCACTAAAAGTAGGGATCCTGAGATGAAGGTCATGAATATTACTGCAATAGCTGAGATACAAAAGGTTGTTGATTGCACCCTGGTAGGATAAGATTCAGGGAGTCACATGGTCAGGTAGGAGGGCAAGGTAGGAAAGAAAAAGAGAATGAGACTGAGAAGAAATCGGCCAGCGAATGAGTAAAATTTAAAAAAAAAAAGTAAACTCTTTAGAAACGTCCTTTAAAAATGTCAGCCTGTACAGACAAGCTTTTCTTTTACAGGCAGCAATGGATCTGAAATGCATTATTCAGAGAAGACAATATTACTGAAGTCAACATGTATGGTGACAACTTTGCCTTGTTGCAGAAAGGAAAAAAATAGTGATGTGGAAGGGCTTCAAGTAAATGAAAATGAATCCAGTTCATAATCAAGTAAAAATGTTATGGGTCCAGAGCCAGAGAATATTCTTATAGTGGGCTTTTTTCAGCACCCTAAATTTAACCAGATGGAATGCTTTTTAAAGCACCACCCTATTCAAACTTTGGAAGTGAAGAATTTGTCTTTTAATGGTAAATTTGCATTCCATCAGAAGATGGAACACATCATCCTCAGCTTACTTTATTGCCCAGAAATAAATTATAATTTATTTTACTTTATGGTCTATGATGAATACCTAGATTTCAGAAAATTTATTTAAGACATGATCCAGTAGAGGTATACAAACAACATGGGTTGAGAATATCAAAAATGTGAACTCCATTCCTGGTATACTGAAAACCATGTAACCACAAATTCTTGTTGGTTTTAATATGAATATCCTATTTCACAAACCCCAAATAGTGAGGTTAGAGAGAGAATACTACCCTGAATATGGAAAAATTAATGTAGCTGAATTATTAGCAAGGGAGGATCTAGTTGCCGAAATGCAAATGGGTCAACAGCAAGTTAACACAATCCAACAGGGAAGCGTGGGGACTGTCAAAAATTCTTGGTTTGGAAATAGTCCCATATGCTACTGAAACAGCATCTTGATTTTCTGATAGCTACGACAAGTGGAAGCTATAGTGGTGGAATTAGTGCCCATGTTGTTCTGATTTTTATACAATGGGCTACGCCTTTATCAGTTTAGCAGGTTCATTTAGACATCTGTTGGTGCAAGGAATGTAAAAGCAATTTTAAGTCAACAAATATTGATTGAGTGTCAAATATTAGGGTCTGTAATAGACCCTAAGATCATGAGAGGTGGTAGATACACAGGGAATTGAGACACTTGCTTATTCTTGTAGAATTAACAAACCCAGAGAAGGATCCAGACATGGAAACAAGTTGTCATATTGTGATTCAGGCTTTACTTGAGATTTGCATGCAATGCAAGGGGGCTCAGAAGGCAGACACTACTGCGTCTGGGGTGAAGGAAGGAACTTTAGCCAGAGAAGTTTACATTTACATGGGCCTTTTCAAGTGACTAGGACATTGCCGAGCCAAGAAGGAGAAGGCAGGGTGTACAGGTAAGCACATTGGATAACTCATCTGGGAATGGCAGACTAGTTGATGTGGCTGGATCAGAGTTTATGAGAGGGATAACATCATTACTTTTGAGCCTCAAGATAATCCTGGGAAGCAGATGGCTATTAACACCTTTAGTTCACAGATGAGGAAGCTGAAGCACTGAAAGCCTGAGTGACTTACCCGACCTTGCCCAGCTGAGGGTTGTTTCACAGCTTCAGCTTCATAATCTTGAGAAGTAGTTTTATAGATAGAACACAACTGAATTTGTTCAGTGATATTAAAAGGAGACTGTGGAAGAACATTGATATTAAAATGCTAAAGTGGGAGAACATTTTATTATGATGTCTTAATAAAAATAATGCTAAACAGGGTAAACCATCAAATGCTTAAGAATGAATTATTCATAACATATAAGCCTGTCTTTGGAGAAGGAACTGGCAATCCACTCCAGTATTCTTGCCTGGAGAATCTCATGGACAGAGGAGCCTGGCAGGCTATAGTTCGTGGGGTTGCAAGAGTTGGACATGACTTAGCGACTAAACCACCCCCCGCCCTGCCCCACAAGCCTATCTTACATCACCAGGTATATTTTTGCTTGCCTACTTTCATCAGATAATGATCTTTCTTGGGACACATTAGATGAGAGGGTTCTTCTGAGATCTCCTTCAGATATAGTTGGTTCACTTAAATTCATTTGAATGGTCTACTAAAGCATACTGTTGTACCTTAAAAGGAAATTTAACCTTTGTGATAGAAGAAGGAGATTGAGAGATGGGGAGTGGTTCCTGGTCTGGGGGCATGAAAAATAATTCCTCACAGTTAATAGGAAAGGATGAAGGAAAGTTTAATGTGTGGGAAAAAATAAAAGACAGTCTTAATTTATCATCTAGGAAATGGAGTCAGAAAATAAAGCTCAGGAATATATAGTCAAGGGAATATCAATTATAATGAGCTCTTAAGTGGCTTATTGGAGTCCAGGCAGAAGAGGAGACAAAAGGGAAAACACATTAGGAGAATGGGCTTTATTATATTGCTATTGTAAAGAAAAAAATGCAAGTGGGAAAAACTGGTCTGTTTAGGAAGAAGAGAGATAAGCAGGCTCAATTCTTGGGATAGGTTGCATTCCAGTGCCCTGTGACAATCTAGAGTGATGGGATGGGGTGGGAGGTGGGAGGGAGTTTCAAGAGGGAGGGGACATATATATACCTATAGCTGATTCATGTTGATGTATGGCAGAGACCAATACAATATTGTAAAGCAATTATTTTCCAATTAAATTTTCTAAAAATTGCAAGTATTCAGATTTATCTCTTTGAAAATAAATTTTAGCGATTTACTGAAAGTTGTGTCCAACTCTTTGCAACCGCATGGACTATACAGTCCATGCTATCCTCCAGGCCAGAATATTGGAGTGGGTAGCCATTTCTTTCTCTGGGGATCATCCCACCCCAGGGATCAAACCCAGGTCTCCCATATTGCAGGTGGATTCTTTACCAGCTGAACCACCAGGGAAGCCCAAGAATACTGGAGTGGGTATCCTATCCCTTTTCCAGGGGATCTTCCTGATCCAGGAATTGAACTGGGGCCTCCTGAATTGCAGGCAAATTCTTTACCAACTGAGCTAACAGGCAAACCCCTTAAGCCCAGGTAAAAATACAGAGCTTCTCAAGTCTTTAATTGTGACTTCTAGGTATGGTAAATTTTTCTCAAGTCTAACTTCAAGATCTCCAAATTCTTTTTAAATAAAGCTAAGGTTTTAAAAAACTTGATGTCTTATCACCAGAAAAGACAGTTGTCTGCTGCTGGTTTATTGTTTCTACTTAAGTAACAATTTTTAACAATAATAAGAGGGTGGAACAAATTGAGAGCGTAGCATTGAAACATTTACCATTACCATATGTAAAATTAGACAGCCAATGGAAATTTGCTGTATGATGCAGGGAGCTCAAATCCAGTGTTCTGTAACAACCTAGAAGAGTGTGATGAAGTGGGAGATGGGAGTAAGGTTGAAGAGGGAGGGGACTTACATATACCTATGGCCAATTCGTGTTAATATATGGCAGAAACCAACACAATATTATAAAGCAATAAATATTCTGCAATTAAAAATAAATTTAAAAATAATAATGAAACTATGATTCTACTGCTGCTGCTGCTGCTAAGTCACTTCAGTTGTGTCCGACTCTGTGAGACCCCAGAGACGGCAGCCCATCAGGCTCCCCCGTCCCTGGAATTCTCCAGGCAAGAACACTGGAGTGGGTTGCCATTTAAGCCACCATTTTTCTGGTAGAAATCTGTATGTACCTGGATTTGGTCTGATCCCCTAACAGTACTGCTATCACCTGGCACAGCATCTTCAGTATCATCAAAACACAACATCATGGCCATAAATGGAGACTTCATGATTTGCAAGGCCACTCTGATCTGGCTCAGGTTTGGCAGAACTGTCCTGGTAACAACAGATTTCAGAGAACACTGGTGAGTAATCCACCCAAAACAAAGCCAGTACCTGACATATAGGGAATACAGTAAAATATTGGTTAGTGATCCCCTTTTATTGAGTAACTTTTTTTCATCCTGTGCCCTTGAAGATCTTGTCCTAGTCTCCTGCTCACTGGATAAGAGGCAGGGGAAAATGGATAGAGCTCTCACAATGGCAGTTGGGTGACTTGAGCTCCTCCTGAACAGTAAACAATGTACTTCTACATAACTAAGGGCCAAAGATGAAATTAAAAGATGTTTGCTCCTTGGAAGAAAAGTTATGACCAACCTAGACAGCATATTAAAAAGCAGAGACATTACTTTGGCAACAAAGTTCCATTTCATCAAAGATATGGTTTTTCCAGTATTCACGTATGGATGTGAGAGTTGGACTGTAAAGAAAGCTGAGTACCAAAGAATTGATGCTTTTGAACTGTGGTGTTGGATAAGACTCTTGAGAGTCCCTTGGACTGCAAGGAGATCCAACCAGTCCATCCTAAAAGAGATCGATCCTGAATATTCATTGGAAGGACTGATGCTAAAGTTGAAACTCCAATACTTTGGCCTACCTGATGTGAAAAAATGACTCATTGGAAAAGACCCTGATGCTGGGAAAGATTGAATGTGGGAGGAGAAGGGGATGACCAAGGATGAGATGGTTGGATGGCATCACTGATTCAATGGACATGAGTCGATTAAACTCTAGGAGCTGGTGATGGACAGGGAGGCCTGGTATGCTGCAGTCCATGGGGTTGCAAAGAGTTGGACATGACTGAGTGACTGAACTGAACTGAAGGTAAAAAAATCACAGGACAAATTAGAAGATATTTCTAAGTATATGATAATGAGAGCACAACATAACAAAATGCAGGGGTATTAGATAAAAGAATGCCTATAGGAAAGTAAGTAATACGTAAAGCTTGTATGGAAAGGAACAAAGGTTAAAATCAATATTCTAAGTTGCCATCTCAAAAATAAAGAACAGATTAGATAGGTCTGGAAAATAGAATAATAGTAGACAAAATTAAGAAAGCTAAAAGTTGGTTCCTTAAATTATGAAATTTAATAAGTATCTGGCAAAGAATGATCAATTTAAAAACACAGAAACTATGTAAAATTTCAATATCAGGAACAAAATAGTAAATATCACTGTAAATCCTATAGATAATAAAACAATGAGCAAGAAATATTATGAACAATTTTAGGTCTATAAATTTGGCAATTTAGATATAATGGACAAATTTTTCTAAAACATCAACTTATTAAAATTGACATAAGGAATAGAATATCTGAATATCCCTGAATCTCTTAAAGAAGTTGAATTCATTATTCAAACCTTCCCCCTCCCCAAATAAAAATTGAGGTCTAGTTATTTTCATTACATATTGAAAGGACAAATAAGACCACTCTTTATAAACTGTATCAGAAAATAGAGGAGAAAAAAATATATCCCAGTTCATTTTTTGAGATCAGGGTAGCACAAAAACTCAAGAAAATAAAATTACAGAGAAATGCCACTTATGACATCCTTATAAAAATACTAGCAAACTGAGTCTAGTAATATAAGAATTATAGGCCAAGATGACCAAATGGAACTTATTCTCAGAATACAGTTATTTTCACATTCAAAAACCAGTAAAATTAATGGAAACTAAAAAGGCATATAATCATCATAAGAGAGGCAGGGAAAACATTTGTCAAAAGTTAGCTCCCACTTGTTGATATAACCTCTCAGTGAACTAGAAATAGAAGAGAAATACCTCAATCAGATAAATCTTATTTATGATGAAATGATGAATGCTTTCTTCTTAATATTAGAAACAAGATAGGGATGCCTCTTATCACTTTTGAAAGTAAAAGTGAAAGTCACTCAGTTGTGCTGGACTCTTTGGGAGCCCATGTACTGTAACCTGCCAGGCTCCTCTGTCCATGGAATTCTCCAGACCAGAATATTGGAGTGGGTCTTCCCAACCCAGAAATCAAACCCATCTCTCCCGCATTGCAGGCAGATTCTTTACCACCTGAGCCACCAGGGAAGCCCAAGAATACTGGAGTGGGTAGCCTATCCCTTCTCCAGGGGATCTTCCTGTCCCAAAAATCAAACCGGGTCTCCTGCATTACAGGCGGATTCTTTACCAGCTGAACTTCACTTTTAACCAATATTATATGCCCAAACTCATCTATTAAGACAAGAAAAGGTCATGAAGACTAGAAAGAAGGAAATAAAACTATATTTTTGGATGAAATAATTATGTAGAATTTACAAATTACCATTAAAGGTGTGAAGTTAGAAAACTTACAGGGCACAAGGTCAATATACAAAAACAAGTGTATTTTTATACTAACAGAAAATAATTGATAAACACAAAACTCAGTGCTATTTATAATGCCTCCATAAATTAAAAAAATGATTTTGGATTAAATTTAGTAGGAGATGTATAAGACTTCCACACTTAAAATGGAAAATTATTGCTGAGAGAAATTAAAGAAGACCCAAAGAAAGAAATATCTTTTTCATGAATTTGAAATCTGAAGAATGTTATGACATCACCTCTCCTCAACTGATATTTAAATTCAGTGCAATTCCAATAAAAATTCCAACAAACTATTCCTTGTAGAAAATGACAATTGACTAAAATAGATATGAAAAAAAGAAGGATTTAGAGTAGCTCAATAATTTTGAAAAAAGAGCCAAGCATGAGGACGTTAAGAATTACCATAAATCCATAGTATCAAGAGAGTGTGATATTCATGTAAGAATGTGCAACTACGTCAATGGAACAAAACAGATTCCATCATTAGACCTGCATTTCAATGGTCCATTGGTTTTTAAAAAATAGTTGCCAAAGATATTCAATGGGAAAAGAAAGTTTTTTATTAAATGATTCTTGAATAACTGCATATGCACATGGAAATGCATGTGGAAAAAATGAACTTTGACTTATACCTCACATAATACAAAAATTAATTTAACCTGGATCATCAAAACTCAAGCTTTTTGGAGGAAAAGTTAGAATATCTGTGACTTAGGGAGAGTGAAGGGGCTTCTCTTGCGTTTCAGCTAGTAAAGAATCCGCTGCAATGTGGAAGACTTGGGTTTGAAATGTTCCCTGGATAAGGGAAAGGCTACCTATTCCAGTATTCTGGGCTGGAGAATTCCATGGACTATATCGTCCATGGGGTCACAAAGAGTCAGGCGTGACTGAGCAACTTTCACTTTCAGGGAGAGTGAAGAGCTTTTTAGACCGTTCATAGAAAGCAATAGAATAGAAAAACATCAGTAAAATGAACTTCAACTTTTGAAGTTCATATTCTGAAGTTATGAACTTCAGTTTCTCAAAACACCTCCCAAAGAAAATGAAAAGATAAGATATGTGTTGGAAGAGAATAGTCTCAATATATATGTCTGACAGAGGACTTGTGTCTGGAATATATAATGAATTCATACAAATAAATAAGAATAACTTGAAATCACTGGTAGACATGAATAGGAACTTTGCAAAATAATATGTGCAATGATCTATAAGAAAGGTACTCAGTATCATTAGTCACCAGAAAAATGCATATTAAAACCACAATGAGATATCATTTTATATCTATTAGAATGACTAAAACTAAAAAGATTAAATTATCCAAATGTTATTTAGAATGTGAAACAATTGGTACTTCCATATATTGTTGGTGAGAATGGTACAACCACTTTAGAAAACTGGAAGTTTTAAACAATAGATTAGCCATCCTAGGAATTTATTCACAAGAAAGGAATACACATGTCCATAGAAAGACTTGCACAAGACTACTCATAAGAGTTGTATTTGTTATTATTCCCAAATAGAAAGCTGAAAATGTTTGATCCTGAGGAATGAATAGATAACTTTCTGTGTTTCATACAAGGAAATGTTCATTAGCAGGTGAAAAAAAAAAAAAAAAAGAATGAGCTACTGTTTCATGCCACAACACAGATGATTCTCAAAAGCTTTGTGTTGGAGAGAAGCCAGACATAAGAGTATATTTGTATGATTCAATGTATAGGAAACTCAATAATAGGCAAAACTAATCTGTAATAGTAGATATCACCATGGTGGTAACTAGAGGGGTGTGGTGGTTGAATAGGAGCCCAGCAGAGATTACTGAGGTAAAGAAACAGTCTATAACTTTGCTGTGGTTATATACATTTTTACATTTTCTTCAGTTCTCATTGAATTGTACATTTCTACATTTCACTTACTAAAAACAAAACAAAACTGGACAAGGATTACCTTTGGGTGAAATCAAAGCATTCTAAAACCATGTAACTACTTCTGAATGCTAACTGGCTTCTTAAGACTCCTTTGATGTCTTAGGAAGCGCAATTGAGACTATATTAACAGAGATTGCACACTCTTACTTTCAGTAAACAGGATTGTCAACAACTTTCAATTGCTCTTCTTCCACCTTCAAGGCATCTTCTGCTGCTACTCAAAACCAAGATTTAAAGAGGGGAAGTTGTGTGGGACAGTCTCAAATTCCCCCAAATTAAGGTCCCATGGGAGTGGGTGGTAGAGGAAACAGTACCAAAGGAGAAATGGGAGCAAATTTGGTATTCAGCCTAAGGGGGGAAAAATGTGTCCAAACAAACAGAGATTTTTGCTTAGCATTGAAACAGCTTGTAAAGTCCAGATATGGAGCATGAGTGAACCAAGAAATTAGAAGCAGGGAGCTACTCACTAGCAAGTAAAAAATGTTAACTATAAGCATCCTTCATGATCTCCTGCTATTTAATAGATGGCAGATGTTATAAAAATACCTGATATTTGTCAGACTCCAGGTGACATAGCCTTTTCTGTTTTTAAAATGTCAATTGTTCCACATATTGTATGGTGATGTTCTGAAATTGATTGTATTAGTCTATACTAAACACTGTTGAATTGTACATTTTAAATGGGTGAATTACCTGGTATGAGAATGATATCTCAATAAAGCTATTAAACATTCCAGCTTAGTCAGCAATTACTTTTAATTGTTGTTAAAATTTTTTTTCACCAGCTAAAAATATTTGCTTTTGACAACCTCAGTCACATCACCAGAAATGATCATTGATAGACTCTTAGATTATCTCATCCTTTGAGGGATTAAGGAAAAGGGAGAACAGTCAGGGTTTAAGTTGCTTTTCTCTCACCTGAAAAGGCTTTTGCAGCCCCACTGTAGTTTTACATTTCTCCCAGAGGTCTTCTTGGAGCTTCCAGGATTACACTAGAAAGAGTGAGCCGAGGTACCTGAGCAAAATTGTCCATCACATACTGGAAGTAAGAGAACCTGTGTTTGAAATCTTTCTGGCAGTTTTAAACTCTGCTAATGTAAGCAATTGAACTGCAAACATGCAATTCCTGTTGTACCCCTATTCTAAAAAATGGAGGTGAGAACATACATAGTATAGCTCACAGAGGGACTTATTACATTTTATGCCTTATCAATGGTCATCACACTTGTTCAATAAAAAGTTGAAAGACCATGTGCTATGAAAAATTATAAATTGCCATTAAAAATGTAACATATTAAGACTGTTTCATAGCTCTTTATATCATTCACAGTGACTTTAAATGTCATGTGTAGGACCCAAGGGACTTAGTAGAAAGAGCGAAGGTTTGGGTATTAGACATGTCTGAATTCGAATCCCCTCTGTCCCAACTCTACCAAATTACTTAATGTTTTAAGCCTCTATTTCTTCATTAAATGGAAAGCTTGTAACTCATAAAGTTATTTATGTATTTAATGGATGGAAAACATCACTATCCTATTCAAAATACAGGTATAAATTATTTCTAAATCAAGCATTTAATTAAGTTGTATATTATCTATGGAAGTGTTATGATAAAATTATTCTTAAAAATATTTGGTGTGAATCAAATTTTAAATGTAAACATGCAATGATAAAAATTCTAGAAAAATATACATAATTTAATGAAGACATACAGAAGATCTTTATAAATATGACAGGAAAACAAAGATGCAAAGGGAAATATTGATAAAATACCTGGATTTAAATTTGTATATGCAAAAGCCATAGTAATCAATATTGAGAGAATAACTACAAACGTGGGAAAATATCTGACAAAGGCTTCATATTCTTAGGGCTTCCTTGGTAGCTCAGATGGTAAAGAATCCGCCTATAGTGTGGGAGACCTGGGTTCAATCCCTGGGTTGGGAAGATCCCCTGGAGAAGGGAAAGGCTACCCACTCCAGTATTCTGGCCTGGAGAATCCCATGGACTGTATAGTACATGTGTTCACAAAAAGTCAGACACGACTGAGCAACTTTCACATATCAGTCCCCTGCACAGCAATAAAGAGTCAATCAACTAGTTTTTGACAAAATTCAACATCCATTTATGATAAAAACCCTCCAGAAAGCAGACATAGCGGGAATATACCTCAACATAATAAAAGCCATATATAATAAACCCACAGCAAACATTATCCTCAATGGTGAAAAATTGATAGCATTTCCCCTAAAGTCAGGAACAAGAAAAGGGTGCCCACTCTCACCAGTACTATTCAACATAGTTTTGGAAGTTTTATCCACAGCAATCAGAGAAGAAAAAGAAATAAAAGGAATCCAGATTGGAAAAGAAGAAGTAAAACTGTCACTGTTTGCAGATGACATGATCCTCTACATATAAAACCCTAAAGACCACACTAGAAAATTACTAGAGATAATCAATGAATATAGTAAAGTTGCAGCCTATAAAATTAGCACACAGAAATCCCTTGCATTCCTATATACTAACAATGAGAAAACGGAAAGAGAAATTAAGGTAACAGTTCCATTCACCAATGCAATAAAATACTTAGCAATAAATCTACCTAAAGAAATAAAAGACCTATGTATAGAAAACTATAAAATACTGATGAAGAAATCAAGATAACATAAACAGATGGAGAAATATACCATGTTCATGGATTGGAAGAATCAATATAGTGAAAATGATACTACCCAAAGCAATTTATAGATTCAATGCAATCCCTATCAAGCTACCAATGGTATTTTTCAGAGAACTAGAACAAATAATTTCAAAATTTGTATGGAAATACAAAAAAAAAAAAAAAAAAACACCCTTGAATAGCCAAAGCAATCTTGAGAAAGAAGAATGGAACTGGAGGAGTCAACCTGCCTGACTTCAGACTATACTAGAAAGCCACAGTCATCAAGACAGTATGGTACTGGCACAAAGAAATATAGATCAACGGAACAAAATAGAAAGCCCAGAGATAAATCCATGTACCTCTGGACACCTTATCTTTGACAAAGGAGGCAGGAATATACAATGGAGAAAAGACAATCTCTTTAACAAGTGGTGCTGGGAAAACTGGTCACCCATTTGTTAAAGAATGAAACTAGAACACTTTCTAATACCATACACAAAAATAAACTCAAAGTGGATTAAAGATCTAAACATAAGACCAGAAACTATAAAACTCCTAGAGGAAAACATGGGCAAAACACTGACATAAATCACAGCAGGATCCTCAATGACCCACCTCCCAGAGTAATGGAAATAAATGCAAAAATAAACAAATGGGACTAATTAAACTTAAAAGCTTTTGCACAATGAAGGAAACTATAAGCAAGGTGAAAAGATGGCCTTCAGAATGGGAGAAAATAATAGCAAACAAAGCAATGGACAAAGAATTAATCTCAAAAATATACAAGTAGCTCACACAGCTCAATTCCAGAAAAATAAATGACCCTATCAAAAATGGGCCAAAGAACTAAACAGACATATCTCCAAAGAAGACATGCAGATGGCTAACAAACACATGAAAACATGTTCAACATCACTCATTATCAGAGAAATGCAAATCAAAACCACAATGATGTACCATCTCACGCCAGTCAGAATGGCTGCTGTCCAAAAATCTACAAACAAATGCTGGAGAGGGTGTGGAGAAAAAGGAACCCTCTTACACTATTGGTGGGAATGCAAACTAGTACAGCCACTATGGAGAACAGTGTGGAACTAGGGGGGAAAATAGGAGTGTTAGTAGGACTGGACCTGCCCTCAGCAGGTGGGGGAACTGAAGCAGGGGTCCGATCCCCACATTGGGGCAAAGGTCTGAGTCAGAGAAGAAACATTTAAGACTGAGAGTCAAACTGCTGATCTGTGGCAACCTAAATGGAATGAGAATCAGACAGTCGTTGCTGCAGCCATACATATCCCAAACAGGAATGCAGGTCTCCTGGAAGGCGCAGCGGCTGGGATCTGAAGTTTAGGGATTGCAGAGCAATCCCAGGGCGAGGGCTGCTGTTGACTGAGGAAAGGTGGATGGAGGGGAGGTGACAGAAGAGATTGTGGTGGGAAATGCCTGTGGAGGAAAGCCCGGCAGCCACAGAAGCAAGGTGATACTGCTGAATCACACAGGGGGCCATCACCATAGCCTCTTTCTCCCCACATGCCAGCATTGGCAGCTGAACAATAGAGAGGCTGACCCATCAAACACGTGATGCACTGAACTAGAGTAGGACCCCACCCAGGGGAGCCCTTGAAGTTCCTGACATGCCGATCTGCAGAGTAGGACCCCTCTATGTGCCTGACTTGCCAAGAAACAGAGAAGGACCCCAGGCAAGGGAGCCCTCTAAGTGCCTGAACAGCGGAGCTACTGAGAAAGACTGGCCAAAGAGGCCTTCTGATTACCAGCTACAAGAGGCTTGAAAAAAGGACTCTGATAGGGCCTTAACTCCTGTGGTGGAGTCAGTCCATGTCCCTGCACACTTGGCACCGCCAGGGTCCCCACAAGCCAAGCAGCTAAGCCACCTTTATGCTCAACTCTCACTGGGGCAGAGCTGCCACAGGCAAAAAAAGGCCTGTGTCTATGCATGCAGGGTCACTTCGGTAGTGTCTGACTGTTTGAGACCCTGTATAACTTCAGATATGTAGATAACACCACCCTTATAGCAGAAAGTGAAAAAGAACTAAAAAGCCTCTTGATGAAAGTGAAAGAGGAGAGTGAAAAAGTTGGCTTAAAGCTCAACATTCAGACAATAAATATCATGGCATCCAGTCCCATCACTTCATGGCAATAGATAGAGAAAGAGTGGAAACAGTGGCAGACTTTATTTTTGGAGGCTCCAAAATCACTGCAGATGGTGACTGCAGCCATGAAATAAAAAGAAGCTTATACTCCTTGGAAGAAAAGTTATGACCAACCTAGATGGCATATTAAAAAGCAGAGACGTTACTTTGCCAACAAAGGTCCGTCTAGTCAAGGTTATGGTTTTTCCAGTAGTCATGTATGGATATGATAATTGGATTATAAAGAAATACGAGTGCCAAAGAACTGATGCTTTTGAACTGTGGTGTTGGAGAAGACTCTTGAGAGTTCCTTGGACTGCAAGGAGATCCAACCAGTCCATCCTAAAGGAGATCAGTCCTGGGTGTTCATTGGAAGGACTGATGTTGAAGCTGAAACTTCAATACTTTGGCCACCTGATGCGGAGAACTGACTTATTTGAAAAGATCCTGATGCTGGGAAAGATTGAAGGCTAGAGGAGAAGGGGATGACAGAGGATGAGATGGTTGGATGGCATCACTGACTCAATGGACATGAGTTTGAATAAACTCCGGGAGTTGGAGATGGACAGGGAGGCCTGGCGTGCTGTGGTCCATGGGGTAACAAACAGTCTGACACAATTGAGCAACTGAACTGAACTGAATTGAACTGAACTGAGACTGTGGCCTGCCAGCCTTCTCTGTAAGGGAGGGGTGTTCTCCAGGCAAAAATACTGGAGTGTATTGGTCAATACTGGTTGCCATACCCTTCTAGAGTGCTATATTTCCTGATGCCCTAGCTGCCAACTGCCCTGAGTACCTGGTGCTGCCAGAACCCCTGTGACCTGAGCAGCTGCACCACCTCCACACCTGGCCCTCACAGGGGCAAACCCAGGGCATCCAGGGCAGCCTCAGGAGCAAACCCCAGTGGACAACCCACATACAGAGGTGGAAATAAAACCACAATTGAAACTCAGGGGCAATGTGGCTAAGGAAGAAGACCCAAAACCTTCCCACCAGCTATATAAGCTGCAGATTAAATCCACATGATCAGCTAGGCAGACTCTGTGTCATTGAGAGCTCCCACAAAAGAAAATGCACTAGTTCTGATAGCTGTGGACATTGGAGGCAAGAACAGATAGGAGTAGGACCAGATTAGAATCTGATCTACCCCCACAGTAGATCGAGATCAGCACAGCGTTAGAGGGCATCCTAGGGAGGTGAGGTGGACTGTGACTCCCAGCGAGGGAAAGGATTCTAACAGCAGTGACTCAAGAAAAACATTTATTATTCTTATGTTTTGACTTGTTCTGTAGATTCTTTTGGATTTTTTTTCCTCCCCCCGCCCCCCGCCTTTGTTGTAGTTGTTGATTTTATTGGCACTATGAAATCTAATTAAGCTCTTGAGCTCTTTTTTTCCTTTTTCTTAGTCACATTTTTTTATTGTTGTTATAAACCTCTGCCTCTGTTGGACTGTCATAGTTCTGTGGCATTTTCCTTTTTTTCTTCTCTTTTTAAATTTTAATTTTGTACACCTATTATTATTTTTTCTACATTTATTCTTTTGTTGGATTTTCCTACTGTTCTTTCCCCCTTGTAGTTAATCTTTAATGTATATACATCTTCTTTATCTATCTCTATTTAACTTTGCTCATCTATTCTTTCTTTCTTTTCTTTCATTCCTTTCCTCTCAACATACTTGTTAGTTTTGTTACCATTGTTTATTCCCCAATTGGCCCCTTTCTTTAGTTTTGTTTTCCAGTTTGTGCTTTGGTTAGTTTTGTTCTGGTAGAAATAATTTTTGGTTTCCTTTGTTCAGCAGGTCAATCTATTGTACTTTATTTTTGTTGGACAGTTTTGATTTTGCTTGTGGGTGTATATGTATATGTGTATATTCAGTCACAGTTTTTATTGTTGTTATTTACCTCTGCCTCTGTGTTGGGCTTTTGAAGTTCTGTGGGGTTTTTCTTTTTTTCCTTCTTTTGCTTTCTTCCTTTTTTTTAAAAATCATTTTTTAAAATAATTTTAATTTTTTAAACCTGCTATATTTTTCTACATTTATTCCTTTGTTTGCCTCTCCTACTGTTCTTTTCCCTTGCAGTTAATCTTTAATATATATACTTCATCTACCTCTATTTAACTTTGCATATCTATTCTTTCTTTCCTTTCCTATCAACGTATTTGTAAGCTTCATTTTCATTACTTTATTTCCCACTTAGCAACTTTCTTTAGTTTTGTTTTCCAGTTTACACTTTAGTTAGTCTTCTTCTTAACTGGTAAATATAATTTCTTATTTCCTTTGTTCACCAGGTCAATCTACTCTTCTTTATTTTTGTTGGACTGTTTTGACTTTGCTCATGGGTATATATGTATATATGCATATTCCATTATTTTAATTATTATTCACCTAATTTTGTAACTGCCATTTGTCTTGGGTTCATCTTTGGTTTCTCAAATTTGGATATTTGTTTTTTTCTCACATGCCATAACAAACCACTTGTCAAATCTTCATTCCTGACCAGAGATCAAGCCTTGATCCTTTGAAGTGGGAGCACTGACTCTAAGACTCTAGACTATCAGAGAACTAACCCTAGGGAGTATCAAATAGTGAGAACTCACACAAAGGGAACCACTTGAATACAAGACCTGGTGTCACCCAACCACCAGTAGCACCCTGTGCAGGACACCTCATCTAAACAAACAAACAAACAAACAAAAAAAAAACCCCACAAAAATACAAACCCAATCATCAGCAGACAGGATTACCACCTCAATCAGCCTTGCCCATCAGAGGAAAAACAAACAGAAAGTCCCCACAAATCTCACCCTATAGGAATCTTACATAAACCACTGGACCAACCTTAGGAGGGCAGAAAACAAAAGGAAGAAAGAATTCAAACTTCTTCAAGGAAAGAATTCAACTTTCCTCGAAACCTGGGAAAAGGAGACCTCAAACACAATAAGTTTAAAAAAAATAATGAAAAGGCAGAGAAATACTACACAAATGAAGGAACAAACTAGAAACAAAGAAGTCCAAATAAATGAAGAGGAAATAGGCAAACTACCTGAAAAAGAATTCAGAATAATGATACCAAAGATTATCAAAACCCTCAAAAACAAAATGGAGAAAATGCAAGAATCAATTAACAAAGACCTAGAAGATTAAACATACAAACAACACAATTGCTGAAATTAAAAATACCCTCGAAGGAGTCAATAGCAGAATATCTGAAGCAGAGGAGCGAATCAGTGAGCTGGAAGATAAAATGGTCGGAAATAACTTCTGAAGAGCAGAATAAAGATAAAAGAATGAAAAAAACTGAGGACAGTCTCAGAGACCTTTAGGACAATATGAAACACACCAACATTTGAATTATAGGGGTTCCAGAAGAAGAAGAGAAAAATAAGAGGTATGAGAAAATTTTTGAAGAGATTATAGTTGAAAATTTCCCCAACATGGAAAAGGAAATAGTCAATCAAGTCCAAGAGGCACAAAGAATACCACAGAGGATAAACCCAAGGAGAAACACTCCAAGACATATACTAATCAAACTAACAAGTCAAACTAACAAAGACTAAACACAAACAAAGAATATTAAAAGCAGCAAGGGAAAAGCAGGAAGTAACATACAAGGGAAACCCCATATGTTTAACAGCTGATCTTTCAGTGAAAACTCAGCTGGCCAGAAGGGAATGGCAGGATATATTTAAAGTACTGAAATGGAAAAATCTAGAGCCAAGATTACAGTACCTGACAAGGATCTCACTGATGGAGAAATAGCTTTTCAGACAAACAAAAGTTAAGAGAATTCAGTACCACCAAAGCAGCTTTATAATAAATGTTAAAAGGACTTATATAGTCAAGAAATACAGAAGAAGAAAAAAGATCTACAAAATCAACCCCAAACAATTAAGAAAATGGCAATAGGAAAACCTATATATCAACAATTACTTTAAATGTAAATGGATTAAATGCTCCAACCAAAAGACACAGACTGACTGAATGGATATGAAAACAAGGCCCATATATATGCTCTCTACAAGAAACTCACTTCAGACCTAAAGACACATACAGACTGAAAGTGAGAGGATGGAAAAATATATTCCATGCAAATGGGAAGCAAGAAAGCTGCAGTAGCAATTGTCATGTCAGACAAAATAGAACTTAAATATTACAAGAGATAAGGAAGGACACTATATATTGATCAAGGGATCAATCCAAGAGGAAGACACAACAATTGTAAATATCGATGCACCCAACATAGGGGCATCTCAATGCATAAGAAAAACACTAACAGACATAAGAAGAGAAATTGACAGTAACGCAATAGCAGTAGGAGACTTTCACACCCTGCTCACACAAATGGACAGATCATCAAAACAGAAAAATAATAAGGAAACACAAGTCTTAAAGGATACATTAGATGAGGTGGATCTCATTGATCTCTTCAGGATAGTCCATCCAAATGTAGAAGAATACACCTTCTTCTCAAGTGCACATAGAACATTCACCAAGACACACCACATCTTGTGTCACAAATAAAACCTCAGTAAATTTAATGAAATTGTATCAAGCATCTTTTCTGACCACAATGCTATGAGACTAGATGTTAATTACAAGAAAAAACTGTAAGAAACACAAATGCGTGGAGATTGAACAATATGTTTCTAAATAACCAGCAGATTACTGAAGAAATCAAAAGGGAAATAAAAAAATTTCTAGAAACAAATGACAATGAAAACACAACAACTCAAAACCTATGAGATGAAGCAAAAGCAGTTGTAAGAGGTAAGTTTATAGCAATGCAATCCTACCTTAAGAAACAAGAAAAACATTGAATATATAACCTAACTTTACACCTAAAACAACAGGAAAAAGAACAACCCCCTGCCCCCCAAATTAGTAGAAGGATATCATAAAAAAACAACCCCCTGCCCCCCAAATTAGTAGAAGGATATCATAAATATTTGAGCAGAAATAAATGAAAAAGAAATGAAAGAAACAATAGTAAAGATTAATAAAACTAAAAGTTGGTTATTTGAGAAGATATACAAAATTGACAAGCCTTTAGCCAGACTCATCAAGAAAAAAGAGAGAAGAATCAAATCAACAAAATTAGAAATTAAAAAGGAAATGTTACAACAGACAATGCAGAAATGAAAAGGATTATAAGAGACTATTATGAACAACTATATGGCAATAAAATGGATAATGTGGAAGAAATGGACAGATTTTTAGAAAAGTTCAATCTTCTAAGACTGATCCAGGAAGAAATAGAAATTATGAACAACCCAATAACAAGCACTGAAATTGAAGCTGTGATCAAAAATCTCCCAGAAAACAAAAGCCCAGCACCAGATGGCTTCACAGGAGAATTCTATCAAACATTTAGAGAAGAGCTAATACCTATCCTTCTAAAACTCTTTCAAAAAGTTGTAGAGGAAGGAACACTTCCAAACTCATTCCAGGAGACCACTATCACCCTCATACCAAAACCAGACAAAGACAACACACAAAAAGAAAACTACAGGCCATTATCACTGATGAAAATAGATGCAAAAATCATCAACAAAATTTTAGCAAATAGAATTTAGCAACAAGTCCAAAAGCTCATACACCATGATCAAGCTGGGTTTATCCTGGGAATGCAAGGATTCTTCAATATACACAAATCAATCAATGTGATACACCATATTAACAAATTGAAAGATAAAAACCATATGATAATCTCAATAGATGAAGAAAAAGCCTTTGACAAAATTCAGCACCCATTTATGATTAAAACTCTTCAAAAAATGGGCATAGAAGGAACCTACCTCAACAAAGTAAACGGCATATATGATAAGCCTATAGCAAACATTATTCTCAATGGTGAAAAACTGAAAGCATTCCCCCTAAGATCAGGAACAAGACAGGGTGTCCATTTTTGCCACTGTTATTAAACATAGTTCTGGAAGTCCTAGCTACAGCAATCAGAAGAGAAAAAGAAATGAAAGGAATCCAGATTGGAAAAGAAGTAAAGCTCTCACTGTTTGCAGATGACATGATATTATACATAGAAAATGCTAGAGATAGTACCATACCAGAAAATTATTACAGCTAATCAGTGAATTTAGCAAAGTTGTAGGATACAAAATCAATACACAGAAATCATTTGCATTTCTATATACTAACAATGAAGTCAGAAAGAGAAATTAAGGAGTCAATCCCATTCACCATTGCAACAAAAAGAATTAAATATCTAGGAATAAACTTGCCTAAGGAGACAAAAGAAATGTACACAGAAAATTATAAGACATTAATGAAAGATGACATAAACAGGTGGAAAGATATTCCATGTTCCTGGGTAGGAAAAAACAATATTCTGAAAATGACTATACTACCAAATGCAATCTACAGATTCAATGTGATCCCTATCAAATTAGCAACGGCATTTTTCAGATAACTAAAATGAAAAATTTCACAATTCATATGGAAACACAAACGACTCCAAATAGCCAAAGAAGTCTTGAGAAAGAAGAATGGAGCTGGAGGAATCAACTTTCCTGACTTCAGATTATGCTACAAAGCTACAGTCATCAAGACAGTACGGTACTGGCACAAAACCAGAAATATAGACAAATGGAACAAGATAGAAAGCCCAGAAATAAACCCATGCACCTTTGGGTACCCTATTTTCGACAAAGGAGGCAAGAATATACAATGGCGCAAAGGCAGCCTCTTCAGTAAATGGTGCTGGGAAAACTGGACAGCTACATGTAAAAGAATGAAATTAGATTACATCCTAACACCATACACAAAGATAAACTCAATGGATTAAAGACCTAAATGCAAGACCAGAAATGATAAAACTCTTGGTGGCTCAGATGGTAGAGTGTCTGCCTACAATGTGGGAGTCCCAGGTTCGATCCCTGGGTTGGAAAGATCCTCTGGAGAAGGAAATTGCAACCAACTCTAGTACTCTTGCTTGGAAAATCCCATGGATGGAGGAGTGTGGTAGGCTGCAGCCCACGGGGTCGCAAAGAGTTGGACACGACTGAGCAACTTCACTTTCACTTTTATAGGAAAGCATAGGCAGAGCACTCAATGACATAAATCAAAGCAAGATCCTCTATGACACACCTCCTAGAGTAATGGAAATAAAAACAAAAGTAAACAAGTGGGACCTGATTAAACTTAAAAGCTTTTGCACAGCAAAGTAAACTATAAGCAAGGTGAAAAGACAAGCCTCAGAATGGGAGAAAATAATAGTAAATGAAACAACTGACAAAGGATTAATTTCCAAAATATACAAGCAGCTCATACAACTCAATGCCAGAAAAACAAACAATCCAATCAAAAAGTGGTGAAAAGATCTAAACAGACATCTCTCCAAAGAAGACACACAGATGGCTAACAAATGAAAAAGATATACAGATGGCTAACAGATGAAAAAATACTTAACAGCACTTATTATTAGAGAAATGCAAATCAAAACTACATTGAGATATCCCCTCACACTGGTCAGAGTGGCCATCAACAAAAAGTCTACAAACAATAAACGCTGGAGACGGTGTGGAGAAAGGGAACACTCTTCCATTGTTTGTAGGAATATAAGTTGACACAGCCACTATGGAAGACAGTATGGAGGTTCCTTAGGAAAACTAGGAATAAAACTACTATATGACCTAGCAATCCCATTCCTAGGCATATACCCTGAGGAAAGCAAAACTGAAAGACACATGTATCGCATTGTTCATTGCAGCACTATTTACAATAGCTAGAACATGGAAGCAACCTAGATGTCCATCAACAGATGAATGGGTAAAGAAGTTGTGGTACAAATACACAATGGAATATTATTCAGTCATAAGAAGGAAGACATTTGAGTCAATTCTGATGAGGTGGATTAACCTAGAACTTACTATACAAAGTGAAGTGAGTCAGAAAGAGAAAGATAAGTATTATGTTCTAACACCTGTATACACAATCTAGAAAAATGGTATTGAAGAATTTATTTTTAGGGCAGTAATGAAGAAACAGACATAGAGAATAGACTTATGGACATGGGGAGAAGGGAGGAGAGGTTGAGCTGTATGGAAAGAGTAATATGGAAACTTACATATGTAAATGGATAGCCAATGGATATTTGCTGTATGGCTCATGAAACTGCAACAGGAGCTCTGTATCAAACTAGAGGGGTGGGATGGGGTGTGAGATGGGAGGGAGATGAAAAGGGAGGGGATATATGTATATCTATGGCTGACTCATGTTGAGGTTTGACAGAAAATAAAAGAATTCTGTAAAGCAATTATCCTTCAGTTAAAAAAAAAAAAAAAAAAAAAAGCAGAGACATCACTTTGCTGACAAAGACCCAGGTAGTCAAAGCTAAGGTTTTTCCCGTAGTCATGTACAGACATGAGAGTTGGACCATAAAGATAGCTGAGTGCTGAAGAACTGATGCCTTAAAATTCTGGTGCTGGAGAAGACTGTTCAGAATCCCTTGAACAGTAAGGAGATCAAGCCAGTCAATCCTAAAAGAAATCAACCCTGAATATTCACTAGGACTGATGCCGAATCTGAAACTCCAATACTTTGGCCTCCTGATGTGAAGATACAACTCATTGCAGTGGACCCTGATGCTGGGAAAGGTTGAGGGCAGGAAGAGAAGGGGGAAACAGAAAATGAGATGGTTGGATGGCATCACTGACTCAATGGACATGAGCTTGAGCAAAGTCTGGGAGTTAGTGAAGGACAGGGAAGCCTGGTGTGCTGTAGTTCATGGGGTCACAAAGAGTCAGACATGACTTAGCAACTGAACAACCAAAGAAACAAGCATCCAACAGAAAAATTATTTTAAAAGCTAATAATCATGAAAAATGGTATTTACTAATAATTTTAAAATGTCAGTTTAAATTTGAGATTCACTTTTACCTATGTATTTTGCAAGATTAAACAGTGCTGTCAGGAATATATACCAAACTAGACTATATTCTAGGTCACTAAACAAATATTAACAAATTTGGCACCATTAAAATTTTGTCTTTTTCTGATCAAAATAGAATTAAATTAGAAATCAATAATAGAAAGATAATAGAAATGTTTCAAACACTTGGGAAGTAAAACAATGCACTGCTAAAGAACCCAGAAATCAAAGAATAAGTTCCAAATAAAATTTAAGAAGTACATCAATTGAATGAAAATGCAACATACCAAAATTTGTGGGACCCAGCTAAATTTCACTCTGTACCTAGGGTGAAATTTATAGCATGAAATGCATACATTAGAAAAGATGAAAAGTCTCAATTCAACAATCTAAGTGCCCCTCTCAAGAAGCCAGAGAAAGAAGAAAAATAAACTCAAAGTGGATAGAAGGAAGAATATAATATATATATATATAAAAGCAAAAATGACTGGTCCTAACCAATGAATATGATAAATTTTCAGGATAAAAAATTAATGGACAGAAATCCTCTGCATTTCTATACATTAATTATGAGAGATCAGAAAGAGAAATTTAGGAAACAATCTCAATTACCATTGCAATAAAAAAAAAACACCTAGGAAAAATCCTACCCAAGGAGGCAAAAGACCTGTACTTAGAAAACTATAAGATACTGATGAAAGAAATCAAAGATGGTACAAACAGATGGAGAGATATACCATGTCCTTGAATTAGAAGAATCAATACTGTGAAAATGGCTGCTGCTGCTGCTGCTAAGTCACTTCAGCCATGTGTGACTCTGTGTGACCCCATAGACGGCAGCCCACCAGACTCCTCTGTCCCTGGGATTCTCCAGGCAAGAACACTGGAGTGGGTTGCCATTTCCTTCTCCAATGCATGAAAGTGAAAAGTGACAGTGAAGTCGCTCAGTCGTGTTCGACTCTTCACGACCCCATGGACTGCAGCCTACCAGGCTCCTCCGCCCATGGGATTTTCCAGGCAAGAGTACTGGAGTGGGTTGCCATCGCCTTCTCCCGTGAAAATGGCTTTGTACCCAAAGTAATCTAAAGATTCGATATAATCCCTGTCAAATTACCAACAGCATTTTTCATAGAATTAGAACAAAAATTTTTACAATTTGTGTGGAAACATGAAAAGCCCTCAATAGTCAAAGGAACCTTGAGAAACACAAATGGAGCTGGAAAAATCAGGCTTTCTTACTTCAAACTATACTGCAAAGCTACAATTATCAAGATAGTATGGAACTGGTACAAAAACAGAAATGCAGATCAATGGAATAGGATAGAAAGTCAAGAGATAAACCCACTCATCTGTGGCCACCTAACTGAAGACAAAGGAGGCAAGAATATATAATGGAGAAAAGATAGTCTTTTCAGTAAGTGGTATTGGGAAAAATGGACAGTTACAGGGAAAAGAATGAAATTAGAACACTCCCTAAACCATATACAAAAATAAACTCAAAACGGATTAAAGACCTAAATGTAAGGCTGAACACTAGAAGACTATTGGAGGAAAAGAATGGCAGAACATTCTGTGACATAAATCAAAGCAAGATCTTTTTTGACCCACCTCCTAGAATACAAAAAAGATCTTCATGACCCAGATAATCATGATGGTGTGATTAGTCACCTAGAGCCAGACATCCTGGAATGTGAAGTCAAGTGGGCCTTAGAAAGCATCACTATGAACAAAGTTAGTGGAGGTGATACAATTCCAGTTGAGCTATTTCCAATCCTAAAAGATGATGCTGTGAAAGTGCTGCACTCAATATGCCAGCCAATTTGGAAAACTCAGCAGTGGCCACAGGACTGGAAAAGGTCAGTTTTCATTCCAATCCCAGGGAAAAGCAATGCCAAAGAATGCTCAAACTACCACGCAATTGTACTCATCTCACATGCTAGTAAAATAATGCTCAAAATTCTTCAAGCCAGGCTTCAGCAAGAAGTGAACTGTGAACTTCCAGATGTTCAAGCTGGTTTTAGAAAAGGCAGAGGAACCAGAGATCAAATTGCCAACATCCACTGGATCATCAAAAAGCAAGAGAGTTGCAGAAAAACATCTATTTCTGCTTTATTGACTATGCCAAAGCCTTTGACTGTGTGGATCACAATAAACTGTGGAAAATTTTGAAAGAGATGGGCATACCAGACCACTGACCTACCTCTTGAGAAACCTGTATGCAGGTCAGGAAGCAACAGTTAGAACTGGACATGGAACAACAGACTGGTTCCAAATAGGAAAAAGAGTACGTCAAGTCTGTATATTGTCACCCTGCTTATTTAACTTATATGCAGAATACATCATGAGAAATGCTGGGCTGGAGGAAGCACAAGCTGGAATCAAGATTGCTGGGAGAAATATCAATAATCTCAGGTATGCAGAGGACACCATCCTTATGGCAGAAAGTGAAGAGGAAATAAAAAGCCTCTTGGTGAAAGTGAAAGAAGAGAATGAGAAAGTTGGCTTAAAGCTCAACATAAAGAAAATGAAGATCATGGCATCTGGTCCCATCACTTCATGGCGAATAGATGGGGAAATGGTGGAAACAGTGTCAGACTTTATTTTTGGGGGCTCCAAAATCACTGCAGATGGTGATTGCAGCCATGAAATTAAAAGATGCTTACCTCTTGGAAGGAAAGTTATGAGCAACCTAGACAGCATATTAAAAAGCAGAGACATTACTTTGCCAACAAAGGTCCATCTAGTCAAGGCTATGGTTTTTCCAGTGGTTATGTATGGATGTGAGAGTTGGAGTATAAAGAAAGCTGAGGTCTGAAGAATTGATGCTTTTGAACTGTGGTGTTTGAGAAGTCTCTTGAGAGTCTCTTGGACTGCAAGGAGATCCAACCAGTTCATTGGAAGGGTATTCATTAGAAGGGCTGATGTTGCAGCTGAAACTCCAATACTTTGGCCACCTGATGCAAAGAGCTGATTCATTTGAAAAGACCCTGATGCTGGGAAAGATTGAGGGCAGGAGAAGAAGGGGACAACAGAAGATGAGATGGTTGAATGGCATCACTGACTCAATGGACATGGGTTTAGGTGGACTCCAGGAGTTGGTGATGGACAGGGAGGACTGGCATGCTGCAGTTCATGGGGTCACAGAGTCAGACATGACTGAGTGACTGGACTGAACTGAGCTAGAGTAATTAAAATAAAAACAAAAACAAATGGGACCTAATCAAACTTAAAATCTTTTGTACAGCAAAGTAAGTGATAAACAAGACTGATGCAAAACTGACAAAGGATTAATCTACAAAATATATAAGCAACTTACATAGCTCAATGAAAGAAAAGAAGAACACAAAAAACCCAATCAAAAAATGGGCCAAAGACCTAAAAAGGTATTTCTCCAAAGAAGACATACAGATGGCCAACAAAAACATGAAAAGATGCTCAACATCACAATTATTAGAGAAATGCAAATCAAAACTACAGTGAGGTTTCACTTCACATTGGTCTAAATGGCTATCATTAAAAAAAGAAATCTGCAAACAATAAATATTGGAGAGGGTATGGAGAAAAGGGAAACCTCACACACGGCTGATGAGGTATAAACTGATACAGCCACCATGGAGAACTTTAAAATCTAAAAATAGTGTAAATTGAAATAGCCACAATGGGCGTGCCTTAAAAACTAAAATTACAACTATCATATAACTCAGCAATCCCACTACTGGGGATATATCCTGAGAAAATATTCATTGTAGCACTCTTTACAATAGCCAGGATGTGGAAACAACCTAAATGTCCAATGACAGATGAATGGATAAAGAAGATTTGGTGCATATATACAATGGAATATTACTCAGCCACAAAAAGGAATGAAACTGGGTCAGTTGTAGAGATGTGAATTGACCTAGATAATCATGCAGAGTGAAGTAAGTTAGAAAGAGAAAAACAAGTATTGTCCATTAATGCATATATGTTGAGTCTATAAAAATGGTACAGATGAATCTATTTGTAAAGTAGAAATAGAGACACAGATGTAGAGAACATGCATATCAACACCCAGTTGGGAAAGGGAAGGATGGGATGAATTGGGAGATTGGGATTGACATAGATACACTATCAGACGGTAAAGCGTCTGCCTGCAGTGCAGGAGACCCAGGTTTGATCCCTGGGTTGGGATGATCCCCTGGAGAAGGAAATGGCAACCCACTCCAGTACTCTTGTCTGGAAAATTCCATGGGCTGAGGAGTCTGGTAGGCTACAGTCCATGGGATCACAAAGAGTCAGACACGACTGAGCGACTTCCTCCTCCTCACATATATAAAGATAGCTAATGAGAAACTACTGTATAGCACAGAGAACTCTACTCAATGCTCTGTGGTGACCTAAATGGGAAGGAAATTAAAAAAAACAAAGGAGGGGCTTCCCTGGTGGCTTGGTGGGTTTGATCCCTGGTATGGGAGAATCCCACATGTAACGGAACAAATAATTTGTGTCCCTCTTCACACCCCAATGCCCAAGGACCCAGATCTGGGGTGGGAGACAGACTCTCCTGGTGAAAAGGTCACCATTGCCCAGTTTTTAGGCATGCTGCCTGGGTACAACTGGGCTTCTGCAGGCCTCTTCTCCACCATGGGCACAGCATACTCTGGAACCTATGAAACCCCACCCTGGGGTGCTGCCTGCCCACTTCTCCAAGGGAGCCTCCACCCCACTGTTGGGCTTGCAGATGGCTCCTGGGGAGTCTGTGTTGACAAGGCAGCCTAGCTGGATGCTGCCTGCTCCTCTCCATGCAGCTCTGGGCCCTGGTGTCTTCTACCCCTGCCTCTACTACATGACTGAGCTTTACATGTTCCACTAACCCAGGCAAGCGGTGGGTGGAGGCGCCAGCCTTAGGCTGCCTCCAAGGGTAGAACCTGATAGCCTGATATCACTCACCTGATAGCCTGACCTTGGCAGGCTTGCCATGCTTGCCCCAAAGGAAGAAATTCTAACCTTGAAAGAAAGAAAAAGAGGAAGGAAGGAAGGAAGAAGGAGAAGGAATGGAGAAGGTATTTGACAAGATCTACACCCAATGTTGATAAAAACTTTCAGTAAGTTAATATTAAAGAGGAATGACCTCAACTTGAGAAAAAATACTGGTGCACTACAAAAAGCTACAGCTAATATTCTGCTTAATTATAAAGGAGGTTATACTTTCCATCTAAGATGAGAACAAGGCAAGAATGTCTGCTCTTACCGCTCTTATTTAACATACTTTTGGAAGTTCTTTATTTATAATAGCTCAAAATTGGTGACAACTGAAATAGGGCAATGGTTGAACAGTGGTATTTCATTCTGTGGAATACTGTGCAGCAATAAAAAGGGGGGAAAGCTATTAATGTGACAACTTAGATGAATTTAAGGCTATTAAGGCTGAATGAAAAAGAAGTCTTTTAATGTTCCATACTATATGATTCCATTTATGTAACATTTTTGTAATCACAAACTATAGAGATGGAAAACAGGTTTCTGGTTTTCAGAGATTGAAGAGGGGATTGGAGGTAGAAGGGAAATAGATGTGGCTATAAAGGGCAGCATAAAGAATCCTATGTTGATAGAAATGTATCTTCACTGTCAGTGCTAATATCCTGGTTGTGACAGTATACTGTTGTTTATGGTACCACTGGGGAAAACTGGGTGAAGGTTATAGGGAGTCTCTGTATATTTTTAGTAGGACATGTGAATCTATTAAGATAAAAAGTTTAATTAAAAATAAAAAATAATGCTATGAAAAAAATGGGCATTATCATATACTTTTGGATGAAAGATTGGTTCAACATTTTAAAGGAATGTTGCATATTTTAAAAACTGCATATCTTAAATAAGAATTCTACTTTTAGGACTTTATCTTAAGAAATTCCTTCATAAAATGCTTATTTTAGCATTTAATGCACATAATGGTATAAATTATATATATATATATATATATATATATATATATATATATATATATATACACACTTATTCCTGGCATTGCTTTCCTTTTTCATTAGATATGTTTCTATTTATGAAATAAGCAATAAATATCCACATATGATTTTAACATTAGAAGAGACATTTTTAGGTGTACAATGTCATTTAATAATCAAACAGCCAATCAAGACTGTGTCCTTTTGAAAGCCTATGAAAGTGAAAGTGAAGTCACTCAGTTGTTTCTGACTCTTTGCAACCCCATGGACTGAAAATCCATGGGATTTTCTTTTTTTTTTTTTTTTTTATTTTTACTTTATTTTACTTTACAATACTGTATTGGTTTTGCCATATATTGACATGAATCTGCCACGGGTGTACATGAGTTCCCAATCATGAACCCCCCTCCCACCTCCCATCCCATATCATCACTCTGGGTCATCCTCGTGCACCAGGCCCAAGCATCCTGTATCCTGTATCGAACATAGACTGGCAATTTATTTCTTACGATAGTATACATGTTTCAATGCCATTCTCCCAAATCATCCCACCCTCTCCCTCTCCCTCAGAGTCCAAAAGTCCGTTCTACACATCTGTGTCTCTTTTAAGCGATCTTGAGAAAGAAGAATGGAACTGGAGGAATCAACTTGCCTGAATTCAGCCTCTACTACAAAGCCACAGTCATCAAAACAGTATGGTACTGGCACAAAGACAGAAATATAGATCAATGGAACAAAATAGAAAGCCCAGAGAGAAATCCACACACATATGGACACCGTATCTTTGACAAAGGAGGCAAGAATATACAATGGAATAAAGACAATCTCTTTAACAAGTGGTGCTGGGAAAACTGGTCAACTACTCGTAAAAGAATGAAACTAGGTCACTTTCTAACACCACACACAAAAATAAACTCAAAATGGATTAAAGATCTAAACATAAGACCAGAAACTATAAAACTCCTAGAGGAGAACATAGACAAAACACTCTCCGACATGGGATTTTCAAGGCAAGAGTCCTGGAGTGGGTTGCCATTGCCTTCTCCAGGGGATCTTCCTGACCCAGGGATCAAACCCGGGAATCCTGAGTTGTGGGCAGATGCTTTTACCATCTGAGCCACCAGGGAAGTCCCTTGAAAGCCTATAGAGTAGGAATAAACTCCTACCACTCCTTCAGCAGGTGTCCTTTAAGGGCTGCACTACACAGTTCAATCTCAAATGGCTTGCGTTGCATTCAGGATGTGTTTACACACTACTACATTTTCTTCAGTGTGAGTCTTGCATATACTCAGGGAGAGTTTGTGATATTGAAGGCAGGGCCATAGAGAGAGTTTCTTTTTTTGTCTCTCCATTGATGGGAGATGAAGTCTTCAGCTGAAAACAAGCCTTAGTTCAGTTCAGTTCAGTTGCTCAGTTGTGTCCAACTCTTTACGACCCCATGAATCGCAGCACGCCTGGCCTCCCTGTCCATCATCAACTCCCGGAGTTCACTCAAACTCACATCCATCGAGTCAGTGATGCCATCAAGCCGTCTCATCCTCTGTCGTCCCCTTCTCCTTCTGCCTGCAATCCCTCCCAGCATCAGAGTCTTTTCCAATGAGTCAACTCTTTGCATGAGGTGGCCAATCAGCTTTAGCATCATTCCTTCCAAAGAACACCCAGGACTGATCTCCTTCAGAATGGACTGGTTGGATCTCCTTGCAGTCCAAGGGACTTTCAAGAGTCTTCTCCAACACCACAGTTCAAAAGCATCAATTCTTCGGCACTCAGCCTTCTTCACAGTCCAACTCTCACATCCATATATGACTACTGAAAAACCATAGCCTTGACTAGATGGACCTTTGTTGGCAAAGTAATGTCTCTGCTTTTGAATATGCTATCTAGGTTGGTCATAACTTTCCTTCCAAGGAGTAAGCCTGAAGGAGTTCACTATCTGGTTTAACATCATCTTTCAAATTAGCATGCAATAGCAGCTCACCAAGAACACAGTGTTCTTTTCAATTGCCTAATAATGAAAGTAAGAGAGGAGAATCACAAAAAGCCCCCAAACTGATAAAGGTTAATATGGAATTCTTGCACCCCTAAACTGAAAGCCATTTTTCTCTGGAAGTGTAATGACATGGCTTAAACCAGCTAGCATCTCATTACTAACGTGTTTTTTATTTTAAGATGAAACACTTTCGTCAGCAGCCACGTCTATGCTGCATCTTCTATTCATGTTGAGCTTACTTGGCTGTTGTTCAAGTGGGAATTGGACTCTGTCGATAACTTGTCTGACCCTGAAACTGTAAAAGTTCAACTCTTTTACTGTTGGTTTGACCCCTCATTAAAGCTTTTGGCTCCTGCCTGCTTCTGGTTATGTTAACCATGGGGTGGGTTTTTCTATGCAGTTATAGGATCAAGACCAAAGTTTTGAAATCTGATCAACATTCATAGTCTTGTTTATGATCTCTTACCACAAATGATCTGTTAGGCTGTCTCTTACTAATCATCGCTTATAAAGGAGGAGGGAGGCACTTTGCCTTATCTTTTGTTCATAGAAAGATTCTCCTTCATTTAACCTTACTGGAGGGGACTATAATAATAATTTCTTTTGCCGATGGGTGGCCATTGTTTTGTTTGCTCTCACTTTCAGGTGAATGGGAGGCATTTACAGTGTGAGCACTCCATTTTACTTGTGGTTGAGGAGTTGAGGATTGGGGTGGGGGAGAGCTAAAGCTAAGGAGGCAAAAGTTACCTCCAGAATGAGATTCCAAAATAAGCTGAAAGGGTTCCATCCTAGCAACCCTCAAAAAATACATAGAAACACATCTGTCCCTTATTTTTTCAGCTTGCTTTATAGTGAGTCATTCAAGTTCTTAAAACCATACAATTACACATGCTAACAGCAGGGGAAAAGAGTAGATAATAAACCTGGCAGGGGTAATTTAACCAAACCATGCGTATCAGTGGTTTATACCAATAAGCGAGATTTAAGAATTTTTTTCAAGACATATATACAATTCCCTCCATATATATATATATATATACACACACCTCTCTCTAAATATATATTTATATATAAATATATACATACATACATGTATATATAAAAATAAAATAGAATTATACAAACATGTATAAACACAAATACACATTTGTATGTATACACACATATATGGACACATATGTATCACATATAATCTCTCTGATATGTTCAGAGGAGATAGTATATGGGATATTCTATTGGAGAAATGCAGGGTAAAATAAATGTGGTTATATGGTTAAAACAGCAAACAAAATTCACTCCTGTATGCTAAATTATCATACTCCTGCAATTTGGCAAAGAAATGTCCCTTCCTAGGAAATTATAATGAAATAAACAATAGTTTAAGCACTAAAAACCAACTAAGTGCATACAGATCATTGATTTCTTTAAGGAAATGAGTAGGGCACACAAGCTTCCTATGCACACATAATTTGTGCTAACACTATCGTATTTGTTAAACTCCCACTGTGGGTGTGTATATACACACAAATACACACACATATATGTGAGTGTTTATACATATAGGTATGTATATATACATACACTTAATGTTGTTCTACAATCATTTAAAAAATCTGGAGAGTAATACCTCATGGAATGTTATTAACATGCTGTAAACAAATGAAGAACTAGAACTAGTTATAGATAGGACATTGCTCAAGGAAAGAAATCTAACAGATCACTGGGTCCCAGGTCATCTCTTCAATATATTCAATATAACTTTATAGATGTTAATAATAGTGCCTTAGAAGTTCAGGGAAAGACTCTAATTACTTAAAGTTATCCATGAGAGTGAACCTTCAGTTCAGTTCAGTTCAGTCGCTCAGTCGTGTCCGACTCTTTGCGACCCCATGAATCGCAGCACTCCAGGCCTCCCTGTCCATCACCAACTCCCGGAGTTCACTCAGACTCACGTTCATCGAGTCAGTGATGCCATCCAGCCATTTCATCCTCTGTTATCCCCTTCTCCTCCTGGCCCCAATCCCTCCCAGCATCAGAGTCTTTTCCAATGAGTCAGTTCTTTGCATGAGGTGGCCAAAGTACTGGAGCTTCAGCTTTAGCATCATTCCTTCCAAAGAAATCCCAGGGCTGATCTCCTTCAGAATGGACTGGTTGGATCTCCTTGCAGTCCAAGGGACTCTCAAGAGTCTTCTCCAACACCACAGTTCAAAAGCATCAATTCTTCGGCACTCAGCCTTCTTCACAGTCCAACTCTCACATCCATACATGACCACAGGAAAAACCATAGCCTTGACTAGACAGACCTTAGTCGGCAAAGTAACGTCTCTGCTTTTGAATATGCTATCTAGGTTGGTCATAACTTTTCTTCCAAGGAGTAAGCGTCTTTTAATTTCATGGCTGCAATCACCATCTGCAGTGATTAGACTTTAACATTTATTCTTACAAAACAATTCTAAGTATGAATAGTTTTTGCTTAAATCATGATTTACCATGGAATTAGAAAGTAAAATTCTTGATGTTTTCAATGCTTATGATTATTTTAGCCTTTTATAGATGTTTATTTAGAAGGTATATTTTTAAGAATAGCTGATAAAATGTTACAAAGACCTATTTTTACTCCCTGAAATTTGCTTTACCTCTACTTACTAGCTCTTCAGATCTTTAGCTTTCCTATCTCAACTTCTTGTCCAGAGTAATAAAAGGTAGTGCTAAATGTGTTTCTTACCTGGGATTATTTTCGGTATGGTTAACAGGCTCATAGGAGATATCTATATCTTTATATCTATCTCACATACGTATGTACACACCATACTTATTTTCAGTAATCCTAAGGATAATTTAATTCAGGATAATTTAAATTAGGTTGCCATTTGTCTATAATGTATAACCATTTATTATATACATTTATTATATGTTGTACTATATATTGTCATGATGTAATTAATAGCTTTTATGCATTTGACTGCATATGATATTGGTTCTAAGAGTATTTCAAGGTACATTTTTTTTTGGAGCTGAATATGAAAGCCATCTGAATTTCAGTAGCATACTTCAAATTAGAAGCAGTTTTACTCATTTTCCCAATTAAGAGTACTTTGAATGTTATGTGTGTATGTGTTCTGAGAAAAGAATTTATGCATGAATCTGAATTCAGGGCACATTAAAAATATATCTACCCTAGAGCATTTTTACCTTAAATGTATTTCTCTTTGTACATATGGCATCATTTCAAAAACTTCTTTATGTAGTACATTTAAGTGGTAGTTTTCCTTTGAAACAAAAAATGAGTAAAATTTGTTTTGTTCATGCTTAATATACTTATAATTGAAATTTAGAGATTATTTTAAAAAATGTTTCCTATAAGAATTTTCATGACATAAAAATTTAGGAGTGTCAAATGATATATACTTTTTATTATTGTGAATTCCTTATTATTGATGAATGAAGGAGAGTTACAAACTGAACTCCTTTGAGTAATTTGTTACTCACCCTCCATTCTACCCAGAGCCCAGTGAAAGTCTATCTGGAGACTTCCCTGTTGAACACGTAGCTAGGACTTCACACTCGCAATGCAGGGGGCCCAGGTTTGATCCCTGGTTGAGGAGCTAGATCCCACATTCCACAACTTATTAAAAAAAAAAAAAAGATGCTGCAACTAAGATTTGGCACAGCCGAGATAAATAAATATTAAGATATACCGGACTTGTAAGTTTTTTATTTTGTAGTGTATGATATCTCGGTGTATTTGGGTCAAGTAACTAACTTAACTGGATTGCTGAGTTAACATCACACTTGCATCAAATGGTTTATAAATGCAAAGCAATAGTCATGTGTGTAGCAAATAACCAGAGGATGTCAATGGCATCCAACAATAAGCATTTATTCTCATACTCATGGGTCAGCTGGGGTGGCTCTTCTTTAGTCTTGGATCTATGAGACAGCTGGGATAGCTTTGCCTCATGTATCTAATTTGGGAACCCAGAAACTGTTGATACTGGGGCAAGTTTTTCTCAGGGCAGAGGCTGAAAGGGAGCTAAGAGAACCCACGCTTCCTAAGGACTGGAGCATTGTCACTTCTACCCATATTCCCAGGTCATATAGCTAGTATCAATGGAATGGGAAAAATAATTTGCCTAATAGTAGGTAGGACCAAATGTTTGCTAAATTATAATCTGCTACAGATTGTACGTGGGCTTCCCAGGTGGCACTAGTGGTAAAGAATCCACTTGGCAATTCAGGAAACTCAAAAGACCTGGGTTGGGTTCAATCCCTGGTTTGGAAAGATCCCTGAAGTAGGAAATGGCAACCCACTCCAGTAATCTTGCCTTGAAAATTCCATGGACAGAGGAGCCTGGCAGGCTACAGTCTGCAAAGGAGCCTGGCAATCGTGTCTGAAAGAGTCAGACGCTACTGAGCAACTGAGCACAATAGCACAAAATACTGCAGTTTGTAAGTAATTTTGTATTTCTTCATCATAATTTGATAATTTTACACTTTTTTCTATCCACTGAATTTTCATTAGGACTAGAACCCCTGGTTCTTCATAAACGGTTTGTCTTCAACGTAGTGATCTTGGGTTTCAGATTCATGAAAGAGTATGTGTCCTTTCTTCATGGAATTCTTGGGCAGAATACTGTGTGTCTGATGCTATTTGTCACCTGCTCATGGTCTTGCTCTTAATATGTACATCTGACAAACTATTTCACAAACATCACACCCAACATCTATGGATTCATTTTAATATTTACGTTTACATCTTTACAAAATATAATTTTGATTTGAAATGACTTGCATAGGAAAATTACTTAATCTTGTCTTGGATGTATTTATTTTCCATTGCTAAATAACAATTACTGCAAATTTTGCTATACAAAATAATATACCTTTATTTCCTTTCAGTTTCCATGGGTTAGGAGTCCAGGCACATCATAGCTGGGTCTTCTTCTTAGATGTGATGCCTACAAATAAGGCATCAGCCAGACAGATCCTTTCAGAAGCTTGGCATTCTCTTCTGATTTCATGTAGTGTTTGCAACATTGTTTCTTGCAGTTATTGACTGAGATCCCTAGCTCTCAGGGGGCTACTCTGAGCTCCCAGAGACACCTGAAGTCCCTCCTCACAATCTCATCACAGGCCTCCTCACAACATGGCAACTTACTTCAAAACAAGCAGAAGAATCTCTTGCTTCAGTCTGCTGACCTGGAGGTTTATATAATGCAATGTAATCACAGAAGTTATTACCTATCACCTTTGCCATGTTGTTCAGTCGCTAAGTCATGTCTAACTCTCTGTGACCCCATGGACTGCAGCATGCCAGGCTGCCCTGTCCTTCACTAGCTCCTGAAGTTTGTTCAAATCCATGTCCATTAAGTCAGTGATGCCATCCAACCATCTCATTCTTGGCCACCCTAGTCTCCTCTTGCCCTCAATCTTTCCCAGCATCAGGGTCTTTTCTAGTGAGTCATCTCTTTGCATCAGGTGGCCAAAGTATTGGAGCTTCAGCTTCAGCATTACTCCTTCCAAAGAATATTTCAGGTTGATTTCCTTTAAGATTGACTGGTTTGATCTCCTTGCAGTTCAAGGGCTCTCAAGTGTCTTATCCAGCACCACAGTTGCCATATACTGTAACCTCATTAAAGGAGAGATTATTTCACCACTTTTGCCATATTCTTTTAGATAGAAGAAATCAGCAAGTCCCTTTCCCAGTCAAAGAGTGAAGCTTATACAAAGGTTTGAGTCATTTAGAGAGGTCATGTTAGAATTCTTCCTGCTAAGTTGCTTCATTCATGTCTGACTCTTTGTAACACTATGGACTGTAGCCTACCAGGCTCTTCTGTCCATGGGATTCTCCAGGCGAGAATATTGGAGTGGGTTGCCATTTCCTATTCCAGGGAATCTTCACAACCCAGGGATTGAACCCATGTCCCCTGTGTCTCCTGAATTGGCAGGTGGTTTCTTTATGACTAGTGCCACCTGGGAAGCCCAGAGATTCTGCCTACCACACATCATAATCTACCAAACAAAGGCCACAGATCTAGCACTTGGAAGAATCATATTTGTCTTGAGAAATTCCAGTTCCTCTAACCAGTATCTAGCACCGAGGCACTGAAAACAGTAGGTGATTAGTGGCTCCAAAGCTAATCTAATCTTCCTAAGGACTAACTCCCAGAATCTTAATCTGAACCTAAGAAATATTATCAATGGTGGAATGGGCATAGAAGTGGGTAGATTCTTCTTCAAAAAATAGGAAAAAGAGAATAAAACAGCTAACAGTAACACCTAGGTTTTAAAATCATGCCTAGCTTGTGTTTGACAATCCTTCTGATAGCCCAAATACTATAAATTTAGTTGACGATAACAGAACAGATGGAAAAAACATATGGCTTGTAGGTAGTGTGTGGTGGTTGATATTTGCGGTACATTAGGGGAATTTATTTTGTCTCTTTCCTTGTGTAACTTTATGATACTTTATCAAGTAAATTTTATAAAGGCTTTTTGACTTATCTATGTTATAGCTATTAAACTCTCTTTGTGACTTGAACATTACATTAAAAAAAAGATTAGTTTTATAATTATTTCACAGCAGGCATTTAGATACACTGGCAGGAAGACTGTTTCATTCAGGAAAGCATATATGTAGCCCCTTGGTATCATGTAGAATCCTTTGATAGAAATTATACAGGTAAAAGAGGTGAAAGTTTGAGGAGATTAATTCATTGAAGAACTATTGATGAAGGTCAGATTAACCAACATTCAGGTTAGATGTTATCTAAAATACCATTAAAACCCAATAAATCTTCATTTAATGCTGATTGCTATAGCTTCACGTTTTCTAAAGAAAACTTATTCAACAAAGCAGGGGGTACTGACAATGCTGCTTTTTGATGTTGTAAATAGTAAGAAAATTTTAATGTATAGAAAGTGGCATAAACATATTTGTTGAAATATGACCCTCAATTTGATTTCTGGGGCTAGACAGCAGCCCTGGAAGCCCTGTATCTCTTTGAGAGTTATCTGAATTGAAATGCAACTTTCTGATATTTGCCTATTAGTAATATTGTTATTTAAAAATAATCTAAGAATTTATATTTTTTAAAGGCTTTTCAAAGGACAATATGAGAAGAGAAAACTTTTCTTTAGAGGGAGTAGGGATAAAGGTAGACTTGGGCAATTTAATATAAATGAGCGTGTATGAGAATTCCTACTGATTTTGACTATTTAACACTAATGCGGCCATATCAAAAATAAAAATTGAACTCTTGGCAATCGTTCTTCTCTAGGATTCATTCAGTTTCTTGACATGGCTCTTTCCTTTGCCTTATCTCTTACATCAATATATTGACAGTGTATTCTTGGTTATCTCAGTAAAATGAAGCACTTTCTGCTAATCTCATCTATATTCCTTTTCCTTAAGTAGATGAATTTATGGATTCTCCTTGTTTCCCTGCTTTTGAACACTCTGATACACAGGCACACAAACCACTGGAATAGAATGAAAACAGATGTTTTAGACTATCTCATTCTCTAATAAAATATCCATTTATTGTGTATATATATCTTGCCCCCTAAAACAAACATGTGAAATAATGTATTTAGGCACATTTTAAACTTTTGTATATATAAAAATATGTTCAGATTTAACTAGTCAGCAGTATTCATTCTGAAATATTATTAAAAGAACCAAATACATTTTCATCTTCTTTAAATTCCAAAATTTTACAATAGCATATTTAATCATATTCACAAGTAAGTGGAAAGACTCACTGGAAAAGACCCTGATGATGGGAAAGACTGAGGGCAGGAGGAGAAGGGGATAACAGAGGATGAAATAGTTGGATAGCATCACTTACTCTATGAACGTAAGTTGAGCAAACTCCTGGAGGTACGGAAGAGCAGGGAATCCTGGTGTGCTGTAGTCCATGGGATTGCAAAGAGTCGGAAAGGACTTAGCAATTAAACAACAATGGCAAGACAAGGTTTCTTTTTTAATCAAATAAAAATGGCACAAAACTTAAGTAGAGTAACTTGAGAATCATAAAGTACATTTTGGATCAAAAGTCAACATTAGTCTCTATTTTGTGAATATTAACATCCTCCCAAGCTCCACGGTAGTCATTTTCTCTTAAGAAATTTTATGTTTTAACATGCCTTAATGAATTTCACTGTGGCTTCAAATCAAGGTAAATGAATAATGTATTGTTTTGAAAAGATTGCATAGTCTTGCTATTCCAGTGTTTACTTCTTGTTTTCCAGGATATTCTTTACCTTTAGTTTGATCTAGTTTCCTTTTTGTTTTCCATTTCTTCCAATTCAGCAAAGAGAAATGGGTTAAATAATTTCCTAGTCACTCCCAGGCTTATGAAAATGTGTCTTAAATCCAGTTTCTTTATCTCCTTAATCTATTCATAAAATAGGTTCGTTATAAGTAACAGTCCAAGTGGATCAAATAAATGAATACTAGTTACCTCATTGATTGATATATACAGTGATCCTCACACAGCCTTGTTGAGAGGAGTACCTAAGTTTACTTACTCATGAAGTTTTCATCATTTTAAGCTTTTTTTTTCCCTCCCTGGGAAACATAATGCTACCAAGTATCCTTATTTGCTGAGCTCAGCCACTTCCTTCCTGGTCTGATCCATTGTTGCCAAAACCAAATCTCTTTCCTACAACAAACTGAAATTTCTGTCAGTGCAATGACAGCATACTGTGCCACTCTACTTGTCTTAAAATATAAACTACAAAGGATGGATGGTCAAAGGTTTCTACTTTGTGCTAAGATCATTTGAAATGAATCCTTTTTCTCTGTACTTGTGTCACAAGGATGGTAAAATTAGATTCATTCATTTAAAACTGTTTCTGATATTTGGAGATTGTTTTTTTAAATTTTTTAATTAATATTTTTGGATACATCATTCGTATGATTCCAAAGTCAAGATTCTGTAACAAAGTATATTCTTAAAAGTCACACTTTTTAGAAAAATCCCTGCCATACCTTACACTCCAGAGGTTACAATTTTTATTAGTTTTTGGTTATGCTGCCAGTTTCTTCTTTTCCTTTGCAAATGTAATTAAATATGTGTGTATACATATCTTTTTATCTATTTCTACTGATATATGTGTGTGTATATGCATGCGTGCTCAGTCACTTAAGTCATGTCCAGCTCTTTGTGACTCTATGGCTTGCAGCCCACCAGGCTCCTCTGTCCATTGGATTTTCCAGGCAAGAATATTGGAGTGGGTTTCCATGACCTTCTCTAGGGGATCTTCCCCATGCAGGGGTAGAAAGCGCATTTCGTGCATTACAGTCAGATTCTTTACCCATTGAGCCACCTGGGAAGCCTGTGTATATGTATACACATGTACACAGATTTTATGCATATGTTTAATATATATGTGTGTGTATGTGTGTGTATATATGTATATATACCCATTATTTCTGTATCTTGGCCTTTTTCACTTTGCTGCTGCTGCTGTGGCTGCTGCTAAGTCGCTTCTGTCGTGTCTGACTCTGTGCGACCCCATAGACGGCAGCCCACCAGACTCCCCCGTCCCTGGGATTTCTTTAGGCAAGAATACTGGAGTGGGTTGCCATTTCCTTCTCCAATGCATGAAAGTGAAAATTCAAAGTAAAGTCGCTCAGTTGTGTCCAACTCTTCGCGACCCCATGGACTGCAGCCTACCAGGCTCCTCCGTCCATGGGATTTTCCAGGCAAGAGTACTTTGTAGTTTAGCCTAAAAATCACCAGTATTAATATATGGCTTTTAATTATTCCTTTTGGCTATATAATATTCCATTGCATAATATGCTATAGTTTATTAAACTTGATTCTATCAATGGATAATAAGGTAGTTTCTAATATTTTGCTATCATAAATAATATTAAAATAATTAAAGTCCACAAACTCTAGAATACTTTCCTCTGAGTAAATCCATTGATTTTTTTTAAAATTTATTTTTTAATTGGTGGCTTATTGTTTTACAATATTGTGTAGGTTTCTGCCATATATCAACATGAATCAGCCATAGGTATATATATATCCCCTCCCTCTTGAGGCTTCTCCCACTTCCCATCCCATCCCACCCCTTTAAGTTGTCACAGAGCACCAGATTTGAGTTCCCTGCATCATACAGCAAATATCCACTGGCTATCTATTTTACACATGGTAAGGTATGTGTTTCAATGCTACTCACTCAGTCCCACCTTCTCCTTCCCTTCCATGCCCACAAGTCTTTTCTTAAGTATGTTCTCTATGTCTGCATTTCCATTGCTGTCCTGATAGGTTAATCATTACCATCATTCTAGATTCCATATATATGCATTAATTTAGAGTATTTGTCTTTCTCTTTCTGGTTTATGTTCTAGGTTCATCCAGTCATTAGAACTGACTGAAATGCATCCTTTTTATGGCTGAGTAATATTCCATTGTGTATATTTACTACAACTTCCTTATCCATTCATCTGTGGATAGACATCTAGGTTGCTTCCATGTCCTAACTAGTGTAAATAGTCCTGCAATGAACAGTGGGGTACATATGTCTTTTACAATTATTGTTTTCTCAGGGTATATGTCTAGTAGCAGGGTTGCTGGGTGATATGGTAATCTTATACCTAGTATTTTTTTGAAAACGAATTGCTATTCTATTCTCCATAGTGGCTGTATCAATTTGAATTCTGACCAACAGTGCAAGAGGGTCCCCTTAGCTCCACACTCTCTCCAGCATTTATTGTTTGTAGATGTTTGATGATGGCCATTCTGACTTGTGTGAGGTTATACCTCATTGTAGTTGTAATTTGCATTTCTCTAATAATGAGTGATGTTGAGCATTTTTTCATGTATTTACTAGATATCTGTCTTCTTTGGAGAAATGTCTGTTTAGGTCTTCTGCCCACTTTTTTATTTCAGTTCAGTTCAGTTCAGTCGCTCAGTCTTGTCCGACTCTTTGCAACCCCATGAATCGCAACACGCCAGGCCTCCCTGTCCATCACCATCTCCCGGAGTTCACTCAGACTCACGTCCATCAAGTCCGTGATGACATCCAGCCATCTCATCCTCTGTCGTCCCTTCTTGTCCTGCCCCCAATCCCTCCCAGCATCAGAGTCTTTTCCAATGAGTCAACTCTTCGCATCAGGTGGCCAAAGCACTGGAGCTTCAGCTTTAGCATCATTCCTTCCAAAGAAAGCCCAGGGTTGATCTCCTTCAGAATGGACTGGTTGGATCTCCTTGCAGTCCAAGGGACTCTCAAGAGTCTTCTCCAACACCACAGTTCAAAAGCATCAATTCTTCGGCACTCAGCCTTCTTCACAGTTCAACTCTCACATCCATACATGACTACTGGAAAAACCATAGCCTTGACTAGACGGACCTTAGTCAGCAAAGTAATGTCTCTGCTTTTGAATATACTATCTAGGTTGGTCATAACTTTTCTTCCAAGGAGTAAGCATCTTTTAATTTGGAGCCCCCAAAAATAAAGTCTGACACTGTTTCCACTGTTTCCCCATCTATTTCCCATGAAGTGATGGGACCAGATGCCATGATCTTCGTTTTCTGAATGTTGAGCTTTAAGCCAACTTTTTCGCTCTCCTCTTTCACTTTCATCAAGAGGCTTTTTAGCTCCTCTTCACTATCTGCCATAAGGTGTCATCTACATATCTGAGGTTATTGATATTACTCCCAGCAATCTTGATTCTAGCTTGTGTTTCTTCTAGTCCAGCGTTTCTCATGATGTACTCTGCATAGAAGTTAAATAAGCAGGGTGACAATATACAGCCTTGATGTACTCCTTTTCCTATTTGGAACCAGTCTGTTGTTCCATGTCCAGTTCTAACTGTGGCTTCCTGACCTGCATATAGATTTCTCAAGAGGCAGATTAGGTGGTCTGGGATTCCCATCTCTTTCAGAATTTTCCAGTTTCTTGTGATCCACACAGTCAAAGGCTTTGGCATAGTCAATAAAGCAGAAATAGATGTTTTTCTGGAACTCTCTTGCTTTTTCCATGATCCAGCAGATGTTGACAATTTGATCTCTGGTTCCTCTGCCTTTTCTAAAACCAACTTGAACATCAGGGAGTTCATGGTTCACATATTGCTGAAGCCTGACTTGGAGAATTTTGAGCATTACATTAATAGCATGTGAGATGAGTGCAATTGTGCGGTAGTTTGAGCATTCTTTGGCATTGCCTTTCTTTGGAATTGGAATGAAAACTGACCTTTTCCAGTCCTGTGGCCACTGCTGGGTTTTCCAAACTTGCTGGCATATTGAATGCAGCACTTTCACAGCATCATCTTTCAGGAATTGAAGCAGCTCAACTGGAATTCCATCACCTCCACTAGCTTTGTTTGTAGTGATGCTTTCTAACGCCCACTTGACTTCACATTCCAAGATGTCTGGCTCTAAATTAGTGATCACACCATCATGATTATCTGGGTCATGAAGATCTTTTTTGTACAGTTCTTCTGTGTATTCTTGCCACCTCTTCTTAATATCTTCTGCTTCTGTTAGGTCCATACCATTTCTGTCCTTTTTCGAGCCCATCTTTGCATGAAATGTTCCTTTGGTATCTCTAATTTTCTTGAAGAGATCTCTAGTCTTTCCCATTCTGTTCTTTTCCTCTATTTCTTTGCATTGATCACTGAAGAAGGTTTTCTTATCTCTTCTTGCTATTCTTTGGAACTCTGCATTCAGATGTTTATATCTTTCCTTTTCTCCTTTGCTTTTCGCCTCTCTTCTTTTCACAGCTATTTCTAAGGCCTCCCCAGACAGCCATTTTGCTTTTTTGCATTTCTTTTCCATGGGGGTGGTCTTGATCCCTGTCTCCTGTACAATGTCACGAACCTCATTCCATAGTTCATCAGGCACTCTATCTGTCAGATCTAGGCCCTTAAATCTATTTCTCACTTCCACTGTATAATCATAAGGGATTTGATTTAGGTCATACCTGAATGGTCTAGCGGTTTTCCCTACTTTCTTCAATTTGAGTCTGAATTTGGTAATAAGGAGTTCATGATCTGAGCCACAGTCAGCTCCTGGTCTTGTTTCTGTTGACTGTATAGAGCTTCTCCATCTTTGGCTGCAAAGGATATATATACTCAGTCTGATTTCGATGTTGACCATCTGGTGATGTCCATGTGTAGTGTCTTCTTTTGTGTTGTTGGAAGAGGGTGTTTGCTATGACCAGTGCATTTTCTTGGCAAAACTCTATTAGTCTTTGCCCTGCTTCAGTCCGCATTCCAAGGCCAAAATGCCTGTTACTCTGGGTGTTTCCTGACTTCCTACTTTTGCATTCCAGTCCCCTATAATGAAAAGGACATCTTTTTTGGGTGTTCTAAAAGATCTTGTAGGTCTTCATAGAACCATTCATCTTCAGCTTCTTCAGCGTTACTGGTTGGGGCATAGACTTGGATAACTGTGATATTGAATGGTTTGCCTTGGAGGTGAACAGAGATCATCCTGTCATTTTTGAGATTGCATCCAAGTACTGCATTTTGGACTCTTTTGTTGACCATGATGGCTACTCCATTTCTTCTGAGGGATTCCTGCCCGCAGTAGTAGATATAATGGTCATCTGAGTTAAATTCACCCATTCCAGTCCATTTTAGTTCGCTGATTCCTAGAATGTCGATGTTCACCCTTGCCATCTCTTGTTTGACCACTTCCAATTTGCCTTGATTCATGGACCTGACATTCCAGGTTCCTATGCAATATAGCATTTATAGCATTGAATCTTGCTTCTATCACCAGTCACATTCCTAACTGGGTATTGTTTTTGCTTTGGCTTCATCCCTTCATTCTTTCTGGAGTTACTTCTCCACTGATCTCCAGTAGCATATTGGGCACCTAATGACCTGGGGAGTTCCTCTTTTGGTATCCTATCATTTTGGCTTTTCATACTGTTTATGGGGTTCTCAAGACAAGAATACTGAAGTGGCTTGCCATTCCCTTCTCCAGTGGACCACATTCTGTCAGACCTCTCCACCATGACCTGCCAGTCTTGGGTTGCCCTGCAGGCATGGCTTGGTTTCATTGAGTTAGACAAGGCTGTGGTCCTAGTGTGATTAGATTGACTAGTTTTCTGTGAGTAAGGTTTCAGTGTGTCTGCCCTGTGATGCCCTCTTGTAACACCTACCATCTTACTTGGGTTTCTCTTACCTTGGGCGTGGGGTATCTCTTCATGGCTGCTCCAGCAAAGCACAGCTGCTGCTCCTTACCTTGGATGAGGGGTATCTCCTTACCGCCCCCGTTCCTGACCTTCAATGTGGGATAGCTCCTCTAGGCCCTCCTGTGCCCGCGCAGCCACCGCTCCTCAGGTTTTCCTCCCGGCCTCCAGCGTGGGTGGCTCCTCCCAGCTGCAGCCCCAGGCCTCCGGCTCTGGGTGGCTCCTCAGGGTCACTGCCCCTGGCATCGGGCGCAAGGTGGCTTCTCCTGGCCGCCCCTGACCTCGGTCGTGGGTTGTCTCCTCCTGGAGGCCCCTGACCTTGGACGCAGGGTAGCTCCTCTTGGCCGTTCCTGCGCCATTGCAGCCTGGCACTCTAGGCTGGTGCCCCTGACCTGGGATGTGGGGTGTCTCCTTTCGGCGGTGCTTAGTGCGCCAGCCCGCTGCCGCTGCCGCCTGCGCTTTTTATTAGGTTGCTTGTTTTTCAGGTATTGAGCCAGATAAGCTGCTCACATATTTTGAAGATTACTCCTTTATCAGTTGTTTCAGCTGCTATTATTTTATCCCTTTCTGATGGTTGTCTTTTCACCTTGTTTATAGTTTCCTTTGCTGTGCAAAAGCTTTTAAGGTTAATTAAGTTCCATTTGTTTATTTTTATTTCCTTACTCTTGGAGGTTGGTCATAGAGAATCTTGCTGTGATTTATGTCAAAGTGTGTTTTGTCTATGTTTTCCTGTAAGAGTTTTATGGTTTCTGGTCTTACATTTAGGTCTTTATTTCATTTTGAGTTTATTTTTGTGTATGGTATTAGGAAGTTTTCTAATTTCATTCTTTTACATGCAGCTGTCTGCTTTTCCCAGCACCATTTATTGAAGTGATTATCTTTTCTCTGTTGTGTATTCTTTCCTCCTTGGTCAAAGATAAGGTGCCCATAGGTGTGTGGGTTTATCTCTGGGCTTTCTATCTATTTCCATTGGTCTATGTTTCCGTTTTTGTGCCAGTACCATACTCTCTTGATGACTGTAGCTTTGTAGTATAGTCTGAATTCAAGCAGGTTGATTCTTCCATCTCCATTCTTCTTTCTCAAGATTGCTTTGGCTATTCAGGGTTTTTTGTGTTTCCATACAAACTGTGATTTTTTAATTTTCTAGTTCTTTGAAAAAGACCATTGGTAGTTTGATAGGAATTGCATTGACTCTGTTGCTTTGGGTACACTTGTTTTTTTTTTACAATACTTATTCTTCCAACCCAGGATCATGCTGTATCTCTCCATCTGTTTGCATCTTCTTTGATTTCTTTTCCAATATTTTGCTATTATAGATGATATTGCAATAAATACTATAAATCCTTTAGCATCACTTATTTTTAAATTCCACATAATTCTAGGAACCTTCCTTCTGCGTAAATCCTTGGCTTTTTTAAAGAGGTAAGAGTAATTACTGATTCTTTTCATGACTATTTTGGATTATTTTATTTGCATATATATTTTAAGGTATCTTGTATTTTTTGTCTTTCCTACATACCACAAGTGTCTTGAGTTCATAAATAACATCTGGTTATGTTATTTGTTTTATTTATATTGTATGTATTAGGTGTGAGATGGTGTGACTTGTGCATTCTGATCTTTCTTAGCTATAAGCTTTTTCTACTATTCATACTTATGAATCAATATGTGTGTCGGTGTACAGGTTCCTTTGCTTGTTAATTAAGAGAATATGAAATGCCTGCTATATGTGGGTCTGTGTATGATTTAAAACTAGAAAAAGTCCTCCATGGAGTTTATGCTTTACCTGTGATTAGCCTTGTGACTTGAAGTAAGCCAACTTAACTTTTTGAATCTCAGTGTTTTTATCTGAAAAATGGGAACTATAATCCTATTTTGATTGGTTAGTGGTATTCCTTAAAGAACCCATTGCAACAATGAATGTGAAATAACTTGCTAAAATATTGAGCTATAAAATATATAGAATAGTTATTGTTATTTTAGTACTATAAGTTCTCAAATGTTTTGCAATTATCTTCCCCAACAGACTTAGCTGTTTGAGAAACATCAGTACAGTTATTGCTTGTTTTATATTTCCTCAAAGCAGCTGGTATAGAGGGAATAGACATTGAATTTATAATACTGAGTCACTGTATTTTATACCAGGGGCCTCAAATCTAATTCCTACAGGGGCTACATGAAAGACATAAAGTGGATCATGGTAGGAAGTGCTGAGAAATATGGCCAAGCTGGAGAGATGTGAATTCTAGACCTAAAGACATTAATATTCGACTTTAGAAACAGTACTGTGTGAAGTATACAGTTGAAGGCCACATTTAGCAGTCTTTATGCCTATTTGTGAGCTGTGGTTTATATAAATGTTACATTAGGGAGAAAAAGCATATTTCTTTCCTCATTCATGTCCTGGATGACCATAAAGATGTGGGATATTGACAAACACAGCCAAATCATTATAATAATTATTAGTAAGCCTGAAAATAACAGTAAAAATATTTGTGATGTATACATGTGAGATTTTAGTAAAAGATATAGTAAGCTACAGGCTCGCAGTTTTATGCTATGGTAGAGATGCTTTCTGTTACTTTCTGTACTACATTATATATTCCCTGTGCCTGAGGACTCATGGGCCAGATATTACTGTGCTTCTTCTCATGACATATTTTGCTTTTAACTTGTAGATACTATGTATCACACCATTGATTATATTTCTTTTTTTGCATGTTTCCTGGAATGTTCAGAGCCAAATTTGTCACTGAGTTCTAGAAAAGCATACCAGATCTCCTGTCAAATATTGGATTCTAATTTTGTTTTTAGCTTTATCAACTCCTTCTTTGCCCTTTCTCCTGACTTATTCTTCCTTATTCTATTTTACTAAAGTGAAAATGTTAGTCACTCAGTCATGTCTGACTCCTTGCCTCCTCATTAACTGTAGCCCATCAGGCTTCTCTATTCATGTAGTTCTCCAGGCAAGAAAACTGCAGTGGCTTGCCATGCTTTTCTCCTGGGTATCTTCTTGACCCAGGGATTGAACCCAAATCTCCCACATTGCAGGCAGATTCCTTACCATCTGAGTCAAAATTTTGCTAAGGTGAGATGTAAATGACAGAAGTCCCAAAGTACATTTGGAGATAAGAGACTAATAGCTCCCATGTTGTTATTTACAAAGAAATCATGTATACAGCTGGTGGAACATTACTTTTTATAAACAGACTCTTAACAATGAAAAATTGTGTTTTTCTTTGTTGTTTGTTAAAAATTGTATGTTACTTTGCTATCTGTTTGCTGCTGCTACTACTAAGTTGCTTCAGTCATGTCCAACTCTGTGTGACCCCATAGATGGCAGCCCACCAGGCTCCCCCGTCCCTGGGATTCTCCGGGCAAGAACATTGGAGTGGGTTGCCATTTCCTTCTCCAATGCTTATCTGTTTAGGGTTTCTCAATTTTCTCTATATTTTTTAAAGAAAAAAAAATAGTTCTTTTACAGGATTGGGATGGTCCTTATTGCTATACCTCAACTATTTCTTGTTCTTTGCCTTCAGAGACATGTTAGGATTGTATGTCTTGGTCTCTTTTTGGTAGCATCATATGTTTAGCTCTAGTCAGTAATTTGTGAATATAAGTGACTGAAGCATGTCATCTCTGGTCCAGAGCATTGAGTTGAATTCATGAGACCCTTGAGCACATCTTTTTTCTTAAGCATGTTGACTGGCCATGTTTGAGGTGATGGCTGATCTATCTGCCAGGGTCCCTTGAGTGGTGAGCACTATTAAGTTGGATTTAGTCACTGAGAGTTTGGAGTGATTTAGGACCAAAACATGACCTAGAAACTATCTTGAAACATTCAAAGACAATCCATAACAAAATGAAGAGGACCATGGATTGCTTATCAATTATGCTTACTCTTTGCTGGGTGATGAAGATATAAGCAAGGATCCAAGAGTAGGTCACATAAGAACAGATTTCTGAATTTGGAAATCAAAGAATGGAATTCAAAGAATCAAATCATTCAGGATAAGAAATATTATCTTTCACAAAGAAAAATCTCTGTTTTCATCTGAACATTTTCACTGCCTAGCTTTGCTTATATTAAAATCAAAAACAAAAACCACTCCCTGTGACAACTTGAATATCTGGCCAATACGTTTATACACTTTTCATCAGTCCTGTGTTTGTGATGCTTTCTACAACTAGAGATGAATGAGAGTCTAGAAGGAAATAATGAATGGATTTAGCTCTCATTTGCCTTGACTCTACAGGCAATTTTTACATTTTCAGAGACTCAGGGTGTTATTTGGAGAAATTACTCAGGAATAAAGACATCCCACCAGGCAAAAGAGGATTTTATGTTTTTGAGACACCTCATTCTTCAATTTTCAGTTTGCAAGTGGAATTGGGGGTGGCAAAGGGAGTTAAAATGTATAGGGGATACTGTTACTAAGACCAGCAAGCACCCCCCCTCCCCCTCCCTAAGCCCAGCAGTGAGTGAGCTCTTAAAGGAGCCAGATTGCCCATGTGTCTTTATTGTTGTTGCTAGGAAAATATTTTGGAGAAAAGCACCAAAGAGGGGGTGTATCTTTCTCCAAAAGAATGGCTTTCATCAGGTACCTCTGTTTTTTTCTGAGGCACAGCCCTGGAGTGCTGTTTTCAAAAATGTAATATTGGAAACAGGATTCTCTTTGGATTTTAGGAAAAAAGTGCTTGTATATATTACAAATGATGATATGAACAAATAAACTGAGACCAGGGATAGAGAATGTGTGGATGGAGACACGAGAGAGCTAGGACTCCAGAACCAAAATGTGCTCATACCTCATTAATAATCTTTAGACACTCTGACTTTTTTTCCCCCCAGTCTCATTGAGCAATAATTGACTTATTATTGACATGTCATAAAGAGTATGACAGGCTGTCACCCTGTTTGTTTAACCTATACGCTGAGCACATATCATGAGAAGTGCTGGGCTAGATGAGTTACAAGCTGGAATCAAGATAGGAAGAAGAAATATCAACAAACTCAGATATATGGATGATACCACTCTAATGGCAGAAAGTGAAGAGGAACTAAAGAGCCTCTTGATGAGGGTGGAGGAAAGTAAAAGAACTGGCTTAAGACTAAATATGGAAAAAACTAAGAGCATAGCATCTGGCCTCATTACTGCATGGGAAATAGAAAAGGAAATGGTGGAAATAGTGACAGATTTCCTCTTTTGGGCTCCAAAATCACTGTGGATGTGACTGCAGCCATGAAAACAGAAGACAATTGCTTCATGGCAGGAAAGCGATGACAGCCTCGACAGTGTTGAAAAGCAGAGGCATTAGTCTGCCCACAAAGTTCTGTATAGTCAAGGGTATGGTCTTCCCAGTGGTCACATATGGTTGTGAGAGCTGGACCATAAAGAAAGCAGAATGCCAAAGAATTGATGCCTTCAAACTGTGGTGCTGGAGTAGACTCCCAAGGTGCCTGGACAGCAAGGAGATGAAACCAGTCAATCTGAAGGGAGATCAACCCTGAATATTCACCAGAATGACTGATGTTGAAGCTGAAGCTCCAGTATTTTGGTCATTTGATGTGCACAGATGACTCAGTGGTAATGAACATGAACTTGGGCAGACTCCAGAAGATGGTGAGGGACAGGAAGGCCTGTGTGCTGCAGTCCATGGTGTCGCAAACAGTCAGACATGACTGCACAACTGAACAACAACAACAACAATTGACATATATCACTGTATAAGTTTAAGGTACACAGCATGATAGCTTGATTTACATACACTGTGAAATGATTGCCACAATAAATTTAGTTAACATCCATCATTTCATATAGATACACTAAAAGAAAGAAAACTTCTTATCATGAGAGAACTCTTAGGATCTCCTCTATTAACAACCTAAGAATATGGAAGACCATATGCACTTCTGTGTCATATTTGTGCAGGGGCCATGCTAATCTTTTCTGCAATTTTCATGTATATATTACCAAAGGAAGCACCACCCTGACATGTTGACAGGGTCTTTATTGTGGACTAAAAGAGAAGAAAGGTAGGTGATCTAATGGAATAGATATATACATATTTTTACTCTTTAGAAACTACATCTTCCTATATACTCAGAAGTCTTCATTCTTGTTGTTGAAATTGATATCTGTATTTCTACTTGCAGTTTTAGAACATTTAACATTTCATGCAAAATCCGGAACTTTCTTTATCATGGTTTGCAAAAGAAATTAATTCATGTTTTCCGTTTTTTGACACTAAATGATGTTCACTCATGATCTCTCCCTCAGTATCCAGGGGCGGCTTTTCAACACATCAAACCAGGAGAAGCTCGATATCCCACCATGATTTACAGAGGCCTGATTATCTGTCCTTGCCTTCATCCCAACTTCATCTGGTACCTTAGTCTCTTTTGTTCACAATTCTTTGGCCACTCTAATCTACTTTACTCCTTGGAGCACTTCTCACCAGCAATTTCTCACCTTCAGTTCAGTTCAGTTCAGTCGCTCAGTCATTTCTCACCTTAGGTCATTTGTATAAGCTTTGCTTTATTCTTGGAGTGCTTTTAATCACTTTTCATGCTTAATTCAGATTCATTTTTAGGTAATACTCTTATTTTTCTTTATCACAGTATCAGTACTTGAATTGCTATGTGTCTACTGTCTATTACTCCCACTAGAATGAGTGCTTCATGAGGGCAGAGGTTTAATTATTGCTAGTTGCCCTATCCTTAATGCTTCACACAATTCCTTGGCTCAAAACTAAATATCATTTGAACAAATCACTACATGAATAGATGTATAACTGTGCCATTTCAGTACTAAAATATTCAAAATTGTCTATTCTTAGACTACAGTATAGTTGACTTTTTCTAAATTTCTTTTTCCATTTTTGGCCAGATAAACACTTAGAATAAAGTAATATTTTCTTCACTTTTTTATTCTACAGAAAAGTGATAAAGTAATTTTATATTCAGATTGACAGCAAAAATTACTAGGAATTTTAATAAAAGTATATTGTTAACAACCTCCAACTTTTGAAATGTAAAGCATGCTGGGCTACATGGTATTTCATTGGGATCCATAGGAGTTTAACAGTATTAAACTACCTGCAGGCATACTCCCTATTATTCTGTGAATGTAATAGAAGCATACTGAGAATTACAAGTTAAAAGTTAAATGTTCTACAGAGCTCAGACAAAACCTATTCTCTAGTTCAGGAAAATTAGAATTAAATTTTTATCCTGATATATGCATCAGATGTGAGCAAAAGTATATTAGCTATTTAAAAAATAATGGGGTTATATATAATGGGATAAATAACATTTGAATTATATAAATGAATGTTGAGAGGTTATAACGTTCCATTTGATAACCATAGAGAATAGTGAGAACTTTACATAGAAATTCAACTGCTAACAGATTTAAAGCTCGTTCTTATAAATTTGCAGGTTCTAATGGCATAGATTTTAAGTCTGTATTTCACTAGATATCACACCATCCAGTTTTAACATTCCCTATATTTCTTTTAATAGACTTTTAAAATATGTGTGAATACATGTTATAGACATCATCTAAATATAACCTTTAACTGTCAATCCTAAGCAAATTGTTGCATAAGATGACATCTTTTAAAAACTCAGTTTACCTTGTTGCAAACCTATTTGCACATCAAAACACCATGGTATATGGGCTTAAAAAAGTCAGTAAATTATTTATTTTTATAAAAATATAAGCATTATTTATTACTTTAATCATTAATAAATGCATCTGGAGGGGTTTCAAATGATAGCATAAATAAGTGATATATTAACTAAAAGTAAATATATTAATCAGGCTATATGTATGTGTACATATATGTGAAAATTCTTAATATCTTCAGATATATCAGTCAGTCAGTCAGTCAGTTCAGTCACTCAGTCGTGTCTGACTCTGCGATCCCATGAATCGCAGCACGCCAGGCCTCCCTGTCCATCACCAACTCCCGGAGTTCACTCAGACTCACGTCCATCGAGTCCGTGATGCCATCCAGCCATCTCATCCTCTGTCGTCCCTTCTCCTCCTGCCCCCAATCCCTCCCAGCTACAGAGTCTTTTCCAATGAGTCAACTCTTCTCATGAGGTGGCCAAAGTACTGGAGTTTCAGTTTCAGCATCATTCCCTCCAAAGAAATGCCAGGGCTGATCTCCTTCAGAATGAACTGGTTGGATCTCCTTGCAGTCCAAGGGACTCTCAAGAGTCCTCTCCAACACCACAGTTCAAACGCATCAATTCTTCGGTGCTCAGCTTTCTTCACAGTCCAACTCTCACATCCATACATGACCACTGGAAAAACCATAGCCTTGACTAGACGGACCTTTGTTGGCCAAGTAATGTCTCTGCTTTTCAATATGCTATCTAGGTTGGTCATAACTTTTCTTCCAAGAAGTTATGATTTTGCCATATATGCAATTTTATTTTTTCCCTAATTTTTAAAACATTTTTACTGAATTAAAAATTCTTTAAATTACATAATGGTTTACCATTTTCAAAAATTTTACACATAATTTCATGTAGTCTCAAAATAATCCTTCTTTTAAGTCACCTACCATATATGTCCTTCCCCCCTTCCCTCCACCTGCTGGTAACCATCAGAGTGTTCCAACAGTCTACTTCCTTCTTGCTTTATTCACCAATTTGTTGTTTTTCTTAGGTCCCATGTACAAAATAATTCAGGCAGAAAAAGATTAATGCTATAGTTCAGTTCAGTCACTCAGTTGTGTCCGAATCTTTGCGACCCCATGAATTGCAGCACACTAGGCTTTCCTGTCCATCACCATCTCCCGGAATTCACTCAGACTCACGTCCATCGAGTCGGTGATGCCATCCAGCCATCTCATCCTCTGTCGTCCCCTTCTCCTGCCCCCAATCCCTCCCAGCATCAGAGTCTTTTCCAATGAGTGATCTCTTCGCATGACATGGCCAAAATACTGGAGTTTCAGCTTCATCATCATTCCTTCCAAAGAACATCCAGGACTGATCTCCTTTAGAATGGACTAGTTAGAACTCCTTGCAGTCCAAGGGACTCTCAAGAGTCTTCTCCAACACCACAGTTCAAAAGCATCAATTCTTCAGCACTCAACTTTCTTCACAGTCCAACTCTCACATCCATACATGACTACTGGATAAACCATAGCCTTGACTAGATGGACCTTTGTTGGCAAAGTAATGTATCTGCTTTTCAATATGCTATCTAGGTTGGTCATAACTTTTCTTCCAAGGAGTAAGCATCTTTGAATTTCATGGCTGCAATCACCATCTGTAGTGATTTTGGAGCCCCAAAATAAAAAAATCTGACACTGTTTCCCCATCTATTTGCCATGAAGTGATGGGAACTGATGCCATGATCTTCATTTTCTGAATGTTGAGCTTTAAGTCAACTTTTTCACTTTTTTCTTTCACTTTCATCAAGAGGCTCTTTAGTTCCTCTTCACTTTCTGCCATAAGGGTGGTGTTATCTGCATATCTGAGGTTATTGATATTTTTCCCAGCAATCTTGATTCCAGCTTGTGCTTCTTCCAGCCCAGGGTTTCTCATGATGTACTCTGCATAGACGTTAAATAAGCAGGGTGACAATATACAGCCTTGACGTACTCCTTTTCCTATTTGGAACCAGTCTGTTGTTCCATGTCCAGTTCTAACTGTTGCTTCCTGACCTGCGTACAGGTTTCTCAAGAGGCAGGTCAGGTGGTCTTGGATTCCCTTCTCTTTCAGAATTTTCCACAGTTTCTTGTGATCCACACAGTCAAAGCCTTTGGCATAGTCAATAAAGCAGAAATAGATCTTTTTTCTGGAACTCTCTTGCTTTTTTGATGATCCAGCAGATGTTGGCAATTTGATCTCTGGTTCCTCTGCCTTTTCTAAAACCAGGATATCACTTATATACAACTTTAAATTATGCCATTTTCTTATAGTATAATATTAATGTTATATTCCCACATAACTTAACTTTTCATCCTATATTTGCTTCATTATTTATATCACCATTTTTTTTTAAGATTTATGAAGGCATTTAGGGTGAGTCAAGACTTTTATTTCTTAACTATGATCCTACAGTGAGTATCCTTGAGGCTTTCTAATAATTTATCTAGAACCATTGTTTACTGAGCTTTAGTGTTAGAATCCAGAGAAGGCAATTGCAACCCACTCTGGCGTTCTTGCCTGGAGAATCCCAGGGAGGGCAGAACCTGGTGGGCTGCTGTCTATGGAGGCGCACAGAGTTGGACCCGACTGAAGCGACTTAGCAGCAGCAGCAGTGTTAGAATCACCTGTTGACTTGGTAAGCCATGGATTGTTTATTCCCGTCCTCAGAACTTCTGATTGAGTAGGTTTGAGGTAGCTGCTGCTGCTGCTGCTAAGTTGCTTCTGTAGTGTCCGACTCTGTGCAACCCCATAGATGGCAGCCCACCAGGTTCCCCCATCCTTGGGATTCTCCATGCAAGAACACTGGAGTGGGTTGCCATTTCCTTCTCCAATGCATGAAAGTAGAAAGTGAAAAGTGAAAGGGAAGTTGCTCAGTCGTGTCTGACTCTTACTGACCCCATGGACTGCAGCCTCCTCCGTCCATGGGATTTTCCAGGCAAGAGTACTGGAGTAGGGTGCCATTGCCTTCTCGGACTTAAAAGATAGCAACTTTCAATAAATGCCATTGCCTTCTCCGGTTTGAGGTAGAGCTCTGAGGATTTGCTTGTGCTGATGCTGCTGGTCTGAGGACCACAGTTTGAGAACTGCTGAATAGTATATTAGAAGTAATATAATAAGGTTAATGAGTATGCATATTTTTTAAGGTCTTGGCACACGTTGCCAAACGGTTTTCCAGAGAGATGGTATCAACTTGTATTCCTACCAGTAATCCTCTTCATCATGGAGTGTTTTAATTTAAAATCTCTTGTCCTTTGGAGACATGAAAAATATTATCTCTATTAAAGAATTTTGTGTAATAATAAAATATTGGAAACACTGCCATTAAGGAAAACAGATAAGTAAGCAGGGGTATAGCCACACACGGCTACATTTAGCAGTTTAAATGAATGAATTAAATTTTTGTGTTTTAACATGGAAAAAATTTGGCTAAAAAATGTTTAAAACATGGGCTTTCCTAGTGACTCAGTAGTAAAGAATCTGATTGCCAGTGCAGGAAATGTGAGTTCTATCCCTGGGTCAGAAAGATTCCCTGGAGAAGGAAATGGCAACTCACTCCAGTATTCTTGGCTGGGAAATTGCATGAACAGAGAAGCCTAGTGGGCTACAGTCCATGGGGTCACAAGTCAGACACCACTTACTGACTAAATAATGGCAACAACATGCTAAAATATTTCAGTCATTTTTCAAGAATATTAAATGCTATCTCAAAACATAATTTTTTTAAAAGTTATTTTTGGTTTAAAACAGGAAGTATACAGAAAAATGACCAAATTTTTTTCATTTATCTCTTAAAGCTTAAATGACACAATCTTTTATCATATGAATTGGTTTGAAACTATCATGGAATTCACTGTAAAGATGCTTCAAAGGGAAAAAGTGTGACACTTTCATGTCACCTCCAAATGACTTCCTAACCTTCATAGATTTTTAAAAATGATGTAATAGTCAGGGCTATGGTTTTCCCAGTAGTCATGTATGGATGTGAGAGTTGGACTGTGAAGAAGGCTAAGCACCAAAGAATTGATGCGTTTGAACTGTGGTGTTAGAGAAGACTCTTGAGAGTCCCTTGGACTGCAAGGAGATCCAACCAGTCCATTTTAAAGGAGATCAGCCCTGGGTGTTTTTTGGAAGGAATGATGTTAAAGCTGAAACTCCAGTACTTTGGCCACCTCATGAGAAAAACTGACTCATTGGAAAAGACTCTGTAGCTGGGAGGGATTGGGGACAGGAGGAAAGGGGGACGACAGAGGATGAGATGGCTGGATGACATCACCGACTCGATGGACGTGAGCCTGAGTGAACTCCGGGAGTTGGTGATGGACAGGGAGGCCTGGCGTGCTGCGATTCATGGGGTCACAAAGAGTCAGACACGACTGAGTGACTGAACTGAACTGAACTGAACTGAATGTAAATTAAGATATTCCAATCACCCAGGTTATATAAAATGAAGCTGTTTCTAACATAGACAAATCAACTATAATTATTCTTTAAAAATTCACAACATATTTAAGGAAGAAAAGATTAAAGATAAATGAAATTAGATTATGGATTTAAACAAGTGTGTGACCAAGTTTGTTTATTTCATTATTAATAAGAAAATGGTATATGATAACTTTAAAAACATTATGCTGTTGTAAAATAATATTCTGGAGGATCTGCATTTGGCTTTGACTTTGCATGCATCTTAGACTCTTGATATGTTTCATTTATTTCTTAATTATTTAATTAATTAAAATAATATAATTTTAATTTTTAATTAAATAATTAAAAATAATTTAATGTATTTAAAAAATAATTTTAAATTAAATAATTTAAATAATTATTATTAAAGTAAAAAACACTTTACTTTAAAATATGTATATATTCATAGGAATGTGCAAAGAAATTTACAGGGAAATCCAAGGCATGCTTTACCCAGCCTTTCCAAATGTTAATATTTTGCACAACTGTAGTAGTATAATATCAAACCCAGGAAGTTCAATCCATTGAGATTATTCAGATTTTGCCAGTTATACATGCAGTCTTGTGTGTGTATGTGTATGTATGTATGTTTGAATAGCTCTGGCAATTTCATCATATGTAGCTTCATATAACCACAACTGCAATACTTAACCATCACTTCAAGTTTTCCTCATGCTACCCTCGTCAAAAGGATGAGCTCGACTTATCCTTTCCTCCCATTTCTTTAATCTGCATGAATTACTACTAAGTTCTCCATATTTACATTTGTGTTATTTTATAAATGTTAGATAAATGAAATCTACATTATACATATTTAAGACGCTGGTTTCTTTTACTTCACATAATTTCCTTGAGATACATCCAAGTTGTTGTATTTATCAATAGTTTATTCCTTTTTATTGTCAACTGGTAATCCATGGTATTATGGATACCACTCAATATGCCAACAAATTTGGAAAACTCAGCAGTGGCCACAGGACGGGAAAAGGTCAGTTTTCATTCCAATCCCAAAGAAATGCAATGCCAAAGAATGCTCAAACTACCACACAACTGCACTCATCTCACACGCTAGTAAAGTAATACTAAAAATTCTCCAAGCCAGGCTTCAGCAGTACATGAACCATGAACTTCCAGATGTTCAAGCTGGTTTTAGAAAATGCAGAGGAACCAGAGATCAAATTGCCAACATCTGCTGGATCATCAAAAAAGCAAGAGAGTTCCAGAAAAACATCTATTTCTGCTTTAATAACTATGCCAAAGCCTTTGACTGTGTGGACCACAATAAACTGTGGAAAATTCTGAAAGAGATGGGAATCCCAGACCACCTGACCTACCACTTGAGAAACCTGTATGCAGGTCAGGAAGCAACAGTTAGAACTGGACATGGAAAAATAGACTGGTTCCAAATAGGAAAAGGAGTACGTCAAGGCTGCATGTTGTCACTGTGCTCTTTTAACTTCTATGCAGAGTACATCATGAGAAACCCTGGGCTGGAAGAAGCACAAGCTGGAATCAAGATTGCTGGGAGAAATATCAATAACCTCAGATATGCAGATGACACCACCCTTATGGCAGAAAATGAAGAGGAGCTAAAAAGCCTCTTGATGAAAGTGAAAGAGGAGACTAAAAAGGTTGGCTTAAAGCTCAACATTCAGAAAATGAAGATCATGGCATCCGATCCCATCACTTCATGGGAAATAGAAATAGATGGGGAAACAGTGTCAGACTTTATTTTGGGGGGCTCCAAAATCACTGCAGATGGTGATTGCAGTCATGAAATTAAAGGACACTTACTCCTTGGAAGGAAAGTTATGACCAACTTAGATAGCATATTGAAAACCAGATACATTACTTTGCCAACAAAGGTCCATCTAGTTAAGGCTATGGTTTTTTCAGTAGTCATATATGGATGTGAGAGTTGGACTGTGAAGAAAGGTGAGTGCTGAAGAATTGATACTTTTGAACTGTGGTGTTGGAGAAGACTCTTGAGAGTCCCTTGGACTGCAAGGAGATCCAACCAGTCCATTCTAAAGGAGATCAGCCCTGGGTGTTCTTTGAAAGGAATGATGCTAAAGCTGAAACTCCAGTACCTCATGCAAAGAGTTGACTCATTGGAAAAGACTCTGATGCTGGGATGGATTGGGGGCAGGAGGAGAAGGGGACGACAGAGGATGAGATGGCTAGATGGCATCACTGACTCGATGGACAGGAGTCTGAGTGAACTCCAGGAGTTGGTGATGGATGGGAGGCCTGGCGTGCTGCAATTCATGGGGTTGCAGAGTGGACACCACTGAACAACTGAACTGAACTGAGTCCATGGTATGGATTTGCTACAATTTATTTAACCATTAATAATTGAAGGACATTTGGGTATTTTCCAGATTTTAGCTATTATTATTTAAGTTGTAATGAATGTTGTTTACAAGTTTCTCCATGAACATAAGTTTTCATTTCTTTGGAATACATGCCCAGGAATGTAATTACTCGGTGAGATGATAAGTTACATTTTGATTTCAGAAGGAAATGCAAAGCTATTTTCCAAACTAACTGTATCATTAGAAAATCATGGCAGCAATGTATATGTGATCTGGTTTCTCCAAACTCTAGTGACTATATGATTTTATCACAGTATCTGGTTTTTTATTTTAGCCATTTTGATAGGTATAAAGAGACATCTCATTATATTTTAATTTGTATTGTTCTAATAACTTATAATGCCAAAATCTTTTCAAGTGCTTATTTATACATCATCCATGTATCCTTATTATAAAATATCTTGCATGTTTTTTATAGTTTCTAATTGGGTAGTTTATTTTTGAATGTGGAATTTTGAGAGTTCTTTATATATTTTAGATACTAGTTCTTATTGGATATGTGATTTGTAAATGTTTTCTCCCAGTTTGTAATTTATTTTTCATTCTCTTAAGTGAGTCTTTCACAGAGCAAAAGGTTTTTAATTTTGATGAGGTATGATTCATTTTTTCTTCTTTTTGATTGTGTTTTTGGGATCAAGTTTTGAGTTCAAGTTTAGAAAATGGAATTAAAAGACGCTTGCTCCTTAGAAGAAAAGCTGTGACCAACCTAGACAGCTTATTAAGAAGCAGAGGCATTACTTTGGCAACAAAGGTCCATCTAGTCAGAGCTATGGTTTTTCCAGTAGTAATGTATGGATGTGAGAGTTGAACTATAAAGAAAGCTGAGCACTGAAGAACTGATGCTTTTGAAGTGTAATATTGGAGAAGACTCTTGAGAGTGCCTTGGACTGCAAGGAGATCCAACCAGTCAATCCTAAAGGAAACTAGTCCTGAATATTCTTTGGAAGTACTGATGCTGAAGCTGAAACTTCAATACTTTGGCCACCTGATGTGAACAACTGACTTGTTGGAAAAGACCCTGATGCTGGGCAAGATTGAAGGCAGGAGGAGAAGGGGACGACAGCGGATGAGATGGTTGGATGGCATCACTGACTTGATGGACATGAGTTTGAGCAAGCTCTGGGAGTTGGTGATGTACAGGGATGCCTGGCGTGCTGCAGTCCATGGGGTCACACAAAGTTGGACATGACTGAGCAACTGAACTGAACTGAACTGACCTGAGTTCTAGGTCCTGAATATTTTCTCCCTCTCTCTCTCTTTATTTATTTTTTGAGATCTTTTACAGTTTAATGTTTTAAACTGAGTTAATTTTTGTATAAAATGTGAAGTTTAAGTTGAGGTTCAAATGTAGATTGTAGCCTGCTAGGCTCCTCTGTCCATGAAATTCTCCAGGCAAGAATATTGGAATGGGTTGCCATTCCGTTTTCCAGGGGATCTTCCCAATGCAGGGGTTGAACCCTGGTCTGCATTTCAGGCAGATTCTTGATCATCTGAGCCACCAGAGAAGCCCCATATTTGCCACTGTATGCTCAACTGATCCAGCACTATTTATGGAAAAGGCTATCCTTCCTGGTTGTATTGCTTTTGCACCTTTGCCAAAAATTAATTGGGCATATTTCTGTGGATCTGTTTCTGAGTTTTTCATTCTGTTCCATTGGTAGATGTATATGTCATTTCACCATTACCAATTTGTCTTGGTTATTATAGCTAAATTGTATATCTTGACATTGGGAAAATAATTCCTCCCACTGTCTTCTTTTCAAAACTGTTTTGACTATTCTAGAGCCTTTTAATTTCTATAGTTTAAGTAAGTTTGTCTATGTTTATAAAAACCTTGCAGAGATTTAGATAGGAATTTCATTAAAACTGTATATCATTTTAGGAAGAGTTGATAGTTTTATTATGTTGAGTCTTCTAATCCATGAATATTATGTTTCTAAGTATTTAAGTCTTCTTTATTTCTTTGATTAGCATTTTATAGTTTTTGGTATATATTTTCTATATATATATTTTAGATTTATGCCTAACTTAAACTTTTTCTTTGAAGAATTTGTAAATGGTATTACACTTTTGAATTTGGTTTCTGTGATCTTTCTGAGCTCAGTTATTAGTTTCAGAATGCTTTTGAGGTTTCTTTTCTCCTTCCTTCTTTCCTTTTAGATTCCTTGGTATTTCTATGTAGACAATCATAGCATCTGCAAATATAGTATTTTTCTTTTCCATTTTATATAGGACATTTTATTGTAATCACTAGAATTTTCAGTAATTGGTTGAATAAGAATGGTGAGAAAAAACACCTTTTTCTCATTCTCATTAATAGAGGAAGAACATAATCTTCCACCTTTAAGTATTATGTGAGCTCTGGGTTTTCTTGTAAATGATTTTTATGAGGTTTAAGAATTGCCCCGCCCATTTTTATTCAAAATGCAGTTGACTTACTATATTATATAAATTTCTGTTGTGCAACATAATGGTTCGATATTTAATCAGTTTAGTTGCCCAGTGATGTCTGACTCTTTGCAACCCCGTGGACTACAGCATGCCAGGCATCCCTGTCCTTCACCAACTCCCGGAGCTTGCTCAGACTCAAGTCCATTGAGTCTGTGATACCATCCAACCATCTCATCCTCTGTTGTCCCCCTCCTCCTCCTTCCCTCAATCTTTCCCTGCATCAGGGTCTTTTCCAATGAATCAGTTCTTTGCATCAGGTGGCCAAGTTTTGGAGCTTTAGCTTCAGTATCAGTCCTTCCAATGAATATTCAGGACTGATTTCTTTTAGGATTGACTGGTTGGATCTCCTTGCAGTCCAAGGGACTCTCAAGAGTCTTCACCAACACCACAGTTCAAAAGCCTCAATTCTTCAGCACTCAGACTTCTTTATGGCCCAACTCCCACATCCATGCATGACTACTGGAAAAACCATAGCTTTGGCTAGATGGACCTTTGTTGGCAAAGTAATATCTCTGCTTCTTAATAATCTGTCTAGGTTGGTCATAGCTTTTCTTCCAAGGAGCAAGCGTCTTTTAATTTCATGACTGCAGTTACCATCTGCAGTGATTTTGGAGTCTAAGAAAATAAAGTCTCTCACTGTTTCCATTGTTTCCCCATCTATTTGCTATAAAGTGATGGGACTGGATGTCAAGATCTTGGTTTTTTGAATGTTTAGTTTTAAGCCAGCTTTTTCACTCTCCTCTTTCACTTTCATCAAGAGACTCTTCAGTTCCTCTTTGCTTTTTGCCATAAGGGTGGTGTCATCTGCGTATCTGAGGTTATTGCTATTTAATAGATTTATATATTATAAAATAATGGCTATATAGGAAGTGCCCCTTTATTTTTAGGATTCTCTGCATTAATGAGTGTTAAATTTTGTCAAATGCTTTATATGCATCAATTGATTTGATCATGTGATTTTTTCCCTTTAGTAGTTGATATTTTGTCTTGCATTTATTGATTTTCAAATATTGAACCACTTTTTAATTGCTAAAATAAACTCCATTTAGTTATGGTATATGAATCTTTACATTGCTTGATTTGGTTTACTAATATATTTTTGAAAATTTTTGCATTTAAATTTGAGAGATATTGCTCTGTCATTTTTGTTTTCTTCATTTGGTTTTTGTATCAGGATAACACTAGTCTCATAAAATGAGTTTGAAAGTGTTTCTTCTTTTTCCTAATTTTGTGGAAGAGATTGTATAAAATTAGACTTAATTCTTCTTCAAATAGTTCATAAAAATCTCCAGTGAAACCATCTGGGCATGAAGATACCATTTTTTTGCATGCGTGTGTGTGAGCTTTTTAAATTGTGAACTTAATTTAGTTAATTAGTTATGGAGCTATTCAGGTTGTTTATTTCATCTTGACTGAGTTATGGTAGTTCGTAGTTTTTGAGGAATTGGTTCATTTCTTCTAAGTTGCTAAATTTGTGAGAATAAAGTTGTAATTATCCTGTAGTGCTGCAGGTTGTTTTGTTTCAGTTGACATTGGTGATTTGTGTTTTCTCTCTTTTTATCTTTGTTAATCTTGCTAGAAAGTTATCAGTCATAAGTTTGTTTTTAAGAACAAGGATTTGCTTTATTAATTTGTTTATTTTACTGTTTTAAATTTTATTGATTTCTGTTCTTACATTTATTATTTATTTTTCTACTTTCTTTGGATTTAGTTTGCTCTTCTTTTTCCTATTCAGATAGAAACTTAAATTATTGATTTGAAGCATTTCTTTGTTTGTAAGCATTTAGCACTGTGACCTTCCCTCTCAGTGCTGCTTTAGGTGTATCTTAAGACTTACTTGCTGTATTTTCACTTTCATTTAATTCTCCATATTTTTATAGCTATTTCCTCTTCAACCATGGACTACTTAAGCATGTATTTGTAGTTGCAAATGTTTGAAGATTTTTCTTTTATCTTTCTGTTATTAAGTTCTAGTTTAAATCCAGTATAATCAGAGAAATATTCAGCTCTTTATATATGTTAACATTTGTTTTTGACCAAGGATATGATCTATCTTGGGGGCTTCCCTGGTGGCTCAGAGGATAAAGCGTCTGCCTGCAACGCGGGAGACCTGGATTCAGTCTCTGGGTTTGGAAGATCCTCTGGAGAAGGAAATGGCAACCCACTCCAGTACTCTTGCTTGGAGAATCCCATGGACAGAGGAGCCTGGCGGGCTACAGTCCACGGGGTCGCAAAGAGTCGGACACGACTGAGCGACTTCACTTTCACTTTCACTTTCATGATCTATCTTAGTAAATGTTCCTCGAACATTTGAAAATAAAGCTTATTCTGTGCTTATTAGGTAGAGAGTTCTATATTTCTCAATTAGACCCTGTGGCTGATATATTCATTTCTATATTCTTGCCAATTTTCTGGTATCAATTATTGGAGTAATTATTAGAGTAAGGCTATAATTTTGACTTTCCTCAGAGAAGTATGATAAATCATGAATAAAAAATAGTTTTAAAAATCCTTGCAATTAAAAATTTTATATTAAAAAGTTTACATTAAACATCGAAACTCACTTGTAAATCATTTAACTTTTGAATAAGAAAAGAAGTTACATTTTTGTAGCCTTTTATATGTTGGCAGTTTGACAAAAGTGAAATATTGTTGGGAGGCCTTTAACCTGAATTTTTCAGTTCAATATCATCAATAATGTCATTAAAATATAACATGAAAGCAGAAAATATGAATAGAAAAATGTTAATTTTATTGATGGATTATTTATAGTGCTATTTTATGCAGAGGAAAACAGCCCCAAGTGCCTTGCAGACCCAGGCTTATTAATGGTCACTTTATTTGTTGAAATGAGAAGAGGTGGGAAGCATTTTCAATTTCATTTTATGAATAGATTGACTTAGATCCATGAAATATGTGCAAGTGGGCTATTTTTACAATATAAAAAGAATTGGTAATTCTCACAACGTTCAGTGCTTCTCTATAATTAATTTTTACAAACTATTGATAGATTACAAACATTAAGAAAATAAAAAATATAGAACAGTGTAAGGAAATGGAATACTGAATTGTTCAATCTAGTATTTCAGCCACTTGCTCCACTCCTATGATTCCAGTTTAATGCTCTTTAGTATTGTGACCTAACACAAAACTTTAAGAGAAGTCAGTTTTTTGCTTGAAATGAGAAGTCCTCAGAATTACTATATATACTGAAGAATAGCTTGTTGATTTTCTTGTACTGTGTTTTTAAGCAAAATATTTTTCCAACTTAAAAGCAAAGCAATAGAACAACAAAGGCTAAGAAAGGAAACCAAATAAAAAGGCAGTTACCATGGAACCTTCAACATTAAGCTCAAAAAATAAAGAGGGTTTTCGATTCTGTCAAAAGAAAAAAAAAAAAAAACCATGATAGAGAAACCGTTGCTAAACACAGTACTTTATAAATCTGCCATTAGAACTGTAAACATGTTTAACAGTGGATTTTGTACTTTTACAGCTGCTCTTTGATAATGTAAGAGAAAAATTAATCCTTTATAGCCCCTAATTATCTGGTTATGGCTTATTAAAGATATCAACTCAAGCTATTTTAATGCCTGTATATTAAGTTGTCCTTGAGAAAAATGCAGTTTTATTTAAAATAGACCTAATCAAAAATACCTTTACAAGGCAAATAATGGTGAAGATCATAATTAAAGCAAATATTAGTCTTTCAGGAAATAGCAACAACCATTTTTTAAAGATTCAGGTATAATTTTTTTAATAGCAATGAAGATGAAAATAAATTTATACTACCAAGCTTTATGAGCTCAGGAATCTAGGTAAAGATTACAGCTGAGTAAATCCTTTATGTTATCAGCAGTCTTGGTTAACATTTCAACTGTATATATGATAAGGTCTATTATAAACTGATAATCATAAGTACACTAATTAATAATGATTGAATTATTCTTCATATAGTGAATGAACTATCTAATATTATATGAGTATTATAGCTTATATTTTGAAAGCTCACCACTTTACAATGATGCAACCTTGGCAGAAAGGCAAGTGTGAAAGGCAAGAGTGAGGAGGTACAAAACCTTGTCACTGGACTGGTGATGAAGGCATAGTTTATGCTTACTTCTGTCTCCAACTAGTTGGGCTGCAGTGTCTTCTGAATTCCATGGTCAGAAGGGGCTATAGAAAGAATCAGCTGCAAAGTTTAGAGTTTTCATGGCATATTCTTAATTACGATAGAACAGAGGGTTCATTTCTTACAAATCCTTGTCTACTTTAAAAAATAAGGTTTTCTCAAGATAACTTGATTTTATCACAGAGGGAAAAGACCACAAATTTTCAGCATCATAATAAAACATTTGTTATAGTCTTTCTTGAAGTACTAGAGAATGAATCAATTGTCTTTTAACTTCTCAATGACCAAGCACTCTGTCTGCTTTCTGTTTCTCTACTCACTTTCTCTGTCATTCTCTTGCCAACAAAACGAAAGCTCATGGTATCTCATGAGTGAAAGGATGGGAAGGAGGAAGGAATAATTAATTGGATTCCTACTATACATAGCCACTGTGAGATTTGATTGACTCCTTCTGATACCTACAAATACTCTGTTCTGACAGGTGGGAAATTGGGGCTAGGAGAGTTTTGTTAGGAAGGGATGCAAATGGAACTTACTTCTCTTTCTTCAGTTCTCCGAGTTTTGAGTATGACCACACACCAACTATATCCTCTTGGAAGCCCATTCTGTCAAGATGTTGCTTAGAAAAATTTTGGAGCCCCATTTTCTGTGAAAAACGATGTTCAAAGCACACAATATTATGTTGTTTTCTGCCATGCAGATGCTAAAAGGTGTGAAGAGTTCTTGTTTTCCCTAAAAGATCACAAAGTCAAACTCTATACGATGTTGACTTTGCAGGTACTGCTGTGGTTTCCCTGAGCAACAGAACCTGCAAATGGAGTGTAATGACTCTGTGCTAGAGAATAAAACCATCTTTTCATGTTTCCCATTCATATAAGGCTCTAAATTTAGGAGCAAATTATGTTCTGTGAGTTCTTCTGCAAATAAGTAGCTTGGTACTCATAATTCCATTCTTAATTTAAACAACATGAGAAGTGTTGGTTCAGCTCCCTATAAAAGCCAACACACTATTTAAGCCAGAAAGTAGCAGTACCACAGAACTAACAGTGTTCTTTGGAAGTACTTATTCAAACACAATTTCTAGTAGGAAATACATGTTTTTAAATCTTGGAACAAAGGGGAAATTCTGACTCACTGACCTGTCTTCGTAATCCATTTCTTCTCTGAGTCAGTCTTCCCAACCTACTTCTCCACCTTCCCAGATGGCACCTGCATGGCTTCATTTTCCACTGAACTGATTGAATCCACATGCCTTCCACCTTGTTGCACCTAGAATGGACTTCCCAGGTAGGTGTACCATTTCTACGATGGGATTTCAGAAGGTATTGGTATTGACGGAAGAACCTGGTAAAATTCCATGACTAATTATGATTTAAAGTGAAATTTCTTTATTTCCTTGTTGCAGGATCTCAGCATGCAAAAAAGAGGCTAGTGAGATTTTCAAGAACAGATATTAAAACTACTCAGGTTTAGGACTTTCATACATTCAATGGCAAAAATAATAGTATTATTTAGGAAATTCTCAATTTATATGAGTGGTGAGCAAAATACTATACTTCCTAAAAGTCAGCCTGGTAGAAAATTTATATCATAAAGTTTAAACAGTGTTTTTTATGAATGACTTGAAACAGTGATTCTTAATGTGGGTGGTGGGGCATTTGGCAATGTCTTTAGACACTTTGCTTCATCATGGTTGGGGAGGAGGTGCTGCCGGCATTTGGCAGGTAGAAGCCAGAGGTGTTATCCTTCAATGCACAGGAAAATCCCTTACAACAGAGTATTAGCCCATCCAAATGTCAATAATACTAGGGCTGAGAAACCCTGGCCAATGGAAAGCAATGTGCTAACATTTTATTTCAAGAGCTCAGACCAAATTAGTCTAGTTATAGAACTAACATAAATGATTTACAGTTTAACTGAAGTAGAAGAGTTCAGTTTGAAAAATAAGTTGCTTACCTTTCATTCTTAGATCTGTATTTCTTTTCACAGCTCTCAGAACTGAATACAGATGTAGGAGCGTAAAAGCAACACACCATTTTTTTAAAGCTATGCTTCTTGTGAGAAAAGAGCCATCTTCCCAGGCCTACATGGTGCTTTTCAAAACTGTGGCTTAGAATGATCACTGTGAGCTAGAACACTGTTGTTTTATTGATTATGAGAGAGGGGTACAAAATTGTGGAGGCAACTGATGTTTCAGTTTGCCCTAGAGCCATGAATACTGTATTCAGGCCCTTTATCCAAGAGATCAGGATGTCATTTCTTTGTCAAAAAATATTTTGGAATCTGTACAATTAGGAATAATAAATCAGGTAAAGGGACTCTTGGTTGAAGGGACTGGGATAGTCTACTAGAGGAGAGCATCCTTGGGGACCAGTAGATGGAGACTTTGAATATATTATATACTTAAAAAGGATATATGTTTGTTCTCTGATGCCCTATGGGGTAAAATAATCAGCAATAGATTTAAATTGCAAAGTAACATTTTTCATTCAATGCAAAGAAAATTTCATAAAAATGTTAATTATACTTAACAAATTTTCCCTTTTGGAACACAACTGCCATCTGTTATCAGTGAAGTATATAAATCGTGGCTTCCCAGGTGGCACTAGTGGTAAAGAACCCACCTGCCAATCTACACCTGCCAGTGCAGGAGACGCAAGAGACTTGGGGTTGATCCCTGGGTTGGGAATATCCCTGGAGAAGGAAATGGCAACCCACTCCAGTATTCTTGCCTGGATAATTCCATGGACAGAGGAGCCCGCTGGGCTACAGTCCATGAGATCTTGAAGAGCCTGACACATCTGAGCACACACCCAGTCATACAAATTGTAATCGTACTGCTCAAAGAATTTTTACATACATGTGCATCTCTGAAACTACCACCCAGACAAAGATAAGAAACATTTCCAAAATCAATACCCTTACCCAAAGATAACTGCTATTCTGACTTCTATCATCATAGACGAATCCGGCCTTTTTCTTAAGTGTTACATGAAAGGAATCATGCTATATGTAATATTCATTTCATGTTCTTTTGTTCAACATTATGTCAGTGAGATTTAGCCTTGTGGCTGTGTAGTTTGTTTATATTCAGTGCTATGTAGTATTTCATTCATTCTTCAACATGAATTTAGGTGAACATGAGCTGTACTTTTGATATCCATTTAGCTATGCAAAAAGTATTTATTGAACCTCTACTGGGTGCTAGATCTTGTGCTAAGTTGTCGGGTTCTAGCAGTTTTGCTCATAGCCAACCTGAGTCATCAGAGATGTATTTCTTTACAGAGTAGTCTCAGTTCTTAAGGTATTTCTGTCCTAGGTTTTTGAGGTTTTGACTCACCTGTTGGTAAGATCTTGCCTAAACCTAAATCTATGATGTCCTTTGTGATAAAAAATTTCCTTTAATCCCTACAAAGTTGGCCCAGACCCTATTTCTAAAGTACTGCTGTGGTTAACTGACCCCTGATGAGACATGCTGTTCTGAACTCCATCCATTTAGTTAGACTCCTGATACTCTGTCTGGTCTGTTTTCTCTCTACTTTCAGTCCCTCTAATATCTTCTCAAGGCATCTCTATTATCTTAACTATGGAATCAGGCCCTGATCATGACAAAGATGACTTGCTTGATATCAAATAAAGCTTGCTGTTCCTACTCAGCCCCTGGACACCAGCCTCTGAATTAGACATTTTGAATATCACTGGCAGGCCAAAGCATGGAAAAGTATGCCAAACTTTGAGTATGGACAGCTGACTGCCAATTCAGAGATGTATTACAGTTGATCAGTTTTCCACTGACTTCTTTTTTTTCCCTCTGTTCACTTACCTTGTCTACTGAATTCCCTGGGCTCCTGAAGATCAAGCTCCCATGTGCATTATGACCTGTTTAAACATGGACTGAGCTATCTTGGGAATTAGTTTTTATAATAAGTATTTACAATAGTGTTTTACAATAAGTGTTTAGGCACAGATTGGATATTTTCTTGAGTGCTTGTTATTCAAGAAATCAGATGTGTGATTTACCCCAAGAATACCAAGTGTAGAGTACTCTGAGTGACTTACAAGCTCTATGATTCTTCAAATATAACTTTAATTTCCCAGAAGATGTTTTTCATCTGCAAAATGAGAGAATTAATAACTCCAAAGTAGCATATGCCATATAGGTAATTTGAGATATGTGGGAACCTACTATAAAAATTAGTTATTATCTCTTTTCCATTTTTTCCTCTCTTTACACCCTTCTTGGCACTCAGAATCAAGGTATGTCATGGTTATAGACAAGAGGAGAAATAAGCTTGACCACAGTCCCCTCACAAAGATTTCTCTGCTACTCTTTGCAACCTACAGGTTTACATTTCTTCTAACTGATTTGTTTCACTTGTCAGAAGACACATCTTAGCACTTAAGAGCCCACAGTTGATTAGAGAAAGTTCTGATCCTGGAAGAACAATCTTATTCACTGGGGAATTTTCAGTGGTCTTCACTGATGTGTGTGTGTGTTGCTTAGTCATGTCCAACTCTTTATGACCCTAGGGACTGTAGCCTGCCAGGTTCCTCCATCCATGGCATTTTCCAGGCAAGAATACTGAAGTGGGTTGCCAATTCCTGCTCCATGTTTTTCTCTGATAGTAGTGTCCTATTCTGTAGGAGGATGCAAAGGCCATGTAGAGAATTTGGATTATCCGCAAATACATGGTGGCCTCTTCGGGAATAATGAATTTGTCTTTGGCATCTTTTGCTTCCATGGTCATGACACCTTACGTTTGGATATATGGGGATTGTTAGCCTTATAAACTCAGAGAGATGGGATCTAATACTTTTGTTTATAGGAAAAATAAAGCAAGGTAATAATTGAATCAGCCTGGGGAGGGCAGGTCATAGATATCTAAGGGAGTGGTAGAAAGAATGGCTGGTGGCTCAGATAGTAAAGAGTCTGCCTGCAATATGGAAGAGCTGGGTTCCATCCCTGGGTCAGGAAGATCCCCTGCAGAGGGGAAGAACAACCCACTCCAGTATTCTTACCTAGAGAATTCCATGGACTAGAGTGCCTGGAAGGCTACAGTCCATGGGATTGCAAAGAGCTGGACATGACTGAGGAACTAACAGAACAAGAAAGAGTACAAATTAGGAAAATATTTATTTATCCCTTATTGGAATATAAGGAAATTTAGAGCAGCATTTTATAAGTAAAGAACAGTACTTTCACAGAATGTTCATGACATGTTTTAGAGAACCTAAGATATTATCAATTATAAGATGAACATTATTTTTTAATTTTTCATATAATGCATTTATTTTTTAAAATATACCATGTTTTTTAAATTTAAATTTTAATTTTTTTACATCTTTTTTTTGAGCATTATTTTATGTGACTATAGGTGGAAAAAAATGATAGCAATTTAACTATGATTTCAGTGTCAACACAAACAATAGTTCTGTGAGACAGGACCCCTTTTTCTTGAAATTTCTTTGATCTATTTTGAGAAATTTAGCAATTTCTCTAGTTTTCAATCAAACTGTTTTGTATGTCATAAGCAATATTTATCTATTTCTCAGTAACAAAACAACTCATCTGTGTGAATATAGTTCTTTCCTATAGTCCCATAAAGCAAACTGGTTAATGTTTTAAAAGAAAACTAAGCAATTTTAGTTATTTCTGATGACATATTTCCTTCGCAAAAATCAGTTTGTACTCTACGGCTCTATCGTCTTTCTGTTTACAAAATGAGTTTTTTGTTTCAATACTGAATTACAGTGTAATATTTTTGGATACATTTTACGTGGCAATAAAAACTAGCTATGTAGTACCAACAAAACATACAACTCAGTTGCTATGATGAAAACATGAACAGTTATGACCACGTTTGTTTATACTCAGGAAATGACCATTATCTACTACATCATGACTGTTGCCAGCCAGCAGTGATTTAAAGTGTTATTGGTAATTAAATACAGGCTGCTATCAAAAATATTAAAATATGATAAACATGTATTACTTAGACATGATGAGATAAGATATGTGTTTTGATGAAAGGGATTCCATTAGTCCAAAAAGTTTGTAAATCATGTAATCACCACAGTTGTACAAGTTTCTCTTACTATCAGACTTCACAGAGATCTTAATATGCTAATAAGGATTATGGATCTTCCAAGGGAGCAGTGTTTGGCAAAATTAATTGCCTAAAAATATTCTTTTGAATTTCATCTTTTTGGACCACTGACTTGAAGAAAACACTTTAGAAAATGCCAATGTAGAGAGACTAAAAATAAGAGTGGAAAGAACGTCAGGGAGGAATTTTCAACAATGATGTGTTGCCAGGAAGTCACAGAGAGTAAAGGCCTCAAAATAAGCCATTGGTTTGGTTAGAAAGTCATTGTTGAGCTTTTGAGGGTATTGTTGGAACTGGACAGTATAGATTAAAGACAAATTATAGGGGGCTAAAGGAAAAGGTGAAGTAGAGTTAAATAATATAAACAATATTTTTGAGAAATTTTGGCAGTGAGAAGTGGTGGGCCGTAGCTCAAGTTCCCAGTGTCTGATAGGTTTTTATAGTGTATTCTGTGGGACTGAATAATGTATTTCTATCCTCTCTGCTGGGTTCTCTGAATCCGACACCAGGCAAAGAACATGAAAAACTATTATCTCAGATCTGTGCTGCTTTCAGCCTCTCTTCTATTTCTACTCTGACTCAGTCAAACTCAGCACACAGCAACTGCATGATACAGAATCTATGTATCTTGCTTCTTTCTTGAACGTTGTGAATGAGCAATATGTAACTGAAGAGCTATAGAAAGGGAGCATCTAATTTATAGTGTGACATGGGTGATAATGGAGGTTTGGGAGGTAAAAGTCTAAGAAGACCCAGACTGCCCACAAAACCAGTATCCACAAACTGGAGTGCTGAACTTTTAATTCTGGGACATGTGGTAATACTGAACTTAGAGCTCAGTATTAGACCTAGTAATAGCTTTGATTTATGAAAGAGAGTTAAGGTGAAGACTAGGTTAATAGCCAGAAATGCTGAATGTTAATGAACAGTTACCATTTTGGTGAGGGTTTAAAAATAAATATTATTGTAGGTCAGAAATAAAAACATACACAGAGTGAGAAAATAATAATTCTGTTTTTGTTTTGTTTTCAGTACTGCCTCACTAATCACAGTAGACGCTCCACCGCTCCAGTCTCCTGCCCTCATATTTGACAAAAGGTTATAGCCTCAGTTTTTAGAAGCATTGTGAATAGCATTTGACAGTGAATAGAATTTTCAGAGGACATTTTGACTGATAAAATCAAACCAAATCTGCTGGAACCAGAAGGCCTCAGGATGCAATTTTTTTTTTTTTTTTTTTTTTTTTTTTTTTTAGCAAAAGATAAATTAGGAGAATTTTCAGGAGAACAGGGTGGGGGAACATGAGCCTAAGGAAAATAAAGCTTTGTCTTTAGAAATCCAAGCTGGAGAATCAACAAGGAATATATAAAACACTAACTGAGCAATAGTGCATGTGTGTGTGCACACTCAGTCACATCTGACTCTTTGTGACCCCATGGACTATAGCCCACCAGGCTCCTCTGTCCATGGAAGTTCCCAGGCAAGAATACTGGAGTATGTTGCCATTTCCTGTGCCAGGGAATCTTCCCAACCCAGGGATCAAATCCTTACATCTCCTGCACTGGCAGCCAGGTTCGTTACCTGCTAAGCCACAGGAGAAACCCAAGAAACAGTAAGGAGATGAAATTTGACAGCACAAATTTATAGTAACCATGTCACTCTAACAGGGAGGGAACACAGCCCCACCCATCAACAGAAAATTGGAATAAAGATTTACTGAGCATCGCCCTGCCCACCAAAATAAGACCCAGTTTCCTGCACCAACACCACCCCCCTCCCCTCCGCCCCAAGTCAGTCTCTCAAGTCAGGAAGCTTCCATAAGCCTCTTATGCAACAGAGGGTGGACAGGATGAAAACCACAATCACAGAAAGCTAATTAAACTGATCACATGGACCACAGCCTTGTCTAACTCAATGAAACTATGAGCCATGTTGTGTAGGACCACCCACAGGTCATGGTGGAGAGTTCTGACAAAACGTGGTCCACTGGAGAAGGGAATGGCAAACCAGTTCAGTATTCTTGCCTTGAGAACCCCATGAGCAGTATGAAAAGGCAAAGAATAGGACACTGAAAGATGAACTCCCCAGGTCAGCAGGTGCCCAATATGTTACTGGAGAAGAGTGGAGAAATAACTCCAGATAGAGACAAAGCAAAAACAATGCCCAGTTGTTAATGTGACTGGTGATGGAAGTAAAGTCTGATGCTGTAAAGAGCAATATTGCATAGGAACCTGGAATGTTAGGTCCCTGGATCAAGGTAAATTGGAAGTAGTCAAACAGGAGATGGCAAGAGTGAACATCAACATTTTAGGAATCAGTGAACTAAAATAACTGGAATGAGTGAATTTAACTCAGACGACCATTATATATACTACTGTGGGCAAGAATCCCTTAGAAGAAATGGAGTAGCCCTCATACTCAACAAAAGAGTCCAAAATGCAGTTCTTGGGTGCAATCTCAAAAATGACAGAATTATCTTTGTTTATTTCCAAGGCAAACCATTCACTATCACAGTAATCCAAGTCTATGCCCCAGCCAGTAATGCTGAAGAAGCTGAAGTTGAGCGGTTCTGTGAAGACCTACAAGACCTTCTAGAACTAACACCCCAAAAAGATGTCCTTTTCATTATAGGGGACTGGAATGCAAAAGTAGGAAATCAAGGAGTAACAGGCAAATTTGACCTTGGAGTACAAAATGAAGCAGGGAAAAGCCTAACAGAGTTTTGCCAAGAGCACACACTGGTCATAGCAAACACCCTCTTCCAACAACACAAGAGAAGACTCTACACGTGGACATCACCAGATGGTCAATACAGAAATCAGATTGATTCTATTCTTTGCAGCCAAAGATGGACAAGCTCTATGCAGTCAGAAAAAACAAGACCAGGATCTGACTGTGGATCAGATCTTGAATTCCTTATTGCCAAATTCAGACTTAAATTGAAGAAAGTAGGGGAAACCACTAGACCCTTCAGGTATGATCTAAATCAAATCCCTTACAAATATACAATGGAAGTGACAAATAGATTAAAGGGATTAGGTCTGAGAGACAGAGTGCCTGAAGAACTATGGACAGAGGTTTGTGACATTGGACAGAAGACAGTGATCAAGACCATCCCCAGGAAAAAGAAATGCAAAAAAAGCAAAATGATTATCTGAGGAAGCCTTACAAATAGCTGAGAAAAAAAAGAGAAGCTAAAGGCAAAGGAAAAAGGAGATACACCCATTTGAGTGCAGAGTTCCAAAGAATAGCAAGGAGAGATAAGAAAGCCTTTTTCAGTGATCAATGCAAAGAAATAGAGGAAAACAATAGAATGGGAAAGACTAGAGATCTCTTAAAGAAAATTAGAGATATCAAGGAAACATTTCATGCAAAGATGGGCACAATAGAGGACATAAGTGTATGGATCTAACAGTAGCAGAAGATATTAAGAAAAGTGGCAAGAATACACAGAACTATACAAAAAAGATCTTTCGGACCCAGATCACCACAATGGTGTGATCACTCACCTAGAGCCAGACATCCTGGAGTGTGAAGTCAAGTGGACCATAGGAAGCATCACTATGAACAAAGGTAGTGGAGGTGATGGAATTCAAGTTGAGCTATTTCCAATCCTAAAAGATAATGCTGTGAAAGTGATGCACTCAATATGCCAGCAAATTTGGAAAACTCAGCAGTGGCCACGGGTCTGGAAAATGTGTTTTCATTCCAATCCCAAAGACAAGCAATGCCAATGAATGCTCAAACTACCGCACAATTGCACTCATCTTACATACTAGTAAAGTAATGCTCAAAATTCTCCAAGCCAGGCTTCAACAAAACATGAACTGTGAACTTCCAGATGTTGAAGATGGATTTAGAAAAGGCAAAGGAATCAGAGATTAAATTGCCAGCATCTGTTGGATCATCAAAAAGCAAGAGTTCCAGAAAAACATATATTTCTGCTTTATGCCAAAGCCTTTGACTGAATGGATCACAACAAACTATGGAGAATTCTTAAAGAGAAGGGAATACCAGAGCACCTGACCTGCCTCCTGAGAAATCTGTATGCAGGTCATGAAGAAACCAACAGTTAGTACTGGACATGGGACAACAGATTGGTTCCAAATAGAAAAAGGAGTACGTCAAGGCTGTATATTGTCACCCTGCTTATATAGCTTATATGCAGAGTACATCATGAGAAACTCTGGGCTGGATGAAGGATAAGCTGGAATCAAGGTTGCTGGGAGAAATATCAGAAACCTCAGATATGCAGATGACACCACCCTTATGGTAGAAAGCAAAGAATTAAAGAGCCTCTTGATGAAAGTGAAAGAGAAGAGTGAAAGTTGGCTTAAAACTCAACATTCAGAAAACTAAGATCATGGCATCTGGTGCCATCACTTCATGGCAAATAGATGGGGAAACAGTGGCAGACTATTTTTTGGGGCTCCAAAATCCCTGCAGATGGTGACTGCAGCCATGAAATTAAAAGACACTAGCTCTTTGGAAGAAAAGACCAACCTACACAGCATATTAAAATTCAGAGACATTACTTTGCCAACAAAGGTCTGCCTAGTCAAAGCTATGGTTTTTCTAGTAGTCATGTATGGATGTGAGAGTTGATCTATAAAGAAAGCTGAGTGCTAAAAAACTGAAGCATTTGAGCTGTGATGTTGGAGAAGACACTTGAGAGTCCCTTGGACAGCAAGGAGATCCTACCAGTCCATCCTAAAGGAAATCAGTCCTGAATATTCATTGGAAGGACTGATGCTGAAGCTAAAAGTCCAATACTTTGGCCACATGATGCAAAGAACTGACTCATTGGAAAAGACCCTGATGCTGGGAAAGACTGAAGGTGTGAGGAGAAGGGACAACTGAGGATGAGATGGTTGGATGTCATCACAGACTCAATGGACATGAGTTTGAGTACACTCTGGGAGTTGGTGATGGACAGGAAGGCCTGGTGTGTTGGGCCCCATGGGGTTGCAAAGAGCTGGACTCCACTGAGCGACTGAACTAACTGAGCTGAACTGATGACTTTGAGTCAATGTATGAACCCTACTGTACATAACTTGGGTCTGTGCTGAGGTCTCCATGGGGGTATGTTTACTAAATGCATTAAATAATCTCAGGCACTTCTGGGTCAATATTGACGCTCTCCTGGCCCTTCTTATTTGCCTCATTTAATCTGTGACTCACAGGGAAATAAGATTACTACAGTAGTTAGAATTATAACTGAAATAATAGTGAATATGCTCTAAGTGACAGTCTGAGGCTTTCAGTGAAAATATGCATTTGATTAGATGAGATTAGGTCAAATCTATTCTGATTGAGTGTATGACTTTTTTTTTTTTAAATTTTCTGGTTCAATGCCATAAAGTAGATAAATAAGTTCTACATATGAGACATGCTAATTTATTGATAATTTGCACCTGCATTTTGTGAGCTTCCCTTGTGGCTCACTGGTAAAGATACTGCCTGCAATTTAGGAGATCTGGGTTTGGTCCCTGGGTTGGGAAAATGCCCTGGAGAAGGGAAAGGCTGCTCACTCCAATATCTGGCCTGGAGAATTCCATGTACTGTATAGTCCATGGGGTCACAAAGAGTTGTACTTGACTGAGTGACTTTCACTCTCACTCTGTGTGCTCTTGGTTAGTATGCATACTCTCCAATCCCTCAAAAAGGCTTTAATGGTATAGTAAATGAAGAGGACATTGCGAGATTTGCAATGAGGAAAATTATCACAAGTTTTCTAATTAATTTGGGAAATTCAAAGTAAAAGAGCTTATATATATATATATATATATATATAGAATATCTGTATCTAGGTATATATAGATAGATTCTATATATCTATCTAGATATATATGACAAAACCATCATCAATGTTCATATCTTGTGTTTGTATTTTATATTTACATTATTTTAAATTCACGTATGCTTATCATTGGATTTTGAACTGGACAGCCAAGCTTTTTGTATATTAATATTGACTGGCTGTTGGGTAATAGCCTGCACTGCATACCTCATGCCATAAAATAGTGAAAAGTGATCATGAAAAGTGCTTTGGTTTTGAGACAGGTGAATAAAAGAAATACCATTTCAATTTTCCCACTGGGAGATCTCTGTTGGTATCTTAATCTGTGTATGAACTAAATGCATGAAAAGAGAAGGAAAATAAGGTGATAGAAGTCTTAGGGAGCTTAATAATATTTAACATGAAGAAGAAATATTTCACCCATGATTCCTTCTAACATTATGAGGCATCAGGGAACAAATAAATGATCTTTGTACAGAATATTAAAATTTATATTCACAGATAGCATATATAAATTAAAAAATTTAGATAGCATTTAATAGAAGTAGTATTTTTGATCCAATTATTAAACTTCAAAGAGTTTATCTTAGAAAATAACGATGAATGAAGACAAAGAACTAAGATTAAGGATTTAATAACAGCATAATTTATAACATTAAAAATGTAAAACTTTAAAAAACAGTAAATTAAAAATTAAATACAGTTGTGACATATTTAATTTTCATGAGAAAAATATCTAATGACATGGTTAGAATGCTAAGAATTAATTTAATGTGAAAATAAGTGTACATAAAATAGTACATATAGAATGACCACAATTTCATAAAACAACTCTAAAATAAACATAAGTAAATATAAAAATGAAGCAAATGTCAACAGATGTTGTCCATGGATGGTAGAAATCTGAATAGTTTTTACTGTGATTTTGTACTTCTCTGTACTCTTTTTACATTGTATCTACATTATAATTTCTAAAATGTCTTTTACTAAAAGCAGTTCTAAAAGCAGAAGAAAAACTTATGCAAATATTAAAAATGTAGCACATAAGAGATTTTTAAAAAGGAATTCACTTGAACTAAACTATGAATCATAAGAAAAATGATGACTTGAGTTTAATATTGGTTTGATCAAAGAATGCATATACCAAACAAAATTTATGTGGAAAGCCATTTAAAGAACACTGTCCTTTGAATGTATTATGTATGATCCCAATCTCTACCCTTAAGTTCTTCCGCTAAAATAAATTTACTTTCAGAGATGTGAGTTTCAACTAAAACTAAATTAAACTAAAATTTAAAAAAATATTAAGCTAAGACATCATGAAAAGTTTTGCATGCAATTAAAAAATTGTCATATATCTCCTTAATGTGCTTGCTGCAAGTATTTAGAATGCAATGAAAAATCTCAAACTTTGTGCCAAGGAGTCAGTTGTTTTATACTCCACCACAGTCTTGGTGTCACTGCAAGAAAGTATCACCTTCTGAAAATAGTCCCCAAGATGTTTACCTTCTGTGTTTCTGCTTCACCTGCCCTAGCAACGCAGTCTCTTCTTTCTCTTTCATTGTGGTTGTAAGAGGAGTTCTAATCAGCCACAAAGAATTAGCACTTATGGCAAATATTCTAATTGTTTGATTCTAAACAAATACTATGTTTTAGGGCCTTTGTAATGTTTCCTGCAATAAATAAAGCAATAATCTGTTATGATAATGTGAATTGTTTTTGATTTGTCATTTAAAGAACACTGGTTAAGTGAATTGGATAAAACAACATTGTAGAGGCTCAAAATTATATCAGCCTTCATGTATGGGCCCTGAGAATCTGTGGATAAATTGACTTGAAAACAGCTCTGTTCCACAGTCACAACTTTTCTTTTTAACATCTGGTCAATCATCTTGCAAAGGTGTTACAGGTAAAAAATGTCACTGAATCAGCAGAGATTCATGCCCATACTAAAAATACCTTTTTAAATGTTCATTTCTGCATATTATGTGTTAGACATTCAGAGAAACGATGCCAGTTATAGCAAAACTAATGATGAAATAAATTAAAATAATATTTTACAATAGTAGCCAAATTGGCCCCCCAAAAGGGAAATCTTCAGAGGTCAGAAATTCTATATAAATATACATCATTGGAATTAGTGGATCCTGGAGCTGGCACTTGACTCATGGGCATCTGCTATTGTTAATAGTAGAACACTGGGTCATATGGGTCATAGGAAGGTGTAGTAAATTATGTTACACCAGACACTCTCTCATAAAGCTAGGCTTATCTAAGAATGAGATTTTCAAGAAAGTATACTTGGAAGGAAACATTCCTTGAAAAGAGACACTGAAGTATATACCTGTTTAAGCCTGGCTTTGAGAAATAAGAATGTTCAGAGGAGACTTTTCTAGTTCTGAATTTGTACTGAAATTGGGGCAGAAATTTGTATTGTTGTGTGATAAAAAATTAAAGCAAAACATGGAGCTGAAATCCTATTTAAATGTTTCAGGTTGGTTATGCCCTCAGATACATGAAAGAAACAAATGCAAATCTTCTGTTGGAGGAACATCAGTTCAGTTCAGTTGCTCAGTCATGTCTAACTCTTTGCGACCCCATGAATCGCAGCACACCAGGCCTCCCTGTCCATCACCAGCTCCCGGAGTTCACTCAGACTCATGTCCATCGAGTCAGTGATGCCATCCAGCCATCTCATCCTCTGTCGTCCCCTTCTCCTCCTGCACCCAATCCCTCCCAGCATCAGAGTCTTTTCCGATGAGTCAACTCTTCACATGAGGTGGCCAAAGTACTGTAGTTTCAGCTTTAGCATCATTCCTTCCAAAGAAATCCCAGGGCTGATCTCCTTCAGAATGGACTGGGTGGATCTCCTTTCAGTCTAAGGGATTCTCAAGAGTCTTCTCCAACACCACAGTTCAAAAGCATCAATTCTTTGGTGCTCAGCCTTCTTCACAGTCCAACTCTCACATCCATACATGACCACAGGAAAAATCATAGCCTGACTAGACGGACCTTAGTCGGCAAAGAAATGTCTCTGCTTTTGAATATGCTCTCTAGGTTGGTCATAAGTTTCCTTCCAAGGAGTAAGTGTCTTTTAATTTCATGGCTGCAATCACCATCTGCAGTGATTTTGGAGCCCCAAAAAATAAAGTCTGACACTGTTTCCCCATCTGTTTCTATTTCCCACGAAGTGATGCATCCAGATGCCATGATCTTAGTTTTCTGAATGTTGAGCTTTACGCCAACTTTTTCAGTCTCCTCTTTCACTTTCATCAAGAGGCTTTTTAGTTCCTCTTCATTTTCTGCCATAAGGATGGTGTCTTCTGCATATCTGAGGTTACTGATATTTCTCCCAGAAATCTTGATTCCAGCTTGTGTTTCTTCCAGTCCATCGTTTCTCATGATGTACTCTGTATGTAAGTTAAATAAGCAGGGTGACAATATACAGACTTGACATACTCCTTTTCCTATTTGAAACCAGTCTGTTGTTCCATGTCCAGTTCTAACTGTTGCTTCCTGACCTGCATACAGATTTCTCAAGAGGAAGGTCAGGTGGTCTGGTATTCCCATCTCTTGAAGAATTTTCCACAGTGTCTTGTGATCCACTCAGTCAAAGGCTTTGGCATAGTCAATAAAGCAGAAATAGATGTTTTCTGGAACTCTCTTGCTTTTTCCATGATCCAGCAGATATTGGCAATTTGATCTCTGGTTCCTCTGCCTTTTCTAAAACCAGCTTGAACATCAGGAAGTTCATGGTTCACATATTGCTGAAGTCTGGCTTGGAGAATTTTGAGCATTACTTTACTAGCATGTGAGATGAGTGCAACTGTGCGGTAGTTGGACCATTCTTTGGCATTGCCTTTCTTTGGGATTGGAATGAGAACTGACCTTTTCCAGTCCTGTGGCCACTGCTGAGTTTTCCAAATGTGCTGGCATATTGAGTGCAGCACTTTCACAGCATCATCTTTCAGGATTTGCAATAGCTCCACTGGAATTCCATCACCTCCACTAGCTTTGTTTGTAGTGATGCTTTCTAAGGCCCACTTGACTTCACATTCCTGGATGTCTGGCTCTAGATGAGTGATCACACCATTGTGATTATCTGGGTCATGAAGATCTTTTTTGTACAGTTCTTCTGTGTATTCTTGTCCACTCTTCTTAATATCTTGTGCTACTGGAGATCAGTGGAGAAATAACTCCAGAAAGAATGAAGGCATGGAGCCAAAGCAAAAACAATACCCAGCTGTGAATGTGACTGGTGATAGAAGCAAGGTCCAATGCTGTAAAGAGCAATATTGCATAGGAACCTGGAATGTCAGGTCCAGGAATCAAGGCAAATTGGAAGTGGTCAAACAAGAGATGGCAAGAGAGAACATTGACAGTCTAGGAATCAGCGAACGAAAATGAACTGGAATGGGTGAATTTAACTCAGATGACCATTATATCTACTACTGCGGGCAGGAATCCCTCAGAAGAAATGGAGCAGCCATCATGGTCAACAAAAGAGTCGGAAATGCAGTACTTGGATGCAATCTCAAAAATGACAGAATGATCTCTGTTTGTTTCCAAGGCAAACCATTCAATATCACAGTAATCCAAGTCTATGCCCCAACCAGTAACCCTGAAGAAGCTGAAGTTGAATGGTTTTATGAAGACCTACAAGACCTTTTAGAACTAACACCCAAAAAGATGTCCTTTTCATTATAGGGGACTGGAATGCAAAAGTAGGAAGTCAAGAAACACCTGAAGTAACAGGCAAATATGGCCTTGGAATGCGGAATGAAGCAGGGCAAAGACTAATAGAGTTTTGCCAAGAAGATGCACTGGTCATAGCAAACACCCTCTTCCAACAACACAAGAGAAGACTCTACACATGGACATCACCAGATGGTCAACATCGAAATCAGATTGATTATATTCTTTGTAGCCAAAAATGGAGAAGCTCTATACAGTCAGCAAAAACAAGATCAGGAGCTGACTGTGGCTTAGATCATGAATTCCTTATTACCAAATTCAGACTTCAATTGAAGAAAGTAGGGAAAACCACTAGACCATTCAGGTAGGACCTAAATCAAATCCCTTATGATTATACAGTGGAAGTGAGAAATAGATTTAAGGGCCTAGATCTGGTAGACAGAGTGCCTGATGAACTATGGAATGAGGTTTGTGACACTGCACAGGAGACAGGGATCAAGACCGTCCCCATGGAAAAGAAATGTAAAAAAAGCAAAATGGCTGTCTGGGGAGGCCTTGCAAATAGCTGTGAAAAGAAGACAGGCGAAAAGCAAAGGAGAAAAGGAAAGATATAAGCATCTGAATGTAGAGTTCCAAAGAATAGCAAGGAGAGATAAGAAAGCCTTCTTCAGCGATCAATGCAAAGAAAGAGAGGAAAGGAACAGATTGGAGGAACATACTACATTTTAAACACACGATGCAGATATTTTCCACAGATAAAATTTCCAAGAACATAAACTAATATGACATATATACAGAACAAAAATTAAATATATAAAGCAATGAATTTCTATCAGAGAGTCAACAGAAACAGCAAGTGGAAGAATCAAAGATACGAAGTATTAAATAAATCTGTAAATATGTTTTAAATAATTTTATGAATGAAAAAAGCAGGTGTAGTAAAGAAGCAAAAGACTATGAAAATTGACCAGGAAGACTTGAAAATGGACAAAATGAACTTCTAAAATAATATATAATTATTATATATAATAATATATATAAATGATATATAAATAATAATATAATATTTGAATTTATGAACTCAACAGATAGGATATAGTACAAGATCGATCTGAGACTTGTAACTTAGTTGTGGCTTATTAAATAATTTGGACTAATTAATGTATTTTTAAAAACTAGAAAACCTAATAGGTTTTTTTGTTTTTTTTTTTTAAACAATGCCTAGAATAAGATTAATGACTCAAAAATTAGAAGAAAACAAGACTCCAAAGGTGTGATGAATATTTGGGGCTGGCTTAGCCTACAGTATTTTTATTACAGACTACATATGAATATGATAGCATGTATGACAAAATGTAGATATATCACAATAATAGTACTGATGTAAAATGAGCTAGATACAAAATAATGCATGCTGTATGATTCAATTTACATAAAATTCAGTAGCAGGCAAAACTAAATCCAGTGCTTATGGATGTGTATTTAGAAGATTCTAAACAAAACAAAACAAAACAGAAACAAAGAAGTCTGGAGAGCAGTTGTCTTTAGAGAACACAGAGGAGGTTATGATTGAGGAGAAATACATGGCTCAGAAGGAGGTATTCTAGGGTGCTACCAATATTATCTGTTTTGTCATCTGTGGGGGTTCAAGCTTTATAGTTGTTCATTGTCTTTTATATACTTTGTTGTATGTGTATAATATTTGGTAATAAAATTGGATTAATATAGATAATTAGAATATCAGGTGATAGGTCAGAATTACCTAGACTGCAATACGAGGGGGAAAAATCCTGATAAATGCAGAAATTTAGGGAACTTGAAAGACAGAGTTAGAAGTTCCAACATATATGTACTCCAGAATCCCTTCAAAAGAGAATATTGGTTACTGATATTCAAAGAGATAATGTCTGAAAAATACCCAGAATTTCATTAAATTTCTTAGATTCAAGAAACCAAATAAACCCTAAGCTGTGTAATGAAAAGAAATTTGAACCTAATCTTTTTATAGTAAATACATATGATACTAAGTATAAAGGAGATCTATCCTGGGTGTTCATTGAAAGGACTGATGCTAAAGCTGAAACTCCGGTACTTTGGCCACCTCATGCGAACAGCTGACTCATTGGAAAAGATCCTGACGTTGGGAGGGATTAGGGGCAGGGGGAGAAGGGGATGACAGAGGATGAGATGGCTGGATGGCATCATCGACTCGATGGACGTGAGTCTGAGTGAACTCGGGGAGTTGGTGATGGACAGGGAGGCCTGGCATGCTGCAATTCATGGGGTCACAAAGAGTCGGATACGACTGAGCGACTGAACTGACTGAACTGACTGAAGTATAAAAAAAAAATCTTAAAAGCAACCAGAGAAAAAAGATAAATATTAACACATGAGTGAGGTTGATATTGACAACTGACTTTTCAACACATCAATGGATGTTAGAAATCAGTGGGGTAATATCTTCAAATACTGAGAGAAATAAATATTATACTTGAATTATATAACCAGTAGAATAATATTTTAGTAATGAAAGCAAAATAAATATTTTAATTCAAAATATGAGATCAAGAATATTTATTTTAAAAATATCTTCAGTTAAGAAATTTCAACAGCAGACTCAAAAGAAAAATAATCCCCTAATGAAAATTAGATACAAGGATCGGTGAGTAAAGAAAATGATAGATATGTAATAAAAAATAATTGACTTTATTAAACAATAAAAACTAATATCTAATGTTGAGAGAGTTAATTCTTAGGAAGGAGTCTGGGGCTCTCAAGGAGGAGAAAGTGGTCCAGGGTTCTCAAGGAGGAGAAAAGGACAAACATTTCTTTTTTTCTACATTTCTTTGTCTTAGTCACATAAGACTTACTTTTTTTCTTTCTTTAAGCCCAGAGCTAATGATTACCCGACAAAACAACTCATTTTGCTCAAGGATATGTTTTTCCTTAAATTCTGTACTAATAATTATATGACAACAATGTACCTTGCTCAAGGAACATGTTTCTCCTTCATAACAAGAACCTTCTGACTAATCCTAGGAGTGGGTCTGGTAAGACCTTTCTATTGTTATTAGTAACCAACTGAAATAGTATATAAGGCTTTGCTAAGATTAGCAAGTGGGGCACTCCGCCCTCTTCTGATGTCCATGTCAGAAAATTTCTCTGTCTCTTTTTCACTGTAATATAACTCTGCTACACAAAAGCTCTGAGTGATCAAGCCTTGTTTCTAGCTCTGGATCGAAATTCTCTCCTCTGGAGTCTATGAATCTGACACTGTTCACTGTAAGTTATCAATGTGTAGAGATGCAGCTCAAGATGAAAAGCTCGCATGGTGAATGACAATTGCATATAAAATAAGAACAGGAGATCCTCTGGAGTTTTTTATTTTTTTTAAACTTTTTATTTTGTATTTGGAGATGGAAATAGCAACCCACTCCAGTATTCTTGCCTGGAGAATGCCATGGACCGCTGGTGGGCTGCAATCCATAAGGTCTCACAAAGTCAAACACAATGCAAGTGATTTAGCACATACATATACATGTATCTATTCTCCCACAAACTCCCTTCCCATCCAGGCTGCCACGTAACACTGAGCAAAGTTCCCTGTGCTATACAGTAGGTCCTCGTTGGTTATCCATTTTAAATATAGTAGTGTGAGTAGGTACATGTATACCCCGAATTCCCTAAGATCTCTTTCCCCCATCCTTCCCTGCCCTAGCAAACATAAATTCCTTTAGCGTTCTAAAGTTTTTATTGTTTACCAGGAAAATAATAAAATTAATTAAATTTAGAGTTCACTAAAGTAAAAATGTCAAATGCAAATGTTAAAAGTAGTAAGGTAATCATTAGAGCAAGATAAATAAAAGCTTATAACATTCAAGCTAAATAATAATAAACTAAAAATGAAGAAATTTTAATCTAAGAGAAACTAAAAAATCCAGAGAAAAGTCAAATAGAATGAAGGAGGATACATGATAAATTGAGAGAAATTATTTCAAACAGAACAGTAATAATAGTCAAAATAAGTGGACTAAATATTCTAGTTAACAAACAAAGTTTGTCAAATTGAATAAAAAGAACAAACCAGCTGCATTCTGTTTAACAAGAAAGATGCTGAAAACATAGCAGCACGGTGAAGTAGAATGTAAAAGGATGGAAGAAATCTATGCTAGGTAAATACTAGTCAAAAGAAAACTGGTATAGTTATATTGTTGTTGATCAGTTGCTAAGTCCCGCCTAATTATTTGCAACCCCATGAACTGCAGTATACCAGACTTCCCTTTCCTCCACTATCTCTCAGAGTTTGTTCAACTCATGTCCATTGAATTGGTGATGCCATTCAACCATCTCATCCTCTGTCACCATTAATATGAAACAATTAGGATTTTGAAGGGGGAGAAATATTGCTAGAGCTAATGTTGATTAAATATTGATTAAAGTTTGAATTCATGAGTAAGATCACACAATTAATTAATTATAGTATCAAACATATTAAGAAAAGTTAAGAGAACCAGGATAAAATGACAAATGTACCATCATGATGAGATTTTAACACATCCATGTCAGAAGTTGATAGATCATGTTGATAAAAAATTATGATAAATGCTCAATTTAATGCTTATATTTAGAAGGTTTCCCTGACAAACAATACACATCATTTTCAAGTACATGGAGGTTAAAAAAAGAAAGTACTAATTACATATCAAAGCAAATCTCAAAAACTTACAGAAAATCAGTTTCTTACCTATCATTTTCACTGACCATTATCATTATTCAGTAAAGTTAGGAACCCATTGCACACCTCTGAAAATATTTGGAAATTCAAGAATATATTTCTACATAGCTTATGTATAAAAAATCATTATGGAATTAAAAAAAAATTTGGATTCTTTAGCAATGAAGATATTATGTATCAGAACTCATGAGATATTAAAGTAATACTTCACAAGAAATTAATAGATTTAATATTTTTATTTAAAAAAAGCAATCTGAAAGTAAACTGAGCGTTCAAACACAAAATACTTCAATATAATTTCAGAGAACATATATGAAAGAAAGAGAAAAGACAGAAGCAAAAATTTATGATGTGAAGAAAAAATATATAAAATGCAAACTCAATAAGATTGAAGATTATTTGGATAGGAAAACATAGTTAACTCTTTTCAGGAAGACAGAGTTTAAAAAGAAAAGAAATAGCAATACTATGAATAATAAAGCAGATGCAACTATAAATGTACACTATATTTAAAAGGAAGAGAGTACTACGGAAAACTTTATAATACATTTGGAACATAGGTAAAATAGGTAAATTTCTAGAATAGTAAAAAATTAACAAAACTGATGCAAGGATAAGTGGAAACTTAATAGTCTATGACCATTGACATTTTCAATTGGGAATCAAATATCATCTTACAGAGAAAACATCAGTTCCAGATAATTTAACCTGGAGGTCTTGGAGCAATCAAAATCAGGTTATTTTTATTTTATACAAATTAATATTATATGCCTAGTATAACCTTGATATCAAAACCAGAAATGAATGTATGAATAAAGAAAATTACAGGTTGACATCAACTTGAACATTGATGGTAAAATTCTAAATAAAATATTTAAAACATGGAACCAGACATGATTAAAACCTAACCTTTGAATTTATGTAAGTTAGTTTGACTTAGAAAATCTATTACTAAATTCACAATATTAACAGACTAAAGAAAAAAATTAACATTTCATTAAATATTGACACAGCAATCAAATTGGTTCAACAACCTCTTATAATAACATTCATAGGAAATTAAAAATAAAAGGGAATTTCTCAATCTCCTAATGATGTATATATAAAACCTAGAATAAATATCACACTAATAAGGAACACGAAAAGCATTCTCTTTGAAAGCAGAAACAAGACCAGATGACTACCATTACATTACACCTGAGGCCCTTTCAGCATTGTCCTTGAGGTTCTAGTTTGTACAATAAAGTTTGTACAATATACTTAACCAATCGTTAAGCATAACGACTGGTAAGAAACAAACAAAACAATGATGCATTCTCTCATAGATGAGATAGTTGTCCACCACACTGGAAACTGTAAAGAATCCACAATCTATTAGTGTTAATAAGTTTAGTAAATTCATGTAGATCAATTGCATTCCTACACATCATAAACAAACCCAAGTTCCAAGAAGATTTTCTACCAAACTTGTCAAGCCAATTCTAAAACTCCCATGAAGGAGCAAAGGGCCAAGATTACTAAGACACTCACACAAATGAGACAACTTCTCTACTAAATGTGAAAAATTACTACTACAGTAATTAATCAATTTGATACTGTCACAGGGATGATCAAGTCAACCAGGCTAGTACAGGGAGCCCAGAAACAGAGTCATGTACCTATGGAAACCTGATACTTGGGAGAACTGGCATTTTAGATCACTGGGGTAAACGGCAATCTAACACATGGTGTTGGGACAAGTGTTTTTTTTTTCTTGGTTAAAAAAAATTCCTGCATCAAACCATGTCAAAATGAGTGAATAAATAAGCAAATTTGAGGTAGATCAAGAGTTAAATATCAAAGGCAAAACTTCAGAGTGCAGGGCAGAAAATATAGGAGATTGTTTTTATGAGCTTAGGTTATAGAAGAATTCCTTGAAGTAGAAGAAGCATGAACTTTGAAAGAAAGACTGATAGATTTGACTACAATAAAACTTCATCAAAAGAAAATATAAAGAAAGGGAAAGGTCAAGGCACAAATTGAGGAAAGATCTTTATAGTACATGCAACCTATAAAGGACTGGTGTCCCATAATATTATATAACAGACTCCTATGAATGATTAACATCAAAGCAAACAACAAAATAGAAAAATGAGCACAAATAATGAACGAGAAATTCAGTGAAGTGTGGGCCTGAACAGTAACAAACATGTGAAAAGGAGCTTAACCTCATATTAAGAAGAATGCATTGTTGTTGCTGCTTTAGTCGCAAAATCATACCCGGGTGTTTGAGTTCTCATGGGCTGTAGCCTGCCAGACTCCTCTGTGTATTAAAACCCAAACAAGGTAGCATTTCCCAGCAGTCAGACTGTCAAAAGCTAAAAGGATAATGTAAAGGAAGTTGAAGAATGTAGAAGAACGTGCTAGAAGAAATGCTTAGAACATGACGCTCCATAAATATCTCTGGTTGTCTTGCTATGTAATAAGTTCACCCCAAAACTGGTGGCTTTATTTAACAATAATTGTCTTGCACTCATGACCTATTAGTCAAGAATTTAGGCATGACTTTGTGGTAGTTATGCTGGCCACATGGCATAGATTGAGTCATTTGGTGATTGGCAGATAGTCCAGCTGTGGAGGGACCAAAACTGCTTCCCTGGTGCTTTTTTGATGATGGCTAGAAGCTGGAGTGAGTTGGGCTGATTTCCCTCTCCATGTTAGGGTATATAGGATACAACTGTCAGGTAGCTGGACTTCTTATCTGATGGCTCAAGGTGTCAAGCATGAGTGTTTCCTGATAAAGGAAGTGAAAGATGCCAGCCTCTTAAGATCTGGGCCCAGAAACTAGTATAACCTCTCTTCTGTCATATTCTATTGGTCAAAGCATTCATCGAGCCTTATAGCTTTGTGAGGAGGGAAGATAGACTGTACCACTAAACTGGAGGAGTTTCTAATAATTTGTGGCCATCTATAATCTGCCATGATAATTATCTTCCAATTAAATGAAGAAAGATCATATGTGTTTCTTGAGTGCCCTTGTATGCTGTGGTGTTAGAGGCAGTGGAATTTTATTAAATTCTAATTAATCTGAGTTTTTGCCCTTGAAAGGCTTCTGGTCTAGATGTGAGAGGAGCAGAATATGTGTCAATATAAATCACTAACATATTTACATATTCAAGTGGCTTAAAAAGAAGTGACCATGGGGTGATTTGCTCCTTGGCTGAAAAGTTATGACCAATCTAGACAGCGTATGAAAAAGCAAAGACATTATTTTACCAACAAAGTTCTGTCTAGTCAAAGCTATGGTTTTTCCAGTAGTCTTATGGGTGTGAGAGTTGGACTATAAAGAAAGATGAGTGCTGATGAATTGATACTTTTGAACTGTGGCATTGGAGAAGACTCTTGAGAGTTACTTGGACAGCAAGAAGATCCAACCAATCCATCCTAAAGGAAATCAGTCCTGAATATTCATTGGAAGGATTGATGCTGAAACTGAAACTCCAACACTTTGGCCACCTGATGCAAAGAACTGACTCACTGGAAAAGACCTTGATGCTGGGAAAGATTGAAGGTGGGAGGAGAAGGGGACAACAGAGGATGAGATGGTTGGATGGCATCATCAACTCAATGGACATAAGTTTAAGTAAACTCTGGGAGTTGGTGATGGACAGGAAGGCCTGGCCTGCTGAAGTACATGGGGTTGCAAAGAGTCAGACACGACTGAGTGACTGAACTGAACTGAAGGTAAGAGCTATTATGTCGTAGGCCTAGGGAGATATGCAAGTTCACAGGAAAAACAGCTAACCTGGGTTGGAAAGGAAATGGTAAGCAAAGGGAACAGGTGGCGTCCAAGTAAAAGAAGAGAGGCTAGTGAGAAGAAAGTGAAAGACAGGCGATTCCAACAGAGGAGCAGCATGCATTGCCTTGAACAACAAAGGGAACTGTCATGCTGATGAATTTGCAAGTAGCTTAGCACAGCCTGGATGGACAGTGGAGTCAAAGGAGGAGATGAGGTTGGGGAGTTAAATCTGGTTTGGTTCATTGAGGGTCTAATATAAAAAGCTAGGTAATTTATAATTTATTATGAGGGCACAAGGCTCCCACTGAAGCATTTCGAAGAGGGTGGTAACTTGATCTTAGAAATATTGTGTGTTTTAGAAAGATTTTCCTCATTGCAGTATAAAGGATGAATAGAGATTAAGCAAAAGGAGAAAAAAAAGATTAGTTTATTGCTGTCTTTCAGGAGGGAGAGGATAGTATTCTAGATACAGCGGTAAAAAAAAAAGAAATAAATGGGTTCAGGAGGTATTTAAAAGATAGGAACAGTAATATATTGATGAAGACTATCAAAATAGGAAATGCAGGGAGCACAGAAGGTATGGAGTGGGAAATAATGATGACTGGGAATTACTAACTGTTGCCATGGGAATGGTGAATGATTTGTCAAGATGGGTTGTACAGAAGAGGACTAAAGATCAAACTCAGGAACAGGTGGAGGATGAAACACTTGAAAATTAGTCTGAAGGAGGAGCCAAGGAACTAGCATGGAAATCATGAGGGTGTGTTGTCATAGAAACCAAGTGAAGAGTTGGTTTCTGAGTTTAAGTGAATAAACAATAGTGAGAAATAAGAGGTCAAGTGGAAGGAGTCCATTGGTTTCTGACAACAAAAATTTCTGGTGACCTTTGTTTTCTGTAGAGTTCTGAAGATGTGGGTACAGTGGGTATAAGCCTTTATCGTAAAGATTTTAGCTTTAGATAGGAAAAAAGAACTAAAGAGAGGGGCTGGAGGACATGGGGTCACAAGATTGAGGAAAATTTTTATTTTTAATAAGTTGGTGGAGACTTGAACCTGTTGACATGCTGAAAGGAAGTCCTAGCAGATAAAGTTGAAATATATAGGAGATAGAGTGAATCATTATATTTCAATAGAAAGAAAAGGATGTCATACACAAGTGGAAGAATTAGTTAGAAACTGCCTCTTCATATCAGTATTTTACAGATGTTGTAATGTTTATGAATACAGCTTTTCTATTTAGATTGCATGAAATATTTTCATCCTGAACTCACTACTTCAGTTCTTTGCAGCTAAATATTGGGCACTTGATGTTAAACTCATTATTTCATTATAATGAGCTAACTGCTGATAGCCCAGATGAACATCTCATATGAAGTGTTAGTTAGCACATCTCTTAGAATGACTGAAGTGTAAGAGCATCTCAGGTATACTGCTGCAGAGACCAGCTGCACTGGAGGAGTGTGGCCCACAAACATCTGGACTATTATTCAGTACATGAGGCAGTAAATATGTTTATGAAGAAGGCATTGGCATATTCTGTGATCAGGTTCTTTCAAACATTCCAAATTCCGTATACTTTCTCATCAACTTTTTTTTGTGTGTGAAACTCTTGATCAGTTCAGTTCAGTCACTCAGTCGTGTCCGACTTCTTGCGACCCCATGAACCGCAGCACACCAGGCCTCCCTGTCCATCACCAACTCCCAGAGTCCACCCAAACCCATGTCCATTGAGTCAGGAGATGCCATCCAACCATCTCATCCTCTGTTGTCCCCTCCTCCTCCTGCCCTCAATCTTTCCCAGCATCAGGGTCTTTTCAAATGAGTCAGCTCTTCATATCCAATAGCCAAAGTATTGGAGTTTCAGCTTCAACATCAGTCCTTCCAATGAATACCCGGAACTGATCTCCTTTAGGATGGACTGGTTGAATTTCCTTGCAGTCCAAGGGACTCTCAAGAGTCTTCTCCAATACCACAGTTCAAAAGCATCAATTTTTCGGCACTCAACTTTCTTTATAGTCCAACTCTCACATCCATACATGACCACTGGAAAAACCATAGCCTTGACTAGATGGACATTTGTTGACAAAGCAATGTCTGTGCTTTTGAATATGCTATCTAGGTTGGTCATAACTTTCCTTCCAAGGAGTAAGCATCTTTTACTTTCATGGCTGCAAACACCATCTGCAGTGATTTTGGAGCCCCCCAAAATAAAGTCTGACACTGTTTCCCCATCTATTTGCCATGAAGTGATTGATGGGACTGGATGCCATGATCTTCGTTTTCTGAATGTTGAGCTTTAAGCCAACTTTTTCACTCTCCTCTTTCACTTTCATCAAGAGGCTCTTTAGTTCTTCTTCACTTTCTGCCATAAGGATGATGTCATTTGCATATCTGAGGTTATTGATATTTCTCCCAGCAATCTTGATTGCAGCTTGTGCTTCCTCCAGCCCAGTGTTTCTCATGATGTACTTTGCATATAAGGAAAACAGGTAGGGTGACAATATACAGCCTTGACATACTCCTTCCTATAATTACGGTTTGTTGATTAGGTAATTTGATCAATAGAAAAAGATAATATCTTGGAGGTTGGACTTGAATAATGTACCAAGTAAAACACTATGAAGAATAAGTTTTAAGAATTGACCTGTAACCTGAGTCAGAATTTAACACATGTTGCTTTCTTTCTATTTTTTTCTAAGGATTTGCAGGAAGAAAAAAGTTTAATTGACCTTCTAGGAAAGGAGAAGGATAAGATAAAGTTTCATGGGCTAACTTTTCAGAAGTATTATAATGGTGATTAATGTTTATTGAGCGCCCAATCTGAGCTAGACATATATAGACACTTCACATATGTTGTTATTTCTGCTCCTTGTAACAATCCTTGTTTTTCTTTTTCTTTCATATTTTTGGTGGGGAAACTACTCTACTTAGAGAGTGAGTAATTTACCTATGATTATACCATTGGTAGATTAGGAACCAGATTTTTAGATCCACTTTAGACTGAAATGTTTCCTCTTTTCACACATTCTACCCCTATCCAAAGAAACTGGAGAAGAATTTTGAAATAATAATAATAATAATATGAGTATTTCAGCTATTACTTTATTTGATTGGAGAAGGTGATCAGCATTCTGTTCCTTTCATGTGTATGTACCTACTCACATGCACCTATAAATAAAATCATGTAAAGAGAGTAAAGAATGTCTGCTTTATAATATACTGCTTACAAATTTTGGATAAATATGAATGATTTAGTTCTATTGTAACTGAAGATACAAAGGTTATTTTCTAATTAATTTGCTTTCTCACTTTGATTCATTTTCATTCAGAAGATAATGTATTTAGCAGTTTACTAACCAGGGTAAATATGGAAGGCAGAAATGCTATTACATGATTTTCAAGACTGGTCTAGACATACTTGTTAACTAAGGTAACACCCTTATGTATTTTATTAGTGATTTTATTTTTTTAAGTCTCATAATGCCAAATTTGTGCAAATTTTCTTTAGTCAGGTTACCTATTTAGTTGGAGTATGGTGGCTCAGATGGTAAAGGATTTGTCTGCAATGCAGGGAGACCCAGGTTCGATCCCTGGATGGGGAAAGACCGCTGGAGAAGGGAATGACAACCCACTCTAGTATTCTTGCCTGGAGAATTCCATGGAGCCTGGTGGGCTACCGTTCATGGGCTTGCAAAGAGTCAGATATGACTGAGTGATTAACATAGAGGGAAGAAGCAGCCCCTTTCAAGGCAATTGCCTTATTATTTATGTCTTATTTATTTATTATTTAGACAATGGTAAATATGGATTTCTTCCTACCTCACCTTTTCATGAGGTAGATACAATCCAATCTGGTCATTATCCTCTTTGAAAATCCTTGTCTTATTTGTTTCAGTAACTTCTTCAGAATGTTCTTTTATACCTCAAGTTACTCCTTTGTAAAGATGAGACACTGAGATACTCAATATGTCAGCAAATTAGGAAAACTCAGCAGTGGCCACAGGACTGGAAAAGGTCAGTTTTCATTCTAATCCCAAAGAAGGACAATACCAAAGATTATTCAAAGTACCATACAATTGTGTTCATTTCACGTACTAACGGGTTATACGCAAATCATTCAATCTAGGCCTCAGCAGTACCTGAACCAAGAACTTTCAGAAGTATAAGCTGGGTTTAGAAAAGGCAATGAAACATTTGCCAAGAGATCAAATTGCCAACATTCATTGAATCATGGAGAAAGCAAGGAAATTCCAGAAAAACATCTACTTCTGCTTCATTGACTATGCTAAAATCTTTGACTGTGTGGATCACAATGAACTGTGAAAAATTCTTAAAGAGATGGAAATAGTAGATTACCTTACCTGTCTCTTGAGAAACCTGTGTGTCAGTCAAGAAGTTAACAGGTAGACACAGACATGGAAAAACTGACTGGTTCAAAATCAGGAAAGGAGTACGACAAGGCTGTATATCATCACCTTGCTGATTTAACATCTATGCAGAATGCGTCATATGAAATGCCAGCCTGGATTAATCACAAGCTGGAATCAAGTTTGCCTGCTGAGAGAAACATCAACAACCTCACTTAGGCAGATGATACCACTCTAATGGCAGACAGTAAAGAGGAACTAAAGCACCTCTTCATGAGGCTGAAAGAGGAGAGTGAAAAGCTGTTTGAAACTCAATATTAAAAAAACTAAGACCATGGCATCTGGTTCCATCACTTTACAGCAAATAGAAGGGGGGGAAAGTGGAAGCAGTGACAGATTTTATTTTCTTGGGCTCCAAATTAACTGCAGACAGGGACTTCAGCCATGAAATGAAAAGACGCTTGCTCCTTGGAATGGAGCTATGACAAACCCAGACAGCATATTCAAAAGCAGAAATATCACTTTGCTGACAATGGTCCATATAGTCAAATCTATGGTTTTTCCAGTCGTCATGTATGGATGTGAGAGTTGGACTATGAGGAAGGCTGAATGCCAAGAAATTGATGCTTTCAAATTGTGTTGGAGAAGACTCTTGAGAGTCCCTTGGACAACAAAAAGATCAAACCAGTCAATCCTAAAGGAAATCAACCTTAAATATTCATTGGAAGGACTGATGCTGAAGCTCCAATACTTAGACCTTATGATGTAAAGAGCTGAGACATTGGTAAAGACCCTGATGTTAGGAAAGATTGAAGGTAAAAGGAGAAGTGGGCAGCAGAGGATGAGATGGTTAGATAACATCACCATCTCAAGTGACATGAGTTTGAGCAAACTTGGAGACAGTGGAGGGCAGAGGAGCCCGGTGTGTTCCTCTGGAGTCTACAGGATAAAAAAGAGTTGGACACAAGTTAGCAACTGAACAACAAGTGTCAGAATCTCTTGAGATTATGTTACACGTGAAGCTAATGCGGTAATACTTGACCCAGTAAATGCTCAGAAAGCATCACTATGATTAATCTGAATCAGAAAATCCATGTGATTACTTTCACATCATCATGATCACTCCTTTGTTTTGATATCTGTGAACTTCTGATTTTGATTTCATTCATTCAAGAAGTATTTGAAGGAATATGAGTCATTGATTTAAGTATTGGGGATATGAATAGACAAAACAGATATGATTTTTCACCTTCCCTGAATTATATACTTTAGTAGGAGAGACAAAGAGTAAAGAAGATAAATAGGAAAATATATGGTATGGGAAAGACTGAAGGTGGGAGGAGAAGTCAGAAGGAGAAGGGGACGACAGGGGATGAGATAGTTGGATGGCATCACCAACTCAATGGACATGAGTTTGAGTAGGCTCCAGGAGTTGGTGATGGACAGGGAAGCCTGGTGTGCTGAAGTCCATGAGATTGCAAAGAGTCAGACACTACTGAGCAGCTGAACTGAACTGAATGGGTGGGCAGGAAACTGCCCAGAGAAAGAATATCTGAGTAAGAACATGTGAATAAAGGTCCAAACCATAAGGATGTGTTTGGAGGAGATCCAGGCATAGGGAAGAGCAAGTGCAATAGCTCTGAGACAGGAGAATGCTTAGCAAGTTCAAGAAAAACAACGTGGAGGGTGTTGTGAAATGTTTTTATATCCATAGAAACCTGCAAGTTTTATCAGGTAGATCTATTTAACAAATCCTCAGGGATTCAGCCTTCTTCTAGTTCATTGCTGTTTCTAGGGAATAGCCTTTATCCTCAGAATCTAAGACAACCCTACTTGTATTCTAGAGCCCAGGCTTAGCGGAAGAGAAAAAATGCGGCAAAGGATGCGCAGTAATTGTACCATAGGGAAAGTTCCCAGAGGCTGCCACAGCAAATGTCTGCTTGCTGCTAAGCTGCTAAGTTGCTTCAGTCATGTCCGACTCTGTGTAACCCCACAGACGGCAGCCCACCAGGCTCCTCCATCCATGGGATTTTCCAGGCAAGAGTACTGGAGTGGGGTGCCATTGCCTTCTCCAAATGTCTGCTTCAGTTCAGTTCAGTTCAGTTGCTCAGTCGTGTCCGACTCTTTGCGACCCCATGAATCGCAGCACGCCAGGCCTCCCTGTCTATTCACCAACTCCCGGAGCTCACTCAGACTCAAGTCCATTGAATCAGTGATGTCATGCAGCCAACTTATCCTCTGTCATCCCCTTCTTCTCCTGCCCCCAATCCCTCCCAGCATCAGAGTCTTTTCCAATGAGTCAAATGTCTGCTTACGTGTCACTAAATAATGCTTAGTAACCTTCCTGCATTTCATTACACGGGAGGCTGGGAAATCCACTCTTCTTTTATGGGAAACGATTTGCATAGCTAAGACTTTAATCATTATGGAAGAAGGAGTGAAATATTTGGGGGACAACTAGTAGTCTCTGCTGCCTTCTACCTCACTTCCTTATGAACAGAGAACAGGATGATGAACTTTAAAAGATACTGGTGATGTTTTCTTTTAAGTCATCTGTGTGTAACAAATAAGATCACCAACTCAAAAAAAGTTAAGACAATGCAACAATATTTGAAAATTAGAAAACATAGTTTGATTTTTACAAGTGATGTCTACATTTATGGGCTTAGCTCAGTTATTCTGCCTCTGAGAGAGATACCTCCTTGTGCCTCCTACACAATATTTTTGCCCTACCAGTCAACTAAAGAAATAGAAAAATCACTCCACGGAATTCTCTAAAGTAAGTGAAGCTTTGTCATATATATAAAAATGGATTTGTTAGAATAAAGTGAAGAAAAAAATGCTATGTTCTCATTATATCTCCTTTTAAAGAAAGAAAATAAAAGGAGCATAAAAAGCACATAATCAGCTTCAACTATTCTAGGAAATTAATTTTAGATATCAACTGAGTACTTTCCTAGAAAGTCGGGCTTTTGACATTCATTAAAATATGTGACAAAATTAAAAAGGAATACTGTTTCTTCTTTCTTTTGTAAGTGTGAGTGAAATACAATAAACTGAGAGGTCTCTTCAAGACCTTTTAATTTAACAAAACAAAGTATTGTACAAGTTTCTCTTTTAGTTGAAAACTGTCGAAGTGAATAGTTTTGACTTCTGGTTTCTGATGAAGAGGGACACCCAGAGAAGCCATCAGATAAGCTCAGATTTGGTATTGCTGCCTGGATGAGAGGTAGAAGAACCAGCCATCTCCTAAGAAAGCTATTATATCTGACAGATGCTCATTCTCAATTTTGTAAATTCAAATGGTGTATAGAAGATTCAGATAAGCATCTAAACTTCTGTTTCATTTCTTAAATCTACTGAGCCTGAACTCTGAACTTCTTTGAGATTTACCCATTCACAACTCATTTTTTTTCCCTTCATTGTATTTTAGAAAAAGAGATTGGCCTTTTCATGACCTAGTTGACTTCCCAGTCTCCAACTCAAGTCTTATTCTCCATTTAATTCCATCAAACCTAACAGAACCCTGAAACTCATGTTTTGAATGCTCCACTAGTGTTTAAACATTTTCTGTTCATTTCCCCAGTTGTTGGTAATTCTTTTTCTAGAAGGTCTATAATTTGGGGGTGAAGTGAAATTGTTTGTTTTTTCTAAAAACATTCTCAGCTCTTAGGAGTCCTATAATTGAATAAGTCTTGCAATAGAATCAATTCTTGGAAAGGTTTTTTTTAATGACTTGCTTTATTGCTCTTGTTTTGCTGTTGATGTAAAAGACCCAAACCCCAAATTTAGGTTCAATAATGTTCAATTGTCACAGATTATATTGTAATAGCTCTGCACAAAAAAACCTATAAAACAAAGTGTATTCTTGTACAATGCTTAGTCAGCCACCCTGTTAGTAGTTACCAGACCTTTTTTCTTTTCTTTTCCATTAGCATGAACATTTTATCTTTATCACATTACCACATTGAGAGTTACATAGAATTAGCATTAAGTTAGTCTTTTTGACCATAGAAGACTCCCCCCACCCTCTCACATCTTTTGACTTTTTTTCTTTTTTTTAAAAATATAAATTTATTTATTTTAATTGGAGGTTAATTACTTTACAATATTGTATTGGTTTTGCCATACATCAACATGAATCCCCCACAGGTATACACATGTTCCCCATCCTGAACCCCCCTCCCGCCTCCCTCCCCATACCATCCCTCTGGGTCATGCCAGTGCACCAGCCCCAAGCATCCACTTTTGACTTTTTTTCAATCATTCTTTGTCAATTTGATTAAAGCGTCTTTTAAGGACTGTTGAACCACAATGTGGTATTTCCAATAAATGCTGTTATTAGAATTTGTGCCTGGTTGAGATGAGTTTAATGTGCATTGTTTAAACATAGCACACTTAAGTTGATGGCTATTTACAGAAAGCTTGTTGATCAACAGTGTTTGTCTTTAGAGAGAATTGCATTTAAGTGCATTAGTTGACGTAGCTCTGAATGCATCAATGGTTGGATGTTAGCATTTATAAAGAGTAAAATGTTGTGCTCCCTCAACCTCATGTTTCACATACTTGTCATGGTGAGCAATTACTTCTTTCCCATTTTGGTATTAGTGATAGTGTAATTTTGTGAAATATTTTCTCTTTCTTATTACTGGAGTAGTGCATATCCATCAAGGGGATTTTGGAGAATTCAGTAAAGTTCAAAGAAGAAAATAATAGGTTCTTACCACTCAGAAAAAAATATGGCTAACATTAATGAAATACTGTAATTTTTAGGACATATTTGCACTTCTGAATCACTTTATGTTTGTCTTTGTTTAAAAATACCATTTCTCTTATTATACAGTTTTTTGTTCCATAGAATCAAGCAGACTACTTTGGTTTAAATCCTAACTCTGACACTTACCATCTGTATTCATTTGAGCAAGCTTCCTACCACCTCTATTAATTTGAGTGTTTCCTGAACTCTGTGATTGTAAATGGGAATAAAATAGACCTATTTTATAGTTATTATAAAAATATGTGAATTATTAAATCATTAAATGCTACAAATAACTAATTAAAATATTGTTTGATATGCTAAATGCTTACTTGTTTGCTTTTAAAACAACTGTAGTTATAATTTTATATTCTACTAGGCAAAAGGATATAATTAATCTTTGCCTCCAACACTGGTGTTATATAAAGGATTATTCAATATCCATTCACTCTTTCTAATCTTGGACAATTGAAACACTACTCACCTAGCCGTTCTTGTTGATAGGCATGAACAATGAAATATCAGTGAAAGTTGTTAGGTGGGATTTCTGGAGGAAATCTCTGTCCCTAGCTATCTGCCTTTCTTCTCTTTCCTGGGATATGGTCACGATGACTAGAGCTCCAGCAGTCCTCCTGGATCCAAAGGCAAGACGGTGGAGGAGAAAGACTTAAGGACTCTAGACTCAGGACTGTAGAACCTCCACACTGGCTTTGTCTACCAACTTCTGGACTCCTTTTACGTAAGAGAGAAATAAGCCCGGATTTCAGTTACTAACTTTAGAAAGTAATCTCTAACGAATACATTGGATAGCCTGTGCATGAGATTTTAAATCCTTTTTCATAACCTTTTAAACTGTTTGTCTGACAATAGTTAGTACCCCTTACAGAGTGCCATAGGAAGAAAGCTACCTATGATGTCTGAAATTGTCATCTATTAGCATTGTGTTACTGTAATTTTGTCTCAAGTTCTAACAGGAATTCATAGTGGAAAGAATTAATCCTGTCTTACTAGCAGTAAGTACTGATATTTGCCTCAGCTCTTAGATCTTAAATTAAAATTTTTCACAAAAGTCTTTTTTAATTATTGAACATTTCCAAAGAAAATTTGTGAAATCATCATGTATCTTGAAATCTGATAGTGATGAGTATCTCATTAAAAGGGGATTAATTTTAGAGAAAACATTTGATGAACATCAATTCACTTAATTTCTAAAGTGTACAGTATATTATTATTGAGTATCAGTCAGTCAGTCAGTTCAGTAGCTCAGTCGTGTCCGACTCTTTGTGACTCCATGAATTGCAGCACTCCAGGCCTCCTTGTCCATCACCAACTCCTGGAGTTCACTCAGACTCACGTCCATCAAGTCGGTGATGCCATCCAGCCATCTCATCCTCTGTTGTCCCCTTCTCCTCCTGCCCCCAATCCCTCCAAGCATCAGGGTGTTTTCCAATGAGTCAACTCTTCTCATGAGGTGGCCAAAGTACTGGAGTTTCAGCTTTAGCATCAGTCCTTCCAATGAACATCCAGGACTGGTCTCCTTCAGAATGGACTGGTTGGATCTCCTTGCAGTCCAAGGAACTCTCAAGAATCTTCTCCAACACCACAGTTCAAAAGCATCAATTCTTCGGCACTCAGCTTTCTTCACAGTCCAACTTTCACATCCATACATGACCACTGGAAAAACCATAGCCTTGACTAGATGGACCTTTGTTGGCAAAGTAATGTCTCTGCTTTTCAATATGCTATCTAGGTTGGCCATAACTTTCCTTCCAAGAAGTAAGCATCTTTTAATTTCATGGCTGCAGTCACCATCTGCAGTGATTTTGGAGCCCCCCAAAATAAAGTCTGACACTGTTTCTACTGTTTCGCCATCTATTTCCCATGAAGTGATGGGACCAGATGCCATGATCTTCATTTTCTGAATGTTGAGCTTTAAGCCAACTTTTCCACTCTGCTCTTTCACTCATTTTCTTTCTTTTTTTTTTTTGTTTAACTGTGTATGGATGATGATTCAACATCATCATTTATTTTATTTTATTTTTTGACTTTATTTTACTTTACAATACTGTATTGGTTTTGCCATACATTGACATGAATCTACCACGGGTGTACATGCATTCCCAAACATGAACCCCCCCTCCCACCTCCCTCCCCATAACATTGTGCACCAGCCCTAAGCATGCTGTATCCTGCGTCGGACATAGACTGGCGATTCGATTCTTACATGATAGTATACATGTTACAATGCCATTCTCCCAAATCATCCCACCCTCTCCCTCTCCCTCTGAGTCCAAAAGTCCGTTATACACATCTGTGTCTTTTTTGCTATCTTGCATACAGGGTTGTCATTGCCATCTTTCTAAATTCCATATATATGTGTTAGTATACTGTATTGGTGTTTTTCTTTCTGGCTTACTTCACTCTGTATAATCAGCTCCAGTTTCATCCATCTCATCAGAACTGATTCAAATGTATTCTTTTTAACGGCTGAGTAATACTCCATTGTGTATATGTACCACCGCTTTCTTATCCATTCATCTGCTGATGGACATCTAGGTTGTTTCCACTCATTATTAGAGAAATGCAAATCAAAACCACAATGAGGTACCACTTCACACCAGTCAGAATGTCTGAGATCCAAAAATCTGCAAGCAATAAATGCTGGAGAGGGTGTGGAGAAAAGGGAACCCTCCTACACTGTTGGTGGGAATGCAAACTAGTACAGCCACTATGGAGAACAGTGTGGAGATTCCTTAAAAAATTGCAAATAGAACTACCTTATGACCCAGCAATCCCACTGCTGGGCATACACACCGAGGAAACCAGAATTGAAAGAGACACATGTATCCCAATGTTCATCGCAGCACTGTTTATAATAGCCAGGACATGGAAACAACCTAGATATCCTCTTTCACTTTCATCAAGAGGCTCTTTAGTTCCTCTTCACTCTCTGCCATAAAGGTGGTGTCATCTGCATATCTGAGGTTATTGGTATTTCTCCTGGCAATCTTGATTCCAGCTGGTGCTTGTTATAGGTACTGTGTTATGCAACAGATTTCTAGAGCTTAATCATCTTGCTTGACTGACACTTTATTCCCATTGATTAACGACTTCCCATTTCCTCTTCCACTCTCTAGCAACTACCATTTCATTCGTTGATTCTATGAACTTGACTGCTTTAGAGATCTCACATAAGTTGGAATCTCATATAAGTGGAATCATACACTATTTTGTCTTTCTGTAATTAGCTTGTTTCGCTAAGCATAAGGTCCTCAAGATTTATGCATGTTGTAGCATATTGTAAAGTTTCCTTTTTTTTTTTTTAAAAAAAAAAGGCTGAATAGTTAGTATTCCATTGTATGTGTATACCATAGTTTCTTTACCCATTTGTTTGTCAGTGGACATTTAGGTTATTTCAGTATCTTGGGTATTATGAACACTGTTGCAATGAACACGGAAGTGCTGATATCTCTTCAAGATCCTGATTGTAATTCTTTTGGATAAATATCTAGAAGTAAGATTGCTAGCTCATGTGGCATTTCTAATTTTATTTATTTATTTTTTGAGTAAACTGCGTGGTGTTTGGGTTCCAATAGTTCAACTTCTTTACCGATACTTGTCTTTTGCTTTTTGGCTAATACCCTTCCCGACAAGTATGAGGTGATAGCTCATTGTGGTTTTCATATGCATTTCCCTGATTATTAGTGATGTTAAACACTTTTTAATATGCCTGTTGCCTATTTGTATGGTTTCTTTGGAGAAATTACCATTTAAGTCTTTAGCCAATTTGTAATAGGATTATTGTTAGTTATTATTCCTGTTATTGTTGTTGCCATCATTTTACCTCTGAGTTGTATGAGTTCCTTACATATTTTGGAAACTAATTCATTATAAGATATATGTTTTCCAGCTATTCTCCCATTCCATAGTCTTTTTACTCTATTATTTTCTTTGCAATGCAGAAAATTTTTAGTTTAGTATAGTCCCTCTTGTTTATTTTTGCTTGTGTTGCCTTTGCTTTTGTTGATTTCATATCCACGAATTTTTGTCAATGCCAATGTCATGAAACTGTTTCTGTATTCTTCTACAAGTTTTATAGCTTGGAGTCTTATACTTAAGTCTTTAATCGATTTTGAGTTGGTTTGTGTATGTGGTGTTAGATTAAGGTCCAGTTTCAGTCTTGTGTGTGGTATGGAGTTTTCCCAGCACCATTTGTTGACAGAGAGACTACCGTTTCCTTTTGTGTATTGGCACCCTTGTCGAATATCAGATGACCATATATATGTGTGTGGATTTTTTTCTGAGCTCTCAATTCTTTTTGTTGGTCTACATGTCTGTCTTTAGCAGTGCCATGCTTTTTTTTCCATTATTAATGTAGTGTTGATAATATATTTTGAAATGAGGAAGTGTGATATTGCTAGCTCTGTTCTCTCTAATTTGTACATTTATGGTCTTTGTGGTTCCCTATGAATTTTAGAATTTTTTCCTATTTTTGTGAAAATGTCTTTGGGATTTTGATAGGGATTGCATTGAATCTGTATATCATTTTGAGTAGGATGGATATTTTAACAATACTAGATCTTCCAGCTTATGAACATGAGATGTCTTTCCATTTATTTGTCTCTTCTTTAATTTCTTTCATCAGTGTTTTATAGTTTTTAGTGTACAAACCTTTTACCTACTTAGCTTATTCCTACATATTTTTTATTTTCTTTTTTTTTAAATGAGATTGCTTTCCTAATTTCCTTTTCAAATAGTTCATTGTTAGTGTATAGAATTTCAACTGGTTTTTGTATGTTAATTTTGTATCCTGCAGCTTTACTGACTGTGTTTATTAGTCTAACAGTATTTAGGAGTCTTTAGGGTTTTCTATATACAAGATCATGTCATCTGGAAACTGAGAAAATTTTGCTTCTTTCTTCATGATTAGGATGCCTATTGTTTTTTGTTGACTAATCACTCTGGCTAGAACTTCTAGAACTAGGTTAGAGAGAAGTGGCAAGTGTAGATATCTTTGTCATGTTCCTGATTTTAGAGGAAAAGTATGCAATTTTATACCACTGAGGTTGATTCTGGCCAATGCTTTTTTAGAATTTATTAAAATGATCTTGTGATATTTATCCTTTTTTCCTGTTAATAGGGTGGAAGTGAAAGTTTCTCAGTCATGTCCAACTCTTTGTGACCCCATGGACTATGAAGTCAATGGAATTCTCCAGGCCAGAATACTGGAGTGGGTAGCCTTTCCCTTCTCCAGGGGATCTTCCCAACCCAGGGATCAAACCCAGGTCTCCCAGGGATCAAACTCAGGTCTCCCACATTGCAGGCAGATTCTTTACCAGCTGAGCCACAAGGGAAGTCCTAATGTTTCAGTTCAGTTAGTTCAGTTCAGTCGCTCAGTCATGTCCGACTCTTTGCGACCCCATGAATTGTAGCACGCCAGGCCTCCCTGTCTATCACCAACTCCCGGTGTTCACCCAAACTCACATCCATCAAGTTGGTGATGCCATCCAGCCATCTCATCCTCTGTCGTCCCCTTTTCCTCCTGCCCCTAATCCCTCCCTGCATTAGAGTCTTTTCCAATGAGTCAACTCTTCGCATGAGGTGGCCAAAGTACTGGACTTTCAGCTTTAGCATCAGTCCTTCCAAAGAACACCCAGGGCTTATCTCCTTTCACATCAATTGATTTGTTAATGTTGAACCATCATTGAATCTCAAGGATAAATACCGCTTAGTCATGGTACATAATTTTTTTTAATATGCTTAGATTTAGATTTCTAGTATTTTTTTGGGTAGATTTTTGCATGTATATTCATCAGGGATATTTACCTGTGTTTTTCTTTTCTTGTGGTATCTTTATCTGGCATTGGTATCAGGGTAATGATGGCCTCAAAAAACGAGTTTGGAAATATTCTTTTCTCTTAAATTTTTGGAAGAGTTTTTTTCTACCATTTTATTTTCATCAGGTTTCCATTTTATATCTTTGTCTCTCATTATACACGTAGAGACACACATTCCTGTTCCTTTTGACTGCATGGAAACTTGCTGAGTAGTATGTGTGTGTGTGTGTGAAAAGCAGTACATTTGCTGTGGTACTGAATCAAATCCCAGATATATGTTTTTGAGTTCTTATAATAAAAGTTAATGGTCTTGGCAGTTGAATGTTCGGCCTATCTGAGAGGACAATAGCACGTGGAGAGAACAAATAAGCATGACCATTATAGCTACCTTTGGATTCCTCTGCCAGAAATATGATTTTTCGGAAGTTCTTTGTCATATGAACTATTGTAACCATTGTTGACCATCTATAAATAGGAATGTGTAAATAATTTAATATCTAAAGATTTTTGCCTAAAGTGTTCTCTTTTAAGAAAAGTGATTCTTCACTTAGTCAACTTATATTACTCTTGCACCATCAGTATTACCACTATAAAATGCATTTCCTCTGTAGTATTTATCTTTAAGTGAAACTACTGCAAATGGGACTTATAGGTTGCTCACCTCATGTGATATGAGCAAATTAAGGTCACTTTCCCTCTCCATTTTTGTTCCTTTTTGCAATTGCCATATAGCAGGCCAAAATGAAAAGGAAAGAAGGAAAGCAAAGAAAAGGCCAGTGGAAGTGCCCTTTTGGGACATAAGCTTGATTTACTTAGGGAACTATTTGATATGCCTTAATGCTACCATTAATATCATGTTCATTCATTTAGAGGAAAAAACAACAACAGCTCTAGGTTAAAAGTATATTCATATTTATTTCCTTCTATGACAAACTAAAAAAGTGTATCTTTTTAAAATGGAGAAAAATTGTTTTCAACCTTTAGGGGATATTTATCAATTCTCTGAGAAAAGTTACTAACTTTTTAAAAGAAAAAACATGCATAAATGTTTAAAAAATTCCTGTATTGTGATGTTAACTTTGTTTAAAAATTCCTCTTCATTTAGAAGAAATAGTTATATCTATATATTTCACAGAAGTTTACTAAAAGGTTCTGTGAGAAAAGCACGGGTATATTTTCAGGAAATTTTTCCCCCAAATAGCTTTCCTCTTTGTCCATGGAATTCTCCAAGCAAGAATACTGGCGCGCATAGCCATTCCCTTTTCCAGAGAATCTTCCCAACCCAGGGATCAAATCTGATCTGCACTGCAAATCCTTTACTGTCTAAGCCAACAGGGAAGCCCAGAAATACCTTCAGTTCAGTTCAGTCACTCGTGTCCGGCTCTCGGAGACCCCATGAATTGCAGCACGCCCGGACCCCCTGTCCATCACCAACTCCCGGAGTTCACCCAAACCCATGTGCATTGAGTCGGTGAGGCCATCAAGCCGTCTTATCCTCTGTTGTCCCCTTCTCCTCCTGCCCCCAAGCCCTCCCAGCATCAGGGTTTTTCCAGTGAGTCAGCTCTTTGCATGAGGTGGCCAAAGTACTGGAGTTTCAGCTTTAGCATCAGTCCTTCAAATGAACACCCAGAACTGGTCTCCTTTAGGATGGACTGGTTGGATCTTCTTGCAGTCCAAGGGACTTGCAAGAGTCTTCTCCAATACCACAGTTCAAAAGCATCAACTCTTCAGCACTCAGCTTTCTTCACAGTCCAACTCTCACATCCATACATGACCACTGGAAAAACCATAGCCTTGACTAGATGGACCTTTGTTGGCAAAGTAATGTCTCTGCTTTTGAATATACTTTCTAGGTTGGTCATAACTTTCCTTCCAAGGAGTAAGCGTCTTTTAATTTCATGGCTTCATTTGCCATCTGCAGTGATTTTGGAGCCCCAAAAAATAAAGTCTGACACTGTTTCCACTGTTTCCCCATCTATTTCCCATGAAGTGATGGGACCAGATGTCATGATCTTCATTTTATGAATGTTGAGCTTTAAGCCAACTTTTCCACTCTCCTCTTTCACTTTCATCAAGAGGCTTTTTAGTTCCTCTTCACTTTCTGCCATAAGGGTGATGTCATCTGCATATCTGATGTTATTGATATTTCTCCCAGCAATCTTGATTCCAGCTTGTGCTTCTTCCAGTCCAGCGTTTTTCATGATGTACTCTGCATATAAGTTAAATAAGTAGGGTGACAATATACAGCCTTGACATACTCCTTTCCAATTTGAAACCAGTCTGTTGTTCCATGTCCAATTCTGACTGTTGCTTCCTGACCTGCATACAGGTCTCTCAAGAGGCAGGTCAGGTAGTCTGGGATTCCCATCTCTTTCAGAATTTTCCACAGTTTCTTGTGATCCACACAGTCAAAGGTTTTACCTTGCATGATTTAAAGAAGGAGAATTGGATAGTAATGATATTATATCTTACTAGAAAAAAAAGTCAAGATAAAATTTAATGGAACAAGGTGGATCTCTATTGGTTGCCTAATATAAAGAGAAGTAGTGAATCAGGACTGTATTTGGCTGCAAGAAGAAGTAAGCTTGGAGTTTTCCTTGTGACTCAGGTGGTAAAGAATCTGCCTGCATTGCAAGAGACCTGGGTTTGATCTCTGGGTTGAAAAGACCCCCTGGAGAAGGGAATGGAAACCCATTCCAGTATTCCAGCCTGGAAAGTCCCATGGACAGAGGAACCTGGTGGGGTACAGTCCATGGGGTCGCAAAGAGTCAGACACTACTGAGTGACTAACTCTTTCACTGTTTCACTTTTTTGCAAGTAAACTTGACTACTATGGCTTAAATATGTTTTATTCTCACAAAATAGGATATCTGGAGGTTGATAGCTCATATTAGTAGTTCTTGATAATTTTTTCAGAGGTGCATATTATTTTCATCTGTGCGTTCTCCATGTGTTGTATTTTGTTCTCATAATTATTACCCGTGTGCCAAGTTGCTTCAGTCATGTCCAACTCTTTGCGATGCTATGGGCCATAGCTATTCTGTCCATGGAATTCTCCAGGCATGAGAACTAGAGTGGGTTGCCATTTCCTCCTCCAGGGGATCTTCATGACCCATGGATTGAACCTGTGTCTCTTACATCTCCTACATTGGCAGGCAGACTCTTTACCACCAGTGCCAACTGGGAAGTCCATAGTTATTACATTATAATCCCCAAATGGCTGCTGGACCTCAAAGCATTTTATCCACATTTTAGGTACGGGTGAAGGGGAAAAACAATGGTGAAAGGGGGAAAAGAGAGAGAGAGATACATCAGCTGAGAGTGTCCCTTTTACTGGGGAAACAAAAATCTTTCTGGAAACCTTACCCAGGAGTTTTCTTTAGATTTTATTGGTTAGGACTATGAACTGTGGTGTTGGAGAAGACTCTTGAGAGTCCCTTGGACTGCAAGGAGATCCAACCTAGTCCATTCTGAAGGAGATCAACCCTGGGATTTCTTTGGAAGGAATGATGCTAAAGCTGAAACTGCAGTACTTTGGCCACCTCATGCGAAGAGTTGACTCATTGGAAAAGACTTTGATGCTGGGAGGGGTTGGGGGCAGGAGGAGAAGGGGACAACAGAGGATGAGATGGCTGGATGGTATCACTGACTTGATGGACGTGAATCTGAGTGAACTCTGGGAGTTGGTGATGGACAGGGAGGCCTGGTGTTCTGCAATTCATGGAGTCGCAAAGAGTCAGACACTACTGAGCGACTGAACTGAACTGAACTGATGCCATGTTTTACTTTTAGCTGCAATAGAAAGTTCTGTAGTAGGAAAGTTAAGAGAAGAGATGATTGGGATGATATTTAGTGAGCCTACTGAACAGATTAACTTTCACCCTTGATACCAAGCAAAATTATGTACTAAAGAAGAAATGTTCCTGAACCTATATTCAAATCTTCTAAATATCACTTATATAAATAAATACTCAATATAACTTTTAATCCAACAATAAATATCTATTATTTGTCCTTTCTCAATAACTAACTTGATTCTGAAATTAAAATAATTAATATATTACTAGAGTAAGTTAGAAAATTTGACTCTATGTCAAATGATAATCACAACTATTACTAGGTACCTAAAATATGCCAGATATTTTAAATTATTAAATAAATAAAATTATTAAAATAAGGGGGTATTTGTATATCTAGTTGTAATACAAAAAAAATTGATCTAGAGACATTAAATAACTTGCCTAACACCCATAGCTTAAAGAAGTGGACTTTGGATTTCAACCTAGTGCTGACTCAGAGCTAACAGCTGACTTCCATATCAATTTTATTGAGTAATGAACACTACAAATTAGTGATACATTTAACACAATTTGATTGCATAAAGATTATTTTGTTTCAGACCATCACTTATACTTAGACCCAGTTCTGAACTGGACCTTTTAAAATTTCTACATCTCATTTAAGCCGTATCTTTTATAACTTTATCCTCTTTTATAGAGAGATGTCATTTTACTCTACCTTAAAATCACATATTAGTAAAGATCAATAAGAAACATGGAGTTTACATTTAATTTGGTTCAAAGACTCAAGTTATAAGAATAACACTTCTGTGAAAGAATTTCAGAGATCCTATGACACAAGGAAAGGGTTTTTATTTGTTTTATTCTTAGCTGCAGAAGAATGCTGTAATTTCCTCTTGTCAAATGGGTATAATTCCATTAATATGACCAGGACTTAACCCAAACTGGGAATATTGGGAATCAATATCCTCTTTTTTTTTTTTTTTGCTTAGTCTAAAAACTTTGCATTAATCTTTGACTTTTTTTTTTCACAGTTTGTATTTGATCTGCCAACAAATCTTAACTCTACTTTCAAAATATATTAAAACTCAATCATTTATCTCCACTATCCACTGCTTCCATCCTGTTCCAAGTTACTGCTTTCTCTATCTGAATTACTGCAGTAGCTTCTTAAATGACTTTCCTGTTTTTACCCTTGACCCTCACCCTTCTGTCCTCAAAAGAGAAACTAGAACGATCTAGTTAAAACGGAAATGAGACCATGTCACCCCTCTGCTTTCAACCTTCAGCAGCCCCATCCCAAGCACTATAAAAACCAATCTTTACAGCCTGAAAAGCCCTGTGTAATCTAGCCCACAGTGATTCTTTGATCTTACCTTCTCCCTTTCTTTCCTTCTCTTTGCTTTAGCTGTAAGGGCTGCTTTCAACGTCTTAAACTAGTCAGGTATTGTCCCATCTCAGGGCCTTTGCATTGCTTTTCCTTCTATCTGGGCTGTTCTTTCCCAGGTATTGGCATTTCTAACTCTGTTATTTCTTTTAGGTCCTTACTCAAAATCCATGTCTACCAGTAGGCTTTTCCTGTACCTTATTAAAAATTTCAATACTCTTCCTTTAATTTTATATTTACCTTTGTACCTTTGGTACAATATCAAACATTCTATCTCATGCTGAAAAGCGGACATTTTAATCTGTTTGTCTTCTACCTAGTCCAAGTTCTTAGCACCTTCTAAGAACATAAAAGATTCCCAATAAATATTTGTTGATAGAATGAACAAACAAGTGAATGAATGAATGTGCAAGTCAATAAAAAATCAATCTGTTAGTATTTAAGTTTTTCTCAGCTTGTTAGTTAAAATCTCTGTGGCTATTAAACCATTTACATGATTTAAAAAAAAATTGTTGTATTTGTTATACCTCAATATCAATATTAACTGTCTAGAGAGGATGTAGTATATTATTTTAGATCCTTGATTCTGAGATTTCATTTTGACCTTGAAATCTTTTAGTTAGTGAAACTGGAAGGATGTTCTAGAACTTTTATATGACTTTTGAAAACTCTGCCATGGATTACATTTCTGCTTTTTTTCAGGATTTATTTTAGCTTGTTAAAATATTTTGTGTTAATTATTTTATACTTTCATTTTTATTATGCAAAATTATTCAGAATAAAACATGCATATTCTAAAAAAAAGGGTAACATGCGGACAGTGTTGCAAAACTCCAGGTGGGAGCTGTGACTGTCATGTAAAAATGACATATGTAAAAGTTATAAAATATACAACTGAAGTGTTTGAAGGAGAAAGGTGTCATTTGGGGGAGATTTATTCTCAAAGTCATAAGGAAAAAAATGGGAAGGGATCCCACCTGTTTCTTCTAGAGGTTCTCATTGCATTGCCATGTTTAATGGCAATTTATGTGCTGTATTACAAACAATTTAAATTTTTTAAAAAAAGGCAAGCGCTTACCTTCTGGAAAATAGACCAGTTAGAAAAATGATGCACAGTTGCAGAGTTAAATCTGTTCATTTTGCCATTAGAACCACTGAAGTTCACAAACAGTGAAATGGGAAGGCACATAAAAGAAGTCCTTCTTTTGATTTGCCTGACATATGTAAAAAAAAAATCTTTAAAAATATACACATTTATTCTTTTTCAAGATAAAATTAATCACTAGTAAAAATGCACACATTTTAAGTGTACAATTTCATGACTTTTGACAAATGCACACAGCCACCCATGTGAAGAACAGACATTGCCATCATCCCAGAAAGTATCTTCAAGTCTTTTCCCTGTGAATCTTCTCCTTTATCCAGAGACACATACTTTTTGATTTTTAAAGCTGTTGATTTAGTTTTATATAATATTGTCCTTTGCATTAATGGAACTGTGTTTTATTTTCAGTTTATTCTGCTAAGCATAACGTTTGTTAGACTTATTCATGTTGTGTCTATCAATATATTTTTTATTGCCAAATAATACTCCACTGCATAAACATACTAAAATTTGTCCATTCCCTTCTTGATGGAATTTGAGTTTCCAGTTTTTGCTACTTATGAGTAAAGCTTAGTGAATATGTGTTTATATTTTTTGATAAAAGTCTAGGGACAGAATTTCTAAAACAGAGAACAAGGTCATATTTATAATTTTATAAGAAAGTGTCAAAACTTTCTGCAAAGTCGGGGTATTATTTTATACTTCAAACTATCTATTTATTATCGTTTTTAAAACCAAATAGACTTGTGCCATTTTTAACAGAAGAAGGTCATTTGAGGAGCTTAGATTAGGTGCCAATGTCATGCTTTACATACATTAAGTGGTGTCTGAATACCTACAGTATTTATTTTCTCCTGAGAAAGAAAATTGCCATGTTTCTGATTTTCTGATGATCAGCTATGACACAGAATGTTTTACAAGTCTGCATATCAAAAGAGTAGCTTAATAAGTAAGCTACTTATTAAGTAAGTAATAAAACCACCCACTTCATAAATAAGAAGATAAGGAAGTTCTAGGGGCTTCCCTGGTGGCTCAGTGATAAAGAATCCACTTACCAATGCAAGGGACACAGTTTCCATCCTTGGTTAGGGAAGACCCCGCATGCCTCAGGACAGCTAAACCTGAGCACCACAACGACTGAACCAGTGCTCTGGAGCCCCTGCTGCACAACAGGAGAATCCACCACAAGGAGAAACCCACACACTGGAGCTGGAGAGTAAGCCCTGCTCTCCACACCTGGAGAAGGTCTGCATGCAGCACCAAAGATCCAGAGCAACCAGAAATAAATAAATAAATCTTTTAAAAATAAATAAAAATACAACTTTACTGGAAAAAGGAAGAAAGTTATAAACTATGGCTATCCTAGAAATTAGTAAGTCTGCTTATAATTTGAGCTCACCATTTCAGTTTTCCCCCCAACTTGTATGTGTGTCTAAATAGATCTATGTAACAGTCTTTATTATTTGTGCTTCTAGGCACTTCTCTAAATTCATTACAGGGTGGATATCACATCCATTCCCTGAATAAACAAAACTCTTCTCCCGTAGGATGCAAGCAGCAGTCTTAAAACCATCTTAATTACATATATGTAAAAAAAAATAAATCCTTAAATAATCTGCTTGTCCCCCCTGTGCAGGGGCCAGGCTAATCTTCTCTGTACTGTTTCAGTTTTAGTAGATGTGCTCCCTATTAAACTTTTAAAATTCACCAAGCCCAAAATATATTGTGACAAACCACCTTTAATTTTTCCCACCCACATTTTATAGATTTTAATATTCTAGGTTTTTCACTCATCAAAAAATTTTTAAGAGTTTTATTTAACATCTTAAAGAGCATAAAAATTTCTGAAACCCCTCTACCTCTTTGAAAAAAGGAGTTATATTTTGAAAGAAGTTTAAGAGGAGCTCCATTCTAGAAGAACTTAAAATCAGTTCTGAATTTACTGTCTAGAATACCAGGCAAAAATCCATCATCCTCAACCTTTACAGTAGGTTGTGAAGCTAAAAGTAAGCTTCCTAAAATGCATGTACTTTCACAATCCTATTCTTATTGAAAATGTTTTTTCTCAGAAACATACTTGTGTTTGAGAAAAAACAACTACAGGGCAAAAATTTTTTAGAGGAAGTTGAAAACAGGTACCATGGAAAATATTATTATTGATTTTCTTTTTTATAAATGTGTTTGGCAGTGAATGTGAACTGAGCTGTCCAGTGTAAGCATCCAGAAAATTTTCCCCCATTGGTAATATAGTAGAGTTCTCTTTCAGTAAACATTTGCTTTCGAAAATCATAAAACGTCAGTTTTGGCCAACTGCATCAGTCCTTATTCTGCCATCTGTAAAAAATTTAGTCTTTGCCTTTTTGAATGACCCTTTAAAAATATACAAGACCTAATTCTATCCTTTACTCTCATAAAACTTCCATTGGACTCCAGCGGGAACATTTTAAAGTTAAGTTCTGAGGAGTAAGGACATTTCATAATGCCTTCTTGTGAGAACTTCCCCGGCAGAACTTGGCCAACTCATTCCTCCTGTGAGTGTTCTATGATATTACAAATTTTAGAGCTTCAAAATAGACTCTATCCTTAAAGCACTTATGCTTGTTGCAGATAGATATACACGCACATACATCCACACACACACGCATATGTATACATATTTATCTATCTCAATGTGACCATAAAACTCTAATGTGATGAACATCCGAAGTGGTTGACTCTTGGTACAACTTTGTCCGTCATTCATTGATCAGTAGGTAGGTTTGTTCTTGCTACCTTACCTGTGCTTTTCTAGTGCTTTATTGTAAAAATGAACAAACAAAAAATATTTTATGGATAGTTAGTGTGTGCCAGAGCTAACCTAAAATTCTACATACATTATTTCACTTACTTTTGTGAAGTAGGAATTATCATTCCTGATTCACTGAGGAGAAATAGGATGGCTAAAAATCTACTGAGACTCAAACAGCAGAGCTAGTATCTCTGACTGCAAAGCCAAAGCCCTGGGTCTTAACTGCTGCCTACTTTGCATTATATTGTACTGTTCTTTATACACCCTTTTTAAAACAAACAAAGGGAAGGTCATTGTTTTGAGGGGCCTTGTTTACTTACCTGTCTCTCTAATGAGGACTGACCAGTTTGAGACAGGGTTCTTGTCTTCTTTATCTTTATATTGCTAAAGAAAGATCCGTAGAAATTTAATAAATACATCTTAAATTTAAAAGTTATCTTTCCGATTTAGATTTCACGCCCTGGTGGTGCAGATGTTAAAGCATCTGCCTGCCATGTGGGAGACTTGGGTTCGATCCCTGGATCGGGAAGATCCACTGGAGAAGGAAATGGCAACCCACTCCAGTATTCTTGCCTGGAGAATCCCATGGACGGAGGAGCTTGGTGGGCTACAGTCCACGGGTTGCAAAGAGTCGGACACGACTGAGCGACTTCACTTTCACTTTCACTATGATAGAAAATATAACCCCCCAAATGTCATTCTCAAATCCCAGCATTCAGAAATAACTGAATAAAATTTGATAAATGAGTGAAATCCAAAAAAATATTAGAAACACTTATAGTCTACTTTTGTTTCTAATACATTTGCGTAACAATGGCACACTGTAAGTATTTAATTACTTGATATTAATTAAGCATGGTTAGGGCAGGATGGCTGAAGACTATCATAAAGCTGGTAGATGAAAAAGAGGGAAACAACAAATGTTTCAATGATAAAAGTATTTTAATATTACAATATAAACTTCCGGAAGTAGTAGTTTATTTGAGAATATACATATTTAAGTAAATTCATTTGGAACTCTTAAACTGATCAGAGATATATCAATAGATGAATGGATAAAGAAGTTGTACCATATATACAGACAAACACACTGGAATATTACTTAGCCATAAAAAATGAAATTTTGTTATTTGTGACAGCCTGGATGAACCTAGAGGGTATTATGTTAAGTGAAAGAAGATAGAGAAAGACAAATAGCATATGATCTCACATATATGTGGAATATAAAAACAAAACAAAAAAGACAGACTCATAGATACAGAAAACAAACCAGTGATTGCCAGAGGGGAGGGGGCTGGGGGATATATGGAATAGGTAAATGAGATTGAGATACAAACTTCCATCCTTACAATAAGTAAGTCACAGGAACGTAAGGTACAGCACAGGAAATACAGTCAATAATATAGTAATTCAGTAGGTGGGCAGATTGTAAGTAGATCTATCATGGTGATCTCTTGTAATGTATAAAAAAATTAAATCACTATGTTGTATTCCTGAAACTAACGTGATATTGTATGTCAATTATGACTCAACAAAATTACCTCAGATGAGAAACACATCTCAGGACTAACAAAAAAACAAAAAACAAAAAACTTTTTGTCTGTATGCTGCCTAAATAAGACCTTATGTAAGTGCTGTAATTAAAAGCAGTTTATTGGTGAAAGTCTAGCCCCTAGTGGACAGGACTGTCTGGTACACACCCACATACCAAACTAGTTAGGAACAGCATGAAGAGACACCTGCTTAAAGCTCAAGGGTTTCAGAATGAAATAGTCTTCAAGACTCTTGATGTTCGTATTTTGTTCTTTTATCTTTAATTCATAAAAGAGGCCAAAATTTTATATCTGGCTTATTAGCGCTTCATAGTATTTCAATGAATACTAAGACTTTTCGACTCCAGTCTCAATTATTTTTTTCAAGCAGTGGTTTTCTTGGCTTCTTGGAGAGTGAAAGAATAAAATTTCTTTCCTTCCCTTCCCTTCCTCCCCTTGTTCTGTTCTTTTCACTATTAATAGCTAACATTTAGGCAAAATCCCACGGATAGAGGAGCCTGGTAGGCTGCAGTCCATGGGGTCGCTGAGGGTCCGACACGACTGAGCGACTTCCCTTTCACTTTTCACTTTCCTGCATTGGAGAAGGAAATGGCAACCCACTCCAGTGTTCTTGCCTGGAGAATCCCAGAGACAGGGGAGCCTGGTGGGCTGCCGTCTGTGGGGTCGCACAGAGTGGGACATGACTGAAGTGACTTAGCAGCAGCAGTAGCAGCAATAGGCAACATTACTCTTTTCTTTGAGGATAGATTTAGGTTACACTTATAACTTTATACCCAACACACACACACAGACACATACCCACACATCATAAGTCATCTATTTCTTTAAAAATTAAAAGTACTCTATAGTTACTTTTCTCTTTTATGAGTAACTATGAAATGTGTAAAAAGAGATAAGAATACAAAAATTAAACACTCAAATAAAATAGAGATGAACATACTTTTGTGAATGAAATAACACCTGATATATAGTATCCAGTCAGAAAGCTGTGTTTCTTAAGCTTACAAAATGCTTTTCATTGTAAGTCTTGTCACTAAACATACTCTGTGATTCAGGGAAGCTATAATTAGATTTCTCTAATCATCCTGATGATCTTAGATGTTTGCTTAGTTTTAAAAACTAAACCCAGAAAGACTGAATTTACATTTCAAATATATATTTCAGTATAGCCAATTCTACTCTGTGTGTTCCAGGGCTTATGGAAGAAATCAGTTAGCTGTATAACACTCAGAACTTTTGTCAATGACACGCAAAAAATTAGAAATCTGATAAAATGGTAGCACTGTTTCATACATATTAAGTGGTTAAGAAATACATAAATGATTCACCTTGAAATAAAACCTGATGTTTGCTTGTGGGTGTCAGAAGGGTTGTAGCTTGCGAGTTACTGTGAAGTGGTACAATGAGAATTATCTGAAATCAGATGGCAAGTTCTAATAACAGATGTGAATGGGTGTGGCTCATAACCCAGGCTGGTGAACTGAGGTAGCTGGCAGATGTTTGAGTGTGTTTATGTATTTCTGTGTAGTTTGGATCAACTGGGTGTGTTTTCTGCATTCATCCAGTGTGATTCATGGACAAAATGGTGGAGAAGCAAACATTAAATTTTCCTTATCTTCAAATTGTCTCTACTATGTCAAATGTATCAGAACAAATCCCCATTTTCCAAACAATAGCACAGCTGACTGTATTCTTGAAGACCTAAAATAGAAGAAAAATGACTCATTTGAAATGAGAACTATTTAATGTTTAAGAAATGGTATGAGTCTGTCATACAGAGTGAAGTAAATGGACACGTGGACTCAGTAGGAGGGAGGGTGGGATGAACTGGAAGAGTCGCATTAACATATATACACTACTATGTGTGAAATAGATAGCTAATGGGAAGCTTCTGTGTAGCCCAAGATTTCTGCTCGGTGCTCTGTGATGACCTAGAGGGGTTGGATGGGGTGGGCTGAGAGCGAGGCTCAAGACGGAGGGGTATGTGTACATATAGTTGATTCATGTTGCTGTACAGCAGAAACTAACACAACATTGTAAAACAATTATACTCCAATAATAGAAAAGAATTTGTATGAAACATGGTTTATAAGCAGTTGTAGGTTTTATTAGCTCCTGTGTAGGTATAGGTTTTGGATGCTATCATCATTGGCACAATTAAATTCATTTATTCCATGCTGCTTTAAGTCGTTTTGTGGGTTTGGTACCATGAGAGTTAAGCAGCAATGGTTTTTAGTTCTCTGGAGTTTATGCTTCCTAAAACTCAGCAGAAATCTATTGGGGAAAATGGACTGCAGACATTTTTAAAATTTTAGTTGTTATAGATGTAAAGATGGAACACATAATTTAGATAATAAAGGGAAGGTGGATTTGTCCCTTTGGGGAGTTGGAATTAGTTTTATCAGTGTTAAAATTTTAGATGACTAAAAACAGAAATTTTAAATGGATTTCCAAGTTATAAAAATATAACTATCCATTATTCAGTGCATGTGGTCAAAATAAAATACCATAAAAGAACACTTGATTTTCTCCCCCATATTTATACTTAAGTTCTGAATTCGATAAATCAGTACCCAGATAGCTTCAAAGCCAAAACCCAGAATCATTCTTAATCTCCATCTATCTCTCATCTCCACCTTCACATCCATCCCAAACCTGGCAGCTCTACCTCTAAAATACAGTCAGAATCTGCCCATTTCCACTGTTAGAATCATCTCTCACCTGACTAGCCTCTCAGCAACTCTGTGTTCCTCTTTTTTCTCTTCTATAACCCATTCTCTGCCCAGATGCTAAGGTTACTGTTTAGAATTATAAATTAGACCATATCCTTCCTCATGCTAACCTTCCAATGGCTTCTCATCTTATTTATAATAAACTCTAAGTTTAACCAGTGTCTACAAGGCTCTAAATAATCTTTAGAGCCTTAATCTGGCTCTTATTGTATCTTTGACATCACTTCCCATTTTTGGTTCCTGCCACACACAACTTCTGTGTAGCTGAAACCCTTGTGTTATAAGAAAATTCTATTAGCTACCTTATTTCACACATTGTAGTGTATATATGTTAATGCTACTCTTCCAGTCCATCCCACCCGCCCCTCCCCGCCTACTGTGTGGCCTTCTTTCTGCTCCTTGACACCAGCTCTTCCCTCTGCTGGAAAGTAGTCAACTTAGTTTTCACAGAACAATCTTCTTACTCAGAGCTCAGCTTCCCTACCATGAGCTCGCCCCTGTATCCACCTATTGAATCACCCCATTTTATTTTCCACACCTCTATTACTTTATGTATTTTCTTGATCATTTTGTTTGTATATGTGTTTGTATTTTCTCTAGAACTAATGTTGCATGGGAGGTTAGCTTTCTTGGTCAGTATAATATCCCTGGTATATCTTCTAATGCATGACACTTGGGTACTTAATATATACTTGTGAAATGAATGAATTGAGGTTGAAAAGATAGATGGGGATTTTTTCCATAAAAAATAATCAGAGTTTGTGTTTTATAATGTAAATGATATCAGACTTTAAAAAGTAGTATTGAACCTATGTGGTTACTTCAACCTAATTAATAAGAATTAATGATGGTTAAGCACTCAAAGATGACTTATGTGTCCAACACACTCTCCTAACTCTTTTTTTTTTCATATATCAACTCATTTAATTCTTACAATTACTCTTTTGAGGTAAGCATTATGATCCCAAATCTAAAAGATGGGAAAATTGTGTTCCCAGGGTGTTGCAGGCGGTAGGATTGGGATCTGAACCTAGGCAGTTCTACTAGAAAGTCAGTTGGCTCAGCCATTGTGCTATCTCCATAGAAAGGGCTTCTGATCATGTAGTAAGTCATGCTTTCTTACTATGTAGGCTACTGCTTGGCACCTAGTACAGCCCAGAACCTCTAAGGTTTTTTTTGTTTGTTTGTTTGCTTGTTTGTTTAAGTATAAAAAGGCTAACAATCAGTTGAATATAAGAACTATTACACACAAACTATGACACACAAACACAATAGCAAAGAAAAGAGAGAAAATGATTTTACTGTCCTCTTAAAAGAACCTTAAATATGAAGCAATATATTGATCAGCAATATATGGATTTTTTTTTTTTTTTTTGGTAAATAACCAGTCAAGCTTACTCTGGATCAGGCATTGACTATCTTTTTTTTTTTTTTTTTTAATCTGACTTATAGTATTAGGAAAGACATCTGGAAAGTGGCTTGAAATTTGTTTTAGAACTCATGATGCCAACCTTACTAGAGGCTAACAGTGCAGAAACAAAACAAACAAGCATGCAAAACCACTGTGACTTTCAGGAAGTACAGTAGAAGGAAAGTACTGGATAGAAACACATCTCTGATTGACAAAGGAATGCCAAAGCCTGGGGAGGAACTAGAATCTACTGAGTCAAAGCACAGTGCAAGGAATCAGAGGATAAAACTCTTGTCTTTCTACTTCAGCTTACAATAAGCCAACTGTATGTTTGAATCTCAGTTATGAAATATGTGAACAGTAATATTGTATTACACTTAACAGCTTCCTGTGTGGAATAGGACACTGGAGTAGGTATCCTCTTAGAGAATATTCTAACTTTCATGGACATGATGATAATATTTTGTGGCTCAGAAGCAAAGGAATGGAAAAACAGCTATGAGATTAATGTGAACAGAATTGGCAAAGGATATACACTAACTCTTCAAGTGGGTGAAGCCTTGAGATGGAGAATTAATCTTTATTTGCAGGCAAAATTCATGTATAAAAGTAATGGGAGAAACCCACTAACAACTTCTGGGGCTGTAGAATTATAAAACTGTGTACCAGGTGTTTTGTCTTGTTCTTTTAATTTCAAAATTTAAGATTGCAAAGAGACAATAAAATGTGTTTTAATATATCTTCATTTCCTGCTTTACTAGAGTTTTAGACCTAAGGAATTAAATTCATCATAAGAAATTAAATACCGAAAAATTTGACATTATTCTACACCGGTTTCATATTAGCAAATGAATTATTATCCCCACTGAATGGAAATGTGGAGATAAACTACTCTGCAGATAAAGGAAGGGAATACTTAAAAATTTTCCTGGTATGTTGAGGAGATGGCACTTTGAGAGTTTAAAATGTGGAATAGAGGGAGATATCCAACTTTGGCATATGGCCAAGGAGCTTCTAAAAATAGTAATTCATGAATTCATTTTTTAATTATTCCCCGACCTACACTTTTCTATGATCTTTTCCTATTTTACCTAAAATTTTAATAACATTTACAAACCACATTCTGTTTTGAGGAGAAAAAGATAAGAACTCAGTAGTATGGAAAGAAGATGGCAGCTATAGAAAGCATTCAGTTCAGGTCAGTTCAGTCGCTCAGTCACGTCCAGCTCTTTGCAACACCATGGACCACAGCACGCCAGGCCTCCCTGTCCATCATCAACTCCCGGAGTTTACTCAAACTATGTCCATGGAGTCAGTGATGCCATCCAATCATGTCATCCTCTGTCATCCCCTTCTTCTGCTGCCCTCAATCTTTCCCACGATCAGGGTATTTTCAAATGAGTCAGCTCTTTCCATCAGGTGGCCAAAGGATTGGAGTTTCAGCTTCAACATCAGTCCTTCCAATGAACGCTCAGGACTGATCTCCTTTAGGATGGACTGGTTGGATCTCCTTGCAGTCCAAGGGACTCTCAAGAGTCTTCTCCAACAACCACAGTCCAAAAGCATCAATTCTTTGGCACACAGCTTTCTTTATTATTTATTTATTTATTTCTATTATTTTATTTTATTTTTTTACTTTACAATACTGTATTGATTTTACCATACATCAACATGAATCTACCACTGGTGTACATAAGTTCCCACTCCTGAACCCCCCTCCCACCTCCCTTCCCATACCATCCCTCTGGGTTAATCCAGTGCACCAACCCCAAGCATCCTATATCCTGCATCGAACCTAGACTGGTGATTCTTTTCTTATATGATATTATACATGTTTCAATGCCATTCTCCCAAATCATCCCACTCTCTCCCTCTCCCACAGAGTCAAAAAGTCTGTTCTGTACATCTTCGTCTCTTTTGCTGTCTCGCATACAGGGTGATCTTTACCATCTTTCTAAATTCCATGTATATGTGTTAGTATACTGTATCGGTGTTTTTCTTTCTGGCTTACTTCACTCTGTATAATCGGCTCCAGTTTCATTCACCTCATTAGAACTGATTCAAATGTATTCTTTTTGATGGCTGAGTAATACTCCATTGTGTATATGGACCACAGCTTTCTTATCCATTCATTTTCAGCTTTCTTTACAGTCCAACTCTCTCACCATACATGACTACTGGAAAGACCATAGCCTTGACTAGATAGATGGACCTTTGTTGGCAAAGTAATGTCTCTGGTTTTGAATATGCTATCTAGGTTGGTCATAACTTTCCTTCCAAGGAGTAAGGGTTTTTTAATTTCATGGCTGCAATCACCATCTGCAGTGATTTTGGAGCCCCAAAAAATAAAGTCTGACACTGTTTCCACTGTTTCCCCATCTAATTCCCATGAAGTGATGGGACCTGATGCCATGATCTTCATTTTCTGAATGTAGAACTTTAAGCCAACTTTGTCACGTTCCTCTTTCAGTTTCATCAAGAGGCTCTTTAGTTCCTCTTCACTTTCTGCCATAAGGGTGGTGTCATCTGCATATCTGAGGTTATTGATATTTCTCCCAGCAATCTTAATTCCAGCTTGTGCTTTCTCCAGCCCAGCATTTTTCATGATGTACTCTGCATATAAGTTAAATAAGCAGGGTGACAATATACAGCCTTGATGTACTCGTTTCCTGATTTGGAACCAGTCTGTTGTTCCATGTCCAGTTCTAACTGTTCCTTCCTGACCTGCATACAGATTTCTCAAGAGGCAGATTAGGTGGTCTGGTATTCCCATCTCTTTCAGAATTTTCCACAGTTTCTTGTGATCCACACAGTCAAAGGCTTTGGCATAGTCAATAAAGCAGAAATAGATGTTTTTCTGGAACTCTCTTGCTTTTTCCATGATCCAGCGGATGTTGGCAATGTGATCTCTGGTTTCTCTGCCTTTTCTAAAACCAGCTTGAACATCAGAGAGTTCACAGTTCACGTATTGTTGAAGCCTGCCTTTGAGAATTTTGAGCATTACTTTACTAGCATGTGAGATGAGTGCAATTGTGCGATAGTTTGAGCATTCTTTGGCATTGCATTTCTTTGGGATTGGAATGAAAAGTGACCTTTTCCAGTCCTGTGGCCACTGCTGAGTTTTCCAAATGTGCTGGCATAATGAGTGCAGCACTTTCACAGCATCATCTTTCAGGATTTGAAATAGCTCAACTGGAATTCCATCACCTCCACTAGCTTTGTTTGTAGGGATGCTTCCTAAGGCCCACTTGACTTCATATTCCAGGATGTCTGGCTCTAGGTGAGTGATCACACCATCGTGATTATCTGGGTCTTGAAGATCTTTTTTGTACAGTTCTTCTGTGTATTCTTGCCACCTCTTCTTAATATCTTCTGCTTCTGTTAGGTCCAGACCATTTCTGTCCTTTATCGAGCCCATCTTTGCATGAAATGTTCCCTTGGTATCTCTAATTCTCTGGAAGTGATCTCTGGCCTTTCCCATTCTATTATTTTCCTCTATTTCTTTGCACTGATCACTTAGGAAGGCTTTCTTATCTCTCCTTGCTATTCTTTGGAACTCTGCATTCAAATGTGTATATCTTTCCTTTTCTCCTTTGCTTTTGCTTCTCTTCTTTTTGGATTTCCCTGGTGGCTCAGATGGTAAAGCGTCTGTCTACAATGTGGGAGACCTGGGTTTGAGCCCTGGGTTGGGAAGATCCCCTGGAGAAGGAAATGGCAATCCACTCCAGTACTATTGCCTGGAAAATCCATGGACAGAGGAGCCTGGTAGGCTAGAGTCTATGGGGTTGGAAAGAGTCGGACATGACTGAGTGACTTTACTTTCTCTTCTTTTCACAGCTATTTCTAAGGCCTCCTCAGACAGTCATTTTGTTTTGTAAATTCCTTTTTTTAAAATTTAAATTTATTTATTTTAATTGGAGGCTAATTACTTTACAATATTGTATTGGTTTTGCTTTTTTTGCATTTCTTTCTCTTGGGGATGGTCTTGATCCCTGTCTCCTGTACAGTGTCACGAACCTCCTTCCATAGTTCATCAGGCACTCTATCTCTCAGATCTAGTCCCTTAAATCTATTTGTCGCTTCCACTGTATAATCATAAGGTATTTGATTTAGGTCATACCTGAATGGTCCAGTGGTTTTCCCCACTTTCTTCAATTTAAGTCTGAATTTTGCCATTAGGAGTTCATGATCTGAGACACAGTCAGCTCCCAGTCTTGTTTTTGTGGCTGTATAAGCTTATCCGTCTTTGGCTGCAAAGAATAGGATCAATCTGATTTCAGTGTTGGCCATCTGGTAATGTCCATGTGTAGAGTCTTCTCTTGTGTTGTTGGAGGAGGGTGTTTGCTATGATCAGTGCGTTCTCTTGGCAAATCTCTATCAGCCTTTGCCTTGCTTTATTCTGTACTCCAAGGCTAAATTTTCCTGTTACTCCAGGTATTTCTTGACTTCTTAGTTTTGCATTTTATAGAAAGTGAGAAAGTAAGAAATGAGTATTGCTCAAGTCAGAGATGATGAGGAGAGTCCATCTATACCATCTACCCATGAAATATTTTGAGAGAGTTCTGGACTGCCTCCAGGACAAGGGATGATGGTGACTTAATCCTTTTTATTTAATTATGAAAGAAATGAGTTACTGCAAAGCTAAGAATCTTTGGAGTATCCAGGCAGCAAGCACTTTGGATTATATATGTGAATACTTGTATTATGGAATTTTTAGAAGACTTTGAGAAAAAGCATTACATAGCCACTAAAGAAAAGTGAATATGGAGAGATGTAAGATATGAGGAGATATCTTGTCTGCATCCATTCACCCTACTTCTGGCAACAGTCATATGAGGATCTACTCCTTCACTACTTGGTCTATATGGTAGAGAATTACCATTTCTCCAAGGGTGAAATGTGTGATTTATTTATAGAACTGAACCAATTAGTAATTTCTGTCCCCTGACCGCAACTGATTAGAAACACAGGCACTGACCCAAACTGGCACCAAAGGGATGCAAGAAGATTTTCTGAGACCCCCCGAGAATATTCAGACTTTCCTCCTAAGACTAAATCCTCCTGGTTGCCTTTATATTCAGGGTCCACTTGGGAAGTGTAGTAGTAGCAGCAGCTAGGACCCTGTTGCCACCATTTTACAGCATGTGGATCCCCATGGAGCCCTTGGTACTGCAGCTGCAACTAGGAAGAGTGATAGTGATACATCAACTGATAGGAACACCGAGAAAGGAGAACTAGGGTGAGGGAAGGGAGAAAAGAGTGGGGAATTTATATACCAGGTGCTGTGTTAGGCCACAGCTACATTATTCCTTTTAATCCTCAAAGCAATTATTATTTGGCAGATAAGGTACATCATTGGAAGGACTGGTGTTGAAGCTGAATACTTTGAAGCCAATACTTTGGCCACCTAATGTGAAGACCTGACCCATTAAAAAAGACCCTGATGCTGGGAAAGATTGAAGGCAGGAGAGAAGGGGATGACAGAGGACAAGATGGTTGGACGGCATCACCGACTCAATGGACATGAGTTTGAAAAAGTTCCAGGAGATGGTGAAGGACAGGGAAGACTGGTATGCTGCAGTTTCTGGGGATCACAAAGAGCTGGACATAACTGAGCGACTGAACAACAACAACAAGGTACGTAGGTCGTAGGAAGGCTGTGTAATTGCCTAGGTGAAGAAGTGAGACTTGAATGCTCTAATACTGTATCCTTTTCCAGGCTCTGTTCTTAACTGCCTTTGAAATTATTTAGACAAAAAAAGGAGGAATTTGGGGGCTGGTGGGTTACAGAAATTTTATTTACAGGCTCAGAGAAAAGATAATTATATTCCTTGATTCTATGGGACTCTGTTTCCTGCTCTCATTCCTCTACTTCCCTTTCCTTGCTGCTGTATTATAGAAAATATGAGTTGTATCTATTTAACATTTTGATTGTGATATGGAAGCCTTATATTTCTCTTTAAAGTCAAGGGGGTAGGTTTGGCCAATGCCAAAAGAATTTTAAAATTCTAAGACCTACAATTCAGCTACTGTTCTTTACCTATTCTCATTGGCTCTTTATCTATTTGAATTTAATTTATCTCTAACAGAGGAGTGTATAAATTGTCTGAGTTACTGAACATTCTGAGTTATCAGTGTATTTATTTGTGTGGTTTGTCTGTAGTAGAAGAGCTGCTTTTAACCTGGAGAGATGATGATGCTACTGAACCAGATTTGTTTGCCCCACACGAAGCAAGCCAAAAGTCAAAACACCAAAGTTTGCAGCAGAGAAGCGGTTTATTAATGAAGTGAGAAGATGGGAAAACAAATCTCAAATCCACTCCTTGAACTCAGAGAGCTCAGAATATCTATGGGATAAAGAAGGAAGGTGGTCTGGGTGTGGGGAAAATAGGGGGAGGTAATTGGAGATAAGAAAAAGGTGAGGTAATTGTCATTCTGCAGATGTCATTCTGTCATCATCAACTAAACTACAGGCTTTTGAATGGGACATGTATTCAGAAAACAATGCCATTAGCATATTCGAAGGGTAGAGTTTTTGCTCTTCTGATATCAAAAGGTCAGATCAGACACTTGCACATGTCCAGTTGGTCTATGATCTCAACCAGTCTTGAGCTAGATAATAGCCGACTCCAAGTTCCTGATAAACAATCTGGGCAAACGTCTCATTTTTTAGGTTATGTGACACTTGGAAAACAGGCTGTGCATGCCTAGTCACTCATTTGTGTCTGACTCTTTGTGACCTTATGGACTGTAGCCTGCCAGGCTCCTCTGTCCATGGGATTTTCCAGGCAAGAATACTAGAGTGGTTTGCCATGCTCTCATCCAGGGGATCTTCCCAACTCAGGGACTGAACCCAGGTCTCCTGCATTGCAGGTGGATTTTTTACTGTCTGAGCCTTGATCAATGAAGGCAGGTTACAGTTTGAGCAAGTTATGCTTTAATGGATCTAACTGATGACTGGCCTTCCCAGATGGTGCAGTTGGTAAACAATCTGCCTGCCAAGGCAGGAAACACAAGAGGTGTGGGTTTGATCCCTGAGTCAGGAAGATCCCCCAGAGGAGGAAATGGCAATCCACTCCAGTATTCTTGCCTGGAAAATTACATGTACTGAGGAACCTGGCAGATTACAGTCCATGTGATCAAAAGAGCTGGACACAACTGAGCGTGCAGGCATGTAAACACAGACACACACACACACACAGACAACTGATGACCACTTTCAGTTTTAGCGAGAACATTAATATTGTGAAAATATGCATTCTTGCACCAGAAAATTTAAGCATTGTTTTTTTCTAAATGGACAAAGTGAATTTCTGCATATAGCAAAAACAATGGAGACAGTGGGCTCTGGGTCCCTTTCTTTGATTAACACTGTGAAAGCTTCAAATTTTATTTCCGTGTTTAAAAACTGGCCATGAAAAGGTGGTTTCTAGCAACAGATATAAATTCCAATGCCTGTGTAACTGCTGATTTCTGGTCATGGGGGAAAAAAGACGATGCTATCTTTAACATATGGAACTAATGTCAGGAAAACCTCTTATTGTCTAAAAAGGTAATTATGCACTTGAGAGCTCATCCCTTTCCTCTCCTCCTAATACAGTCAACAGCAGAGATTTAAAGGGGCATTTATACAAGGCTTTTCTTTCATTGCTCCATTTTCTGGGTGATTTTCGGATTTCTTTAATCCAGCAATCATCCTAGTTGCTGCTGCTGCTGCTGCTAAGTCACTTCAGTTCTGTCCAACTCTGTGCGACCCCAGAGACGGCAGCCCACCAGGCTCCCCCGTCCCTGGGATTCTCCGGGCAAAAACACTTGAGTGGGTTGCCATTTCCTTCTCCTTTGCTCATTATCAATTCTGACTGTATCAGCATTACCTGGATTGAATGGCATGTTAATGACTAAGATTGAATGCAACTGTTAAAATATAGTTCTTTGGACTTTTCTGGTGATCCACTGGTTAAGAACACACCTTGTAACGCAAAGGACACCAGTTCGATCCCTGGTCCAGGAAGATCCCATGTGCCATAGAGCAACTAAGGCCGTGTGCCACAACTCCTGAGCCTGACTGTAGAACCTGTGCCTCGCAACAAGAGAAGCCACTGCAGTGAAAAGCCCATACACCGCATCTAGAGAGTAGCCCTCCTTCACTCACTACAGCTAGAGAAAGCCTGCGTGTAGCAACGAAGACCCACCCCAGCCAAAATAAATAAATCTTAAAAAATATATATAGTTCTTTTCCAGAGGAGAGAGGGTACTTCCCTGAGAGCAATCTTGACTGAAGGGGCAAGAGAAAGCCAAAGTCAATGCATCCCTATTGGGAAAGCAGAATTAAAATAAATAAATACATATCTCCCAAACATATCATGTTCTTATTTTAAATCCAGGAAGAGAGCTTAAAAAAGAATGACATGGGCCCCAAGTGACATTGTCTGGTCACACCTTGTAATTTTAAATTGAAAATTGCTTGGTGTGTATGGAGTAATCTCCATATTCAGAGAGCCTGGGCCTGTTATTCACATTAGCTGGAATCCAGCATAAGAGACAGCCAGGGAAATTCTCTTTGAAAGAAGCCCAGAAACTAGCTGAGTGACTACTACATAACTGTTGAACAAGAAAATACCCAGGTCAGAAAGGGTGGGAGAGGCAGGAGCGTATCTCAGCACACTCTCTCCAGAACCATGAGCCTCCTCCTCATGATCAGGAGGTAACTCTGACTTCACGCTTTGCCCTGCGAAGCAAAAAGTTTGGGCCCCACATCTAGTGCCCCACTTTTAAGACTCACACCTGAGGGGTGGGCCCTCTAAACACCTTTGAAGAACAACAAGGCTTATGTTCATATAGCAAAGAAACAACTCAATAAGCTTTAGAAGATTCACCATGGTTATCACACCAAGTTTGAGTGCAGAGGGAACAGGCAAAAAATGCCCACCTCTCAGGCTCTTCCTGAAAGTAGTATATTTGTACACATTAAAAGCTTCTGCTGGAAGGTTAAGTTTCTAAATTAGCATATATCTAGTGGCTGACTGCCATCCGCCCTAAAAGCTCAGGGTAGCAGACACCTCCTCTTCCTTTTCCTGTTAACCCACTCCCAATCACTAGTATCTCCTTGATAGGGGCTTGTATATATGCCTGTGTCCCAGCTTTAGTGGTTGCTGCCTCAGGGACAGGTCCACAGATCAGGTTCTGATATTCAAGAAGACTTGCATTCACAAGTACCATACTACTACTACTAAGTCACTTCAGTCGTGTCTGACTCTGTGCGACCCCACAGATGGCAGCCCACCAGGCTCCCCCGTCCCTGGGATTCTCCAGGCAAGAACGCTGGAGTGGGTTGCCATTTCCTTCTCCAACAAGCACCATAGGACTATAGCAAATAAAGAAATCATTCTCAATTAGCTGTCCCCTCAGAACTCAACATAGAGTGAGCAGGCAAAAGGTGCCCACTTCTCAGTCTTCCACTGAAAAGTGTTCATATACAAATTTTAATAATTATTTATTTAAAAGTCATTTGAGCTGGTTTGATGGTTTTTCTGCCAGAAGGAGACTGCTGTAGCATTTATTATTCTGCACCTTCCTTTATAACTGAACGATATCTTAAAGATATTTCTAGGTCATTATCTATATGTTATCTCATTTTTAAATTTTGTGGAGGGTTCCATAGTACTGATGTTTCGTAGTCATTTGATTATTTCTTTCTGATAATAAGTTGTTTATATCCATAGTACTGCAGTGAGCGTCAATCAAGGTGAATTCAGTAGTATTTCTATAAAATGAACAACTAGAAATATAATTCTTAAAGAGTGTATATATGGATACTCTTTATATACGTATTTAAGAGATACTTTCAAATTACACTCAAAAGTCAGCTCCAAGTTATACTCCCATCTGAAGTTTGTATGTTTACCATTACCCTCCATAACACTGGATATCACCATTTGCCAACTTTTCCCAATCCAATGTGGATAAAAATAAAATCAATGTTTTAATTCGTATTTCCTTGATGATCTGATATTATGCCAGTGAGGTTTAATATACTTTCATATGTAGTATTTTTATTCTTTTTTAAAATTAATTTTTATTGGAGTATAGTTGCTTTACAATGTTATTTTCTACTTTACAGCAAAGTGAATCAGCTGTATGTCCCCCTTCTTTTGGATTTCCTTCCCTTTAGTTCACCACAGAACACTGAGTAGAGTTTCCTGTACTATATACTAGTTTCTCATTAGTAATTTTTTTTAAATTTATTTTTAATTTTAAAATCTTTAATTCTTACATGCATTCCCAAACATGAACCCCCTCCCACCTCCCTCCCCATAACATCTCTCTGGGTCATCCCCATGTACCAGCCCTAAGCATGCTGCATCCTGCGTCAGACATAGACTGGCGATTCAATTCACATGATAGTATACATGTTAGAATGTCATTCTCCCAAATCATCCCACCCTCTCCCTCTCCCTCTGAGTCCAAAAGTCCATTATACACATCTGTGTCTCTTTCCTGTCTTGCATACAGGGTCGTCATTGCCATCTTCCTAAATTCCATATATATGTGTTAGTATACTGTATTGGTGATTCCTTAAAAAATTGCAAATAGAACTACCTTATGACCCAGCAATCCCACTTCTAGGCATACACACCGAGGAAACCAGAATTGAAAGAGACACATGTACCCCAATGTTCATCGCAGCACTGTTTATAATAGCCAGGACATGGAAACAACCTAGATGTCCATCAGCAGATGAATGGATAAGAAAGCTGTGGTACATATACACAATGGAGTATTACTCAGCCGTTAAAAGAATTCATTTGAATCAGTTCTGATGAGATGGATGAAACTGGAGCCGATTATACAGAGTGAAGTAAGCCAGAAAGAAAAACACCAATATAGTAATTTTTTTATACATCAGTTCAGTCCAGTTCAGTCTCTCAGTCATGTGCGACTCTACGACCCCATGAATCAGAGCACGTCAGGCCTCCCTGTCCATCACCAACTCCCGGAGTTCACTCAGACTCACGTCCATCGAGTCGGTGATGCCATCCAGCCATCTCATCCTCTGTGGTCCCCTTTTCCTCCTGCCCTCAATCCCTCCCAGCATCAGAGTCTTTTCCAGTGAGTCAACTCTTCACCTGAGGTGGCCAAAGTACTGGAGTTTCAGCTTTAGCATCATTCCTTCCAAAGAACACCCAGAGCTGATATCCTTTAGAATGGACTCGTTGGATCTCCTTACAGTCCAAGGGACTCTCAGAAGTCTTCTCCAACACCACAGTTCAAAAGCATCAATTCTTTGGCGCTCAGCTTTCTTCACAGTCCAACTCTCACATCCATACATGACCACTGGAAAAACCATAGCCTTGACTAGACGGACCTTTGTTGGCAAAGTAATGTCTCTGCTTTTGAATATACTATCTAGGTTGGTCATAACTTTTCTTCCAAGGAGTAAGTGTCTTTTAGTTTCATGGCTGCAATCACCATCTGCAGTGATTTTGGAACTCCCCCAAAATAAAGTCTGACACTGTTTCCACTGGACATGGAACAACAGACTAGTTCCAAAAAGGAAAAAGAAGTATGTCAAGGCTGTATACTGTCACCCTGTATACTGTCACTCTGGGCTGGAAGAAGCACAAGATGGAATCAAGATTGTCAGGAGAAATATCAATAACCTCAGATAGGCAGAGGTTCCCCATCTATTTCCCATGAAGTGATGGGACCAGATGCCATGATCTTAGTTTTCCAAATGTTGAGCTTTAAGCCAACTTTTTCACTCTTTTCTTTCACTTTCATCAAGAGGCTTTTTAGTTCCTCTTCACTTTCTGCCATAAGGGTGGTGTCATCTGCATATCTGAGGTTATTGATATTTCTCCCGGCAATCTTGATTCCAGCTTGTGCTTCTTCCAGCCCAGCATTTCTCATGATGTACTCTGCATAGTAGTTAAATAAGCAGGGTGACAATATACAGCCTTGACGTACTCCTTTTCCTATTTGGAACCAGTCTGTTGTTCCATGTCCAGTTCTAACTGTTGCTTCTCGACCTGCATATAGGTTTCTCAAGAGGCAGGTCAGGTGGTCTGGGATTCCCATCTCTTTCAGAATTTTCCACAGTTTCTTGTGATCCACACAGTCAAAGCCTTTGGCATAGTCAATAAAGCAGAAATAGATGATTTTCTGGAACTCTCTTGTTTTTTCGATGATCCAGAGGATGTTAGCAATTTGATCTCTGGTTCCTCTGCCTTTTCTAAAACCATCTAAAACATCTGGAAGTTCACGGTTCACGTATTGCTGAAGCCTGGCTTGGAAAATTTTGAGCATTACTTTACTAGCATGTGAGATGAATGCAATTGTGCGGTAGTTTGAGCATTCTTTGGCATTGCCATAGTTGTGTATATATATGTATAAAATAGATGACTAATGAGAACCTACACTATAGCATAGTAATGTTTCTATTGGAGAAGGAAAGGGCAACGCACTCTAGTATTCTTGCCTGGAGAATCCCTTGGTCAGAGGAGCCTGGTGGGCTAGAGTCCATGGGGTCGCAAAGAGTCGGTCATGACTGAAGCAACTTAGTAGCAGTAGTGTATTTATGTCAATCTCAGTTTCCCTATTCATCCACCCCTTTTCCCTTCCTGCTATCCATACTTTTGTTCTCTGCATCTGTGTCTCTATTTCTGCTTTGCAATGCTGCAGCCCATGGGGTCGCAAAGAGTTGGACACAACTAAGAGACTTCACTTTCACTTTTCACTTTCATGCATTGGAGAAGGAAATGGCAACCCACTCCAGTGTTCTTGCCTGGAGAGTCCCATTGACAGCGGAGCCTGGTAGGCTGCCATCTATGGGGTCGCACACAGTCGGACACGACTGAAGAGGCTTAGCAGCAGCAGTGATTCTTTTTCTCTGAATTGCTGTTCATATTCTTTACTTAGTTTTTTTCTCCCACATTGCCATTTCTTAATGACTTTAGTGGGGTTTGGATATATTTTGTATTTTGAGACTTCATCAGTTTGCAAATACTTGTGTATTAATTTGAAAATAATTGATAATATAGCCTAGGAATTTAGCTTATTTATTTGTAAATGTTCCTTATATATTCTTCATGTGACCCATGTTTAAAATTTTTTATTGCAGTAGGCTAAATAATGTCCTCCTTTCCCAAAGATGTCCACATCTTAATCCCTGAAAGCTATAAATATATTAATTTATATGGTATAAAGGATTATGAGGTATGCCCAATGTAAACACAAGAGTCCTTATAAAATAGACACGGAAGAGTCATCAGAACCAGAGATATAAGGACAGAAGCAGGGATCAGTGATGTGGAAACATGAGATGCAAGGAATATAGTCAGCCTCTAGAAGCTAGAAAAGACAAGGAATAAATTCCCTCCCGGGAGCCTCCAGAAAGGTTCCAAAACTTCCACAGTGGTTAGTTTACTCATAATCTCATCAGAAAGTGAGCTGGAATAGCTAAGAAGGTTGGTTCACAGATGATCCTTTTCATGTGATTATTACTAACTTCCTTTGTAGTGAGAGCTTTTTAGTGAATATTTGTATTGTATAAAAAATATCTCAGGACTTGGACTGGTTCCAAAAGATTCATTCATGTATTTCTTCTTTAATCTTCCTTTTCATCAGTCTTCCAATATTATTAATTTCAAGTCTCTAATCATTCCAGTAGTCTTGTATGGATTTGAGAGTTGGACTGTGAAGAAAGCCGAGCACCAAAGAATTGATGCTTTTGAACTGTGGTGTTGGAGAAGACTCTTGAGAATCCCTTGGACTGCAAGGAGTTCCAACCCAGTCCATTCTAAAGGAAATCAGTCCTGGGTGTTCATTGGAAGGAATGATGCTAAAGCTGAAACTCCAGTACTTTGGCCACCTCACGCGAAGAGTTGACTCATTGGAAAAGACTCTGATGCTGGGAGGGATTGGGACAGGAGGAGAAAGGGACGACAGAGGATGAGCTGGCTGGATGACATCACTGACTCGATGGACATGAGTTTGAGTGAACTCCGGGAGTTGGTGGTCGACAAGGAGGCCTAGTGTGCTGCAGTTCATGGGGTCGCAAGAGTTGGACACGACTGAGCGACTGAACTGAACTGAATCATTTGACAGTGAGTAGCCACTGCCCATGAAATGAGGCACATTCTCCCTCTGGCAAAGTGGATATGTAGCACTTGAAATTATGTTCATTTTAAGGCTATTCCTTCTTTACTATCCTTTAGAGACACTCCAAATAGGGCTTAATGCTACAGTAGTCTCCTGGTAGAAAAACCACCAAACCACACTCAAATGATTTTCTCTTAGCATACTGATCCAAGTGAATACATGGGCATGGTTTGAGGTAGGGTGGCAGTACAGACACAGACTCCCAGAGAGTATAAGCTACTAACTTATGAAACTCATTTGTGCCTTTAGGATCTCCTTGGAATAGGTCCCATTTCTGTTTAATGATGGAATTATGTTAGGTATTCTTGTTATGACTGGGTGGGTCCTATAAGTCAGTTTCATTATGGGAAGTATAATTGCATAGTCATCCAGTATCCAAAGATCAAAATTCAGTATCCAGGAGCCACTGGTAAGTCAAGAGTTATTTTTCAAGAGAAAAACATTTGTGGGATAAAAAGGGCATAGCTTTGCTCCTAAAAAGGGATTGGCAAACTTTTTTTTGTAAAGAGACAAATTGTAAATATTCTAGATTTTGTGGGCTATGTGGTCTCTGTCACAATTGCTCAACTTCTGCTATAGCACAAAAAGCAGTCATGTATAGTATGTCAGTGAATGAATGTGACTGTGTTCCCATAAAACTTTATTTACAAAAGCAGGCAACAAGGTGAATTTGGCCTGTAGGCTGTAGTTTGCTGACCTCTGCTTTAGAAACTTGAGATCTGTGATTTTTCTACTAGGGGTTAGCACAGTACACATAGAGCATCCTGTCTGCCCATAGCACTTCAAGCAATACTGTAGTTTATGGTGAATCAAATGGCTGAGCTACTTTCATTATGGATTGGACCACACAGATTGCTTTCTCTTATTTTGCTCCTCACTCAAACTGACAGCCTTTAAGATCACCTGGCAAAGGGCCAGAGCTGCACATTAAAATTTGGTATTTTTGGCCTCCAAAATCCGATGAAGACAAGTGTTCTTCTCCTTTGTCAGTGCTCAATACGTAGTGATTTCTATTTCAATTTTGGAATATCTCCCAACATGTTCCAAACTCCTGGATTCCCAGACATGTTACTGAATTATCAGGTCACATGATTTGCTACCATCTAGCCCACACTGGTTTTACCAAGGCATCTAAGGAAGGTGTTACCCAGCACTCTCAAGTTCTGTAGAATGTTATTATTGTAGTGGACTTGTATATGTGATCGGATCGTGAGAATATCATGGTATCTACAGCTTAACTTATGACAAAGGAGATCTTGATGTAATTCTGAGCTAAGTTGGTTAAGTGTACTATTATCTTACCAAGATAACCCATTGCCTGTGGCTTTGTTTATATGGATTAGAAAAAGAGGCCATTTGCCATATTGAAAGGAATCACATCTGGAAGAACATGGAACAGGTTTTGGGAATCCCAATCTAATTATAACTTCATGAGAAATGCTGGGTTAGAGGAAGCACAAGATGGAATCAAGAGGGAGAAATATCAATAACCTCAGATATGCAGATGACACCACCCTTATGGCAGAAAGTGAAGAAGAACTAAAGAGCCTCTTGGTGAAAGTGAAAGAGGAGAGTGAAAAAGTTGGCCTAAAGCTCAACATTCAGAAAACAAAGATCATGGCATCCAGTCCTATCACTTCATAGCAAATAGATGGAGAAAGAGTGGAAACAATGGCACACTTTATTTTTGGGGGGCTCCAAAATCACTGCAGATAGTGACTGCATGATGGTGACTCCATGAAATAAAAAGGCATTTACTCCTTGGAAGAAAAGTTATGACCAACCTAGACAGCATATTAAAAAGAGACATTACTTTGCCAACAAAGGTCCGTCTAGTCAAGGCTATGGTCTTTCCAGTAGTCATGTATGGATGTGAGAGTTGGACTATAAAGAAAGCTGAGTGCCAAAAAATTGATGCTTTTGAACTGTGGTGTTGGGGAAGACCCTTGAGAGTCCCTTGGACTGCAAGGAGATCCAACCAATCCATCCTAAAGGAAATCAGTCCTGAATGTTCATTGGAAGGACTGATGTTGAAGCTGAAACTCCAATACTTTGGCCACCCGATGTGAGCTGACTCATTTGAAAAGACCCTGATTCTGGGAAAGATTGAGGGCGAGAGGAGAAGGGGATGACAGAGAATGAAATGGTTGGATGGCATCACCGACTCAATGGACATGAGTTTGGGTAAACTCCAGGAGTTGGTGATGGACAGGGAGGCCTGGCGTCCTGCAGTCCGTGGGGTGGTAAAGAGTCGGACACGACTGAATGACTGTACTGAACTGAACTGAATCTGATTATAATGTGCCAATACTCTCCAAAACCCATTTCTTTTCAATACTTGTCTAACTGGAGAATCAGATGTAGATGTCATAAGAATGTGATATAAACAATATAATACCTTGTAATCTTAATTTTTTAATTGAAGTATAATTTACATATAATGCTCTTTTCAGCTGTACAACATAATGATTCAGCATTTACGTATATTGCAAAATTTCTATAGTAAGTCTAGTTACCATTTGTCACTATACAAATTTCCAAAGTATTTTTTTCTTATGATGAGACTTTGTAAGATTTGCTTTATTATTGACTGTGCTGTCAGTTACATCCTAATTACTTATTTATTTTATATCTGAAAGTCTGTACCGCTTTATCCATATCACCCATATTACCCATTTCACCCACTCCGAGACCCCCATCTACTTTGGCAACCACCAATCTATTTTCTGTATCTTTGAGTTTTTAAAATATTTTGTTCATTTGTTTGGTTTGTTGATTGCACATTTGAGTGAAAGTGTACCGTGTTTTGTCTTTTTCTGACTTTTTTCATTTAGCATAATACCCTTAAGGTCTACCTATGTTGTTGCAAATGGTAAGATTCATTCTTTTTTAAGGCTGAGTAGCATTGCATTGTGTGTGTATGTGTATGTGTATATCTATCTGTCTATCATCTGTTTATCATATATCTCACATCTTCTTTATCTGTTCGTCTCTCAGTGGAAGGGGACAGCAGAGGATGAGATGGTTGGATGGCATCACTGACTCAATGGACATGGGTTTGGGTGGACTCCGGGAGTTGGTGATGGACAGGGAGGCCTGGCATGCTGCGGTTCATGGGGTTGCAAAGAGTTGGACATGACTGAGTGACTGAACTGAACTGAACTGAACTGATCATCTGTTTATCATCTATCCCACATCTTTATCTGTTCATCTCTCAGTGGACACCTCAGTTGTTTCCTTATCTTGGCTATTTTAAATAATGCTGCAGTGAATATAAGGGTGCATATCTTTTCAAATTAGTGTTTTAATTTTCTTCTGATAAATATGCAGAAGTAGAATTGCTGGATCATATGGCAGTTCTATTTTTAACTTTTTAAGGAATTTTATACTGTTTTCCACAGTGGATATGCCAATTTACATTCCCACCAACAGTGCACCAAGGGTTCTCTTTTCTCTATATCCTCACCAACTTTTCATATTTCTAGTTTGTTTGTTTTTTTCTAGTAATAGCCATTCTGAAAAATGTGATGTGATTAAAACCACATCTTATTGTGGTTTTAATTTGCATTTCCCTGTTGATTAGTGATGCTAACATATTTTTTCATATTTCTGTTGGTCATCAGTAGGTCTTCTTTAGAGAAATGTCTGTTCAGATTCTCTGCCTATTTTTAAGTCAGATTTTTTGTTTTATTATTATTCAGCTATATGAGTTCATTATTTTTATTTATTTAATAGATTTTTATGGCTCTGGGGTAAAATTTGTACTCAAATTTCTTAATTGTAGTACAGATGATTTATAATATTATATTAGTTTCAGATGTACACCATAGGGATTCAACATTTTTAAATATTGTAACCATTTAAAGTTATTATAAAATATTGGCTATATTATGTGTGTTGGACAGTATATCCTTGTAGCGTCTTGATTTATGCATAGTAGTTTGTACCTCTTAATCCCCTACTCCTGTCTTGCCTCTCCCCACTTCCCTCTCCCTTTTAGTAACCACTAACTTGCTCAGTACATCCGTGATTCTCTTTCCACTTTATGTTCACTCATTTGTTTCATGTTTTGTATTTCACATATAAGTGATAACATGGAGTATTTGTCTTTGACTTATTTCACTAGGCTCCTCTGTCCATGGGATTTTCCAGGCAATAGTACTGGAGTGGATTGCCATTTCCTTCTCCAGGGGATCTTCCCGACCTAGGGATCGAACCCAGGTCTCCCACATTGTAGACAGAGCTTGACCGTCTGAGCCACCAGGGAAGTCATGAAACCTTTTAGGTCCATCCATGTTGTTGAAACTAGGAAGTTTTTCGTTTTTTAAGGCTGAGAAGTACTCTGTTGTATGTATATATGTGTGTATGTATACATATGTGTATATATAATGTATATGTATATAATATCTTTATTTCATTTCTTATTTTATTTATTTGAGCTGTTATCCCTCCCCTTTCTTTTTGTGAGTCTAGCTGAAGTTTTGTCAACTTTGCTTACATTTTCAGAGAACCAGTTCTTAGTTTAATTGCTATCTTCTATTCTTTTTAATCTCTATTTATTTCTTCCCTGAATTTTATTATTTCCTTCTTTCTACTATCTATAGGCATTTTCGTTGTTTTTGTTCTTTTTCTAATTCCGTTAGTGTGTGATTGGTCTCTCATCATGGCCCTATTCTTTGTGATTTTCTTAGGGATGCAACATTTTTTTGTTTTGTTATTTGTTATTTTGTAAGGTACTAAACTCTTAATGTCATATCTCATGGGTCATATTACTTGTCCATGGTTCAAGAATCCACTGTGGGGATTCTTCTAGTTATTGAGACAGATATTCCAACTAGATAGTTAGGTTCTGGGTAAATAACCAGAATATGGTATAGGGATCCTATCATGAGTATTCTAACTATAAAGGTGACCATTTCATAACTGATTCTCATAACTTCCCTCTGACCCATGGACTGTTTTATATTCTGTATGTCCATGAATTATTGTTTACTTATAGCTAATGCTGAATGATCCCTAAGTATTTAGATATTTACCTTTTATAGGTATAGTTATCCTTGTAATTGGCTATAGGTACTCTTGGAGAAAGTAAGGAGGTACTTCCTGAAGGGTTCTTGGCTTTCCCTTTAAGAGCTTCTGAGTTTCTGAATTCACTTAAATATGGGAATTAGAATAGAGATTAAGTATGACTTTGCATTGCAGCAGCCCAGATTTCAAGGCAAACCTAGAAACCAAGTTTACTCAGTTGTATGCATCAAACAATCATTAGTGGGTTGCCCATCTTTTTAGAACTTGTCACTCCATAACTAAATACTTCTTGGTTCAAATTTTATTTTCACATTATTTCGGCTACTGCACCATCTTTGTGATCTAGTCCATTTTTTATTCAGGCTGTTATGTATTGCTGGTTAATTTCTGCCAAACTGATATTCTGGTATATCATTGAAATCATGGAAAACCACTTGTACTGAACTTTCTTTTACTGGTACCCAGAGTACACCCATTAGAATTTTCACAGAGATATTGACAGTCAATTAATGGTTTTCTCAAACCCTTGATGGGTCCTTGGGGTATTTGATTAAGGGAGGCATAAGAAGAGCACGCATGATAAATAGACTCCAGATATTTTATTTTCTATGTCTTGGGGTCATGTTTTCTGTATTACATGGATGTGTACACACCACATCTTCTTTATCCATTCATCTATCAATGAGCATTTAGGCTGTCTCATGTCGTGGGTATTGTATGTAGTGCTGTATGTAGTGAGCATAGGGGTGCATCTGTCTTCTTTAATTATAGTTTTGCATGTATGTATGCTTAGGAACAGGATTGCTGAATTATATGGCAACTCTATTTTAAGTTTTTTGAGGAGTCTTTATATTGTTTTCCAATTTACACTCCCAGTTTACAATTTGCTCCCAATTTACACAATGACCAATTTACACTCCCAGCAAGAGTGTAGAAAGGTTCCCTTTCCTCCACACCATCTCCAGCATTTGTTTTTTGACGATGGCCATTCTGACCAGTGTGAGGTGATACCTCATTATAGTTTTGATTCACATTTCTCTAATAATTAGCAATACTGAGCATATTTTCACACACTTATGTCTTCTTTGGAGAAAAGTCTATTTAGATCTGCGTTATTTTCAGTTGGGTTGTATTATGTCATTGAGTTGTCTGAGCTGATTGTGTATTTTTGGGAAGTTAGCCCTTCTTGTTTGTATCATTTGAAAATATTGATATTTTCTCCCATTCTGTAGGTTGTCTTTTTGTTTTGTTTATGGTTTCCTTTGCTGTGCAAAACCTTGAAAATTTGATTAAGCCCCATTTATTTATTGTTGTTTTTATTTCTATTGCCTTGGGAGACTGACCAAAGGAAACAGTGGTATGGTTTAAGTCATAAAATGTTTTGCCTATGATCTTTTCTAGGAGTTTTATGGTGTCATGTCTTATGTTTAAGTCTTTAAACCATTTTGAGTTTATTTTAGTACATGGTTTGAGGGTGTGTTCTGACTTCATTGATTCACATGCAGCTGCCCAACTTACCCAACACGACTTGCTCAAGAGACTGTCTTTTTCCCATTTTATATTCTTGCCTCCTTTGTTGAAGATTTATTGACTATGTGTGTAGTTACAGCTTTTTCTAATCACGTGTTTTTTAAAAGCCCTGTTTGATTTCTGATCTCTTGGGTTTTTGTTGTTGTTGTTGTTGTTTTTTCTCTTGTTTCTATAGATTTTTCTCTAGAGATTCTTTTTGTAGAGGTTGATCACAAACTCTACTCTCCAATGTCCAGTATCATAAATGAGAATCCAATCTGGAACCTTTTTATAACCTATAAAGTTAATATAAAAAGTAAACACTATAACATATATCACTGGCATGGATCCAGGAAAAAATATTTTCCATTTTTATCAATTCTGATTATAACCGATGTGACTTAGTGTTTTCGACAATTTCACAGTGAGATTATGGAATAGTTCTCTTCTTAAACTCTACTTTCCATTAAAACGTAAAACTAACTTTATTTAACAAAGATTTAGCCAAATGATTCTCCCTGAAATATGTGATTAAAAGATATAAGTTAAAATTATTATAATATTTTCCCATGTTTATATATTTCACATTATACAAATAAAGCTAAGTGGTTTTAGAATCTTGATATTTCTTAATACTGATTTGACTAAATGGTAGTTTTGTTTTTCTTTTCTGACTTCTTATATCTTTAATATTGCAAGATTTGGCTACTGAATGATGATATATCCAAAATCATTTATTTGTTTCTAGAAATAAATAAAATACACAAAGCTTCTATTTCTCTCTCTCTTTTGTGATTTCATATCACATAGTAAATTTTTATTTCTCATTCTCTTCTTGAAGGCAGGGAGAAAGCCTCCTACCAAATAAAGACATTGAACAATTTTCCAAATATGCACCATACTTAAGGGCTGTTTCTCTTATTAATACTTTTCTTTTCTGGGGGTAAATGTCACTGAAAATCTGATTCCCTCTATCCCTGCCATCCACTACTTTCTGCTGATAACAGCTATACCTGGAGAGTAGAATGAATAAAGGCTATCACAATTGGGTAGTGATGAATTCCTATTCTTTAAACACCCACTATAGACTAAGAGATAACAAGTGTTGTTCACTTCTCAATGCAGAGAGGATTCAAGTAAAGCATAAATATAATGGATATTTTGCTAAATAGAACGTCTTTGTGTAATATTTAGCAACAAATAGATCCTTCAGATTTCTTTATAGCTTTCACTTATTGAAAAGGGTGAAGTAGTGTTAAGGAATACTAGAGTTTATTGCTGGAAGAATGTCTTTTTAAAAAAGATATAATGACAACTTCAATATGCAAAGCTTTTGACTGTCAATTTAATTAAGTACATGAGCTCACCTTTGTTTCTTCAGTATTGCTTATAATATCATGTACATCAATGAGAAACTCTTAAATTTTAAATTCTACATTTCACATCACATCATACATCCCTCTTGTGTGAATTTAATGCATCAAATTAATACAGAAGGTGGCAACTTAAAGCTATATACCAGTGAGGTTAGGAGCTTATTTTCCTGGAATTATTGAAAACCTTTAAGACCTCTAAGTACTTAGGCACTGTGCAATTTGCAAAATGGGTACTCCAAGAATGTACTTTGGCATGGAGTGGAAACACGGAAAAAGTATGGTTGGAATGAATATTTAACTTAGTCTTTCGGCATTCTTAACTTCAAAATTCCTACATTCTTAAAAGATAAAATAAGACTCTCTTAAAAGATACATAACTTGTGGTGAATTGATAAGGTTATAAGAGTTCAGATACTGTTCAATCAGTGTTTGTATTTTGCTTAAACTAAGAACATCATATAATATGTAAAACACACATTGTAGCCTGAGGAGAAATGATAAATGTGCTGTCCTTTATTTCAGAGAGAATTTGTGGTACAGATTTTGTCTAAAAAGTTTGTGAGCTATGAGGAAAGTCATATAAATTTATAAATTAGATCCATTTAAGATTCTAAGGAAAGTAAGAAAGTAATGCCATATTACTTTGGTTTTGCTGATATGGTCTTTAGCTTTTAAGTAGAAGCCACCTCAAATCTAAGAAATAAATGGTATTTATTTAATAAAATTCCTTAACTGTATATTTGGTTATTTACATTTAGTAAAGGCCAACCTTTACTGATGCAGTTTAGATAATTGAGAAACAGAAGGAAAATTTGGAGTTCTTTCTTGAAATAATGAGCAATGAAAAATATAGCTATTTGTAAACATTGATTCAGTTGATGCCTTATTAAATTAATTCAGTTCCAACACTGGCAAACAAGGGCAATTATTGGTCATTATTTGGAAATAAGAAAAAGGGGAAAAATTAGGATAGCACAAAAGACATCTATAGCATAGACACTTGTAGAAGGGCATTTCTCAGCACCCTATGTTTGTCCTCATTAAATTCTTCCTGAATGACAGACATGCTTTACCCAGGAGGTAGATAAATAATACTAATTTGTGGTTTTCGAGTAATTTTTTCCCCCCATGGGCTCTTGTGTACCATTTTGCTTTATGGAATATTGTCTTATGCTAGGAAACATACCCCGAGCTTCCCGGGTAACTCAAATGGTAAAGAATCTGCCTGCGATGTGGGAGACCTGGAATTGATCCCTGGGTTGGGAAAATCCCCTGGAGAAGGGAATGACAACCCACTCTACTATTCTTGCCTGGAGAATTCCATGGACAGAGGAACCTGGTGGGCTACAGTCCTTGAGGTTGCAAAGAGTTGGACGTGACTGATATACCCACTGGAAAAATTGTCTTTCCCATAAGTAATCTTACTCGTTTAAGAGATTTCTAAAGATGTGAATATGTTTCATTCCTGTTCTTTGTTTTTTGAGTGTTCATCCCAGGCAGAAGATAAGGATATGTTTATATTGTGGGTAGAGATTGTAAGAAGATGACTACCTTTGTATATCTGCTTAAAAGTTAACATAAAAATGATAATGTGATTTATCAGAAAATAACTTCCCCTTGTAAAATAATACTGAAATCAGTGAACATATTATAAGGCATAACATGAGCCATTAATTGCAATTAGAACTAAGAGCAGAGAAACCTTGAGCACAGTGATTTTGGTTATTTATCCAGGATCACTGAATAGTCTGTCTTAGAGAAAATAGTGAAATGCTTTCTAGAAATGGAGTGGGGATTGTAAGGTGCATTGAGGTGGAAGCGAATATCTTATTGTAAAGGTGTGAATTTGCTCTATGATTTTTGAAATGAAAAATTAAAAAAATTGCATTTGGACAAATGCCTCCTCCCTCAAACCTTGGATTTCTCATCCTTTTAGACAGTTTTCATCTCTGTCCATGAGTCTTTGCTTTGGACCAGAAAAGTTTAGAAATTCTCTAGGACCAGAAAAGTTTAGAAATGAAATGAAATCTTGACTATTCTTCCAGGATGGAGGATACAGGAAAAAGTATTTTTAGCATCTTGAGTTATTTACAATAAAGGGACTAGGACAATTAAAAATTTTAGCAGATTGTTCTTCTACAGTATGTTTGGAAGATGGTTTCAGGTATATTAAAACTGTTAAAGCCAGGTAAGAATATAAGACAATAATAATTATTTCCAAACACTTTCAAGCATTATTGAGTAAATACTAGATACTTAGTGGCTCACTTATTTTTATGAAATTTCGTTGCATTGTACCTTATGCTTAATTTGCCATTGTTTTATGAACTTGGCAGAATTTTGGAAAATTGAACCACTTAAAATTTTTACAAAGTAATTTTTGTAAAAACATTAAATGTATACCAAATCAACTAAGTACAAAATATGCTTTGAAGACTTTTAGGAATGAATGCAAATAACGGGATAGGGCATATTGAATTTTTTATGAAATTTGGTGTATATAAAATGCATTCTCCTCATTTTAGGTAAGAATTAAAAACTTAGGGCAATGTTTGGAAACCATGGATTAAAGTGTTTATCAGATCTGAAAATTCCTCAAACTTTAAGTATGGTTGCTTTAAGAAATAAAGAATATAAAAAGATTTATTATATTTGATTTCCTACTTACCATCCTAAAATGAGATGAAATGAATTGAGATCATCCTCTTCATTTTTAAAAAACAAGTTGGCATGGCCCAGGGACCAGGAGTGCTAATGGCTGCAGTCTCTAGACAGTATTTGCATTAACAGTACAGATTTACTGGTCATGCCGGATTCAAGTTGAAATTCCTAAGAGCAATATCATATGCATATGGGCATGTGTTGTGGAGAAAAAGAAGTTAGAGTTGGTGAACATAGGCTGTAAAATGTTTAAAAATAAAACCTATTTCAGTTAACATGCTGCTGCTGCTGCTGCTAAGTCACTTCAGTCATGTCCAACTCTTCGCAACCCCACGGATGGCAGCCCACTAGGCTCCTCCGCCCTTGGGATTTTCCAGGCAAGAGTACTGGAGTGGGGTGCCATCACCTTCTCCAGTTAACTGCTAGGTCTTGTTTATTTTCAAGTTTCAGGGCTCTCTGAAGAGCAGCTTTCAGTTGTGTAATGTCTAACATATAAAGCATGTGATTCTGAATGGCCTTTCCTTATGATTTAAATGCTTATCCATCAACTCTTATTTCTGTGACATTTGTGTAGACAAATGGGCAGTGGGACCTGTACAATGACACCAAATATAACAGCCATCCACAAAGGATGCCATTTTATCAGGCTTTTCCTCTTTACACAGACTAGAAATTCAGTCCTTTCCTCTTCCTCCGTCCTTCCTTCTTTCCCACCTCCCTTCCTTTCTTTTAACGTTATTTGCACTAGTCCTTCTTTTGGTTGCTTTAATGTGACTAATGGATTTATAGACATTTACTTTTTCTCTGTATTGTCAATACTCGTTACTGTGTCACCTGAATTGGATCAAATCTCCAAGCTTATTTGATAAAAATACTGAGACGCCTCTGTGCTCAGTATAGCTAATATTCACTTTAAACCAAAAGATATTTTTCATGTGCTGAAGGCTATAGAAAGTTTTGTAGAAAATTTATTATAAAGGTAAGACCAGAGAACTGCATCAGGAAGCTAAAATTTTTCATCCAGAGTATTTAAATCAATTTAAATCAATTTGAAAACAGAATATAGTTAATGGCCAAAATATCCAATAATGAAAACTTGGATCCTAATATAAAGTGTTCAAAGAGACGTTCAGTTGGAGTTTGAATAGCAAAGAAGGCTTTTCTGGGGGCTTTTAATTGTACCATTTATTGTAAGTTAGGATTTAAGTGAAGGATTAAAAACTAGGTAAAATAGGAGTCAATATTTGTAATGGGTATTTCCACAATTTAGTGTTTCTGTTTTGTTTTATTTTGTTTTTCAGCTGATTTTTCTCTATTTGAGACATAGTTAATATTTCCCTTTCTCTAATTAAATGTCAGGAAGTAAATCTATATCATAATGAGTTTACCTCTTACTTTTAGGCAAAGCTATATATTTTCTTATAAGTCTTTAAAATGGGTTGCAGAATTCCATTTATTTCCCTAAAATCTTGTGATATTATTGGACTCCTTGTGAGAGTCACTGAAATGGTATTTGTGGGTGATTGGTAGTAAACCATGGAATTAAAATTTCTAAGTCTAGCTCTCCTTCAAAAATGTCGTTTGATCTCCTGATCTCCCTCCACTGAGGTATTACTAGAAGAGATAGCATGATGATTATAGAAACATAGAGACGGTTCATTTATTCAACAAAATATTATACACTTTCTTTGCATTGGTTACTGTGATTGATATTGATAAGGTCAGGCTGTGGGTCTTTTCCTTAAGAAGCTCATGGTCTAGTCCAATTTACAGCTGAGAAAACCAATGTCCAGGTAGGTGATGACACCTGTTGAAGGTGGTACAGACAATTAGCAGAGTGGTGAGAACTCTAACACATGTCTCCTCAGTTCAGGGAGATAGAAATAGCACATAAATTCATTCTCTTTTTTCATGAATTCCCATAAATTAGGTATGTGCAATTAGTCATATTGCTACCAAATGGTACTGGTGAGTAGAGTTTCTACATTATCTACATTGGCAGAATGAGAAGGATGGCTTGCAAAGGCCAATTTAATGAATGACCAAATAACATCCCACATGATAATATTGCTTACTGGTATTTTGTTCTCTCAAATTCTGTTAATATATAAATGTTCTGCATCAATTTTTGTTTGGTTGGTTGTTGTTTTTGTTTTGGCTGCTAACAAATTTCTACAAACTTAGTGTGGCTCAAATCCTACAGCTCTGGAGGTCAGAAGTCTGAAGTGGGTCTTACTACACAGAGAATTGGATGCAACTTAGTGACTGAACAAAACAACAGTAGACAATGCTAAAATCAATTGTCTGTGAGGCTGTGTTCCTCCCTAGAGGCTGGAGGGGAGAATCCTTTTTATTGCTTTTTCTATTTTCTTGAGGCTGCCTGCATTCTTTGGCTTATGGTCCCCTTCCATCTTTAAAACTAATAAATGATTGTCTATATTTCTCACATGACATTACTCTGACATTGACTCTTCTGCCTCCCTGTTACATTTAAGGACTTTTGTGATTACATTATGATATACAGGTAATCCAGCATAATCATCCTATTTTAAGGTCAGCTGATTGGCAATCTTAATTCCCCATTGACATGTTAAATAAAATATTAGCAGGTGGTAGAGTTTAGGAAATGAACATCTTTGGAGTGCCATTATTCTGCCAACACAGCTACAGATGCTATTATTCAAATGGACTGAATGATACTCTGAAACTATCATGCTTCAGACACAGTCCCAAGAAGACCTAGTAAGTTCAAGGCTGAATATAATTCCTCAGTGAGAAACCTTGAGCTACTTTAACTTTATTTTAGATACACAGTGTATAGGCATAGTTTATTTCTCTCACTAAACTAGTATTGATTGTTCTTTGCTCTATTGACATTTTGAGCCAGATAATTCATCGTTGTCAGGTTTGGGCGTGGTTCTGGATATTACAGAACATTATCAGCATCCCTGGCATCTACTTACTAGATGCCAGTGGCATCCTTTGATCCATCCCCAGTTATGACAACCAATAATGTCTTCAGTTCAGTTCAGTTCAGTTCAGTTCAGTCGCTCAGTTGTGTCCGACTCTTTGTGACCCCATGAATCGCAGCATGCCAGGCCTCCCTGTCCATCACCATCTCCCAGAGTTCACTCAGACTCACGTCCATTGAGTCCGTGATGCCATCCAGCCATCTCATCCTCTGTCGTTCCCTTCTCCTCCTGCCCCCCAATCCCAGCATCAGAGTTTTTTCCAATGAGTCAACTCTTCCCATGAGGTGGCCAAAGTATTGGAGCTTCAGCTTCAGCATCATTCCTTCCAAAGAAATCCCAGGGCTGATCTCCTTCAGAATGGACTGGTTGGATCTCCTTGCAGTCCAAGGAACTCTCAAGAGTCTTCTCCAACACCACAGTTCAAGAGCATCAATTCTTCGGCACTCAGCCTTCTTCACAGTCCAACTCTCACATCCATACATGACCACAGCAAAAAACATAGCCTTGACTAGACGGACCTTAGTTGGCAAAGTAATGTCTCTGCTCTTTGAATAGACTATCTAGGTTGGTCATAACTTTTCTTCCAAGGAGTAAGTGTCTTTTAATTTCATGGCTGTAGTCACCATCTGCAGTGATTTTGGAAACCCAAAAAATAAAGCCTGACACTGTTTCTAATGTTTCCCCATCTATTTCCCATGAAGTGATGGGACCAGATGCCATGATCTTCGTTTTCTGAATGTTGAGCTTCAAGCCAACTTTTTCGCTCTCCTCTTTCACTTTCATCAAGAGGCTTTTAGTTCCTCTTCACTTTCTGCTATAAGGGTGATGTCATCTGCATATTGATGTTATTGATATTTCTCCTGGCAATCTTGATTCCAGCTTGTGTTTCTTCTAGTCCAGCGTTTCTCATGATGTACTCTGCATATAAGTTAAATAAGCAGGGTGACAATATACAGCCTTGATGTACTCCTTTTCCTATTTGGAACCAGTCTGTTGTTCCATGCCCAGTTGTAACTGTTGCTTCCTGACCTGCATACAGATTTCTCAAGAGGCAGGTCAGGTGGTCTGTATTCCCATCTCTTTCAGAATTTTCCACAGTTTATTATGATCCACACAGTCAAAGGCTTTGGCATAGTCAATAAAGCACAAATAGATGTTTTTCTGCAACTCTCTTGCTTTTTCCATGATCCAGTGGATGTTGGCAATGTGATCTCTGGTTCCTCTGCCTTTTCTAAAACCAGCTTGAACATCAGAGAGCTCACGGTTCACATATTGCTGAAGCCTGGCTTGGAGAATTTTGAGCATTACTTTACTAGCATGTGAGATGAGTGCAATTGTGCCGTAGTTTGAGCATTCTTTTGTATTGTCTTTCTTTGGAATTGGAATGAAAACTGACCTTTTCCAGTCCTGTGGCCACTGCTGAGTTTTCCAAATGTGCTGGCATATTGAGTGCAGCACTTTCACAGCATCATCTTTTAGGATTTGAAACAATTCCATCACCTTCACTAGCTTTGTTCGTAGTGATGCTTTCTAAGGCCCACTTGACTTCACATTCCAAGATGTCTGGCTGCAAATTCGTGATCACATCATCATGATTATCTGGGTCTTGAAGATCTTTTTTTGTATAGTTCATCTGTGTATTCTTGCCACCTCTTCTTAATATCTTCTGCTGCTGTTAGGTCCATACCATTTCTGTCCTTATCTTCAGACATTGTCAAATGTCCCCTGAAGGCCTTATATTGCCTCCAGTTGAAAACCACTGATCTAAATTTTAGACTTGTTCGGATTGAGGGCCACACCTTTGTATTATCAAAATTCCTGACAGAGTTCCTTGCATATAGTAGGGACCTAGTAAGTTTTAGCTTAATAAAAGAATGGATGAATGGAAATCTCATAATTAATCATTATTATTATATAAGTAGACACTTCTCCTAATTCTACAATGGATGTTTAAGATTTAGTATAAGTTTCACAAAATATTGCACATATACAGTATTCAGTTTGAGTAGACACTTTAAACTTGATAAAACTCAGCATTAAAATGACTACTATCTAGTGAACACTTTCTGCGTACCTGATATACTCTATTGTCTGCATATTTAACACATATAACCCAGACACCCCTTAGACCTGGGCAAGAGGGAACCAGACGTTGAGTCCTGTGTTTTAGAGAGCATTCGTATCACAAGAGCAACAAACAACAAAAACAAAAACAACAAAACATACATTTTTAAGATTCATTGGCATTTTCAGCGTTAGGTTGGAGAGTGAATTCCTCGAGGACAGGCACTCAGCATGGACAAAATATGGCTCTTAGCCTTAGACATCTGTTCCCCTGACCCTAGAGTAATACTTTTCCACATCTCTTGCTCTGTGTCTCTGAAATGAAGGATAAAGTTTCTGAATGCTGTGTAAATACATGAAGTACTGTTGTTGACCTCAGAGATGAATACTGCTTCGGAGTATGGTGAGGATTCGAGCAATGAAAAGATTCTTGTTAGAGTCAGATTCTTTCTCTAATGTTGGAAGTGCAAAGATTCTTGCATAACATTGTTTCCCAGAACTTTTGAGCTTCATTTTTTTTGTTTTCTTTATGTGTTCTGATTAGTGGTTACAGTCATTACTCATTAATTAACATAGATTTTATAGCACTTGTATATGAAAATATTTTGCTATAAAAACAATCTATATTACTCTTAAATTTGTGTGTGTATATATGTAACATAGAATAAATATGATATTCATTCTTTATATTAGCAATTAGAGGGACTGAATATTGGAATTTATGAATAAGTTTATAAAATAGTTGATAAGACTTTATATTTTAAAACAAAAGTGTTCATTGTTTTAAATAATTTTGATTTATAAGTTTGATAATATTGATAAGCAAATGTTAGAAAGAGATAACTTTTGAAAACATGAAAAACATTATTTTGATTTTTATATTTATTTTAAGTTATATAGTCTGATAAAGTATATGTTGTGTACATATTTTTAATTTAATTATATGTAATTTTAAAAAGACTTTAGATCATTATAGTCATTAGAAAATGTGTAAAAAAATCTTAGTTTTTTTTAAACAACCTAATCATGTCTGAAATGAAGCCCAAAAAAGTGTTATGAAATAAATGAATCAAAATTTGCATCATATAAGTTTTTATTTTATTACTCATCCCCAAACTGCTGGCCCATCAACAGAAGGCCTGGTCTTTGATATTTGCCAACTTTTGGTCCTATAAAAATCATAGCTTTACACCTATTGTTTTGGATTTTGTCATTATAAAGGTATATTTGTCGAGGTAGGAGGACAGAACATATTTTATTTAACAGTTTGTTGGCTTGATTTATAACTTTTAAATATTTAGACATATGGTATGTGGGTCTCTATTTGTATTCTTGTCCTGGGCGGGCCTACATATGATAACTTTATGAGGTAGATATTATTATTCTCATCTTTTAGACAAGGGACCTAAAGCTCAGGGAAATTAAATAAATTGCTTGAGGTAACTCAGTGAGTAAGTGGAAGGGATGCCTTCTCACCCTGGTCTTTTTGCCTCCCAAATCTCACAAAACCATGTCAGTCAATTACTAAAAACTGTATCACCTGCCTATGGTTTTTATAAGGAAAGCACAGAGCTGGAAAGCACATTATACAGTAGGGACATTGTTCTTCTCAGCTGCCTTCTGTTTCCAAAAACATCAAATTACCTAGATAGACCAGAAATGTGTGTGTGTGTGCGCGTGCATATGTGTATAGGCATGAGTGTGTTAGAGGTTGAGGGTGGAATTAGAGGTTGATGCTCTACTAACTTGGTAAACAGCAAAACAAAACAGTCTCTTTTAGTAATTTCTTTGAGGATCAAATTGCATTCGATTGCTTTAAATATAAAATGAAATTTCCTTATTAATGTCCCATATACTTTTAGGGGAATGGATCAATAATTTAGTAATAATTAGACTCACTAGACATTGTACAGAAAATCTGCCTTCTTCTTGCTCATTAAATGAAGAATTTGTTTACTCTTTTTCTGCTACTTTGCCCCCTCCAGAGTGTAAGATTACAGGTTATAGGTTAATGCAGTAATTAAGATGATTGATTCTGGAGAAAACTGCTTGGGTTAAAATCTTGGCTATAATGTTCACTACATATCTGACTTTGGGCAAATTACTTGACCTTTGAGAGCCTCAGTTTTCTGACATATAAAATGGGAATAATAATGGTTCTTGCCTCATATGGTTGTGGTACTAAATAATTTCATACATATAAAAAAATAGAAGAAGAAGATCACTCAGTCATGTCTGACTCTTTGCGACCCCATGGACTGTAGCCTACCAGGCTCCTCTGTCCATAGGATTTTCCAGGCAGTAGTACTGGAGTGGATTGCCATTTCCCTCTCCAGGGACCTTCCTGACCCAGGGATCGAACCCTGGTCTCCCACATTGTAGACAGACACTTAACCGTCTGAGCCACCTGACCCCTCAAAAGTGTTACACATGATTTTAATTTTCTA